>NC_140589.1:1759202205-1760669148 GCF_964204655.1 Triturus cristatus
TGCTATAGACATCGAGCGAGGAAAAGTAGGGTGCGTCTAGCTGCAGTTGTCCCCATGTAATTTCTCACACTGCCTGCTAATAAATTACGTTTAAATGTATTTTGTATAATGGGAAATGCAAGACTACAAATCCCAGAATGCAGTGTTACCCACGAAGTCGGGCTACATGGCCGTATTCATTGTGCTCCATCTGTGCTGAATGTGTGGGGTATTAAATAGATGCTGTGTATGCTGTACTTGTTGTCTTTGTGTGAGGGATGATAGGAAGTCTACTCTGTGCTGTTTGTGACTGTGTTCTCTTCCCCAATGCAGGGCGAAAGAACTGCTGTCACAATCCATACATTATATTAAGAAATAAGCACAATTGCTCTGTCATTTTGTAAAAGTCATTTTCTCGTCAAGCCTGATGATGATTTAATTTTTTTTTTTAATAAAGTCCCAAAACTCACAATTATTTCACTGGGAAAAAAAACAATGCATGTCTCGTGAAGAAGGAAGCTTGTCAACTTTCTCGGTGTGAGAAGGCTGTTTATCGCCCTATACTGCCAGAAGGAAGTCTGTCCGGTACTGCTTAGTACACATGTCCATTTTAGAAAAATATAGATTTCCTGTTTACCCAGAGAACTTCCTCTAATACTGCATTTAATGGATGATTGTCTTCTATGAATTCATTTTTTTTTAAATATATGCGGTAGGCAAAATAGAATGTCGGGATGCTGTTTTCCATAGCAGTTTCTTTTAAATTGATTTACATGGTTTATTTTTGTAATTATTTTTAATTTCCATTTTTGGTTTTTACTTCCTCTGTTTATTTGCTCTCCCACTGTTAGTCGTACGTTGTTACCTCTGTGTAACAGGAAATCACCCAGGGGAGCACCAGATACAAAGGTTATTTATTTATTTATCCTGGAGTCCTAACTCTCCTTTCCCTTCCACAGGGCCTCCTCAGGCCTTCTGTTTTTTTAGACTTTAGAGGTCATCAAGAGGGCAGGGCTAACCTTTGGAAATCCTACTTGTGTAAAGGTAGGACAAATAGAACCTTCGTCTGACTGTTCCATCTCCCCAATATTAAATTTAATTAGAAGAGGCAGCTGTCAACTTCCAAGAGGTGCCTTTTTCATTTTCCACAGTAAGTCCTGCCTTAAGTATGGTGGATCCCATTAAGCTGTACCCAGAATAGTCTAACCTAAGTTTTACCCTTTATGAGGACTTGAAATGCTTTAAAAACAAGCATTGGCATAGCCAATAGGTCTCGCCTTTGGGGCCTTATAAGTGCTTGTTTTCAGTAACCGCAAAGGAGCAATAACAGCACTCTGTTTATAATTTGCTGCATTGATATTATAGCCAGATATTGATTATAATTTGTTGTAATGGGTGAAAACACAAAAGAAATATTATTTAAGTAAGTAATAAAGGGGCATAAAAGTAAATTATGTAGGTGGACGGGCACAGGCGGTCTGAAAATGCAAGCTGTAGGGAGAGATGAAGACTGTTGTGCAGCTAACACTGCATTAAAGTTAACCTTTACACAGTTTCTGGTGTGCAAAGCACAATAGCAGTGAGAGCTGCCGCCCTCTCTGGAAATGCCTGCGGCTATTTAAATGCAGAGTCGAGGGTGGGAAGTGTTGTTGGTGGAAGCCGGGGAGATGAAGCAAAGTGCCTAGTGAGCAGTAAATCATCACCAACACTCCAGTCCTCAGCAGGCATGCAAACAGTGTGAAGCATGTTTGAAGGCGAGGCGCGCACTAAGCCTCCTGATCCGTACATTACATGAATGCTACTTCCTGCAGCACAAGATAAAGCATGGCGCACAATTTGTGAGCGTCACGCTGAAAGTGAAAGTATGAATTCAAGTGCGCCGTGCACAACAAAAGAAAGGCACGGCCACTATGTTTAAAGGTAATCCTTGGCATGCCACGCTGTAATAATTAGAATAAAGCGTGGCACCTGTTTCATGAGCGCCCTGCTGAAAGATAAAGTATGTTTCAAAGCGAGCCACGCAGTGATGCTACAATTAAAAACCAGCACGGCCATGAAAGTGAAAGCGACCACGCTGTGTTTCATTAGTAATATGATCCTCCACAACAACAAGGGAAGAATGCAGCTGCCACAGTGCGTGCCGCTGCTCGCTCCGAACACAAACGCTATGGGAGTAAACATTTCAAGAAGAGGTGGCACATGCACCCACCTCTGGCCATTTGCGTGCTTTCATTACTGAAAGACACATGCAAAGGCCAATCAGATGTGTGGAAGCAGTCTGACCCACACAGAGAAGTTTGAAGTGATTACATGAAGCCTCCCATAGAGCAGCGCATGCGCGCTGCGCTAGGCTCAACCTGAAAAAAGAAACAATAGCGTTGAATGCTTGAGGGTGGCATGGCAAGGTCAGTAGAAGGTTGTCTAGTAACACAAAAGTAATATTTGTAGGAATTCCCCATTATGGAACTCCTAGACCTCTGCTTTTCCACATTTTATTTTTTTCTTTCTATTGTGCGATAGTCAAGTACAGGTTATGTAGGTTATTTGGCATGTATTCTGCATGATCTTATAACCTTTGTAAATTTATTTTTGTTCTTCATGCTGTTAAATTCCTGTATACGTTATCTTGTGCTGAAGGCCATGAAGTGCAGCAGTGGCCTACTACAGTATAGGGGTTAGCCAAATCAAAATTGCCTCTGCTGTGTTGAAGGTATAGATTCTATAAAGGTCAGCAAGATGTGTTATTCTCATTTCTTTATCAATCACTTTTCAGCAAACAGAAACCAGCATTTGCAATGCAATAGGTCTCGCATTTATGCGAGTTTAAGCTGTTGGCATTGTAAATGACCGTGCGTTTTATTTATGTTTTAAAAACCAAAACTTAAATAAAAGGCGTTGTCATTTACAATGCCAGTAGCTCAAACTCGCGTAAATGCGAGACCTATTCCATTGCAAATTGTAGGCATCGGGGAGGGAGGGAGAGTAAACAATGCATGGGCAAAGGGAGGGAGGGTGGGGTTGTAAAAAAAGGCACCAAAGCACGTTGTGCCTGCAGTAAGAGAAACTGGATAAAGAAGATAGTGCTTAAAGTCTAAACGGGTACTGTGTAACAACCGAAGTAAAAGGGCCAGTCGCCATGGGAGCTGACAAATGAAGAGGAGGTGTTACTTAGGAGGGACTAACAAGCCTATTTACAAATCAGAAGCCTGTATTTAGGACGGACAATGACACAAGCCAATGGCAAATATGGGCGGAGAGTGGACGGGGCTTCTATAACCTACTTCTCTACAACAAGTCACGCAGCGCATGCGCAATGGCTCTAGGCTCGACCTAAAGACTTCATCAGTCACAATCCCAGGGCAAGCACTCTGAGTATAGCCATCTGACTTTATAAATGATCAGTTCTGCCTAACAAGTAAATATCATTTCCTGCTATAACTACATTTTCGTTCTCATTTTGAAGCAGTCTACTTTCTTCTCTGTATGATTTTCATCCATCCAGTAAGTAACATAATTTTTACTTGTTAAAGAGTGCACTCTCACAGATAATAAATTCCAAGAAAGTTAATATTTCTTCATTGTTTTAAAATCCTTTCTAAAACATATTGTTTACAATAATTTTCTATGATATCATTCGATTCTACTCTGCATTTTGGGGCATAATACGATTAAAGATTCTCACCGTGCGTACATTTGTATTAGCCATTCATTTACAATTCACACTGTGAATGAGTCTTTCAAATACCTAAAGGCCTAAAATCTTCAAACCACCTTAGAATAGTTTCACAACTTATTACTCTATTCACCTTGTGTAGCTTACCAATCATGACTCTATCTAGTGATAACCTAATTTCCATTTCCATCTTCAGTTAAAAAGCCACTAGAATACATAAGTCATCATCATCATTTCTAGAGCTTCCTCATTAAAGAGCAAACTGTTAAGGCTTTTCTTTAAAAAAGCATGAAAATGTTAGTACATTGTTCAGACCTTTTGGTGTTAGCAAATTCAATCAGACTACATTCTCTTGTTAATTCTTGACCTTTTATCTCCACTTTGAATCAGTGAATTATGTTAATTTTTCTTGATGTTTGGCACACACAAATTTCATTGCCCTCCCTCACCCCCAGGCTCCACCCTGTCCCCCTGGCAGTTTATTGCATAAATCAGATTTGTCACTCAAAGGTTATATAAAACTTTCTTTCCCGGTATGTGTATGAATTATTTCATCAGCTTGGACATTACTGCCATTATATCCAATTATTGGACCCTAAACAAACATGTATACCAATCCCTTCTTTTATTTTCGAATGAATGTTTTGTTTGTTGTAAATTACCTGCTTTTACCAACATCTGTTTAATATTATTTTTGTGTTTATTCATTACAGAACCGTTGCATCATCTAGTTTTTTATTTTTTTATACGAAATTAATTCCAATATTTTTCAATCGTGTTAAGAATCTCAAATGATGGGCGACTGTAGGGAAGTGCTACTCTTTATTGATCTTCTTAAAGCATCACTCGTTGCCTTGTTGACAATAACAACTAAAGAATAGTCAGTCCAGTCTATGGGCAGATTTGCAAAAGACAACCCTGTCGGAGCCATGATTAAATCATCATTTGCAATACATATGAGAATTACACTGAGATTCCTTAAAGATATATACCACCATGTAGGTTGTTTTTTCAGTTCCTAGAAGGTGCTGTTTACATTCTATTAAAACCACAGTCCAGTATTAATCTATTTTTATACATTAATACTACAATAATGATTACATTGCTAGACCATTGGCTCTTACTAATGAGTGGAAGCTTGTCCAGCACTGCCCAAGGCATTTGGTTGGTATATTGTTAATAAAAAAAATAAAAAAAATCCTTCAAAAGTCGAATCCACTGATCAATTTCCAGCCTCTAAAATATCCTTCAGGGTGGCTTTCACCTCAAATGACTCTTGAGGCCGTGGCTTCCCGTGCAAAGTGAGCCAGGAGGAACTTCTTGATATGCAAGCTCTGGAAATTAAAAATGACCAGCAGTCACCTAGAATTCTGAAAAGCAATTGACCTAGCTGTTCCCAAAGTCATAATTTTAACTTGCCTCAAGTGGAAGAACACTCTGTGAACTGCTGGCCTGTCGCTCGCGCAATTTTGCTCCTCACCTCATGAAATAATACAGTGAGACAAGCTAGCGGCGACCCCGCCACACTTCACACAGGACAACAAAACGTCTCATTCAAAGGCTACACTTCCAACCACGTATAGGAGATGGAGTCCATACTTATTTTCCAGCACGACAGTACTTTGGATTTCCAAAGGTTAAGGAAGCGCTAGATAAATATCACCTCAATCCAATACTAACCTGTAAAGGCTAAAGGAATTTGTGAATGCACAGTTAGAGACGATATACGCACAAAGGAGGATGAACCGAGCTGGTTTTGCTGGCTTATTCCTCCAAGAGGCAACCGTTGGCGAAGATTCCCTAATCCCCCCCCCCCTCCCCCCCCCCACTCCCCTCTCCTTCTCCCCTAGTCCAGCTGCTCTACCTGTCCTCATCTTCTTCCCTCTTCTTCTTTTTTCCAAGCCCTCCATCTTCCTTTCTCATTTTTCCTCCACCCCTCCAGTGACACTACTGAACTCTGAGGCTGAATATACGGAATGTGAAAAAATTGGGTCTCCACAAAATATGATTTACATACGACCCAAGAAAATGTGCTCGTCATTAGATGGGAATGATCACTATCTATGAACTGGGTAAATATTTTTGGCTTTTTTGTGATACCTAGTTGGACTTTTGTTGTTCTATATAATCCTTGACATTCTGAGGATTATGGGCAGCTCTTGAGGCTTCTGCTAAGTATAATATGTCATCTAAGCGTCACTAACTGAACACCAATAACTTTTTACTGTACAGAAAAGGAAGCTTTTGTTTGTCAGTGCTTGTTTGATTTTTTTATTTTTATATACTACCAAGGAACCTTTTGTACTAAGAGCTGCATTGTATATATTCTGTTAGACCCGTCCCCACGCCTCTTGCACTCTGGGTGGTTTTAGGATCAGTGGAAGAAATGAACTAAAAAGTCCTGGTGTAGTGGCGCAGTTTGTTGCCGTAGTGTGTTTCCTGGGAGAGGGTGGTTGACGGGCCTGCTTGCCACACCCTTCAGTTTACCGCAGCCCAACAACTGAAAGCTGAAGGTTTTGTTTACACCAGGCAAAGTAACGTGTCTCAACGGCTCTGTGCACAGGGGCCCCCTCTCCACTTCCCGCCCAGACTCGAGTGTGGAAAGTAATCCCCCGGCGAGCAGTCTAAGAATGACGTCATGGAGTACCTCTCGGGCCCCTTCACCTTGCCGCTTCCCCGCAGCCAAGCCCTTGAGCCTCGGCAGCTCGTGCTCTAAGGCGCCCTTAGCACCTCTCCCCAGTTACAATGCGTGATGCGGTCCACGCGCTTTAAAAGTGATTTCAGAGTAAGCTAACGCAACAGAGAAAAGGCAGTGGAATCTGACCCCGTGACCCTGGGGCTGAGACGCAGCACGAGCCACTGAGCGTGGAACAGTGTGTGCATTGTCACCCACACCACAGGGGCATGGAATAGCATTACCATGACGCATGTCTGGGGGCTGCAAGTTAACAACTGCAATTGTAAATATGTGTTATGGTGTATAATCATACTTGCATGTGTGACGTCTCGTGCAAATTAAGTGGGAATATGTATAATGCAAATGAGAACTATTCTGATTACAGTTAGTACTGTCAAAATACACGTTCCTTCGCCTCCTGGTTTCTGGAGTCTGGTTACACGCAGGCCCGCCTGGCAAAAACATGTATGAAAGGTGCACAACACACAATCCCCTCCTAGTAATGCAGAAATGTCGATCCACTTGTTCTTGTACCCCAGAATGCATGCCCTGCCCACCTAGATATACCAGTATCCCCCGGTATCAACAATTCCTTGGAGGGGGTGGTACTGGGGTAACCCACCAGATTGTACTGGGCTCCTGAGTGGTTTACACACACGGTCAGTTTGTATTTCTGTTTCATAACGGCAAAGGCGTATTTAATTTTTGGATAAAGCTCTCCGTCATTGTGGTACCCCTGCTGGGAGCAGGCACCGCTCGTGCCAGGCAGCTGCAGTGTGTTTATGAAAGGAAGCCCAGCACGAGCCAGAAAGGCATGGACAACTGGCGTCGCTGGAGACAGCAGATGTCTTGGATGCCTGCAGAGTTTGGACATTTTGCAAATTACTCAGGGGTCGCGACAGTTCTAGAGATTACCCACAGGCATTGCATTTCTGCCTGAATTTCTAGGCAGAGGGAAAACGTGTAGAAATATTACAGAGGGTGGAGGAATGACGGGGCCAAGGAGGTGGGGCTGAACTGACCGCTGTTCAAGTTGACACGCATCTCCGCTGACGTAGGGGCTCTTGCATTGAGTCTGGCTGGACAGAGCAGCTGTTGCTGTACCTTATGTGATCAACCGAAAAAGAGCTTTGGGAAGCTGTACTGAGGGGGTGTTAAAGGAGATTTATGCGCAGGCACCTGTTCCTTTTTCTTTACAAACTTTGATTGGGCAGACCTGTGTTTGCTTTGTTCTTTTTTTGTATTGTGGGACGGCGAACACTCAGTACAGTAGGTCTGAACTGGTTATAGTGAAAAACCGATCTGTTTATTATGAAATGTTGGAGCGAGGACTTGTATGCTTTTCAAAGTCAATGTTAAAGGACCTTAAAAGTGGGATGCTACGCTTTGCTAGAACCCTCAAGAAGTGTTGTTTGCATGGATTCACACGCACTCCTGTGGTAGACAGACGTTTTGCCTCTGGCCACCTCCTCTGACAGACCCTGGGGTAAAACAGTTTGCACTGTGCTAATTCGTATTAACAATGTATATTTTCTTGCCCATGTATTTGTGTTTTATGACAGGCCAAGGATAAAGTTTGTTCTGTTAATATGAATGGTATAACAAAGGCAGCACCCGTGACTTATTTTTGTTGAAAACGTATTTTAAAGACAATAGGCCTTTGGGGAGTTTATTATTAAACAGACATAGACTGATATTTTATCGCTTGGAATTCCACGGTGTACTATAGTTGGCTACCCCCTCCGACACACCCCGGGGGTTTGTACTGTGACCATCCTGAGAGGGCCAGCTTGGAAGGGCTGTATATGGTTTTGCCTAATGTTATGTTTTTTGCAAGTTCATAATTTTATAACTGGGTGCCTCATGGGAAAGCTTTTGTTCATTTCACTCGGCCTGAGTTTGTTATGGTGACCAGCCAATCATCAGGATACAGGCCTGATTTGGTTCATTGGTCAAAGTTGTCAGATGCCAAAACTCTGATCTGCTTATGTTGCAACAAATGGATAAGAGAAAAGAATTTAACTATTGTGAAAAGCATATGTTGAAGCCAAAAGCCTTTGAGGGTGGAATGTTCTAGCACTATGTTAAAGGCTTTAGACTGGAATTTTGTTACAATTAATTTGACAGATTACCATAGCAGTCCATGGTTTTGGTCTTGGTTACCCCCTTTTTAGTAACCAATGGGGTGGACGATGTGCACTGCGATATTCCCGGTTAGGCCTACTTAGCGGGGTTTGTATTATTTTCCCAACTATAATTGTAAAATATTTTTATTTTTGGACTATAACCCTGATGGCTGCCTTTTGGGAAATTATTATAAAGAAAATTATATGGGCAGTAGAGTGGATATATTTATTGTGAAAAGCATATGTTAAACCAATGGGCCTTTTTGGATGAAATGTTATTACGCTAGTTTGCGCGATACCATACCAAGATGTTTGTGTTGTGCCACTGAGTTTTTCTTTTTTCTACTTGTATTACTCTAATTTATATTTTATATCCTTCATGCGTTTGTGTTTAATTGATGATGACTTAGAATAAATAAATATGAAGTATGCGTTCATGCGACTCCGCGCTCATAAATTTGAACTGAAATATGTGCGCGAGTGGAACAGATACCGTCCATATTTGAATTTGCTTATTTTCTTAACATTCATAGCATGAGTGCAGTCAGAGCTCACTTTTCTCTTTTTGGCTGTGATTTTTGGAAAATGAATCCTAGTTTTTGACATTTTTGTTTTAAACAAACGGTTAAAATATTTCTGAACATTTTTACATTCTGGCAGATTTGGACTGCCCCTAAACTTGGTCCCTACTGCACGCGCGAGTCTCCAAATTCCAGGGCACTCCTTGTAGCCTTGTGATGCAAACGCAAATCTGCTCCAGCTCGCGGTGCAAGGGGGAAGAGTCATGTGACTCACTGCACTCTGGAGCCATTCCTGGTGATGAGTCAATACCTAGGGCTGGTGCCAAAGCGCGTGCATTTTATCTGTACTGGGAGCAAGAGCTCTTACTGTTCTTGCACTGCATGGAGGTGGGGAAAATTATGACATTTTGAGATAGAATGTCCTGCACATTTCAAAGTATTCATGAGCAGATAAGTGACTTGCCTGTGACAGTGCTTGCCACAAAAATGCTATTTTCTCTATTTAAGTAATGAAGCAGAGGTCGACATGATGGAGCTAGATCTCAGGAGTGAGGAGGGTGGGGTAGGTGTAGGCGAAGTAGCGCCAGATGTTCAGTATTGGATGAGTGTTTGTGCCAGATGCACAGTGCAGGTCAGACCTTCTTTACAGAGTTACAGTATGTGAGAAGACTGTGTCCAAAGTACAGTACCTTGAGGGGAAGCAGAAGCACAGTATCTGATACTATTCCATATATATCTTCAAGGTACACAGATGTAGAATCAAGAATAGTAAAGCTATGCTTATCTATATGCATTTCTCTTAATATTTTGGTTCCACAATGTTTTTGTCGTCTGTTCTGTCGTACAACCATGTGAGGCAAAGTTGATGTCCGATTTAAAGTGCTTGGTTGGAAGTTAATTGCAAATGTACTGTGTGTTATGTGAAGTTGTTTGCATATGTACAGTTGGTAACCAGGAGTTAAGGCTGGATGCACAATGTATGTGAAGAAATAAGGGCCTCATTTAGAGTTGGGCAGACTGGATGCATCGTCACAAACCTATCCTGTCTGCCGTATTAAAAGTTGATATTATCCTATGGTGCTTGTAATACGGCAGACCGAATATCCACCATGTTCTAACGGAGTAGCCTGTCTACCAAAGTCTAAATAAGGCCCTAAGTTACAAATATATCATATGTGGAAGTTGTTGTCCGATATAGTGTTAGACTTTGTACCAGCTCTAGGTACTCCTTGACTAACTGGTTTCATTGTAATTTTTGCAAGAACTGGTGTCCACGTGTTGTACCATTTAAAGATCTCCTCCCTGACTCTTTTCACCTCTTGGAATCCTCTCCATTTGCACCAGACTTCTGGAACGCTCTATCCTCGCAAACCCCAACTCGGTTATGACCATATTCCCCCTCGCCCGAAGTAAGTGACCAGGACTTATTAACTGTGCTGAGCTGGCATGTCCCCGATACTGACACGGTTTCCACCAGCATCACACTGTGGTCTGCAATGGAATCCTCGGGCACATGCTTTGAAGGCACCCAAATCTTCAATAGCGCTATAAGGCTTTTCCATCGGCGGAGTATGATATATTCAAATCCCTCTAAACCTGGCATAACACATCCTCTAGAGCCTGTGCATGCCACTATAGTAAAGCAGCATCTCGGGGAATTAATCTCTATCCCCCTGGCGAGTTTACCTCGCCTCCTGCGAGAAAGCTAGTCTATTGATGCAAAGCTGGAGAGGGCTAACTATGCAAGTAATCCAGGTGGAGCTTAACAGCCTCATAAAGGTCTGTAGAACTGTAACCACCCCAGTTGTGCTACATTAGCCTGAAATGCCATGATACTGGCTCTGTCTTTAAATACTTCCAGATAGAGGCTTCCCTTGTTTAGTGGCTCGGCCATACGAACTAACGCTGCAGAGAAGCTGGGCGTCCATGTCCTAACTGGTTCCAGAAGCAAAAAAGCAATAGACTCATAGGTCATGATTACCACTATGAGTGGGCAAAATGGCTATTTATTTTTCCCCTTGCGTAATACATGCAATTTCCCCCAAACATATGCAGAGGTTCGAGGCATGTGGGCTGCTGAATTCATATCTGTGCATAGATCGCCGCCTAGTGTTGGGTCCGGATGTTTGCACGTTGTTGTCCTGGAAGAGTCTTCGAAGCATCCTGGGATAGGTGACTCCTCCCCTGGACTACAGTGCGCATGGGCATCATCTCCATCCTCAGATTGTTTTTTTCCGCCATTGGGTTCGGATGTGCTTATCTTGACTCAAGTTAGGAAAAACTTTTTACAGGCCAAAAGGCCTTTAGTTCGCGTCGGTACTGTTCCCGATCGGTATCTATAGTCATTGGTTAGTTTACTAACTTCAAGAACAACTTTTTTGCATCATACCCGACCATCGACACGACATCGACGATGGAATCGAGGACACCATTCAAGCGGTGTCCTGTATGCAATGCGAAATATCCCCATGTCGACGTCCACCCGGTGTGCAACAAATGCCTTTCACCGGATCACGACAAGTCTACATGTATGGCCTGTGCCCGATTCCGATCCAAGAAGACTCTACGGAATCGACGAGCAGCAAGACTTGAAGCGCAGCAAGCGGCCCCGACCAACATCTTCAGCGCCGAGGATGAAGAGGTCGAAGACGTGGAGACCCTACCCTCCAGCCCCGCTTCCGAACACGACTCCGGATCGGAAGACGTCGAAGAACAACTCTTTCACAGAGACGAAGCCGACACCGAGGTAGGAGACTACGATGAGGCCTTGGGGGCCGAAGAGAGTAGCTCCGGTGACGAGCAAGGCCTACCCGTACAGACTGAGGATATCCCAGTGCATCAGTCTATGGCTCCGGTCGAGGGATCGCCTTCGGGCCTTACCCAAAACCTATCCCGCAGTTCTTCTGCCCCGCCCTCTGGCCCGGCCTCGGACATTCAGCGGCAGCCATTACTACCCAAAACGACTGGTTTCCCTTCCTCGAAACCGAAAGCCGTATTGGTTCATCAGAAACTGAAAGTGACACTGGTCGGATCGAAGCCCACCACACCTTCGACGCTAGCCAAACCCGTCGGCACCGACCGCACCAAACGGGACTTCGGTGCCGAGCTTGCGACAGCCGACGTCGGCGCCGACGCACGGAAAAAGACCATCGGTACCACCAAACCGCCTCGGCTCCCGGCACCGAAACAATCGGCTCCGGCCACAAAGGTCAAAATGGCTGCTGCGTCTCACAATGCTTCGAAAGCAGCACCAAAGGCACAATCATCGACGCCGTCGACAGCTACTACCTCTCCTCGGCTCGATGTCCCAGTGGCGCCAAAAAAGTCCACCCCCACCTCTACAGAACCGGTCGGCGCCAAAGAACCGTCGGCGCTCCAGGTGCGGCAAGTTGCAGCGTCCTTGCAACGCATCAAAGACAAGGCAGCCCTCCAGAACACGTCAGGCTCCGAGCCGAAAAAAGCTCAAACAGCTTCTCCGGCACCGGCCAACATCACTTTTGGCCTGCCACCATCCACAGCCCCAAAACTGTTCGAAATCAGAACACGTGTCACCCACACCACGATCACACCTGCCGAACGCTCTCCTGCGGAGACGTCGCCATCGCACATCATCGATGCCGACACTGGCAGGATGATGCTCCACAGGAGGAGAATAGCTTCCGAGCCAGCTTTGGACTCCTACCGGATACCGCTAAAGAAAAAGCTGCCAGCAGAGTCGGAACCAGTTACGAACCTCTCCATACCTCTTACCAACATCCATGGTCCTTCTCTCCGACACACTCCGAAACCGACGTTTTGGAGGACTATATAGGTGACAACGTCCCCTACCCCGGAGACATGGACCCTGACGGCCAACAGGACCCTGATCAGGCTTGGGATGACCCTGCAGACCCGGGTGCACATATGAATACACAGGACACGCAGCTATATGGCGCAAAAACGTCTCCCACGGAGGACACTGCCGCATTCAACGCCCTCATTGAACGTGCTGCGGCCAATCATGGTGTGCAACTCCACTCTGACACCATCGAGGACGATTTTCTCATGGATACTTTCGCATCCTCAGAAAGGAATATCAAAACTCTACCCATGTTGAAAGGTGTCCTCAAACCAGCAAAGGACATTTTCAAAGAACCCACCAGGGCAAGAGTAATAAACCCCAGGATCGACAAGAAATACAGGTCGGCGCCTGGGGACCCTACCTACATTAGAGGCCAGTTGCCTCTGGATTCCATAGTAGTCGCGAATGCTCGCAAACGGGCGCACTCGTAGACAACAGGGGATGCTCCTCCCCCGGACAAAGAGTCCAAGGTGCTAGAGACCTCCGGTAAACGGGTTGCAACCCAGGCAGCTAACATATGGCGTATTGCCAATACTCAGGCGCTCCTAGCTCGCTACGATCGCGCACATTATGACACGTTAGAAACATTACTCCAACATCTCCCTAACCAATACAAAGAGGGAGCAGAAATCCTCATCAGGGAGGGACAACTCCTCACGAACGCATCCATTAAGTGTGCACTGGATGCCGCAGATACAGCTGCCAGAGCCATAAACACTAGCATCATGTTACGACGACACGCCTGGTTACGAATCTCCGGATTCAAACCTGAGGTACAAAATAACATCCTCAACCAGCCGGTCAACCCCGACTACTTATTCGGGCCAGAGGTTGACACCACCCTAGAAAAAATAAAAAAGGACACAGACACTGCAAAGTCCATGGGGGCTCTCCAAACGCAGACCTTTCGGAGCGGCTCCTTTCGTCGCCCCGGAAATAGAGGAGCAGGTAGAGGACAGGGGTCACAGCAAACCTACAACAAAGGCAACACACAAAGTACCTACGATAAAAACACCCGGGGTGGATATCGTGGCTCAAGCACAAAGGGCAGAGGACGCGGTTATGGCAACACCAGGTCCTCCCCCAAGAACAAACAGTGACGCCCTCTCCCTTCCTCCCGACCACATAACACCTGTCGGGGGAAGGCTACAAAGGTTCCTGTCCACGTGGAACTACATCACCACGGACAGGTGGGTCAAAGATATTATCAAACACGGTTACTTCCTAGAATTAACCTCCACTCCACCCACAATACCGCCAAAACACCGTCCTATGTCCTCAGAGCACTTAACGCTATTACAGCAGGAAGTGCTAAGTATGCTACAAAAAGGCGCAATAGAGGTCGTACCCGTCCACGAGCAAGGTACGGGGGTGAACTCCCTGTACTTTTTAATACCAAAAAAGGACGGGTCACTCAGACCTATACTAGACCTGAGACCCCTCAACCGCTACATTCTCTTGGAACATTTCCACATGCTCACCCTGCAACAAATCCTACCACTGCTCAAACAGGGAGACTTCCTAGCTACGTTAGACCTCAAAGATGCGTATTTCCACATACCCATTCCCCCATCACACAGGAAATATCTCCGGTTCACTATCCAAGGGCAGCACTACCAATTCAAGGTTCTTCTCTTCGGCGTAACAACAGCCCCCAGAGTTTTCACAAAGTGCCTGGCTACTGTGGCCGCACATCTACGGAGGCAACAAATACAGGTCTACCCCTACCTGGACGACTGGCTTGTTCAAGCAAAGTCAGCCCAGCAATGTGCCAGCCACATGTCCCGCACCATTCACCTTCTTCACAGTCTCGGGTTCTCACTAAATTACCCAAAATCCCATCTCCAACCCGCACACGTACAACAGTACCTAGGTGCGACCATAAACACTCTGGCGGCCACTGCTCAGCCGAATTTAGTGAGCATCAACAGCATGCAATTGCTGATTTCCAAGTTCAAACCCCAACACTCCCTTCCGGCGCGAGTGTTCATGCAGTTGATAGGCATGATGGCCTCCTGCATTTTCATAGTCCCACACGCGAGACTACATATGCGCCCGCTTCAGGAGTGCTTAGCACGTCAATGGAATCGGGCTCAAGGGCAACTAAAAGACCTAGTGTTGGTGAGCGGTCTGGCATACAACTCTCTGCATTGGTGGAATCCACAAAACCTTTGCAAGGGCCGACCGTTCCAAGAGCCCGTTCCACAAATAATGCTGACAGCGGACGCGTCTCTCCAGGGATGGGGAGCTCATGTACTCAATTACACAGTGCAGGGACTATGGACTACACAACAAAAGAAGATGCACATCAACCTTCTAGAACTGATGGCAATCTTCCTGGCTATGAAAGCATTCAAAGTACACTTGTGCAACAAGGTCGCGTTGATCCGGACGGACAACATGACCGCCATGTACTACATACAAAAGCAGGGAGGAACACACTCTCCACAGCTGTCTCATCTGGCTCAGAGCATGTGGAAGTGGGCCATTCAGAGGAACATGTTCCTCATGGCGGAACACCTCCCCGGCAAGGACAACCAGATGGCGGATCTGCTCAGCAGACACAGCCACCAGATGCACGAGTGGGAGTTACACCCATCAGTACTCCAACCGTACTTCCAGCAGTGGGGTCATCCAGACATAGACCTATTCGCCACAAGCAAACGCAAAATGCCAAAGCTTTGCCGCCAGGTTCCCGCAGTCGCAGGGCAATGCAATATGGATGAACAGATTTGCGTACGCTTTTCCCCCAGCACCATTGATACCGCTGGTGGCGCGCACTCAGACAACACTCACTAACACTCGTCCTGGTTGCTCCAACGTGGGCACGCCAACCATGGTACACCACCTTTCTCGAACTTTCCGTGGTGCCGCATCAAAGGCTGCGGATCAAACCCGCGCATTTGACGCAGAACCATGGAGAGATTCAGCACCCAGATCCGCAACAGCTGAACCTGGCAATCTGGCTCCTGAAGTCCTAGAGTTTGGCTACCTGAATCTGCCACCTGACTGTATGGACATCATTAAGGAAGCTAGAAGACCCACTACCAGAGCTTGCTATGCAGCCAAATGGAAAAGGTTCGTAATTTATTGCGATAACAATGACATTAACCCGCTGGATGCATCCATCCAAAACATAATTTGTTACCTCTTACACCTATACCGATGCAATCTGGCATACACCTCAATACGTGTCCATTTGACCGCAATATCAGCCTATCTCCAGACCAGGCAGCACCTCTCTCTATTCAGAGTGCCTGCCATCAAGGCATTCTTGGAAGGACTCAAACGAGTAATTCCTCCAAGCCACCCACCAGCTCCAATGTGGAACCTCAACTTGGTCCTCACACGCCTGATGGGTCCACCCTTCGAACCTCTACACTCATGCGAGATTCAATTCCTCACCTGGAAAGTAGCTTTCCTAGTAGCAATCGCTTCTTTAAGGAGAGTTAGTGAACTCCAGGCACTAACCGTTCAAGAGCCATTTATACAGGTTCACGCCAACAGGGTCGTACTACGTACCAACCCCAAATTCATGCCCAAGGTGATATCGCAGTTCCACATGAATCAAACTATTGAACTGCCTGTTTTCTTTCAAAACCCACAAACTGTCGCAGAAAGAGCACTACACACACTAGATGTAAAAAGAGCCCTCATGTACTATATCGACAGGACTAAAGTCTTTAGGAAGACTAAACAACTTTTCGTTGCCTTCGCCCCACACCACAAAGGTAACGCTATCTCCAAAGCAGGTATAGCCAGATGGATCGTTAAATGTATTCAAATTTGCTACCAAAAGGCTAAACGCACATTAACGATTCCCCCACGAGCCCACTCAACACATAAGTTAGGGGCCTCCATGGCTTTCCTAGGAAACATTCCTTTGCATGATATATGTAGAGCAGCCACCTGGTCCACTACACACACATTTACCAAACACTATTGTGTTGATGTGCAATCAAAACAGCAAGCAGCTGTAGGACAGGCTGTTCTCAAAACTCTTTTTCAGACCGCTGCAGCTGGCACTGGTAGCCGCCGCTAATAGGAGGTACTGCTATGTATTCTATGCACAGATATGAATTCAGCAGCCCACATGCCTCGAACTGAATATGCTACTTACCAGTATGCATCTGTTCTTGGCATGTAGGGCTGCTGACATTCATATCGCCCTCCCTCCTCCCCGGCGCCTGTAGCAGCTGCAGCTCTCAAAATTACTGTAAGCATGGTCATCACTTTCTGTATCTACTCCATCACTGCCACAATGGCGAAAAACAATCTGAGGATGGAGATGTTGCCCATGCGCACTGTAGTCCAGGGGAGGAGTCACCTATCCCAGGATGCTTCGAAGACTCTTCCAGGACAACAACGTGCAAACATCCGGACCCAACACTAGGCGGCGATCTATGCACAGATATGAATGTCAGCAGCCCTACATGCCAAGAACAGATGCATACTGGTAAGTAGCATATTCATTACTCTTATGCTGCAAAGGGCACTTGGCCAGTATCTTCACTAAACCTTCAACTCAAGGACATAGCTCACGTAAAAAAGGTATGCAAGATGCTGCTGGGAGACTCGTTTGAGCAGAAAATGCTCCTCAGTTCCAGTGACACATTTCTACTCTAGCGCATATCTCGCAGGAGAAAATTACTTGACAGAAGTGGAACTACTAAAAAAAAAAAAATATCTATAACCCAGAATTATGCAAGGATACTCTTGCAAAATAAAATATTTTGCCTGGCCCCAATAACCACATAATCTACTACCCATATCTGTGAAGGCACAACATTTAAGATGACCGAAAACGAAGAATAGTTCAGCCTGAGGACAGTTATCATCAGGTCTTGACAGACATTCAACCAAAGGCGTTTGGTTGGGATGTGACCTCCCTTTTTTTTTTTCTTCCAAGTATTTCACCCAAGGTGATGCTATCGAAGTGTTTTAACCAGCATGAGTTGCTTAAAAGTAGCTTAATAACTAAACTAATGACTTTACCAGCAGGTAATTGTGTAGGTACAACCTTGGCACTACTTTGTAGTGTGGTCCAGAGATCATACATTTGAATAGGATAATCTTCATTCCAAAATGTGTTCTCTACTTGGCTGGCCAGCTCTACGGATGCCAGTTGCTTTAGTTTGCAAAGTAAATTGCCTTTTGAAAATTGCTTCAAAGGTAGACATTATACAGATTTTTTTTGTTACAACATTAGGCTCCGTAATACTCAAATTATTCCCTTGTCAGTGACCCCCTCCCCCTGCCGCTTGGTAAATTAATAGTTTGTTGTGGTCTGTTTTTTTTTCTTCTCTCCATGACCTCACACTTTAATGCAGGACTTTTATTCCTGCCAGTCTCTTTGACCCTGGTCTCTACTACTTCCCCCTTATGCCCTTGCCCTGTCTTTTGGTGCTGATTGCTACGACACTGCTCCCAACTTTTCTTTACAGGCAACGACCAAAGTATGCCTCATTACACCCACCACATATTCCTTTCCTGCTCATTCCTCTTCAATAGCAGACCTGTTATGTCAGTACAGATGAATTTTTTAGGTCTTCTTATAAGATTATATCCTGCGTCTACCCATCTTCCATCCTCCCATGTTTACGTTCTTCTGTCAGTGGTTAATTCCCCCCCTCCCCCCACACTTGGCAGAAGGCGTCGCCCTGACCTCCTGCTTGCCTGCCTCATCATTCCCTCTCGTCACCACCAGGGCCCCTCCCTTTTATAATGGCTGTGCAGAAGTGGTGTCGCTGTGATGTTTAGCTTGGCTCCCAATCCAGATTGTTCATGACCCGCTAGCCACATGCATAAGTGACCAACATAGCAGTTCTAAGAGACCACTAATCGTACCATAGCTGATGAGTCTGGAGATGCCATTTTGCAGCCCCAACCACCTCCCCACCAGCTTCTGGTAAGGATTCAAAGCACAAATGGAGAAAGGAATTGGAGATGATGGCATGGATATTTCTGGAAGCCAGCTTGCAGACATTGATGGAAGGGATAGTTGTATTTTGGATGAAAGAAAATTTGGGAAGAGTGGATGCTTTGATTTTCAACAGTAAAAATATTCAATATGTCATCTGCTCATCTGTTTTAGTTAATGACCGATGGTAGCTGGTACTTTACCAACACTTTCTAACCTACTCATCATCTTTCTCGCGAGACTTGCGAAAGTAGTCATGAGGGAAGGGCAAGAAGGTGGTGAGCAGACAATCGACAGGAAATAAAACAAAGTTATTTGTAACTGCCAAAAACAAGGTTGAAAAGGGGAGGTTGGATTAGAAGGCTTATCTAGAAAATATGAATCATTCAGAATCATGAGGAGGCTTTGTGCTTACAAAGTGTGACTTCTTAAATGCAGGGATGTGCTCCATACAGTTGTCTTTTGCGCTAAAATGTAATCGGACTGTATTTTAATGAAATACTTCTAAAAGTCTTATCTATAACGCAGAATATAAATGGGGCTGATTCACAAAAAACATTTGTTGCAAATAGTATTTGGACGTGCTAAAATGAGTAATCCACAGAAGAGTAACATTAGCTTGATCAACAAAAAGAATTAACTTACTAAAGTTAAACTAAATTGATAAAAGGAGTTTTATTTTTTTTCTATTTTAAACAAAAAAAAACGAACCTTGGTAGTCTTGCACCATTTTAAAAACTCAGGTGTTGATTGCAGAGAAAATTTACTTTTTCACTTACCGCTTGACAAAGTGGCAAGTCATCATTTTTCCTTCAATCACAAAGGCAGGGAGAAGAGATCCCGTGTTGGGAGGAAACCTATGAGAGCATCTTTGGTCGGGGCAAGCTCCCCGGGACCTGTGGCCATTTTGCTCTTGTTTGTGAATCATGCAGAATGTTAACATTCTATACCATTCCTACTTGTGTCTGTAAGTCAAGACGGTGCACACCAATTAAGTCAGTTTAAATTACACATAGGAGGTGTATGTTACAAAAGTAGTTAATTACACTCAGTTTCCTGAACGTTTGTAAATCTGTGCATGTCCCCACCTATTATTTTGTGAGGAGCAGTTTTGTCCATGTGTAACTCTTGCGCTTCTGTTGTTTTTGCAATCACTAATGCAAGACAGATGAACTTGGAAAGCAGTTGTAACACTCGTCTTTGTTTTTTGTCACCAGGTTACGACTTTGCTGCCATCTTAGAATGGTTTGCTGAGAGGGTGGATCGCATCATACTGCTCTTCGATGCCCACAAGCTGGACATTTCAGATGAGTTTTCCGAGGTCATCAAAGCCCTCAAGAACCATGAGGACAAGATGCGAGTGGTCCTCAACAAAGCTGACCAGATCGAGACACAACAGCTGATGAGAGTGTATGGTGCTCTAATGTGGTCCCTCGGGAAAATCGTCAACACCCCTGAAGTGATACGGGTTTATATTGGCTCCTTCTGGTCGCACCCTCTACTCATACCGGATAACCGAAAACTGTTTGAGGCTGAAGAACAGGATCTATTTAGGGACATCCAGAGCCTACCACGCAATGCGGCTTTGAGGAAACTCAATGATCTGATCAAGAGGGCAAGACTGGCAAAGGTATTTTGTGCATTTATTGCATGTTCCCTTTGTTTGTGCAGTGCAGATGTTGCCATGTTGGAAGCGGCGGAGGTAGGTCTTTATCCAGGGATGGGGATAAGTGTGGAAGGCCAAAGGCTCCTGCTATTTATCCTGCTCAGTTGTGGCTGGTGAATATTCATACGTTTGAGTCCCAAATGGGTGCCTAAGCAATGGTGGCTGGTGAACTTTGACAATGGCATAAAACAATGACCTGTCCTGATTGTGCTGAGCAAGTTAGCTAGAGTTCCTCCAGGGCCACATGGTAATTGGCTCCTACCTGTGACAGTGCATTAAATCTCACTTGCAAGAGATATTGTATACAGCAATGGGCTTGCAACCTGCCTAATGCTTAACATGCGTTGGCCTCATTGTTACTTTTTTTTGCTGCCTTTTGATTGGCCATCGCTTCCCACCTTCACTTCCTCCATTTTTTGATGGAGCATGGACCAAGTACTGATTGCTTCAGTTTGATTACTGTCCTTTCACTGATCGGCTATGATTGAGGTCTGTTTAGGAGATGGGCTCGGATTATGATGTCGAGGGTGTTTATATAATCAAGTCTATTTGTGGTACGAGCCTGGATGACCGTTCGTCTGGTGTTCAATGGGATCTTTTTGAAAATCTTGCATAGCATTCACAGGATGTGTAATCCTGATTATGAGACAGCGGTGATCTGTCTGCTCATGGAGACGTTGTGTCCAGAATGATCCTGATGTTCTTGGCATGGTCCACAGGAGTGGGACAAAGTTTGGAGGGCCGCATAGAGGTATCCTGGGGGAGTGGTTGTTGCTGAAGATTAGAACTTCATTTGTGTCTGTGTTGAGCTGGAGGCAATTGTTTTTCATCAAAGCAGCGATGTTTCTTGTGCAGTTGGCAAAGTTTGCTTTTGCGGTGCAGGTAGATTCGGTATGTGAGAGGATGATCTGTGTGTCGTCCGTGTAGGATACTATACTGATGCCGTGGGCGCTATGTCCAGGAGAGGCATCATGTAGACGTTTGAGTGTTGGGCTGAGCAACGATCCTTGAGCGGCTCCGCAGCGGAGTTTCTTGAGTTTTGAGTTGTAGTCGAGAAGTCTAACTTATTGAGTTCCGTCTGTGAAGTAGTCATGGGCGCAATTCTTTCTTTGAGAGAGAGGCTTTTTCGCCTATTGTCATATTTAGTTTTTTCTTTTTCATGCATGGGGATATTAACTGATTTGCTCACAATCAAATGAGTGTTGTGCTGAGACCTAACGAGCATTGGCAAAGCCAATAGGTCTCACCTTTAAGAATTTTGACTTTGCCATTTGTTCCATCCTGTACAGCCTAGCCAACGGCAATGATTTGTAGCCATGCTGTATAGCAGCGTGACTGCTGTGCAACATGGCTAAAAATAATAATAATAATAAAAAGACTATGATGCATCCAGCGTGAATGCACCTAAAACAAGCATTGGCAAAGCCAATAGGTGAGGCGTAGTTTGCCTACCTTTTGGCAACTCCTTTTGTATTGTCATGGGTTTTGCAAACGTTGTTTGGAAAGCAGCTGGGCGTTTGTGAGTCTAAAAAAAGCACAGTTTACCATAGTACTTCCTGGCACTGAAGAGAACTACTTTGTGTGTGTGGATGTACTCCTTGTGAACGGACAGCATGCCATAACTCCTAGTGAAGTCAGCCAATGGCTGAAGTGTGGTGAAGGATTGCCCCTTGATGCGTGCTCGAGTGGATTGGAGAAAATTGTGAATGACACAACCACAGACACATGGATGACGTGGCTGAAAATCCTATTAAGTAACTAAGTCAAGCACTTCATTTTAGTAAAATCAAAAGGTCTTAGCTAACGCAGACCTTAAAGGCAGTTGTTGTGCCTCTTGCTGCCAGCCTTTTGCTCTTGAGAAAGAGAGAAGGAAGACTTGTTAAAAGAAAAGAAAAAATGAAGGATAGAAAGACCGACAGATGGAAGGACTAAAGGAAATGATGGACAGCAAGCTACTTTTTCACAAAGACGGAAGCAAAGAAGTAATGAAAGCAAGATATAAAGAATGAAAGCAGGAAAGATAAAAAGAAAGAACGAAAAATAGAAAGTAAGCAGAAATAAGAAAGAGAAGGAAGACTAAAAAGAAAGCAAGAAAGAACAAAGGGTAGAAAGACAGAAGGAATTAAAGAATAGAAAGACAGAACTACAGCAGGAAAGAAGGATTGAAAGCAAGAAACAAGGAATGAAAACAGGAAATGAAGAGGAAAAGAAATCAATACAAAGAGAAAGTAAGAAAAAAGAGAAAGCAGGAAAGGGACGGTAAAAGATGGAAGGAAAGAAGTAATGAAAGGAGGAAAGATTGGAAGAAGGCAGGAGAAAAAAGCATAAAGGAAGGAAAAAATGAGAAAGCAAGAAGAAGAAAATCCAAAAGAAGGAAAGAAGAAATCAAAGAATGAAAAGAAAGAAGGAACAATAAAGAAACCAAATAATGAAAGAAAAATGGACTAAAGAAAGAAAGCAGGTAGGCAAGAATGAAAAGGAAACCTTTTAAAAGAAGGAATGAAAGAAAAGCGAAAAAAAGGAAGAGAAGGAAATCAAAACAAAATGTGCTAATAGTGCTGCAAATTACACACAATAAACACTGTTTTTCTTCCTTGGCAAAGTTTATTCAAGAACCATTGGTGAAACTGACCAATAGAGTTAATGACATAACCTTGTGTCCCTCAGAACCTAGGTATAAGTAATAAAATCCACAATGTGTTCTGTTGGGTTGTCCAATTGCTTAATATAAATAGCGATGTTACTCCAATATCAATGAATTTTTGGCGTAACCATATTTGATTAATTACTTTGCAAAACAGAAATGGAGCTCAAAGCACACCACAAAAAGACATACTCTATGCTTCATGCTTGTATATTTCATTTAAATGTCTCCTATTATGTATGGCTGCTACATAGGTGATCACAGGACCATCAACAAGGATAATAGAAAATAGAGTGAATAATATGTTATACTGTGTAACAATATTCTGTACAAATTTACAAACAAACACGAAATGCAATAAATCATAATATATGTAAACAGGAATCTGTCCTCTCTTTTAAACATTAGTATAAATTATTGGTGAAGTAACGCATGACGTAAACTTGATTCAGTGTTGACGCCACTTGTGTAACAGCCATACATAATAGGAGGCGGAGTAATTGTCTGCTTATGAATTCACATCTATAATACTGACGTTTTCGACAATTTATACAGAACATTTTTGAAATGGACGCAATCTGCTATGCTGTGAAAGACCACCAGTCAGATAAATCCACTCCAAAAGGAATTTACGACCACATTGTCCAGAGACAGGCGCTCAAAGTGTGGTATGTTGTCTGTGCCATCACCTGGCTCACTGGTATAAAGCGTCCTGCTGTCACATCAGACTCCAAACAAAACCAGAACATCAAAGTAATACATTAGAAACAAACATTGGCACAGAAGGGAACTAGCTTGTGTGTGGATGTGATACTTGTGAAAGAGCAAAATGCAATCCCTCAAAATGAAGCTATCCAATGGCTGAAGTTGGCAGCCTGGCTGCCCCATGCTGTAGTGGGCAACAGTCAAATGTGAATGACACCCACATTGTCCAATGGATGAAGAAAGCTTAACGAAAGCCTCTTTAAATAAGTAAATTGTACATATATACATATGTTCGAGGCATGTGAGCTGCTGAATTTATAAGTTAGCATAGATCGCCGCCTAGTGTTGGGTCCGGATGGTTGCACTTTGTTGTTGTCCTGGAAGAGTCTTTTTTGTAGTATCGCGATAGGGGACTCCTCCCCTGGACCACAGTGCACATGGGCATCCTCCTCCATCTTCAGATTGTTTTTTTCCGCCATTGGGTTCGGATGTGTTCGATAACTTCGAATCGAAGTTAGATTGGATTTACTTAAAACAACTTTTACTCGACGGTATTGTCTACGCTCGGTACAATTTAATTTATTAGAATCGGGTTCCAAGATTTTCTGGTCGAATCGGGCCTTTGAGCCTTCTCGACGCCACGTGGTTCATGGAACGGACCCCATTTAAAAAATGCCCTCAATGTGGGTCTAAGTTCCCACATAGTGATCATCATACAGTCTGCAATAGGTGCCTTTCTCCGGATCATCGAGAAGAGGATTGCTCAGCCTGTGCACAGTTCCGATCGTAGAAAACTATCCGGAACAGAAGAGCAATTCGACAAAGTATGCAGAGATCTGTACCTGATCCTGAAGACATCTTTGAGGGCGATGCAGAAAGCGTGTTTTCAGAAGCAGACGATCCAGATGATCTCCAGATCGTGACGGTGGAGAATCAATCCGAATCAGACGATCCACTCACACCAGGTCAACACGTGAGTACAAGCCCCATCCCTCGACCCGAGAATAAAGCCAAGGTCAAGACATCGCCAACCGGCCTTCGTCAAGACCAGCATAAGCGTTCGGAAGCCCCATCATCGAGTCCGGCTCCGAAAAAATCACCGAAAACAAACAAAACTTCGGAAGCCCTACTAAAGCTCGGCTCCGAAAAAGACTGTTAAGTCAACTAGTGACTCGGTGCCGACAAGACCACACCTTGACACTAAAAATACCTCAACCTCGACACCGAAAAGATATACGGAACCGAGGCAAACGGCCGGCACCAGTGGCACCGAGCCGAAAAAGAAAATCGGCGAACCGAAAACCCTTAAGGTCGACCCAAAGCCAATTAAAACTAAGGCTATCGAGGGAAAGGGTTCCGACCCGAAAAGTCGAGAACCGAAGGACGCTAATAAAAAGACTATCCAAACAAAGGCTATCCAACCGAAAAACACGGAGCCGAAAAAGATTGGCCCGGAGACAGTCGAACCGAAACAAAAGATCGTTGAACCAAATCCCGTCGATCGAAAAAAGGAAATAAAGACATTCCTTCGAAGCTGAACGGTTCCGGCTTCAAAATTTCGGTGTCAAAAAATACAAGAAACTCTATTTTTTCCGGATTCTCTCGATCCAAATCAATACAGGCTATCTATAGACCCACAAACAGGTCATATAATAGCACATAAGAGGAAATTGGACACTGAAGCAACACCTCCAGTTCCTAGCAAGAAAAAGGACTCTGCTGCATTTCCTGCTATACCTCTTATTCCTTCTCAGCCTCCTTCTCCCCCCTTACCACACACACCTCCACAGGACACACATATGGAGGAGGAACAAATTATTCCTCCACAAGAGACACCTATGGAGGAAGATCAGGAAATACCTCAAGATGAGGAAGACTATTACATAGACCCTGATGAAGAAGAGGCCCCACAAGATGATTGGCAAGACCCAGATTATGGGGACGAACCATCAGACATGCCTACACCATTGCCATACCCAACTAAACCCTCTCCACCTGATGACACCATAGCCTTCTATCAGCTAGTGGATAGAGCAGCTACATGTTTTAAAGTAGACATGCATACTGACCCGGTGGAGGAAGATTTTCTATTTAATACCTTTAGTACAGTAGAGAAATCAGTACGTAATTTACCAATGCTCAAGGGGATGCTAAAACATGCTCTTGACATATTTAAGGACCCGGTGAGACAGAGAGTACTCAACCCAAGGTTAGAGAAAAAATACAGGCCTGCTCCTTCAGACCCAACCTACATCAAAGGGCAACTACCATTAGATTCCTTAGTGGTAGCAAATGCTAGGAAGAGAGCGAACTCCCAGACATCAGGGGAAGCACCACCACATGTTAAGGAGTCAAAGCTGTTAGATGCATCAGGCAAAAGGGTAGCCTCTCAAGCAGCAAATTCATGGAGGATAGCAAATACACAAGCGCTACTAGCAAGATATGATAGAGCGCGTTATGATCAATTAGAACAACTCCTACATCTTCCAGAAACCTATAAAAATCAAGCACATGATTTAATACAGGAAGGTAAAGTGATAACAAATGCATCAATTAAGTGTGCATTAGATGCGGCAGACACAGCGTCAAGAACCATTAACACCAGTGTACTGCTTCGCAGACATGCATGGCTGCGTATTTCAGGCTTCAAACCAGAGGTGCAGAACACCATTTTAAACCAACCTTTGAACCAAGATGCACTATTTGGCCCACAAATAGATAACATCTTAGAAAAGATGAAAAAAGACACCGATACTGCAAAGTCAATGGGAGCTTTACAGTTCCAGTCTAATCGGAGTTCTTTTCGTCGCTCCTCTTTTAGGAGAGCAGGCAGAGGTCACACAACACAAACAGGTAACAGCTACACCTCTCCCACACAAAATAATTTCGGTAGGGGGAACTACAGAGGAAATAATACCAAGGGTAGAGGACGTAGAGGTAACAATACCAGACCCTCCTCTACCTCCCAACAGTGACTCTCACACACTACCCCCAGACCATATAACACCAGTCGGGGGCAGATTATCACAGTTCCTACCGGTCTGGGAATCCATCACCACAGACCAGTGGGTAATACAAATTATTCAATATGGCTATTGCCTAAAACTAACTTCTACCCCACCCAACATACCACCCAAACACCGACCAATGTCAAAAGAACACACAACATTGCTTCTACAAGAAGTAAAGTCAATGCTAGAAAAGAATACAATAGAACAGGTACCATTGCAACAACAAGGGACAGGAGTATACTCACTATACTTCCTTATCCCCAAAAAAGACTGGTCTCTCAGACCAATATTAGACCTCAGACCCCTCAACGCATACATACACTCAGATCACTTCCATATGGTCACGCTGCAACAAGTACTCCCATTATTACAGCAAGGAGACTTTCTAGCTACGCTAGACCTCAAAAACGCATACTTCCACATTCCAATACATCCAGCACACAGGAAATATCTCAGATTCACAGTGGAAGGCAAACATTATCAATTCAAAGTACTACCCTTCGGAGTCACAACAGCACCAAGGGTATTTACCAAGTGCTTGGCAGTGGTAGCAGCACACCTCAGAAGGGAACACATACATTTGTACCCCTATCTAGACGATTGGCTAATAAAGGCAAACACATACAAACAGTGTGCAAGCCATATCAACAGGATATTCACCTCTTACACGATCTAGGGTTCACTATAAATTACCTCAAATCCCATCTACAACCCTCCCATGTACAACAATACTTAGGAGCAACAATAGACACAACCAAAGGCAGGGCTTACCCAAACCCAGTCAGGATTGCAAGTATGAAATCACTACTACAAAGATTTCAACCACAACACTCACTCACAGCCAGAGTGTTTATGCAACTGATAGGCATGATGGCCTCATGCATATTTATAGTTCCATATGCTCTTCTGCAAATGCTTCCCCTTCAAGAGTGCCTAGCACGTCAGTGGAACCAAGCTCAGGGAAAATTAAACAACCTAGTGTTGGTAGACAGTCGCACGCATCACTCTCTGCAATGGTGGAACACAAACAACATTTCCAAGGGTCGACCGTTCCAAGAGCCGGTTCCACAAATTCAGTTAACAGCGGACGCATCACAGACAGGGTGGGGAGCCCATCTACTTCAACATACTGTTCAAGGACTTTGGTCACAGGAACAAAATAAATTCCATATCAATTATCTAGAACTCCTGGCAATATTTCTGGCACTAAAAGCTTTCCAGAAACATATAGTCCACAAGGTGGTATTGATCCGGACGGACAATATCACAGCAATGTACTATATACAAAAACAGGGGGGGGGGGGACACTCTCCACAACTCTCTCGTCTAGCACAGAGCATTTGGAGATGGGCCATTCCTCAGAACATTTATCTCCTAGCGGAACATCTCCCAGGAACACAAAACCAGCTAGCAGATCTCTTAAGCCGATACAGTCAACAGGTACACGAGTGGGAGATTCACCCACAGGTACTACAACCGTTCTTCCAACAATGGGGGCACCCAGAGATAGATCTCTTTGCCACACAAGAGAACGCAAAATGCCCATCCTTCGCCGCCAGATTCCCGCACCCTCAGTCGGAAGGCAATGCGATATGGATGAGCTGGTCAGGCAGATTTGCGTACGCTTTTCCGCCAACACCAATGATTCCATTAGTGGTACGCAAGCTCACACAAGAATCACTAAAAATGATTCTAGTTGCCCCCACATGGGCAAGACAACCTTGGTACACAACGCTTCTGGAACTATCGGTAGTCCCACACCAGAGACTGCAACTAACTCCAACACTTCTTACACAGAACCATGGAGAGATAAGGCATCCAGACCCAGCACAAATGAACCTAGCGATTTGGCTCCTGAAATCCTAGAATTTGGACTACCTCCAGATTGTATGAACATAATTAGAGAGGCTAGACGCCCCACTACTGGAGCCTGTTACGCAGCAAAATGGAAGAGATTTGTGATATACTGTAAAAACAACAACATAAATCCTTTAGACACTTCCATTCAAAATTTAATTTTCTATTTACTACATCTACATACATGTAACCTTGCATATACATCTATAAGGTTACATCTAGCAGCTATTGCAGCCTACCTGCAGAACAGACAGCACCTGTCTCTATTCAGGATACCAGCCATTAAAGCCTTTATGGAGGGCTTAAAAAGGGTAATCCCACCTAAAATTCCAACTGCCCCACAGTGGAATTTAAACATAGTTTTAACAAGACTCATGGGACCACCCTTCGAACCATTACACTCATGTGAGATACAATTCTTAACATGGAAGGTGGCTTTTCTTATTGCAATTACTTCACTTAAAAGAGTACGTGAATTGCAGGCGTTAACAATACAGGAACCATTCCTACAAATACACAACAATAAAGTAGTCCTCAGGACAAATCCAAAATTTTTACCTAAGGTAATATCAACCTTTCATATGAACTAATCAATAGAATTACCTGTATTCTTCCAAAAGCCACAAACAGTAGCTGAAAGAGCACTACACACACTAGATGTTAGACGTGCACTACTGTATTATATAGACAGGACAAAATCCTTCAGGAAAACCAAACAATTGTTTGTAGCTTTTGCACCACCACACAAAGGTAATGCAATATCAAAGATGGGAATTGCTAGATGGATAGTGAAATGCATTCAAATATGCTATCACAAAGCTAAAAGAACGTTAACAGTGCCCCCAAAAGCACACACTACCAGGAAAATGGGGGCATCTATGGCATTCCTAGGGAACATCCCAATAGAAGAAATCTGTAAGGCAGCAACATGGTCTACCATACACACCTTCACTAAACACTACTGTGTTGATGTGCAAGCCAAGCAGCAAGCTGCAGTAGGCCAGGCTGTACTTAAAACTCTTTTCCAAACTGCTGCAGCTGACACTGGTAACCACCAATAGAGGAGATACTGCTATACAGTCTATGCTAACTTATAAATTCAGCAGCTCACATGCCTCGAACTGTAAATGCTACTTACCAGTATGCATCTGTTCTTGGCATGTAGTGCTGCTGCATTTATAATCCCACCCTCCTCCCTGGGTACGGTAGCAGCTTCAGCAGAATCTTAATTAGATACACTTACATGGACATCTCTCTCTACATTTCCTACTTACTCCATCTTTGCCACCAACGGCGCAAAAACAATCTGAAGATGGAGGAGGATGCCCATGCGCACTGTGGTCCAGGGGAGGAGTCCCCCATCGCGATACTACAAAAAAGACTCTTCCAGGACAACAACAAAGTGCAACCATCCGGACCCAACACTAGGCGGCGATCTATGCTAACTTATAAATGCAGCAGCTCTACATGCCAAGAACAGATGCATACTGGTAAGTAGCATTTACATTTTTTTTTTAATCAAAAGGTCTAGGCTAAAGCCAGACCTAAGAAATGAAAAAAAGTGCATTAGGCCTGGCTCCGTCATAGCGCTTTTGTGAATTAATTTTAGCCTCACTGCAAAGCATCTGTGCCGCTGTACAACACAACTTCAAAACATTTCCAAAGTCTGTAGCTTTTGCAAATGCTTGTTTTTCTCCTGTGATGACTTTGAATGAGGTTAAGTGGTGTATTTTAAAGTGTGGTTCATGTAGCGTTGGGGGGGGGGGGGGGGGGCATAGCTCATGAAGGGACACAAAAATAATTCAATACTTTCATAATGTACCAAGCCAGCCTAACCCACATTGGAAGGGGGGGAGGGGTAGGTTTAAGGGGTTCATAAATAATATAAACATTATTGGTGCAGAGAGAAAGTTCTCATCTGGAAGTCCAACTTCAGCTCACCTGCAGAGGTAGCAGTAGTTCTTAGAGCAGTCTTTCCTCTGCCTTTTGGTGAAGAGTTGAGAGGGTTTCAAGGTGCCAAGAGGACTTCAATGTGCTGAGCTTGTTGCACTCTAAATGGGCACCCACAGAGACAATGTCATTGTCCAGCGCAGGAGAAAACTTCTGAAATTCAGCATGGGCCTTGAGGCTTGTGTAGTATTATTGTAAGTATACCTTTAATTGTAGCGTGTTAGTAACGTCAATGTTAGAACTTGCATTGTGAATTCTATGTTCTGTATTCTATGTAACCGGGTGGATTCTGAACGGGAGATTCATCTTGGGGCTTGAAGAGATAAGACCTATCTTGTATGAAGGAATAAACATCGCATGTTCCAACGTAGCTGTCTGCGGCCTTGCTTTGTTACTACAGAAATTGGCGACGAGGATGGGATTATTCTCATCCCACGTTGGCGTTTAGCATTTTGAAGGGATGGGATAAAGTTGTGCCTCCTTCGTCGTTAAGAGAAAAAATTATCAAGTTGTGCCATGAAGGTCACTCTGGTATTACTAGAACTAAACAGAGAGTTAAAGCTTTGTATTGGTGGCCTGGGGTGGACGTTGCTGTCGAACGTTTGGTTAGAAACTGTGTACATTGTGAAGTTGCAGACAAAACTCTTAAAACACTTAATCCTCCTTCTTTTCCTGTACATTGTCCAAAGGCTCCTTGGCAAGAACTTAGTTTGGATTTTATGGGGCCTATTTCTTGATGGTCCTATAGAGTTACTAATCATCCTTCGATTGGTTGTAGTCCTTTTTCCATTATGAGGAGTAGAATTCCATTTTCTAAGGAAATTCCAAGTTGGATGAATAGAAATTCGTGTATTCATTTAGATTGGGATGATATCAAACAACATATTGAAGTGTCTCAACGTAAAAATAAGTCTTATTTTGATTCAAAGCATGGGTGTAAACCGTGTAATCTTTGTATTGGTCAGTGGGTACGTGTTAAACTTCCTAAAAAAACTCCTAAGGGAAGTAGTAAGTTTAGCCGACCACATCAAATTGTTAAAATTAACAATAATACAGTTGTTCTTGACAACGATGAAATTTGGCATATGAATCGGTTAGCTGTGAGTAAGAACTCAACTAATGAAATTGAGGTCATACCAGATCAGAGGTTATTTTGGTGGATGTTGGATTGTGATTCTTGTTCAACATCTTGTCCTCAAACTGTCATGGTGGATGATTCTTTGCAAAATTGTAATGATTCTGTTATTGATAATTTCACTCCGAATGTTTCTCAACCTTCTTCGTTTGGGGAGGTTTCTTCTAATGTTCATGTTGATTCTAATAATTTGACTCAACATGAGTGCGTTGGAACCTCTTTAACAACAGAGGGGTGTGTTACATCTGATACTGTAAGAACTGCGCGTGGTAGAGTTGTTAAGAAACCTGCGCATTTGAGTGATTTTGTTTGTGATTAATTTCTTTGTTTTCTGTTTTTATTTTAAAGGGGAAGGATGTGTAGTATTATTGTAAGTATACCTTTAATTGTAGCGTGTTAGTAACGTCAATGTTAGAACTTGCATTGTGAATTCTATGTTCTGTATTCTATGTAACCGGGTGGATTCTGAACGGGAGATTCATCTTGGGGCTTGAAGAGATAAGACCTATCTTGTATGAAGGAATAAACATCGCATGTTCCAACGTAGCTGTCTGCGGCCTTGCTTTGTTACTACAGCTTGTTCTTAGCCTGAACTTGTCTATAGTCGGACTCGAACGGGCTCAACTGAGATGCATGTTCTGTAAGCACCAACACGGCAAGGTCCACGTTGGCTCTGAAAGGTGTAAAAACTAGCTTTAGAGAATCCCAAGATTCTCTGTCTTATTTCAGGCATGTGAATTCTGACCCTTTCCCAGTCTGAATCCGTGCATCCTCCAACATCACCAGACAGGCAGAGACCCCCTTCTCAGAGATGTAACACAGAACGTTCTCTTCCCAGAATGCATAGCAGAAGGGTAGGTGCAGTGATCGCTTTTACTGATTTGTAAGCTGAATAGGAGTTGTCAGGGAGTCCACTTGTGAGGTAGCAACAGATGCGATTCATACTAGGCAAAAGATAGGCCCTATGGGAAGGTGGAAGAGGAGTCTCCACTGAAATAGATGGTCCTGGGTACCCCCCCCCCCCCCCCCCGACGGAGCATGTGGTGTCCCAGCTCTACTCCACATTCCTGAGTGACAGACTAGAGGACTATGATTGGGGGCACGTGTGTGGGTATCCAAGAGAGGTCTCGAATACGGGTGGGTTTTCGTTTGATCCAATTGATAATCCTGCATAGGGCATACTACACTTGGACCCACTTGTTCCATATGGGTCGTGCAACAGACGGAGAATGGCTGAGGGGCTGCCTCATGAAGGGCACCCTGGTGCACACACTGTGGAAATGTCTGAAAATTGAGGCCTACTGGACACAGGAGGGTGATGGAACATCAAATGTGTTGGAGTACGAAGTGAGGCTTAACCCTCAACAGGTCTTACTAGTCTTTTGGGGCAAACAAACCCTGGACCGCTATCCAGCTATTTTTTTGCAACCTGGCCCTATGGTGGCCCATGGGCATATCCTGAAGTACTGGGCGCGGCTCCCACTCTGCCTACCATACAGGAGCGGGACAAAGGCATGGATTGGTGTATGGGGGCTGAAAAACCTGTGTACCAGGCAAGAGGCTGACCACCCATATTGGAGAAGATCTGGATTCCCTGGAGAGAAGTGAGGGAAGAGGGAGAGTGACAAAGTCCAAGGTACAGCCCAAACGGCTGAACAGAATTACTTTAAATTTGGCAAAGAGGTAGGCCTCAGGTCAGGGATGTGCCTTTTGCATATCTGGAGTCAATCTGTTCATTAGTTCCTGAGAAAATTGCAGTTAAAAGTACATACATATCTATAGCCTCGCACCGTGCGCGCACCCGAACGTGCGCGAGCGTAATTCTGATTGGTTGTTACATGTCGGTCAACTTTCGAATCGGTCGAAATCAGTAAGTGTCGGCCGCCATTTTGTTTGTTTTCAGTGCAAAGGTGGAAAAGGAAGGTGGCGAACGTGAAAAGGGGGCAGGGTGGACAGTTCCTGACCCCCTAGCCTTGGTCAGGGGGTCACAGGAGGACCCTGAAGGGCCCAAAAAAAGTTTTAAATGTTTTTTTAAAAATCGCGGAGTGCGCGCACGTTACGAACTGCGTAACGTGAGCGCGCGGTGCACCCACTGCGCGCACACGGTGAAAAACCTTAAAAAAAAAATAATAATAAATACATTGCATTTAAAAAAACTTACAAATTCACTGTAAAAACCATAGGTTTCACACACGTTATAGTTAGGAATTAGCATTTAAAAAACCTTGCAAATATACTTAAAAAACCATAGGTTTCACACATGTTATAGTTAGCTGGACATTTCACTTGTAAAAAACCAATCAAATTCCCCCGTTATAGTTAGTAAAGGGAACTATAACTCGCGCGACCACAATCCAGTTCTGATGACGTCAGATATTACATCACTGATGACATGTGTGTCTTTCTGTAAAATAAATATTTATTAAATATGTATAGTTAAAGGAAGGAAAAATGGGTAAATAAGTGTCTAAAGTGTGGGGTAACCTGCAGGCCATACGTTTTAATCCCAGCATGACGAAGTCGTCAACTGACCTGAGCTACTTTGTAAAGCGCTCGTTTTCTCAAATTTGTCTAGGACAGGGAGATCTAATTTCCCGCTCCTCGTCCTATACCTTTTTCCCTTTTTTTTTTTATATATATATTTTTTTTTTAGGTCTCACCTGACCCAGCGCATGCGCTGGTCTGGCGAGACTTATATTGAGAGGGCTTCAAAAAGTGCTACCAGGCCAGCCTAGAGCTACAGTGCATGTTCGCGCGTGCCGCGATTACTCTTGCGGCCGCATGGCCGGTTTGATGTTTGATCGCTTTCGCTTTCACTGTCGCGGCCGCACGGCCGCTTGGCATAGCCAATAGGTCTCGCTTTTGGGACCTTATAAGTATTTAGTTATGCAACTGTTGCATGGCTAAACACTTATAAGGTCCCAGAGGCGAGACCTATTGGCTATGTCAATGCTTGTTTTAAAGAGCAGTTGAGCTCAAGCTCACATACAACGCTCTCCTGTACCTTCCTTCCTCATCCGTAAAGTAGACCTTGCAATGATGTTTCCTATTGTGTTCCTGATCAATGCTGGTTGCAGACCTGAGTCTGTTTTCATCGAGATAAAATGAAAGTTGGGGCGCAGGACCCAAGACCTCTGGCTCCTGAAGTATCGGGTGCTTTGTAGTCTCTTGCCGGAGCACAGAGGCAATGTTAAGACTGCTACGCTCCAGCTGCCCTCACTCTAGGAAAGGCAGTCATTGGGGAGGACGTTTGCATTGACATCACTACTCACCTGTAATAAAGTATTACTAGCATCCTTGTGAGTCATGTTATTATAGATTTGCTTTCTGGAACGAGAATGTTTCTGAAATAAGAAAATAAAATAGAAAAGCAATATTTGATCAAGCACAAAAGCAATAATAGATCTATTTCAGTAAATCTGTATCAGTCGCTTTATAGCTGGAGAATGCTGAGTCAGTTTTATTGTGAAGCTGGCCTGCTCTGCAGAGGGAGCACAGATGTGCACAATGGTGCATTTCGTACTCCTCAGTCGTTTAGTGTAATAGAATACTCCTGCTGAGCGCCTTCTAACTCCGGTTTCCAACTATTTGCTGATCCTCAATCAAAATCTAGCAGCCAGTAAATCTAAAAGGATTGTCTGCCTCAGTGGGAAATCCTTTTACCTAATTCATTGAGACAAACATAAATATTTCAAAGCAAATCACAGGAAGACCAAAGAGCCTGTTTGAGTCAGCATCATACAGTGAATTAATGTGACTCCAATCTAGTCAGACATCATACTATAGGCTATAGATGGGAGACACTGTGCTCATATCAGAATGTTTGTCTGCAATTGCAGTATTTGTTTCCGATTGCACATATATAAGCAAAAATGTCTTTAGTTATTGTCTGGTGAAATGCTACTATGTCAAAAGAAAACCATATAAAGTGGTTCTGTAATGTGGATTTTGCAGTTCAGTGCTGTTGCAAACTATTGTGCTTCACCACAGGTTTAGGCGAATGTTCCTCAAAATGGTTTGCGGTGGAAAATCAGAAGTAAAGCAATCTGCTTTGCTATACTGTAAACAAAGTGATTGTTTTCCTTGCAGATCCAGATTCATAAATAGCAAATATTTGTTATCTATTTGTTTTAGTAGAAAGTTGTTTGAAAAAAAAAAAAGAAATATATCTTTTTCAGGAGTGGATTCCTTCTTTTTAAAACTTTTTTAAAGAACTTTTTTTTTTTGTGGTTTTTTTTTACAAGTGGACTCTGTCTAGCCTGTTTTTTTCAGGGCATTCTTTCAGAAGGCGATGGGGAGGTTTTCACACTGAGCTGGGAAAGACCTCAAAAATGTTGCCATCTGTTTGTTACACGTGTTTCTTTCCGTTGTCCTCCCTGCTTGACTTCTGGGCTCTGTGTGCTTCCTTCCAGGTCCATGCCTACATCATAAGCGCCCTGAAGAAGGAGATGCCATCGGTGTTTGGTAAAGACAACAAGAAGAAAGAGCTGGTGGGAAGTTTGGGAGAGATTTATGCCAGGATTGAGCGAGAGCACCAGATCTCAGCCGGGGACTTTCCAAACTTGAAGAGGATGCAGGTACAAATACAACACCAGAGTGTGTCTAAACTGTACTTCAGAAGGGACTCACAGTATCACAATAGTTCAGCCTCCCCAATGAGATGGCAAGTTGACAAAGCCAGTAGGTTGTATTTAATGTAAAAAAAAAAATACAGATGTGATAGCTTGTTGATGGGTAACGTTTGTACGTGGGGTGCATGAGTTGCGTGTGAATGAGTAAATGGATGGGTGCACTGTTGTAAAGTTAAGTGGTTGAGAGTATTCAAAAGTGAGGAATGGATGGTTAGCGTGTGCAGGTTGTTTAGTAGGTGCATGCATGTGGATGGATGGATGGGTTAATGAGTAGGTAAGTAATTAAGATGATGGATGGTAGCGGAGAGGATCGATGAGTGAATTTGTCGATGTGTGTGGGTAGGCAGATGGATGGGTTTATCTCAGTGCATGGGCATGAATAGGTTGTTGTGTGAAAGAATGAATAGGTGGGTCGGTGGTGTATGAGTAAGTTACTAGAGTAAATAGGTGGCTGGGTACATTGGTGCGGGGGTAACCGTGCATTCATGGATGGGGTGGCTTCTGTTCTTCCTGGAAGAGAGGAATGAAGTATTTGCAGTAACCATGAATAATTAAGGCTCCCCGACTTGATAGCCCATGTTCACTTTGTTCAGTTTCTATGCATGGCCGTCTCAGTCTTTTTCTAGTTTCATTGTTAAAGTAAATTCTGGCAGGCACACCGCTCCAGTAAGAATTGCCCCCTCTCCTCCCCACCCCCATGCGAGGCTACTGCTGCCACTGGCAGACGCCTGGCTGCTTCTGAGTAATATGTACCACCTTTGTACGCTGCCCATCACTACTTCTACCCTTGTCGGAGGTCCCTTGTGTGGTGCATATTCAGCCAGAAGCTCTTTGTCGAAGAGCAACTTTAGGAAACTGGAAGGATCTTCTTGCTGAGATTAAAGCTGGTCACCTGCATTAGGAACAACTGAAGAACTCTCCATATTTTCCATGGTTGATCATTCCACCTTTCTAGGGAAGGGGGGAGTTCTCTCAATTGAAGGGTCCTCTGCATAAAAGGATAAAAGAGGCTACAGTTTCGCTTTGCTGGCTTGGGCGCTCCATGTTTTTTCAACCAGCTGGGTGAGATGTTGCAATGGAGGCGGTGGGCAGATGGGCTGCATCTGGCAGGGAACATGAGGAGCCATGATATTTACAGGCCAGACGTTAATACCAATAAAAACCTAGAGAACTCACTCTAGCTGCGGAATGCATATGCATTTCTACAGATCCCATTCTATATACATGTTATAGATTTGCAAGCCAGACTACCTATATGTAAGTCATGCAAATGTGGAAACCCCCTTGTAAGGTTCCGCACAAAATAATCTGATTTTTCTCTCAATTTCTCAAGCACCTAGCTTTAGCTTTTTTTTATCCCATTTATATTTTCTGTTTAACATGATACTATATTTATTACGCATTATCCACCCCTGGAGCTTCATTGTTTCAAACGTCTGACATCTGCATCCTAAGGGTGAAATTAGGACAAAGAAAGGGGTACCTGTGATTGGGCCGTGTCACCTTTAACTTGGCTTTTTGTCAAAGGCCAGTGTGTCCCCAGGATAATAAATAATCCTATGACAGAGGCCTGGGCTTGCGTATGGAACAATTGGAGCTAAAAAGTGGAAATTTTCCAGTAAACCACAAATACAGTGTCCTGATTTTAGGGCGAAGCTATTTCCTGAGGGTTTACAGGAGCTGGCATCTGTTGATTACCATATGAAGTTCATTTCTGGACTCGCATTAGTATGTAAACTTATCATTTACTTATTACTGTTTACGCCGTGCTACCTTGACAGTTTCTAAAAAGTTATTGGTTACCACAAATTTCCAGACAGGCTGTGTTAAGTTTATATGGGTGCTATACTACATTGTCCACCACATTAGGCTAAGATAGTCGAGCACAAAAGGTATTTAGGGGTCTTTGAAGCGACTCTTGCTCATGGTGTATTAGGAGTAGGGGTGGGCGTCATTCATGGAATCTTCTTCGGAATCCAGTGGAGTTACATGAAAACTCTGATTCCACGAAGTTCCGTAAACAGACGGAAATCGACATGTTGCGCTGTTCGTGTTGATTTTTAGTGCTGGAAGCTTGTTCAGCACAGAAAAATCATCACGAACGGCACCATGTGGCGCGTCCGATGGCGCTGCATCTCGAGTTGGTTTTGTTGCAACGCCAGTAGTAATTCTACTCGAGCAGCAGTTTTCTCATTGCAACGGCCCGTATTGGGCAAATCTCGCCAGGTGACTACCTTGCGCCCAAATACGGCGCTATGGGAAGCCAATTCTCGCTCGCCAACTGAACGTTGGTGAGACGTGAGAAACTCCACCACGGGGCAGTTTGGCAGAATTACATGTGTAACGCGGAGTGGCCAAAACTCAGCCAACTCTGCCACCTGAGCGGAATTTATTGCCCACCCCTTATTAGGAGTCAGAAAAACTACCTTCAGGGTGGGATGCACACTTCAACAGGCAATTTGTACCTGTCCAGACAAGTATGATCAAGATCTCACAAAGGGAATCCCAATGAGAACATGTAGTGCTTTGTGAGCCATATCTGAAACCTTTTACCTTAGAAGTAGGACGTTAACAGGACTTTGTCTTCAATGGAATCCAGCAATTATCGTCTCGGAAATAGAATTTCTGGTTATAATGTGGAGAACCTGACTGACGTGTGTTCTTCAGGGTTAGTCTGTGTCCATTATGGATAGGTTGAGAGGCTGATCTCGATTTAGATTTGCTTTTTGTTGATTAGTAGCCCAGAGGGGATGAGCTCCACAACACCCGCTCCCTTGGAGACGCCTTCAGAGTTTGCTTTACGTGGTCCATTTCCTTCAGTAAAAATTTTTTTGTGCTAAAGACTAGGTGTTGCTGCTCTGTTATTCATTGTTCATTTTGCTACAGAATATGATTGATAGTTGTGTACTTCTGGCAACATAGCCTAAGACCCTTTTGCTTTTAGGAAGTGTGAAGCACATGAAACCTTTACCTGCACATATTTATGTTGTTAATATTGTTTTATGGATTTTATATCATATAGTTTTATTATATTATCGATACATTTTACCTGGGATGTAATCTCCTTTTATGGCTTTTTAGCCGAAATACAATTTTGACTGACTGACCTGCACATATTTTGCAGGCTTTTCAACAACCAGTTTTGTCTTGCATTGATTAGTGATAGAGAGCTGGAAACTATTCCAGGGAAATGTTAAGTCCTTAGACTCAGCAGCTACTCTCTATAAGATTACCAGAGATGGTTAGTCTTTCTGAACTCCTAATAGAAAATACCAACCAGGAATTCCTTTGACCATCGGGTCAAAGGACTCTGTGAGCAACTCTGGGATTTCTGATACAGAAGTACAGTGAGGCAAAGTCCAAAATAGTCTAGTCCGACGTACCATTCACATCACTTCATGGCCCTGAACCAAGGACCTAATTAAAGAGCGAGACCCTCCGCCCTATTTCTGATTGTCCTCCACCTGTTAAAGCTCTTAGCTTAGTGGAACATCTGGTTGGTGGGAGGAAGTGCACCAGCAGCTGGTCCAGCTGGCAGACTAGCAGCTGCACTGGAGAGTGGAGTTGAGAGCACCCAGTCAGCGTGCATACCGCAGAACGGACAAGGGCGTGCAGTGTGAACCACGTTGCATAGCTGGAGCCATTGTCACCTTCAAATGACATTGAAGGTGACCCGCCCTTAGAGACTGGCACCTTGTATTTTCTATAAAATGAAATCATTTTTATTTTATCTTCCCCTGCCAAATTGCTTTATTTTGAAAAGCCTTTACACTTAGCCTCCTAGGCAGGCAACTAAGGGCATAGATAAGGACACCCGCAAGCCATTCATTCAGTTTTGTTCCTGTAAGGCCTTGTGGTTTCCACCTGCCTTTGGATCCACGTTACAAGTAATTACGTTTCCAATGTTCCATGTTACCCTCCAATGAAGAGGCTTAGTGAGTCTCGTCCTCGGCTAGTCTCACCTGTGATTTGAAACTTGACTGTGGTAGCCCAGATGAGACATGAAGAACTCTCAGCGCATGCGTAGCAAGGTTCACTGAGTCATTGACACAGGTTTCTCCTTCTTTCTGTAGTAGGGGATCTCTGTGATAGTCATAATCTAGTGAATAGTCCCGCCCATGTGCGGGGACCCCGGAGCAATAAAAAATAATCTCTTAAGGTGTCAAGTCATGCAGACCTGCATCCACACTTAAGAGAGAATTTAATTTAAAGCCAGATAATGCAGCCTATACCCACAGGCTACACTGTCCAGTACTTCAACTAGAAAATTCCACAAACAGCACTGCCTGCCCAGCTTTTTCCACAAGGGAAAAACCTGCCTCTACCAGCAAAAGCCTCTGGAATGATAGAGAGGAAGGAATGGACAGACATGCCCCATAGGCTGCCATTATGTGGCTCAGAACAGGATACTGTGCCTTTAAGAAAACTTTCCAGAACTTTTCCCAGTATCCCAGAATGCACAGCAGGTCCCTTTTACTTTCAGTTCTTTTTTCCGGCTCCTGCTAGCAGGACCCTGGAGCATTGAGCTCTCCCTTTTCAAGGGTTTATTTGGTGATTTGTTCACTTTTCAAGTGCTTTAGTATTGTAAAGGCCTTCTTTCTGGTGGTGTCAACATGCCTGGCTTGTTTGACAAGTGCCCAGAGTGCGAAAGGAAGAAGGCTAAGTCCGACCCACACAGGGTGTGCATCGTCTGCCTTCCCCAGTCCCATGTGCCAGAGGAGTGTGAAATCTGCCACTCTTTCTCTGCCAGGACCCTGAGAGAAAGGATGAAGATCGGGCTCCAAGTCCTGGAGGACAGAAGGCTGAAGGCACAAGGTGGGTCAGGAGGGGCTGATTCTGTCCATGCTGAGGCCTCTGGGGGGGCTCCCCAGGGGCAGGAAGCCCGTCAAACGTCCCCATTCTCCGCCGACGTCGACTACGGCGTCGAGGGGGATGACTGCTGTCTGTTCACCGTCTCCCCAGGGCTCTGGGGAGAAGCAGCGTCGATGCTCGATGTCGAGGGAGCTAAACAGGCCGCCGTCGTCGCCGTCAAGTCATCGACGTCGAGATCAGACCCGGCATCGGCGCTCGCCTTCGAGGGGAGGTCGCCGTCGGCGAAGAGGAGAAGGTCGCTGTCGAGGGGATACCCGCCGTCGCTGGCCAGCCGCAGGCATTCGCCGTCGAGGCGGCATTCGCCGTCGAAGATGCGTTCGCCATCGAAGATGCCGTCGACGTCACGGAGGCGGTCGACGTCACGGAGGCGGTCGACGTCACGGAGGCGGTCGACATCACGGAGGCGGTCGACATCACGGAGGCGGTCGACATCACGGAGGCGGTCGACGTCGCAGAGGGGTTCATCGTCGAGACGGCGCATGGGGAGCCCTGACGCCAGGAGTCCCTCAGGGTCACGTAAGAGGAGAACGGAGTCCCCGGGCTCGGTATACTCAGTGGTGTATACGCCTACGCAGCCGGGGTCACCACCCTGCCCTCCCTTGCCACGGGAGCCCGCGCCGTGGATCCCTACGCCGTCGCCTCCGCCTCCTCCTCCTCCACCACCACCACCACCACCACCGCCTCCACCACCTCCTCCTCCTCATTCTATACCGCCTCGCACACCGTCGGGCCCACCTGCGGTTCCGCCACGGTCGGTTTCATTGCCCAGGTATCAGACGCCGCCGCAGGGAACCCAGAGGCCGCGGCGCCAGGATAGACCACTGTCACCGGGCCCGGCGAGGCCGGCGGACAGGCCGAAGAGATCGCGCTCCCGCTCCGAGCGGAGACTAAGATCGCAAAGCCGTGGGCGATCGTCGTCGACATCAGGGCGATGCCGCAGGAGGCGCAGATCCAGATCAGGCACATGATAATCTGCCAGGGATTTCTCACCGACGCTGTTGGACTCGCCGGGGACGAGGGTGTCGCCGGTTGACGATCTAGTCTCCTTCCAGGAGGTACTATTGAGGGGGTGCAGCCAAGCTAGGAATCACGGTGACTGTGCCGACACCTACGACGTCCGTGATATTCGAAACGCTGCACAAGAAGCACCTGTCTCGTCCCCTGCTGCCTCTAGTGCCGGGACTGGTGGAGCCCGCTATGGAGTTGTTCTTCACTCCGGCGGTGACGAAATCCGCCCCCTCAAGGCTCCTGAAAAAGTATCGGGCGCAGGACTCGGACCCGACTTTTTTGAGGATGGACCCGAAGCCGGACTCGGTCATTGTGACGGCGGCGAGGAAGCAGCATGCTACCACTCCTTCATCGACTGTTCCGCCCGACAAGGAAAGCCGTTGGCTAGATTCGGCGGGCAGGAAGGTCTGTGGGACGGCTTCTACCACCATGAAGGCGGCAAGTGCCGGGGTTCTGTTAGGGCGTTACGACCGTGCCCTGTGGGAGTCTCTCCAGCAGTACGCGGAGCTGCTGCCTCGCGACAGGAAGGTGGACTTCCTGGAGACCTTGCGCGAGGGTATGCTGGTATCGAACCAGGTTCAGTGCGGCAGCTGATGTGTCTCTGCTGGCGGCGCATCGGTATTGTCATGACGTCAACCAACGGCGTCACGCGTGGCTTTGCCTTACCTCGCTCAAGCCGGAGGCACAACAGAGTGGCCAATCTGCCCATCTCGGGGGAAACCCTGTTCGGCAGGCATGCGGACGACGAAATGGCCCGCATGAAGACTGAGGCGGAGACCCTGACGGCTGTCGGGTTGGAAAAGCCTGAGAAGAAGCGCCCGTTCCAGAGACGGTTCGGGTCTGCGGGCAGAGGGCGGTGGCAGGCCTCGGGACAGCAGCAACACCAGCAGCAGCAGTTCCGGAAACCCTTTCAGAAACGCCAGAAGGGTAGAGGAGGCGGGCAGTCCGCTACTGCTACCAAGGGCCCGGCCGGGTCTCGGCCCTGAGCGTCTACTTCCCCTGCAACCGTTACCCACTCCAGTGGGGGGAAGCATTCAATTTTTTCTGGCAGAGTGGAGAAAAATTACTCGGGACAAGTGGGTGCTGAATATTGTTTGCAATGGATATAGTCTTCGGTTCATCAGCCCACTCCAGCGATTCCGCCGGTAAGCTCACAGTATCAACTGCGAGAGCTCCAGGCGGAGGCAGACATCCTGTTGCGGAAAAAGGCGGTGGAAGACGTACCTCTGTCTCAAAGGGGAAGAGGTCTGTACTCTCTGTTCTTCCTGGTTCGCAAGGACCAGAACGAGTTCAGGCCCATTCTGGATTTGCGGCAGGCAAACAAATGGATGCGCAGAGAAAAGTTTTGCATGCTATCGTTGCATCAGATTTACCCTCAGCTGCAACGGGGAGACTGGCTCTGTGCCATAGACCTACAGGATGCGTACTTCCATGTGCCCATTGCACAGAAACACAAAGTTCCTGCGATTCCAAGTCGGCGCCAATCATTATCAATACACAGTACTGCCATTCGGGCTAAAGTCTGCGCCCAGGACTTTCTCGAAGTGCATGGCAGTGGTAGCGGCACACCTGCGGAGGAACAAGGTGTTTGTCTACCCGTACCTGGACGATTGGTTGATCAAGGCCTCATCTTTCTCGGAAGCGCAAGCGCACTTCCGGAGGACGTGCGCTCTCTTGAACAAGCTGAGGTTACACGTCAACATGTCCAAATCTGTCCCGACTCCGCTCCAGTGCATACAGTACTTGGGGGACCTCCATCGATACGCTGTCAGCAAGCGTGTCTCCTTCGGAGGAGAGACGGTTATCACTCCTTCGGAAGGCTCAGGACCTCAGGGCCGCTCCATCGACGACAGTGAGGAAGGTGTCTTCGCTGCTGGGATCGATGGCCTCCTGTATCTTCCTCACGCACGGCTGCACATGAGACCACTGCAGGAGTGCTTGGAGGATCAGTGGGATCAGAGGACAGGTTCTTGGGACGACCAGATACGGCTGTCTCTGCATGCTCTTCAGTCTCTGAAATGGTGGTGTTCGGCGGAAAATCTCCTCAAGGGGGTTCCCTTCCACAAGGACATTCCCACGAAGAGTATCGTGACTGATGCGTCTCTCCAACGCTGGGGAGCGCACTCCAGAGACTTACAGATACAAGGAAAGTGGTCCCCGTTGGAGTCTACGTACCACATCAATTTCCTGGAACTCAGAGCCGTTTCCTTGGCATTGAAGGCCTTCCATCCGTCCTTCCAGACCAACTCGCTGCTGATACAGATGGACAATACAGCCACGATGTATTACCTCAACAAGCAGGGGGGGGTCGAGATCGTGCACTCTGTCGCAGGAGGCGCAGGCGATCTGGCACTGGCTTCTGGCCCGAGGACTGACTATTACGGCCACGCATCTGCCAGGCGTGCAGAATGTTCAGGCGGACGCACTGAACAGACTGATTCAGGAAAACCACGAATGGGTCATAAACGACAAAGTACTAGGAGAAGTCTTCGCAAGGTGGGGGACTCCAGACGTAGATCTGTTCGCCACCGCCGAAAACAGCAAATGCCGAGACTTCGCATCCAGGTACTACCAGCGGGGGACGCTGGGGAATGCGCTATAGATCGACTGGTCGAACATCTTTCTGTACGCTTTTCCACCCATTCCCCTGATTCCGGCGGTGCTCATCAAACTGTCCAAGTCCGGGGCGCGGATGATCCTGATTGCCCCGGAATGGCCCAGGCAGTGGTGGTTCACGGACCTACTTCACCGGTCTCTCCTTCCTCACATGCGGCTGCCGTGCAGGCCGGACCTTCTCACGAAGTTCGGGGGGCAGATGGTGCACCCCAACCTCTCGTCTTTGAGTTTGGCGGCATGGCTCCTGAGAGAGTGCAATATGGCCATTTGAATCGACCTGCAGATTGTATGGACATACTGAAGGAGGCTAAGCGTCCTTCCACTAGGACTTCCTATGCTTACACGTGGAAGAGATTCTGCATCTGGTGCAAATCCAAGAACTTTGACCCGACGACATGTAAGGAAGATGTCATCCTTCCGTATCTTTTACATTTGGCACAGTTTGGCCTTAATTTCCACTCCATTAAGGTTCATCTCGCTGCTTTGACTGCTTACAGGAAATGCCCTTCACAGACTTCCTTCTTTCAGATCCCTGTGGTCAAGGATTTTTTGGAAGGCTTGAAGAAAGTGTTTCCTCCTGTCAGACTTCCCTCGCCTTGCTGGGAATTGAATGTGGTGCTGTCCAGATTGATGAAGGAGCCTTTTGAACCCATTCACAAGGCTTCGTTGCAGCACCTGTCCTGGAAGGCGGCGTTCCTAGTGGCCATTACATCGGCCCGCAGGGTGAGTGAACTTCAGGCGTTATGTTGTCAAGAACCTTCTACTGTATTTCATGCTGCTAAGGTTCTTTCAGAATCCCTCTTCGCCAGCGGAAAGGTCTCTCCATTCCCTGGATGTTCAGAGGGTGTTGAAGTTTTATCTTGATAAGACCAAGGATATTCGTAGGTCAGACCAATTGTTTATTAATTATGGATCAGTCAGGACTGGTCTAGCTACCTCTAAGCAGTCCATCTCTCGGTGGATTGTGTCCTGTATACAATTGTGTTATCAAAAGGCTAATAAGATCGTAGGGGGTAAACCTAAGGCTCATTCCACCAGGGGCAAAGCTGCCACGTCTGCTTAGCTACGTAATGTTCCGATTGCAGAAATCTGCAAGGCGGCCACTTGGAGGTCGGTCCATACCTTTGCTAAGCATTACTGTCTGGACACGGATGCCAGGGCAGATGCTCAGGTTGGGCAGGCCTCGCTGCGGAATTTGTTCGCACAGTAGTGATATTATTTTGTATTCTTCTCCACCGCCGTTTTGGTGTGGGGATGGGCTTGCCATTCTATTCACTAGATTGACTATACACAGAGATCCCCTACTACAGAAGGAGTAGTTTCTTTTCTGAAACTCCAGTTCTGTAGTAGGGGTATCTCTGTGATAGTCATAAGCGCCCGCCGTCCTCCCCGGTGGAGAGATAATTATTCACGTAAGGAATGCTACAGGTCTGGCGTGTTACGCCTTCAAAAAGAACTGAAAGTAAAACAGACCTGCTGTGCATTCTGGGATACTGGGAAAAGTTCTGGAAAGTTTTCTTAAAGGCACAGTATCCTGTTCTGAGCCACATAATGGCAGCCTAGGGGGCATGTCTGTCCATTTCTTCCTCTCTATCATTCCAGAGGCTTTTGCTGGTAGAGGCAGATTTTTCCCTTGTGGAAAAAGCTGGGCAGGCAGTGCTGTTTGTGGATGTTGGTGGAATTTTCTAGTTGAAGTACTGGACAGTGTAGCCTGTGGGTATAGGCTGCATTATCTGTCTTTAAATTAAATTCTCTCTTAAGTGTGGATGCAGGTCTGCATGACTTGACACCTTAAGAGATTATTTTTTATTGCTCCGGGGTCCCCGCACATGGGCGGGACTATTCACTAGATTATGACTATCACAGATATACCCCTACTACAGAACTGGAGTTACAGAAAAGAAACTACTCCTTCTTCCCCTACTTCAGGTGAACCATTGTACTTCTTTGTGAAAGCCTAAAGTGATGGCCCCAGGAACAGTGATACATTCAGGGATGATTTAATGGACCCTGCAGTCCTCTGCCTGGTAAAGGGCAATGAGACAACTACAGCAATTCTAATCGAGCCAGAGTTTTCCTCCCTGGAATCCGACGACCGGCCCCAGGTCCACCAACACAGTGTCTAGATCAAGCCAGTAGGGACACGTGTGGATGAGCTGAAAACCTCTGAATCGGATATAAAGGGTATTTGTCTGTAGTCCAGTGGACAGTAGTGCCAGTTATTCATTTGCAGTTTCCACCGATAAGTAAAATGTTGAGTATCTAGATATTTCTGTGGTCTCTCTGATGGTGTTTGTTATCGCTTTTGTGCTGCACTTGGTGGATTACCTCTGAAGGGATCAAAAATCGCATGTATACAAATAGGTAGCCACCATCCTTATCCCTCTTCTTGAGACTGTCCTGCTTGTATGTTTGTATGTATGTATGTGTGTATATATATATATATATTCTACTGGCGGTCGCCAGTAGATAGTTATAGTTAGGACCGTGTTTCCATAGGAAATCTCAAAATTCTATTTTGAATAACTTTGGCGCCGGTTGACGAATCCTCGCGAAATTTTCAAAACAAATGGGGCGCTCCGTTCAGCTCCTACCCTGAAAGTCTCTAGGTGATTCGTCAAGCGGGGGCCGAGAAAAAAGGGGGTCCCAAAACGTGTTTTCCCCATGTATTTTTCCATAGGACCTTTAGTCGAAGGTACAGCCCGAACGGTTGAACAGAATTACTTGAAATTTGGCAGAGAGGTAGTCCTCCGGTCAAGGAAGTGCCTTTTGCAGGTCTGGTGTCAATCTGTTCAGTATTTCCTGAGAAAATAGCATTTAAAAGCATATAAATATCTATACGCGCGCACGGTGCGCTCACCAGCGAAATTCTGATTGGTTGCTAGATGTCGGTAAACATTCAAATCGGTCGGTAAACATTCGAATCGGTCGAAATCAGGAAGTGTCGCACTGAAAAGGAAAGGTGGAGAAAGTGAACAGGGGGCAGGGTAGGGAGTTCCTGACCCCCTAGCCTTTGTCAGGGAGAACAGTAGGACCCCGAAGGGCCAAAAAAAAGATTATTTTCTTTTTTTTTTTAAATCGCACGGTGCGCGCATGGTAAACTCCTAAAAAACAAAAAAAATATAAGAACGTGAAAAGGGGGCAGGGTAGAGTTTCTGACCCCCTAGCCTTTGTCAGGGGGTCCCTGAAGTACCCCGAAGGGTGAGAAAAAACATTTAAATTTTTTTCCCAAAAAATCGCGAGGTGTGCGCACGGTGAAAATCCCATAAAAAAAAAAAATGCATACATAAATTAGCATTTAAAAAACCTTTGAGGCGGAGGAGCCTAGCGCGCAACCAAGATGGCCGCGTAGGTGCGAGGCTCCCGAGGACCTCCGCAACCTCCTACGATTATCCTGAAATTATCCTGCCCTGGATGAGGGGACTATGTTGGTGAACCTGAGCTGAGGTGGCACCCGTTTCCCGCTTCCGAATCGGACCTCGGACACCGGAGTGAGCACCGATTGAGGTTTGTGGCCTTCCCCTCGCCGGACCCCGGATTTGCGCTGTGGGGTGATCCAGTGACAAAGTGAACAACAGCGGCAGGCAGGGCCTGGCGACTCGCGTACCCCGCACTTTCGCTTTCACACCACCTTGTCGTCTCTGCGAGGTTGGGTCGCGGAGCCCTTGGTGTTGGTGTGGCCTTGCTGGGAGACCCTGCCTGCCTGCAGGCTGTGATCCACCCCGCTGCTCTGAGGGGGCCCCCCCCGGAGCTCGTGGCCCTGCTTTCCTGCCCTTCACGACGTGGCTGGTGCGACTGGGAGACTGGTGGCCATGGCCACGAAACAAGATGGAGACCGGGCAAAGACCAAATCGACCCGGCGTGGCGCCGTCCATCAGGCCAACAGTATGGACCGCTATACCCTCCAGAAGGGATCTCCCGATGGACCGCGCAAGTCCCCTGAGAGCCCTCCTGATGCCCCAGACCTGCCCGCAGATCTGACTCTGCGAGATGTCATGGGTGCCATTGCCGAGATGAAGGCCTCGGTGGGCCAGCGGTTTGATACACTGGCGCAGAAGATTGACTCGGTCCTCGTGGATGTTGGCCTGGTGAGGGCCGATCTTTCCAAAACCAACGACCGAGTAGATTCTTTGGCCCACACTGCATCGGGCCTAACGACAGATGTGGCGGCCGTGCAAACAGGTGCGCCGGCTTAGTCAGGCGAGTGCGCTTATGGATCGACGCCTGGAGGACTCCGAGAGTCGGGCACGGAGGAACAACATTCGCATTATCGAGGTGCCCGAGGGACTCGAGGAGGCGGCGGCGGATCTCTTTGTGGAGGACCTGATTGCTACCCATCTCCAGCCACGGGGGCTGAGCAAATTCTTCGCTGTGGAGAGGGCCCACAGGGTTCCCGGGGGAAGGCCGAAGGTCGGAGCCCCTCCGAGACCTCTCATCGCCCGGATTTTCAATTTTCGGGACAGAGACGCTATCCTGCAAACCTCCAGACTGCATGGACCGGTCAAGCTTGACAATATGGAGGTTAATTTTTATCCTGATTTCACCCCAGCGGTCCAGAAGCAGAGACTGAGCTTCCTAGGCGTCAAACGCCGTCTTCGGGACCTAAACCTCAAATACGCCATGCTTTTCCCGGCCAAGCTGCGTGTGGAGGTGGATGGTCGCACGCACGCACTTTGATCGTCCCGAAGCGGCCGGGGACTGGCTGGATACTCTGCCCGGGGATCGTGATCGGGGGGCGGGGGGGGGGGCGGCGGGGGGAGAGACGGCACGCTGGATCGGGACTGAGGGTCTAATATTGGGCCTCACTCTGGACGAAAATGATGCCACTTTCGATTCTGCGTCAGTTTTTGTAAGTTCCCCTCCTATGGAGGTTGTGTTGGGTCCATTGGGGGTTCTCCCTCCTCCTCTAGGGGGTCTAGTTAGTCTAACTATATATGGGGCGACAGGCACACTGCACGTTGGGGGGGGGGGGCTGTTCGGGCTCATGCAGGGGTGCAGGGAGGGGGGAGTTCTGTTGGGGTGGGTGGGTAGGGATGGGGTGTTGTTCGTTTTTATCACAAGGCAAACGTATTTTTGTGTTAGTTCTAAAGTGCTCTCCGGGGGACGAATGATGGCTTCTGTATATGTTGGGGGGTAGGGAACTAACTTTGTTGTCTTGGAATGTGAATGGACTGGGGGACAGGATCAAACGGGGTGTGGTCCTGCAGTTTTTGAAGCGAATCTCGCCCGATGTAGTCTTTCTGCAGGAGACACACCTCATTGGCAACTCCTTCTGCGCCATGAATCGGCGTGGCTATCGCCTAGTGGCTCACTCGGGCTTCACGTCCGGCTCAAGGGGTGTGGGCATCATGGTGAAGAACTCGCTCCCGTTGGAGATTGATGAGGTGCTCCACGATGACGGGGGACGTTACATGGTCTTGGTGGGAAGACTGGAGGGCAAAGTGGTTGTCTTTGTGTCAGTATACATCCCACCGGGGCTGCAGTCGACCACCTTTGCGGACCTTGGGCGCCTTCTCCTTGGCCTTCCGGGGGGGCTTTTGGTTGTGGGGGGGGATTTTAATGCGGTGGTATCTGGGACTGTGGATCGTCACCCCCCTAGGGACCTCCCCCGGGCACAGGCGTGGCTACCCGGCCTCTTGGATACATTTGGATTAGTGGACTGCTGGCGTTTAAAACACCCCACGCAGCTGCAGTACACTTTCCATTCGGGAGCCCATGGTAGTCTCTCACGACTAGACTATGTCCTTGTCCCGGCGGCCTATGTTGGGAGGGTGGGAGAGGTGCGCCATTTGCCACGGGGTATTTCGGACCACTCCCCGCTCCTACTGCACTTTGATGTCTTTCCGAGGGGTGAGGGTAGGGTGGTCCCAATCAATCCTTGGTACCTGCGCGACCCCACCATTCGCGCTGAATTGATTAAATCCCTTCAGCGATATTTTGATGAGAATGTGGGGTCCGTGCCTTCGGCTGTACCGCTATGGGAGGCCTTCAAGACAGTACTCCGAGGGGAGGCCCTATCCCTTATTTCCCACGCCCGGAGGCGCGAGCGGGAGGAGGTGACCCGGATGGAGGCTGAAATAGCAGAGTTGGAGGGTAATTTAGAAGGTGGGGTGACGGATGCCGCATTACATGTCCTCCAACTCAAGCAAGCGGCCTATAGGGCCCTCGTCACGGAGGCGGCCAGGGGCCTCAGTAGAGAGCAACAGGGGCGACTGTATGATGTGGGTGATAAGGCTGGTAAACTTATAGCGTAGTTGGACAAAAAAGAGAGAGCGAATCGTGTGGTCCCGTTGATTGAGAAAACGGATGGTGTGTGTGTAACTGAGCCAGAAGAAATCGTCTCCTGCTTCGCGGATTATTTCCGTGGGGTGTATTCCCCGGTGTCTCCCTGCTCGGAAGAGGATTCCCGTGCCCTGCTCAGTGATATCGCGCTGCCGTCCCTTTCCGGGGATGACAGGGTGTCGTTGGACGCCGCTCCCACCTCCGACGAGATCGCCCTCGCCATACGCTCGGTCGCTTCCGGCAAGGCCATGGGTCCGAATGGTCTCCCTATCGAATTGTACAAGTTGCGACCGGATACGCTGGCACCCCACCTCCGGGCTATGTTCCTGGCGGCACACTCGGTGGGCTTCCTCCCGCTGGACCAGCGTCTGGCTACAATCGTGGTCATCCACAAGGAGGGGAGACCTCGGGACCGGGTTACATCCTATCGGCCCATTTCGCTACTGAATGCGGAGCCCAAGATTCTCGCCACGGTACTGGCCAATCGGCTGGTCGGCGTGGTGGGCGATTTGGTTCATCAGGACCAGTCTGGCTTTATTCCCCATCGCAACACAGCCCTTAATCTGCGGCGTTTGCACGGTGTGCTCGCACGTGCCCCGTTCATACGGGAGCCGGCCATTTTGGCGTCCTTAGACGCCACCTTGGCGTGTGACACGCTTGAATGGCCATATATCTGGGCGATGCTTGCGAAGTTTGGATTTGGCCCAGGGTTCATCAGTTGGGTCAAATTGCTGTATTCGGGCCCATTGGCGCAGGTGGTGGTGAACGGAAGAGTGTCGGCTCCGTTCGAGCTGGGCCGGGGCACACGGCAGGGCTGCCCCTTATCCCTATACGCTGATGACATTCTCTTGTACCTAGCTTCCCCACGTAAATCACTCATAGTACTGGTTGATTGTTTGCATTCATTCGGTCGTAACTCCGGTCTGGTCATCAACTGGGCTAAATCGTGTGTGTATGTTCTCTCCGGGGAGGCTCCTATCCTCCCGCGGGGCTGTCCGATCCAGGTCGCCTCGCAGGGATTTAGGTACCTGGGTGTCTTCATTACTCTGGACCCGGAGGCTCGGTATGATCGGAACTTGCTTCCCCCCCCTCCAGCGTCGGAAAGAGGATGTCGCGCGCTGGCGGCGTTTGCCGCTTTCGCCGCTCGGCCGGGCAGCATTGTTTAAAATGATGTCGCTGCCGCGTTTCCTGTACGCGTTGCAGAACACTATGGACCTCGTCCCAGCGCGCTACTTCCGCGAAGTGGAGAGTTTGCAGCGCCGCCTGTTCTGGGACGGGAGGCCACGTATTGCCCTGGCTAAGCTGACGCTCCCATGGTATGACGGGGGGATTGCCCTCCCGGATATTAAACGGTACTATTGGGCCTCCCAGCTAGCTGCGATTAATCAGGGCCTATATGGGCCCGCCTTAAACCCGGCGTTTGAAATGGATAGGATGCTACTTCCAGGTGGTGACCATAATCGAGCGCTCTACTCTAGCGCGCCCGACGCTCGCCTAACGGGCCCACGCGTGTCATGGTGCGAGTGTGGCACGCGGCCAATGCAGCTATGGGGTGGAAGGACCGTTTGACCCGGGCGTCACCACTATACGCGTCTGAGCGGTTGGGCTCCTTGTGGACCTCGAAGGGCTTTGAGAAGTGGGACCTAATAGGCATTAGCAAAGTGGGGGATCTCTGGACGAGGGGAGGATTTAAAACGTTCGAGATGCTGCAGACGGAATTTCAGTTGCAGGGCAGCGAGTACTTTCGGTATTTGCAGGTCCGGCATGCGCTGGGCTCCGTCTTTCCGGACGTTGCCTCCATCCCGGAGTGTTCCCCCCTGGAGGATAGAGTGCTGGATGGACACGTCCCTGACAGCACGATCTCACTGATCTACAAAAAACTGATCAACGACCGCTCAGACTTGTTGACTGCCCTTCGTGGGGCTTGGGTAGCCGATGGGCTGGAGCTGGACGACTAAGACTGGATCTCCGCGGTGGCCTCCCCGAAAGAGGTGGCTATACCGGCTCGCCTTCGTTTCGTCCAGCTCAAGATACTCCACAGGGTCTACATGACTGGGCCAAAGCTCCTGCGTATGGGCTATGCTGAGGACGGTTTGTGTAAGCGTGGGTGTGGTGCGCTGGGGACTTTTCTGCATATCTTGTGGGAGTGCCCGGAGGTGGAGGGGTTCTGGCGTGGTGTGCATGAGGTGCTGCGAGTGGTCACGCATGTGGCGCTGTTGCCCGAAGCGAGGAGATGCCTGTTGAATGTGTGGGAGCCTACCGATTACTCGGTGCCGCAGACGTGGTGGGTGACTCTGGGATATATGGTTGCCAAGCGTGATATTGCCCAACTGTGGGGATCCCAGAGGCCCCCGACTGTCTCGGCCTGGAAGGAACATATGGATTGGTGCATGTTTCGGGAAAAGGTGGTGTATGTGGCGCGAGGTAAGCCTGCGACATGGGTGAAAGTATGGGGCCCCTGGAACGCCTACCGCGGGGGAATCTGTGCTCCACCGTTATTGCCTGATCCGTCGCCGGCCCCGTCCCCTTAGCCAACTCATCCCCCCGGTACCTGGGCATTAGGTGTACCCAGCCCTAGTTCTGATCTCTCCCCCCTCTTGAGATTCCTATGGATGGCTAGGATCCCCCCTCTAGGGGAGCACGTGTTGCTATTTCCGATTGAGGATTGCCTTGTGGGTTTGTTTGTATTTGTTGTTCTTTAAGTTTAAAATGGAACCGTATAGTGGGGTCTGGATAGTGTGGCTCGCAACGATGTTACCTCCTGTGCATACTCGGCCGCAGCACCATGTGTTTTATAAATGTATATCGTATGCTCCTTTCATTGCTAGCGGCCGGCCGGAAGGTTGTAGGCCCATATTTGTATATTTTTGAGTCTTGTAATAAACGGTTTCAAAAAAAAAAAAAAAAAAAACCTTTGAAATTCACTGAAAAAAACCATAGGTTTCACAACCGTTATAGTTAGGAATTAGCATTTAAAAAACCTTGCAAATTCACTTAAACTATAGGTTTCACACATGTTATAGTTTGCTGGATATTTCACTTGTAAAAAAACAATGAAATTCCCCCGTTATAGTTAGTTCAGGAAACTATAACTCACGCGACCGCAATCCACTGCTGATGACGTCAGATATTACATCACTGATGACATATGTGTCTTTCTGTAAAATAAATATTTGTAATATATGTATAGCTAAAGGTTAATGGAAGAATAAATGGGTAAATAAGTGTCTAAATACAGTGATGTAATATCTGACGTCATCAGCAGTGGATTGCGGTCGCGTGAGTTATAGTTTCCTGAACTAACTATAACGGGGGAATTTCATTGGTTTTTTACGAGTGAAATATCCAGCTAACTATAACATATGTGAAACCTATGGTTTTTTAAGTGAATATATATATATATATATATATAACGAGGAGGCATTCAGCATATCACAAGGGAGGGATTTCATCTTCTTCATGGGGTTGTAGCTAACTTCACTGTCACCTTGCCGGGGGCACATACGTCCCACCATCCCAGGCTCGATTCGGGCAGGATACTTCTTGTCCATGTACACTTGACCAATAGGCACCTCTGGTTGCATTCACAATTATTGCCACAAGTAGCAAAATGTTTTCAGGACATTGTTTTTGCCTGTCATTGGCTGTCTTATAAATGGTGCATTATTCACATTTGAGCAGATTTAATTATTTCTCACTGTCTTTTTACCCTTAAAGGACCAGTTGCAAGCCCAAGATTTCACGAAGTTCCAACCAATCAAGAGCAAACTGCTGGAAACTGTCGATGACATGCTGGCGCATGACATTGCCCATCTCATGGTGATGGTGCGACAAGAAGAGACCCAGAAACCAGTTCAGATGGTGAAAGGCGGTGCCTTTGAGGGCACACGGAATGGACCGTTTGGCCATGGATATGGCGAAGGCGCTGGAGAAGGCATTGATGATGCAGACTGGGTGGTATCTAAAGACAAACCAGTGTATGATGAAATCTTTTACACCCTCTCCCCGGTCAATGGCAAAGTAACTGGTGCCAACGCCAAGAAAGAGATGGTGCGATCAAAGCTGCCCAACACTGTACTTGGTAAAATTTGGAAGTTGGCAGATGTTGACAAGGATGGAATGTTAGATGACGAGGAGTTTGCGTTGGCCAATCATCTGATAAAGGTCAAGTTGGAAGGGCACGAGCTTCCGAACGAGCTTCCTATCCACCTTATACCACCATCCAAGAGAAAGCTTGCAGATTAAAAGGAAATAATGTTCTGGAGAAGAAAGTGAAAGGAAGGAGAGATGCAAAGACACACACTTACCTAAATTATAAATGTGATGTGAGGTCACCCTGTTGTGACATTTTTGAACTGTAGGAATTATTTACCAAAAAACAAGAGCGGGCAAGGCCTGGTAATATCTTAACACCTAATGGGCAATTAACTCTAATAGATTGTTTTTGCTTCTTAACACAGTATTTTAAAGAAGAAATGCAATGGGAGGACATAACTAGAACTAAGTCCGTTGGGAGATCTGCATGAGTCACACACTGTTTAGTGCCATGTCATTATTTTAGTTAGAGCCCCTGAAAAAAAATACTCTTTTCCTGAAGATCTTGTCCTTATAAGGCAATGAGAACGTGATCCTACGCAAAGCTGAAATCAGAATAGCCTGCACTTGCCAATGTTCCACTAAGCTGCATTCCCCTTGCAAAATAACCTGCAATCTTTTCAGACAGACATGTGCTTGCTGTATGTGTAAAATCCTAAACAATCAGGAAGAAGGCCCTTGCAGTTTTTCTGTTTCCTGTTTTCAGTAGCCTTGCAGTAACCAGTCTCCCAGGCAGTTATGTATTGTATAGCAAGTGAAACCACAGGTATTCCTCTCTGGTTGTGTCTGCTGTGTGATCTTACTTACACCGCCTCCTTAAGCTGTAATACCAGCAGTCCAGTGATTATCGGAGTCCACGCTGGGTCCTTAAGGGACCAGTGAACTTTCTCGCTGTCGGAGAACGTAGTCAGTTCCTGTTGAGATTAGGACTGCATTGTCAGGCTATAATAGGTGAACTAACAAAAGTCTTCCTGTACTCCTGGAATGTTCTGATGAGGATCAGTAACCGCATGGGTTCCCTGCTCCTGACTTGGCCAAGAGATGTGACATTTGTTTTTGTAAGATGATTAAAGAAAGCAGACACTTCCCTTTGGCAAGAAAGTCCTCCGTTGGGTGTGCAGTGTGATGTTTATCAGACTATCCTCTATGCCGGTTTCCATGGGGTGTAAGTCCTTCAGATTTAAGCTGGCTGTCCTTGGCTGTCTTCGTAGCTTCCTCTGGATATGAGGTGCATGTGGGCGCGAAAAGTTGGCACACGGATAATTGGATATATTGTGGCACCTGCTATTTTTTTCCCCGCATCATTTTGTCAAAATTACTGGAAGACCTTTGCTTCCACCATCATTCCTCGTCGTGCCTTCCCCACCTGATCCATTCTATGCAACCCCACTCAACAGAACTGGTGGCTTGGGGGCTTTTAATCCTGATTCCCCTTAAACATGTTTCTGTTGGCACCAGTCATTAAAATAAAACTTGGGGGGTGCAGGGAGGGGGGAGTTGGAGAGGGTCACTCTCTCTCACATACACACACGCTCACGCTCGCTCACTCTCACACTCACTCTCTCTCTCTCACACTCACTCTCTCTCACACTCACTCTCTCTCTCACACTCACACTCACTCTCTCTCTCACACTCACTCTCTCTCTCACACTCACTCTCTCTCTCACACTCACTCTCTCTCTCACACACTCACTCTCTCTCTCACACACTCTCTCTCTCTCACACACTCACTCTCTCTCTCTCACACACTCACTCTCTCTCTCTCACACACTCACTCTCTCTCTCTCACACACACACACACACACACTCCAAATCAAATGAGAAACACCCTTCTATTCCCTACTCCTTATCCCATTTCAGATTGCTTAAGTTATTAGTAATAATATGAATTAAAAAAACGGATTGCCTATGGAAACAAAAAGAAATGATAATTGAAAGCCACTGTCTGCACTTATAAAGAAGCATGCATTTGTAATGCTCTTGTGCAGTAGCCATGGCACTCTGGTTTGGCCAATACCTAAGACAGTGCCCTAACAATAAGGTAAATAGGAGGTGAGTGCATTAGAGCCAAAGGTGGTACAACACTCGATGTGAGTACTTCATAAGTTGAAAGGGTCATTGCGGGCACGCCTTGCATCACACACAGTTCACCTGAAGTGTGCATACCCGGGTTTGTTGCTAGTGAGACAAAGTGCTAGGATCCGTTCACTTATAAGCCAGCAGATCTTCTAGACTCCAACGTTTACGTTGATCCCATAGGACAGGTGCATTGATCAGTGGATGTGTGCCAGCAATGTCCTCTTTTTTGATCTGTAGATCATTTATATATTTTTGGGGTGAACATGCCTCTATTGACATAATATTGCCCCTTCCCTTTCTAGAAAAGAGGTGATCTCAAGTAGTAAGTTAAAGACATTGTTCATCCACATGACATTTTTATTCAATATAGAATGTTGGAAAATGTGCCATGTAGTAGCATTTTTCTGTTCCAACTTCAAAATATAGTTAGTTATTACTGTGAAGAGTATAAAATCGAGAAGGCGGATAAAAATTGAGCAGCCATCCAATGACCGAGAGGCGGTGGCCATCCTTGAAGCAGGTCCACCACTGATTTAATATTTCTCAACCTATTGATTAATTCAGTCTTATGAAGACCATATAAACTAGAGACCCTCCTACGGCTACCACCTCTCAGATGGAGTCCGGCTGCTCTCCTTGTACAGTAACAAATATTTTATATATCTGTTGCTTATATCATATGCTGCATATTGAATGCATGCACGTGGTTGACCATGTTTTAGTTACTCCGTGCAGACGTCTGCAGTTTCTAAGGACCATTACAAGAGTGCATTGTTCGCTGTGTCTAACACTTACTCGATTGTGACTCTGAGGCGTGTGCAGTGAATAGTGATTTATATAGGCTAGTTCTTGGGTAACTCCAAAGTTTGTGGCTTATCTCGATCCATTTCAATCAGCCGCTCATTTAAAATAGGTGCATCCTTGTTCCACCACGTTGGTGTCAGGTGAGTCCAGGGTACTAAATTGGTGAGTTTGGTCTGTGGAATGGGAGGCCAGATCCCTGCGGTGTTTCATATTCACAACTAAAGGCCAATAGTGTTGCTTATTCAGTCTTCCTGGGGTCCATCCCATTTTTGGCACCTTTGTAAGTTGGCTTTGCATTTTGCTGCCTGTTTTATGGTGCTGTTTATCTTCAGTTTTCAAGTGGCACTGTAGAGCCAACAGAAACCAAATATACAGATATTCACTCATGAAAGATATCAACCGCCTGCCAATACGACCTATTAATGGGGTAGAAATAAAACTGCAGCTTTAAGTGCTTGTCCAGAGTGGGATGGAGAGCCAAGACTCTCTTGTGGGCAACCTGGCATCTATATGTAGGGACTACCGATGTAAAGGTGATCAAAGTCAGCCCCTTAGAGACAATGGGGATTTTGTCCCACAGAAGGTGTGGTCAGCTTGATCCCCTTTCTAGTGAGTCTGGTGAGCAAAGCAGGTGGCAGTAAGAAAAAAAACCTTCCTAATACTAATTAAGAAAGTTAAGCAGTAGTTCTTTGATATTTGTTAATACAGGGTGCAGTGGTACCTGCTTCACTCTTGTCCTGTTTTATCGTTTTCTTCCCCACTTATGTCCCTCTTCATGAAGCCTTAAGGTAGGGGGAAATATCTAATGAAATTGGCCAAGTTTTATTTTTAATAAAATAAGTCCAAATCCATCACCTGTGGAGTAGTAGGACAAACATGTCAACATACAGAACATGTGGAAGAGGATCAAACATTCAAATACAATCAAAGCTAACACATTCCTAGTAGTTTTTCTTTGAGAGCTTCCATTCCAATTCCACACTGCTCTCAACCTCAGTATTCTTAATATTTATTTAATGGTACATGACATTGACTTAAAGTATTTTTATGCTACAGATTCAGGGTTTTGCTATATAAAATTTCAGCATTTCCCCAAATACCTACATTTGTAAGGAGCCCAGAAGAGGGGAGGTCACCACCCATGTGACTGAGACTATTGTTCACCTGGCCGAGTGTCCGTGCTCAAACTTCATATGAGCCCAGAAGCATTTGCTCAGCTGTAGAAGTGTTTGCAAATGAAGGAGAAATTTAGAGAACTGTGGATGAAGGTGGGAAGAGGGGTCACATTTTTCTGGGAAACTTGCTGATTATCCCCAAAATAAAAAAGATCAAGGCCATGAATTGTACCAAGGGTAATTGCAAAGTTCCTTTACCCAAGGGACCAAATTAGAGCCCATTTCCCCGAATGTCACCTTTGTTTATTCAGTCCTCTCTTAACAGATACTCCAGTGTTGAAACCGGAAGACCTGTGCCATGCCGTGGCATGGTCATGAGGTACTCTCCCAACCAGGAGACTGCTGAGAGGTCATGGTGAATTTAAAAATCTATAAAGTTTGTGAAAAGGTTTATTGTAAAAGTATTTTTCTCCATCTCCCCCCCCCTTACATGTCTGAAAACTCTGGGTGCTCGGGCTTAGCAAAGCTCCACAAAGGTTTGACAGTAGACCTGTTGGCTAGTGTACCTCGGTGAATCCATGAAATAGCCATCATTATAAATAAAAAAGGGTAAAATCATCTGTCGTCCCTTTTGAATGGCAAAAAGTGGAAAGGATTGAGGAGTGAAATCAAAAACTGAGAAAATCAGATTGAATGTTTTAGCAAAATCGTGGAGCAGATGCGGTTTACATCACGTTTAAGCAAAGTACGTTTTATAGTCCAGCATCATGTGTTTTTGAATTCTTCTAGGTACATGATATCTGCCAAGTATGCCCGCTGTTCACCCAGAGACAATGACAAATGTGTGAATTGTATACTTTGAACCAGCAACCTGGTGTAAAAATGTGAGTGAAGTCTCCCACAAGCAAAGGGGACGGAGGCCCAAAGGAGAGGTCTTCTAACACCTCTATCTCTAAATATTCTTATTTCCACTCACAAGATCATGATGATGTGAAGCAGATCACACAACTCTGGTAGGCAGTTGTACAATAAAACAATTTCAGAACGGATTTGATGTATCTGTTGCCCTATTGTAGTGTGAGTAGGATTAATCGTTTGCATCTCCTGGTTGAGTTTTGTTTAAATTCATATTTCATTGGTTACATTTTTTTAGTTGTAATTTGGGGAAACAAAACTGCATTAATACAAGATTTGCTCCATTCTTATATTTCCATGATTGTTAATAGGAATTTGGGCAAGAGTTTGAAATGTTCGTATGTCATTTACTGTATATATCTCTTAAGACCTGTCCACATTGTCAGTCCCCTCCAATGTGGTATTTCTTGGAATATTGCTCCATATTTAAGTCACATTGATCCTGAAGAGCTCGATCCGTGCCAGATTTTCAGCATAGCCACGTGGGAAACATTTACATACAATGGATCTAAGGAGGGACTTATTTACAAGACCAGTGATTATTGTAAAGATCAGGGTGGATCCAGCCCCTTTTTGGAAAACATTTGGTATAAATAAACTTAAATCAATAGCTACTACAATATCCATTGTTTTGTAACATGGAGAGATTTAGGAAATACATCAGCATCAAAACTTGTAATATAAGCACCAAAACAAACGATGCCAAAAAAACAACACTAAATGGAGCCGATATGTGGATCGAACGTAGCTCTTCAGAGCTCCGTCCCAGAACAACGCCCTCGATTCGCCCATGAGCAAAGTGTAGCACACCTCTTTGACGATGTGTGATCTGTCTCACCTTTTCAAGCTGCTAAAACGTTCCACATGTGCGCATTGTTATTCAATGTATAGTCTGAAAAGTTTGCCATAATAAATATGTATTGTTAAATAAAGTGCGTTAGTCCGCGTCAAACTCTTGCTATACTTGTAGAAAGGTCTCTGTGCTGTTTTTAGTGAGTATCTGTGCTGCATGTGTGTCTGTGTTGCAATATCCTGCTAAGTAAGTGCAAAGGCGCTAAGTTTAGATTTTCTTTCCTATTCTGATTTTGTGACTCCTGCAGTGATGCCCTTGGAGTTGTCATGAAACTGTTCCAAGTAACCAGCTGTCCAGAACAATCTTATCCATCAATGGATTTGGTAAGAGTGTTGACGGTTGTATTTATTGATACCTGTCACAACGTCCTATTTGTTTACCAGAATGCATTGCATTGCACAACAAAGTGAAGCCATTTAATTGCGAAATAGTCAACCAAAATAAAACTAAAATGAGAAGAATAAGCAAAAATGAGGATCTAGGGATAGGATCGGTTTAAAGTTTGGTCAGGTTCATGTTCAGAGCTACGGTCAAAGTTGGATATGGGGCCAGATTTAGACCTATGTTAGGATCAGATTGGTCCAAGAAAGGTTTAGAGAAATATCCATTGGCCATTTCAGTGCAACATAAAACAGCCTCTCACTTAGTAATTGGGGCAGTTTTCAATTTAAATTATATTGAATTTAATTGATGTACTGAAGTGCATGGGTGTAGAAGCTATCTTTAGTGCAGAAGGTGCAGTGGCACATAGGCACAGAGATGTGAGGGGCAACTCCTGGTCTAGAATGAGTGGTTTACTGTATAAGAGGAGTTAAGGAAGGGCACATGTCCTTCTTGAAATTGACTTGGAATCTTTTCAGTGTGGAATTGCAAAAAAAAAAAAAAACACGTTTTTATAGAAGGGATTTTAAGCGTATGCCCTCTCAAATGATATTATGTGGCTTCCCTTTTATTAAAGAAATGCAGTGTCCCACCAGCACAAGGAATGGGGCCAAGGATGCAGTTACAAGACATCATGGAATCCTGAATGTGGTCCCCTAAAGAGACAAACATTGGTTAAGCCAATAGGTCCAGCCTTGCAAGCATGCAATTGTTTTTCTGCACATTTATGCAGTAAATGATGAAAATATAAAAATAAAGGAGTGGACCAGCATCCATGGCACACCTGCCTCGGCAACGAAGTGCACTCCTTTTCAGTCCCATTTGATCATCAGAATTTCACTCAGATTGAAAGACAACCATTGAATAAAGAGGGCTGACCCATTGCCCCAAGTTGATTGCTGTGATAGGTGGAAGCAAAGTTAAATGCCAAATGAACATACCAATGTAAGAAGATTGCTGACCCAAAGCTCCTCCATGCATAAATATGTTTATGTATTTTTATTATTATATATATTTTTTTTTTTTTGCAAGACATGAAGCTAACAAGACAGCTAAAGCTGCCTGTTTGCAATCCTAAAAAAAAGGACTCCAGGAATTTCTCCTGGGAACATAGACAATCTGGTACCGGGAGCAAACACTTAAGCTAAGCAGAAGCCACTGGAGAGAGGGCCTACTTTTTACTGCTGTGATCAAATGACACCGGCATGGCAAATGTGAGGTGTTTTTTGTTAATGACACAGCTGCTCTGCACGCCCTCATGGCTTGCCTGTGGGGGTCTACAGGAGGATGGGATTCAGTTCTAAGAATGGTAAGTCTGTGTGGCAGTGAGCTGTGGTTGGGGTCAGTCTGGCCCGGCGCCACGTATGACATCTGTGTCCAGCCTTGGCTTTGAAGCCAACAGCACGTGGCAGAATGCCACTTTTGATGTTATCATATAGGGTCTGACAAGCCAGGAGTGGTTTAAGATGTCGCACATCATGGGGCCAATATGCAGCTCAGAAATAAACATTTTGAAACTTATGTGCTGCAGTACAGACGATTCCGGTCTGGTCAGGAGGTCCAACAAAGGAGAATCCAGGAAAACCAAGTGGACATTGATGCTGCAGCTGTTCTGGGAGGGATAGGCCTAGACTTGGCCTGTTTGACGTGTTAAAAGTGATGCAACAGGAACAGCTGTTACCCAAATCTACTATATGAATTAACATATTGTACTGGTTTAAAGGGTGCCAGTGCGGCTGTTTTATTTTCGCTTGCATTAACTACTTTTGCATTTCAGTCATAGGTTACATTCATTTTGGCCACATAACCAATTTATTGCTCTTTTATGTTTTTAAATATTGATTTTCCACAGCTGTGGAAAAAAGTTATTTTTTGTACACCCCTTCCCCAGTACTTCTTCAAGTCTCTCTACAGACAACACAAGGTGTCTGGGTGTGAAAGGCCTATTCAGGGCTTACCAAGACCTTGCATTGGGCTTACATCCCACCCATCACTTACCATTGGTTGGCTTTATTGTCACTCATTTATTGCTTCTTATTCATGGGCTTGCCATTTTTTCTTTTTTTTTTTTTTATGTTTCTCGCTCCTCTGGAGCATAGCCTCTTTACCATCCTTATGACTGGCTGATGTGTATCCTTCCACTACTCAAATTAATTTGTGGGCTTCTGCCCCACCACCCTGTGTTGTTGTCTGACTAGTTTGCTGCTTTTCCACTCCTTCATCCACCCAGCTTTATTTTTACCCCCTTCCCGTTTCTTCCTCCCGCCAGCCATTCCTACCCGCTCCTCCTTTGCTCCCCTCACCCCTGTAGTCCTTTTCTCTTAGGCAACAATTTTCTGCCGGCCACATTGCCTGACAAAAACTTCACACTAGCTAAATTTCATTTTTTTTTTATTTTTTTTTTTTAAACTGATCCGCCTAAGAAATGATATGGCCAGCCACCACGTATGCCATCACATTTTTTTTTCCTTCTTTTTATTTTTATTTTTTATTGGCTGATGGTGCAGCATCACCAAAAAATGCTTTTCGGGATGCTGCACAGTATCAGCATACAGCATTGGCAAATCCAGAAGGTCTAAAACTGAGACCTATTTGCTTTGTCAATGCTTTTCTTTGTGTTTGCCAAAGATTGCTTTCACTGTCGTTTTTTAGGTCTAGGCTAGTCAGTCTTAAATTGTATTCATCTGTACTTTTATGATCTTATATTATAAGTATTGAATAAAGTAATGTGACTGACTGGTTTAGGTTAGCTGTTTGCCTGAGCTTGTGTGCGAACACACATTAATTACTTTGTGCCAGCCCCCTTCAGCCATTATTTTAGTAAGTGTTTTTCATTTTGTAGATGAAACCACTTATGTATTTTTGTCTTTGCAGTCCTGCTATTGGGTGCATTAGTCCACTCAAACAGTGCTTCTGTTGCAATGAATGGACATGAAGCAACCATCCATCCATCCATCCATCCATCCATCCATCCATCCATCCATCCATCCATCCATCCATCCATGCAGTGGAGATGCAGTAATTTGGAAACGTTAATCCTGCTCCTATCACACTCTTAGGCATATCACTACTCAAACCTCTGTCCCTGCTCTTATCCCCAAGGGTGCTCTACACCCAGGGCCTCCTTCTACTTCCATGTGCATTTCTACCCTCGCACCCCTATTATCCATACGCCAAATATTTCTCCTACTTTTCGGTTGATTCTTGTTCTTTCTACAATTCTTACTCTTATATTTAGTTCCTCAGACTCAGTCCAACCTCTACCCCTGCTGACTTTTATTCTTACTTACACCTCTTATTTATCCCTACTCTTTCAAATCCTATTAATGTCTTTCTATTTTCTCTTATCTGTTACCAAATTACTCTGCTTTTGCACCGCCCTAGATGTTGTCTAATATTTCTACTTGGTTTGCCTTATCCTTTCTACAGTGCAAGCATAGTCTTGCCTCCTGTTCCCACTGCTACTATCATCCTGGTGCAATCTGTTGTACTCCCTTGTGTATTCATATCCCCTGTACTTATTTCCTTACCACAGTGTATCAACTCAGCCATGTGTTCCTCACTGAAGCCTATCACTCTGTAGCCTACGTATGGAATCGTGAGCAAACCTGTTTCTGTTGACTTGCTGCAGTAATTCACCACCGCCTTATGTGCAAGAGACCAAGATACTTTAAACCTTGTCTTTTGAGTTGTCAATCTTTCTAGAATCCCCTTTAGTAACCAGAACCACAACACTATCATGCGAACTGTTCAATGTTCAACCTGTAGCACATTTTGTCTGCTTTCTCTACTCCCCTACTTCTCCTGTAATCTCTAAGATTCTCATACTAAATACCCCAAGATAAATATTCACTTTAGTAACAAATGTTCTCGCACCCATTTACTAGCACCAACATCCTTGAAATCTAAATCTGTGTGCTAATAAATGTCAGGTCATCTAATGTCCATCGCCCTGAAATATCGAATATAATTTCTGACCATGATGTGAACACTGCAGCACTGAATCCTGGCACAGTCCCAATTTGTCATTAACCTCTTCCAGGCTTGTGACGTCCGGGAGCCGTCACGGTGGGTGTGTGCGCACGACGGCTCCCGACCATCCGAATCCCCGCCCACTAATGGAAACTCCCGCACAGAGCGGGAATTCCGCGCACATGGAAGGGGTTCAATTGCAAGTACTTTGACGGGAACTGTATCATCCGTGCTGCCAGACAACATAATTTAAAAGGCAGCGTAGCAGTCATTCACATGGATGATCTCAAATATAAATCTTTGCCAACACTAGTTGTAAAACATTTAAATACCTCAAAGTTGTGGAATTATTAGCCCCATCTGACACTGTCTACCTACACATCACTGTCTATCAACCACCCAAATTTAGAACCAATTTCGGACTAGTTGTAAGAATGTTCCCTAAAACCAAAAGATCTTTCAACATATCTTTTTAGCCTTCAATGGGACCATACTAAGTACAAAACGTACAATAACTTTGATAACCCAGCACAACTATTATTAGTGTAGCTCTGAGGACCTCCAAGAACCCTACTCGGGGAGTCTGCATATGTTTAGTATTCTGCTGATATTTAATTTTCTAAAGTATTGTGAAAAATTGGGTCGCTGCTTTAATGGGGGTGACCCCACTTCAAGCAACAGACACAGTCCCTGTCAGAATGAACCACAAAAGTCACAAAATTAACCTGTGCTTAAGCCTTAGTATCTTGGTACAAAAAGCAGTCAGACTTAATTTATAGGAAACATGTAAATTATTTATGCAGCACACCAACAGTAATAAAGTGAAAACACAACAAAAATACAGCACACATTTAGAGAAATATAATACATTTTAATAAATTTGGCACCAAAATTGCAAAAATCTAATCTGTAGTGCTGGAGTTATGAAGTTTTAAAGTTTTCAGTAAAAACTAGGGCCTAAAAGATCAAAGAGCTAACCACAAAAATCTAGTCACACAAGACTGTGTCGAAATCCAAAAATGTGGCTCGCCGCAATGGAGCACGGGTAGGATACAAGAAGTGGATTGGTCATGGTCAGTGTTTACCTTCAGACTCAGAAGAAAGTTTTAAGAAAATGGTCTGAGAAGATAAAGATCATCAGGGCAAGGCTACAGGCGGTGTTGTTGTCTGGGAGTTGCTAGACAAAGTTGTGATGAAGATTTCTGTTTTGGCCTTGTGTCTTTTTAGAAAGTCAAAAGTCTCCAGGGGGACAAGGCAGGAGGCTGTAGCCGACAAGAATTCCAGGAGGCCAGATACCTCCTGGCAAAAGACTGCTGAATATAATTTGCTGCTGCAGAGAAGAACATAGTGGGAGTGACTGTGAAGTCAGGCTGACCAGGGACGCACCTTGGGCAGATTGAGGAGAAGATTGGTCCTGGCCTTCCCATAGTTCTCGGAGCAGTTTTTAGCAAAATAAATTCCAAGTCCCAAGTTTGACATGTTTGCTATTTTGGGCATCTTTAATACCACAACCAATGGTCCAAGACTAAAAGGGCACCACCTGGGGGTTCAGGATTCACTCAGGCTGGCTCCAGCTGCAGGTTCGAGATGGTGGGAGCCTGGTACGACCCTGTGGTTCTAAGTAGCGGGGCATGCTTCTGAGGGTTCAAGTCAGGCTCCAGGCAGCAAAGCTTCTTTTAAGTGCTTGGAATTTCCTGACTCCCCTGCATCAAAAGTTAGCACTCATTAAATGTAATAAAGCAACCCAATGTTATTCTATTAGGCAGGTAGGCCTCACTGTAGTGAAACACTAATTTAGGAGTTCTTCACTACCAGAATATGTCAAACTTAAAAGTGCATGTCCAAAGTTTTAATTACAATGCACTCTTCCCTATGGGCAACTTGAGGCTTACATCAGAAGTGGTTTATTTGCAATAAAAGGGGTGTTTAAAGCTTGGCAAAGGGGTGATATTGCCAAGTCGAATTGTTAGTTAAAAACTGCATTCAGGCTGCAATGGCAGGCCTGGGACATGTTTTATGGGGCTATTTAAGTGGGTGGCACAGTAAATGCCAGAGGCCCACTAGAATTCACAGGCCTTGGCTATATGATCTACAACGACACTGTACTGAATTTATAAGTAAATTAAATATGCCAATCCAGTCTAAGCCAATTTTACAAAGTTTAAGGGAGTGAGCTCAAACACTTAAGCACTAGTTAGCAGTGATAAAGAGCCCAGACTCCTAAGGCCAGCAAAAACTAAATTCAGAAAAGAAATGGAGGGGAAAAGGGCAAAATGTTAGGGGGAATAGTACTCACAGGTCAAACAAGTGTATATATTCATAAAATAATTGAAAAAGGGAATTTTAAAACGCTCTGTAAATGTGAAAAGTTTAAACTGGGGGCTAAAAATGAAGTTAATATTAGCTTGATTTGTAGGAGCAGAGTAAGTACAGCAAACTGAATCTAATATGGACGATTGGTCACCTCAATTATCGCACTGGTATGCACCAACAAACAGAGCATGCATTAAGAGCCAGAAAAACAGTGACATGCTCAATACCATATCGCTTCATCTATTAGAAATTAAGTCACATTTTGGAAGGCTCCAACCTTACCATTAAAATTTCAATTTTTGCATATCTTTTATGAATTAAATACAATATTTAATCATTTGTATATGTGTTTGATGTATACTTGTTTCTGTATTTTCTATGTATTTCCATGTTGAAATTGTAGAAATTGCTCAGATGGGGGAAGCCAGCTACCAGTAATTATTCAGTAGGTGTCACATAAGTCAAAAGGCTAAGAACTGTGTGCCTAGAATACTCCTCAATTTATACCAGAAGTCCTAACAGCCTACATACTACAAATGCAACATTTGTAATCTCCTGCATCATCAGATGTTTCATCCATAACCCTGTTGATTGGTCTGACCACTTCCATTCCCTTTCATATACTTCGCCCAATAAGAGAACAACCACCTACCATACTTAAAAAACATCATCTCTCCTGCAATAAAGCAGGTGAACCTATTTGCAGACATCACTAACACTCTCAAGAAATATAATAGTGTCATGCATACGATATTCCACTTAATGACACCAATCCAAGTAACAAAAGCACGAAAAAGGCCAAGGTTCGTTTTCTAAATTCCAAAGCAATAAAAGAAGACTGGCCAGAAATATGGAAAGTACTCCAGGCTAACAATTATAAGAAAATATTACTAACATGTCATCCTAGCAGGTCAATACAGGTTTATCCAAGAACAAATCAACTGCTCACCTAACTTTTCTCTGTCGCGCTTCTGGATATTCGATCCAATACTACCTCTCGCTACAGTCCATATTCTCACGCTGTCTCAATATGAGGAATTCCTTTGCTGCATTACCAACAAGATCTATTCCATCAAAAACAACTTGAGTTATGATGCCTCATCGCGGGACGTGGCCCCACCAAACACTACAGATACAAGCACTGTTCCAGTCCCACTAGTAGCTACGATTTATCCTTCATTATTAGGTTTCTCAGTCCTGCAAATCAGTCAATTTCTCTGCAAATAACCTCAAAGGAAACTTTCACATCTTAAAATCCTGCTGGTTGGTGCGAACGTATAAATGCAAGCCTCTGCCATGGAAGTGCTCGGACTCTTTAAAGACTGGGCAAAATAATCTCATACTCCAAACCCAAGCTCGAGCCATACCTGTTGTCTAACTTCAACCACTATTGAACCTCCCATTTACCTGAGGCTATTAATCTGCTTCTTTCCTATTTTTAGTATAGAAATAACTACTTTGAAATTCCTGAATGACATGTACCCCATTATACATGATGGATATGCCCATTTACTCCTATCACTAGACTTGCCATTGGCTTGCAATTCAGTAAATTTGAACCAGACTCTAGAGCACCACAAGGACCGTAATGGCCATTTTCTTAGGTAATGTTCTCCTTTTCATGCCAACAGATTCTAAGTAAGATTTGAAAATATCCCAGGAAGATCTGAAATGTCTCTCCATCCTCTAACCTGCCATTTCAACCTGTACATCAGGCCACTGAACCTGAGCGTAAAGAATAGGTGTGGTTCAATACACCAATATGCAGGTGACGGTAAATTGAGGACATTGTCATTCCTCGCACTTTAGTTAGTAGAGAGGATGGATGTTGGAGAATTTACTTGTCCCATCAATATGGAACATATTAAAATCAGTAATCTTCTTCCCTTGCTCTCTTAAACTATCAGATCACTCTACTTCACACTCACAAAATTAAAATCAGTCTGCTTCATCTTAGATTCCACCCTCACACCTTGCACCAATCGATTGACTCCGTCAAGCCAGCAAATGAACGTTTTCACTCGCACAAAAATGAATCTTCACAGACCAGTTGGAAATAGCAGAACAAGCGCTCGCTCCTTCCAGACTGCACTTTTGGAATGTTATCTCTGCAGCAGGTGCGCTGCAATGCTCACTCAAAGCTATACCCCAGTCAGTTGCAAGACTGATCCCCTCTACAAACATATTTCGACCACATCAGCTGCAAATTTCTTGACCTACTTTGGCTTCCATTGGCAAACAGGATCATCGCCATAATCCCATTCACGTGAACAATCCTTATTTTTCCTGACCTGCTCTCCCTATCAGGCATCAAACAAGCAGCAGAAGCCGAAACTTTCTTTAACTGGATGTAACAGAACTTAGAACTTATTTTGCCCATAGGAGCTCCTGCAATGCAAACACAACCACCAACTGGTAATCTCTGCTTCCTGTCATTTAAACAAAACCCACCCTTTTCACACTGGAAAGTATAAGCACACATTTCTTCCTCTTGATAAACTCCTCGCCCCTCAACACCAAAATCTACCACTCCTCTTGACAAAATGCCATTCCAACTCACGTTCTTTTAAGTTCCCTGCTTCTTCTGTTGTACATGATATTGTTCAGCACATTATTGCCCAGTTGTATGTTAGGTAATGAACTGAGTTATCCTTAAAAGCCCTTAGACACTTTTGTTCAGGAGCAGATGCTCAGAGTATTTATTTATTTATAAAGTTTTATATAGCACGAACATGATCCCGAGGGATATCCGAGCGCTTTACAGTAGTGGGGAAAGGAAGGTAACAGTTGTATTGCATGTGTCAAATAGGAAAACGGACAACATCACATATCAAAATAGAACTTGCAGGACAAGAACGGTTGCACGTACATGGGATCAGCAGCATAATAAAGACATAACTGGTACATATCAAGATGGAATAGCATCCAGCGCATGGGCTTAAAGGTGTAAGTCCAATGCATTAGAGCAGACGATCCAACAACCTATTAAGGTAAGAACTTGTTCATAAGGAATCTTTTTACTTCCAATTTGAAGGCATCCGTGGAGGAGATTCTACCTATTTCCGGTGGGAGGGAGTTCCAGTTCTTCATAGTTGAGCCGGAGAAGGCTCGGTGGCATGTTCTCTTTTTACAAAAGATCTGTGGTTTCAGGAGGAGAGTTAGCACTCCTAGAGGGCCTAACCCCTCCGGATAGTTCCAGTTTTTGCGCTAGATAACTGGGGGGTTTTGAAATGGAGGGCTTTGTGCGATAGGCAAGCAGTCTTTAGCTGTATTCTCACTTCATATCGCTGCCAGTTTAGGGATTTTAGGACTGGAGAGATGTGTGCATTTCTTTTGGTACCCATAACCAGTCTGGCCGCCGCTTTCAATGAGAGTGTAATATACTATGTATTAGCATTGTTAAGAGTAGGGAGGGGCAATGAGTAAAGAGTGACAAAGCCTTGAGTGAGTGTCATCAATGGTAGTAAATGGCACATTCCTCAATTTAGATCTGCATGTATAATCTAGACTATGCTGTTTTGTCATGTGTAGTAGTTATAAACAGGACAGGTGGGGTTAATTCTGTGTTGGGAGGTAAAATCACCTTGAAAAGCTGTAGTCCTTATTACCAAGTTGTTTTCCTCTGTGAACGCACTGTGACCTGCATTCTCAGACAGTGAGTATTTTCTCTCAGTGGTTATGCTGTACTGTGGTAATGACCTTAAATTTAACATTTGCACTCTAGTAATAAATGTGTGTTTATTAATTCACCTACTTTAAATAATATGTGCTATTGAGCAACATTTATTTCCACTGCAACGGAATAATTTTATATATCAGATTAGTGCTGCTGGCTCCCCACTCCCTCAGAGCACACCTGAATCGCTTGTGCGCCCCGGCTGACCCCCATCTTTTTAAGGGACTTGCTACATAAGAGCAAGAGTGGTAGCCTTCCCGCATGTTCTAACTACAGACCCCGTTAGCCTATGTATCAATAGCCTTCGCCATTCAGACTTAAGAGGTAAAGGTGAGGGTAAATGTGATGGCCATCTTGCAAAAGTCATGTTTTCTTTAGTTTTATTATAGCAGCTAAGAAATAGTAGCTGAAATCCTACTTTGTTACAGTATTTAGTTTTTGAAGCTTTCAAGATAATTCTACTAATGTAATGTAACATGGCTATGAAGAAGCAGATTTAGTAATAAACAAGCAACGCAGTTTGTACTATCTGAAGACCGCAATCCTAGACTAATACTGTTGCAATGATCCAGTGTTGAACCTACTGTTGTCTGTAAAATGGCAAAGTGTGAGTCCTTGAAAGAAAGTGAAGGCTTTGAACTAAAATCTTCAACATTCAAACGATGGGATACCGTTTTTGAACTCTGCACTGAAAAGGTGCGCTCGTCGTCAAAGGTGACACCCGCGTTACTGGTGGATTTGACTGGCAAAGAACAAGATGCCAGTTCCAAAGACTACCGGTTCATCGACCGGGGAGAGCTAAACACAAGAATCTGTTTTGTCAATTGAGCTTAAGATATCTATTGGTATTCCACCTTGCCCCTGCTTGCACACATTTATGGAATTTGGAATTGAGTCGTTCTTCATTGCTGCCAAACTGTAATTTGATTTGGTAGTAGTTGGCATAAAGGAAAAAAAGCAAGCCAAAGGAGCAGATTAAATTTGCCTGAGGAACTATATATATATATATATATATATATATAATATATTACCTACTGGCAGTCGCCAGTAGGTAGTAATAGTTAGGATCTATTTTCCATAGGAAATCCGCAACATTCTATTTTGAATAACGTTGGTGCCGATTGACGAATCTTCGTGAAATATTCCAAACTTTTGGCCAGCTCCAGTCCGCTCCTATCCTGAAATTTTCACGGTGATTCGTCAAGCAGGGGCTGAGAAAAAAGGGGGGTCCCAAAACGCGTTTTCCCCATGCATTTTCCCATAGGACCTGTTGACGCAGCTACAGCCCGAACTGCTGAACGGAATTACACCAAATTTGGCAGAGAGGTAGTCCTCAGTTCAGACTCGTGCCTTTTGCTTAAATGGTGTAAATCCGTTCAGTTGTTCCTGAGAAAATTAGATTTAAAAAGATAGATATATCTGGGCGGAGCCTAACCACACATCTCATCGTGAGATCTGATTGGTTGTCAGTACTTCATCCAAGAAGTGTTGGCAGCCATCTTGGGACCAATATACATGATAGCACCCCATTAAAAAGCATTGCAGTTAATAGAAGGTTTTAAGACTTTAGTTACATTATAAATCATTTGTTGATGGTACCATACTCATTTTAGGAATTGTGGTGTGTTCTAAGGTGATTTTACCATGTGAAAAAGCCTTCTGCTGTGATATCATGAATCATGTTTGAGAAAAAACTATTTTCTCATGCTTTTCCCACAGAAGTTTGGAAGGTGATCTATAAACTAAACAGAGCATATTTTCTGTAAATTCACATTATCTTTCTCAGTCATGTGAGAATGAAGTCTGACATTCTTAGTAAAACATGTACATCCAACAAGGGCAGAGACTGTCAGTTGATTCCTTTGTGTTCTACTGCAGCTTCCCAGAGTGTTCCAAAGAACAACTAGAGCGCTAACAGTCCTACTTATGACAAACATGTGGCACACCTGAAGCCATCTTGATTGGAATAAAGTGGTAACACTTAAAACATTTAATTTAAAAAGGAACAAAATGAGGGGATTCATTTTGCCATAGAAAGTATGATTAGTGCTGCAGAAAGAAAAGTTAGGGCACATTTTGACTTCTCAAATCCTCTTCTATTTCATAAAAAAATTCTGACATGCAGACTGAGACATGCACTTTGAATACCAGCAGCAGACTTCCCTGGTGAGCAGTAGCTTTACAGAGCAACTAGAGTGCTAACATTCAGAAATTATGGCAAATTTGTGACACATCTAAATGCCTTCTTGATGGAACCAAAGTAAAAAAGTGAAAGTATTTGTTACTGAGGAGACTGCAGTAAATGAGGAAATTAGGAAACTTCATAACAAATAAATCTCCCAAGATGGCCACCAGAGACAAAAGAGCCCAAATGCAGAACAAACATCACCCAGATGTAGCCCAATGACAGAAGTGTGCAAACACTTATTTTTGTGTATTTGCAGTTTTATATAGTGCAGACTTGTCAGGTATTGGAGTGCTTTACATGAGCATTGGTTACATCACACAAGATCAAATTCATTTTGGTTGTAGACATGGGGCGATTAAGTGATTTGACCAGAATCACAGAATGTTGAGCTGAAGCAGAAACTCCAACCTGGTTCCCCAGTTGCAAAGTCTGCAGCTCTGGAAGTAACACCACATCCTCTCCCCTAGGTGCAACATTTAACCCCTTCAGTGCCTGCCCCTTTCCCCGCCCTGTGCCGGCCGTTGTATTAGCGGGCGGGGTTTATGACGAGCTGGTCTCGTCATGGGCACAGCGCAACCGCGTCCCATGACGAGACCAGCTCGTCACGGGCATTGAAGAGGTTAATCAAGTGGTCAACTGGATAAAAAAACAAAGATTACAAATAATTTAAAAGTTCTTTGTCGCGATTTGAAAACTCAGAAAATATGTCCTCATTTTAGTTTTTTTAGAGCACTAACCATAATTTTGATGCAAATAAGACCCTCTCATATATGTAATTTCTAAAGGAAATACTCTAGGTATTACAGTTTTGAATACATCAAGATGACGTCAGGCGTTCCACACTTTTGTAATAAATATAGAATGTTAGCAATCTAGTTGTTCATTGGGATACTGTTGAGAGGCAGAGGCCAGGGGCACGGACTCTGAAAATTGAAGGCAGGTAGGAGAGTGCAGAGGCAACAATTTGACCGCACTGGGCAGGCCGGAAGGGCAGTGGCAGCACAACAGACTATGGAGGGCAGTGGAAAGGGGGGCAGGGGCAACAAACCAACAATACAGGACTGGCAAGAGCGGCTGTGGCATATAATAGACCATTGTGGGCAGAAGGAAGAGGCAGTGGTAGTACAACCATACATGCCAACAGACCCGTTTCAGCCAGGAAACGTCCAATGTTTTTAAGCTCAAATGGGCTTTATTTGATCTGTCTCCTGTCTACAATCTCCTCTTTTTCAATGTATCTCAAAGGGGAAAATCAATACCCCAGTTTGTTTTCAAAATCTCCCTCTTACCAAGTTCAAAATGTTCGCAAGTATGGTACATTGGATCATGGTAGGCAGGAGGAATTGGGGTAGGGACATGGACTCGGATAACAGAGGACAGGAGGGACATGGAGAGGTGCGCCAAACTGACCCTACAGGGCAGGCATCAGGGTTTGCAGCAGCACAATACACCACACACGGCATGCGGGACGGGAGTGCAGCACAACAATCCATAGAAAGCAATAGGGAGGGGACAGGACAATGCACATGGACAACAGAGAACAGAGGGGAAAGAGGCAATGGTAGCTAGCTGACCATAATGGACAGACGGGAGAGAAAGCTGCAGCATAACAGACCATAAAGGGAAGGAGGGACGGATCAGGGGCATTACAATGGAACAGACAAGCCAGGAGGGAGGGAATAGGGGTCTGCACATGGAAACAGAGGGCTGGGGGCAGGGCAGGAGCAGCAAGATGACCATGGAGGTCAGGCAGGACGGGCACTAGAAACAAGACACACCATGGAAGCAACAATGAGACTATGATGGCATACACACAGACCATGGAGAGAAGGTGGGTGGGTGTCAGGGGCAGCTAGCTGACCACACAGGGAAGGTGGGAGGGGCCATGGCAGCACAGAAGACCATGCATGGCAAGCGGGAGGGTTAGTGGCAGCACAATGGCTATGATGGGCAAGAAGGAGGGTTCAGGGGCATGCACAAAGGACCATGGAGGATAGAAGGGAGGGTCAGGACCTGGGCACAGACAAGAGAGTTCAGGGGAAGGGGCCTCACAACAGACCGCGTGGGGGCAGGCATGAGGAGCAGTTGCAGCACAACAGACCAGGGAGGGCAGAAGGGTGTGGCAGTAAAATGGACCATGGAGGACAGGAGGAAGGGGATAGGGGCATGGCATGTGGACAGGCAGGGTGGCGGTGGCAGGGACAGGTTGCAGTCATCTGACAATGCTATGCAGGTGGGAGGGCAGCGGCAGCTCAACCGAACACCAGTGGCGGTGCGTCCATTGGGGCGCAGGGGCGGAGCCCCACTTAACGCGCGGTGTGCTTGGAAATTGTAGCGGCCGCCGGCCGGGAGTCACTCGGGACATGAAGGGGTGGGCCGGGGGGGGCAAGCACTAGAGGTTGAGTGACAGTCGTGTTCAGTTGCAAGTTGCAACTTTCAGTTTTCTACAGCGGCTCGCTATTTATTTGCGCATGCTCGAGTTTGGATCTCGACAAACACGAGCATGCGCATTCCCGCACTGTCTGCCAGCCAGCTATGTACTGAGAGGGAGGGGGCCGAGGGGCCGAGGGGCCGAGGGTTGCCTCATGCAGCAGCCCCGTCTCTCGCCCAGGGCGAGCCCTATCCATGCTCTTTAGCCAATCCAGGGCAGGCGCTGCTAATGCAGCGTCTCTGGATTGGCTGAGAGCCAGACAGCCTACGAAGAAACTGACTGTATTGGGTGCCGGCGTGCCGCGCAGCTATGGCCAATCACTGATCACTATGTCTGAACACAGTGACAGTGATTGGCCATGAGGTGCGCAGCACACTCTCTGCAGTCGATCGCGTGTCACGTGACTGCATACACGACACACCTCGTGGCAGCGGTGTACAATCTGCAGCAGCATACAATGTGTCCCGGTCCGGACCCGTCGTCGTGTTGTGTGAGTGACTGAGACTTCATTCATTAGCTTATTTATGTATTTATACCGAATGTTGGATCGTGTCTGTCGATCATATTCATACATTCGTGATTTCGTGTATGCAGCTACTCTTTCATTCATGTACTTGGGTGTCTGTCTATTCATCTTTTACATGCGTCTGTATATATGTATTTAGTTATCACAGTTGTTGGCTAGATCCGACAATCACAGTGACTGATTCGTTACTTGAGCTGTTAAAGGCGCCTTGATGCCTTGATAACATGCTCAGATTCCAGCATGGCATAATGTTCCAAAAAATATGACCCATCCCCTCCCCTGCCCCCGACCTCCACAGACGCCTCGATGTAAAACTTACCGTCAGTGCTTCGAAGCTTTTCCAGAGTGCAGTAAGAGCCATTAAACTACTACAGAGCAGTGGTGAGGAAAATGAACGCTCTATACAAATCGCATGTCGACTTCCTCAAAGCTCCCCACATAGGGCGGTTCGTTATCATTTTCATCATTAATCAGTAATATTGTTGGCATTATTATTAATAATTAATATCACTAGCGTGTTTTTTTAGAACTATTAGTCGTATGATAGAGTAATAATATCTTAGCCGCCAACCCTGCTTAACTACCACAGGGGTGAGTGAGTACGTATGTTTGCTGGCATGGCGCTTAATTGCGAGTGTGTCCAGCCTCGAAGCGCCGCGCCGGAAGTAGATGCCAAGCCTGTCCGTGCGTTCTCCTGCTGCCTCGAGCTCCCCGCTTCATGCGGGAGACTGGCACGGGGTCCTCGCCAAGTCGCCAGGCATTGCTGGCCACCACGGTCCACCGAGAGGAGCCGGGAGGTGGGAACACGGCCCGCTGCCCGGGCAGAGAATTCAGGACCCCACATGGAAGGGGGTTTTTACTGAGGAGAAGAAACCACAGAGGGGTGGATGCACCTCGTCGAGTCGACTCCTCCGAATGAACTCTCGTGTCGTCTCACTGCAACACTGATCGAGGGCTCCCGGCTCAGCGCGAGGTCAGGTCAGATTAAGAGTTCCAGAATTTGAAATTGAATTTGCCTGTCTGTGTCTTGCTTGATATAAATATATGCCCCGTAACCAGCCGTGGCATAAAGGTTCAAACCAGCTCTACCAAATAGGAGGCGGCTGCTAAAATGAGGTTGTGGGTCATTGCATCCTGAAAACCCCAATTCCTGTAAAATTTTATCTTAATCCTCCGCCTTAAAATACACCCAGGTTGCTTGCGCAAAGGTGCTTTTCAATTGTATCCAGTTTTACCCGATGTGCTGTCAATGGTGCATTTGCCAGCCGGTTCCGAAGCATTCTTTGATAAAGAGACCTGGCACCCTCACTGTCTATAAAGCTTATCCAGTTCAATGTTACTTTTATAGCGTGCTCTAATATGCCACTGATTTGTCGTTCGTAATCGTTCGTAGAGACCCCTCCAATTACCCTCTGGAGTTGATTTTACATTTCACCTCGTTTTCATGAGTTCTACTGAGCCAGCGGAGTACATTTTTGTCTTTTCTTGACACTTGTGGGAGCTGATGTCTTTTCAGGGGCTGCCATCGCCTAAACTAAAAAAGGTGCACGACGCTATTAAGTTTTAAGCAAAGATATCAGAACAACGTGCCCTAAAATGCTCCATTTCCCACTATATTTCTCCCAATAATCCTCTCATAGAGCCCCCATTTCTCCTTGTGAATTTGCTCCTGCAGCTCATGCATACACGTCCACTTCCTCAGCCAAACCGCATTCTGTCACAGCCCTATCAGCTAGAAATCCGTGGGTGAGCCCTGCCGTCAGGGTGGGCCTGGGCTCCGTCAGGAGGGGTCAGAGGGTCAGTCCATGGTGTCTGAGGGCAGTAGAGGACCTGAGAGCATCCTGAGGGGTTCTCATGATGGAGACTGCTGGTGCCTGAACACCGTCTGAAGCATGCCTCATCTTGTCTCTGAACTGGGGGAGGGTCGGGCAGGAGGGTTTGAGGCTAGCTAGCTATGGATGGCTGAGTTATACTTTGGGACATCACAGGGTAGGTGGAGAAACTATGAGGGCAGGATTAGTGTCTGTGAGCACTTGCTGAGGAAATGTTAAAGTCACATAAAGCCCTTGAATGCAAGCTACGAGTAGCTGGGGGCCTAGAGTAAGTCTGGGGGCTCCTCAGTGGCCAGGCTGCATCCCTACTACCCACAATGTAACGGGTTTGTGTGGGATATAGGTTCACTTGTGCTGTTTGAGAGAAAGCTTGAAGGGGGAGGGGGGCGTTTGTGTGCGCATGTATGTGTCTGTGTGTCTGTTGCTTGTCCTGAACACGCAATTGAATACAGTTTACATCTAACGTTTGGGGAAGTTCCTCAAGTAATACTGTGCATTGGTTGGACAACATAAACGTTGTACTGGTGCAAGACTGATTCTGAGCACCCCTCAGGATATGGTGACCTATAATCCTGGTAGCTAACAGTGCACCATCTGCACCTCTAACCTACAGGGTAGCAAATGTGTGCGTAACCTCAGAACATGACAACCCTGATCTCTAAGGCAATTGTGGTAACAAATCTATGGAAAAGTCACTTGGAGAGACAGTGGCTTTACTTAAAATTGTCATAACCACTCCTATGACAACAGTCGAGGCAGAACGATGTTTTTCAGCCTTAAAGCGGATTAAGACATTCCTGAGAAACACCATGCTTGAGGAAAGACTCAATGCTTTGGCAATGCTCTCTGTAGAGAGCAAGCTAGTTCAGAAAATCCCGGACTTTAACACTAAAGTTATTGAAAAGTTTGCTGCTCTTAAAGAGACGTGCTGATTTCATTTACAAAAAGTAAACAATTTTGAATGCTGCTACTTTGCAACCAGTTTAGTTTGTTAAATAAAAAACATCTGTGAGTGAGGTACTCAGAAATGCATTGTATCTCGAAGTCTGTTATGAAGCTCTGTGGTTATACTGAATAAGCAGCTAACTATGTTATGACATCTCTTTATTAATGTTATAACTGCACTTTCACAATTGCTTTATTAACCTTCCTGTATTCTCAAATTTGCTTGAAAATGCACCATTTCTCTTCTCTTTTTTCAAAATTTTCTTGGGGGGAGAACCCCCCAAACCCTCCTTATAGGGGTTCGGGCTCGCTCGCTATGCTCGCTCTTAACGGTGAAGATACCAATCATTTTACGCCCCACCACTTTAAAATGTCACCAGCCGCCCCTGCAGAACACTCAGAGTAGATGGGAGTGGCAGGTCCATGGAACATGGTGGGCAAAAAGGATGGAGCAGGGACATGCACAAAGACATCGGAGGGCAGGGGGAAGGAGAATAGGGGCAGCAAGCTAAGCACAGAGGCTAAGCAGGAGGTCAATGATGGGCCATAGAATTGGGCAATGGAGGGCAGGAGGAGTGGACTGGTACATCATGCTAAATGGAGGGCAGTGGCAGCACATCAGTCCATGCACGGCAGGAGGGAGGAGGCTAGTCCATGGATTCAAACAACAGAGGATAGGGAGGAGTTGGATGGGGCAGCAAGCTAACTGTTCAGAGAAGGTGGGTATTAGGAACTTTATTGTTTTTAAAATGTGTGTTGTGCGAACTACTTAAAATATGAACAAGTATGCAGCATAATCTCACTTTTATTCAGGAAGAAGAGGACCTTTGTGACTGTGACTCCGGGATAACTTGGCAGAAACACCCCCTGACCCTCCACCCCCCCATCGCAAAATGTAATGCCCGTGAAAAGGGTAGGTGGACGCAGTGTTATATAGAACATAGTCCTGAGAGCACGATTGAAAATGAAAACTAGATATAGTATAAACTATGCACCAAAAAGTGTGATATAAGATGAACCGGGGCGTGAAATATAATATGCAATACATTGTGCGCAATGACAGATTCATTGGAGAGCACAAGATAGCACAGGCACTAGCGCGTGCTATGCGATATGCGCCTTGGAGTGTAATATGCACAGGGCAGTGTTGTGTAACCTAACTAGTCTCTAAAGTTGTGATATAAAATATGTGCTGGGGAGTGTAACGTTGCATATGCACTGTGACAAAGATATGGATCCCAGATTGTAATATGTATGGCATAGCGCTGTGCATTATAACATAGGCATCGAGGAAGGCACGTTAGATGGGGCAATATAACCCGTGCAAAGGCAAGTGTGGCATGACATATTCACAGGGTGGTGTTACAGTGCACATGGGCTAGAGAGTGTCATAGCATACGCACTAGCTGGTGGAATACAACACAGAGGTGTGTGGCACTCGAGGGGCACTGGTGGGTGTAACAACGCATTGGGCTCAGCCAGGAGCATGCTGTGACTCTCAAGTGAGGTTCGTCTCCTTTCCAGAGAGTAAAATAAAAAGTATTACACATCCGGCGGTGGATGTGTGTTTTATTAACCGTGAGGGGGGTTTCTTGCATAGTTTGGTCGAATTTTTGTCGAATCCCCTTTGAATGGCTTGGTGTGCGTGTGTATTAAATGTGCCCGTCAATAGCTACCCATGTTTGTATAAATAAACGACAAGGGTGTCTACTTGGAGAGTACCCACCGGTGGGGGTGCCGGGCTGAGGCACGGTAGGGCGTCAGACACGTCAAAGCTTCACTAGCGGTGTAAATACATTCCACGTGGATTCATTGTATGCATAGTCGCCTTTTAATGAATATCACGCAAATCGTCATGGTGATAGGTACATACGGTTTGTCCAGCATGTCCTAGGTGTTTCTATAAATATATATCTTTTTAAAAATAATAAAAAATCAAAGGCCGGCCCCGGGGGATGGGGTCCCCGGGGCCATAAGTGGCCTGAGGAGGGGAGCAACGTAGCTCCCCTCCTAAAGAATAGGGGGTTGGGGTCCCCGGGGCCGATTAAGGGCTTGGGAGGGCCAAATTTATTTTTTTCAACAAAACAAATTGGGGTGCAGGCCCTGGGGGGATGGGGTCCCCAGGGCCAATAAATTAGAAAAAGAAGAGGGGCCATACAGCCCTCCTTCTTAAATAAATTAAATAAATAAGACTGGCATAGCGCGGGAGGCCACGCCCCCTCTTTGCAGCACTCTGCAAACGTGCCCCCTGGCCAGTTGTAAGTTGGGGAATTCATTCCCCTTCAATACTGAGGGTCCCTGCGGGCCAACTAGCCCAACAGGTATCTCCAGTCTGCGCCAGGGAGCTGCGTTGCAGACAGGTGTTCTGAGTCCACGCCCCATTTTACACCTCTATGCAACGCAGCTCTGTGGCGCTTACTGGAGGTACCTAGTGGGCTAGTTTGACCCTAGGGACCCTTAGGATTCAAGGGGACTTAATCTCTCAACTTAGAACGGCCACAGGGCGCATTTACACAGTGGTGAAGGAAGGGGACGGGGCCTGAGGTGACGTGTGCAAACACGCCCTTGTGGCACGTTTTAAGTTGGGGAAATAATTCCCTTTGAATCCTGAGGGACCCCGGGGGCCAACTAGCCCACCAGGTGCTTCCAGTAAGCGCCACTGCTCTGCGTTGGAGAGAGGTGGTGCAGGCCGTGCCCCTTTTTACACCTCTCTGCAATGGCGCTTACTGGATGTACCTAGTGGGCTATTTTGCCCCTAGGGACCCTCAGGATTCAAGGGGACTTAATCTCTCATCTAAAAACAGCCACAGGGCGTGTTTACACAGTGGTGAAGGGAGGGGGCGGGGCCTGAGTTAACGTGTGCAAACAAGCCCTGTGGCACGTTTTAAGTTTGGGAAATAATTCCCCTTCAATCCTGAGGGACCCTGGGGGCCAACTAGCCCACCAGGTGCTTCCAGTAAGCGCCACTGCGCTGCGTTGCAGAGAGGTGCTCTAGGCCGTGCCCCTTTTTACATCTCTCTGCAATGCAGCTCTGTGGCGCTTACTGGAGGTACCTAGTGGTCTAGTTGGACCCTAGGGACCCTCAGGATTCAAGGGGACTTAATCTCCCAACTTAAAATGGCCACAGGGCGTGTTTACACAGTGGGGAAGGGAGGGGACAGGGCCTGAGGTGACGTGTGCAAACACGCCCTATGGCGCGTTTTAAGTTGGGGAAATAATTCCCCTTCAATCCTGAGGGCCCCTGGGGGCTAACCTGCCCACCAGGTGCTTCCAGTAAGCCCCACTGAGCTGCGTTGCAGAGAGGTGGTCCAGGCCGGGCCACTTTTTACACCTCTCTGCAACGCAGCTCTGTGGCGCTTACTGGAGGTACCTAGTGGGCTAGTTAGACCCTAGGGACCCTCAGGATTCAAATGAACTTAATCTCTCATCTAAAAACGGCCACAGGGCGTGTTTACACAGTGGTGAAGGGAGGGGGCGGGGCCTGAGTTAACGTGTGCAAACAAGCCCTGTGGCACGTTTTAAGTTGGGGAAATAATTCCCCTTCAATCCTGAGGGACCCTGGGGGCCAACTAGCCCACCAGGTGCTTCCAGTAAGCGCCACTGCGCTGCGTTGCAGAGAGGTGCTCTAGACCGTGCCCCTTTTACATCTATCTGCAATGCAGCTCTGTGGCGCTTACTGGAGGTACCTAGTGGTCTAGTTGAACCCTAGGGACCCTCAGGATTCAAGGGGACTTAATCTCCCAACTTAAAATGGCCACAGGGCGTGTTTACACAGTGGGGAAGGGAGGGGACAGGACCTGAGGTGACGTGTGCAAACACGCCCTGTGGCGCGTTTTAAGAGGTAATTTTAATCCCCTGCCCTATTATATACTAGGGGCTTACAGAGGAGGTCATGTTAATCACAGGGGGACCCCAACGCATAGTGTTCCCTAGTGTATGTAGGTGTTTTCACTGTATTGTGAGTGTCTTTTAACATAGCACTGGCTCTAGGACTGGTTAGTCAGACTCCGTTACCACCAGTATCCGTCTGAAAAAGTTGAGGGTACAGGATGATTTTGCAACAAGGCTTCTTTCTGCTCTTCTGTTTGTTCTTTCTGCACGTTATCCTTCTTCCTGCACTTTTCTTCGTCTTTGAGGACTTCTGTTGCTTATTTCTGCATTTCTTTTTTTTCTTTCTGTGCGTTTTTTCTTCTTTCTTCACATGTCCTATCTCTGTAGGCATAGTTGGAAATTAGCATTTAAAAAAACCTTAGAAATTCACTGAAAAAACCATAGGTTTCAGGGGCGTTATAGTTAGCTGGACTTTTCACTCGTACAAAACCATTGAAATTCCCCTGTTCTAGTTAGTTCAGCTAACTATAACTCGCGCGCCCGCAATGCACTGCTGATGATGTCACATATTACATCACTCATGACATGGTCAGTGACATCACTCATGACATCACTGATGACATCTCAAATGACATCACTGATGACATCATCCTTGTGATAGAGTGGCAGACCTCCTTTCCCCCTAATATAACCTTTGATACACACATTCAAAAATAGAAACTAAAATTTTCAAAACAATGGACATACCAATACCAGTTACAACAACCTATTCAGTAATTCTAAGATCCACATACACATCCACTCATTCACCAACAGTCCTATACAGTCACTCATACATGTACTCACTCATCATATGTACTCATACACCTATACATCCTGTTACACAACGCCACTCATCCATCAACTAATCAACATACACTCCACACAAAACCACTCAGTGCCACATAATTCTATTCTACATAATTACACTCTATCGCCCTCACTCTATCTATCTATCTATCTATCGCATCAACACAGCATCACTTAGCACCACCACAGCATCACTCGACACCACCACAACATCACTCGACACCACCACAACATCACTCGACACCACCACAGTATCAATCTGTACAACCATTCAACAACAACTGGCTCTAATATGTTCTCTCAATATTTAGGCTTTATTACAAATGGCACAAAAAAATTATAATATTTAACTTCTGTTCTTGGATTTTAGGCACAATTAAATACACGAAACATAATCTTCACAAGATTTCTTAACACAAGTTTAAACAATTGCCATTATAATTTACATCAACTTTTATTTAAGTATTAATTATTTGCAAAAATTAAAAGCCATTGTTATTTGTAATATCAATACATCTAAGTCACGTAAATGCAACTCATATTGCATTACAAATGCTATAGGTGTCACATTTGCAACAGTTAAAACTATTGACGTTGTACATGAGAAAGCTAGTAATTTCAATATTTTCAATACCAACACATAAATAAAAAATTAGTCAATTTACAATACAAAAAGCTCAAACTTTCCTAATGCGAGACCTATTGCATTGCAAATGCTTGTTATCTTAGTTGTGTATTTTTTCACAACAGAGAAGTAGATCATTTTCATTTTTGGGTTGTCATAAACATAGTTTTCCTGCTAAAGCTTGATGTTGCCTTTTGTGGGCTGCAAGACACTCATAGTACCAAGCACGGTACAGAAGAAGACTTGCGGAATGAAGTAATTTCAGAAACTGGAACAATGTCATAAAGAGCCTCAGCGATCCAAGAGTTAAATAACAATCTGATCTGTCGTGAATTAGAGTCAAGCTGAATGGAAAGTTTATTCAACTCAAAAGCAAATTTAGAAGAGAATACTTTACTAATTTTACGTTCCACTAAAGAGATTTAAAAAATATTTAAAAATTCACCGCGGGTGAAACTGCTGTGATCTAAAACAGAATAGCATGATGGTTAGGCCATGGAATCGGGTGCATCTGTAATGGACTTACAACTAGTAAATATTACGTTTGATAGTGAGTGAGACCCGAAATCAACTGAGTTAGACCAACAATGGCGAAATAACCCCGGAATTGTTTGGTCTCGAAGACTCTCAGGCATCTGTCCCAACATTAAAATCTCCTAATAGAAGAGATGTGGAACGGTTTAAAATCTGGCTTGGTAAATTCAGAAGATATTTTTGATGTGACCCTTATCCATATAGGCTTCTAGAATATAATTTTAACTGACATAAGTGTTACAGATGCTTTCTGTAAATTAAGTATCAATGTACCTTGTGGTAAAGCTGAAGGAGGCCATGCACACCAAAATTCAAATTGGAATCCTCCAGCTGTGGAGCCAGAGACAAGGTAGGGATAAGACCAGCATCAGATGAGGCAGCAATGTCTCATGCAGCTACTGAGTTGCTTCCTTTAGTAACTGTGTGGGGGGGGGGGGGCATTAATGTTTAGCAGTGGCTCTCAAAGTGAGCCTCGCGAACACCAAGGGGACTGTTGGAAGGGTCAAACAACAGAAACCCGAATGGGTACACTTGTGTCTTGCATGTAATCCCTTTTGACAATTGCACCCACTGGATTCTGCACATTGAGGCAATGAGTACAAGGCTTCTTTAAGGGCATGATGGCAATTGCCTTTTTGCCTGCCTCGTGTTGGCATGCACTGGGATGAGGAAATTGAAAGTTGAGTGGCTTCACACCAAGTTTCTTTGTCTTCTTCTCATAGTACACAAAAACGTACTACGCAGACAGGCTCTTTTGTGTTTGCTAGGACAGTAAAAACAAAAATACTGGAACACAAATTGAGCATAATGAGTCTTGTTCTTCCTAAGGAACAATTCACCCCCTCCTGGGAGGCAAATAATTTCTGGGAAGTGGCCCAATTTGGAACCACTGGTCCAGTTTGAATATTTGTATCTTCATTCGCTGGTTAAATGCATGCTGTCCTTCTTAAAAGACACTCAAGACATCCTCGCTGTCCTCCAGGAATTCACCCTTGAAAACCAATTGGTGATATCCTTTGATGTCAAAGAGTTCAATACCAGCACCCCCCAAGAATTCCTCTTGCGCACTGTAGAGGAGTTACTTCGCACATACGAATATACTTGCCACACTCCGAGTTTGTTTCAGAGTGCACTAGGGTGGTCCTCACTTGCGATGTTTTCCAATTTGAAGAGGACTTCTTCCTACATATTTATGTATACAATTTGTACCCATCAATATATATACCATCTTTCTAATCCTTTTGGCAGCACCATCAAAGAATGGCTGAATTCCAAAGATCCCTACCTAAGATTTACTATGACCATGAGTAAAAGCGAATTACAATTCCTTGGCAAAAACCAACAGGGCCTATTTCACTCCTGAATTTTGAAAGTCATCATCTAGAGCCTTACTGAAAAATCTCCCACTGGGTCAATTTCTAAAAATAAGTAGGAATTTCTCTGATGTATCCAGTTTAGAGCATTCATAAAGTTTGAGCTGAAAACTCTTGGAAGGTGTGTATCCCAAGTGAATTGTGAAAACCACTCGTAAGGAAGTTCATAATAATAGGGATTTGTTTTGGAAACCTATAAGAAAATAAGCCTAAACTGCAAGACTAGTGTTACCACTTTCGGTGCCCTATTGAACGCATCAAAACAGTCATTACCCATAGGTGGATTTTGACTCTCTTAGACAGGACCAAAATATTGTTTCAAAAATATTTTGGCAAAAATATTGTCACGTGAAATATATTGTGGGACAGAAAAGAGAGCGGGTAACAATATGTTTTTAGGATCTATAATACTTTTTTTTTTTTAAATCATTGTATATAATATTGTATAATTTAATATAGTTCGATTAAAATCGTTTGGTGTAGTTTCACTAAGTTATTTGTGGGTATTAGTATTATAATAATGTTTTATTGTTTTTATTATAGCTTGTACGTTGTAATGTGTAATTACATTCTTTTCATTTTGATTAGTAATGTTTTATTTAGTAGGGGCTTGTATTTGTGTGGCATTAGGATGGGAAATTATTTTAATTATAAATTGATTTGGGGGCATGGTCAAGCAAGATGACGAAAAGCACACTTTAATCCCAGAATTTCCAGACCCCTGGTACATCCTCTGGAATTCTAGGTTCTCCTGCTCACTACAACACTGCAGCGCGAACTCAGTATCTGTAAAATGTGTGGGAATCCTGAAAAAGACAAATTAAATGAAACGGGACGGTTGAACAGTACAATAATGTTGGCACGTCCCTTTTGAAGTCCTTGTGGTAAGATGGCATCCACCAGATAAAAGTAGTGCCCCTGAGAGACTGAAGCGGAATCTGAGCTCCCGAGAACCCAAGCTGCCCCCCACACACTGTGCAAGCGCCCTGCTATATGTTGTAAAACTGGCGCAAGAAGGAAGCAAAGTCTGCGCTGGGGATTCAGCGCTATCCTGAGGGCTAGCAAGGTTGCCCCTGGTCGGGTAAAGAGCATCTTGAGCCCAAGAAGATCAGGAGTGCCTGGAACAGAGGCAGACCCCCTGGGGGCAGCGTGGGCCTGGAGGGCACTGTCGGTGCCCCATTTGGGAGTCTACTGACTGGTGCCGCAGGGAACAGGACCTGTGATGGAGACCAGTGCTGTATGATGGGCAGAGAGAGGCGCGCCCTCAGGGAGGCAGGTGGGCAGAGCTTTGCAGCTCCTTTGAGGAGAAAAAAATGAAAGGAAATGTAGGTAGGGCTAGATGTGGATATCCCTGCTCGACCCGGGTTTGAGAGGTGGGGCGGATCATCCCTGGAGGGCGGAGCACATAAAAATGCCTGCATACCACTGGCCCTGGAGCCATGGGCTTGTTGACGGAGCAACATTTCTGAATTCACCTGCACATAAACGTCGAGTAAGCATAATATTTTGAGACGAGAATCAAATGCAGGTGTGGAAAGAATCTTAAGGAAGAGGGGAGGAGCGAGGCAATAAATTGTTGTCGGGCTCCCTGCACATTTGGCTGCGGGTTCTGGGACAACCTTGCTCTCCTCACCCTTGGTCTTCGGAATTACATGAGGGTGGCAAGGTGACTGCCACATGAGCACTTAGATGACCTGCTGGAATGAATAAGCATAACTCCAATGCTAGAGATGTGAATACACTGAGATTGGTGTCTGTAGGAGGGTAAATAAGGACATTGTTGGCAACATGGTTTCTGATCAGCCCGCCAGAGCATCGCAACACACCGGAATGGTACAATTTATTTGCAAGCTGACTGCAAACTGACCTACTTAAGGTTTACTGGAGACTTAGGAAAAAGTGTGCACTTTCATTCAGGAGAGGGAGTTGAGAACCACAGTTTGTGAAGATACAGAAGGAAGGTCGTTACAGTGCAATCTTTGATTTGCCCCAGAGATGTTCCTGGAGAAGTAGATCAGAGCTGTTATGGTACTGGGAGAGTTGTTTGCATTCTTTGTTGTAGAGAGAGCCCGTCAGGTGCTGGCTTCTTGCCCCTCTCCCACCACTGTGTGCTCCCCCAACAGCCATAATTGCAGAATTTCTTAACTATAGAGTTGGAGATGACATTCTTCAATGGTGATGGAAATAGGGGGATCCCAGATTTAAGGGACTAGCCATTCCAATCTTTCCGAATTACACACATAAAGTGAAAGTCCAGGGAAAAGGTTTTCCTAGCTGTAAAACACAAACTGACATCCCTAAACATTGGGTACATGCTTCTGTTTCCGGCAAAGATGACAGTAGTATAGGGGTGACGTTCACACTTCTTTACATGCCCTGTGTAATTATTGGATGGGCTGGAGAGAAGACGTAGATCTGGTGAGTGCTACAACTCTGGAGAAAACACCTGTTAAGCCAGAAGTAGAAATATTCCCAGTGGATGGAAGGGAGACTGAGATGGGGCATGGCAGCTGACCTGGATGGGACCCGGATAGAGATGCAGCAAGATGAAACCTTAGACATTGTGGAATGTCATGCTGCTGATTCTCCAGAGGCTTTGAGGTAGACCATCCCAGAAGAGATGCTGCAGGGATCCGGCATATAACACATTCATGACAACCAAACTGAAGATTCTTTTTACGGTACAGTGTGTCTGAAGGTGTATGGCTCCTGGACTCCCGGGTAATTTCCCATGAAGAGGCCATACTATTGTTGAGAGGCATTGTAAGTGTCAATCAACTCAGTGACAGTGATGGTTCCTAAGTGCTTAAATCATGTAGGTTCACTTAAAATTATTTTGACACGGGACATATGGGGAGTGGGTGAAGTTAATACCTCTAGGACACAGTCGTGAGTCCTTGTGAGTTCAGATAATTGGGTACCTTACAGGTCTAAACATGGGCTGAATTGGGGGAATCCCTGTATGTTTTTAGAAATGTTGGGGAAGCTAGAGCAATTGGTGCTCTGCAACCCAACTAGGGTCCCCCCTGGGAAATTCATTGCAGGGAGTGCTACAACTCACCTGCCATTGTAGGTGAACATTCCAGGCCTGTACGAAGTTATATAGCATTAACGTTACGGTTATAAGATATTGAAAGGGAGGAAGGAAAAGGATTAGGCAGGGATGTATATGGGAAAACATCACAGTGTAAGATGTTTGCCCTGGAGGAAAGGAGAGGGTTTGGGGAGATTTTATTGATTTATTTTTGATTTTCTTAGCAGTAATGGCAGAACAACAGTGCAGGAGCAACTTCCAACACTACAATATCCATAGGCAGGTACCTAATGGTGATTCAGTGTGACAAGTCAGAATAGAATGGGAGGCCTGTGCCTCTATTCTCTCCCATGGGACATGAGTAGTCATAATTAAAGACAGTCAAATATGGTGGGAGAAATAAGTCATGTCCTGGAATGTCAGGGGTCTACACAACTACCCCAAACCCTACAGAGTACATATTGACCTTGGGCGCTATAAGGTGGGCATAGCGATGCTGCATGGCACTTAATTAGTAGAGAAGGAAACTGTTAAATTAAAGAATAAAATGGAGGGGGCAAATGTACTCATCTACTTATCCCACATTTGCAAGAGGTGTGTCCATCTGGGTGGCCCCAGGACTACTGTTTTGATTCAGGGAGGCGCATGCCATTGTGGAAGGTATGTATAGTCTGGTATATGGTCTCCTAGATATAGTGGAGGCGTGCTTGTTGAAGTATCTGCACCGAATAATGATGACCAAGCCTTTTTCCACAAGATACCCAATGTGCTGGTTCCATGTGTGGGTACTGCTCTCCTCTGGGCAGGTGGTTTCAACTGTATTCTCGATGCGGAGCTGAATAGTTTGCCGCTACAGAGCCATACAAAGGTTAGAGTGACAGAAGCATTAGTAGGAGTTGAGAACCACAATTCGCGTTGATACAGAAGGAAGGTCGTAGCAGTGTAATCTTTGATTTGTGGGGCTCCTGGAAAAGATGGAAGGAGATGTCCCAGAAATGTTCCTGGAGAAGTAGATCAGAGAGATTATCGGAAGGGAAGAGTTGTTGGCATTCTTTGTGATAGAGAGAGCCCATCAGGTGCTGACTCCCGCCCACCACTGCATGCCCAACCACCACTGAATGCTCCACGAAGGCCAGAATGGCAACATTTCTCAGCTATTGAGAATGCGGTGTCATCTTTCAAAGGTGCTTGGAAAAATGGGGATCCCAGAATTGAGGGGCAAACCATTAGAATCAGCCCAGAACAAATGTCCCTAGCTGTAAACAATTGCGATGGCCTGAGTAGATTACATGGATGTTTGAAGGTCATTATATCCCACTGAAACAGAGTTCACATTCTGATCGCCCAAGCACAACATATATATGCAGATTGGATACTAATATTGCGCTAACTGGGGGTAAACATGCAGTCGGCAGTTACATCGGATTAGAGTCCTGTTGGACCGTGCACCATTGCCGCTTACCTACAATTGGGCCTACAGTAGTCCACCTATTCCTACTTAATCCTGACGCCCTTGAGATTTCCTCTTTTAGGGTGGACATAAAGAAGGTGATGGATGGCTATTTTGCAGACACTGAGGGGAAAAATGTTGACCAGGGCAAATGAGTGGGATGCACTTAAGCTGGTCCTAAGGAGTGAATGCTTTAATAAATTATCTGGAATAAAACGCCAATTACCATAGCACTTATTGAGTCAAGAGGAAAATTGGAACTAATGCAAAGGATAGATGTGGAAAACCCATCACTAGAAGGGGAAACCGTTGCAGTGAAACTAAAAATAGGGCAATTACAGAACATGTTAGATTAACCCTAAAGGAGTATAGGCAACTACGACACAAAGACTGGGCAGATTCTTGGCCTGGCATCTGAAGCTAGAAAGCCCACATCTGAGATCAATGCCTTGCAAGGAGGCCAAGGCAAAATGGTAGTGACTTAATCTGCTATAAAAGAAGCTTCGCAACATCATAAGCTGACCTGTACAAATGTACAGAACAATATCAATTCAGGGGTGTAACGCAGGCTGCGGTGGGGCCTGGTGTAACCCCAACCCTCCAGGGGCCCCTAAACCTTTCAAAGGGGCCCTATTCTGCCCAAGGCCAATATGTCAGATATGGGAGACTTCACATTCTTCAAGGGGGCCCCATCAGTTTACATTATGCTACTGCATCAATTTATAGTCTGGGTAGAATTCCTTAATGTGGTAAAACAAGGCTTAATAGAGAGCAGAAGGTGGAGTTGAAGGGGTAGATTTATATAGAAGATTTACTTGTGGCTACTAACGATATTCCTAGAAATAAGATGCTGAGTACAGATGGGCCCTTGTCGAAATTGTATCAGTTATATAAGGGGACACTGTCTGGCAAACTGTTGGAGATTTTTCGAGAGGCCAAAATTGTGGGAAAATTAACAAAATCCATGCAAGAAGCACTCAGTCATGCTGCTAAAACCAGACGGGGACCATACCGGCTGTTTTCAATGATTAATATTGATATCCCTGCCCCAATTTATAACTATATTGTTTGGTGGCATATATTCAACATGTGGCAAGATGGTGTGCAGATGAGGACAACTGGAATAAACGTTTACTTGCGTGGGTTCCTGAGGTGTAAACGGAACCAGTAAACCTAATGGCCGGAACCCGACAAGATAATCACCACCCATGTATAGTATGAATGAATGAATGAATACTTATTTGTGCAGTTAATCAAAACCATTACAAAACGCATCATATTTTTAAAAAAAACAGAAGAAAACCACTTATAGAAATATAAAACAATAAATATTTGTTCGAAAAAATTATTAAAATCTGTTTGTTTTTGTTTATGAGATAAAACAGTAATTTGAAAAATACCCATTATGGGCAAAGCAAGTCAAAAGTTCAGTATTGTCCAAGCCACCACAACCCAGGCCCTGCTTTCTAAAGAGCTCCAAAGGGTGCTCCTGACTCGGCGTGTGGAGAGTTGCCCTTCAATAGTGTGCGGTGTGGTAAACAAATTTTCCAAAGCTCGCCATGTGCTTTACAATGTCGAAAGTATAGAGTTGTTGGACTGCCGCTTTTGCTGTACGGGTGCCCAATTGAAGGAGGATCGGTCTAAGATAGGTTCTACGAGCTGGCTGAAGGGCTGGACAGCAAAATAGAATATGGGCCAAGGATTTTCGTTTGTAATTGCAGAAGCGGCACTCCCTAATACTCGGCCTTGAGTTCGATGTTGGATATAGTTCTTTTAGAGGAAGGGGGTGTAATCTGGCAGCTAAAATCCTGTGTAGGGCTTGCCTCCCCACGGCCTGCCTAGGATGAGGTTTCTGACTGGACCGTGTGTGTGGGAGACTTTGGGTCTCATGAAAGCCTCTTGCTGCCAGGGATTCCATGTCCAAAGTGCGAGAGCGTAGCCGCAATTGCTTTTTTATTGTTGCCTTGATGGTAGCATAGTTGGTTTAACTGGGGTCCCAATTCTCTGTGGCAAGCTGCAGAAGATCTTTGGCTAAAGCAAGACAAGCAGACCATGGGTTGCTGGTTTGTAGGAAAGTCGATTTTAAAACAGCCTTCATAGAGTTTGTGGGGGCTGCCGTTGTTAAGAAAAAGTATTTCGAGAGAGTCGCCAGCTCTTCTAGTTTTTGTTGGTCGAGGTCAAATTCCAAACGAATTAAGATGTTCCTGGTGAAAGCTGGTAGACGGAATATCTTTTTGTAGGCGGTGCAATGTATTTTTTCCAGGTCTTGCGCAAATTTCCCTGGAAATGCCTGTTGCGCGTAATTGAGGGACGGTAAACGTTTGGCTCTCAGGACTCTTTGTATGGCAGTTGTTGTTGGGGTATCCAGAGTCACGTATAATTTGCAAAGTGCATAGGGGGCCGTTTTCCCCTTCTGCTGCAGTTTGCGGAGGTGCACCCATGGGTGGCCCGATTCGCTGATCCAAAGCCCCAGGTAATTGTAAGATTGGACGCAGTCCAGAGACAGCGTGCCCAACCGCCACTTGGCCACCTTTTTTTTGGGATAGTGCCCAAAAATTACTATTTTGGACTGGGTTGAACTAGCGACCAGCTTGTTCTGAGCGTTGTATACCGAAAGGGCCGTAAGCGCTTTTTTGAAGACCTGTTTTAGTATGGTCGAGGAGAACCTGATCATCGGCCTACTGTAACAGCTGTATCTTTGTGAGGCCGATCCTGGGCGTGGCTAATGAGGCTCCATACAGTGCCCGGCCCATATCCGCAGTATACAGATTGAAGAGCATTGGGGCCAGGACACATCCCTGCTTTAGCCCCCGGTCCGTGGTAATTTTCTCTGTAGCGGACTGACTGGAGAGTTTAACCCTTACCCAAGTATGCGAGTATAGTGATTTAATGGCTTGTAATAAGGGTGGGCTAATGTTCCAGCGTGCCAGTTTCTGCCAAAGGATGGATCGGTCTACACCGTCGAAGGCTGCGGAGCAGTCAAAGAAGCCGGCAAAAAGTGGCGGGGTGCTAAGGGGCACCGCTTGATGGGCTAGATGTGACAGGGCAACAATGTTATCCATGGTTGAGCCCCCTGGTCTAAACCTGGTCTGATAAAAGGGCAGGAGACCTTCCGCCTTGACCCAGTCCACTAATTCCGCCAAAAGTGAGCTTGAATAGGCCTTGCCCTCGATATCCAGCAAGGCGATCATTCGGTAGTTCCCAGGGTCAGTGGTTGGCCCTTTTTTATTATATATTGGTTGTAGCAGTGAACCCCTCCAAGAGTCTGGGACGTCCCCCAGTAGCCTACATTCCACGTATAATTGCGCCAAGGTGTCTGACCAGAAGTCTGTATTGTCCCTAAAAAGGGAACCTGGTAGACCACTAGGGCCGGGGGCTCCATTCTGGCGTATCTTTTTCAGAATTAAACGGAATTCCCCTATGCTTGGGAAAGTTGAAACGGCTGGAGGAATAGCTGACTGCTATGATGTTTCCATGTCCCTCCCAGATGTTAAAGCACTGTTCTGCAGAGTGCCGTTCGGGTCATCTGTATACAGTCTTTTAACATGGGCTACCCATGTAGCTGCATCAAGAGGATTCTCTCTGTTTGAGGTCCCGTGAAATAGTTGGTTTAGATATTGCCAGAATTCTTGGGATTTACATGGCGCCAATAGGTCGAAAGTTTTCAGCCATTTTGCCTCAGCGAGTTCACGTTTTGCCTTCCAAAGCTGTTGTGAATGATTTTTAGCGGCTAATTTGACTGCCTTTTTGGCAGTCTCTGACCTAGTTTTTTGATAGGCCCTTCGTTTGGCCTTTAAGTGTTTAGCGCATTGCTTTATCGCTGGAATTTGACCGAATACATATGTTGGATTTCGGGGGATGCTGTATGTGGTGTTCCCCCGCAGCAGTGTGGCCAATTCATATGCAAGTTTGTCCCATTCCCCTATACGACCACAATTATTAGGGCCGGTCTGCCATCCGACCCATGATGTTTTCCATAAGGCAAATTCATTGATTGTCTTTGTCCCCCATTTAATCCTTCTAAGGAGCCAGTGTTGTTCTTTGCCCTGGGATGCTCCGATGCAGGGGGCGGTGTAGCGGATGTCTGCTCTGATGGTTAAGTTCAGAGTTAAGGCGGCGTGGTCGCTTTTGCTCCGTGGAAGCACTTCGAAGTTTAGCATGTATTTTTGTAGCCTCTCACCTAGTAGGATGTAGTCTATGGTGGTTTGGTTGTTGTAGGTGGGTGCATGAGATACCCATGGCTTAAACTTTGTAGATAGGGAGTGCGTGGTGGCCAGGTTGTATGCCCGCATAAAGGCATTAAATCTCCCAGCACTCCCAGCGGAATGACTTTGCGATTTTATGCATGTTGAGACCCCAAGGATGATAAGTTCCATAGAAGCAAACTGTGTGAGCAAAGACTCAATCTGAGCAATCAGTTGAGTAAGCTTGTCCTTAGGGGCCGGCCTGTGAGGGTTGTAATATATGTTGATTAAGAGAAGGTATAAGGGACCCTCGCCCGTATTAAGACCTTTCAAGGTCCCTTCCAGGAACATGTCAGAATCGTTCTTTATCTCGGAGAAGTGGACTTTCAAGGCATGTTTGATGTATATGGAGATGCCCCCCGCAGGTCTCCCGAATATAGTGCCTTTGATTGCCGGTTTAAAGTATTCCGCATTGCCTTCTATTGGAGTTGACATGGTTGACCACGTTTCTTGAGCGCAGAAGTACTTTGCAGAACCTTTGTTATCCCTGCAACATTCCAGGTCATAATGTTTAGTGATTGGAGGTTGGCAGATAGGAACCTGGGCTGAGCAAGGCTGTTACTTGGGGCGAGCCGGGCCTTTGTTCATTCGGACCCCTCACTTGATGGGGCCCTGAAATTTGTTGGCAAAGTTGTTCGTGACCCACCCCCAATAGGACGAATTTGGGGAGGGTGGGGAGCAAAAGGGGGTGGGGGTTTTCTATGTGGAGATGACCTGTCTGTCCCCCCCAACCCTCCCCCCCCCCCCCCCCCAGGCCCATCGACCGTGCACTGAATATTCAAGTTAGCTTGTGCAAGGGAGCCCTCCCCACCTCGAATCCCCTTCAATATGCCGACCATGGGGGGGGGGGGTCTTTGTGGGTGCCTGGAGGATAAATGCATACTTTTCCTGTTCCAACCTCTGCACTTCTTACTTCGATCCCCCATTCGGCAAATTGTTCTTTTTACAATGGTTTGTTCTTTCCCTATGTATGAAGGCAGGGGGGCGAATTGGACCCTGACAATGTCCCCGGTTGAGATGTGGGAGAGTGTATGTGTATGTTGGAGGAGGGTCAAAATGTTTGTTCTATTGAGATAATCATTGTTTCCCTTTGAAGTATAGCTTGGAATCATATTCGTTTTTGACGAATGGGCCTCACCCAAAGTTCCCGTGGGGAGCCTTGTTAACCCAGCGTTGAAAAGGGGCCATTGCATAGTGAGATCTGTGCCCACGTAGGTGGATCCGTGCTCGGGGGCTTGCCAGCGGACTGGGGGGGTCTAATTCTGTTCCTTGCTTTGGTCTTGGAGACACCGTTCTGGTGGAGGCGGCGTTAGGCTGATGGTATTGAACTACTGTACTGGTTCATCTTGAAGATTACCCGGGCAGGTTGTTAAAATTCCTCCGTGCCTGGTGTTATTCTGAGAACTAGGGGAGGATGTTGGAATCAGGCTGTTAGGCTGATGGAAATGTCCCATTGGTTGGCCTTGGACATTACCCGGGCAAGTAGTTCGATAACCTCCATGTCTGATGTGATTCTGCATGCTGGTGGGGGAGGTTGGTGTCCAGCCGTTGGGCTGGTGGAAATGTACCGTTAGTTGGCCTTGTACATTGCCAGGGCGAGTTGTTAGATGTCCTCCATCACTAATATTATTCTGACTGATATTCAGCGTTCTGGTAAGGGGATTGAAGTCCTGATAGGGGCCAGATGGTTCCAGAGTTCCCGTTCAGCAGTCTTTCTGCTGGATCTGCGCTTTGTGCACCCGACATCCCATCGTTGATGTCATTTGATTGGGAGGGGACTGACTGTCTGTGCCATTCCAATGTTGGCGCAAGCCCCACTATGTCCGGCCCCCCCAACGTGTGGCTCCTCGGCATCTTAGGATACCCAGCGGCTGCAATCTCTACTAAGGGCTAGTTAATTGTTTGCATGTTCGATGGAATTAGGGCAGGTGAGGGCTTGCTGTTAATCGTTTTGCAAAATATTGCAAAAAGAGGCGGATTGTGTCCTGGCTCAGTTGTCCGAATACCTGCTGAATTTGTTTGTTCTGTGGCCATAATATTGCGCTGGCGATTTCTTAGCGCTAGACTCCTGACTTACTTCTGTGGTATTTTGAGGCGTTTCTTCTCTCTCCGTGTTATTGGCGGGGCGACCTGGGCAACTTCCGACCGACTAGTGGCGCCTTCCGACCAACTGGTGGACCCTAAATTGATGGGAGTGGTGTCCCCTGTAGTGTTGCTTCCCCCCCGTCGAGCCCTCTAAAAATCCCGGTGGGGAGGGCTGAATGGCCGATGTTGATCGCCATGTATAGTACGGCAACTAGCCAGAGCAGAGGAAACCACAATGAAAGTGATCATGCGCGGGGCAAGATGGCGGCTGAGTGAGGTCCTCCGCTAGCCCACCCCCGCAGCTCTCTATCGGTGATCCACCTAAAGGAGCGTGGCAATAAGGTTCTCTTACCTGGTGATGCCAGTAATGCGCAGAGGAGGTTCTGACTGGCCCTCGCTGGGCGGATGGTGCAGAGGTTGCCTTCGGTCAACCCGACGATCGCTGACGTGAAACCCGCAGGACGCGTACCGGTGGAGGCGCTGGGAGTCTCTCGCGCGGCTCCTCCTGACGCCGGCTGCGGGATTGCGGACGTGGGAGCGGCGCTGCTAGGTAACGCAGACGCCAGGATGCCCAGAGTACTCGGAGAGCAGGTAGTTGGTGTGATGGCGGCTCGCAGAGCTCGAAACAAGACCCGCTCAACAGTACCGGTAATCTCCACCGCGGCACAACCTGAATCAAAGAAGAAAACCGAAGGTGACAAGGCTAAACATGAATGCCTAACTGGTAAGGGCGGAAAACAAGATGTGAATAAAAACTCTGGGCCAAAAAACTGCTACCCAGGGGATCCGAATAAACAGTTAGCTATACCGAGCTTGTTTCCAACTAAGAATATAATTGACCCTGAAAAAAGACAAGTCTACTCAAAGGATTTAAATGAATTATCCGATAAATTAATTGAAAATGCCACCCCCTTTAATCCTGAGTCACCTGCTACGGACGTTTTAGGCTCCAGTATCTCTGTAGTCAAATTACCTGAGATTAATGACACGCGGATTTCATGGGGGTCCACCGGTGATACAACTGTATTAGATACACCGGGGCTGGGCAAGCAACTAAAGGAGATGGTGGCCTGCACCAGAACTAACATCCTTGACGTGGTCATTGCAGAGAAGACCACAGGCATAGATCTAGAGGCTCCTATCTCTGCTCTTTCCCTTCCTTCCATTAAAGAAGGGAAGAAGATACTGGGGGAAAGCAACCAGGAGGCAGGCTACCTCTCCCCTGATCCTCAGGAACATTTTTATTCTGTAAACAAGGAGTCTGAAGATTCAGAAAGTGTGTCCTTAAGCTCTAACAGTGATGGGGAGCGAGACGAGGATACGTCTACAAGTTATTGTAGCCAACATGAGGCGGAAAGGAAAATACCCAGGAAAATTAAGAGGCCTTCAGACGGGAAGAGAGGCCCTCAGAGACGGAACGTTACAGAAGAAGAAGAGAGAGCGGAAGAGCTAAGATGGGATTATTCTGACACACAGGTATTGCCCGATAGTGGTGTATCTGGGAATGGGAGCAGAAAAGTACCCAGAAAGCAATCAGCGAGATTGTCTGCTCAGAAGGAGTCTGATCTACCCTTAGAACCATCCCTATCCATGATCCTGCAGTCCCTTAAATTATTTCAAGACGAATCTAAGCAGGAGAGCCGGCAAGCCCGTGTGGCCTCAAAAAAAATACAAGCTTCGATCCGGAAAGTCGGGAAGACCTGCACAGAAATTGTGGACAGGTTAAGTCTATTGGAGAATCGCACTGAGCTGTTGGAAACCACGGTGGAAACTATAAAAAAAAACTACTACTCTTCAGGAAAGTACTTTGAATGACGTTATGTGGAAACTAGAAGAGGCTGAAAATCGGCAGCGTCGTAATAACCTGCGACTTCTCGGAATTCCGGAGAATAGCGAAGGAGAGGACATCAGAAGGTTTACTATTAATTTGTTAAAGAACTCTCTACCTGAACTGAATCATTGGGAGTGGGATAGAGAAATCCAGCGAGTGTGTAGATTTCTCCTAAACATTTCAAGACGGCGCCCAAATGACCAACAGTACCCAAGAGCAATCTTGATTTTCTTTGGGAATTTTCTCCTCCGTCAATCCGTGTTTGAACTCGCAAGACCTGACAAGAAAAGGAACTGGGAGAGCTTTTCATATTTTGTTCGTCCAGATTTTGCTCACGCTACAGTTGAGAGGAGATGGCGACTCAGACAGTTGATTGCGCCTTTTCAGAAAGCGGGCGCTACCGTCTTCTTACAAAATCCTGCTAAATTAAAAGTTAACGTTCAAGGACAGTACCGGTACTTTACCTCAGAAATTCAAGTGCAGAAATTGCTAGAGGAAATTACTACAGGAGAAAAAAAAGGGGGTAATGAGAATAAACTGTAGAGATTAGGATGTGTAACATTGATTTCCGGTGACCTGCTCTACAGTTGTCTTTACGGGATAAGGGTAATCCTTTCTTTGTAGATACTCAAAAATCTCAGCTTCTTGGATGCGGAGGGAGAAAGTCGTGGGGGGGGGGGAAAACACTAGAGAAGGGGAAAAAAAGGGGGAAAAAAAGAGAGAGGGGTTCAAATGATTATAGCCAAAACTCTTTAAATAAAAAAACAGAGAATGCCGTGGGGGGTGGGGTGAGGAGGTAACCAGGCGCCATCATAACAGGCTCAGGATGGAGCCTGATTGCCTACATAGTGGTGGGGGGTGGGGGGTGGATGGGGGAGCGTGGGGAAGGGGGGTTGAAGCTCAGTTCTGGGTCCTTATTATTCTTGCTAAATTTTATGTCCAACGTAGAAAACGGCACTAACGGGAGAAAATGTAGAAAAAAGATCAATACTGAGAAGTTAAGTAAACGTTTTTCTTTTTTTCTTAGAGCAAGGAAAATAGCAGTATGGATAAATTAAAAATCTTGAGGATCAATATGTGTGGCCTCAATGATGAGAAAAAGAGACAAAGAGTGGCCATCGGGCTACAATTATCGGGAGCGAATATTCTCTGTGTTCAAGAAACACATATTGAGGGGTCACAAATTCATTTGCTTAACCAATTGGGTTTTAAACTTATTATAGCCACTACACAAGGGACTAGGACAAAGGGTGTCGCTATTCTGGGGAAAGCAGGTATGGTACAATTTACTCGATCTATGTCCGATAAATATGGTCGTTGGGCTATCACAGAGTGTCAGATGTTCAATGGAGGTAAAATGACAATTTGTACAATTTATAGCAATATTAGTGATGACCCCGTAGTTCTGGATCACATATCTAATGAACTTGTCCATTGGTCACTTCCTGTAGTAATCTGTGGGGATTTTAATATAAATTTACCTAGCAATTGGTCAGGGGAGTCTGGTTTTGAATATAAAGGCAGAAAGCCAAAAGGTTTTCAAGCTTTTAAAAATGTATGCCTAACTCATGGTCTCATAGACAGTTGGCAGGCGCAATACCCAAATGATCAGGGTTTTATGCATTGTTCCTATCCACATGCACGTCATGCAAGGTTGGATTATTTCTTGGTCTCTAGCATTCTAGCCACTAGTTGTTTCATTGAAAAATTACCAAGGGTACTCTCTGACCATAATCCCCTTCTCCTAACTATTGAAATTGGTCCACAAAGGCATAATAATAGAACATGGACGTTTGAAAGAGCATTATTAATAAACGAGGCGTACTGTCAGTCCATGCAACATTGGATCCCTAGATTCTTAGAAGAAAATATAGGTAGTGCACCAATTGAGATCGTTTGGGACACTCTTAAAGCTGGAATCAGAGGGGAAACACTTCGATTTTCATTGAATGCTAATAAAAAAGTAACACCGCTATTGCTGAAGGAGAACTAATTAAAGCCATTCAGGAGGGAAGAGACACTGAAAATGAGCTAAGACAGATTTCAATTGCTAAAAACAGTGTTATAGATATACTAACAGCAAGAGCTATCAATAGAGCAGCTGTATATAAGGAAAAGATTTACGAACTGAGTGAACAAGTTGGGCATCAGCTAGCTGTACGCGCCCGAGAACTTAATACCGTTAACTCTATTAAGATGATTCGAAATCCAGAAGCAGGGCTAATAGCTGATTCTGATGCAATTAGAACTGCCTTCCATACATTCTACCAGGCTCTATACAGGGGTAATGATACTAATGTACAGTTGGACGCAATTAACGAATATATCAATCAAGATAGCCCAATGAGTCTAGAAAGTAATGATTCAGAAAGTATGGATGCCATCCCGCAAGGGGAGGAAATTCTTCTCGCATTAAACAGTCTTGCTTCAGGTAAAGCGGTGGGTATGGATGGGATTCCCACTGAATTTTATATCAAATTCTTTCCCCAAGTGAAGAATATACTAACAGCATTGATCGCACATATATTTCTAGGGGGGCGACCGCCAGGGTCATGGTCAATGGCCAAAATTATAGTATTTCTAAAAAAGCATAAAGATCCTACAGAACTTGGGTCGTATCGCCCAATTACTTTAATAACTAGTGACTCCAAAATCTATGCTAAGTTACTTGCCGCACGATTAGCTCTGAATATACATAAAATCGTATCGGCTCGACAACATGGGTTCATCCCGGGTATAGACACCACCGATCATATCCAGAGAGTAATCTCATTGTTTGATTGGTGTGAAGTTTCAGGAGACCCTATGGCACTTATACTTTTAGATGCCGAAAAAGCTTTCGATAGGGTCTCCTGGAAATATCTGTGGATAGTTATGGCTAGATGTGGTATCGGGGATCCCTTTATTACAGCTGTACAGATGTTGTACAGGAATCCGTCTGCTGGTGTTATGGTGAATGGGTCGGTATCAGCACCATTGTCTATTACTAGAGGTACAAGGCAGGGGTGTCCGTGTTCACCCCTCTTATTTGCTATATATATTGACCCATTTATCAGAAGATTGGATAACAACGCATTGATACCATCCATCTGGATAAGAGACCAGGTCACAAAAACGTTAGCATACGTGGATGATATCGCGTTGGCTACCAGTGACCCAGCGATTTCGGTCGTGGTGATTGAAGAGGAAGCTAATATTTTTGACCAAATATCTGGCTATAAACTCACTCAAACCAAAACTCAGATCATCCTTAACAGTAAAATTGAGATGACTGATACACGGGTTACCGAGAAAGCCATATATCTTGGCGTGAGTATAAGGGCCAAAATAGAGAATCTAGTTAACGATAATATCAATCCATTAATACAATGTACAAAAAAGGATTTGATTAGGAGTAACAATCTTCATCTATCTATTGTGGGTCGGTGCAACTTGATAAAAATGCTTTTCCTGCCAAGATTTCTATATTTTTTTAGATAAACATGTCTAGAATTTCCATCACAAGTATTTAAAGATATGGATAGTATGTTTTCTAGATTCATTTGGGGGTACAAGAAACCACGCAGAGCCTTACGAACCATTACCCTCCCTAAAGATAGAGGGGGCATGAACCTGCCCAATTTTAAACTATATTATTAGGCTACCATCTTAAAATATTGCAACAAGTTACTATTTACGTTAGCACCTAGCAGCGAAGGGGATATTCCAAAACCACAAGAGCTGTTATTAGGAAATGAATCCAGAGGTTGCTTGTGGCGTCATCTCAACGATAGTTACTTTAAAAAAGTAAAATTTAAGTCCATATTTGGTATTTATAAGACCTGGAATTCCGTTAGAAAACTTACCAGTATTGGACAACTATCTTATTACACCTTAATCCATAAAAATAGTCATCTCCCTGGGATTTTCAATGATTCATGCATGGAAAGATGGTTTCTGAATGGGATTACACAACTTGGATATTTTTATACGACATTAGGAATTAAATCTTTTGGTGAACTACAGCTGGAATATAATTTAGATCAACGGGATTTTTTTTACATTTTTGTAAATTCTGGATTTTCTATTAAAAAGAGGGGGGGGGGTGTCATTCCAAAAGGTTCAGTTAATGGAGAACATGGCTTCGAGGAATAATCTCAAAATAGGAGAGATCTATGAACAACTGATTCTTCGGCAATCCGATGATCTTGATAAATACATAATTAAATGGCAGGTTAAACTTGGTGTGTCAGGGGAAATTGTCCCTCAATCCTTCTTATTATATCAGTCTATTTTAATGTCTACTAAGCTGCAGGCTCAGTTCTACAAAACCTTTTTCTTTCTATATTATACTCCCTATAAGATTGCTAAATGGGGGACTGGGAAGGGAACCACATGCCCTAGATGTGACCTAGCTGAAGCCGATAGCGTTCATATTTTTGCTACCTGTACTGCATTAACATCAGTAGTGACTGATATCTCAGCATTTCTCTCGGAAGTTTTTAATACAAGAATAGAAATTTATGTTGAAGAGATTATGTTAGGTGTTGCCAATACTCCAAGACCGAAATATATGTAAGGGCTGTTATTTGTGGCCATGACTGTCTTTAGATTATGCATTGCGTCAGCATGGCTTGATACAAATGCGCCAAGTTTTCAACAATGGAGATCACGTTTGTTGGCCACCTGTAGTTTAGAAGTAGCCATCTACAGAAAAAAGGGCTATCGCAAGCGCAAGAAAGGGCTTGCAATATAGGATCCTGTTTTGCAATGGTCACAGAGACTAAGGGGAAATACGTAAGTCATACTTGTCTATATACCATTGACAGTCTCGCATTATGTTACGCTCTTTATTGATCATAACTGTTGTTCTCTACTTTTTTTTTGTCGTTTCATTGTGTTATTTTGGACTAATTTCCAATGTAACAGAATCTGAGCTGGGGGTGGGGGGTGGGATGTGTGATGGGTTTGTGTGTTGTAATGGGGAAAAAATTCTTCAATAAAGATTGGTTTAAAAAAAAAAAGAAAGTGATAATGCGCAAACCATCCTTTTCATGAAAGTTGCCAATTTGGTGGCTCCAGTCCTCTCAAAAACCATTAGCGCTATGTCTATGGTTAGGTGGAGGCTTGGGGGGGGGGGCATGAAACGCTGGGAGATCTCAAGGAGACCGCTGCATCACCTTTAAAAATAAACAAGTGATTTTTGGTTTCCTTCAATTTGCCAAATTGACCAAGACCACAAAGGATGCATGGACATGCTTCCCCACTAAACCCAAGGAGACACCTGCACTAGAGGTTAGATTAGATCTGGGTTTATGAAGCCTTAAAGAAGGACAAAGAACAAATCACATGGCCTGCAAAAATGAAATAGAATGCTGGTCTCCCAAAGCCATTCACAGATAAAAACGAGAAAAGAACATGTGCGTTTGGTGAGGAGATTTCTGGCAATGTTAGATTTAAACTCATTTTTATGTGTTACACCGTACCTATCGGTCACCTACACAGTTATGCAAATGGTGGATAATTCTGTAAAATATTTTAATGTTTAATTGTTTTTTTAATTACAATGATTTTAATGTGTCATTTATATTTTCTACAGTTTGATTACAAACGTATAATTTAGTAGTGAGTTGTTGGGTTTGTAGGAGATTAGGTTGGGAATTTATGGAAAACATAAATGATTGTTGTTTTTATTTGTAATGAGAATTTTAGGTTAATTGAAAGATCAGTTCATATTTATGTAAATTATTTAATTAATGAATTTTTATGTCAATTGTTTGTATTTTAGTTAAATGTTAGTATGTTAAGTGTTCTTAATACATTTGTTATGGATTTTAGATTTATTATTTGTTTTAATTTTATTTGTTTTATCTAATTACTAATTTAATGTTATTAATATTTAATTTATCATTCATTTTTCTTTTGTGTGCTGATGTTTTGGGGTACTAGGGAGGGAAACATATTTATTTTAAATGTTTTTGTTTGTTTTATATATGTTAAATTATTTTTCAATTATTACATTTTATTTTTTTCTGGTACATTTAATTTTATTTATAATGTCTGTTTTGTTTATTTTAAATATGTATTATTTTTATATTATTATGTATTTAAATATTGTTTTTAAAAGATTTGAAACTTGAATTGTATATCTAACCCTCAAAACATTTTTCCCAATTTTGCTTACGTTGGAGTGAAAATAATAAATCTAACCCTTTCAAAGTCCAACACTTTATCTGCTGTTGCTTAGATTAAAGTGGAAATACAACTCTTACACCTCCAAAGTCCAACACTTTCCCTACTGTTGCCTAGGACTTGATTATGATGTTGGGGGACTTATATCCGCCCGACACCAACGCGGAAGCAGGACTGCCCGACTACGAGTCGGAGGTCCGAGTCGGAGGTCCCACTGGCCGTATTACGATGCAACCGCCTTTACGGCAGACACAATGTGTATTCTTTGTATTGGGGAGTGTGCGGCGGTCTGCAGCACACACTGCAATACAAAAAAAACACATCTGACATATCCCTGCACTATGTGACAGGTACCATGTGGTGCCTGCCACATGCTGCAAGGGATATGTAGGGCCCAAGTCAGAGGGGAAGGGGGGCCCGCTACGGGCATCCAAGTCACTTTCCGACGGCCTTCTCATTGCAGTTTAACCGCTATCAAACGACCGGTGGGAAGGGACATTGTAATTTGTAATCCCTACCACTGTTGTAAGGATTGCAGTCCCTCCGACGGGCTAAAGGAGGCTGTTGGATGCGTGATGGTCGGTCTCTCCGCCTACCCTTAGGCGAGGGGGTGGTCCTGCAGAGTACGATGGCGGTAGGACTGCCACCAATGGCCTGACGGTGGCGGTCCCACTGCCATCGTAATGAGGCCCTAGATTGGAGTGGGAATAGTAAACTATGAAGAATCTCTAAACATTTTCTTGCTTGAACTGCTCCAATTTAGCCTATATCATAGCTACTTTTCCTGGAAACAACATTTTTACCTACAGAAGACCGGTACTTCTATGGGTTTCACTGGGGCACCCACGTACGCCAATATCTTTATGGCAAGATTTGAGGACGAACACATCTTGCACAATAAACTGTGGACGGATCATTTACTCCTGTACCTTCGGTACATTGATGACATCTTGATTTTGTGGAGAGGTACACAAGAGTCTTTGGAAAGTGCCATTTCAATTTTGAATGACTGTCATCCAAACATAAAGTTTACACATTCGATTAACTCCTCTACCATCAATTACTTAGACATTCAGATCGAGAAGAAAGGCTCCACCTTGACAACCAGAATCTTCAAAAAACCCACTGACAGGAATAACGCACTTCATTTTCAGAGCTTTCACGCCCATACTTTGAAAAATCATCTACCACTGTCACAATTTATTAGGGTGCGCAGAATTAGCTCGGATGATGCACAAGGGAAATCAGACACAGAAGCTATGTTTCAGCAATACCTAGAGAGAGGTTATCCACCATCAGTGTTAGAAACAGCTAAACTTAAAGCATACAGTATGGAGAGAACACAGCTCCTCAAAAAAGCTGTGAAACCTGTTTCTAAACGGGAAGTCTGTGTCTTAAAATACTCTACAGCCGCCATGGCGATTAAACGGAGTATCCTTAAAAGATGGGAAATCATAGAACAAGAACATGATTTCAAAAATGTTTTTTCTGCAACACCTATTTTTGCATTCTCCAGGTCTAAAAACATCAAAGAGATTCTGGCTACAAAAACCCGAGACCAGGTCACGTCTAAAAGAACAGGGATGCGAAAATGTTATAACTGCGGACACTGTGGTAATGTGATGGTTGGCGACACATTTACACATCCTCACACGGGCAAATTAATTAAGCTTAAACATTCTTCTGACTGCAACACTGCTATGGTGATACATGCCATTAAATGCCCCTGTGGACTGGTCTATGTGGGGAGGACAACCAGAAAAATAAAAATACGGGTGACCGAACACAAAAGTGCAATCCGCACATCCAACATGAAATCCTGCTTAGCAGCACACTGGCATACACATCAACACACTATACCCCAACTACGTTTTACAGTGCTTGAACATATGTCTGGTCTAGCACATGTTGATCCGAATAGACATTTGGCTCAAAGAGACTTTTTGGATACGTTTTTTGAAAACCCTGATTCCCTGTGGTCTGAATGACAAAATTGAACTTATTCACTTTCCATGATGAAATGTGGTTGCATATCGTTAATATGTTCATGTACACCTTAAGTTGCCAATTACGGAGCAAACTATTTATCACCATATGTTTTTCTTTTCTTTCACTTTAATTTACAATGTACTTGTGCATACAATATTGTGTCCGTTTTTAACACAGGTTCATGTTCAAAACCCGTTCTTAGCATAGAACTGTTAATGTTTACGTTTTGCTTGTTGTTCAGCCCATCTACTTGTTCGATTTACAGAGGCATTTTAATGTTGTCCTTCCTTTTTTCAGCACGTTGCGATAGCAAAGAACTCTTGATTTATTCACTTTATTCACTTTGGTGTCCACGGTAGTCCGCTTTCTATGTTAGGCTCACAGGCACGTACGTCACGTGGTCCGCGGTCTTTTTAAACTTACACCGGCACGGCGCGCGCACAGTCACCTATCCTAGCTGCTGGAACACTGAACCCCGCCGAGGCTTTGCACTACAGCTTACACGCAGGTAACTTAATTGTTGTAAGGATTGACCCATTAGACTGTTGTCCCGCTTAGAAGAGCGCCGACAAACTTAACACTGATTATATCATTTTATACGTTACTTACACAGATGCTCACTTTTTAATGCCATCGCAAACTTCTGTGCTGAGCGGTTCATGATGCAGAAGCATAACACACAGCGGTTAAGTAAGTGGAACCTTTTTGCCCTCAAGCACTATTTCAATGACCTTTCTGTGCACTAAAAGCGTCCGGTTTCATTTGTTAAAAGGCTTCTCTTTTTCCATGATTGTTGTAGCACGGCCAATTTACCCGTGTTCGATACTTCTAAGCGCGTAGAGACGTCTGGAGGTGAGTCCTCCCTACACATTGAACTTTGTGTTCACCGCTGTTTTAAAGTAGAATGGGGAACATTGGTGCTTACGCAGACGATCACTCTCCGTTAGGACGTTCACTCTATTTTCGCTTATTTGGTTTTCGGTGACCCCCCCCACCAAACACTCCCACAATTTTGGATACGAATATGTACATTGGTTTCTATATTTTACATTGTATGAGCCTCTTTTCTGTTATGAATTGTCCCATCCAAAAGTACCGTTCGTTTGCTTCATTTGTGGATACAACACTGGCTGGCTAACACTGGATGTAAATGTTTTAACAATGCTATACATTTTAACAATGCTATATATGGAACATAATATATGCTCTGTTCACTTGATTTGTTCTGCATCTTCATAGTTGATATCCGTATAAACACTGATATATATACACATATATACCTTTACAGCATTCCCCTGAAGAAGGTGTTCACACCGAAATGCATTGGGATACCATGACGTTGCTTTGAAAACACTAAGAAAATAAAGAAGAGTTTTTGACTTCTGACTCACAGTCATCCTTGGTGTCTTGGTTGAAGAACATTGATACGCACTAAGCAACTATGAACTTATTCGTGACACAGTCACCTTCTTGAGTTTCATTTTGGATTACGATTTTGGTTTACATTTGAGACTGGTTTGCATCTCACACTGAGATTAAGTGTTTTGCTTTCTTCTATAATAATTAATGTTTGTCCATTAATTAAATTCATGTGCAGTTTACTTTCCAAAATTTAATCAGATTACTATATCGCACCTTCAAGGGCGGGCGGATAGTGCGCCTTTGCTCAAACTTCTGTTTGAATAATTTTGTGGTCATATTTTGCAGCCTGTCTAGGGGTTGAACAGGTTACACAAAGGCAGCACCCTTGATTACCGTAAGATTCATTTATGGAATCAATTTAAACAATTTGAATATTGAATTACACTAGGAGTGCAGGTTGTCAAACCCTTTATTCTAGTCAATAGTAAACTTCACCCATCCAAAGTATAGCACTTTCCATGCTTTTACTTACATAGGTGTGGGAATAAAAAAAATCTAATGCCTTCAAGGTCTAACACATTCCCTACTTTTGTTTAAAGTGGAGTTAAAATGGTAAAGCTGACTATTTCAAAGTTAAATTTTTGATTGATGTTATTTTGTTTATTGTTATTTTTTTATTTGATGTTTAAATTAGTTAAAACCATTTTTTTCCGGGTGTTGTAGAACAAGATGTTAGTCTACTGTGAGGTAATTTCGCTTTATAAAATTGAAGGAGGCTTTGGCTGCAGCGGCAGCCGGGCCTCATTCTCTGTTCCTTTCTAAAAGAGTGAGCATACAGTGCTTTCCAGAGCTAGAAGTAACCTTCCGCTTCCCTCCCCTAAATACACACCCCTTCCCTCACACTCCACCCCTCCTAGTGGGCCCTGCATACATTTACAACCAGTTCAGAGCAGGAGGTAAATGTATGCATTAGGCCCCACGAAACTAGGATTCTGTGAAGTATTAACAAATGAGTTTCACATAGTTAATCCTTAATACATGGGGTAATTGCACTGTACGGGGTCAGATTTACTGCATGGTAACAGTAAATTTGAATGAGAATTTACTGTGTTGTAAATCTGTTCCCAGTAGATTGTAAATGAGAAGTAGGGCTGTAGAAAGGCACCTACTTCCTGGTGAAAGGCCAGTGATGGTGTCACATGCTAGCAAGGGCAGAAATGTGTCTACTGTTAGAGGTGACGAGGTAAAGTAACAACTACTGTTCATCCCATCCTCTTCAGCTGTTTTAGCCTTGTATAAGCTAGATTTCAGTCTCTATAAAATTGTAATTTTTATCTTGTTCTTAATACAATTGTATTCTTCACCCACGACCCTTCACACACACACACACGCATTTGTTCCCACAAGAGCTGTGGATGACCCTGCCTACAAATCGCAGAATAAAGGCACATTAAATGGTATTTGTACTGATTAGGACCCCTGAGAAGTGAACACAAAACAAATGGGAGAGGGCAGAGTATATAGAGCTGTTATCAACTCGACCTGCCAATCAGTAAAGCTATCCAAAAACTCAATAGGGCGACAGGCTCTTTTGTCTAAAGAAAAACATTTTCTTGTTCTAGGAGTTGCTTATTAATTCACTTTAGAATAACATTTTGTCAAGATTTTTGATTATTTTTAAAAGGACGCTAAGCCCTCACCAACGCTAGGTGGCATGCTTCATTATAGGGGTGCAGCCACAGGTAAGGCCCTATAACGTGGGAGAGGGCCTTTAACAACCGGTATAGCCTGAGGCAGAAGGGCTATAAGTCTATTAGAACATTCCACCCACTAAGAGTAGAATGTTCTAAATAAAAAATGATGAAATGCGTCCAACATTCCAAAGTGCTAATATATTTTTGGAGGACAGTTGTTTGCAAAAGATCCTGCTAAGCAGTTGAAGGAGTATGTTGTAAACTGAAGTTTTGAAGTACCATGATTTGTTGAGGTTTTTAGTCGGGGATTTTCACACTCTGCTTTTCAGATAGAGTGAGTTTCAGGGTTGTCGGTCCTTTTGATCTCTTGGCTTCTGTATATCTGGATGTTTTCCACCAATGTGTTAGTAATGGCTTTGGTTTTTCTTTTACGTGGGTTTACATCCGAATGGGTCCATCTCACGTTTTCAGGATGAAGTTAATGTTGTGGTGTTCTGGTGAAGGTCACTGTGTCAAGGGCCTTCCTTAATAAGTAGAACTGTTGTATGGAGATTCCAGAGTTCAGTGGTTGAATATCCGTGCCTTTTTCCTGTAAGGTGTTTAGACCAAGCACCTCCAGGGCCTTGTACATTTGCACATACTAGTCATTTTTGGTAGAGATTTTACATTGAAGAAGTGGAGTATTGTTCGGTGGGAGTTCTATATAGCGCGAACTAGACCCGAAGGTATGGGACGCCGCAGAAGGAACAAATAAAGTTATAATAATGCGAGTTATTATCATTTTTTTTTTTTCCCACTGCTAATGGCAGTGGAGTGACACTCCTCCGGCTTAGAGGACGAGCTGCCACTGTCCCTTACACAATAGATACATAATGGCCAGAGCTGGAATTTCAAAGGCAGCAGCAGCGCAAGATTCCGTCTCATGCACAATACCGTCACAGTCGGGCCCTTTCCAGTGCAAGCTTCAGGCACAAAATATGTACAGTGTAGCAGTGCATGCTTCCTTCACATGGAATTTTCACGCAAATGCACAGCGCACATGTATAGTACAGGCAACTGGAGCATAAGCTTCCTTCACACACAAAAACAAGAAACGCATTGCAGATAAGCTCACATTAAGAAACTGCTTTTTTTTTTTTGATTTAAAAAAAAAACAATTATTGAGATTTTTGCATAAGTGAGGAAACACAAAAAACATACGCACACAAAACTAAACATTTAGTCGTACAAAAACATAAAACATGCAGAAAATGTGCGATTTCTAAGATCTACAGTATCTTCCGTATCATTAAATTTTCTTTATAGTCTGCCTTCCCCTTCTGTTCTAATAACAGGTCTCTGGTATGTAGGAGGGGGAAAGCTACTTGATCTGTGGTGAGTTTATGGGAGCACAGTAAGAGAGAGAGGGAGCTTGGTGTGTTATTATTAAAGCTAGGCGGCAGGTGTCAGTCTCGCCTTCTTCAGGGGGGTTCATACGGGCCTTGGTATTTATCCATAGCTGTCCACATCCCTCTGTTAGGCTGTCTCCAAGGTGAGTCTCGTAGGGACATTGCGTCTGCCCCCCACAAGGTGTGTTACCCAGTTGAGCCACCCTTTGAACGATGCCTTGGATGTGTCCTTCCACTTGTTTAGAACCAGTTTAATCCTGGCAGTTAGCAACAGGTCAAGTAGATCCCTATCTCTTTGAGACAATGGGTCTGTCGTGATAGGTGTAGTTACTAGGGTTGCGAACTCTGGGTTAAGGGAACATCCTAGCATGTCTGTTAGGAAGGAAAAAAAATTCCCCCAGTAGTTTTTAACTTTAGGGCAGTAAAAGATGAGGTGTGCTAGATCTCCCTTCTCGCTATTACAGTTTCAGCATAGGTCGTTTGTGTTTATGCCCAGTTCCGCCAAACGAGCGGGAGTCCAGTGTAGTTTATGTAAGATCCAGAATTTTGTCTGAGCCAGTACTGGTGTTACTTTACTGTGTGTGGGGGAGGACCATAGTATTTGGCTTTCCTTTTCGCTTATAGAGTTCCCTCGCTGTGACTCCCAATATGTTTGTGTTTTAGTGTTGAGTCTTGATGTATTTGGGCGTAGTAGTCTATAGATGTGACACATGGTGTCCCGTCTTGTTGAGGCTAGACATGTATTGGAAGATTGAGGGCGTGGCCTTAGACATTCTTGCTCTAGACAGTGCAGCTTTTATCTTTATAAAGTTGTATAATTCAATGTCGGGTAGGGTGTATTTGTTTTTAAGCGAGCTGAAAGTGGCGGGTCTTCCTTCATCCTCGAGTTGGATGAGAAGGGATATTCCTGCTTCCACCCATGTCTTCATATATAGTGTCTTGCCTTTGTATTTTATTTTGTTATTTGACCATAGTGATTCCCATCTCGAGTCTGTTATTCTGTTTTCTAACTTTTGATCCACTTTCAGTATGGCGTTCCTGGTGTTTGTAAGTACGGTGTTCGCTAGAGTGCTGTGTCTGTTGGTTGTTAGGAGTGCTATTGGCTCTAGGTTGTTTAGCATGGCTCTCTCTATTTTCAGCCATGCTGGTGTGTATTATTGGTCTGGTAGAATCCAGTAGCTGCCTTGTTTTGCTAGGGAGGCTGTTTGAAAAGTCTTGAAGTCTGCCAAGTTTAAACCTCCTAGAATTTTTGTCAATCTTAATTTTTTAAGGCTCATCCTTGGTTTTTTGTCTCGCCAGATAAAGTTATTTAGCATCTTGTCTATTTTGCGGTGGAAGTCGACACTGAGGGTTAGGGGGAGCATATTAGTAAGATAGTTGATCATAGGTGTGACCATCATTTTAATTGTTTCAATCCTCCCCCACCATGTGATGAATTTCGGTGACCACCCATCGAGCAGCTTCTTAATCTTGGTTAAGAGCATTTTCTCATTGTATTCTAGCGTGTTTTTAAGATCCTTGTCGAAGTAAACGCCTAGGTATTTGATAAACCCAGTTTGCCAAGTGAGGCCCGAGTCTCCCAAAGTGTCTCTGGTGGTATGTATGTTGAGAGATTTACATTCCGACTTATCTCTGTTGAGCTTATAGCCGGAGTGTGCCGAGTATCTGTTTATGGTGTCCATGAGAGCCAATATGGAGGTTTTCGGGCTTTCGGTGATGACAAGAATGTCGTCCGCATATGTAGCTAGTTTCGTTGTAGTGTCTTTAATGGCGAAACCCCTCATCTGATTATTTGACTCAATGTCTCTGATTAGTGGTTCTAATGCGAGTAAGAATAGTGAGGGGGATAATGGGCATCCTTGTCTCCCTCTGTGGAGTGTAAGGGGTTCGGAGATGGCCCAGTTGATCACTATGTTTATCATATAGAGCCATAACTTTCTTTATGAAGGCGTTGCCTAGGTTGAAGCTTGGCATGCAGTGTTCTAAAAAATGCCATGAAACCCTGTTGAATGCCTTCTCTGCGTCCAGTGCGATTGCCACTGCTAGATTTGTTTGCCTGGCTGCCCTGTCTATAATGTGGCATAAGAGTCTGGTGTTGTCGTGTGACATGCGTGATTTGAGGAAGCCCACTTGTGTGTTCTGTATCAGTTTTGGGAGCACCTCGTTCAGCCTTACTGCCAGATGTTTTGCATATATCTTGCAATCAACGTTAATCAGGGATATAATCCTATAGTTTTGTGGTAGTTGGGTGTTTTTACCCTCCTTGGGTATGACTATAATATTCGCTTCTGTCATTGTTTGCGTGACTGTCCCTGTTTCATCGCAGTGGTTGAAGGCTTTTTTCAACATTGGCTGTAATAGCGTGATAAATGTTTTATAGAAGGTAGCTGTATAGCCATCTGGTCCGGGAGCCTTATTAGATTTAAGAGACTTAACTGCCATTTCTATTTCCGCTGTGTTAATCACTTTCGCCAAGCTAAGTGCGTCTTCTGATGTTATTTTTGGGAGGTTCAAGTTGTTAAGGTATTCAATGCTGCCATTTCCATCTAGTGTTTGGTCTCTGTTATAGAGCTCCTGGTAGAAATCAGTAAATGTGCGAAGAATTTCTTTATGGTGTGTGATATTACGGGAATCAGTGATCGAGGAGATGGTGTGTTGTCTTTGTTTGTGTTTTTGGGAGGATGCCAGGATTTTTCCCGATTTGTTGGCTTCGCACAGGTTAATTGCTTTGTATTTGTTTACCCACAGACCTGCTTTCTCGCTTAAAATTCTGTTGAATTCATATTTCTTCCTTGCCAGTTCTGTGAGTGCTCCTACGTTCTTTGTGTCTGAGATGTGTGTTGCCTCTAGTTTTTGAATATCTTGCTCTAGTTGTATTGATTGTCTATCTAATGTGTAGTCTAGTGCCATATTACAGTCGCCTGCCAGCACTGTTAGCTCATTTTGTGGGAGTGCATCCATTCTCTCTGATATGTTTTTCCACAAGGTGGTATCATCCGTATTAGGGCCATAGATATTGAGTATGTGAAATTTTTCGTCATCCCTTTTCAGGTGTGTCATTAGGACTCTTCCTTCTAGGTCGCATTCGTGGTCTTGTATGGTTAACTTGGAGTTCTTGTTTATCAAGGTGATCACTCCCCGTTTTTTCCCCGTGGCCAGTAAGCACACCATTTGCCCTACCCATCTAGCCCTAATCCTTCCTGCGTCATCTTGTGATAGCTTACTTTTCTGGAAGAGAAATATGTCTGCTTTAGTTTTAGCTAAGTAGTCTAGTATTTTTTTTCTTTTGACTGGTTGGTTAAGGCCTTTGACATTTAGAGATACTATCTTCAGGTTGGATGAGAGTGATGGTGCTTTATCTTGTTTCAGTGACACTATGTGAGGTTAAGATTGGGGTTGTAAAGATCTGGCCCTGATCCCTATCTTTGTGATAGTATTCACGTTGGTACCTGGTGTTTTGTGAGTGTAATCCTTATCTCCGGTCTCTCTCTGTGAATATCTCCGTCTTTACCCGTGCTCTGTTCGCCCTCCTCCTGTGCGTGAATGTGTCGATGGAAAAAGTGGGGAGCCCGAGGGCACATGGTGTAGATACTAAATACGAGTGCTTGACAAACAGTGCTAATACTAGACTGACATATAAAACAGATACCCCCCTCCTGCAGAAACCCTCCCTCCCACCCCCCACGTCCTACATCTTGAAATTTGGACGTGTTACAGCAAAGCTCCCGCTCCATTTCCCCTGGGGTGTTGTTAGTATAATGCTTATCATCTACGCGCCACAGAAACTTGTATCTTAGTTACTCTATTAGAAACATAGTTGACTGCAAATTTGTACTATAACATTGACTTAGAAATAGAAGGATATTGTTTCTCTTTCTTCTCGCTACTAATCTTTAAAAAAAAGGAAAAAGCGTGTGACTGCATCGGTGACTTTGCAGGGTTGTCCCTTCCAAATGCATAACAGCTCCCAGTTCACTGTCCTTCTTAAAGGTCAAAATCCCGGCCTCTGGTTATTGAGGTAGTAGATTGATTGGGTATAATACTTTGAATGAGGTAGATTTTGACGATGAGGTAGATGTTCCTATATATATATATATATTATCTACTGGCGGTCGCCAGTAGTTATAGTTAGGACCGTGTTTCCATAGGAAATCCGCAACATTCTATTTGGAATAACTTTGGCGCCGGTTGACGAATCCTCGCAAAATTTTCAAAATAGGTGGGACGCTCCGCCCCGCTCCTATCCTGAAAGTCTCGGGGGGATTCGTCAAGCGGGGGCTGAGAAAAAAGGGGGGGGTCCCAAAACACGTTTTCCCCATGCAATTTTCCATAGGGACCTTTAGTCCAAGGTACAGCCCGAACGGCTGAACAGAATTACTTGAAATTTGGCAGAGAGGTAGTCCTCAGCTCAGGGAAGTGCCTTTTGCAGGTCTGGTGTCAATCTGTTCAGTAGTTCCTGAGAAGATCAAAAGTAAAATCATATATATATGTGGGCGGAGCCTAACCACACCTCATCCTGAGATCTGATTGGCTGTCAGCACTTCATCCAAGAAGTGTTGGCAGCCATCTTGGGACCAATATACATGATAGCACCTCATTAAAAGGCATTGCAGTTAATAGAAGGTTTTAAGACTTTAGTTACATTATAAATCATTTGTTGATGGTACCATACTCATTTTAGGAATTGTGGTATGTTCTAAGGTGATTTCACCATGTGAAAAAGCCTTCTGCTGGGATATCATGATTGAGAGAAAAATATTTTCTCATGCTTTTCCCACAGAGGTTTGGAAGGTGATCTATAAGCTAAACTGAGAGCTTATTTTCTGTAAATTCACATTATCTTTCTCAGTCATGTGAGAATGAAGTCTGACATTCTCAGTAAAACATGTACATCCAACAAGGGCAGAGACTGTCAGTTGATTCCTTTGTGTTCTACTGCAGCTTCCCAGAGTGTTCCAAAGAACAACTAGAGCGCTAACAGTCCTACTTATGATAAACGTATGGCACACCTGAAGCCATCTTGCTTGGATTAAAGTGGTAACTCTTAAAACATTTAATTCAAAAAGGAACAAAATGAGGGGGTTCATTTTTCCATAAAAAGTATGATTAGTGCTGCAGAAACAAAAATTAGGGCACATTTTGAGTGACTTCTCAAATCCTCTTCTATTTCATTAAAAAATTCTGACATGCAGACTGAAACATGCACTTTCAATACCAGCAGCAGTTTTCCCTGGTGAGCAGAAGCTTTACTACAGTGATCTAATGAGCAAAAAGAGTGCTAACATTCTGAATGTATGGCAAATGTGTGACACATCTGAATGCCTTCTTGATGGAATCAAAGTAAAAAACTGAAAGTATTTCCTACTGAGGAGACTGCAGTAAATGAGGAAATTAGGAAACTTCATAACAAATAAGTCTCCCAAGATGGCCACCAGAGACAAAAGTAGCCCAAATATCACCCAGACGTAGCCCAAGTATAGCCCAATTACAGAATGTCCCAGAGTGTTCTTAAAAACAACTAGAGCGCTTACTGTCTTCATTATGACAAAAGTATGGCACACCTGAAGCCATCTTGATTGGAATAAACTGGTAACACTTAAAACATTTAATTTAGGTTTAAATCTTTTATTAAAGGTTTTCAATAAAGAACCAATAGCGACAAGCCGACACCCTTTCCCGGCCCATGCAGGAGCCGCCGCAGCTGAGGTCTCCCCCCACCACAGGTGGATGGGAAACGGAAGCAACACTTTCAGGCCTTTACAATCGCTATCAGTTCCGCCCCCCCCCCCAGAACCCTCCTCCAACGGCACCCCCCAGTCCCCCCCAACCCACCATCAAGAGAGACAAAGAAAGAGAAAGAAATGAAGGAGTATAGACCCCGCCTCGGGAACGAAGGGACCAAGAAGGCGCCTGCACCGCTCTGCCCCAAACCCAATGGCCAAACAGGGCGGCTATGTGGCTTCCCCCTCTTCCAGGTCGTCGCTAAGCCGCAGGAGGCGCAAGTATCGGGGGCACGTCAGCTCCCTGAAGTCCTGCGCCAACAGGGACCGGCACGGCTGCCACAGTTCCGCGAAATCGTCACCCTTCCCCGCCAGTGTCAAAGAGATGCGTTCCATCCCCAAGATGTGCCAGAGGCGATGTAGCCATTCTAGGTGCGTGGGCACGCGGGACGACCTCCAACAAGCCAGGAGGCACTGCGTGGCCGCCCCCAGCGCCAAGGCTATCTGTTTTCCCCGACGGGACTTTAGAGGGTAAGTAAGGGCGTTGGGGACCCCCAGGATGATGTATGCAGGGAATCTGGGCAGCTCCGTGTCAAAGTGTTTGTCCACCTCATCCAGAATTTGACGCCAGTAGGGCGCTAACAAGGGGCAATCCCAAAGAATGTGTGCGAGAGTGCCCTGCTGACCGCACCCTCTCCAGCAGACCCCGCTATGTGAGTTATCCATGCGATGTAGACGCTCCGGTGTGTAGTACCAGTATGTCACCAGTTTAGTGAATGTCTCAGTGAGCCCTGCGTGTGTGGCTGTGTGGCGAGCCCTATAACAACAGCCCTCCCATTCCTTCGCCAGCAGATCCCTTCCCAAATCCCTCTCCCAGCGTGCCCTCCCCGCATGATATGAGTGGTGGTGTGTCGACAGGAGCATTTTGTAGAGATCCGATGTCAGTTTCTTGTCAGTCTGGCGAGTGATCAGCCAACGCTCGAATGGGGGGAGCCGACGCCGCGCTGCGAGTTTCTCCCTCGGCCGGGCGGCCCAGTGTTTAACCTGCAGGTACCCGATCCGGTCCGTGGCCGGAACGCCATATTCGGCTGCCAATTGTGCTAGGGGGATAAACCCCCGGGCGTCGTAAAGGACCCCCAGCGCTCTGCAGCCGGAGTAGCGCCAACCCGGGAACGCCGAATCCGGAAGCCCCGGCGGGAAGTCGGAATTCCTAAACAAAGGGGTGAGAGGCGAGGGGAAGGATGTCAGGTCCTGACTCACACCCGTCTGGTCCCAAATCCGCACCGTTGCCTGGGTTACCCACGAGGCATACAGATTGGGCAGCCGTTGGTCCCGCCGAAGAAACGGGACCGCGGCCAGGGCCCTCCCGGCCACCGCCCGGTCCTGGAACAGCCAATGCTTCTCGGACATGGGCTTCATCCATTCCGCCAGGTACCGTAGCTGAGCGGCCTGGAAGTAAAGCAGGAGATCCGGGACGCCAACGCCCCCGTGCTCCGGCGGGAGCGCGCTAATCTGGCGTTTGAGTCGCGGCTTCCTGCCCTGCCAGATGAAGTACGCCAGATCCGATTGGACCCGCTTGATCCACCCCTTCGGTGGATATATGGGGAGCGTGTGGAACAAGTACAGGATTTTAGGCAATATCGTCATCTTAATGGCCGCGATCCGCCCCAGCCACGAGATCGGCAGGCGGCGCCAGCGATGGAGATCGGCTTTAATGGCGGAGGAGAGACGGTTGTAGTTCGTGGTCCTAATGCTCGGGATCGTGGGCGCTAGCAGCACCCCGAGGTAGGGGACAGGGCCCGACGCCCAGGGGACCGGATATTTCGTGCGGAGTTCCGCCACCGTGCCCGGCGCGAGAGAGAGGGAGAGCGCCACTGATTTAGTGATGTTAACTTTAAAGCCTGAAATATCCCCGAACACCGACAGTTCCTGCAAGATCACTCCCAGAGACGTCAGGGGCTCCCTGAAGGTTAGTAGGACATCATCTGCATAGAGGCAGATCTTGTGAGTGTCCCCCCCGAACCGGACCCCAGCAATTTGGCCGTTTTGGCGTATGTGCTGCGCCAGGGGCTCCATGTACATGGCGAAGAGCAACGGAGAAAGGGGACAGCCCTGCCTCGTGCCACGGGAAATCCGAAAGGGCGATGACGTATGGCCGTTAACGCGGACCGATGCGTGGGGGTCGCGATAGCAGTTGAGTATCCGCGCCCTCATTTTGTCCCGGAAGCCGAACCGGCACAAGACCGCCTCGAGATAGGGCCAGTGCACCCGGTCGAATGCCTTCTCGGCATCTACCGCCAGCAGGGCGTAGTCAGCCGGGAAGCGGGAGGCCTTTTCTATAAGATGCAGGACCCGTTTCGTGTGGTCGCTCGTTTGGCGGCCTGGGATAAAGCCCGCCTGATCCGGGTCTATGAGGTTCGGCAAGTGGGGCGCAATACGAGCCGCCAATATCCCCGTGTACAGCTTGAGATCCACGTTAAGGAGGGAGATAGGCCGGTAGGAGCTGCACTGCTTGCTGTCCTTCCCGGGCTTGGGGATCACCACGATCGCCGCGTCCAGTAGGGATGGGGGCAACTCCCCGAGCATGTCAAACGAGTTGAAAAGGCGCGTGAGGAGTGGAGTGACCAGTGAGCAGAATTGTTTATAAAACATGGCCGAGAAGCCATCCGGGCCTGGGGATTTGCCCACCTTGAGCCTCGCGATGGCTGAAATCACCTCCTCCGGCCGGATCGGCGATTCCAGCAGCTCAGCCTGGAGTGAGGGCAGGCCGTCCACCCGCGCCTGTTCCAGATACGCGTCCATCCCGCCACCGTCGAGGGGCTGCGCATCATAGAGCCGGGCGTAAAAATCCCGAAACGTCGCGGCAATCTCCCCATCGTCCGTATGCAGGGCCCCATGGGCGTCCTCTATCTCCTTGACGCCCTCTCGCTGTCGACGCTCCCGCAGACAGCGGGCCAGAAGGCCACCACATTTATCCCCTCCCACGTAATAGCTGTGCCGGAGGTGCAGTGCTGCATATTCCGCCTTGTCGCGATCTAGCGCCTCCAGCTGCGCTCTCTGCGCTTTTAACAGCCGCCAGACTCTCGGGGCGCCCGTCCGGCTATGCATCCGTTCCAATTCCCTGACTTTCTGCGAGAGCTCCGCACGCTTCTCCTGCCTTTCTTTATTTTCCGCCGCAGAGAGGGCAATAATTGCACCCCGGACCACTGCCTTCAGGGCCAGCCAGCACGTGGCGAGGGTTGTGGCCCCATTGTCGTTGAGCCGGAGGTATTCCTCCATGACCCCCTGTAGCTGTGTGACCACCGCGGGGCGAAGCAGGAGTGAATCTCGCAACCGCCACTGGCGCATCTTCCTGCCCGTGGGCGGGAGCGTCAGCGTCATAACCACCGCCGCATGGTCGGAGAGGGACGCCGCCAATATCTCCACCCCTGATGCCTCCCGGACGAGCGCACGGGTGGCCAGAAAATAATCCAGGCGTGCATATGTACCGTGCGCACCCGACGTATGTGTGTATTCCCGGGCCGTGGGGTTGTGTAGCCGCCAGAGGTCCACCATGTCTAGTGCCTGCAGCGCTGAGTGCCCCGCCTGAGACAAGGCCCCCACCTGCCCTGTGCGGTGGGCCGACCGGTCCCTCATGTTGTCGAAGACCAGGTTGAGGTCGCCCCCAAGCAACAACCTCCGGTCCGAGGAGGCCGACAAGTTCGTCAATGCTGTCTGGAGGAACCGCTCCGGGCCATCGTTGGGCGCATAAATCGTACCCGCTGTGAATGTGTAGCCACCCATGTGGAATTGGTAGACCAGCAGCCTGCCCTTAATCTCCGCCACCTTACACACTGGGAGCCCCCTAAATCTTGGTGCGAGAAGGATCGCCACCCCCGCCCGCTTCGAGGAGTCACAGGAGAAAAACTGCACAGGGAATGACCTGGATTGCATCCTGTGTGTGTCTCGCATGAGCAAATGTGTTTCCTGGAGGAGGCATATCTCCGCCCCGGACTGTGCAAGAAGGGAAATGATGGAACGGCACTTAATTGGGTTATTCAGGCCCCGGACATTAAGCGTAAGGACCTTAAGTGACACTGGAGGCATTCCTAGCACTCAGCGAGCCCCCACTTGCTATGCACATCCCCGTGCCCTCCCAAATGCGTCCCTGGCATCCAACCACCGCCCCCCCGACCCGACACAGGAAAGAGAAGAAAAGAAAGGAAAGGAAGTAAAGAAACAGAGAACCCCAACTAACCCCATACAGCCCCCATCCCCAACCCCAAAACCACGAAACGTACCAAAAGTCCATCTAAAACATTTAATTTAAAAAGGAACACAATGAGGGGGTTCATTTTGCCATAGAAATTATGATTAATGCTGAAGAAAGAAAATGAGGGCACATTTTGAGTGACTTCTCAAATCCTCTTCTATTTCATTAAAAAAGTCTGACATGCTGACTGAAACATGCACTTTTAATACCAGGAGCAGACTTCCATGGTGAACAGTAGTTTTACTACAGTGATCTAATGAGCAACTAGAGTGCTAACTTTCAGAATTTATGGCAAATGTGTGACACATCTGAATACCTTCATGATGGAATCAAAGTAAAAAACTGAAAGCATTTCCTACTGAGGAGACTGCAGTACATGAGGAAATTAGGAAACTTCATAACAAATAAATCTCCCAAGATGGCCACCGGAGACAAAAGAGCCCAAATGTAGCCCAAAGTCACCCAGATGTAGCCCAAATATAGCCCAATGACAGAAGTGTGCAAAACACTTATTATTTTGTGTTTTTGCAGTGTTATATAGTGCAGACTTGTCAGGTATTGGAGTGCTTTACATGAGCATTGGTTACATCACACAAGAACAAATTCATTTTGGTTGTAGACAAGGGGAGACTAAGTGATTTGACCAGAATCACAGAATGTCGAGCTGAAGCAGAAACTCCAACCTGGTTCCCCAGTTGCAAAGTCTGCAGTTCTGGAAGTAACACCACATCCTCTCCCCTAAGTGCAACATTTAATCAAGTGGTCAACTGGATAAAAAAACATAAAGATAACAAATAATTTAAAAGTGCTTTGTCGCTATTTGAAAACTCAGAAAATATGTCCTTATTTTAGTCTTTTAGAGCACTAACCATAATTTTGATGCCAATAAGACCCTCTCATATATGTAATTTCTAAAGGAAATGCTCTAGGTATTACAGTTTTGATTACATCAAGATGACGTCAGGCGTTCCACACTTTTGTAATAAATATAGAATGTTAGCAATCTAGTTGTTCATTAGGATACTGTTGAGAGGCAGAGGCCAGGGGCACGGACTCTGAAAATTGAAGGCAGGTAGGAGGGTGCAAAGGCAACAATTTAACCACACTGAGCAGGCACGAAGGGCCGTGGCAGCACAACAGACTATGGAGGGCAGTGGAAAGGGGGGCAGGGACAACAAACCAACAATACAGGACTTGCAAGAGAGGCTGTGGCAATGTAATAGACCATTGTGGGCAGAAGGAAGAGGCAATGGTAGTACAACCATACATGCCAACAGACCCGATTCAGCCAGGAAACGTCCAATGTTTTTAAGCTCAAATGGGCTTTATTTGATCTGTCTCCTGTCTACAATCTCCTCTTTTTCAATGTAACTCAAAGGGGAAAATCAATACCCCAGTTTTTTTTCAAAATCTCCCTCTTACCAAGCTCAAAATGTTCGCAAGTATGGTACATTGGATCATGGAAGGAGAGGTGCACCAAACTGACCCTGCAGGGCAGGCATCAGGGTTTGCAGCAGCACAATACACCACACAGGGCATGCGGGACGGGAGTGCAGCACAACACTCCATAGAAAGCAAGAGGGAGGGGACAGGACCATGCACATGGACAACAGAGAACAGAGGGGCAAGAGGCAATGGTAGTTAGCTGACCATAATGGACAGACAGGAGAGAAAGCTGCAGCATAACAGACCATAAAGGGCAGGAGGGACGGATCAGGGGCATTACAATGGAACAGACAAGCCAGGAGGGAGGGAGTAAGGGTCTGCACATGTAAACAGAGGGCTGGGGGCAAGGGGGCAGGGCAGGATCAGCAAGATAGCCATGGAGGTCAGGCAGGATGGGCACTAGAAGCAAGACACACCATGAAGAGCAACAGTGAGACTGTGATGGCATACACACGACCATGGAGGGAAGGTGGGAGGGGGTCAGGGGCAGCTAACTGACCACAAAGGGAAGGTGGGAGGGGCCATGGCAGCACAGAAGACCATGCATGGCAAGTGGGAGGGTTAGTGACAGCACAATGGCTATGATGGGCAAGAAGGAGGGTGCAGGGGCATGCACAAAGGACGATGGAGGATAGAAGGGAGGGTCAGGACCTGTGCACAGACAAAGTTCAAGGGAAGGGGCCTCACAACAGACCGCACGGGGCAGGCAGGAGGAGCAGTTGCAGCACAACAGACCTGGGAGGGCAGAAGGGTGTGGCAGTACAATGGACCATGTAGGACAGGAGGAAGAGGATAGGGGCATGGCATGTGGACAGGCAGGGTGGAGGTGGCAGGGATAGGTTACAGTAATCCGACAATGCTAGGCAGGTGGGAGGGGAGTGGCAGCTCAACAGAACACTCAGAGTAGATAGGAGTGGCAGGTCCATGGAACATGGTGGGCAAAAAGGATGGAGCAGGGGCATGCACAAAGACATCGGAGGGCAGGGGGAAGGAGAATAGGGGCAGCAAGCTAAGCACAGAGTTTAAGCAGGAGGTCAATGATGGGGCATAGAATTGGGCAATGGAGGGCAGGAGGAGTGGACTGGTACATCATACTAAATTGAGGACAGTGACAGCACATCAGACCATGCATGGCAGGAGGGAGGATGCTAGTCCATGGATTCACACAACAGAGGATAGGGAGGAGGGGGATGGGGCAGCAAGCTAACTGTTCAGAGAAGGCGGGTATTAGGAACTTTATTGTTTTTAAAACGTGTGTCTGTGCGAACTACTTAAAATATGAACAAGTATGCAGCATAATCTCACTTTTATTCAGGAAGAAGAGGACGTTTGTGACTGTGACTCCGGGCTCACTTGGCAGAAACACCCCCTGACCCTCCACCCCCTATCGCAAAATGTAATGCCCGTGAAAAGGGTAGGTGAACACAGTGTTATATAGAACATAGTCCTGAGGGCACGATTGAAAATGAAAACTAGATATAGTGTATGGTATAAACTATGCACCGAAAAGTGTGATATAAGATGAACCGGGCGTGAAATATAATATGCAATACATTGTGTGCAATGACAGATTCATTGGAGAGCGCGAGATAGCACAGGCACTAGCGCGTGCTATGCGATATGCGCCTTGGAGTGTAATATGCACAGGGCAGTGTTGTGTAACCTAACTAGTCTCTAAAGTTGTAATATAAAATATGTGCTGGGGATTGTAACGTTGCATATGCACTGTGACAAAGATATGGATCCCAGATTGTAATATGTATGGCATAGCACTGTGCGTTATAACATAGGCATCGAGGAAGGCACGTTAGATGGGGCAATATAACCCGTGCGAAGACAAGTGTGGCATGACATATTCACGGGGTGGTGTTACAGTGCACATGGGCTAGAGAGTGTCATAGCATATGCACTAGCTGGTGGAATACAACACAGAGGTGTGTGGCACTCGGCAGGCAATGGTGGGTGTAACACAGCATTGGGCTCTGCCAGGAGCGCGCTGTGACTGTCAAGTGATGTTCGTCCCCTTTCCAGAGAGTAAAATAAAAAGTATTACACATCCGGCAGTGGATGTGTGTTTTATTAACCGTGAGGGGGGTTTCTTGCATAGTTTTTGTCGAATTTTTGTTGAATCCCCTTTGAATGGCTTGGTGTGCATGTGTATTAAATGTGCCCGTCAATAGCTACCCATGTTTGTATAAATAAACGACAAGGGTGTCTCCCGGGATTAGGCACGGTAGGGCATCAGACATGTCAGAGCTTCACTAGTGGTGTAAATACATTCCACGTGGATTCATTGTATGCATAGTCGCCTTTTAATGAATATCACACAAATCGTCATGGTGATAGGTACGTACGGTTTGTCCAGCATGTCCTAGGTGTGTCTATAAATATATATTGTTTTAAAATAATAAAAAACAGTGGCCGGCCCTGGGGATTGGGTTCAAAAAAATATAATTAGGAGACAGGCCCTGGGGGATGGGGTCATCAGGGCCAATAAATTAGAATAAGAAGGGGAACCACACAGCCCCCCTTCTTAAAAAATTAAAATAAATAAAAAACTGGCATCGTGCCGGAGGCCACACCCCCTCCTTGCAGCACTCTGCAAACGCGCCCCCTGGCGAGTTGTAAGTTGGGGAATTAATTCCTCTTCAATACTGAGGGTCCCTGAGGGCCAACTAGCCCAACAGGCATCTCCAGTATGCGCCAGGGAGCTGCGCTGCAGACAGGTGTTCTGAGGCCAAGACCCTTTTTACACCTCTCTGCAACGCAGCTCTGTGGCGCTTACTGGAGGTACCTAGCCTAGTGGTCTAGTTTGACCCTAGGGACCCTTAGGATTCAAGGGGACTTAATCTCTCAACTTAGAACAGCCACTGGGCGCGTTTACACAGTGGTGAAGGGAGGGGACGGGGCCTGAGGTGACGTGTGCAAAAACGCCCTGTGGCCTGTTTTAAGAGGTAGTTTTAACCCCCCTGCCCTATTATATACTAGGGGCTTACAGAGGAGGTCATGCTAATCACAGGGGGACCCCAACGCATAATGTTCCCTAGTGTATGTAGGTGTTTTCACTGTATTCTAAGTGTCTTTTAACATAGCACTGGCTCTAGGACTGGTTAGTCAGACTCAGTTACCACCAGTATCCGTCTGAAAAAGTTGAGGGTACAGGAGGATTTTGCAACAAGGATTCTTTCTGCTCTTCTTATTGTTCTTTCTGCACGTTATCCTTCTTCCTGCACTTTTCTTCGTCTTTGAGGACTTCTGTTGCTTCTTTCTGCACTTCTTTTTTTTCTTTCTGTGCATTTTTTCTTCTTTCTTCACATGTCCTATCTCTGTAGGCATAGTTAGAAATTAGCATTTAAAAAACCTTTGAAATTCACAGAAAAAACCATAGGTTTCAGGCACGTTATAGTTAGGAATTAGCATTTAAAAAACCTCAGAAATTCACTGAAAAAACCATAGGTTTCAGGGGTGTTATAGTTAGCTGGACTTTTCACTTGTACAAAACCATTGAAATTCCCCCGTTATAGTTAGTTCAGCTAACTATAACTCGCGCGCCCGCAATGCACTGCTGATGACGTCACATATTACATCACTCATGACATGGTCAGTGACATCACTCATGACATTACTGATGACATCTCAAATGACATCACTGATGACATCATCCTTGTGATAGAGTGGCAGACTTCCTCTCATCCTAATATAACCTTTGATACACACATTCAAAAATAGAGACTAAAATTTTCAAAACAATGGACATACCAATACCAGTTACCACAACCTCTTCAGTAATTCTAAGATCCACATACACATCCACTCATTCACCAACAGTCCTATACAGTCACTCATACATGTACTCACTCATCATATGTACTCATACACCTATACATCCTGTTACACAATGCCACTCATCCATAGAGTTACTCACACACATAGTCACTCATGCTAATAAAGAATCAAACATACATTTACTTGCATATACAGTTATACACACACCACCACACTTACTTCTACGGAAACTTACACATACTTAGTCTTTTAAACAATCACTTATAGAAACACATACTTATTCATACAGGAACTCTTTCAATCTCTCACTCTCACATATACTCACTTATATACACCAAAAGTCACATATACTAGTTTAAAACATATGTAGTTACTCATAAAGACACTATTGAGACAGTCATTCACTCACTAACACAACCATGCACACACTCATCTACCCATACAGTCCTGCACACATGCTGTCTTCAACACATACAAACAGTGAGTCACTCATTCATGCACCTTTGCACTACGTAATACCCCCCACCGAACCATGCAGACACTCAGACTGATACTCAAAAAACCAACTAATAACCTATATAGACACCCATGTAGCTACTCACCAACCCATGCAGCCACTTATATACAAAGTGAGAGACTGATACATATATTTACATATTTAAACATTACTCACTAAGCCATGTATTCACTATGATACACTTAATCAGTCAGTTACACAATCAATTTTTCAAAAACAAATCATCCATTTAGACACTTATATACCCATTTATTCTTCCATCATTGTTTAGATATACATATATAAAACATATTTAATTTTCAGAAAAACAGACATTCACTGGATGATGTCATCAGTGATGTCATTTGAGATGTCATCAGTGATGTCATGAGTGATGTCACTGACCATGTCATGAGTGATGTAATATGTGATATGTGATGTCATCAGCAGTGCATTGCGGGCGCGCGAGTTATAGTTAGCTGAACTAACTATAACGGGGGAATTTCAATGGTTTTGTACAAGTGAAAAGTCCAGCTAACTATAACACCTCTGAAACCTATGTTTTTTTCAGTGAATATATATATATGCATATATGCATAATTACAGACTTCCTGTGTTGCATAGAAATAAAAGAAGGCATTAATGCAGCCATCAATGCTTGCCGCTTTGTTACTGAGAGGGTCCATGAAGAAGGGAGCAATTCCCGAAACGCGTCGGACCAGCAGTTGGGGGTGTGACTGGAGCATCGTGCCTGACAAGAGTCTTACTCTTTCTGCCCAGAGTGCCGGCCACGAGGGTGTTTGCTTTTTTGGAATATTGAGTGGCCTCAACCCGGCCACGGCATGGCAACGCTGCAAAAATAATATTGCGGATACCGCGCCTGTTACACTTGGCAGGCTTGCGGTTTGGGCAGCCTGGAAGCTGCTTGTGAAAGGCAGAGCGTTGTTTCCTCACCCCTTCATCGTTTTTAAGAACTTTTTTGCTTCGACGAACTCAGCGGTGGGCACCCCACATGGGGATTAATCTTTCATGGACTGCATGCCCCATAATGCATTTGGCTATCACTAGAGACTTCCTGCATAATTACAGACTTCCTGTGTTGCATAGAAATAAAAGAAGGCATTAATGCAGCCATCAATGCTTGCCGCTTTGTTACTGAGAGGGTCCATGAAGAAGGGAGCAATTCCCGAAACGCGTCGGACCAGCAGTTGGGGGTGTGACTGGAGCATCGTGCCTGACAAGAGTCTTACTCTTTCTGCCCAGAGTGCCGGCCACGAGGGTGTTTGCTTTTTTGGAATATATATATATATATATATATATATATATATATATTTATGTTCAACTTTAAAAAGGTGAACGTAGTTTCATACGTTCTCTCCCAGTTCCGGTGATGCCCTTCTCTTGTTCACGTTTGATTGCGACAGTTCCATTTCTTGTGTAGGCGGTCCTCGTAGGTAGTTGGTTAGATGATTGGGGTCCTTGAAGATGTGCATTCTGCCCCTGTCTGTCATTTTAAATTTCATTGGACCGATGAAGGAGAAGAGGATGTTTTCCTTTCTCAGCTTTTCTCTTTGTATAAGGAACCGTTTTCTTATGTCCACCGTGTGTTTCGAGTAGTCCTGAGTAAGAATTATTTTTTGACCATTCCACATCAAATTCTGTTTTTTTCCTGGCCACAGTAAATATGGCTTCCGTATGATGGAGTCTCAATGGCTTGCATATAATGGGTCATGGCGCAATCATATTTGTTGGTCTATAGGCCGGAACTCTGTAGGCTTTGTCTATCTCCAGAGGAGCATCGAACTTCAGGTTGGTGAGTTTAGGTATTATGTCCTGTAGAAAGGCCATGCAAGAACCGTTTTTCTCTTCTTCGCTTTCTGCTATGCCTAAAATCCTGATGTTCCCCCTTCTATTGCGATCATGCAGCTCCGCTGTTTGTTTTAGTAGTATTGCTGTTGTTTTTGAGAGTTCTTGCAGAGCTTTGTTGGATTTTAGTTCTTTATCTTCCACGTCGCTTATCCTCTGCTCTACTTCCGCTAGTCTATTATTTGCTGCGTGTATGCCTGCCCTAACTGCAGCCAGTTCCAGCTGGATAGCATCTGTGGTATGTTTGGTCGATTTCGCTAGATCATGCACGTTTGCCAGTTTTTTAAAGATCATGTCTAATGTCAGGAACCCAAGATTACAGATAGGTTTAATAGCGCATCGAAGACTCAAAGTTTGTACACCCCGAGCAATGGAAGGTTCATGGGTGGAGCTGACTCGAAAATGGCGCCAGAAAAGGCCACCAGAACTGAGTAGCTGTTAGCGTTCTAGTGTTTGGCAGAGAACGCGCTGGAATCCTAGGTGAGGCTCGCGCTGCCTAGGAACTGCGCACTTCACCAAGAATTCTAGAGAGTCCGGTGCGCATTCCAGTGCACGCTGACTAGAAGAGTTTCAGTTCTCACTCGAAGGCTTTTCAGAATCTACCCTGAAGAGTTTTCGGAAGTCAGTAGATACAAGTTCGAAATCCGAGTTCCATGAAATAAAGTGACTTTTGAGGAGAACAGCAGATCTTAGTTGGGAAGATTTCGCACCGAGTCGTCAGGAAGAGGAAGCAGCGTCAACAGGAGCATCTGAAGGAAGCACAAGAAAAATGAAGCTAAGTTAACGAGTGTATATTTGTCACGTCAGAGAACTGAAGTAAATTACCGAAAGCAATAGAGTCATAGAACTACTGTGAGGGAAGTGGCTTTACTGTAATTCTTCACAGAGGTAACGAGTAGTAACGACAAGTCCTGAAAAAGAATTGCAATATAGATTAGAACTCTTGAGCAACTACAAATAATAGAATAAGATAAAACCATACTTACCACAGAAATAAGTCGTCAAACAATAGCTAACTACTGAGAGAGAAATACCACCACGAAAAGAGAAGAAAGCATTAAACACACAGATGAATAATTACCAATAGGAAAAGACCTCAAACACAGTAAGTAGTATACAAAATTAAAATAGATAACGTCAGGTTTAAAAGAAAGCAGAAGTTCTTAACAGATAAATGTAACTATATTACAGGTGTGCAAAAAAGAAAAAGAAGCTGTGAATTAAGGCAGATACCAAGGAAGATAAGACATAGGAGAGTAAAGAGAAAAATAGGAAAGTAAGTGAGAAGCTCAGAGAGAAAGATTTATATGAGGCAGATAAACCTTGGGTTCTAGCTATTTCCTTTTTTTTTAATTGCAGACGAAGAATATAGTTAATGAAATAAAAGCACACACAGAAAAGAAATAGAAGAGAAGCAGAGTTCTGAAATTGGCATGGTAAGGAAATAAGGCAATAGGGGTTAAGAGATAAGAGAGGTTAAGGACTAAAAGTTTATGATAACAATAACTCTTATCTACAGGTTATTTCTTCAGCAAAAGAAGTCTGCTGGACGGACTCCTGAAGGAAGCCGCAGAACAGTCTCTTCTCTCTTTTGTTATTTTATCCACTTTCCCCCTTCCCCCTAGATAGCCACTCTAGAGACTTGTCACACTAAGCTCTGGATTGCTGTCGGGGTGGATTTGGGAACTAGCATCTCTGTTCCTGTGTAAGTTTGAGTACTGTAATTAGAGTCTGACAGAGTGTAGTGCCCACGTTGCATTTTACACCCAAACAGAGATGGCTGAGGGAATAGACGTACAAGGTTTAGGAACAATATTAGATGCCATACAAAAAGAGTTAAGTGCAGTCCGAGAGGAAAACCAGAACCTCAGATTAGAAGTAGTAAATTCTAGAAAAGAAACCGCAGAATTGGCGCAAAGACTTAGACAACCTTTTGGTTCAGGGTCGGACGCTCAAGCATCATTGACAGAAGGGACTAATAGGATGACAACTCAGGTGATTCACTCCCTCTCACCTGTCATTCCATTAGCGGCACCCGAGCGTTTTAGTGGGGATGCAGCATCCTGGTCTTTGCCTCTGATTTCAAAAGACGATCCCATCTTGCGGAATTATGAGAACTTCAAAGAAGAGTTCCTTCGAATATTTGACAGAAGGCGGATATCCCAAGCCGTAGACAATGAACTACTCGACCTAAAACAGGGCAACCGCGATGTGGTCTCTTATTTGGCTCAATTCAATAAACTAGTGGTGGAAACCAACTGGCCTGAGAGTAAGAGAGCAGCGGTGTTTTATCGAGGTTTAAGAGATGAGCTAAAGGATGCATTGGCCGGAATACCCAATAGACCCACAGAAATCTCCGCGTTGGTGGATTTAGTGCTGGAAATCGATTTCCGTCATGGGGAAAGAAAAGGTGAAAAAAGGAAAGATTTCAAGTCAGTAATTCCACGATTTGATCGAGTAAGGTCGGAAGGAGGACGAAGCAATGAAGGTCAGCAGGGCATCGAACCAATGCAGATTGGTACAATACGGGGTCCTCTTTCCAAAGAAGAGAAGGAAAAGAGAACAACCAACAACCTATGCATGTACTGTGGATCGGGAGGTCATTTTGTACGTGCGTGTCCGAAGAAAGCCAAGGGAAGTTTCAAGCCGAAGGAAAACTAAAGGCACCATCTGTTGGAGGAGTTGAACAGGTGGATGCGATTTTCGATCAGACTCCAAAAGAACATAGGGTGGCCAATACTCTACAGTCTGCAGCGCCACATCTAACTTTATCCATGGAAATCAGGTTTCGACACATTACACTGAGGGAAGTCTCAGTGATGATCGACTCAGGAGCCACCGGAAACTTTTGCGATCTAAAGTTTGCGAGCAAGGTGGGAATCGAAGCCATCAAAAAGTTAAAAGCAGAGCCCGTTAGGGCAGTGGATGGAACCAACCTGTCCTCTGGTCCAATAGTCAGTCACACAGAATTAATTCATCTGATCTCGAATGACGGACATGAGGAGAAGATCCAGTTTAACTTAATCGATGCCCCCCAATTCCAGTTGATCCTTGGGCTACCCTGGCTTACTGAACATAATCCAACAATCAACTGGAGTACCAGAGCCATTAAGATGGAATCAGATTATTGTTTGGGAAATTGTTTCAGGGGCCAGCTGCAGGAGCAAGAGGTGAATCCTGCACATTCGTTGTGTCAGACGGGAGAATCAATTTGTGTAATTCATGTGCAAGACATACCAGAGGAATATCGAGATTTTGAAGACGTATTCAATGAAGTGGAGGCAGAACAATTACCACCCCACAGACCTTATGATTGTAAAATTGAGATCGAACCCGGTTCAAATCTACCTTGCAGCCGTGTGTATGCCCTTACGGAAAAAGAACACCATCACCTAAAAGAGTATTTGGACAAGTATCTAGCAAACGGCTTCATTCGTCCCTCGCAGTCCCCAGTCTCCTCGCCCCTATTTTTTGTGTCAAAGAAAGAAGGAGATTTGAGGACTTGCATTGACTACAGAGCCATCAATAAGATTACAAAAAAGAACCGTTATCCATTGCCGCTAATATCTGTTTTGCTAAATCAAGTGAAAGGAACAACAATTTACACGAAGTTGGATCTGAGGGGAGCGTATCATCTGGTGAGAATGAAGGAGGGCGATGAGTGGAAGACAGCTTTCAGAACGAGGTTCGGCCTATTTGAATATCAGGTTATGCCCTATGGGCTATGTAACGCTCCCGCAGCCTTTCAACACTTCATAAACGATGTATTGAAGGAATTCATCGACCAGTGTGCACTGGTGTACATCGATGACATCCTTATCTACTCTGAGAACAAGGAAGAACATCAGGATCAGGTTAGAAGGGTCTTGCAGAAGCTGAGAGAAAACAGACTGTTCGTAAAGCTAGAGAAGTGTGCCTTCAGTGTCTCTCAGGTTGAATTTTTGGGCTTTGTAATTTCACCAACAGGCATTCTTATGGACCGCAAGAAGATCGAAGCGGTGATAAATTGGAAGCCCCCCGAGAGCGTCAAAGAAGTACAAAGCTTTATTGGTTTTGCCAATTTTTACCGGAGATTCATTGGAGAATTTTCGCATAAGATTTTGCCACTCACCCGTCTATTGAAAAAAGGGGTCAAATTTGAATGGACAACTGAAGCTGAAGAAGCCTTCCAATCCCTAAAGAGAAGTTTTACGTCTGCCCCAATCCTACAACATGCAGATCCGACTGAACCATTTTATGTGGAGACCGATGCCTCTGATCAGGCGGTGGGAGGAATTTTGTCCCAACGAAGCAAGCAAACGGGGCAGCTGCATCCAGTCGCCTATAGGTCAAGAAAATTAACTCCGGCAGAAATAAACTATACCATCACAGAGAAGGAGCTATTGGCCATAAAAGACGCATTCAAAGATTGGAGACATCATTTAATGGGGGCACAGCATCAAGTCACAGTATATACAGACCATAGAAATTTAAAATTTCTAAAAACAGCCAGAACCTTAACACCAAGACAATTGCGATGGTCGCTGTACTTTGCTGATTACGATTTCGTCATTACTTATCGACCAGGGGCCCAGAACGGAAAAGCAGATGCCTTGTCTAGGATAGACACCGAAAATCAAAAGACATCTGTAGGAAATCAATCCATTATTCCAAGTGAGAAGATTATTGGAGCAATCACTTCAGTTGATCTTGAACAGGGTATCGCTGACGCAATGGATGAAAAGACCATGAAAGAGTGGGCGAAGGAGGAAGGAAGAGAGGTTCGTAATCAGTTGCCCTACTTCCAAGGAGCTCTGTATATTCCCACTAAAGAGTTGCAGCAACAGATTATCAAGGAATGCCATGATGCAAAGTTGGCAGGACATAAGGGAGAGGCAAAGACCAGAGAACTGATCCAGCGACACTACTGGTGGCCTGAAATGTCGAAGAGTATTGAGCAATATGTTAAGACTTGTGAGATCTGTGCTCAGGGAAAATCCGAAAGGCAGGCCCCAAAAGGTTTACTTATGCCCTTACCCACTCCACCTTATCCTTGGCACACTGTTACATTAGACCTCATAACTGACTTACCCCTTAGTCAGGGCTACAATACCATCTTAGTAGTAGTAGATTCCCTTTCTAAAATGGCTCATTTTACAGCGTTAAAGGGAGTGCCAACAGCTAAGCAGTTGGCAACTCATTTTAGTGCTCAAATAGTGAAAATACATGGAATCCCTAAAATAGTAATCACGGATAGGGGTCCACAGTTCATTTCCCACTTTTGGAAATCTTTCATGGAATGGTTGGGTACAGAAGTCCGTTTTTCCACCAGTTACCACCCAGAAACTGACGGTCAAACCGAGAGGGTGAACCAGGAACTTGAACAGTATCTGAGATTGTTTCTTTTGAAACAAGAAGGAGATTGGTCGGATTATTTGTGGGCAGCAGAGTTCGCCCATGATAATGCAAAGAATGTTTCCACTGGGTATTCCCCTTTCTTTATGAATTATGGAAGACATCCCAACTCGACCCTCAGGCAAACCGAGATCTCAGTTCCGGCAGTGGAGGAGATTGTAACACAGTTAGATCAGGTACATAAGAGGGCAATTGAAAATCTTGAACTAGCTAAAGAAAAATATAAGAGTTATGCAGACAGAAAGAGACGAGTAGGCCCCTCATTGGAAATAGGAGACAAGGTCTGGTTAAGTACTAAGAATTTGAGATTGAAAGGTAATCGGAAGTTTCAACCGAGATTTATTGGTCCATATCTGGTAGAGGAGAAAATAAATCCGGTGACTTACCGAGTTCAATTGCCACCAAAGTTGAAAATACATCCAGTTTTCCACATATCCCTGTTGAAGAAGGCTCCAGAAGATCTGCGAAAAAACCTGCCTCCAAGGCCTCTTCAGCTAGAGACTGGTACTGAATTTGAAGTCAAGGAAATTCTAGACTCCAAAATACAAAAAGGGAAGTTATACTATTTGGTGGACTGGAAGGGTTATGGGCCCGAGGAAAGGTCTTGGGAACGAGAGGAAGATGTCCATGCTCCAAGATTAGTCAAGGCCTTTCACCTACGATCACCAACTAAACCCCAGAGGAGAGAACCTACCTTGTTTGAGGGTACTGTCAGGAACCCAAGATTACAGATAGGTTTAAGACTCAAAGTTTGTACACCCCGAGCAATGGAAGGTTCATGGGTGGAGCTGACTCGGAAATGGCGCCAGAAAAGGCCACCAGAACTGAGTAGCTGTTAGCGTTCTAGTGTTTGGCAGAGAACGCGCTGGAATCCTAGGTGAGGCTCGCGCTGCCTAGGAACTGCGCACTTCACCAAGAATTCTAGAGAGTCAGGTGCGCATTCCAGTGCGCGCTGACTAGAAGAGTTTCAGTTCTCACTCGAAGGCTTTTCAGAATCTACCCTGAAGAGTTTTCGGAAGTCAGTAGATACAAGTTCAAAATCCGAGTTCCATGAAGTAAAGTGACTTTTGAGGAGAACAGCAGATCTTAGTTGTGAAGATTTCGCACCGAGTCGTCAGGAAGAGGAAGCAGCGTCAACAGGAGCATCTGAAGGAAGCACAAGAAAAATGAAGCTAAGTTAACAAGTGTATATTTGTCACGTCAGAGAACTGAAGTAAATTACCGAAAGCAATAGAGTCATAGAACTACTGTGAGGGAAGTGGCTTTACTGTAATTCTTCACAGAGGTAACGAGTAGTAACGACAAGTCCTGAAAAAGAATTGCAATATAGATTAGCACTCTTGAGCAACTACAAATAATAGAATAAGATAAAACCATACTTACCACAGAAATTAGTCGTCGAACAATAGCTAAGTACTGAGAGAGAAATACCACCACGAAAAGAGAAGAAAGCATTAAACACACAGATGAATAATTACCAATAGGAAAAGACCTCAAACACAGTAAGTAGTATACAAAATTAAAATAGATAACGTCAGGTTTAAAAGAAAGCAGAAGTTCTTCACAGATAAATGTAACTATATTACAGGTGTGCAAAAAAGAAAAAGAAGCTGTGAATTAAGGCAGATACCAAGGAAGATAAGACATAGGAGAGTAAAGAGAAAAATAGGAAAGTAAGTGAGAAGCTCAGAGAGAAAGATTTATATGAGGCAGATAAACCTTGGGTTCTAGCTATTTCCTTTTTTTTTTTAATTGCAGACGAAGAATATAGTTAATGAAATAAAAGCACACACAGAAAAGAAATAGAAGAGAAGCAGAGTTCTGAAATTGGCATGATAAGGAAATAAGGCAATAGGGGTTAAGAGATAAGAGAGGTTAAGGACTAAAAGTTTATGATAACAATAACTCTTATCTACAGGTTATTTCTTCAGCAAAAGAAGTCTGCTGGACGGACTCCTGAAGGAAGCCGCAGAACAGTCTCTTCTCTCTTTTGTTATTTTATCCACTTTCCCCCTTCCCCCTAGATAGCCACTCTAGAGACTTGTCACACTAAGCTCTGGATTGCTGTCGTGGTGGATTTGGGAACTAGCATCTCTGTTCCTGTGTAAGTTTGAGTACCGTAATTAGAGTCTGACATCTAACGTGCTGTTAATGTCTGGTTTATGTTTGATTGGGGAATCCAGATTCTCACTCTTGTTTTTTTTTGCTTGTTGCATAGTTTTCCCATCGTTACCAGCCATCGTTGCTCGTCCTCTCTTCTCCTGTTGCAGGGTGAGCTTTCCCCTGACCTTCAGCTCTATGATTTTTTCTCTTATGGGTCCTTATTGGTTGTGAGTGTCTTTACCCTTTCTCGATTCCGCAAACTGTTTTCGGCTCGCCGATTAGTGTTGTGCTCTGACTGGCGCTTGTGGCCCCTTGGTTTGTGTATGTAGGTCGTGCCCTAGTTATATGTTTGGTGAGCTGCCCTGTATGATCTGGTTATACCACGTTATGCCTCCTGTTGGGTTATTCCGTATTGCAGTCCTTTTGGTGTTAGAGTTCTGTGGTGTATTGATCTTTCGTTCTGGGTATGATCTATGCTCTCATTGGCTGCGTTATGGGGCTCTCCTGGAAATCACTTGGGCTGTGCTCCCCTGTTGATCTTACACTTGGCTTTAGCCGTTGGGTGGTATTCGTAGATAACACTGTAGACGCTAGATACTGTAGACTGGCGTGAGAAGAGCCTGTGGGGCGAATCGGGCTAAAGGTTTAACTTTGAATGCTTTCTATCTGGGAGGTTTACGTTTTTCTCTCCATTCGGTGTTAGAGGTATTTCGCCCCTCATATGTTATGGGTGGTGGGCACGCTGTCCCTTGCTTAGCTTTGCCTGTTCACCCTTTATCATTATAGTTGTGGGTTACAAAGATGGTGGCGCCCAGCTTGAAGTTTTGGTTTCGCTCGGGCCGATTTGGAGCGTTGGGCGCACCTCCGATCCTTCTCCAGGCTTCTGTGCACCGTAATGACCCTGTCTCTGATATTTGCCCTCTCCTGTGTGCTAGATTTATTCCTCTCTTCCTCACCGTCTGTGTAGGTCTTATGTTGTTGTTCGCCGTGGGTGTCACGTTGTTGTTGCTTCCCTAAAAGATGACGGTCCCCGTCAGCCAGTATCTGTTTGGAGTGTTAGGCGCACCACTGATCTCCCCTAGGTTTCGGTGCTTAACTTTGTTTGTTCATAGCTTGACTCTGTTGTGTTGCGTACCCAAGATGGCGATATAAGATGGCGGCACCCAGTTGAAATTTAGGTGCTTAACTCTGTTTGTTCGTATTTGCAAAGATGGCAATACAAAGATGGCGGCCCCCAGCTGGAAGTTTCGGTTTTGCTCGGGCCGAATTTGGGCGTTGGTCGCACCTCCGATCCTTCCCTAAGCTTCGGTGCACCGTACTGACCCAGTTTATGATAGTAGCTCTCTCCTATGCGCTAGGCCTACTCTTCTCTCACCCGCCATCTATGCGAGTCTTAGGTTGTTGTTCGCCGTGGTTGTCCCTAGATTTGTTCCTTTCTTCCTCGCCGACTGTGCAGGTCTTATGTTGTTGTTCGCTGTGGGTGTCGGTTTGTTGTTGCTTTCCTGAGAGATGACGGCCCTCGTCAGCCAGTATCTATTTGGAGCGCTAGGCGCACCGCCGATCTCCCCTAGGTTTCGGTGCTTAACTTTGTTTGTTCGTAGCTTACCTCTGTTGTATTGCGTACCCAAGATGGCAGTACGAGATGGCAGCCCCCAGTCGAAAGTTTCGGTTTCGCTCAGGCCGATTTGGAGCCTTGAAATTTCCTAAGGCTTTGGTGCACCTTAATGACCCAGTTTATGATATTGGCCCTCTCCTTCTTGCTAGACTCACTCCACTCTCCCCTTCCGTCAGTGCAAGTCTTAGGTTGTTGTTCCCTGTGCGTTGTTGCTTCCCTGAAAGATGGCGGCCCCCCTCAGCCAGTGACTGTTTCGGTTTCACCTTTGCCCGTTAACTTTATCGCACCTCCAATTGTCATTGACTTGGCGCTATCAGATCCGCGATATCGCATGAAGTTCCCAGCAATATTGACCTTGCGTGCGATTCTACGGGTTGGTTGCAGGGGAACACTGTGTGTGTGTGTCTGAGCCTCTGGTTTTTGCCTCGGGGTAGTTCAATTTGTGGCCACCATCTTGGGTCCTGTTATCATCCTCTCTCCGATTCTGGGTTTCTTCCCCCCACGTTGCTTGCCCGGTCGCTTTGGTCAGCCCAGCCGGCTCCCTGCTTGTTTCCGACATCCTCTGGTGTCACTGTCTTCCTGGTTCTCTCAGCGCATTTAAGTTCTTTTATGTTGCTCACTCCCAGGGGTTACGGAGCTATGGAGTCAGGCGTCTGCACCCATTGCTGTCTAAGCCACGCCCCCTAAGAAACGCGCTTTTGTAATGTTTATGCATGATGGTGTTTCGATCTTATTTACTGCATGAAAATAGTGATATGAAATGGTTTACGTGGGTAATTTGGTTGTATTGGCATATCGTTGTGTTGTGCAGGTAAACACAGCGATGGTTTCTGAAGCTATGGGCTTTTGAAATGATTGTAGTGTCCTACTAGACACGTTCTAGTGTCTCAGCAGGTACTCATTTTACCAGCTACTCCTTCGATGGATGGCCACACCCCCCCACCCTCCCATCCACCACAAGCGTCATGAGCGACGTAGGCCTGTTAATAAAAATGCCCAAGTGCACGTGGCAGTAGAAAGCTAAGTAAGCATCACCACTGTGTCTACGCCTCTTATTTCTATGGTATGTAGTCCTAGAGCCCATGACATTACATTGGGGATGAGCGGATCTGACCCTGCGTGTATAAGCCTGCTAGTGCGTAGCTGTTCCTCAAGGAGTAGTTTGGGCTGACCAGGGCCGGCTTTAGGGCGGTGTGACCGGTGCCACCGCACCAGGTGCTGGCTTCCGGGGGGTGCCGTGTTTGGAAGTTTATTATGCTTTTGAGGCACCTGCTGCAGCGTTTCTTTCCCCCGGCAATTATCAGGCCTCATAAATGTCAAGGTAACTCATGTGATTAATTATCTTCCTGGAGAGAGATCAGCATTTTGTATAGTTGAGGTTATGACTCATGTGAAGTTAGTGCAGAAGGTTAATATGCCAGCTGCAAAGAACGTGTACCCAGTAGATTACAGAGTGCGTATGATGTAAACAGATCAGCAGGTTACTGCTTTCAAAAGAGAAATCCTTTTGCTACTTGCAATTTATAACTTAAAGTCCTAATATAGAATAGTGAGCTATTAACTTTCATCCTATAACTGCATACATACTGCAAAGTATACATTATTAGAACATTGATTAATGTTGCAAAAAGGGTTAATTTGGCTAGAAATCGATTATTATTATTAAAGAAAACTCCCAACTATGCTGTTTCTTTTTCGACTCTGAGTTTGTGCATCTCCACACCAAGCACTCTTAAGCTATACTGCCTACCAGTATGGATGACATGTGACTCCTACACTTTTAGTCCTTTGGCTTATGTAACATTTCCTATAGACTGATTTACAGTGTATGATTGATTGTCTCTGTGTAATGTGTGTGTGATGCAAAGTGCTCGGACACCCTACACTGGTATGAGTGGCGCTATATAACTAATTCAATGCATCTGAGAGAGTGTGGTTATGGAGACTTGGTCACTGTTAAAGGGTGCTAGTGAGAGAATCCGTGGGGGAGGTGGTCATTGGGGGGGGGGGGGCGCCAACAAACATTGTCGCACAGGGCGCCACCAGCACTAAAGCCGGCCCTGGGGCTGACTCCAAACCGCTGCGATCAACCGAAGACCAGTGACTGGGTGATACATCGCAGCCTGTACCACGCTTGAGGCGCCTCTATGCTGCGGACCCTGTAATAATAATAATACCGAAGCTTATAGAGCGCGACAGCTACCCCAAGCAGGCGTGTCTGCAATAAGTGGACCCCTCCAGCAATGCCTACAAGGGGCGATGAGACTGCTGCATCTGGGGACCAGCTGAAGGGCTCGCAGGTGAGGGAGGCGTGCATCAGCCGCAGCTGCATCACGTGAGAGCCTCGCCCCTACAGCAAGTAATGCAAAACCTGCAAGGAAAAGCACGGCCTGCAGGTCTAGGAAGCTGTGCCGCCCACCCTCACAGTTCGAAGTGGCAGTAACACTTACTTGTGCATATCATGTATGGCTGCCACGACCAGAGCTAGAACTATGAGCAGGCATGCTGCCCTACTGCACCGATGTCTGCGAGCCCTTGCCTGCAGCTCCAGTCCCCGGGTGAAACAAGCATTTACAATGCAATGGTCTCGGCAATATTATAGGTAGAGCTATTGGTATGGCTCATTATTTTTTTATTATGTTTTTATCCCTAAATAAATGGCATTGTCATTTCTATTGGCATTAGCTTTTTCAATGACGACTCCATTCCTCCCATCATCCCCCTCTCCCTCACTACTCTACACTATTATTCTGGTAAAGCTCTTCCCTTCACTTGCCCGAATATGAACTTTGGACTTTAGCGTAGACCTTGCACGAAATGTTCCTTAGACTTCTATCATGATTGCATTACCTGTGATGTAAAAATATGCAAATTACTTTACCTAATGTAAAGTTATTTAGTTCCTATACGTGGAACATGAGCTCAAAGCACAATTTTATGCCGCGGGGTGAGAGCGGGCGTAGGCCGCGCAGATCTCTGGGCCGGGCTGCGTGTGGTCGGCGCTCTCGAAGCTCCCCCTGGTCGGAGCTGCAGGCGGTGAGGTGCGGCTGGCCCTGCTGGCGGCATTGGGGCCATTACAATATTCTGTGCCCGACTGTGTGAAGGGGCTGCTGTTGAGTGGGGGCGCCGGTGAGACGAGGCCTGCCTCGAGCCCTGTATGAATATTCGGCAGACAATTTGGGCCGCAATAGAGATGAAGCCGTGCAGTTTGGAGGCCTGAGGCGGGATGGATGAGTGCGGCGATCTCCCACTGGCTGTTGCGTGGGGGGGGGGGTAAGCAACCAGACAAATCCAAGGCTCTGTACCACATTTTTTAGCGAGCCTTCAGTGGCTGAATCAAACCGCGCACGATCGGCACTCCCGAGGCACCCCATCCCTGGTCGGGTCTGCAGGTGGTGGAGGTGCTTGCGGCATTGGGGCTATTGCAATATTCTGAGCGCGATGAGGTGAAGGGGCTGCTGTTGAGTGGGGGCGCAGGTGAGACAAGGCCTGTCTCGAGCCCTGTATGAATATTCAGTATAAGGGAAAAGTGGTCCCAGAGTATACAAGCTTATTGAGAGCTAACACCGAATCGATATCAAAGGATACAAAAAAATTATAATGTCAAAGTGTTATTTAATCACACATTGGCAAAATACACATTTTTATAAATAGATTTGACATTAATCAAACAGTGCGGGGTGCCATAGGAAGGAAGGGGGGGTTGTGAATTTGGTGAGGTAAAGGGGGGAAGGGACATATAAATTATATCAAACTGTCACACCTTAATTGTAAGGCAAAACAATTTTTAAGCCACACAATCCAGATGAAGTTCATTAGTTTGAATGTAGATTATTTACAAAAACCATGTACGAACAGAAGAACACAGTGTAAGTTGCACTGTTGAGAGTACTGGCAATATCATATTGTCGACGTTTCGACCCCTGGACATAGGTAGGTTAGTTGGCTCCTTACTAACGGGGTCTTCTTCAGGACAAAGGCGACGGTGTAACACGGAGGAATGGCACCTACAATGATTTTAGGTCAGTGTTACAAATGAATTACGGGTCCCACCAAGGAAAAGTGAAGGGGACTCAGTATGGAAGGAATCGCTATATTTACCATATTTGAAGGTGGACATATGGTCAATGTTGACTTGGCGTCAGAAGGCGCGGGGGCTGATAGGCTCCAAATGGGGGTGGGGTGAGTGACACCTACAAAGAATTATGAGGTGTCATTGTGATAATGATCCACAAAACAAATAAAGGATTCATTAAAGTTCAAAAAACCTGGGCGTTAGTGACTTACTCATTTATGATCAAAGTCGCACCGGAGAAATTAATAACTCCAACGTCACACGCCGTGGCGCACCATCGGTGGGGAAAGTGAAATTAATCACAACGAAATTCGGCCTCTAAAAATATAAGGTGAAAGAACGGCAATGTAAAAACACTTAAAAACCGAACCCAGAGGAAGTGCAGCGCAAGGGACAAGGTACCGAGAGCTATCATCAGCAAATAGAACTTCATAAGATCTGGGAAAAATCAGCACATTCGACATAAGACCCAACAGATAAGCTACGGGTCACAGTAGGAAAAGAAACAGCCAACATTCCATACCCTTATTTAAAAGTAATACAATCCGAATATGCAAATAGGGTCATGTATACACGCCGGCCCCCGAAGGATAAAACATAACTCAGAGGAGAGAGCAGATTAACAAAACGAGGATGCCGGGCAAAGGTATAAATTAACCATCAAAGCGATGAAAAATGAGCGCTTTTATTCAAACTGTGTGCCGGAAAGAGCTACAAAACCAAACCTTCAACGATTAAATCGTGCACGGGATTAAATCAATAGCTAAAAGCCAACGCACAGGGAGAGAGTAGAATGAGTCCCTTACCGTGAGCAGCGGCAGCAAACGCTGTCCTCAGAGGTCGTAGACAAAGCACTCAAGCAGCACTGAGTAATCATTGAAATAGAGAGGCCCGGGCCGCATGACGTTCAGCACGGCGCAGACGCTAGATGCTTGCAGTCAAAATGTATTAGAAGAAAGACAACGGGTTGTTTTCTTCGGGATAATTAAAGAGTATAATCAACGGGATAGATATTGAACTTGTAAAAAGGAAGAGGCCCGTGTGAATGCGGGATAGTAATTCTACACTTTTCATGGAAGTGGTTAGCGTTGTAAATACCACGTAATTGTTCTACACACATTATTGCAACCTGGATAAATACAATGCTAAAACGCGTCTGTATTGCACATAATGGCTTAGCATGGAAACAACAAAAAAAGCAGATGTACATTATTTAAAGGCAAATCGAGTTGTAGACAGTAAACATCAGGCATTATGAAAACATGTTTAACATGTGTATAGGCCGTTTGACAGTGGCAAAGGTTCAGAAGGAGATTCCCCCTTGTTCAAGTTACTGGAGTTAGAGAGCTTAGAAAAACAGAGACCTGGATGGTAAACAATGGTTAGAAATAAATACATTGGCTACGGATGGTACCAAAGATTGCATCATAAGAGGATACCTTATCACGAAAATATATATATATATGTGTGTGCACATTATGTTGATACATGAATATTACCATCACATGCCTCCAATGAACAACATTGCAAATGCTCGTGAGATAACAATTATCATCAAGCTAGTCAAGGACAAATACAGGCCAACAGTCACCAAAACTGCCTAATTGCTGAGAATGGCCAATTGTGCATTACTGGGATCTTGTTCATTCAAACCCAATTGATGGTATCAAAGCGGATCATCCATTTACATTCCCTAATGGCAATAGAGATGAAGCTGTGCAGTTTGGAGGCCTGAGGCGGGATGGATGAGTGCGGCGATCTCCCACTGGCTGTTGCGTGGGGGGGGGTAAGCAACCTGACAAATCCCAGGCTCTGTACCACATTTTTTAGCGAGGCTTCAGTGGCTGAATCAAACCGCGCACGATCGGCACTCCCGAGGCACCCCATCCCTGGTCGGGGCTACAGGTGGTGGAGGTGCTGGCGGCATTGGGGCTATTGCAATATTCTGAGCGCGATGAGGTGAAGGGGCTGCTGTTGAGTGGGGGCGCAGGTGAGACGAGGCCTGTCTCGAGCCCTGTATGAATATTCGGCGGCCAATTCGGGCCGCAACAGAGACGAAGCTGTGCAGTTTTGAGGCCTGAGGCGGGATGGATGAATGCCGCGATCTCCTCCAGGCTGTTGCATGGGGGTTTAGCTACCAGATAAATCCTGGGCGCTGCACATTATCCAGTGAGTTTTCGGCGGCTGGATCGGGCCGCGGCGCAGACGTGCCCCTCCTCCCTGGCCTTGGGCGTTCAGGAGACTGCCGGACTAGGGGGTCCAGGGCAGAGGGCCGGATGGTGGCTATATCGCGGACCCCGGACAGTGGCCTGCAACACTTGTTTGACTGCAGCATAAGCCAGCGGCAGATATGTCTGTCCCGAAAGATGTTTAAGCCATCATTTCACTTTGCCCTGCTTACACACGCGTTGTACCACCCTTCACTGCCCCGGGTCACAGGCCATGTTTTGGCATCAGGGGACAAGCTTTGCGTCAGGGCCGGCAATCCGCTCACCCCCACAATAAAGAGCTAGGAATTACCTGACATGTCAGCCTTCCCTGATCTGGTGTTCCACTTCGTCCGAAAGTCTACCCCTGTAGGAGACAAACGCCTGCAACGCCCTCGGAGCTTCGCGTGATTGCTAAAAAATGGCAGATGGAAGCTTCGAAACTATTTCGGATTCGGGGGCGTGTTCCTGCTGTTCTAAAAGGGCGTGGCTAAAAAGTGGAAAGAACAGCAAGGAACACCTCCCCGAATCTGAAAAAGACGGAGCCTATTTGGAGGGACGGCTCTCTCCTCCAATGGCTGGCCTCCGTTTAGGAAGCCAGCCAATGGAGGAGAGGCAAAAAGAGAGGCGGGCTAAGGAGCCACTCTCAGAAACATTAAATCTCCGACTTCCGGTTCTGCCGTCGGCAGACCGGACAGTCCTCGACCTAAAAAGGACACCACACCCGCAGCATCAGAGAGACTGCCACAGTCTGAGACGAGTGGTGTCACAGTGCTGTCAGCGGTGCTCCACACAGAGGCCAAGGAAGATTGCCGCGATAGTGCGCGGATCGAAAGAAGGCCTCGGAGGACAGTCCAGCACTGATACTGGCGAGGGGAGGCTAGCCCCCAAAGAGACACGCACTCTCAGCAGGACGCCCATGAAAGACCCGCTCAGCTGGGTATGCCAGGGCCCTGATATGATACGCCCCATTCCGGTTGAAGCACCCATCTGCCCATACTTGTCACTGTCTTTCCTTGTGTGGTGTGGGATGGGTGGGAGGGGGAATGAGCCAATGAAGAAAGCTGCACAGGCCCCCCCCCCCACCAGCGAGGCCCATAAGCTGCCTTCTGCCGTACAGACCGGCCCAGACGGGAGAAGTGACCTGGCGAGCAGAAGCCTGACACATTCCCCTGCCCTGTCGTCACCCACCTGGTCCAAGAGAAAGATCTGCTGGCCTCTGGTAGTTGCACTTCACAGCCGCAAGAAAGAGAGTGCATCCCCCACAGCAGCCCAGCCTTGCTGACCCCCTACCTGCTGAGGCCCCGCAAGAGAAAACTGCCACCTGCTGGTGAGAGTAATTTTTCTCTGTCCGGTTCAGAAACTGCCCCCGCTCAGCCATGTCCCGCCCAGGGTTTGCCAGTAAATGAAGCGCTTTCAGCGTGTGATGGTGCCCGCCCGCAGCGTCCCTAGTGCCTGATCCAGACACTGCACCCTGAGCCACCAAAGAGGTGAAAAGATTCCAGCAGGGAGAGCGGTGCGATGCCGCATGTGCTGCCTGCCAGTGTGGCCCCGAGCAAGGATACTCACAGATACATAATAAAGAATCTGCATTTGAAGCAAACAAGGCCCTACAACTTCTGTGCAGGAGGCCCGCTGCACTCACACTGCCAGCAGCTGCTAAAGCATGCTGAGCCAGGTGGAAGGCTGGCCCAGGACCTTGAAGGGGAATGGTTTTACTAAGCCTGTGGTACACTGGCGCCGCCTGGAGGCCATCTGCTTTCAGGGCAGTAGGAGAGAGTGCTGCCTTAAGGGGGAACCACCATTACGGCAATAAAGAACAGGCTGCATGGAAGGCTGAAGACATGACCCAGGTATTTCAGCACCAGCCTGTCCGGCAGAATCCCTCACCCAAGAAACTGCAGCAGCAAAGAGCCCCCATGATGCCATAAGCATCCCCAGCCCAAAAAGCAGCCAACTGAGAATAGAACATGAACTTGTGTTTCAGCCAAATCTCCCTGCTCAAATAGAGCTGCTCCCCGTCTCCCATGCTGCAGGGTAGACCATAGCTAGGACTGGCCATGAAAGCATGACATGCCTCCTGGTGGTGAATGGCTGCCAAAGCAGGATGCCTCTGCCAGGAAGGGGGACTGACTCTCTCTGTTGTAGTGGATGAGAGCATTGTGCACCCCCTAGTGGCAAGCCACAGCAGAGACAGAGGTGTGCATGTACAGCACACACTCAGGAAATGCCTATTATAGCCCGAATGCAGAGAGCACCTACACATCTCAACTGCAATAGCACCGCCCGCAGTGAGCCACGCACTATTTAGGGAGGACCCTGAACACTGCCTTAAGACTGCGTTGCACATCGGCCTATTGCAGGCATGAGGAGAGCCACACATCTCCAAGTGGCAAGCTGCCACCACCGCATCATTGAAGAAGAGAATGTGGCACAACACCACATCGTGAAGAAACGAAGAGTGGTAATCCTGTCACCCTGGCGAACCGGACGACCACAGGTGTGCTGGAGACATCAATAAGTGGATAAGAACGAGGACTCGCACGACTACAAAAGTGCACCCACAGACACAAGCCAGCCACCGAGGCGGAGCGACATCCCTGGAGACAGCTCAATGAGAGAACCACATGTAAGCTGCCAACAAGCGCAATCCGCATTTCCACCTTACGCTTCCCAGTGTGACTGTCAGTTCCCAAGTGTCAGCTGCTTGAGACAGGTGGCATCCCTGCTCGCGACCGCAAATGCCACAGGAGAAACCGCACCAGCAAAGACACTGAACTAAATGGCTGCAAATTCCCCCAGTCATCCTCACTCCAGGCGAGTCATCACCACCTGTCGTCCAGGTCATCCATGTGGCAAACACATCCCTGAGTTCCATGGGCATCAGCAAAACCACTAAAGAAGTATTTCAACACCAAAGTGGAGCCTAAGCCCTACAATCCACCAAGACAACAACAGGAGAAAAACTTCACAGCGGATTTCACCAACGCTGCTCATGCCCCAAGTTTGAACTTTTAACACCAGTTGAATCACATCGAGAGCATGTCGGACTGATCACCATCACATAGGTGGACTGTCACCCAACTAACGTGAAGCCAAGGGGTCAGGATTTCGTCAGCACAGTGTTTGTGTCCAGCGGTGTTCTGTTTAAACTATTGATTTGTGCCGAGATGCCCGGGTGCTCCCAGCTGCACCTGTCCACTAGCGGACTGCATCACGAGGCAGTGAGACTGGGTTGTTTTAGTTGTTTTCATTCATTCCCATAGGTTGGACGTTGTTTTGTTTTTCAATAAAGTTTGAGAGGAATGTAGTGTCCTGCTGGACACGTTCTAGTGTCTCAGCAGGTACTAATTTTACCAGCCACTCCTTTGAGGGCTACCCACACACACCACACCTATCCAGCATAGGCATCTGGAGTGACGTGGGCACGTTAATATTTTATGTTAATGTTTGGTGACAGTACCCACACCAAGACACGCACACTTCAAAAATAAAACATCTTTTGTATTCAAGTCTGCCACATTTACAGGAGTGCAGTCTATGGCTAGTCAATCACATTACATAAAAACACACCCACTGAGGAGAGCGCACAATCCTCTTGCCTGCCCTGAATCCACTGGGAAGGTCTTAAAGGTCTTGAAATTGCACTTAAAGAAACCTCTCCACCATAGTTGGATGTTTGGACAAATAGGCTTTTTGTCTTGCCTAAGATACTTTCTTTAAAATTTGCCCAGTAGGGCGGATGGCATAGACTTTGAAGATGATGGAAAGTGTGTGATCGCAAATTCTTTGTGAGAGTACCCAGGATTAAACATAAATCCAAAGGGGGAAACGCATTTTTAAGTCTGTGTTAGCTAAGACTGTTTGATTTTACTAAAATGATATGTATAATATTTTAATAGCGGTGTTTAGCCAGCTGGCTTTATCCCTATGTCTGTTATTGTGTCATTCACATTTTTCCACCATACTACAGCATATAGCACGGGACAGGGGATCAACCCATTTCAGCCAGTGGCTGACCTCACTGTGATTGACACCCCTGCACAAGGAACACAGCCACACACAAAGTAGTCGCCTTCAGTGCCAAGGGTTGCTATGGCAAAGTTTGATATTTTGGATTGATGTGGCCCAGCAGCTTTTCAAACAATAAGGTTTGTAAACGCTATAGGAAAGCAAGCACTGACAAAGCCAAAAAGCCGATACCAGACATTGGCTTTGCCAATGCTTTCTTCGCTTTTGTCCTCCTGTCTTGATTTTCTTTCCCTCCAATCTCCAACACGGCTTATTGTTCGACTTGTTTAAAGAAGCCTTAGAGGCGTATCATTTTTAGGTAATCCTTAAGACCCTCAGCAAGAGACCTTTTGGTAGTGAGCTTATCATAAAATCTAATTAATCAATCAAAATATTTGTTTAAGGTGGAGGCAGGGTGGAAGGTGATACTTTTCTCGACTTCTCTAGGAACGATTTAAAGAAAACTTGTGGTTTGGAACTTGTGTTGTCCTTGCGTGGCGCATGTTGTCACAAGGAAATGTAAGGCCTTAACTGGGATTTAGTTAGCACACAAAGCCATAGCGCTGCCTTACGTTACTTTGCGCCAGGGAGGTTCTCATGCATCCACCCATAGATTTTGACACAATCCCAGATTTACTAAGGTGAGTAATCCTAGGATTGTACTAAAATCCTACGCCTCCCTGAACCAGGAGTAACATTTAGAAATACCTTTATTCTCTCTGCTACTTCCTCTGCCTATACATGCTGCAGTCTGCTGCCAGTGTAAGGGTGCCTGGGTGCGCCCCAAACAGCACACAGTGCGCCAGCAGAAATGCGCCATATCCTAATCGATATGGTACATTTCTTTTGTCTTGCTTTCACGCAATGCAGAAACTTTGCCTGCTGCCCTTCGTTGTGTGAAAAATAAGTTAATATCCCCCATAATCTTGCTTGACAAAGTCGGTAGAAAGTAGAGAGATGAGGTAGTCTTCTTACCTCAAAAGTGTGCTTTTGCCATACCTTAGAAGATATATGCCACAACTAATGTATATGTTTACAACAGACATGCGCAAGAGCCATGTTTTAAAATATTAACATGCATTTTTGCATGAGGACTTTGGTGCAGACATGGGAGCGGCGTCTGTGCTGAAGCCGGCGCCACCTTCGAAATCTGACTTATGACTGATTTTGCAAAATGAAGCCATCTATCCTGGTGAGAGAACTACAGAAAGACAACAGGCCATAATTTACACAAGCAAACAATGCAATATTATCGAGAGGAATGCGCGTGGACAGATAGTACTATCTGCGTCCATTCCTGTTTTTCCCTACAATCTTCGGCCTGCCCCTCCTGCCGCCGAGTCCTGACGCCCTCCTTTTACTATAAATCACAGCAGGCCAGTCGCTGAGAGGAGAAACGGCCCTAAAACGAGTACTTCCGCACAGCAGCACACCTTCCTGCCAAGCTGATAACAAGTTCCTGTTATGTGACTGTAAGCGCACCGCTCGCGCTCTCGAAGTCCCCGGAGAACACGCGGGCGGTGTGGCTTTTTTATGTTTATTTTTCTAAGGTGTTGTGTCTAAGGTGCTGCGCGGGTGATGTATCCAAGGCTCTGGGAGGGGGGACAGTCGCCAAGGCCAGAGGTCGGGCGGATGGATTTGTACTTTAGGTGAACCGAGAGTTCATCTGTGTCACTGCGCTGCCTGACTTGAAACTGAGGGCTGGCGGGAGAGCTGGAATTGTCCGCATTTTCCTTGCTCCCTGTGAGAACAATTTACTGGCAAGTCTGATCGTTTTCCTGATATGGGCCTTGTCGCTGTTTTGCTAAGATGAAGTTTCATCTGCTCCTGCCAGTTGGCAAGAGATTGGCCCTAATTGTTGTAGCTTTAATATCTCTCTTCAATCTTGGTACATCTTAAATAAGCTTCCTGTGTTTAACGCACATGGTATAAGCATGCCGTGTTTTTTTTTTTATAAACACGTTTTTAGTAAGAATAAAAAAGCACTCGGTTAAATTGCTTGTACATGTCATAAAAAACAAATGTGCAAATAGCACACACTGCTTTGTAATGTATTTGTTTCTCTATATTGGTCAGAGTGCATTAAAAAGTATGGGAATTGTGAGTCTGATTGCGACGGGGGCGAAGTCGGTGTACGTGGTAGCAAAGTCAAAGGCGTGGCTATACAAAACAAAAAAACATTTAACTATGATGTTGTTGGTCTTTCACCTTCAGGTAGCTGGATCTAAAATCACGACACCTTTTAGTTAAAAAAAAAAAGTTTATTGAAAGAAAATGCTCGAATGATACAAAATAAGACAAAAAAAATAAGAAAAATAAATAAAAGCGTACATCAGGTTAAGTAATGGCAATGGCATAGGCTATAATCAAAGGTATCAACAATTGAGAACAATTAGGAGCAAAAACTGGCATTTGGCATACAATAGGGTATGAAAAAGGATAATGAGATATACATTACAATCATAAGTAAAAGTTAAAAAAGAAAGAAACAGAAGTACCTTGTTTAACAAAGGACGGAAAGTCATGGAGGTTTAAGGACTTCTTGCTGTAACGGGGATACTGACAGAGAGGTACGAGCAGTCAAATCAAAAAAAGCTGTAACTGGACCCCATAGTTCTCTTCGCTTAAAAGCTAAGGTTAAGGGGTAAACGAAGGTCATGTCTAGTCTGTGATTGTAGCAAACTGCATACCACCAAGCCTTATAAGATAATTTGGTGGAATCCTTCCAATTTTTAGTTATTTGCTGAAACGCTACTGCTAATAGTAAGTCAATTATTCTATCGCTGCAAGTGCAGTGATCCCAGATGGGAGAAAGACTCCCTAAAAAAATGTGAGAAAAAGAAAAAGGGTGAGTGGAAGAAAAAATGGTATTAATTTGAGACCAAACCTGCTTCCAGAAACTAAGAACAAGGTGACAACCAAAAAGCATGTGAAAAAGATCTGCATATGAGGAGGAGCAAGACCAACACTTGCCAGAGGCATCTGGGAAATGAGTACTGAGAGTGAGTGGTGAAAACAATAGACGATTATAAATAAAAAAATAGTGTCTGAGTAGTATTAGCAGCTCTGGAGGATCTACGAATCTTCAACCACAACTTGTCCCATAACTCAATAGGCCAAGAGGTTGTAAGATCTTTTTCCCAGTCATTCTCTATCGTGGTTTTAATGCGGGGGGAGGATAGAGTGTTAAGGAAGGCATATATCTTGGAAGCTTTAGAATGCTTAAGAAGTAGAGAATTCAGTGAGGATGTATCAGAGGGTGCATGAGTTGATGAAGGAGGTACAGCAAGATGGGCATCGTAGGCCTGTTGTAATGCGTGTGTCAACAACAAATACTTGGTTCGAAAAGTAAGAGGTAAGTTGAAAGAAGTAGCAGCCAAATCAAAAGAAACGATCTGAGTATGATGAAACAATTGAACACAACACCTTTCAAACAAAAATCTTTTTATTGATTTTACATCTGTAAAACCAGCATGAAAAGGCTTCAGTTCAGTCTAACATCACAACACATTATTGACATATCTGAAATGGCCATGATAGCCACAAAGGTTCATAAACACTGTGTACATCTGCATTTTCATAGGTCTAGCAACAAAACGTATTTAATTTAAGCAATATGAGTAGTTTTTTTTTTTTTTGTTTTTTTTTAAACCTTTATTACAGAATGCAATAGATATACAAGTATGGGCCTACAACCTTCAGGCCGGCCGCTAGCAAACAGTGGGATCATAAAACACAGTTATAAAACACAAGCGGCAAGTGGTAAAGGTCCCCGGAGTCGAAGGAAGAGTTTGCGGCCACACCGTCCAGACCCCCCAAATGGCGGTTCCATTTTTAAATGAAAAACTACAAACAAACCCACAAGGCAGCAAAAGTCTAAGCAGCATTATGTGCTCCCCTCGGGAGGACCCTACCGATCCACAGGAATAGGGGGGGGGACGAACGGGGACAGAAACAAAGTGGGCAGGAAGACACAGAATCAAGGTAACAAGCAGACTAGGGAGACTGGGCCGCTGCCAAGTCAGGCATCAGTGGCGGGGTACAAATCCCGCCACAATAGGAGTTCCAGGGGCCCCACACTTTCACCCATTTCCCAGGCTTACCTCTCGCCACATACACTACCTTCTCCCGAAACATACACCAATCCATGTTGTCCTTCCATACCGAAACCGTTGGTGACCTCTGGGAGCCCCACAATTGTGCTATGTCACGCTTGGCCACCATATATCCCAGTGTCACCCACCACGTTTGCGGCACCGTGTAATCAGTCGGTTCCCACACATTCAACAGACATCTCCTAGCCTCGGGAAACAGCGTCACATGCGTGACCGCTTGCAACACCGCATGTACACCACGCCAGAATCGCGCCACCTCCGGGCATTCCCACAGAGTATGGAAGAAGGTCCCTAACAAACCACACCCACGCTTACACATCCCATCCACGGCATATCCCATACGCATCAGACCCGGCCCCATAACGTATACCCTGTGGAGTATTTTGAGCTGGACGAAACAAAGGCGGGCCGGTATGGCCTCCTCCTTCGGGGAGGCCACCGCAGATACCCAGTCCTCGTCATCCAGCTCCAATCCATCGGCAACCCATGCCTCACGAAGGCCAGTCAGCAGTCCCGAGCGATCGTTGATGAGCTTTTTGTAAATCAATGAGATAGTGCCATCCGGTACATGCCCGTCTAGCACTCTATCTTCCAGAGGGGAGCACTCCGGGATGGACGCCACATCCGGGAATACAGAACACAGCGCGTGACGAACCTGTATATACCGGAAGTACTCCCTGTCCTGCAACTGGAATTCCGTCTGTAGCACATCAAACGTTTTAAATCCCCCCCTCGTCCAGAGATCGCCCACCCTGCTGATGCCAATCGTGTCCCACTTATCAAAGCCTTTCGTGGTCCACAAGCAGCCCAATCGCTCAGATGCATACAAGGGCGTCGCCCGGGTCAACCTATCCTTCCACCCCATCACCAAGTTTGCCGCGTGCCACACCCGTACCGCGACCCGTGTAGGACCCGTCAAACGTGCGTCGAGCGATCTAGAGTAAAGCGCACGATTGTAGTCGCCACCCGGCAACAACAATTTGTCCATTTCAAAAGCCGGGTTAAGGGCGGGCCCGTAAAGCCCGTAGTTTATCGCAGCCAGCTGGGAGGCCCAGTAATACCGTTTGATGTCTGGGAGGGCCACCCCCCCGTCATACCACGGGAGCGTCAGCTTCGCGAGGGCGATACGCGGCCTCCCGTCCCAAAACAGTTGGCGCTGCAGACCCTCCACCTCCCGAAAGTAGCGAGCCGTTCTGTAGAGCGTATAAGAAACGTGGCAACGACATCATCTTAAACAGCGCCGCACGGCCGAGTGGCGAGAGCGGCAAGCGCCTCCAACGCGCCACATCCTCCTTCAGGCGTTGGAGGGGGGGGAGCAGGTTCTGTTTATATCGGGCCGCAGAGTCCAGGGTAATAAAGATACCCAGATACTTAAATCCCTGCGGAGCAACCTGGATAGGACAACCCCGCGGAAGGATAGGAGCCTCCCCTGAGAGGACATATACACAGGATTTAGCCCAGTTGATGACTAGGCCGGAGTTGCGGCCAAATGAACACAATACATCCACTAACACAATCAACGATTCACGCGGGGAAGCAAGGTACAAAAGAATATCGTCCGCGTAAAGGGAGACGCGATCCTCATACTCAGGAGTCCATCGGAGACCACGAATCGAAGGGTGCCACCGCAGCCACTCCGCCAGGGGCTCCAAGGCGAGCGCAAAGAGGAGCGGCGACAGCGGGCAGCCCTGCCGCGTGCCCCTGCCCAATTCAAAAGGAGCCGATACTCTACCATTCACCACCACCTGCGCCAGCGGTCCGGAATACAACAATTTCACCCAGCCAATAAATCCCGGGCCAAACCCAAACTTCGCCAGCGTCGCCCAGATATACGGCCACTCGAGCGTGTCGAACGCCATAGTGGCGTCCAACGACGCCAAAATGGCTGGCTCACGTATGAACGGGACCCTCGCGAGCACCCCATGCAGACGCCGCAGGTTAAGCGCGGTGTTGCGATGAGGGATAAAGCCGGACTGGTCCTGATGGATCAGATCGCACACCACGCTGACCAGCCGATTAGCCAGCACCTTGGCCAGTATTTTCGTCTCCGCATTCAACAACGAAATGGGCCTGTAAGACGTGACCCGATCCCGCGGCCTCCCCTCCTTATGAATAACCACAATAGTGGCAAGACGCTGGTAGGGAAGGCCATTAGGACCCATGGCCTTGCCAGAGGCGACCGAACGTATGGCGATGGCAATCTCCTCAGATGTCGGAGCCGCGTCCATCAACAATTTATCCTCCTCCGAAAGGGAAGGCAGCGCAATATCTTTAAGCAGGTCATGGGAATCCTCTTCCGGGCGGGAAGATACCGGGGAATACACCCCGCGAAAATACTCAGCGAAGCAATCAACAATTTCCTCCGGCTCAGTGACACACACACCATCCAGTCTCTCAACCGACGGGACAACTCGACTCGCTCTCTCCTTTTTATCCAGCCACGCAATCAGTTTACCAGCCTTATCACCCACATCATACAGTCGCCCCTGTTGCTCTCTACTCAGGCCCCTGGCCGCCTCTGTGACTAGGGCCTTGTAGTCCGCTTGTTTGAGTCTGAGAGCATGCAGTTTGTCGTCTGTGACACCACAATCCAGATCACCCTCCAACTCAGTTATCTCAGATCCGATACGGGTCACCTCCTCCCGCTCGCGCCTCCTGGAATGGGAAATGAGGGATAGGGCCTCCCCCCGGATTACCGTCTTGAACGCCTCCCACAGAGAAACAGCAGACGACACAGATCCCACATTATCTCCAAAATATTGCTCAAGGGATTTAACCAAATCTGCGCGAATTGTGGGGTTACGCAGGTACCAGGGGTTGATCGGGACCACCCTCCCCTCCCCCCTCGGGACAATATCGAAGTGCAACAAGAGCGGGGAGTGGTCGGAAATACCCCGAGCTAGATGCCGCACCTCCCCAACCCTCCCCGCCTGTGCTGCTGGCATCAGAACATAGTCAAGCCTCGAAAGACTGCCATGAGCCCCGGAATGAAAGGTGTATTGTACCTGCGTAGGGTGTTTCAGCCTCCAACAATCCACCAGTCCCAGGGTATCCAAGAGGCCAGACAACCAAGCTTGGGCGCGGGGGAGATCCCTGGGTGGGTGACGATCCTCAGTTCCGGAAATTACAGCGTTAAAATCCCCCCCAACCACTAGAGTCCCCTCCGGCAGTCCAAGAAGAAGGCGCCCCAAATCCGCGAAAGTAGTCATCTGCAACCCCGGCGGGACATAAACAGAAACCAAAACAATCACTCTACCCTCCAATCTACCCACTAGAGCCGTATACCGTCCCCTATCATCATGGAGCACCTCATCAACCTCCAACGGGAGCGAGGTTTTAACCATAATGCCCACACCCCTCGAACCAGAGGTGAAGCCCGAGTGGGCTACAAGACGATAGCCCCGCCTGTTCATGGCACGAAAGGAATTGCCAATAAGGTGTGTTTCCTGCAGAAATACAATATCAGGCGAAATCCGTTTTAAGAACTGCAGGACCACCCCCCGTTTTTTCCTGTCCCCCAGTCCATTAACATTCCAGGACAGAAGTCTCAGTCCCCTACCCCCCATCACAGCCAAAACCGATCAGTCTCCCCCCAGAGAGCACTTTAGATATAGCACAACAATACTTCTGCCTTGTGGTACAAATAAACAATACCCAACCCCAACCCAACATCCCAAACAAAACTCCCCCTCCCTGCACCCCTGCATGAGCCCAGACAGCCCCCCCAACTTGCAGTGTGCCTGTCGCCCCTGTGTGAACTAAACTACAAAGACCCCCTAGAGGAGGAAAGAGAACCCCCTCAAGACACAGCACAACCTCCAATGGAGGGGGAACGAGATACAACAGTCAAGAAACCCTGAGCTTGGCCGAAAAGTGGCATCATCAGGAATGAGCCCCAGTGTCAATAGCTCATACACGGTCCGGTGGGCACTCTCCTCCCGCTGCCCCCATCCCATCCCGATCATGTCCCCCAGACAAAGTGTCCAACCAGTCCCCGGCCGTCTCAGGACGGTCAAAAAAGTGAGTGCGACCATCAGACTCCACACGCAGCCTGGCCGGGAAAAGCATTGCGTATTTTAAGTTCATATCTCGAAGCTGCCGCTTGACGCCCATGAAACTCAGTCTCTGCTTCTGGACCGCCTGCGTGAAATCAGGATAAAAGTTCACCTCCATGTTCTCCAGCTTAAGCGGCCCCCGCAGTCTGGAAGCTGGTAAAATCGCATCCCTGTCCCGAAAGTTGAAGATACGGGCAATAAGAGGCCGCGGGGGAGCTCCGACCTTCGGCTTGCCGCCAGGAACTCTATGGGCCCTTTCCACCGCAAAGAATTTACTCAGTCCTCGAGGCTGGAGATGAGTAGAAATCAGATCCTCCACAAAGAGATCCGCCGCCGAATCCTCCAGTCCCTCAGGCACTCCGATAATGCGAACGTTATTCCTCCGGGCCCTGCTCTCGGAGTCCTCCAGTCGCCGATCCGTGAGCGCACTGGCCTGCCGGAGCCGGCGCACCTCCGTCTGGAGGGCCGCCACCTCAGTCGTGAGGCCCGACGCGGTATGGGCCAAAGAGTCAACCCGGTCATTTGTCTTGAATAGATCTGCTCTAACAAGGTTGACATCGATGAGGACCGCGTCGAGTTTGTGCGCCAGGGTGTCGAATTGTTGACCCACCGAGGTCTTCATCTCAGCTATGGCGCCCATGACGTCCTGCAAAGTCAGATCCGTCGGCAAATCCGGGGCATCCGGAGGGCACTCGGAAGACTTATGCGACCCGCCGGGAGAACCTTTTGGTAGGGTGTAGCGATCCATAATGTTGACTTGAAGTGCGGCGCCACGCCGGGTCGATTTGGCCTTCAGCCGATCTCCATCCTGCTTCGTGACCATCGTCTTGTATCTCGCACCCCCACGAGTCATGCAGCGGAGAACGAGCAATCGAGGCCAAGGACCCCGGAGGTCACCTCAGGAAGGCGGAGCAGGTCCCCGCAGGCAGTCAGGATCCCCCAGCGAGGCAACCACCACACAAAGAAACGCCGTGATCCCACTCGTGATGACGGCAAGGGGACTCAAAAGCGAAAGTGAAAGTGTGGGGTACGCGGCTCGCCAGGCTCGTCCCGCCGTTGTTATTCACTTCTCCACTGGATCACCCCCAAACTCAAGTCTGGGGTCAGGAGAGGAGCAGGCCGCAAACTTCAGTCGATGCTCATCACGGCACCCGGGGTCCGATTCAAAAAAGGAAAACGGGTACCACCTCGGCTCAGGTTCACCGACACAGTCCCCTCAACCGATTCAGGATGAAGACAGGATAAACATAGGAGGTTGCGGAGGTCCTCGGGAGCCTCGCACCTACGCGGCCATCTTGGTTGCGCGCTAGGCTCCTCCAATATGAGTAGTTTGTGCGAACTTGATCACTCACGATATTTCGGTCTCGATACTCCCACGACCTCCCCGCACCTGTTGTGTTTATTCCTATGTCGTCCCTGAGTCTCTAGTATTCTCGCCCCCTGTTCCGTCAATGCTCCTGGCAAAATATATGGTCCTTTAGCCATTCCTTAAATTTGGGTGCACACCCCCTACCCCATCTGCAGGCCACCCTGCGTTTAGCTAGGAGTAGGAGTAGGCCCAGCAACACGTACTTTCTGATGGAGGCCTCGAGTTCTTTTGTGTATCCTAATAGTGTGGTAAGTGGGGTATTAGGTATGTGGGAACCAGTCATCTGGTCTAATGCTTCCAGTACTGTGCTCCAGTATGTCTGAATGGAGCCGCATTCTCCTGCCAGGTGTAGAAAGTCAGCTCTCCCACACCTGTCACATTTATCATTTTCCCTGAGCTGTAAGCAAAGTAACTTTGCAGGAGTGTAATATAGGCGGTGTAGATATTTAAAGTGTATGCTGGCTGATACACGTCCAGTTTGTTGACCACAAAATGTCCATTAATCGTCGCTAAGGGGGTTTCCCAGGTCCTCGTCCCAGCGCGCTTGCGCTGTTGGAGCAGTGCATAGACTATCGGCTTGAGTGGTCCAATAGAGCATAGAGACCACATGTGCAGGAGTAGACCTTTGAAGCAAGGCATGCAATGGGGACAGGTCAGGGGGCTCAGCTGGAAATTCGGGAGTAGCAGTCTTAACATCTTGGCAGAGCCTGACGTATATAAAAAGCTCCATTGGGGTAGGCAGACAGTCCTTGAAGAATGCCTCTCAAGTGCGGAATTTCTCTTCCTCATACATGTCCCCCCAGGTCAATGCTTCAAATTTGCGAAGCATCTGTTGACAGCTCACTTCCTGTGTGCCTGGAAGATCTAGGCTGCCCTGCAGTATCAGTAGGGGAAGTAGAGCGTACCTATTTGCAAACGTTTAGCTATGCCACGCCATGCTCTATTTGTGCATTCAACAGTAGTCAGGTCTTTACTACTAGGATTAACCGGTGAGCTTAAGTAAACTATATAGGGTACTGGTGTCATATATCCCTTCTCCACAGCCAAATGCGGCATGTACGGTGGTGGGTGTATCCAGTATGCTGCAACGTGTGCCTGGGCGCACCAAAAATACAGTTCCAGATCTGGTATCTCAAATCCCCCCTTAGCAAATGGTTGAGTCATTTTCTCCCATTTTAATCTAGGTTGTTTGCCCCCCAAGTCAGACGGATGAGTTGAGATTAGAGAGTTTTGAAAAAAAGTTTGCTGGGTGTATAGGGAATTTTAATGAAGAGGTAGAGTAGCTTAGGATATAGCACTATTTTGATTAGTGACACCCGGCCAGCTAATGAGAGAGGCATAGCAATCCATCTGGTGATGGAATCAGTCAATGTTTCGAGCGCTTGGCCATAGTTGGGTCCCCTAAGTTCTGCCCTGTCCCTAGTTATCACAATCCCCAGGTATTTCATTATCACTCCAGGTCAAGGGGTAGTCAGGGTTGTATCATTTGACCGAATCGGTAAGAGGGAAAATCTGGGACTTTCCCCAATTAATATTAAATCTCGAATTGTATAAATTCTGTCGGTACCAACTTTAGACTCAACCGGCCTAATGTCTTGCTGGTCTGCAGCAAACAGGCCATATTATACGTGCGACAACTTGAAGGGTTTCCGGCGCAGTAAACTGGAAAGAATTCTTACATTTCTTGAATCATCACTAAGGAGTATTGACAAGGGAACATATCACCCTGGGATATAACGTGACGAGTCTACGAGCCCTGATGAAGTTCCCCTTGAGGGAATGTAACACGTTGTTTGTTCATATGAAAAGACGAAAACTGAATTTGAAGTAAAGGATTTACTGACACTACTTACTGTCTATTGTACTTCATTACCTGGCGCACCCTCATTTGATATTAAGATTTGCCTTTCAGGGTGTTGGAGAGCATATTCCTGATGATGATGCCGAAGTTTAGCTGCCAATGGCTCCATGGCCAGCACAAAAAGGAGAGGAGATAACGGCCACCCCTGCTGTGTCACTGTTGTGATCTGGAAGCTGGGGGAGCACACTGCGTTGATTAGTACTTTGGCCTATGACTTTGTATAGAACAATTGAATCTAGGATAAAAAAAGAAGAGGGAAGCCCATGCGCCGCAGGACTCTGGCTAGATAGTCCCACTCCAGGGAATCAAATGCCTTGGTGGCATCTAAGAAGACCGCCACCATGGCTAGGTCTGGATCAATATTTTGCATGAGGGCAAAGAGGGTGCGTAAATTGTGTGAGGTCGCTCTCCCTGGCACAAATCCCGACTGGTCAGGCAGCACCAAGGTGCTCATAAGGAGACTGATTCGATTTGCGAGTTTCTTTGCCAGGATTTTTGCATTGCAGATTATGGGTGATAACGGTCTGTATGAGTTGCATTTGTCTCCCGGTTTCTCGGGTTTAATTATGAATATGATAAGTACCTCGCACATTGTTTGAGGGAGAGTACCGTTCTCTCGTGCCTCCTCGTAAACATTTTGAAGGATCAGAATGAGGGAATCACTGAATGATTTGTAAAGTTCTACAGTGAGCCGTCCGGGCCAGGGGCCTGTCCAGAGCGAAGCAGCATAATTGCAGTGCGTATTTCATCTTCCTCAAAGTCAGCCAATAGAAATTCTCTTTGGGTATCCCCCAGCCACCCCAGTGCTATATTCTCAAAGTATGGTTCGAACTCCAAAGGCATCGATCTGTGTGTTGTGTAAAGGGTGTTGTAGAATGTGTGAAAGGTCTTCAGTATGTCTGGGGTGTCCCTACTTATTTTCCCGTTTGTGTCGGTGACTTCCAGGACAGTATTGGAGAATCTTGGTTTGCGGGTCAGCTCTGCCAGGGCTTTCTCCCCCTCCCCATATTGCCGGGCTTGATGAGATTTCCCTCGAAACAGGCATTCCCTGTCTGCCGTCTCTTGGTATTCCATCAGCGTTTCTCTGAGTCTCCATTGTAAGTCTGCAGTGGGATCAGATTGTAATTGAGTTTCTAGTTGTTTGAGCTCAATTTCTAGTTTCTGGAGTGTATTGCGTATATCTCTTAGAATCCCTCCCCCTTTCGCTATACACATCCCCTGAATAGTGACTTTGAAAGGGGCACTGTGTTAGCGTTACAAGGAAAAAACTCTACGATTTCCTGCTCTAGTTCCGTCCGGAACGGGATGTCCAACAGAGCGTGCGTTGGCAGCCTTCAGAACTGATGAGGCGTTGTTGTGCAAGGGGGGTAAGTGTCATCAGTACAGGTGAGTGGTCCGAATATGTGCGTGGTAAATGGCTCGACCTTGTTAGCCATGTTTTCAGTCCTCGAGATAATAGCCAGTCATCTATACGCGACACAAGGAGTGTACAATAGAGTAACATGTGCCCTCCTTCTCAGCTGGGTGTAGATCTCGCCAGGCATCTAACAGTCCATGCTCAGATACTATTTCTCTCAGTTGGCGTTGGGCGTTAGTGTAATGGTGGGCCTGTGGGTGCGAGCGGTCCATTGTGGGGATCAGGGTGACATTGAAGTCTCCCCTCCATACCACATGGGTGGAGCCTGAATCTAATATTTTCCCCCACAGTATGTTAAAGAATTCGGGGTTGTCAGTGTTGGTTCCATAGCAGCAGACAAATGTTATGGATTGGGATGCCAGTTTCCCCCACATGGGACAATAGTGGCCCTGTCGGTCTGTGGTTGAGCCTATGTCTACATATGGTGCGTTGTTCTTTATGAGGATGACCGTGCCTCGGGCAAACGTTGAGTATGCAGAGAAACTTCGACACGCAGCCCATCGAGCCGCAAAAGTAGTCAGGGCAGAAGGGCCAAGGTGTGTTTCCTGTAGCATGGCACAGTGTATATTATGTCTGTCCAAGTATGCTAGGACTTGGCGTCGCTTCCGGGTGTTACCCAGGCCTCTTACGTTCCATGTGGCGAAGTTATAGCTAGGGGGGTCTAAGTGACTCATTTGGTGCGTATGTCTTAAGGTGTGTAGCAAGCGTGATCTCAGGATAACATGTCAGGGTACCACAGTAAAATATAACAATTCCTATATTCGTGGAAATCATGTGTGCCGTTAACGTTCCCCACCTCTTCGCCCCTCCCACATCAGCAGCCCAATCCTGCCATGTTGTATTGCCCCACCTCCCCTCCCTTCAACATGGTAAGTGTTAGAAATGGGGGTTTCTAGTTGGCAGAGGTAGGTACCTTTGTCCAAATAGGGACCCTTGCTTCTAGGCAGGGTAAGGGGATACACACTTTAGATAAACCCTGCTCACCCCCTTGGTAGCTTTGCAGAAGCAGACAGGCTTATCTCAAAGGCAATGTGTAAAATATTTGTATCAACACTCACAGTAACATAGTGAAAACACCACAAAAGGACACCACACCAGTTTAGAAAAATAAAATATCTTTATTTAAACTAAACAAGACCCAAAACGACAAAAATCCAACATACACAGTTAAAAATATGACTTTCAAAAGGTTTCAAGAACTTGTACCATAGAAAACTATGGATGTGTGACTTTTACACAGAGTACCTGAAGATGCATCAAAATTCACAAGGCCAAACAGCCGCAGGGAAAGGAAGCATTGGAAAACAGAGCGATGCGTCAGTTCCTGAGTCCTTGGGGAGGCGAGGCGACAGTTCTGCTGCAACACAGGAGCAGTGATTCGTCGAATCCGGACTGTAGGGGAAGTGAGGCATTGAAATCCAAGGTGATTCTGGTCTGCGGGTGATGAGTAGAAAAACTCGGTGCACAGGTACGATGCGTGACACACCAGAGATAATGCGTTGCTCTGCGAGGCTTCGCACCATCCGGTGGCGGTGCTGGGGGCTGTGCGGTGAGACTACGCGTCGCACGGCGAGACTCGGCGAGGCTAAGTGTCGCGCGGCGCCGGTTCCGAGAGACTTTGCAATGCTTTGCGCCGGTTCTTGCAGAGATTAGCTGCAAAATCCACCTCTGAGGTCCTGTAACTGGAAGGAGGCATCTCTGGCAAGGGTAGGACTCACAGATGGCCGAGTCCAGCCGCACCAGCAGATTTGCAGGAAGTTTTTTGTGTCCCTGAGACTTCAAAACAGGAGGCCAACACACTTCAGGACCTTGGAGATCTCCTTCAAGCAGGGGACACAGCACACAGCAAAGCCCTTCTCCTTTCCTTGGCAGAGACAGCAACTGCAGGATAACCCCAGACACACAACAAGGGCAGTACTTCTCCTCAGTCTCTCCAGCTCTTCTCCTTGGCAAAGGTTCCTCTTGAATTCCAGGAATGATCTAAAAGTCTGGGGTTTTGGGTGTGATACTTATACCCCAAAATGTCTTTGTTGCTCTTTGTGCAAGGGGCTCTGAGCCCCGTTCAAACCAGTTCTGGGGGGCAGACTGCAAGTGCACAACAACATCCATTGTCAGTGTGAGCCTTGGCTCCAGACACACCACAGGGGCGCGGAGCCAGCATTGTGGAAGGCAGGCACAGCCCTATTCAGGTACAGGTGACTTCCCCCCACCAAACAAATGCAGATCAGGCCTATTCAGCCTAGTGCTGACTCATCCAGACTCCTGGAGCCACTGCACCTCCCCAGCCCCTGTCACTCCAAAGCCAGACAGTCAATCCACAAACAGGCAGAGGCACACAGGATGGTTGAACAAGAAAATAGCCACTTTCTAAAAATGGTATTTTCAAACACACAATTTAAAAACCATAGTTACTAAAAGATGTTATTAAATCCTGAGTTCAGGGATACCAAACTCAATGTTTCTATCTTATCCCTATGGGAAGATATGCTTGTCAAATGTTACAAAGCATTCTCCTGTGTGGCAAGATAGTCTTTTAATAGTGAAAAATTAAATTGGCAGTATTTCAATATCAGGACATGTTACACACACCAGTACATGTCCTAGCTTTCACATACACTGCACCCTACCGGAGGGGGGTATCTTGGGCCTACCATTGGGGTGTTCTCTATATAAGAAAAGGGAAGGTTAGGGCCAAGCAAGTGGGTGCACTTGCCAAGTTGACATGGCAGTTAACAAACTGCGTGCAGGCACCGCAGTGGCAGGCCTGAGACATCTTTTCAGGGCTACTCCTGTGGGTGGCATAATCAGTGTTGCAGGCCCACTAGTAGCATTTGATTTACCAGCCCTGGCACACTCAGTGAACTTTACTAGGGCCCTACTGGTAAAACAAATATGTCAATCATTGGTAACCAATCACAATAACAATTTACACACAATTTACACAGAGAGCATATGCACTTTAGCACTGATCAGCAGTGGTAAAGTGCCCAGAGTCCTAAAGCCAACAAACACAGGTCAGGAAAAAATAGGAGGAAGAATCAAAAAGTTTGGGGATAACCCTTCAAAAAGGGCCATTTCAAACAGTAAGTATGTCCCAAACGGGTACCTGAATTAAAAGAAGTTCTCCCTCGTATGTTCGAGGGTACTCGGAACAAAATTTAGTGTCTCATGTGTCCGATTATTCTAGTTGTGTATCTGGGGGTAGCGCCGGTGGCATTCTGTTCCAGTGTCTCGTTCAGGCCCAGTGCTTTGTTGCTCTCCGGGGATCAGCGGCATCTATCTCGGTGGGCTAATTGTGTTGTTGCGGTCCACGTTCACAGTTTTGTCTTCTTTTTCCTGTTGGTATTCGGCGTAAGAGTAATGTTTTCCTCCCACATTATTCTATGTCTGATAAGGCAGCTGTGGATCTGGATGGGCTAGAGGCTGTTTCGTTACGGGGTGATCGCTTAACTGCGGTTTTCAGGAATTCCGCTCTGTGTTGGGGGTTTGTGAAAAAATGTTGCTTGCCTTGACGCGTAATCCGGAGGCGTGCTGGTAAAAGCGTGGCGTAGGCAATATTTACCTGTTGTAGTTTCTTCTTAACCGGCATGAATTTTTTGCAAGCCTCTTGGACCACCATAGTGAAGTCTGGGTATATCGCCAACTCGGTGCCTTTGAAGGGAAGTTTCTATCTCTCCCATGCTAGGTGCAGAGCAGTGTCCTGATCTCGATAATTTAGCAATCTTGCAATGATCGGTTTCGTAGGGGCTCCAGGCGGTGGTCAATTAGCCAGGAATCGGTGTGCTCTCTCTACTATAAGCATCGTAGAAAAGGCGCTCCTCTCAAACACTGTCGTGAGTAGGCGTTCCACGTAGTCCTCCATTCTTCCGGTGTTCGGGGTCTCCGGTATGCCTAAAATACATATGTTATTTCGGCGTGATCTCGATTCTAGGTCCTCATTTTTGGCTCCTTTGACTTTTAGGAGGGGCTCCATGTTATGTAGTTGTCCTTTGCGCCCTTCAGACGTGTCCTCTAGGTCAGAGATACGTTGTTCCACCTCTTTAATGCACTCATCATCCTGGTCAATTTTCTGTGTTATATTATCCATACGTGGGCACATAGAGTCCATTTTAGTCTCTATTGAGGTGAGACTGCTTTTCATGGTGAATAGGAGGTCTTTAAGGTCTTCTGTTGAGGTTTGATTGCCTGAACTTGGCCCTTCTGCCGTTGTTAGTTCAGGATCTCCGTGCGCTCGAGTGAACTTTTGGGCTTGAAATGGAAGTTTGGTTTGTTTACCATCTGCTTTGCCCATGCTGCTGTCTCTTCGCCCCTCAGTCTATGCTTTCACACTATGATCTGATGGGGGAGTTGCTTGGGCCTCATATGTGTGGTTCTCTCACCAAGTTTTCCTTACTTTCTCAATAATTGTGGCATTTGAGTTAGGTTCCCTGTTTGTCTGCCCTGTTCATGTGCTGTTTGGTGTGGTCGCCCATACGCTGGCTTGGCGCCTTCACCACCATGAATTGTGATGAGACACCTCTTTTCACCAGATTAAGGCCTTTTCCACTCCCCCAGTGTCTCGTGTGGGGGCCCTGTTATATCAGCCTCCCTTTCCACCTGTTATGTGCTGGCCGCCACTGTTAGTTCTCAATGTTTAGCCCCAGGGCCGCCGTGCTCTCCGGCCTGTTGATAATATGCCCGTTCACTCCAGGCTCTCGGGCTGCCTCACTGGCGGTGGAAGGTCTACTCGCTAACAGTTGTAGCTCCTCAATGCCTCTCACCCCTTATCTACCCACGCGGTGCCTGCTCTCTGGGCCCTCAGTCAGCAGCACTTGTGGAGGGAGTCTTGTGTCGTTCAGTTTGTTCGTCGCTGCCACCACATTCGGCCCGTTACTCATGGTTCAGCAGCTGTCAAAGGCGGTGAATCTCGGTGTCTTTGGTATCGTAGCTCCCGGCTCTCCTTTTCTATTTGGGGCAGCCCTTCCTTTTCTTTTGCGGTGCTCTCCGCAGGTCGTCTCCTGATAGGCAGCGCTCCTCCTTACGGCAGCCCTTCCTCTCTCTTAGCGGCAGTGAATGCAGCTAGGCTCACAGCGCGGTTGCCATTTTAAGAGCAGTCCGGAGCTCCATGTCTCGGTTTCTATTCCGCTGTTCCACGGCTGTTACGGGCAAATCTGTTTCACTCTTGGACTGCCACCAGCGTTCCAATTGCTGCCCCCACGTCGTTTTCAATAGGTTTCGGGCATTTGGACAGGATGCTTGTGCTTATTAGTCCTGAGCCGCAAGAGCTTCACGCAAGTGTGGCCATCTTGCTCGTGCGCCCTCTAGCTCCCCAAAAAATAAATAAATCACGACACCTTAATTGAAAAATAAATGCAAGTTAAACTGATCAAAACGAAGTGCATTTGACTTATGAAACCTCCATTGTTTAATGTGATAACCCCAGATGTCTGTGTGTAACCAAGAGCCGCAGAAGTGAATCTTGGTTGGTCCAATGGTGATTAGTGACGATTTTGCATGTTTTTATGCTACGAGGTCCCAACCTGTAACAGAAAGCACAGTGAATATTAAGTCATTATTTTAAACTTGCATTACACACCATATAAAATTGCCTGCCACAAAATGCAGTGGCGTAGCTGGGGGAAGGGTCCTCCACGGGTGACACTCTTTTTGGGGGTGGCGGAAGTGAGCAAGTCGTGTCTGTCGACTACTACCACCTCCCCTGCCCCGAGAACAAGTCGTCTGTCAGCTGCCACCCCCCACGCCCCTGGAAAAATGTGTCCTTTGGCCGCCGCCCCCCCTTCTTACCAGCACCGCCGGGTGACAAACTTAGGGACCTCCCCGGGAGGCAGTAGGTCTAGCTACGCCACTGACAAAATGCGCCAAAAAATGTAGGTATCAGATAAAAAAAGGCGGGCAAAATATAGATTGTAGTCAAATATGCAGACTGTACCTACCTTTGTGCACATTTATTTTAATATCACATTTTATTGTTTTAAAGGGAATCAATAGCGACTCATTAGACATATTGCCATCATAATAATGGAATATCTATGATGAATCAGAATCAGATCAAATTGAGAGCCCGGTTGTGTGTGTGAAACTCTGTTCCTTGCTTTTAAAAAAACGTAATTTTTACTTGCTGGTTGTGTGTGTGAAACTCTGTTCCTTGCTTTTTAAAAAACGAAATTTTTACTTGCTGGTTGTGTGCGTGAAACTCTGTTCATTGCCTTTTAAAAAACAAAATTTTTACTTACTGATCCTATTTTCGCTATTTGCACTACTTTGGGGGGACCGCTGCTGGGAATCGTTTTTATGCTGCTTTTAAAATTTACCTGCCATTGTCTTGAGTGTGCTCGAACCCTGTAGACGCTCTAGCCGGTGTGTCTTCTTTCCCTCACTTCCTGTAGACACTCTAGCCGGTGTGTCTTCTTTCCCTCACTTCCTGTTGAGACACCAGATGAGCGCCATTTTGGTTGGCGCTCTAGCATTCTAACGCAATAATGATCCTTCCCTCTTTAAAAGGGAGACCAATGCAAGCGCACCTCAGATCAAATTGAGAGCCCGGTTGTGTGTGCGAAACTCTGCTCCTTGCTTTATAAAAAACGTAATTTTTGCCTGCTGGCTGTGTGTGTGAAACTCTGTTCCTTGCTTTTTAAACAAGCATTTACAATGCAACGGTCTCGGCATTGTTAAAGTTAGAGCTATTGGCATTGCTCATGACATTATTTTTGTTTATGTTTTTGTTTTTAAAACATTTAAAGAAACGGCATTGTTATTAACAATGTCAACAGCTTAATCACTCTCAAATGCGAGACCTATTGCATTTGCACCCACACACACAAAGCCACCCACACACACAGAGCCACCCACAGAGCCACTCACATAAAGCAACCCACACACAAATAGAGCCAGCTACACACACACACGCAGTAGCCCACTGACCTATTTACATTATGTGCACTTTGTGATCTGCATGGTACATGTTCTTTGCTGCAGGCACATAACCCTATGTGCTACCTTTCCAGGAGTCAAAACTTCCACTAGACAAAACTCCGATCTCTCTCTAGGAAGAACATTAAACACCAGAGTCATCATGACATTTTTATTGTTGCCGAAAATAGCTGGAGGCCAGGAAGGAGGCATCAAGCGTATTTAAAACCTTAATTTAATTGCAAACATAATGTCTCCACCCAAAGTCAGCGCCGGGTCTCACCGGTTGCACTGCCCTAGAGCTGGCCCTTCTCAAGGGTCCTGTGACCTAAGTGACAGAGTCACTGTTGTTCTTGGCTGTGCTGCTTCATAGGCCTGCTAGCAAGACTGGAGGTGAACTTCAGTAAGAGAAGAACTGCTAGACAGACAGAAAGGGAGGAATGAAAGAGTGGGGGAGGGTTCTAACTGCAGCCATTTAAAACCACTATATGTTATACCATGTTTAGTTCCAATGTGCATTTTGCAAAACAGTTTGGAAGGCTCTCTGCAACAGTAACCAAAGTATACACGATATACTTAAATAGACAATTTCGAAAATGTAATTGGTGCCTTTCTTTAGCATCCATCAATTAACAATACCTGCACGATTTGCCTTGAGCTCTGAGCAGTGTGATGAAACACGTATTATCTAACATGATCGGCTTTCACAACACAGTAAACAGGTGTCCATGCTACCACTGCGCCTACTAAAGTCGGCTGAGACTTGACATGATCTGGTCACTTATAACTGTAGTGTATCTACACGGAAACCATACATTTGATGAACTATGCCAGCAGCAGCAACAAAACAGAATAAGAGACAGCATAAACACTTAAAGGAAAAATCAAGTCCACAATATAGTCTGGTCGTAGGCAAGGGGTGGGCTTTTTGGGGAATCAGTCAATATGGGACCAACTCGTTTTATGCAAAAACAAGCACACAAAAAAGCAAGCATCTGCCTACCTCGCATTCGCTGGAGCGTGGTTCTTAAATTCTGGTGCTACTTGCAGTCATGGGGTTTAGTGATGTCATATGACGTATGTAATGGCCCTTGTAACGACGGAGTAGGCCCTACTCTAATACTGACCATGTGTTGCGAGTGAGCAGGGACGGAGAGAGGCCTCTGGATCATAAGAATCGCCATTTGACATCTAACTTCTTTGTTGGGCACAACCAACGCTAAATGTTAAAGATGCAATGTAAAATGTGAAAAGTGCAAAAAGCAAAACCAGGAAAGTCCGCGCGCACACATGCTGGCATACACATATTCACGCAGAAAGTATTAAAATATATGAACAAATAGGTTTCCTGGCATGTGACTATGTCAGCAACTGCCAAATACATTAATAAAAGTATTTAGACATGATACGCCTGGTTGACCTCTGCTGCTGCACCGAACAGCACAAGGCGCGAATTAATGTATAGGATGCGCGCTACAAAATAAATGCAGACCGATATATGCAACTAAAAGTACACCAGTTTTCCAAACAGCGAGCTAGACGGCACAGCCCCGTATGCGTGTATAAATAAGCATGCAGTGGCACACGTTATAGGGACACTCACCTCAGTAGCGGCGCGAAGCGGCCCTCGCAGGGGCGGAAGCTTCACCTTGCAGCTCCGCAGCCTCCCGTGAAAGAGCAGGCTCGGCTCTCAGGCATCCCTTCAAGGTCTGGGCTAGTGCGGGCAGCAGGCCCTGGGAGCGTGAGGGGGCGGGGCTTATTGAGAAACAGGATCCTGGCCTCGCCCCGCCGATGCCACCCCTTGGCTGCCAGCAGCCACAAAAGGCGGCGAGGGGCTTGGTGGCACGGGAGGTGGTGTCGGGGGGAGGGGCAGGCAGCGAGCGGGAGAGTGTTAAGCTCGTCTGACAGTTAACAAGTCCTGAATGAGGAATGTAAGCAAACAGACAAACAGCATGTCTGGTGCATGCTAATAGGGCAGCCTCCCTTGCACCATGAATAATTCAGCACCCCCCCCCACCCCTTCCTCTGTGCAATCCCTGCACACGGGAAGATTAGTTACTTAATAGCCTCTCCGACACGGACGAGGTAACCATAAGCGAGTGGAAATGTCCCGTCCGTCATTTTCCCTGCTGTTTAGCGATAGACATCAGAATAGGTAGGGTGCCGGCTTTTCATTATCGCTTCACTAGACACTACTGCGAGTGCGGAACCATTCAGAAGATAATTTTCGGTGGAGGCGGTGCCTGACCGGTGAACCGAAAGCAGCCATGGCAGAAAACAAGCACACCACTGCCTTTCTCCGAGGTGAAGCAGAAATGCCTCGGAGAAAGGCAGCGGCGTTTTCAGGTTCGGGGGCGTGTTTTCGGATTCGGGGGCGTTTAAACATGCCCAGCGAAAAGTATAAAAAAAAAAACGCCCCCAAATCCGAAAAGGACGGGGCCTGTTCGGAGTGACAAACCTCTTCTCCAATGGCTAGCCAGCATTCAAGAGGCCAGCCAATGGAGAAGAGGAGAGAAGAGGGGCGGGTTCGAGTCATTAAATCTCGCGAGCGAGACTGCGCAAGCGCAGCCTTCGCTAGCCGAGACCTAAAAATGAAATTTTTACTTGCTGGTTGTGTGCGTGAAATTCTGTTCATTGCCTTTTAAAAAACAAAATTTTTACTTGCTGATCTTATTTTTGCTATTTGCACTACTTTGGGGGGACTGCTGCTGGGAATCGTTTTTTATGCTGCTTTTAAAATGTACCTGCCATTGTCTTGAGTGTGCGCGATCCCTGTGGCGCTCTAGCATTCTAGCGCAATAACGATCCTTCCCTCTTTAAAAGAAAGACCCATGCAAGCGCGCAGCGAGCGCGCCGATGGCGTGCCGGAGGCAAGCCCGTCTGCGCTCGTCCGCGCACTGACCGTGCACAGTGCCAGTCATGCTGCCGGATCGCTCCCAGCCCCCACGCCCTGCTAGTGTTTGCTATTCCGAGGACCAACTTCTGAGGCTTGGTGGGCAGAAGTCCGAGGTAAGGGTTAAGGCTGGGAGGGAGGGGGACCAGGCCTTGCGTACTGATGGCTCGCTGATTGAGGTAATGTGCGGTCTTTTGAATGCCAGGTCTCTAGTTAAACACTTTCAGGAAATACACATTCTGCTGGAATGTCACGACCTGGACGTACTTTTTATCTTAGAAACCTGGACCCGCACTTATTCTTTAGTTGAACTAGGACTTGCTTGCCCCCCTGGGTATAATATTTTTCACAAACCCCGTATATCAGGGAGAGGAGGAGGGTTGGGAGTAATCGTCAAAGATAAATGGAACTTCACCCCTCTTTAATTAGATGAGGCCGAAGGGTTCGAACTCCTGGGGTTTTGTCCTAAGGGAAGCTTACGGTCATCTATTAACCGGTATGCTTTGTTACAGACCCCCAGGAGGACCTAACTCGAAGTGCTTTGCCCTGATTGATGTGGTGTGTAACCTGGCCTTGACACACTCTAAACTGATCATCCTGGGTGATTTCAACTTGTGGGCTGATGGCCCGCTGGACACGGCGTTTAAGGAATTGTCGGAAGCTTGCGCAAGCTTCGATATGCTCCAGCTGGTGTTGCAACCTACGCACCAGGGTGGACATATTTTAGATCTACTGTTTGCTAATTCCAACATGGCTATAATTACAGATGTTCTACCACTGTGCTGGACTGATCATAATCTGGTAAATTTTAGGCTTACTCTGCCTAATGTATGTTGTAAAATCTATCATCAGAGACAATATCGGCTGGGCAGAGAATGGGCCACATTGAGTAAGCTTAAAACTTCCTTGCATTTGAATGACTTAGACAGCCTGGACCCCAGTAGGTCGGTGGACTGGAATTACCAATTCCACTATGTGCAGACCCGACACAGGCTTGATAAGCATATTCCTGCAAAGAAGCTAAAAAAGAGAGAGAAACCCTCAGCCCCCTGGTTTAACGAGGAATTGCGAGCACTCAGGATGGGTTGTAAAGTGGCCGAAAAAGCCTGGAGAAAAGGATATAGTGATTCAGATAAAAATGCTTTTAAGAAGCAACTTAATCTGTACAAAAACACTATAGCGAAAACTAAAGCTGAGTATTTTGCTAATACCTTTCTTCTAGCAGCTAATAGCACCAAAGCTATATTCAGCTTAGTAAAGAGTCTGTCTAAACCTGACTGTGCTAATAACAAAATTCCTGTTACTCAAGCTTTATGCGATGAGTTAGCTTCCTATCTGGAGGATAAAATCGACAAGATAGTTAGGGATTTTGATCCACCAACAGCGGTGGAAGAACCTGATCCTCAGTTGTCCAATGCTGAGCAATGTTCTCTGCCATCACCAGACTCTAAGTCCAGCAACCCTGCCATTTTAAAACACTGCCAGCATACTCTGGATTGCTTACGCATTCCGGACGAGGAAACATTTGATACCTTAGCCAGGGGTGTCTCCTCTGGGTCCCCCCTGGACCCCCTTCCCACAGAATTTGGAAGGCTACGGGGCCAAGCTCTTTCCCTATTTACGACAGATCTGTGGTCTATCCTTGACTACGGGGGAGGTCCCTAAAAACTGGAAGGAAGCAGTTGTGACCCCTCTTCTAAAAAAAACCACACTTGACACGGGGTGTGTGGCCAACTATCGGCCAGTTTCTTTATTGCCATATCCTGTTAAAATTCTGGAACGCATCATCAGTAAGTCTCTATCCCAGTATCTTGAGGAGTATTCGCTCCTTGACGAGATGCAATTTGGCTTTCGGCCCAAGCACGGTACTGAAACAGCACTTGTTACCGTGCTTGATTATATGAGGATGCGGGCGGACAGTGGCCAGTCAGTGATCTTGGTGCTGTTGGACATGTCAGCGGCTTTTGACACTGTAAACCACGGTATACTGTTGGAGAGACTTAAAGACCAGGGTGTGACCGGTCGCGCCCTTGACTGGCTTTGTTCTTATCTAACAGACAGGACACAGACAGTGTGCCTTCAGCCGTTCTCCGCTAACAAGTCTTCCTTACGACAGGGGGTCCCGCAGGGCTCAGGGATTAGTCCTGTGCTCTTTAACATCTATTTGCAGCCTCTCATTCCGCTTATTAGTTTTTTTGGAGTGGAGGTGGTGAATTACGCGGATGATACCCAGCTCGTGTTTTCCTTGAAAGGGAATGATTCCATTTCCTTGGAAAGGTTTCACGAGTGTATGACTAGCACCACGAAGTGGCTTAAGAAGAACTGGTTACAATTTAACAGCTCTAAAACAGAAGTGGTCCTGTGTTCTTCCAGAAGATCTGATCAGCCTGTTTTACCCGTCTTTCAGCTGTCCCCTACTGGCGCACCTATACCCCTTCTAGCACAGTACGCAATCTGGGGGTGGTGGATCAGGATCTCCAACTGAATTCTCAGGTTAACAAAATGGTTGGCACTTGCTTCTCGCTAATCCGGGTGCTGAGAAAGATCCTCCCTTTTTTGCCTAACTCTGCTAGAACGCAGGTTGTGAGATGGGTAATTCTCAGCAGACTTGATTACTGCAACTCTCTATATCTGGGTGCGCCTAACACCCTTATCGGGAAGCTGTACAGAATACAGGCCATTGCAGCGGAACTCGCTTTAAATAGGCAGCGAGGCACCTCAACCACATTAGCCTTGCGAGATTTGCATTGGCTGCCGATCCACCAGCAAATTCAATTCAAAGCTCTATGCACTGTCTTTAGGGCAGCTCATGGAATGGGCCCTAAGAACCTGCAAAGAAAATTCGGTGGTATTCTCCATCTAGAAACCTTCGTTCTGCTTCTGCATTTCTGATGAATGTAGTCAGGTTCAGGCGGTCCAGAACAGGTGGCAGATCCTTCTCTGCCATTGCTTCTCGGCTATGGAACACTCTCCCTTTGGATCTATGTCAGGTCCAAAGTCTTATGGATTTCAGGAAAAAGTTGAAAACGTTTTTATTCCCTAGGCTGGAGTAATTTTTCCTTCTGATATTATCTCTCTTTTCCTCCCTTCCTGTGTCACACCTCGGCTGCCCCTATTAACTTCTGGTGGGGACTCTCCTTTTTAAGCGCCAGGATACCCGTCGGGTGATAGAGCGCTATATAAGCACCTCATCACATTAGATTACATTACATTAAACACCAAGGACATCCAGTTACAGTTTTGGCAAGACCTGATAAGCCTACCATTTGCTCCAAACTTTCTTGTGCTTTTGTGGTTAACCTCTGGATTTGTAATGAGATCTTCTTGTTTTGCACAATAGTATATCGCCGACTACCTGCTGGCCATGGATGGGAGAGTCAGAGAGTTCCACCTTTTGATGAGCAAAGGTCCAATTCCAATAAAGGCTCAATCACCACGACTTTCCTCAAAATCTTCAACAATGCCCAACTATGCAGTCTGCGGGGATGGTTCCACTAGTCCCACCAGAACCCTTGAGAGAGCACTGAATATACTCTGCAAGGTCATTCTAAACCCATTAGGAAAAAGTGCCCCTGCTTCTAAGGGCAGGGTAAACAAGCGGCTGCCGATACTCTATTCCACTACGACACTCACATGTGTTAAAAAGGCCATGTGTATATATTTAAGCTGAATGAGTCAGAGTTGTGAGGAGAGAGCCAGTACTCTTGGGGACATAAATGCATCTCTCCAGTCAGAAGCATCCAGTATACCCAACCCCTCCTCCCTTCGCGCTACAAGCGTCAAAACGTCTGGGAACTTAAGCACTAGGGACATATATATATATCTGGGAAATCCCTCCTTTTCCAGTAGGGCCCATAAGGATCTTTCTTTCAAGTGGGCTAAATTCAGGAAGATCACCAAGGACTTCTGGATGGGATATGAGAGCATGACGCAATTATAAGTAAAGGTGGAACTGAGATTTGTGTCAATGGAATTCAGCCTGAAGGTCTTGAAAGGATTTCATGTGGTGCCCTGCCATATGTCCCCCACTGTGGCTATGCCAACAAGATCCTGTTTGTCAAGGCCCTCAAGGTATCTTAGGAATCTTAACTGTCAGAGTTAACTGCCACAGGATGGTTGCCTTTTAACAAAAAGTAGGGGAATTGTTGTTTAATTAAAAAAAAGTATGGGCAAGTCATGCCTCACTCACTTTGACCCCTGTTTCTCTAATGTGTAGCTCACTGCACTTTCATTTCCCTTCTAATGCCACGCAGTGAAGTACCATTGATGCAGTAAGGGGCTTCAAACATGTCCTGTGGCATTAGGACCTAACCCATTTTCACAATGCAGTTGAAAACACCATGAGCTGAAGGCGGCAGTCTTTTAATCAGAAAGGCCTCCTAAACATAGAACTTCTTTTGCTTATTCAGTCCACATGCTTTTAGAAACACGTGCTACAGCTGCAGGTTCTGGTTGTTGTATGGGAGATACGTGTCATGGCACACCTGGGTCTTTTGACAGTAACAGCAGGCCCTGGTTTGAGTGACTGTTCTGGTCCTAGAAAGATGTCCTTTGCCTCCAGACTGAAGTCTATTTTTATGACACTCATAACACTTACCACATGTGGGTATATTATTAGTTTGTGCGTGTTAACTGGGCCTGTGAATTTGAAGATGTGTAGGTAAAGGGTGTTGCAAAGATATATCCTGTATATGTTGTATATATGTATACTTGGTGCCTTATAATCCTTTTAGTAATATTGTGTGGATACATTGATATGTTGCCCTAGTCTTTGTGTTGGAGTTGGAAACGTGTTGTGAATATTTTGAGTGAAGAAAGGAAAACTGATGAAATATAAAAAAAATCTCACCCCTCCTATTTTTTGTAATTAATTATTGTTGGCTTTTAGGATTCTAAGCACTTTAGCCCTGTGCACTTTACTACTTCTAACCAGTGGTAAAATGCTTGTGCTCCCTCCTTTAAGAATGGTAAATTTGGCTTACACCCAGTTGACACCTTTAATTTACTTATAAGCCCCTTGTAAAGTGATACTAAAGGTACCCAGGGCCTATAAAGTAAATGCTTCTAGTGGGCCTGCAGCACTTATTGTGCCACTCACATAAGTAGCCCTTTTACCCATGTCTCAGGTCTGCCATTGCAGCCTGTATGTGCAGTTTTAAACTGCAATTTCGACCTGGCAAAATAATTTTTTTGCCAGGCTTAAACCTTCCTTTTTAATACATATAAGTTACCCCTAGGGGTGCATTGTATTTAAAAAGTTGGACATGTACTTTTAATTTTTACATTTCCTGGTAGAGAACACCCCTAAATTCTTTTTCACTACTGCAAGGCCTATCTCTTCCATAGGATAACATAGGGTAACCGTATTACTTTTAATAAGTGGTAACTTTTGGTTGGGAACCGGTGGAAAAGTCATGTTTGGTGTTTGAGGAATTGAAATTTTAAAACCTCTCCAATGGTAAAGTCAGATTATCAGTCAGAATTCTGAAACTGACACTTTTCGAAAGTTGGCATTTTCTTGCCCTGGCCATTTAGTGTCTGCAGCCTGTTTCCTGGGTCACATGAATCAATGTAGCTGTCCTTTGTGTATTCCTCCCAGACAGTGTCAGTATAAAGGATCTGGGTGTTGGCAGGATGGGCTATCCTGGCTTAATGGGGGGCGAAGCAGTCACCTACCACACTTGCACTTCAAAGGCACTGGCCCAGCATGCTCATAAAGGACTTCACAATGACCTATTGTGCCACCAGACAGACTGGAACCGGGGTAGGGAGACAGGAAACCTCCATAGGGGGGAAACTCCAGAAACGTCTCCCATTTCAAAGTGGACACCAGCTATAAAAAGAGGACCATCAGAGCCACCCTTCAATTCATTCCTGGACCTGTGGATACTACAAAAGAAGGACACCCTGCTGCACTGCTACTTGTGGCCTGCCCTGCTTGCTGAGAAGGAAGACTGGACCTGCACCCTTCATCCCAGGCTGAAGTGACTCCAAGGGTCAGATGTGTGACCACCTGTTCTTTTTTTTTTTTTTTTTAATTCTCCTGTTCACTTATGGGGGCCCTCGGAGTGTTACTAGGGAGGTCAGGACCAACAACATGCTTGGCTTAATCATTGGACTCGCTTGTCTTCTCCCTCCAATCCACCAGTGCAGACCAAATCTTATCTCTGCTTCTTCGGTCGCATGCCATATCTGATTCACTGCTATAGATAAAGTTCTTTAAGCAATCAACAAAGGATGGGGGGAGCTTCTGATTTCCACAGCCTACATATCTCTCGTCTCGCCAATATTATCATATAGAACGTAAACTTAGAACAATGTGCATTCAACTGATAGTCATTCGTAAGTCTAAAAAATATCAAACTGGTACTTACTTCCACTGGTATCCCCAGAACTTCTTCCCAAAAATTGCACACCCCTGTCCCATAAGGTTTAATTCTTGGGCACTCCATAAACAAATGTATGCCATCTGCTGCGGGATACTTGCACCTTGGACAGTTATACGTATTACCTGTGACTTTAGATAACTTTTGTGGAGACCAGTAAACTCTGTAGACCGTATACAAGTGGGTCCTCTTAAGTGATCCAGGTTTTACTGCCTGTAACATGCCACACAAATCAAACCAGAGTTTGTTGATGTCTTCATCTCCGTATTCTCTACCCCATAAATTTGTAATTTCGGTTTCTACATTATCCTCAGCTTCCAAAAGGGCCCAATACCAAAAAGATATTTCTTTCTTCCACTTATCTGTTCTTGTCACTTGATCCAGTTTCGAGTTTTCCTCCTCCTGGGGCCAGTTTTGGGTCGCCCACCAAGAACACAACTGATAATATTTAAACCTAGTTAATGTCCGTCTTGTAAGGTTATTGAGCACTTCCCAGCTTTCCAAACTGAATTCCTTTTTTAGATCTGCCCAATAATTTATAACTCCCATTCTCAAAGGCTGGCTAAGGTGATCTGTCAAGCATTCAGGAGTGCCTGGAGATTCCCAGATAGGAGCCTGTGCTGCGTAGTATGGAATCTTCATTCTCTTTCTTAAGAAGACCCATGTTTCTAGGGCCGCCCTTAAAATCTTTAGCCTTACTTTCTTAAAAAACTTTGGATCTCCATATTTAAAGAGAAAATGTTGCTGACATTGACACACATCTTCTAACAAGGCATCAAATAGTAATCCCAATGATGATCTATCGGTCTTACTAGCCAACATACGAAACTCTTTAAAATGGGAGGCATAACAGTAAGTAAGTAAAGCCGGTAGCGCCAATCCTCCCACATCGAGCCCTCTTCTAAGCTTTTTCCAAGCTATTCTTGGACCTTTCGCGGACCAAATGAAGCTACCTATTTTTCCCTGTAGCTTAGCTATATCTTCTTTCCTGAAAGATATGGGGATAGAGTTATAAAGAAAAGTAATTTTAGGTAAGATAATCATTTTTACGAGGTTTACCCTTCCATAGATGTTTAGAGGGAGGTTTGCCCATCGTGAAAGTAAACTCATTACCCCCTTACTGACTCTCTTCCAGTTCACTACAGGAATATCCTCTAGTTTTTGAGCTAGTTGTACACCCAGGTATCTCATTTGATTTTTGACCCCCTGGCTTCTCACCCCCTGATTCCACTACATTATTTCTGTTTTTTCCCCTATTGACCTTATACCCCAAAATCTCACCAAATCTCTCCGTCTTCTCCATTAGACTAAGGATTGCTTCTTGAGAGTTTGCCATGTAAAGAAGCAGGTCATCTGCATATAAGGCTAGTTTGATTTCTAACTTGCCAAAACTAAAAGGAGAAATTGCGGTGTCTGCCCTAAGCCAATTAGCAAAAGGCTCAATATACAAATCGAACAAGAGCGGGGACATGCGACACCCCTGTCTTGTGCCTCTTGTAATACTAAACCAATCTGTTAGATCACCATTCACCAGCACCTTTGCCTTGGGGCTAAGGTATACATTTTTCACCGCCTTGACCAGGTTTCTTTGTAAGCCAAAGCTTTTTACGGTCTCCCACAGATATGCCCAGTTGACTTGGTCGAAAGCTTTGGCAGCATCTATTGCCATTATGGTTAATAGGACTTTTCTAACTTCTGCCATATCTATAGCCTCCATTATCTGGAATGTTAATTCGTTGAGCTGTCTCCCTGGTATAAAGCCCCTCTGGTAAGAGTGGACAACCCCCTTTATAACCTTTGCCACCCGTGATGCCACTATTCCTGAGAATACCTTATAATCTATATCTAATAAGGATATGGGTCTATACGAATCAATCGTCTGCGGATCTTTAATCGGTTTTAAGATTTGTGTAACTGTGGCTTCTGCCCATGAGCTAGGTGGATTTTCCCCATCTATATCTATTTTATTAAACATAGTTCTTAGAATTGGCACCACATTATCCAGAATGCATAGATACAGCTCTACTGGCAGACCATCCGGTCCTGCAGCCTTCTCACCTTGCCATTTTTTTACACTGTACCCTTACTTCTTCTTCTGTAATGCCTGCTTCTAAAAATGTCTTCTGTTCTTCCGTCAAATGGGGAAGTGTTATCATTTTTAACCAGTTCTCTATATTCTCTCGTCCTGGTGTTGTATCTTCACTATACAGTTCGCTCATAAAACTTCGAGCTTCTTCATGAATATCTATGTCCGCTTGAATGATTTCTCCTGGCCCTCTTTTTATTAAATTCCTTATCGTATTCCTGGCCCTATTGATGGAGCGGGTAATATGTTTTCTTTTTATGTACCCAATCCATTTCTGTATGTTTATACTAAAACGATTAATATTTAATTATAATAACTAATAGTTTGTAGTATTGTGAATTAATCCACCTTATTAACAAGAAAGAATATACGGGGAAATGCATTTGCATGGCTAAAATAATATGTGAACTAAGTTTGTATGCATATTAATATGATAATCGTTGCTTATGTGATGTTTATAGTGATTTTCGCTTAAATAAACAAGTATTAATGGCTTTGAATGTTGCATATGGCTAGATAAATGCACACACATATGGGTATTAGCAAGGGGTTAACACTGTTTTTACCATTTCAATGTGTTAATTACGGTTTTGTGTTTCATTGCTTAAGTTGACCATTTGGGCCTGCCATAACATGGCCGCCGACCGAGTCAGACAAATTACGAGTGACATCAATGAAGGTAGAGGAGAAATGCGCCTGCGCAGACTTCAGCAGCCGCGACCTGCCGGTGAACTGTCATCACTGTGCCCATCAAGGTTGCTCTGGGCGAAAGGCCAACCCTTCAACAAAATTGTTGCAACATGAACTATGGATTGCTAATATTCCCATACATTCGTTTTGGAACTTTAAATGCATGGGAAAGACATCGAATGTTTCCTGATGCACCAAAATGTATTTCAATTAACCAATGAGAAGCTCTGAAATTGTCAGTTGCAACATTTGGAATGTAAATTTTAGTATAAATAATGGTAGACTAGAGAGGTAAGGGTGGTTCGTCGTGACGTCGTCATTGCCAGTATCCTGATGTTATGCTGACGGAGAGGACGGTGACTCTGCATGATAGAACAGAACTTTGACGATTTTACAGAAGACTGGATTCTGACTTAGAGACCAACAATTAGTCAGACTAGGTAAATATGACAAAAGATAACATTGAATTGTTAGGATTTAACCTGCATTTGATTTAGATAAAGAAATATTAATTGAATTCATGTGTCGGGTTGTTATTTCCTTGAAATGTATTTTTGAATAATTTTAGAGTGTTAAGGAGTCATTGAACTAAAATTCAACTAAATGATTCATCGACCTGTTTTTTTCCCTTGATGGAAGGAGGCGCTAGGGTGATTCAGGGAGTGTAATTCTTCCGCAAGGGAAGAACTGGCAGGTTCGGAGCCTGTATTTTCCTCTGTTTGAGTACGGACAGATTGATAAGGATGAATGTTGGTGTTATGGGCCCCACCAGCATATGATGTGTGTGTGTGGGTGTGACTGTGAAATCGCTCTGTCCGTGGGAGTAGAGGGGAGTTGAGGAACCCGAATCTGCACCACTATCTACCTTGGCTTTCCACCCAGGAAGGAACTGCACTTCTCCCCATATGTAAAATGCTGTAGCTTACTTGATTCCATCTATCTAAAAGCTTCTTAACTAACTGTGCCTGAAACTCAGCCTGCAGACCCTCCAACTCTTTCGCTAATACTGGTACTTTACCTAGGCCTTCCTTTGATGCTTTCTGCAGTTCTCCTTCTTTTTCCTTAATCTCACTGATTTTTCTCTCTTCATATTGTTCCGTAGCTTTTCTCCTCCCCCCACGTTATGGACCTGATTATCCCCCTTAAATATGCTTTGAAAGCATCCCAAACTATCTGATCCTTAGCTGTACCCATATTGAATTGAAAATACTAATCCGTTTTTCCCCCCAAATCACAGATCACTTCTTCGTTTAATAAAATCATCCTATCTATTGTCCACCTACTCTGCCCCTCTTTTTGCTGAAACCTCAGAGTCATGGCCACTGCTGAGTGATCCGATAATATCGCGGGGATATGATTTATTGTCTCCACCGCTGTATACAGCTCCTGATCTATAAGGAAGTAATCTATCCGTGAATGGTGTCTGTAGTTTTTTCTATAAAAAGTTAAATCTCTAGTTTCCCCCATCTTGCGACGCCTAATGTCCAACAAATTTAATTCTCTCATCATATTATTTAAACTTGCATATGTTTTTGGGGGACTATTATATTTTACTTTCGAGGTGTGGTCTATTTCTTTATTTAGAACTAAATTAAAATCACCTCCCATAACAATTGGTGCTGTTGTATTTAACAAGCAAACTTCAAGTTTTGAAAGTGCTCCCGGATTATCTTCATTCGGCCCATAATATACTGCACACATCAAGGGTCTGTCCTGAATCAATATGGTAGCCACCAACCATCTCCCTGATTGATCTGTCTCGTACTTAACTACTTTTATTCCTGCATTGCTTCTTATAACTAGGGCAACTCCCCTTGTACTTCCTCTTTGCTTAGAACAGAGCACCTCCTGGACCCATCTTACTTTACTATAGCCATGTCTACATTCTTGTGCTTCCAAATGAGTCTCTTGTAAAACAATAATGTGTGCCTCACTACTCTTTAAAAATTCTATTACCCGAGACATCTTTCTCCTATTCCTCAGCCCATTCACATTCCATGTTAATTGTTTGACCTATCTATATTTAGAGCCATTATCCTTGTAGCCTCCTGACTTCTCCAATCTTAGGCCCAACTCAGCCATAAGGACTAATTATTTTATTTTTTTCCCTTTGCTCCCCACACCCTGTGCTTCCCACCCCTCCCCCAGGAAACCCCCTTTTTTCTCCTTTGGCGGTTCTAACCGCCATTCGTGACCCTCCCATCCCAGCAGGAAGCATTAACACAAAGATGAAGAAACTGCTTATTTTTCTCCGTTAAATAAACACAATATCTTAATCTCTAACAAATTCCCCTTTCTAACCTCATATGCCTTTATAAGACTCATCTCTCCATCTGAGCCAAGAAAGTGTCTACTTCCTCTGGACTACTGATGTTATGTATTTTATTTTGCCACATTATTTTTAACATGGCTGGGAATTTCATTTGGACCTGAGCACCCCTCCTTCGCAGCTCAATCATTCTGGTCCCCAGCTCCCACCACCTCTGAGCCATTCTTTTCCCAAGATCTGATCTAATTTGGTAGCTGAATGACTCTTATTTTAAGGATGCCTCTTTCAGGGCTCTCCCCAGTACTAGCTCTTTTACTGCATACGTGAGGAAGTTTATCCATATTTTCCTCAGCACCTTTCTGGCCGGGTTTAACTTGAAAGGGTCTCTGTGGACTCTCTGGATCTCTTTCCCCAGCTCTGTATCCAGTCTGTCCTTCAAAATTCCTTCTTTCAACATTTTACATATGTAAGCCTTAATATCTCCTCCTACTGCACCCTCCGAAACTTTAAGGACTCTTAGGTTGTTTAGTCTGGCCTGCATCTCGAGCCTCTCCATATCCTCTTGCAGGGTTCTGTTCTGTGCGTTTCATTTTTCTAAGTCTTTGGTGTTCTCTGAAACTACTTCTGACAAAATCTTCACCTCGCTCTCCAAAGACCCAGTTCGCAATGCAATGTCATCCAGCTTTTCTTCCAGGACTTCACATTTATCATGAATCCCTTTCTGATTTATCTCAGAGATCTCAAATTTCGAGAGGATATCTTGTCTCAAGCTCAAAAACATCAGTTCAACCTGACTCTTTGTCCCCTCTACTCCTTGCATATTTTCCATATTTACCCCCTCCAAGGTACTGCCACTACATTGAGATTGGCTGACACCTGAGGTTAACACAGTGGAAGAGGTGAAGGTGGTAGAGAGGGAATCTTCATTTCTACCTGCCCCCTGAGTTTCACACTGGCCATCCCCACCTTGTTCACTTACTAATGGAGCGAATCGATTTTCCAACTGCAGGGGGGCCGAATTTACCTGGGTGACCTTATTTCCTCCTCCCTTAGGCGCTGCAACATGCTCCATTATTTTAAAATAGGAGCTAAGGGACGGGGCAGGTTTAATCAAAATTTGCGTTGCCTTATCATCACACCGTTTTAGTCTCCCCCCCAAGTTTTTATCACTTTTCTTTTTGGGGAAACTGGTACCACTTCCCTAAACACCTGTTCTCTGCCCACACCAGTTTTACCACCTTTACATTCGGCCTCGGGGTGGTACCATAGCTGATATCTGTTTTTTGTCTGAGTTGAAAATAACCCTCAATACAACAAGTGAAAGGAGGGTCTAAGGGAAAATAATTTAAAGACCTCCCCAAGTCCAAATCCCCTATTCCAAACTGATGCAACTACAAAAAAGGGACCGGGGGTCTAAAAAGAAACACAGTAAGTGATGTATATGCTAACGGAAGGTCTTCTTTTATCCCTGGCAATCCGAGCTGAGCATGATTGCCATCAAATTATATCATGTGATAGAGCTAAATTGTCAAGCCCTGTAAGTCATTGTTATCACGTGGTAATCTGCCACATCCATGGGGATGACCGTTAGATCGTAAGGGTCTCCTCCGTGGCGAGCTCATATGCTCTCCGTGGATGCCATTCCCCACCAAGGCAAACAATTCATGCCGCAAAGTGTGCAAAACAACATAGAAAAAACTATGAAAAAAACTATGTGATGCAGTGCAGTGAAAAATAAAAAGGTTATGTGAAAAGATGTTATTAACAATATCTCTTTCCTCACACCTAGTAAAACCTTAAGGAGTTAAATCAAGCTCCCGCTATTGATTCATAGTAGAGCACTATAACTCCTTATATGAGGTCAACATGTTTCAGCCTAAGTGGAAGTGATCCAGGCTTTCATCAGGACCAACTAACAGCTACTGCATATTAACCAACGCAACTTCTAAACACTATAAAAAAGAAGAACCATACAACCTCGCTTGGTGCGAAGCCTTCATATGCAGGATGCAATCATCACCTACAAGAAGATAAATCAATTATCATACTTTGTGCTATTTAGGAAACTAGAAACCAGCAGGCATAATGTTATGTCCCAAATGGCTCTGATGTATCCGCTTACCCTGATTGGTCAAGGTCCAAACCTCACCTCCCTGGAACCTTCCTCGGGTGTAGATGAGGCCCCGCTCTATAATAAAACAGGGGAAAATAAAAGAAGATGGGCTCTGCAGCCAACCTCAGACTCAAACAACCAAGGAAAACCCCATCTCAAGTATAGGGTCCAGCCAGGTTATATATCAATTATCCTTCCCTCTTTTACACTCTTTAAAACAAGTAGACCTGCCAGATGTCATAGACCTATTTTGATCATAGAGACTAATGTTATGCGAAGAAAGCACAGTCACAGACTCTACTAGCTATGTGCTTCTTGTAAGCCTCTAGAACTTCATGGCTAACCCGTTAGTATTTAGTGGCTTAATGGGCTCAACACCACACTTAGACATCAAAAACAGCATGGTGTTCATTAAATCTACGTCTAAATACTTCACTTATGCCGGACAAGGGCGAGATAAATGTCCTCATTCCAACATCTATTCTAGCATATATTCTCACTCGGCTACGGCTCCGAGACCGCTACATACAAGGACCTTCGAGGATACGTATCTGTTGCGCTACGTAACTAAGTCAATACCACTCAATTAGGCATACACTGACCTGTCCGTCGGTACCTCTAGACTCCCGCCGAGTTCAGGGAAGGAGGCACCAGAGTCTTGAACATCTTCAATTTAAATACCCTCTGTTGTGATAGGTCTACATCCGGTTTTGAAAAAGCGTGCGCTCTTGTTAGCGGCGGAGTAGCAACGCTAAACTACATAATGACGTCACACGCGTCTCTTTTGTAGTTTAAAGAAGCGCGCGCTCAGTATCACTCAACGTGGCGCCGCTAGACTACAGAATGACGTCACGCGTAGTTGCCCTGTAGTTCTGTTTGTCGTCTAACACCTCAATCAAGCACAGATAAATCGCGTTAGACCTAAAGGTGCACTATAATCTCAAAGATGTTTTTTAGAAAAGGTGATAGTGCTCAATTATCTTCCCAATACCAGTAAGAATGGAGGGAAAGGCTATTTTCTTGGGCAGTCATTAGTATCAAAGCGCCCCTGGTCAACTTATGATGATAGAAGAAGCATGCCCTGCTTTGTGTTGCCATTTCAGTATAGATCACCCCAGACTCCAAATCCTGTCTCAGGGAGTAAGCCAAATTACAATACGTGTTCGTCTCCACATGTCACTAAATGTAAAGAAAACATAGTGTGTGTAGTTAACACTGGGTCAGTGTGATAGTCCTCACATCCCTGATCCTCATACTGAGTTATCCAGCACTGAAAAAGGGAAATGAAATTCTGCGCCTGGTGTGAGCCTTCTCCCCAATGATGTCACCATGTGTTTCTTATCAAAGGCTTGCCACTGATAGGTTCTGTAGTCCCTTCTGAGACTCAGTTGGGCCTGCCTATAAATTAAAGGCTAACCCAGGGAATGTCATCATTCAAGCCTAGAGTGTCACTATGTAGTCTGTACACCCATTTCTGCTCTTTCACAAATAGATATCTAGATATGTCACTGACAGATGAGGGTATAATGGGTTTTTCAAGAACAGTCCATTTAAACTCTTCAGGTCCATGATGTTCATTGAAATGTCTCATGAGTTTTGTAGTGAGCTTCTTGCATCTAAAAGTGCTTTTGTGCTCCAACATACGTGCCTTAACTTTTCGAGTGGTCATCCCGACATAGTTAGTTCTACACGGGCAAGTGATCAAATAAATCAGATTACTGCTGTTGCAATTAGTAAAATGATACTGAATCCAAGGTTTATTGGTTCCTATATCAATGGTCGTTGAATGTGAAGTCTGTGGACAGATAGAGCATTCGCCACAGGGATGGTGGCCAGTGGCCGCCGGTAATCCCCAGAGCGTACCCAATTGTCTCGGTAACGGTGTCTTAGGGCGTGTATGAACCAATTTGTCCTTGATATTACTGCCTCTTTTAAATGCAAACAAGGGAAGAGGAATCTTGTCTTTGCTTGAATTCAATAAACGCCAATGGTGTCTAATACACTTCTGTACTTGGTTTGAGAGTGTACTAAAAGTATGTACAAAGGTGAGTCTATCTGCAAGAGGCTTTTGCGTTGGAAGCTCTAAAAGGGACTCACGGTGATTGTTGGCAGCTCTCTTGCGGGCGCGTCTTATCAGACTCTGAGGGTAATGTCTTTCCAAAAGATTGGTAGTCAGCAACTGGGTATGAGTTTTGAAACCCTCCGTTGTTGAACAATTTCTCCGCACTCGAAGAAATTGTCCGTAAGGTAAGTTGTCTCTGAGTGCCTTTGGGTGCTGGCTGTCATATCTGAGGAGCGAGTTCCTCGCCATAGGCTTTCTATAGATCTCGCTCTCTAGGCCATGAGATGTTACAAAAATGGACAGGTCAAGAAATGACAATCTGGTCTTACTCGCTTCCACTGTGAATTTGAGGAATTCGTTTTGTGCATTTAACCATTGATGGAACTCAGAGATGGAATCGAGGTCTCCACGCCAAACGACCAGGACATCGTCAATATATCGCTTCCACAAGCGAATCGATGTAAAAAATGGATTAGTGGGAGCTAGGACGTGTTCCTGTTCGAATGCATGCACATATAAATTCGCCAAGCTGGGCGCGAAGACACTTCCCATACTTGTCCCGGAGGTCTGCAAGTATAAGGAGTCTTCGTATTTAAAAAAGTTTTCTTTCATGGCCAAGCGTGCCAGTGTCATAATGAAATGAACCGGGGTTATGGAATGCAGATCAGTGCCCTCTAAAATAGACATGATGGTCTCCAAGGTTTCATCCTGGGGAATCGAAGTATAGAGGGACTCTACGTCAAAAGAGACCAAGTAGTCCTTTTCCTCATCGAATTCAATTGTTGGTAATAGTCTCAGTACATCTTTGGTATCCTGAAGATACGTCGGCATCTGTTGTACTATGGGCCTCAAGAAAAAATCCACAAAAGTGGACAGAGGCTCTAAAATAGAGCCCTGGCCCGAGATAATAGGTCTTCCGGGCGGAGGTCTTTGCTCTTTGTGTATCTTCGGGAGGATGTAAAAATAGGGAATGACAGGAAATGAAGTTCTTAAAAATTGAGCTTCCTGTGCTGTGATCCATCCCTCATTGAGCGCCTCTTCACTACATTCTAGAATAGTGGTCTTTAATCTATTCGTAGGGTCATCATGCAAAAGCCTGTAGGAGTTCACATTGTGTAATTGGCGGAGGCATTCAGTTCTATAGTCATCAGCATTTAAGATGACTATAGCCCCGCCCTTATCCGCCGGCTTAATGACAATATCTTCGTGTTTAGCTAAAGTTTGGAGAGCCAGCTGTTCCGATCGGGGTAAGTTCTTGTAACTGTTGTTGCGTTGAGTGCATAGATCACTGATCTCACTTCTGACTGTATTTTCAAAGACTAAAACTTGTGGTGGGACCGCATGACTAGGAGGGTTGAACGTAGATTTTGTTCTTAAACCAGTGTTCCGTTCAATATCCTCTGTTGTGGTCATCTCTTTTCCCTGGAAGAAGTAGTGCAGCCTGATTTTTCTGAAAAACTTAGCAAGCTCACATTGTATTTGGAAAGGATCGCCATCAGATGTTGTGACGAAACCCAGACCTCTGTTTAGCACCCGTTCTTCATCTTTGGCTAGGGTATGTCTACTCAAATTCACTACTAGGTTAGGTTCTACTATGGGCCTGTCTGAGCTGAGTTCCTCCTTGTGTTGCTCCTGGTCCCTGTGTGTGGGCCAGTGCTTGGCTCCCAATGAACCTGAGCCTGTGGGTTTCTTCTTTTGCCTCTTGGTCTTGGAGGGCCATAGCCTAAAAAAGACTGGTCCTCGTATGTCGCTTGGTAGGGTGTCATGGGGGTAGGGAACATTGGTGTTTGAAAACCCCAAGGAGGTGGTGGTTGCCACCATTGTTGGAAATGTGGATTATAAGGACCTCGTTGATTAAACGGTCGCAAACCCCGCCCTCTACCTCTCACTCTCTGGCGCTGATTGGTGGGTTCCTCAGTATCACTCGAGAGATCATCAGAGCTGGATCCAGAGTAAGTTGATCCATATCTTTTGCCATTGCTCTTAAATTCTGGTGGTGAGTAATCTTCACTCGTATAAGGATAGACTTTCTCATGTTTGAATTTCGCTAAGTCTTTTTTAAACTTTTCAATTTTGGCCATTAATATCGAGTCTTTGAACTCTTTATTGTTCTTATTCGATTCCTCTAGGTTTTTTTAAAAAGGGTTGCTGTCACAGTGGTTTTTATTTGTGCCTCCAATACTTGTATCTCTACGAGGATAGAGTCTGCAACTCGTTTGGCGGTACTGATTATTAAGATTAGCCAATCTCTAGTACACCGCCAAGCTATTAACGACCAATCCTTTCGAAAGGTTTTGTCCTCTAGGAAAAGTCTTGGTGCATTATTTACTATCAAGCCTGGAGGGGCACAATTGGCTCGTAAATATTCCGCCATTATTGCGCCATGTATAGAGGCCCGTGAATGAGATTTTTTCAAAAACAAAACTTTTCCCCAGTCATTACTAGCATCCGGCAAGGAAGTACTAGCTATGTCCAAAATACTTGGCATATTGTCCAAGATCGCCTGATATACTGTGTCATCGTATGCTAAGCCACTGAATTCTGCCATCTTTATAAGTCAAAGTGAACGCGTCCTAAGACACCCGAGCAGGAGAAAGTCTAAAGAGACGATAAAGAGGTGAGAGAAATAATAGAAAATCCCACTAACCTGATGTGGAATGTAACTACCAACTAGTGTAGTTTTGAAAACAGACCCGCAGCCAAACAGCTGCTCAAGAACATCAATACAACAAGTGAAAGGAGGGTCTAAGGGAAAATAATTTAAAGACCTCCCCAAGTCCAAATCCCCTATTCCAAACTGATGCAACTACAAAAAAGGGACCGGGGGTCTAAAAAGAAACACAGTAAGTGATGTATATGCTAACGGAAGGTCTTCTTTTATCCCTGGCAATCCGAGCTGAGCATGATTGCCATCAAATTATATCATGTGATAGAGCTAAATTGTCAAGCCCTGTAAGTCATTGTTATCACGTGGTAATCTGCCACATCCATGGGGATGACCGTTAGATCGTAAGGGTCTCCTCCGTGGCGAGCTCATATGCTCTCCGTGGATGCCATTCCCCACCAAGGCAAACAATTCATGCCGCAAAGTGTGCAAAACAACATAGAAAAAACTATGAAAAAAACTATGTGATGCAGTGCAGTGAAAAATAAAAAGGTTATGTGAAAAGATGTTATTAACAATATCTCTTTCCTCACACCTAGTAAAACCTTAAGGAGTTAAATCAAGCTCCCGCTATTGATTCATAGTAGAGCACTATAACTCCTTATATGAGGTCAACATGTTTCAGCCTAAGTGGAAGTGATCCAGGCTTTCATCAGGACCAACTAACAGCTACTGCATATTAACCAACGCAACTTCTAAACACTATAAAAAAGAAGAACCATACAACCTCGCTTGGTGCGAAGCCTTCATATGCAGGATGCAATCATCACCTACAAGAAGATAAATCAATTATCATACTTTGTGCTATTTAGGAAACTAGAAACCAGCAGGCATAATGTTATGTCCCAAATGGCTCTGATGTATCCGCTTACCCTGATTGGTCAAGGTCCAAACCTCACCTCCCTGGAACCTTCCTCGGGTGTAGATGAGGCCCCGCTCTATAATAAAACAGGGGAAAATAAAAGAAGATGGGCTCTGCAGCCAACCTCAGACTCAAACAACCAAGGAAAACCCCATCTCAAGTATAGGGTCCAGCCAGGTTATATATCAATTATCCTTCCCTCTTTTACACTCTTTAAAACAAGTAGACCTGCCAGATGTCATAGACCTATTTTGATCATAGAGACTAATGTTATGCGAAGAAAGCACAGTCACAGACTCTACTAGCTATGTGCTTCTTGTAAGCCTCTAGAACTTCATGGCTAACCCGTTAGTATTTAGTGGCTTAATGGGCTCAACACCACACTTAGACATCAAAAACAGCATGGTGTTCATTAAATCTACGTCTAAATACTTCACTTATGCCGGACAAGGGCGAGATAAATGTCCTCATTCCAACATCTATTCTAGCATATATTCTCACTCGGCTACGGCTCCGAGACCGCTACATACAAGGACCTTCGAGGATACGTATCTGTTGCGCTACGTAACTAAGTCAATACCACTCAATTAGGCATACACTGACCTGTCCGTCGGTACCTCTGGACTCCCGCCGAGTTCAGGGAAGGAGGCACCAGAGTCTTGAACATCTTCAGCACCACCTCTGAGCCATTCTTTTCCCAAGATCTGATCTAATTTGGTAGCTGAATGACTCTTATTTTAAGGATGCCTCTTTCAGGGCTCTCCCCAGTACTAGCTCTTTTACTGCATACGTGAGGAAGTTTATCCATATTTTCCTCAGCACCTTTCTGGCCGGGTTTAACTTGAAAGGGTCTCTGTGGACTCTCTGGATCTCTTTCCCCAGCTCTGTATCCAGTCTGTCCTTCAAAATTCCTTCTTTCAACATTTTACATATGTAAGCCTTAATATCTCCTCCTACTGCACCCTCCGAAACTTTAAGGACTCTTAGGTTGTTTAGTCTGGCCTGCATCTCGAGCCTCTCCATATCCTCTTGCAGGGTTCTGTTCTGTGCGTTTCATTTTTCTAAGTCTTTGGTGTTCTCTGAAACTACTTCTGACAAAATCTTCACCTCGCTCTCCAAAGACCCAGTTCGCAATGCAATGTCATCCAGCTTTTCTTCCAGGACTTCACATTTATCATGAATCCCTTTCTGATTTATCTCAGAGATCTCAAATTTCGAGAGGATATCTTGTCTCAAGCTCAAAAACATCAGTTCAACCTGACTCTTTGTCCCCTCTACTCCTTGCATATTTTCCATATTTACCCCCTCCAAGGTACTGCCACTACATTGAGATTGGCTGACACCTGAGGTTAACACAGTGGAAGAGGTGAAGGTGGTAGAGAGGGAATCTTCATTTCTACCTGCCCCCTGAGTTTCACACTGGCCATCCCCACCTTGTTCACTTACTAATGGAGCGAATCGATTTTCCAACTGCAGGGGGGCCGAATTTACCTGGGTGACCTTATTTCCTCCTCCCTTAGGCGCTGCAACATGCTCCATTATTTTAAAATAAGAGCTAAGGGACGGGGCAGGTTTAATCAAAATTTGCGTTGCCTTATCATCACACCGTTTTAGTCTCCCCCCCAAGTTTTTATCACTTTTCTTTTTGGGGAAACTGGTACCACTTCCCTAAACACCTGTTCTCTGCCCACACCAGTTTTACCACCTTTACATTCGGCCTCGGGGTGGTACCATAGCTGATATCTGTTTTTTGTCTGAGTTGAAAATAACCCTGCCTGCCCCCTCCAGTAACTCTGACCCAGTCCGTGGGCCACCTATTCCTTCTATGGCTGTGGCGTCGCCACCCTATCCCTCCTTATCCCTCTTTTTATCGTGCTGTGATGCCTTGGAGAGCGAGTCCCTTTCCATCAGCAGAGCTACTATTACCTCCTTCATATAAAGTGGAAATCCAGAATTTTGGGGCTTTTTTTGACCAGGCCGGTTTGTGCCAAGATCTTGCTGCCCGCACATACCGGCAATGCGAAGATCCGGTGGACCTAACTCTTCGAGCTACAGCGACCAGCAATGGGAGATCTGCACTTCGCACTACAGCATCAACAGCCCACGTTGACCATTCGCCATGCTCTCCCTCCTCCTCGCGGCCTCCCCTACTGTGAACTGAACTATTTGACTGCACTTTGGAAGGTAACTTTTTCAGCAGGGCTAACCTGGTCCCTGTATCCAGCCCGTGCTCCACCGTGTTAAGTGTGAACTTGTGACTTTCACCCAGTCTTGCATGATGATATAACTACGCGTTACACTTTGTGGTTTTTGGCACTCTACTTAAATCTTTGGAACAGCATATATCTGATTCTACTGATTTGATTTTTTTATTTTTATGTCAAAAATATATTTAAATGTCACTACTTTTCTACATTGGTGTGGGAGTTTTCTTGTGTTGTGGTTTCACTTTATTTCTGTTTGAGTGCTGCATAAATACTTTACACAGTGCCTCTAAGTTAAGCATGACTGCTTTTGTGCTAAGCTACCAGCGGTTTAAGCACAGGTTGATTTAGTCACTTTTTGTGGCTCACCCTAACAAGAATTGTGGCTGCTGTTTGAGAAAGGCTCACACCTCCTTCAACCAACAACCCAGTTTTTCACAGTTTCCAAAAATCCAGCGTAAATTATTTGCTGAATAAATAATCTGGAAATGGACATGTGACACCATTTGGCAGCAGGTGCTAGATGATATTTGGTGCTTCTGGTCCAGATTAGAGAATTTACTGCTCATGACGATCATACTTTATCAACAAAAAGTCTTCTGGCGCATGATTATGTGTGCAGTCAAAGGTTTCTGGTGTAGTAGCCAGGTGCTATCCTGCTCCTCATTTTTGAATTCTGAAGGCCCAGTGTGTAATCCTGCACAGGAGAGTAATGTCAACACCTCTATTGACCAGTGCTCTGCAGGTTTTTGGAAGCTTCTTGCAGAGTGTGGAAATATACCTTATTTGGGGTACACTGTTGCAGGGCCACCCTTTTGTCCTCGGGTTCAAAAACCTACAAAGTAGAGATCAGAACTGGAGTTGGAATAAATAACAAGTTTATTAATCACTCATGAGTGGGACCACGTCCACACAGCGCCTTCAAGTGCTGGAGGAGGAAGTACTCTGGCTTCACAAACCAGTGCCCTTTTATACAGGGTTTGTGCAGTGTAAGGACGAGAACAGAAATAGGAAGAGCAAGTTTTGGAAGTAGTTTTCTGCAAACAAGGGCAGATGAATAACCACTTGGTCAGCAAAGTGGGAGGGGGAGCAGGAGTACTTATGGCAGCAGTAAATGATTGACAGTTAACAGGTGTACTGGCAGCTACAAACTCTCAGCACGTACATTGCTTTTAGCTGAGTAAGGAAGTCAACAAAATTAGATAGCACAAGCAGAGCGAAAAGACGAAAGAATTATGAAGGAAACTTAAATGGACGCCACAGCCAAAATGGCTGCAGCTTATGCCAAGTAAAATATTACACGTTTTCCACAAGAGTGCTAAACTCTGTTGGGCGATAAGAGTATATCAGAAGTGGCACACCTATTTTCCTGTGTGACCACTGCCTCCATGACATCACATGACTATCAGTTGGTGGCAGCTCATGTATAACCAGATATTTTGTACATGCACCCCAGCGAGGTGACTGCCTACTGGGTTGCCAAGTAATAGAAGGGGACTGCCTGCTTATCCCCCATGCAATGTGACCTGAGCTTCTGAAGAGTAAGAGCTCAGAGAAATACAAAAATGTGATAGTGAAATGCTTAAATTAATCACAGCCTCTGGTACTTACTTGGAGCTGTATCTCAATCCATCGTTTTTTGCCCCCCTCTGCCACTTCAGACAGGACCCAGCCATATGAAAATCAGACTTGGACCTGCTCCAATAGGTAAAGTCCAGTCAAAACTGCTATGCCAGATCCATCTGAACCAGAAACAAAGCAGCCCTAGACTGGTTCCATCCTATTTGAGCGCCTTCAGTACGATGCAGCTTGGCTCCAGTGGCACAGTGAGCACGGACCCACATCTGGTCATATCTGTGGCACATAGGTATTCCTCATTTAAGCACTCATCCAAGTATTTTTTCCATCACCATATTGATTTGTAGTTGATGCCCTAAGTGCGGTGGGTGTGGCCAGATGTGGGTTCCATGCTCACTATACCACAGGACTCAAGCCATGCCTCACTGATGTGATCTAAGTAGGTTGAAACCAGTCTAGTGTTGCAGGTGTTCCTGTCTCATGGCAAACTAGCCTGGCAGTTCAGGTTGGGTTATCTTATTGGAGCATCACCAAGACTGGGTTACTTGAGGTGGGTCTCCACCTAGAATGTCACAGTGGACGAAACATAATGGTCTGGAATGCAGCATCAAGCGATTTCCAATAGCTGATATTAATTAAAGCATCACTTTCATTACCTTGTTATTTTTGCAGTAGACTCCCTATGAGTGCCAAAAGTTTGGGAACAACTTTCAATATGAGTGGCCACTTGGCTTAAGCCTAACTGCACTGTTTTCTGAAGATAAGCTTGCCATTTTGGACAATTCAGACTTCACCATTTAACTTGAGAGAGCACCGTACACCAGTGCACAGTGCAGTTGATTCAAGAGTAAGGATTGTCTTCCTGCTCTGAAAAAGTAGGGAATATTCTTCAGGAGGGAGCACAACACTTGTTGCTGTTGCAGCCTGAACAAGAGATGAGGGTGACTGCCTGGTATGTGGAGACCTTTCCTCAGTTCATTCTAGAGCCCCAAGTCCAAGTATTTAATGTGCTGCTGATAGTAACGTCAACTAGTGAACTATTGCCAAGAGCACAGGTGAGTGCTGCTGCATAGGGTGGACAAGGTTCTCAGAAAAAGTGCAACTAATTTGTGGCGAGAGACAGATGCCAGAGCTATTCTCTCATTGCCTCTCTCTCTCTCTCTCCTCTGGTCACTTTAGGGCAGTCAAACATGCAACATATTGAATTGTAGTGACTGACTTCTGCGAACCGGAGTGACCACTTTGATTGTTCACACTGCTACAGTCTGTGACCACAGTCCAGAGAGTCAGTCATCTAATGCATGCTTGACCCTTCACATTACTGCTGCAACTGTGAGTGCCGTCCAGCTCACCTCAACTCTGTGTCCCACAGCAACAGTCTGGACTTGAGAGGCACTGGCTCCCCACTATGTGTTTAACGATTGCAACTGTAACTTTGAGATGCCCATCTGAATTTGAGTCACCAGAATCTCCAACTTCCAATGAAGGCTCGACCTTGGTACCCGGTTGAGTGGCAAAGACCATACCGCTGACTGACTTGACAGGTAAGTCATCTCGCTCCTGCTAGCAAAGCATACATGTGTACAGCAATTTACTAGATACTACAGAACAGTGCTATTATCGCATTCCCGGAAAGGAACCAGAATCTGTACTTATCCCCAAGATGGCTGCATTTAGGTCACAGCGATATCGTGGCTGGAAATGCCCATTGTGGGTGTTCTTTTAGACCTAAATCCAGCCATCAGAAGTTTTTCTTACCATAATGGGAAATACCCCTACAGACATGGGAATACTGGGTCCTTTTCTGCATGATTATCACTGATTTCGAAGACAATCTGGTCAGTTTCACCATCTGCTTTTAGCAAACCAGGGGTCATCCACTGTGCGTGAGGCACCAGGCGGCCCTATAGGGCCCCCTTTGTTTCCTCTCTGCCAAGGTTTTCATGAAGGCGGAACCGCCATCAAAACCGGGGAAGTGAGGAAACTCCTAATATGCTTGGCGGGACAGCGGTGGTCCTGCCAAGCATACTGATTCCTCTACACTGCCACTACACCGCCAGGGAATGGCGGTTCCCTGGCGGCTGCGGCAGGGCAATGGAAGTCCAACCAACATTATTGTAATAGGGCGGTCAGGAGACCACCACCACCGCATCCCCAAGAGTCTGGAGGTCTGTGCATCACCAGGCTCGTAATTAAGCCCACAGTAATCCCAAAGTCAGGAATACAGAGAAATTCATAGTCTGACGGTGTGTTAAACTGACTGGGTATACTGCTCCACCTGACTTCGAAGGGGGCTTTTTAATATTCTGCCCCATCCAACTGTCCCTGTGCAACCCTCAAAGCATGCGTAGGGTACATTTGGGTGTGGCAGGTGAATCAGAATTTGGCAGACCTCAGCTGAGAGATATTTATCATTATGAGAGATTGCAAGAACCTGCTAAGCATATTATGTACTTAAAATGTATAAAGTTGGATATGTGTTAAAAAACAGACATGGCACTTGACAATCAAGTTATTCTGAGATATATATGTGCCGACTAAATGTTCTACCCACAACCAACCATCACGGATAAGCAGTCGTATGACTTTGAGGACAAACATATTGTGGGGGCAACATATCGAAGCTTACATATAGATAACCAAAATATTATAAAGTAAGTGCCTAGAGGTAAATATAGGTTTATAGATTTACTATACTTAACTCGACATCTATTAACCTTGAAGTACAAACTATGAAATAAGCACAACAACATAGACTGAATAAATACACCTTCCTGAAACATAGCAACCATCAAAGAGTGGCAAACATTGAGGGGTAAAACTGAAATTTAGTTACCCACATCTACACCTAAAGCCATGCTGAAGGATGTAATTATGGCTATGAAAGTCTTTCCTACAAACAAAAATTGACATAGGTCCCTCAGGTTGGTGGCAGTGTGTCCTAGCTGAAGGGACCACATGGAGAAGAAGAGCTGATGATGCGGAAGCATGACATTTGATAATACTTACGCTTGCATACGTTGATTCATCTATCCTTCTCATATGCCTTTCTGGACTACCGAATTAAAAAGCCAGAAGGATAGCCTGATAATCATCCTGCCTCACAATTCCCTTAGATGGTGGCTCACCAGGTTACCAAAGGAGGGCGGGTGTAAACCCACCTGACACCTCTTCAAGGCAGCAATGGATCCGCAGCACAAACTCAGTACTTGGCCTGACCTCTCCTGGGGAACAATCCTATACTAGATGGAGAAAAGATCAAAACACCCACTCACTGGAAGAACCACAAGCCTAACCCAAGTGAGAGGCTCAGCCCCTCATTAGCTCGATTAACAAGAGAAGAGAGAGATTCAACACCACCTCCCAGTTCCACCCCTCTAATACCAATTGACTGGGGAGAGACCTAGGGGCAATCGACCTTGCTAACTGAGACAAAATGGCACCTATCACCTCAACTTCCCTGATGCTACCCTCTCCCCACCTCCACCTCCCCTGACTCGCACAACACATACCTCTCATCCAGAACGAATCTGGAGTACGTCCCAGCCGAGACTCTGCAACCCCCAACAAACTCCACCTGTCCCCCGCTCCACGATTCTATTCCCAACAAGCAACTAGCGTCACTGACCCTAAGTCATTGACTCCCAACTATCACCTATCACTGGCACTCAAGAAACGGACGCTTGAATCACAACATGATTTTCCACGCCACATGTCCACGATCACCCTCAAGGGCAACTCAGGCAACACTTACATTGTGAACCACTCTCTCACGGACAAGCTCTCTCCATCTCTAGACATCCCCACTCGGGACAGCCTGAACCTTAATTCCACTACCTCCTCCTCTTCAATTATGGCGATATTGGAAAGCCAACTAGAGATTGTAATACAGGGCATCAACAATATCCTATGGTACCTCTCCTCACCTCTGGAGCCTACCTAACGCCGTCTCCCCACATCCACAGCTACTAACACTAAACTCACAAAGCCTCCCAAGGCTCAATGGCACAGCGGGAACACAATCCCCCTCCTGAATGAGCCACTGAGACCCAAAAGAACAAGTGCAGCAATGTCGATGAGAGAGCCGAGGGATCTTGCCAACTCTTACGACACACCTTCAACGGCCAACCCCTGCTCCAATATCCAGGTCATCACGGGATTTGGAAGAGACCACACCCCACCTAGAATGTCATGGCCTCCAACCTTCCTCACTAACATCCCAATGGCTCCCCCAACGGCGAAACTTGAAAACAAGGGGACGACCAGCTGCATGTTCATGAATTGTAGTTCGGCCACCAAGCATGCAACAGAACTGGCAGAAACCATCCTCTCCAATGACATAGACATCACATTCATTACAGAAACTTGGTTAAATGAGTCCTTCTCCCCAATCATGGACATGCTCGTCCCCCCGGGGTTCTCAATCATCAATAAAGACAGAACGAAACACCGAGGCGAGGGTATTGCAATCATCCACAAGAGCAACATCTCCGTAACGGAATCAGACTCCTTCAAATATAACACTTTTGAGTATCTAACCGCCACCATTAAGACGAGTGACAACAAAACACTATACTGCCATCTCCTCTACCATCCCCCAGGCAGTACCCCTTCATTCGGAGAACACCTCTCCGACCGGATAACCCACTGCTCTCTCTTAGACTCCAACAACATAATATTACATGACCTCAACCTACATTGGAATGATGAAAACAACTCCTTGATCCAATCCCTGAAAGAACTTCTACGCAACAACAATCTTACCCAACACTGCACCGAGCAAACCCATAACAGGGGCGCAATTCTAGATGCCATCATAGCTCACAAAGATACAATCACTATTGACCACATCCTTCCTTTTGACTGGTCAGACCACCATATCATGCTATTCCACATCAACCAGAGGATCCACCACCTACCCCGTACACAGGAACTCCCCCACTGGGTGAGAAATCTAAAACAGATTCTCCTTGCTGACCTGGAAGAACGGGTAAGCTCACTCCTTCCCGCCACCGCATGTGACCTTTCGATAACAAAACTTACCTCACACTACAGTGGAACAATGACCTCAATTCTCGACCAAATTGCCCCCTTGAAAAAAAAAAGCCTGGTCCATTCCCCCAAGATCTTGGTTCAATACGGACCTAGATTCCGAAAGAAGTCAATTAAGAGCTGTAGAAAGACTCTGGCGGATCAGCCCGAACATAATCCACCTCGACACACTCAAATCTGAACGCAGGGTCCCTGGTCCCTGTATCCACCCCGTGCTCCATCATGGTTAATGTGAACTTGTGACTTTCACCCAGTCTTGCACAACGAGATAACGGCCAGTTGCGCTTTGTGCTTTTAGGCACTATACTTAAATCTTTGAAACAGCATATATCTGATTCTACTGGTTGGATTTTTTTTCATTTTGATGTCAAAAATAAATTTAAATGTCAGTCTATTTTTCTAAATTGGTGTGGGATTTTATTTGTGTTGTGTTTTCACTTTATTTCTGTTTTAGTGCTGCATAAATACTTTACACATTGCCTCTAAGTTAAGCATGACTGCTTTTGTGCTAAGCCACCAGAGGCTGAAGCACAGGTTGATTTAGTCACTTTTTGTGGCTCACCCTGACAAAAATTGTGGCTGTTGCTTGAGAAAGGCTCACACCTCCCTCAACCAACAACCCAGTTTTTCACAGTTTCCAAAAATCCAGCATAAATTATTTGCTGAATAAATAATCTGGAAATGGACATGTGACACCATTTGGCAGCAGGTGCTAGATGATATTTGGTGCTTCTGGTCCAGATTAGAGAATTTACTGCTCTTGACGATCATACTTTATCAACAAAACGTCTTCTGGCGCATGATGATGTGTGCAGTGAAAGGTCTCTGGTGCTGTAGCCAGGTGCTATCCTGCTCCTCATTTTTGAATTCTGATGACCCTGTGTGTTATCCCGCAAAGGAGAGTAATGTCAACGCCTCTACTGCCCAGTGCTCTGCAGGTTTTTGGAAGCTTCTTGCAAACAGAGTGCTAAACTCTGTTGGGCGATAAGAGTATATCAGAAGTGGCACACCTATTTTCCTGTGTGACATCACATGACTATCAGTTGGTGGCAGCTCATGTATAACCAGATATATTGCACATGCACCCCAGCGAGGTGACTGCCTACTGGGTTGCCAAGTAATAGAAGGGGACTGCCTGCTTATCCCCCATGCAATGTGACCTGAGCTTCTGAAGAGTAAGAGCTCAGTGAAATACAAAAATGTGATAGTGAAATGCTTAAATTAATCACAGCCTCTGGTAATTACTTGGAGCTGTATCTCAATCCATCGTTTTTTGCCCCCCTCTGCCAGTTCAGACAGGACCCAGCCATATGCAAATCAGACTTGGACCTGCTCCAATAGGTAAAGTCCAGTGAAAACTGCTATGCCAGATCCATCCGAACCAGAAACAAAGCAACCCTAGACTGGGTCCATCCTATTTGAGCGCCTTCAGTACGATGCAGCTTGGCTCCAGTGGCACAGTGAGCACGGACCCACATCTGGTCATATCTGTGGCACGTAGGTATTCCTCATTTAAGCACTCATTCAAGTATTTTTCCATCACCATATTGTTTTGTAGTTGATGCCCTAAGTGCGGTGGGTGTGGCCAGATGTGGGTTCCATGCTCACTATGCCACAGGACTCAAGCTATACCGCACTGATGTAAACTAAGTAGGTTGAAACCAGTCTAGTGTTGCAGGTGTTCCTGTCTCGAGGCAAACTAGCCTGGCAGTTCAGGTTGGATTATCTTAATGGAGCATCACCAAGACTAGTTTACTTGAGGTGGGTCTCCACCTAGAATGTCACAGTGGACGAAACATAATGGTCTGGAATGCAGCATCAAGCGATTTCCAATAGCTGATATTAATTAAAGCATCACTTTCATTACCTTGTTATTTTTGCAGTAGACTCCCTATGAGTGCCAAAAGTTTGGGAACAACTTTCAATATGAGTGGCCACTTGGCTTAAGCCTAACTGCACTGTTTTCTGAAGATAAGCTTGCCATTTAGGACAATTCAGACTTCACCATTTAACTTGAGAGAGCACCGTACACCAGTGCAGAGTGCAGTTGATTCAAGAGTAAGGATTGTCTTCCTGCTCTGAAAAAGTAGGGAATATTCTTCAAAGGGAGCCCAAGACTTGTTGCTGTTGCAGCCTGAACAAGAGATGAGGGTGACTGACTGGTATGTGGAGACCTTTCCTCAGTTCATTCTAGAGCCCCAAGTCCAGGTTTTCAGTGTGCTGCTGATAGTAACGTCAACTAGTGAACTATTGCCAAGAGCACAGGTGAGTGCTGCTGCATAGGGTCTACAAGGTTCTCAGAAAAAGTGCAACTAATCTGTGGAGAGAGACAGATGCCAGAGCTATTCTCTCATTGCCTCTCTCTCCTCCCATCACTTTTGGGCAGTCTTGTGTAATGTAAGCAAACATGCAACATTGAATTGTAGTGACTGACGCCTGCGAACTGGAGTGACCACTTTGATTGTTCACACTGCTACAGTCTGTGACCACAGTCCAGAGAGTCAGTCATCTAATGCATGCTTGACCCTTCACATTACTGCTGCAACTGTTAGTGCCGTCCAGCTCACCTCAACACTGTGTCCCACAGCAGCAGTGTCTGGACTAGAGAGGCACTGGCTCCCCACTATGTGTTTAACGATTGCAACTGTAACTTTGAGATGCCCATCTGATTTTGAGTCATCAGAATCTAAAACTTCCAATGAAGGCTCAACCTTGGTACTCGGTTGAGTGGCAAAGACCATACCGCTGACTGACTTGACAGGTAAGTCATCTCGTTCCTGCTAGCAAAGCATACATGTGTACAGCAATTTACTAGATACTACAGAACAGTGCTATTATCGCATTCCCGGAAAGGAACCAGAATCTGTACTTATCCCCAAGATGGCTGCATTTAGGTCACAGCGATATCATGGCTGGAAATGCCCATTGTGGGTGTTCTTTTTAGACCTAAATCCAGCCATCAGAAGTTTTTCTTACCATAATTGGAAATACCCCTACAGACATGGGAATACTGGGTCCTTTTCTGCATGATTATCACTGATTTCGAAGACAATCTGGTCAGTTGTGCCATCTGCTTTTAGCACACTGATGGTCACATGTTGTGCCCCAGTGTTCATAAACAGCTCGTGAGGCACAAGACGGCCCTATAGGGCCCCCTTTGTTTCCTCTCCGCCAAGGTTTTCATGGAGTGAGGAACTCCTAATATGTTTGGCGGGACCGCGGTGATCCTGCCAAGCATACTGATGCCTCGACACCACCTCTACTCCGCCGGGGAATGGCGGTTCCCTGGCGGCTGCGGCAGGGCATTGGAAGTCCAACCAACATTATTGTAATAGAGCGGTCAGAAGACCACCACCGCCGCCGCGCTCCCAAGAGTCTGGAGGTCTGTGGACCACCAGACTCGTAATTAAGCCCATAGTAATCCCAAGGTCAGGAACACAGAGAGATTCATAGTCTGGCGGAGTGTTAAACTGACTGGGCATACTGTTCCACCTGACTCATGAAGGGGGCTTTTTTATATTCTGCTCCATCCAACTGTCCCTGTGCAACCCCTAAAGCATGCGTGGGGTACATTTGGGTGTGGTACGTGGTTCAGAATTTGGCAGACCTCAGTTGAGAGATATTTATCATTATTAGAGATTGCCGGAACCTGCTAAGCATATTATGTACTTAAAAGGTATAACGTTGGATATGTAAAACAGAAACTTGGTTACCCACATCTACACCTAAAGCCATGCTGAAGGATGTAATTATGGTTGTGAAAGTCTTTCCTACAAACAAAAGTTGAAATGGGTTTGTTGAAATTAATGTTGATGTCTGGAAAATTAGCGAAAGAGTGGACCAGGATTACCAAGGATTTATAGACCTATCATCAGAAGTCAGATGTATCTAATCATTGATAGAGAAGCTACAATCAGAAACAAAGGAGATACAAGCATTTGCAATGCAATATGTCTCGCAGTTACGCAAGAGCTATTGGCATTATAAATGGCTCTGCCTTTTATTTTGGTTTTTAAAATATAAATAAAAGGCATTGTCATTTACAATGGCAATAGCTTAAACTCGCGTAAATGCGAGACCTATTGTTTTGCAAATGCTTGTTAGTGGCAGTTAAAGGCTCAAATCTGTACCTGCAACTGCTTTCAACGGTCGTACATGTGGCCCCTGGGTTTCTTCCTGGTGTCATATGCCTATGAGTCACAAATCATCATCTCACGCTCCAATGAGATGCTGGAAACCACCGCGAGATTTCACAAATGCATGGAAGAGGTAGGAAGATGGATGAGAAAAGTGCCTGAAGCTAAATTAAGGCAAGACCGAGGTCCTTCTTTTTGGCAACAATAACACTTTTTGGTCCCATCTGGTGGCCACATAATCTGGGGACCCTCCCAACTGCTGTTAAGAAGGTCAAAACCCTGGGCGTCCTATTCGACTACAAACTGACTTTCGGAGCACTGCGTTCACTTCCTCCACATTCAACATCCTAAGAACAATTACAAAATAATCTTATTTTTATTCCCCATCAGCTTCAATTAACTGTGGCCATTACCTTAGTACCATCGAAAATCAATGACTGCAACGCCCTTTGTCTCAACATGCAGTAAAGACTGCTAAGAACACTGCAGAACACAGATGGCTAGATGCCACTTGGAATTCCAAAGTTCCAGTCAGCCTGCCCAAACTCCCCAAACAAAAAACGGTGTTGCAAGGGCACGTGTGTTGTGCTATTCTGGGGCTTGTCTTTATTTCTACAGCCAATTTCAGCAAGGAAGCTACTCCTAGGTGAAAGGACACCCGAGTGGACTGCGGAACTGCAGACAAAAGTATGGTATCTGGGAGTACAATGGGGCACGGTCAGTGGCGCGGAGGGAAGTTCAGACTGGTAGCGAAAAATATTAAAATATTCTGTAACCAATTTGTTGTTCTTTCACCTACCTCTCCATGGAATACAAAATGAGGTAGCAACACCTTTAATGAAAGATGAATGCAAGATAAACTCATGTTATGTGTTCTTTTAAAGCACTCTAATGACCAGTTGGTCAGTATGATCACTAGAGAACTCAGCTGCCTATGTGTGTAAATGGAGGGTCACCGAGTTACATCCGAGTTGGTACACTGGGTGAATAGTTGTGTATTTTTAGCGCTAAGAGTTTCCATCCTGTGACAGTAAGTAGTGTGAATAGGCAAGTCATTGGTTTATAAATATATCACAAGCATTAAAAAAAATAGGCTACACAGGTAAACAAAAAAATGCAAAGGCTAAACAAATAAGAGAGGCTGCTGCAAAATGTGCAAAAATATCTGAAGGAAATAATTTTCTACTCATCTTTTGAAACTGTGTTTTCCCTTTCTACCAGGTCTCATGGGGATGCCACAGCACAAGAGCGGCCTTCGGGCACACTCCGGACTTCGTTTTGCTCCTGAAAAAATGTTTGGGTGTGCCCAGGTTTTAGAGTGAGGGCCTCGCAGATTCCCCAACAATGTTTTGCTAAATCCATGGCAAAGCAAAACCTGCATTGAACAAAGTCCACCGTCGGAACACAAGGACAAGCCTATTGGATTTGCCAATGTTCATTGATTTTCTGCTCTCATAAAAGGGCCTGGAACAATGAACGTCAAGGGAGAGTGGCGGAGTGCCTCAAGCTGGAGCCATGCCCTGACGCCCTACCAGGCCGTACTTATCGCAAAGATGGGGTTCCATGTGTCGGGGCTGGCTCTGTGCCCCCGGATGCTTCGATCCAAACGCTGCCACCTCCGGAGCATCCCTCGTCCCCGGACAGTAACCAAGGAGCCCCACGCAGCGCCCAAGCAGCCGCCCCCAGCGCTTTACCCCCCCAGGTCGCTCCACCTACCGCACGGCCCCCGTGTGTCCTAGGTCTCCACTGCTGCTCCTGCTCATTGCCGCCGCTTCCTCCAGGGACTCCGCCCTCAGGCCTTCCCCCCTCGCCGCCACCTCCGCTCTTCTTCCAGCCGTTTCTGCACTTCCCGACCCCCGCCGCTGCTCCCCTGCGGCCCCGCCCCCTTCCTCGTCCGCGATCCCCATTCGCTGCCCCGCTCCCGCCTCCCAGCTGCTCCTCCCTCCCAGTTGGCCACATATAGCTGGGACCGCACGGCAGTGAGCTGTGACCCCCCCAGGTCGCTCCACCTACCGCACGGCCCCCGTGTGTCCTAGGTCTCCACTGCTGCTCCTGCTCATTGCCGCCGCTGCCTCCAGGGACTTCGCCCTCAGGCCTTCCCCCCTTGCCGCCACCTCCGCTCTTCTTCCCGCTGTTTCTGCACTTCCCGACCCCCGCTGCTGCTCCCCTGCGGCCCCGCCCCCTTCCTCATCCCTGATCCCCATTCGTCGCCCCGCTCCCGCCTCCCAGCTGCTCCTCCCTCGCTCCGCCCCCTCCACTCTCCATTTATGGCATAGTCAGCGCATGCGCGCAGTGTTCACGCGCAGCGGGCGCGCCCTATGCGCGCCTAAGGCGCGCCAAACGCAAGCCCGTCTGTGCCCGTCCGCGCCTGGACCGCGCCCAGCGCCAGACCCCCTGGCCCCCGCAGATGCCAGCCCACCCGCTGGACTTACGACGCCGCCACCCTCATCGCACTCAACACCGGCCGGATCCCCAGCTGCCACCGAGCCACCCCAAGACGCACCCACGGACCCTTCACCTGCCAATCCTGCAAGTTCTCCTGCATCCGGACCGGCACCTCACCCGCCAAGCCGAGCACCAGCAGCAACCACCTGAAGTGCATCCTGCTCAACACCCGCTCCGTCCACAGACACGCCGTTGAACTCTGGAACCTGCTCGACACCACATCTCCAGACGTCGCCTTCCTCACGGAAACCTGGATGAACGCCTCCTCAGCGCCCGCCATCGCCATCGCCATCCCGGACGGATACAAGATCACCCGGAGGGACCGCGTCAACCAGACAGGAGGAGGCATCGCCATCGTACACAAGAACACCATCCGAATCACGACCAACTCCGACGACACCCTCACCGCCGCCGAACACCTCCACTTCCAGATACACACCGACCCCAAGACGACCCTCAGAGGCACCCTCATCTATAGACCCCCGGGACCACGCACTCAATTCAGCGAAGACATCGCAGACTTCATCAGCCCACACGCCCTCCCCTCCACTGACTTCATCCTCCTAGGGGACCTCAACTTCCACCTGGAGAACAACAACGACAACAACACCACCACCCTGCTGGACAACCTCGCCAACCTCGGACTCAAGCAACTGGTGAACACCCCCACCCACTACGCCGGACAACCGCTTGACCCAGTCTTCTCCTCCAGCAAGTACATCTCCTTCAGCCACTCCACCGGACTCCACTGGACAAACCACAGCTGCGTCCACTTCACCTTCAGATGGACCACGACTCACCACCACCCACAACAAGTGCCCCGCAGGAGCTGGAACAAGATCACCACCGACCAGCTCACCACATCACTGAGCCAGAACCCTCCCGCCAGCTCAACGGACCCCAATGAAGCAGCCAACAACCTCACACGGTGGATCACCAACTGCGCTGACGACCTCGCACCACTGAAAAACCATCCCAGCAGGACCGGTAGCAAGACAGCCTCCTGGTTCAACAACGACCTCAAGAACTCCAAGAACTGCCTCACTGCAGAGAACGCCTGGCGAAAAGACCCGACTACAGACAACATGACCGCCCTCAAGCACGCAACCCGCAAACACCACCAGCTGATCCACACCACCAAGAAGACAGCATTCAAGAAACGAATAGACAACAACGCACACAACAGCAAGGAACTCTTCAGCATCGTGAAAGAGCTCTCCAACCCCAGCACCGGAAACAACGACATCACTCCATCACAAGACCTCTGCGACTCACTCGCCTCGTTCTTCCATAGCAAGATCGCCGACATACACAACAGCTTCGGCGCACAAACCACGCACCCAACCACCGAACCGACGCCCCCCACCACCACCCTCCGCGCTTGGACCCCGGTCAGCACCGAAGACACCATCCACACGATGAACACCATCCACTCCGGATCGCCTACCGACCCATGCCCCCACCACGTCTTCAACAAGGCCGACTCAGTCATCGCACCCCAACTCCGGGACATTATGAACTGCTCCTTCAACACCGCCACCTTCTCGGAGAGAGCTGGAAGCATGCCGAACTCAGCGCCCTCCTGAAGAAGCCATCAGCAGACCCCACCGACCTCAAGAACTACCGCCCCATCTCGCTCCTCCCGTTTCCTGCCAAAGTCATCGAGAAGACCGTCAACAGACAGCTTGCCGCCTTCCTCGAGATGAACAGATCCCTCGACCACTCGCAGTCCGGCTTTCGAGCCAACCACAGCACCGAAATCGCCCTCATCGCAGCCACTTACGACATCCGAGCCCTGCTCGACAACGGAGAAACAGCGGCCCTCATCCTCCTGGACCTCTCCGCAGCGTTCGATACTGTCTGCCACCGTACCCTAGTGCAACGCCTCAGCAACGTCGGAATCCAAGAGAAGGCACTAGAGTGGATCATCTCATTCCTCGCCGGGAGAACCCAGAGAGTCCGCCTCCCCCCGTTCAGATCCGAGGCCACCGAAGTCATCTGCAGCGTACCACAAGGATCATCACTCAGACCCACCCTCTTCAACGTCTACATGAGCCCCCTCGCAGCCATCGCACGCCAACACAACCTCAACATCATCTCCTACGCCGACGACACCCAGCTGATCCTCTCCCTCACCAATGACCCAGCCACCGCCAGAAACAACCTACACGAAGGGATGAAAGACGTAGCCGAGTGGATGACGAACAGCCGCCTGAAACTGAACTCAGACAAAACGGAAGTCCTCATCCTTGGATCAACACCCTCTGCCTGGGACGACTCCTGGTGGCCCCCTGCCCTGGGCAGCGCACCCAAACCAACGGACCACGCACGCAACCTGGGCTTCATCCTGGACTCCTCCCTCTCGATGACCAGACAAGTCAACGCCGTCTCATCATCATGCTTCAACATCCTACGCATGCTCCGAAAGATCTTCCGATGGATCCCCACCGAAACCAGGAAGACGGCCACCCAGGCACTCGTCACCAGCCGACTGGACTACGGAAACACCCTTTACACCTGAACCACAGCCAAACTACAGAAAAGACTCCAACGCATCCAGAACGCCTCTCCACGACTCATCCTGGACATTCCCCGACACAGCCACATCTCCGGACACCTGAGAGACCTGCACTGGCTCCGCCGTCAGGAAGAGAATCACGTTCCGACTCCTCACCCACGCGCACAAGGCCCTCCACGACCTGGGCCCCAGGTACCTCAACAACCGCCTGACCTTCTACACTCCCACCCGCCAGCTACGATCGACCAACCACGCCCTCGCCACCGTTCCACGCATTCGAAGAGCCACCATGGGAGTAATATCCTTCTCCTACCTGGCAGCCAAATCTTGGAACTCCCTCCCCATCCACCTCTGCCTGACCCAAGACCACCTCTCCTTCAGGAAGCAACTCAAGACCTGGCTGTTCGAGCAGTAGTGGACCCCCCCCCCAAGCGCCTTGAGACCCTCCGGGTGAGTAGCGGGCTATACAAATATCTTGATTGATTGATTGATTGATTGGTTTACAAGCCGATAAAAAGTTACAAACTTCCCGGGGGACAAAGAGGCATCCGCCAAGGGCTGGCCTTGTGTATAAAACGAATTTAGTGCTGGTGGAAGGTGACAACAAAGCCAGCGAGAGCAGAGATGGGGTCCGGGAGCATCAGTTCCACAGAACTGGCACACGTACTGCGTGGGTCACATGGGTGAAGCTTCAACTGCACACAGACTAGTCAATACCAGCTCCCAGGGTGTGGCACAGAGTCTGTATATACATACAGGAGGCTAGGGGGACACGAAGCCCACCGCTGCCAGGGTGTGGGTGCCGAGTCTGGATATACATACAGTAAGTGGCTTAGGGGGATACAGAGCAAACCCTCTGCCAGGGTGTGGGCACAGAGACTCTGAACAACATAGCCAACAGAGGTGTAGGCGTCCTTAACTTGTGCCGGCACAAGGTGGGTACTGGCAGGGCACGTTTAATGCAACCAGGGAAGGCACCGCATGGGCCACAGAACAATCCTCACCTACGCAGGACAGGTGCAGCACGGGCAAGAGTGGCAGGCCGAGCTTCACCCGGGCAGGCGCAGCACTGGTAAGGGTGGCAGGGCGAGCCTCACCCATGCAGGGCAGGCCCAGCTTGGGTAGCAGAAGCCAGGCAAGCTTCCTAAGCAACATCCCCCCTCTCCCCTCCACAGACCCCACTTTACCCAGCCTAGCGCTAAACGCGGGGCCGAGCAGTGCCTCTTCAGGTGCCCCTTGCAGCCCCTCGCAGAGAGCGGGCAGCGGTTGTTTGTGCAGCCGAGGACACAGTTTGCTTTTCCCAGGCCTCGGAAGCATCCTTTCGGCAGAAGGCAGCATTGCAGGGGCGCATGGCCGGCTGAAAGGCACTCACGGCCCGTGGACACACCATAAATCTGGCAGGCCCGCTTTAGGGCAGCTGAGCAAACAGCGCTCTCGAGATGGGGCAGACTAGCGCGCCGTCGGCGCCTTTTGGGCCTCAATGAGCTATCCCTCTGCCACTGCTGATACAACGGCCATGTGCCTGCTGTGTAAGGGGCAGGCGTCGTGTCACCAGCCCTTGCACACAACAAAGCCCTTCAACCATTTTTGTAAAGGATTTCTACAATAAAATACAGTACACCCACTACAGATTCTGCGAGATGTACACAAATTGCCCAGGGTGACACGTGGAATGCGAGGAGCAGCCGGGAGCCCTTTCGATGCAGTCAGTGCACACAGCATTTGATTTTCTTTGCCGCAATGCCTTCTCGCCCTACAGCCTTTCTGAAAACGCAGCCAGATGCTGCCCCTGCTGTGCCGTCTCCTTGTATCCCCAGACCTTTGCCATGCCAAGGATTGCCCAGCCGGAGCCGGGCTCACTGAGCCATGAGCACCCCGCTCCCACACTGCCCGCGTCTATGGTCACTGCGAGCAGACTGCAATGCAGAAATATTTACATAACAAGCACGTCGTGAAAGTTAAGAAATATATAAAGAAAACCGAGCGTGGTGTCCGTGAAGCGGCGCCGCGCTCAGATTCAAAGTTTAAAAAGTTACTGATTGGTTATGGGACCATGCCTACACAAGCGTTCACCGTGACGTAGTTGCTCGGCTTTTTCTGCTGTCCCACTTGGACAGCCTCGCCTGCCAAAAGGTTTCTTGTCTTTATGGGGCCATGTGTTTAGCCCCATAAAGATAAGAAACCTTTTGCGACGAACGCAAAGCAGGCGAGGCCGTCCAAATGGGACGGCTCAGAAAGCCGACCAAAGACGTCACCGACACCTCTTTTCAAATGGCTAGCCAACGTTTAGCATAAACGGTGATGCCAGCCAATGGAAAAGAGGGGCGGGGCTTAATGCCCCTTAACAGAAAATACCACATCTCATTAAATCTCGCCAGCGAGACTGCGCATGCGCGCAGCCTACGCCAGGCGAGACCTAATATGCCAGTCTAAGGATGTGGAGCGAAGATCAAGAAGGAACAACATGTGGATCTTGGGAGTTCAGAAAATAGCTGAAAAACATAGTGTGGAAATGTTCATTACGGAATGGATTACAAAAGTGCTCAACCACATAGGGCTCTAGTGTCCTCTCCAAGAGTAGGAGCTCTAAAAACAGTGATCATAGCTCACCCCCTAAATGACATTGACAGAGACACCTATTAGAAGCAGCAAGACAAAGGGCCAGATCCTGTATGTGAATGCCATGATACTGCTATTCCTAGATTTCATCCTAATAGTGCAGAAACAAAGAATGTGTTTTAAAGATCTTCAGTGATAAAGGAATCAAATAAAGTATGTTTCCTGCTCACTTTAAGGTCACTGTGGAAGGAAAAACGTGGCACTTCATGTTCCCAGAGAAAGCTTGAGACTGGTTGGAAGGCTGGTAAATAGTAGAAAATAAGTGAAGCCAGAAAACAGTTTTTCCTTGGACAAAGAAAACCTCTAAAGACACATGTAAACATAATGATTTGCAGTGAAGGTTTAATTATGTGGCTGACCTTATGGCAAACACCAAGAGGCTCAGACACTGTACTTTCATATATTTGCCTTACATTTCTTTTACAGGGCCCACCTAAATTGTGCATTCGCTGATTTGCTTAGGCCACATATGTCATTATTTGTTTTTGCAATAGCTCATGAATTTATTTTCAATATTGTACAACGATGTAAGTTACATTTATGGTTTGATTTGATAGTATGTTTAAGTTCATATATTCATGCATTCATTTGAATAGCTAGTGCTAAGGAGAAAACTTAATAGCTTTAGCTTTTACATGAGGGTGCAAGGGATTGCCTCAATATTTCTGTCACCTTACATCACAATCACAAGTTTTATTTATCTGAAAGTAAATGGCTTAGATAGTAGATAATAGCTGTTCACAGCCCTTTCCTCAACAGAGAGATCTGGTCTTCAACAACATTTCAGACAGCAGAGCAGTGCAATTTTGAACTGAGCCCCACCAATGCCATCTGGGCTGTTTTGTCTCATAAAAGTTTTTCAGAAGAGACGTAGCCTAGCCTTGTCTCCCAGACAGGCCAACCAACTGGTCAAACATGTGAAGTTCAGGAATTAAAGTGTGTTGATTCTACCAAAATACTTTATCCCTCACTATGGCAATACATTTGATGGTTAAGGACTGGACATGTAGGGATTGTTAAAAAATGCATTGCATATTTTATGTTGCCTGGTTTCATAATATGTGCATTCTGCATTTACGTTCTGTCTATAAATCTAGTGATTACTGCAATTATTAATTTGCCTTATTCATTTTGCACTACAATTGGTGCACAGTAAAGCCTTTTAAGTATAACAGTGTGGAAGTCTTGTGTGTGTTCTTGTGCAGAAATTACAAAAACAATAAATAAATATTCCTTACAGTCTCTGGCATTGTCACATCCCTAACACACATTATCCCCAGGTAGGTTGAGGGAAACATGTGGGTAACTGGTCTGTTCTTTCAGTTCTGATTTGGTAATTTGGTCCATACCTCAGTTTGCTTCTCATTGAGCAATAAGGAATCAACCGAGTGGTATTTATATAATGCCTCTAAAAATAAAACAGCTCTGTGATGTTACTTAAAACCTTTCACCAGAGACCTAGAAAAGTAAGTGAACGTATAAGTGAAGAAGGCGGAGGTTCAACAGCTGCCTAATTAACATATTAGATGATGTCAGAATGGAGAAACAGATCAACTCTTTCCTCTGGGCCATAGTGAGATTGAGAAAATGCAATGACACTTCAGTCAGAGATCAGTTAAACAGAAAAAGGGATGTCTCATGGATACGTTCGATTAAGATAAGATTTTGTATGGCGATATGATATACTATTAACATTTACAAACTGAACGCCACGGGATTCAGATTGGGGAGAGGGAAGGGATTGCCCCCCACCTTTACAACACAAACACCATTAGCTACTAATGTTACAGTCTTTTGTCCATCCCTCTAGATTAGTTACTGTTCCCTGTGTTGGAGCAAAAGGCACACCATGCATTTTGGTGGACGTTTGAGACTCACCCTATGATTGTTTGGGGGGGGAGTAGTTGAGTGTTTTAGCTGTAATCGGAACTTGAAATATAGTAGTGTGATAGGAAGAGACACATATTGAATTGACAAAGTCCAACAAGGTGAAATATGCCATCAAGCAGCTACATTTATTCTAAGCAACAATGGTCCCTAGGAAAGGGTGAACAAAACTGATAAATACAGACCCAGTCAGTGCTGTATTGGTTAAACATGTCCAGCCGGACAGAGGTTCAATGTTTAATTTTTCAGCAATTCTTGGAGATATGTACAAGACAATATACTGAGAGTGGGACACAAGCCTGCATTCCACTACAGAGACGTAGAAACATACAAAACATATAGTCTGGGAAACATTTAAGCAAGGCTCAGGCAACACTCACGGTTTGTTCTCAGGAGAAAAATTCACAGTTATAGGTAAACAAATCGCAAGGAACACCTCTACATGACAAATAGTAACATCATAGTGTATGTATGAGGTATTTTAGGGGGAACAACCTTTACAACGCAACTTTTACAACGCACTACCATTACAACGCATTTTTTACAACGCATAATCCATTACAACGCATGATATTACAACGCATGACACTACAACGCATTTTTAAAAACTACCTTTACAACGCATTCCATTACAACGCATACTACCATTACAACGCATACCATTACAACGCATAATATTACACTATACTATCCAACACTTACCCTACTGATGCACCCCCTGGAGTTAGAATAGTAATTTTTACCCCTATACTATCCAACACTTACCCTACTGATGCACCCCCTGGAGTTAGAATAGTAATTTTTACCCCTATACTATCCAACACTTACCCTACTGATGCACCCCCTGGAGTTAGAATAGTAATTTTTACCCCTATACTATCCAGCACTTACCCTACTGATGCACCCCCTGGAGTTAGAATAGTAATTTTACCCCTATACTATCCAACACTTACCCTACTGATGCACCCCCTGGAGTTAGAATAGTAATTTTTACCCCTATACTATCCAACACTTACCCTACTGATGCACCCCCTGGAGTTAGAATAGTAATTTTTACCCCTATACTATCCAACACTTACCCTACTGTTGCACCCCCTGGAGTTAGAATAGTAATTTTTACCCCTATACTATCCAACACTTTCCCTACTGTTGCACCCCCTGGAGTTAGAATAGTAATTTTTACCCCTACACTATCCAACACTTACCCTACTGTTGCACCCCCTGGAGTTAGAATAGTAATTTTTACCCCTACACTATCCAACACTTACCCTACTGTTGCACCCCCTGGAGTTAGAATAGTAATTTTTACCCCTACACTATCCAACACTTACCCTACTGTTGCACCCCCTGGAGTTAGAATAGTAATTTTTACCCCTATACTATCTAATACTTACCTTAAATGTAATTTAATATTATGCGTTGTAATGGTATGCGTTGTAAAGGTAGTATGCGTTGTAATGGTAGTGCGTTGTAAAGGTATTTTTTAAAAATGCGTTGTAGTGTCATGCGTTGTAATGTCATGCGTTGTAATGGATTATGCGTTGTAAAAAATGCGTTGTAAGTGCATGCGTTGTAAAAGTGTGCGTTGTAACGTCATACATCCGTATTTTAGGGTTGCAACGGCGTTTCGATCCAGGAGACAAATGTGTGGATCATCTTCAGGACATTAAATAAGCCTGCCTGAATTATAGGTGCCTTAAATTACTGAAAAATTAGATGCACTCTTTGTGCTTCTTAAGTGTTGCGTTTTATGGACATTGTGTCTATGGCTGAAGACTGGAAGTGACACTCTCAATTCTATTTAATTTCCTAATACTCCTTGAAGCTTTCTTATGCGCGGCGCGTTCACCACGCTTGGTGAGGCATCGCGAACTCGCACATACATGGAGGCTGGGCAGTCAACTGTCGGGTTGTTTTTAAATTTCAATCGTTTCTTTTCAAATTCTTCTGCCTTCCGCATGTTCACGTTCTTCTCCTGCTGTCGTTCGAGTGTAACAAAAGCATCTACATGGCAAGACGGTTGACTTAACTTGTCATGGAAAGTTAACGGCCTAGGTAAAAAGAGTAAAATAGGCAGGGTGCAAAAATGGCCATTCAGACAAGGATCAAAAAATGTATTTTCACAGAATGTAAGTCTATTAGGCAACAACTGCCATTTTATTGTCATGGATGTCTGATAGAATATCGATGACAAAAAAAAAATATATATAGGTGTTTGACATCAAGGTACGTATATGTGGAGTTAAGTAGAGTAGATCTTTGCTTTCCCATAGAAACTTACCTTCATGATATTCTTGCCATGATATTTTGTCCACACAATATTTTTTTCCTCAATAGTCATTGTCATTAGAAATACAAACAATTCTGCCAAATGGCACCCTTCTGGATCAAGGGGAGTAGCTAAAAAGGATGTGTGCATGTAGAAATGGGGGAAAATGAAGGGCAAGATTACTACCAGTCACTAGGGTATCAAAAATGTGAAAGAAGAAGGGGAGTAAAACCTGGACAGATTTTAGATTACGAGGGATAAATATTCTTGTGTTTTCTCAAAATAAATGTTGGCATATGCACTATAGGAGAAATCTGACATGGATCCAGGGCACACAAGTGCAGGCTGAATTTTCACTAGATACATAACAAACATTTTAAATGCATGCAGCTCCAACATGTGCTGTGATCATGCTCTGCAAAAAGATCAGTTATCACTGACAAGTCTCTACTGGAAAGTAGATTATTGATCCCCTAAAGTCACACCATGTTAATGAATAATACCCAAAACAGAACATATCACACTGGAGGTAGACGCGGAAAAGATGGAAGAGGGCGATTGGGTAGAAGCCCTGATGCACCTAAGAGAATTGTTGGTAGGATGAAGCTTTTCTCTGGTCCACTTACCAAGACTACATGGAATATATATAAGGCTCCCGGTTTTCAGTTTTTACGGATTTTTACAGATAAATACAGACAGAAAACAATGTGTTTTCTGTCTACATTTATATCTAAAAGTGGATAAATACAGAAAATATGGCTTCTTTTAAGTGACTCTGTGCTGTCTTTCATGAATTATAGGCCAACAGCTGAGCAGATGGACAGCAAGGGAAATAAAAAAAACAGGATGGAATTCCATTAAATAATGCCATGTGTCGACAAACATTGGTGGTATAATGCTAATATTTACCAGTGGATGTTTTGTTATATAATAATTGGCCATCGTACACAAGAACACCATCCGAATCACGACCAACTCCGACGACACCCTCACCGCCGCCGAACACCTCCACTTCCAGATACACACCGACCCCAAGACGACCCTCAGAGGCACCCTCATCTATAGACCCCCGGGACCACGCACTCAATTCAGCGAAGACATCGCAGACTTCATCAGCCCACACGCCCTCCCCTCCACTGACTTCATCCTCCTAGGGGACCTCAACTTCCACCTGGAGAACAACAACGACAACAACACCACCACCCTGCTGGACAACCTCGCCAACCTCGGACTCAAGCAACTGGTGAACACCCCCACCCACTACGCCGGACAACCGCTTGACCCAGTCTTCTCCTCCAGCAAGTACATCTCCTTCAGCCACTCCACCGGACTCCACTGGACAAACCACAGCTGCGTCCACTTCACCTTCAGATGGACCACGACTCACCACCACCCACAACAAGTGCCCCGCAGGAGCTGGAACAAGATCACCACCGACCAGCTCACCACATCACTGAGCCAGAACCCTCCCGCCAGCTCAACGGACCCCAATGAAGCAGCCAACAACCTCACACGGTGGATCACCAACTGCGCTGACGACCTCGCACCACTGAAAAACCATCCCAGCAGGACCGGTAGCAAGACAGCCTCCTGGTTCAACAACGACCTCAAGAACTCCAAGAACTGCCTCACTGCAGAGAACGCCTGGCGAAAAGACCCGACTACAGACAACATGACCGCCCTCAAGCACGCAACCCGCAAACACCACCAGCTGATCCACACCACCAAGAAGACAGCATTCAAGAAACGAATAGACAACAACGCACACAACAGCAAGGAACTCTTCAGCATCGTGAAAGAGCTCTCCAACCCCAGCACCGGAAACAACGACATCACTCCATCACAAGACCTCTGCGACTCACTCGCCTCGTTCTTCCATAGCAAGATCGCCGACATACACAACAGCTTCGGCGCACAAACCACGCACCCAACCACCGAACCGACGCCCCCCACCACCACCCTCCGCGCTTGGACCCCGGTCAGCACCGAAGACACCATCCACACGATGAACACCATCCACTCCGGATCGCCTACCGACCCATGCCCCCACCACGTCTTCAACAAGGCCGACTCAGTCATCGCACCCCAACTCCGGGACATTATGAACTGCTCCTTCAACACCGCCACCTTCTCGGAGAGAGCTGGAAGCATGCCGAACTCAGCGCCCTCCTGAAGAAGCCATCAGCAGACCCCACCGACCTCAAGAACTACCGCCCCATCTCGCTCCTCCCGTTTCCTGCCAAAGTCATCGAGAAGACCGTCAACAGACAGCTTGCCGCCTTCCTCGAGATGAACAGATCCCTCGACCACTCGCAGTCCGGCTTTCGAGCCAACCACAGCACCGAAATCGCCCTCATCGCAGCCACTTACGACATCCGAGCCCTGCTCGACAACGGAGAAACAGCGGCCCTCATCCTCCTGGACCTCTCCGCAGCGTTCGATACTGTCTGCCACCGTACCCTAGTGCAACGCCTCAGCAACGTCGGAATCCAAGAGAAGGCACTAGAGTGGATCATCTCATTCCTCGCCGGGAGAACCCAGAGAGTCCGCCTCCCCCCGTTCAGATCCGAGGCCACCGAAGTCATCTGCAGCGTACCACAAGGATCATCACTCAGACCCACCCTCTTCAACGTCTACATGAGCCCCCTCGCAGCCATCGCACGCCAACACAACCTCAACATCATCTCCTACGCCGACGACACCCAGCTGATCCTCTCCCTCACCAATGACCCAGCCACCGCCAGAAACAACCTACACGAAGGGATGAAAGACGTAGCCGAGTGGATGACGAACAGCCGCCTGAAACTGAACTCAGACAAAACGGAAGTCCTCATCCTTGGATCAACACCCTCTGCCTGGGACGACTCCTGGTGGCCCCCTGCCCTGGGCAGCGCACCCAAACCAACGGACCACGCACGCAACCTGGGCTTCATCCTGGACTCCTCCCTCTCGATGACCAGACAAGTCAACGCCGTCTCATCATCATGCTTCAACATCCTACGCATGCTCCGAAAGATCTTCCGATGGATCCCCACCGAAACCAGGAAGACGGCCACCCAGGCACTCGTCACCAGCCGACTGGACTACGGAAACACCCTTTACACCTGAACCACAGCCAAACTACAGAAAAGACTCCAACGCATCCAGAACGCCTCTCCACGACTCATCCTGGACATTCCCCGACACAGCCACATCTCCGGACACCTGAGAGACCTGCACTGGCTCCGCCGTCAGGAAGAGAATCACGTTCCGACTCCTCACCCACGCGCACAAGGCCCTCCACGACCTGGGCCCCAGGTACCTCAACAACCGCCTGACCTTCTACACTCCCACCCGCCAGCTACGATCGACCAACCACGCCCTCGCCACCGTTCCACGCATTCGAAGAGCCACCATGGGAGTAATATCCTTCTCCTACCTGGCAGCCAAATCTTGGAACTCCCTCCCCATCCACCTCTGCCTGACCCAAGACCACCTCTCCTTCAGGAAGCAACTCAAGACCTGGCTGTTCGAGCAGTAGTGGACCCCCCCCCCAAGCGCCTTGAGACCCTCCGGGTGAGTAGCGGGCTATACAAATATCTTGATTGATTGATTGATTGATTGGTTTACAAGCCGATAAAAAGTTACAAACTTCCCGGGGGACAAAGAGGCATCCGCCAAGGGCTGGCCTTGTGTATAAAACGAATTTAGTGCTGGTGGAAGGTGACAACAAAGCCAGCGAGAGCAGAGATGGGGTCCGGGAGCATCAGTTCCACAGAACTGGCACACGTACTGCGTGGGTCACATGGGTGAAGCTTCAACTGCACACAGACTAGTCAATACCAGCTCCCAGGGTGTGGCACAGAGTCTGTATATACATACAGGAGGCTAGGGGGACACGAAGCCCACCGCTGCCAGGGTGTGGGTGCCGAGTCTGGATATACATACAGTAAGTGGCTTAGGGGGATACAGAGCAAACCCTCTGCCAGGGTGTGGGCACAGAGACTCTGAACAACATAGCCAACAGAGGTGTAGGCGTCCTTAACTTGTGCCGGCACAAGGTGGGTACTGGCAGGGCACGTTTAATGCAACCAGGGAAGGCACCGCATGGGCCACAGAACAATCCTCACCTACGCAGGACAGGTGCAGCACGGGCAAGAGTGGCAGGCCGAGCTTCACCCGGGCAGGCGCAGCACTGGTAAGGGTGGCAGGGCGAGCCTCACCCATGCAGGGCAGGCCCAGCTTGGGTAGCAGAAGCCAGGCAAGCTTCCTAAGCAACATCCCCCCTCTCCCCTCCACAGACCCCACTTTACCCAGCCTAGCGCTAAACGCGGGGCCGAGCAGTGCCTCTTCAGGTGCCCCTTGCAGCCCCTCGCAGAGAGCGGGCAGCGGTTGTTTGTGCAGCCGAGGACACAGTTTGCTTTTCCCAGGCCTCGGAAGCATCCTTTCGGCAGAAGGCAGCATTGCAGGGGCGCATGGCCGGCTGAAAGGCACTCACGGCCCGTGGACACACCATAAATCTGGCAGGCCCGCTTTAGGGCAGCTGAGCAAACAGCGCTCTCGAGATGGGGCAGACTAGCGCGCCGTCGGCGCCTTTTGGGCCTCAATGAGCTATCCCTCTGCCACTGCTGATACAACGGCCATGTGCCTGCTGTGTAAGGGGCAGGCGTCGTGTCACCAGCCCTTGCACACAACAAAGCCCTTCAACCATTTTTGTAAAGGATTTCTACAATAAAATACAGTACACCCACTACAGATTCTGCGAGATGTACACAAATTGCCCAGGGTGACACGTGGAATGCGAGGAGCAGCCGGGAGCCCTTTCGATGCAGTCAGTGCACACAGCATTTGATTTTCTTTGCCGCAATGCCTTCTCGCCCTACAGCCTTTCTGAAAACGCAGCCAGATGCTGCCCCTGCTGTGCCGTCTCCTTGTATCCCCAGACCTTTGCCATGCCAAGGATTGCCCAGCCGGAGCCGGGCTCACTGAGCCATGAGCACCCCGCTCCCACACTGCCCGCGTCTATGGTCACTGCGAGCAGACTGCAATGCAGAAATATTTACATAACAAGCACGTCGTGAAAGTTAAGAAATATATAAAGAAAACCGAGCGTGGTGTCCGTGAAGCGGCGCCGCGCTCAGATTCAAAGTTTAAAAAGTTACTGATTGGTTATGGGACCATGCCTACACAAGCGTTCACCGTGACGTAGTTGCTCGGCTTTTTCTGCTGTCCCACTTGGACAGCCTCGCCTGCCAAAAGGTTTCTTGTCTTTATGGGGCCATGTGTTTAGCCCCATAAAGATAAGAAACCTTTTGCGACGAACGCAAAGCAGGCGAGGCCGTCCAAATGGGACGGCTCAGAAAGCCGACCAAAGACGTCACCGACACCTCTTTTCAAATGGCTAGCCAACGTTTAGCATAAACGGTGATGCCAGCCAATGGAAAAGAGGGGCGGGGCTTAATGCCCCTTAACAGAAAATACCACATCTCATTAAATCTCGCCAGCGAGACTGCGCATGCGCGCAGCCTACGCCAGGCGAGACCTAATATGCCAGTCTAAGGATGTGGAGCGAAGATCAAGAAGGAACAACATGTGGATCTTGGGAGTTCAGAAAATAGCTGAAAAACATAGTGTGGAAATGTTCATTACGGAATGGATTACAAAAGTGCTCAACCACATAGGGCTCTAGTGTCCTCTCCAAGAGTAGGAGCTCTAAAAACAGTGATCATAGCTCACCCCCTAAATGACATTGACAGAGACACCTATTAGAAGCAGCAAGACAAAGGGCCAGATCCTGTATGTGAATGCCATGATACTGCTATTCCTAGATTTCATCCTAATAGTGCAGAAACAAAGAATGTGTTTTAAAGATCTTCAGTGATAAAGGAATCAAATAAAGTATGTTTCCTGCTCACTTTAAGGTCACTGTGGAAGGAAAAACGTGGCACTTCATGTTCCCAGAGAAAGCTTGAGACTGGTTGGAAGGCTGGTAAATAGTAGAAAATAAGTGAAGCCAGAAAACAGTTTTTCCTTGGACAAAGAAAACCTCTAAAGACACATGTAAACATAATGATTTGCAGTGAAGGTTTAATTATGTGGCTGACCTTATGGCAAACACCAAGAGGCTCAGACACTGTACTTTCATATATTTGCCTTACATTTCTTTTACAGGGCCCACCTAAATTGTGCATTCGCTGATTTGCTTAGGCCACATATGTCATTATTTGTTTTTGCAATAGCTCATGAATTTATTTTCAATATTGTACAACGATGTAAGTTACATTTATGGTTTGATTTGATAGTATGTTTAAGTTCATATATTCATGCATTCATTTGAATAGCTAGTGCTAAGGAGAAAACTTAATAGCTTTAGCTTTTACATGAGGGTGCAAGGGATTGCCTCAATATTTCTGTCACCTTACATCACAATCACAAGTTTTATTTATCTGAAAGTAAATGGCTTAGATAGTAGATAATAGCTGTTCACAGCCCTTTCCTCAACAGAGAGATCTGGTCTTCAACAACATTTCAGACAGCAGAGCAGTGCAATTTTGAACTGAGCCCCACCAATGCCATCTGGGCTGTTTTGTCTCATAAAAGTTTTTCAGAAGAGACGTAGCCTAGCCTTGTCTCCCAGACAGGCCAACCAACTGGTCAAACATGTGAAGTTCAGGAATTAAAGTGTGTTGATTCTACCAAAATACTTTATCCCTCACTATGGCAATACATTTGATGGTTAAGGACTGGACATGTAGGGATTGTTAAAAAATGCATTGCATATTTTATGTTGCCTGGTTTCATAATATGTGCATTCTGCATTTACGTTCTGTCTATAAATCTAGTGATTACTGCAATTATTAATTTGCCTTATTCATTTTGCACTACAATTGGTGCACAGTAAAGCCTTTTAAGTATAACAGTGTGGAAGTCTTGTGTGTGTTCTTGTGCAGAAATTACAAAAACAATAAATAAATATTCCTTACAGTCTCTGGCATTGTCACATCCCTAACACACATTATCCCCAGGTAGGTTGAGGGAAACATGTGGGTAACTGGTCTGTTCTTTCAGTTCTGATTTGGTAATTTGGTCCATACCTCAGTTTGCTTCTCATTGAGCAATAAGGAATCAACCGAGTGGTATTTATATAATGCCTCTAAAAATAAAACAGCTCTGTGATGTTACTTAAAACCTTTCACCAGAGACCTAGAAAAGTAAGTGAACGTATAAGTGAAGAAGGCGGAGGTTCAACAGCTGCCTAATTAACATATTAGATGATGTCAGAATGGAGAAACAGATCAACTCTTTCCTCTGGGCCATAGTGAGATTGAGAAAATGCAATGACACTTCAGTCAGAGATCAGTTAAACAGAAAAAGGGATGTCTCATGGATACGTTCGATTAAGATAAGATTTTGTATGGCGATATGATATACTATTAACATTTACAAACTGAACGCCACGGGATTCAGATGGGGGAGAGGGAAGGGATTGCCCCCCACCTTTACAACACAAACACCATTAGCTACTAATGTTACAGTCTTTTGTCCATCCCTCTAGATTAGTTACTGTTCCCTGTGTTGGAGCAAAAGGCACACCATGCATTTTGGTGGACGTTTGAGACTCACCCTATGATTGTTTGGGGGGGGAGTAGTTGAGTGTTTTAGCTGTAATCGGAACTTGAAATATAGTAGTGTGATAGGAAGAGACACATATTGAATTGACAAAGTCCAACAAGGTGAAATATGCCATCAAGCAGCTACATTTATTCTAAGCAACAATGGTCCCTAGGAAAGGGTGAACAAAACTGATAAATACAGACCCAGTCAGTGCTGTATTGGTTAAACATGTCCAGCCGGACAGAGGTTCAATGTTTAATTTTTCAGCAATTCTTGGAGATATGTACAAGACAATATACTGAGAGTGGGACACAAGCCTGCATTCCACTACAGAGACGTAGAAACATACAAAACATATAGTCTGGGAAACATTTAAGCAAGGCTCAGGCAACACTCACGGTTTGTTCTCAGGAGAAAAATTCACAGTTATAGGTAAACAAATCGCAAGGAACACCTCTACATGACAAATAGTAACATCATAGTGTATGTATGAGGTATTTTAGGGGGAACAACCTTTACAACGCAACTTTTACAACGCACTACCATTACAACGCATTTTTTACAACGCATAATCCATTACAACGCATGATATTACAACGCATGACACTACAACGCATTTTTAAAAACTACCTTTACAACGCATTCCATTACAACGCATACTACCATTACAACGCATACCATTACAACGCATAATATTACACTATACTATCCAACACTTACCCTACTGATGCACCCCCTGGAGTTAGAATAGTAATTTTTACCCCTATACTATCCAACACTTACCCTACTGATGCACCCCCTGGAGTTAGAATAGTAATTTTTACCCCTATACTATCCAACACTTACCCTACTGATGCACCCCCTGGAGTTAGAATAGTAATTTTTACCCCTATACTATCCAGCACTTACCCTACTGATGCACCCCCTGGAGTTAGAATAGTAATTTTACCCCTATACTATCCAACACTTACCCTACTGATGCACCCCCTGGAGTTAGAATAGTAATTTTTACCCCTATACTATCCAACACTTACCCTACTGATGCACCCCCTGGAGTTAGAATAGTAATTTTTACCCCTATACTATCCAACACTTACCCTACTGTTGCACCCCCTGGAGTTAGAATAGTAATTTTTACCCCTATACTATCCAACACTTTCCCTACTGTTGCACCCCCTGGAGTTAGAATAGTAATTTTTACCCCTACACTATCCAACACTTACCCTACTGTTGCACCCCCTGGAGTTAGAATAGTAATTTTTACCCCTACACTATCCAACACTTACCCTACTGTTGCACCCCCTGGAGTTAGAATAGTAATTTTTACCCCTACACTATCCAACACTTACCCTACTGTTGCACCCCCTGGAGTTAGAATAGTAATTTTTACCCCTATACTATCTAATACTTACCTTAAATGTAATTTAATATTATGCGTTGTAATGGTATGCGTTGTAAAGGTAGTATGCGTTGTAATGGTAGTGCGTTGTAAAGGTATTTTTTAAAAATGCGTTGTAGTGTCATGCGTTGTAATGTCATGCGTTGTAATGGATTATGCGTTGTAAAAAATGCGTTGTAAGTGCATGCGTTGTAAAAGTGTGCGTTGTAACGTCATACATCCGTATTTTAGGGTTGCAACGGCGTTTCGATCCAGGAGACAAATGTGTGGATCATCTTCAGGACATTAAATAAGCCTGCCTGAATTATAGGTGCCTTAAATTACTGAAAAATTAGATGCACTCTTTGTGCTTCTTAAGTGTTGCGTTTTATGGACATTGTGTCTATGGCTGAAGACTGGAAGTGACACTCTCAATTCTATTTAATTTCCTAATACTCCTTGAAGCTTTCTTATGCGCGGCGCGTTCACCACGCTTGGTGAGGCATCGCGAACTCGCACATACATGGAGGCTGGGCAGTCAACTGTCGGGTTGTTTTTAAATTTCAATCGTTTCTTTTCAAATTCTTCTGCCTTCCGCATGTTCACGTTCTTCTCCTGCTGTCGTTCGAGTGTAACAAAAGCATCTACATGGCAAGACGGTTGACTTAACTTGTCATGGAAAGTTAACGGCCTAGGTAAAAAGAGTAAAATAGGCAGGGTGCAAAAATGGCCATTCAGACAAGGATCAAAAAATGTATTTTCACAGAATGTAAGTCTATTAGGCAACAACTGCCATTTTATTGTCATGGATGTCTGATAGAATATCGATGACAAAAAAAAAATATATATAGGTGTTTGACATCAAGGTACGTATATGTGGAGTTAAGTAGAGTAGATCTTTGCTTTCCCATAGAAACTTACCTTCATGATATTCTTGCCATGATATTTTGTCCACACAATATTTTTTTCCTCAATAGTCATTGTCATTAGAAATACAAACAATTCTGCCAAATGGCACCCTTCTGGATCAAGGGGAGTAGCTAAAAAGGATGTGTGCATGTAGAAATGGGGGAAAATGAAGGGCAAGATTACTACCAGTCACTAGGGTATCAAAAATGTGAAAGAAGAAGGGGAGTAAAACCTGGACAGATTTTAGATTACGAGGGATAAATATTCTTGTGTTTTCTCAAAATAAATGTTGGCATATGCACTATAGGAGAAATCTGACATGGATCCAGGGCACACAAGTGCAGGCTGAATTTTCACTAGATACATAACAAACATTTTAAATGCATGCAGCTCCAACATGTGCTGTGATCATGCTCTGCAAAAAGATCAGTTATCACTGACAAGTCTCTACTGGAAAGTAGATTATTGATCCCCTAAAGTCACACCATGTTAATGAATAATACCCAAAACAGAACATATCACACTGGAGGTAGACGCGGAAAAGATGGAAGAGGGCGATTGGGTAGAAGCCCTGATGCACCTAAGAGAATTGTTGGTAGGATGAAGCTTTTCTCTGGTCCACTTACCAAGACTACATGGAATATATATAAGGCTCCCGGTTTTCAGTTTTTACGGATTTTTACAGATAAATACAGACAGAAAACAATGTGTTTTCTGTCTACATTTATATCTAAAAGTGGATAAATACAGAAAATATGGCTTCTTTTAAGTGACTCTGTGCTGTCTTTCATGAATTATAGGCCAACAGCTGAGCAGATGGACAGCAAGGGAAATAAAAAAAACAGGATGGAATTCCATTAAATAATGCCATGTGTCGACAAACATTGGTGGTATAATGCTAATATTTACCAGTGGATGTTTTGTTATATAATAATTGGCATCTGAAATAGCTAAAACAGACAGACATCAAAGTATGAGTGCACGTCTAAAATTTAAATAAATATGGAAATATACAGGTTTGCCACTTTATTTATCCGCAAAACAAAAAATAAATATGGATAAATACAGACGGAAATGCTAAAAAAAAAATACCACAAAACCGGGAGCCTTAAATATATATAACTACAGTACAACGTCAACGTTCGAATCGCATCACGATCAAAATCTGCCAGCAGGGCTGTGATCTCAGATGCTCATTTATACACACTCTATGGAAATGTCCTGTGCTAATTCTATATTGTACTCAAGTCCTTTAAATCGTAAATGATGTAATAAAGGAAGACTAGAGCATCAGCGGTTCTGCTGGGGATTAGGGAAACCAGACCAGAAACTATGTGTAAACTTGGCCTAATAGTTGCCCAATACCACCTAGGCACTGAGAATGGGTTTGCAACATGGATTGATGCATGGCCACAGAACGCGTATCCCTTTCAGTCCTCTGAATGCATTTTTACTGTGTGGTTAAGTGACCTTTGAGTGTGGACTTCTATCCCTCTCGTTTCTCTTCTGAGGGTCTTCCAAATCCTATTTTTCCTTCCTTTTCCCCTTTTGCGAAAGATTTTTATTTGGGGTTTTGATTTTACCTTTCTGAAAATAAACCAGTTTCGCTGATGCTGAAAGCGTAACCGACTGAGATAAAATATTTAAATCAGTCTATGGTGGTTGCTTACATCAGGCAACTCCTGTGATCCTCAATAGCACAGCACCATCATGGATGGCATTTGGAGGTAGTCAGGGGTCGCAGCTGAGACCTCTAGCTTGCTCAATGCTACTCCTGGCACTTCCTGTGCGACCCCTGGCCTCAGAGGAGGCAGATGTTTTGTGCCCTCATAGGCCAGGTGTCGCAAAGGAAGTGCCAGGAGTAGCAGGGAGCAAGCTTGATGTCTCAGCTGCGACCCCTGACTACCTTCAAATCAATCAATCAATCAAAGACATTTCTAGAGCGCGCTACATACCCGTAGGGTCTCAAGGCGCTGGGGGGGGGGGGGTGCCGCTACTGCTCGAACAGCCAGGTCTTCAGCTTCTTCCTGAAGGAGAGGTGGTCTTGGGTCAGGCGCAGGTCGGTCGGGAGGGAGTTCCAGGTCTTGGCGGCCAGGTAGGAGAAGGACCTTCCTCCTGTAGTCGCTCTTCGGATGCGGGGGACGGCGGCGAGGGCGTGGCTGGCAGATCGGAGGTGGCGTTTGGGAGCGTAGAAGTTGACTCGGCTGTTGAGGTAGCTCGGGCCTTGGTCGTGTAGGGCTTTGTGTGCGTGGGTGAGGAGGCGGAAGGTGACTCTCTTGCTGACGGGGGGCCAGTGGAGGTCTCTCAGATGTCCGGAGATGTGGCTGGTTCGTGGGATGTCGAGGATGAGTCTGGCTGAGGCGTCCATGAGCACCATATTGGAGTTGCGTAGTTTTAGCAATTATACACCCCACTGGAACCAGATTGTGTTACTGGTTCTTTCCTCCTCTTACAAAGTTATGTGAAGGATGTTAATCTATGAGGAACATTTATGGGGTGCAGGAAGAAGGGTTTTGTCTTCATATCAGGAGTTTAATAAAACAAACAAGGACATCCACACCTATAAATAGCAAAAAATCATAAACGGGAAGAGAAGGAAACACCGAAAGAACCTCTTTCCCTTGGTTATCCTCCTCCCCGGACAAATGTTCAACTTACATTGCAAGCCGTTTCCAGCCAGATTATGGTGAGTTGCTTGAACCCATTGCTTGGCCAGTAGAGATTGACACTAGAAATATTCAGCGGAAATTACCATCATTCATAGCGAGGGCCAACAAATACCAGAGGTGGGATAATAGTCACCTCCTTTGTCTTTAATAAAATCAGGACTCTCCTTCAATATTTTGAAGGAGAATCTGCAATTTTATTACAAGACAGGAGGCTCTATTATGCTGCCCCTATGATGTTATAAATCTTCTAAGGGCCTCTTATTTGCGTCTCCGGGGTTTGCCCCAAATACGTTTTTGACATAGTGACATCAAGTCATTATCTCTGTGTGGAATTGAACTGACATCAAATTCACCTCCCTCATACCCACAAGCGGATACAATTTTTCTTCATTACTCTTTTTCCGCCATGGCTACATAATTCCCCTTGCTGGGAGTGCAACCTGCCATCCACAGGAATTAAAGAGCTTGTAATGGCATTCACCACTGAATTTCCTAAATCAGTGGCCCACTTCTAAATGATGAAGAGACCACTTTATAAATAGAATTAGAAACTGAATTGTCCAAAACTTCACTAAGGTTTTTATTAAACCCCTCACCTTCCTTATTATTAACACAGCGGCCAACCATTGTAATCCGCAAACAGCAGGGATTTGAAACCCCCCACAATATTGTTTTGAACTCCTTTTATCAAATACATTAAAACAAGCTCACAGACAAAAGATGGTGCCTTTAAATTGCACTCACACATCTCCAGACAGCTGCTTTCATAAGCACCTCCACAGGCAAGATTCTGCCTGCAACAAATAATGCAACATTTCTGGCCATGACATAAATATAGGCAGAACTCCCCTGCAGCATTGCACTGCTGCAAAGTAATTATTCACTTGTGGGCCTTGAAAGCAGGCGATTCAACCTTAAATAAACAAACCAACCACAGTGCACTAAAACAAAGTAACAATCTCCCAGCAAGCCTTAGAGGATACATTTCACACAGAGCCTTGAAAGCAGGCCCCTGTGTAAAATTGACCTAATAAAATCAAAACTTCAGTTTAAACACCATACAAACAATATATCACTCTGCAGTAAATCACAATGCAATGCTAGGAAACACTGCTTTGTAATGAATTTATCTCTAGCAGCAAGAAAAGAGGAATTATGTATGGACTACTGGTAATTATAGGTGGGGATGTCCTTTCTGTGTGCTAATGAGTTCCTGCCCAGAGGATGGGATTATGGGAGTTGTAGTGTTCTTTTCAGTGCTGTACATTAAAAAAAAGCAATACGAGAACCTACATAAAAGACCCTCTGTGTAAAAGTTATTACACCCTGCAGTTTTCTCCTGATAGATACAGGCAGATCAATCTTGTTGAATCTTATCTAGGGAAAGGGCCTGGAAAAATCACAAATAATGCAGAATTTGACCTGTAAAAACCAATACTGCCTGTTATGCCTCATTTTAAATTTGAAAACTTTGAATAGGAGCCATTTACCGCACACTGTAAATGCCTTACCCTGGGGTTGGTATTTATCCAGTGTGGTAAATATCCTACCCTATTCTGCCCAACTTGTAAAGAGGGCCTTGGTGTTACTCCTCCCCCTATTCAGAATATATTCTTTCATAATGGACTTAGGCCAGCTATGCAAATGGTAGAGAACCATTTGTTCTAGTGGAACTAATGTTTTTGCGAAATAAAAAGCGCTTCATAAATCAGCACTTTTTTTAGACAGATTATTATTATCAGATACACATTACACATTTTTACGTATACTCACGAATACCGCAAAGGGTTTCTGAACAAATGCAACATAATATGAATTGTTTCCCGTAGAGCTCTATCAAACACATTAAAAACATGTAGCCCAATTGTAATTTTGCAACATAATAAACAGTTGGCTTTTGCTTTGGAAGTTGATTCACCAAAATGGCAGGATGGGCGGAAGTGACGTCATCAAGCCGTGTTTAGCCTACCTATCAGCTTCACGGGTCTGCCCCTTCCTTAACCCTTCGACAACTTCCTATTTGCTGGTGAGGGCCTGAGGAAAGGACAAGCGCCTGCTAATTACAGAAGTAAACTATTTACTCTCTGTTCCTGTTGTTGCCTTCATGACCCCTGGGACCAGGGTTCGTAAGCCTTCCAAAGGCTAAGGCACCTTTAGTAGCTACTGACCCTCACCAGCCCTAATCCACATCTGTGGTTTGAGTCAGGCAGCTATTCATAAAAACTAAAGAAAAATATGTATCCAGGATGCAATCTTGAACTCAGCTAAGCGGCCAAAGGTAAGGGCCGGGCCTCGGTTGGAGTCAATGAAGAGATGTCGAGTATATAAATATTCTCCCTAGACGGCAATATGTCTCCTTGTAAACATCATCACCAAATGCATTCCAATTGATTTATTCGTGTTTTGGCGGGAGAACCCTCCCTGCCCTTTGCTGACACTGTCAACGAGTTCACGTTTATCAAGAACTGAGTTCTGTTGTTTCCTGAGGCGAGGGAAGGCGGCTCCCCGAAAGCAGCCCTTTATCAGCTCCACAGGAAACCCTAATAATATCTGCAGCTATTCCGTGCAGAGTGGAGGTCTGCCCGTGCACTGCCTCTAAAATTAAATATCTCTCCATTTATAACTCGTCGGAAGGTGGAAAGGGAGTTCTTCAGTCGAATGACAACACAATGCAGCTCGGCTTGGGGGACAAACAGCTGGCCGGCTGCAGGGGTTTTGTCTGGATCCTGGTGCAGCATATGTGTTGCGGCGCACTGGGCAGTACATGTCCAGCACATGTCCAGCATGTGAAAAACAATAGGCATTGGTAAAGCCAATAGTTGTGACTTGCATTGAGAGTTGTAAACTAAACCCATGCGGTCTGCCCTTTCATGGCCCTAAATAGGCAACTCTTTCTGCAGGAATGGCCCTACAGCTGGAAGTCACAGCTGCATGGAGCATGTTTGAGTCTGTGTGAGGGTCTCTTGCAAAGTGTTGCTAATAATTGCCACCGGAAACGGTTCGATGAACCACACTAGTGTGCTGCACCAGTCCTTCTAGTCGAGTCCACAACATGGATATGAAAAGAGTGTGAGCCCTGGAGCCACATTTATGGCACACAGTAGGAAGAACCATCACACCTTCTCTTTCTTTTTCTCCACGGCAATGTTTCAATGTAATTAAGCGCCTTTTTCCAAAGGAAGGCGCTAACAAAACCATGGGTCCTCCTTCTGTCACATTTTCAATTCTCGAACGTTTCTTGTTACACGTTGTAACATGGCCATGGGCATTAAAGTTTGCGTGGTGTTTCTAAAAACGACTTTCTCACAGATGCTCAAGTGTTGCACTAAATTAAAGTTCTGAGCCACCGGAACCCCCATTGCAATTTAACAACCAATGTTAGTACTTTTCAATGCACGTCTTCTACAGAACATTCACCATATAATCCACTGACTTCATTAGGACCACTTAATATGTTGACACATAATCCATATTTTATATTATTTTGTATCCAAACCAGCTTTTGCGGCTTCCTTTAGCTGAACAGACAACCAACCATCAGGCGTGAGTTTGTAAGTAACTGCTTGCAAAGACAAAAGACACCCTAAGCTTCAGAAGTATTGGTGTAACATTCGACTGCTCCAATATGGTGTCAGGGTTCTCGAACCTTCAGAACCCAGTATGAGATTAATGCAAAAAACATTGCTACTGGCAATATGTCTCGCCTTTTTAACAGATTGGCAAACTGGTTTAATTTTTTATATTTTATTTTTTATTGCAAGTACATGGCACAAAAATAAAAAGAATAAAAACTACGTGTGATTCCTAAAGATGTATGCAATAAAATATTTTACTTAAAAAAGGAATAGCTGTTGAATTTAATTTTAATAGAACAGGTCCAGGTGCTTCCTAGCAGGCAGGTGTACTTACAACAGTCATAAAAACTCTTCTTAATATTAAAATATTCCTTGCAACAGACAACGTATATTGTAGCTTACCAAAATCATAGAGGAGCTTGGAGCCTACACATTGCTTACAATTAGTTGGCTTTCTTTTGGGGGGTGGTGATAATTTGACGGCTTCTTGCCTATGCCCCAGTTTGTCAATCTTGGTTTTGTTCCTCCCATGGAACATTGCCTCTTTACTAGCTCTTTGATTGGTTGGCTTTGTTGCTTCCGCTGACTGCTTTTCAAGCAACACTTTTTTATATTAAGCACTCCATTTTAGTGTGTGTGTTTTTCGAGCCACCCCCCTCTTGTACATCTCTCCCCTGCAATTTGTGTTCCTGTCAGTTGCGCGACTGCTTCTCCTGAACTCTTTCCCTCTTGTGCTTACCCATGTGCTTCTCCCCATTGTTCCCCCCCCCCATTCGAGCCCTCCATGTTGCATTCCTCCAAACCCCATGTTGCTTTCGCCCCAACTCTCTCCCCTGCTGCTTTTTCATTTTCTTCCGCCTAACCCCCTGTTGCTTTCAAATCCCCTCTTGTGTTTATTCTTCAGTGTTCCACCGACCCTGCCCTGTGTTGTTTCGGAAACCATCCCCACCTGCCCACTTTAAAAATAAAAAATGCTTTTCCACATTTTCTTTTCTTTTAACTTACCAATCCAACTCGGACCTTTAACTAAAAAGAAAAAAAAAGCACCTGCGTCATTATGTAGGTAAGCACAAGAGTGATGCCTGCGCCTACGAAATGACGTGGCGGCCACATCAAAGACTTTTGTTTGTTTGTTTTGAAATTTTAGGCATGCTGCACAGCAACACGGTTTCTGTGCAGTGTGGCAAAAAACCATTGGCAGAGCCAATAGGTCACAAACGCGAGATCTATTAGCTTTGCCAATGCTTGTTAAGTACTGTAACCAGAAGACATACTTTAACAAGCATTGGCATAGCCAATAGCTCTCGCTTTTGGGACCTTATAAGTATTTAGTTATGCAGCACAATATCCTTGGTGCAACAACATTAACTGTTGCATGGTTAAACACTTATAAGGCCCCAAAGGCGAGACCTATTGGCTATGCCAATGCTTGTTCTATTTGTCTTCCTCTTTCTTTCTTCCATTCTCTTTCTTTTGCTAGTGGTCAAAGTCTAACGACGAAAAACAAGTTACAGTCCCAAAAAATGACGGTCAGTGCCCCCCACCCTCAGCCCCCCACCCTCAACCACTGGCAGAAATTAAGCTGTGACCCTGTATCTTTTAGAGGACTGCTTACATCTTCCCACATAGAACTCATGAGCAAATAGTGCTTAAATAGTCTTCTACCATGCATCCCAAAGTTTTTTGTTTTAATTACATTGGTAAAACTGCAAACCCATTTCCACAGAATATTTAGGTGATGTAAGATTTTACAAAAAAAGTGTTTTTTTGTACTTTCTCGCACAATATTTACTTATGTGGGCATTGCTGAAAGGAAATCATACATTGCAGTCAGCCACCAGATATGCATTACTTTATCAAAATCTGGGGCAAATAAATGAACAAGGGAAAATGTTATATCACAGCTATTCTGGCTGATTTATTGGTCAAACACAGGCTATTTTTCAACCTATGCTGAATTTTGGTATTTTACTAGTTGCAAATGTTCAAAGCATTTAAAAATAAAACTAGTCTTGTTTCGGGCATAAAATCGAAATACTTTTCACACAATAGCCCAAACACAGCTTGTTTAGCCAACCTCACTTTTCAATCCTCTCGCTTTAATATTTTGCCTCCAACATGATATGTTGGGCTTTTGGTGCCCTATTAATCCCAGCTGCCTCAATTGGGAACCTAAATTACACTCATTTCTGGCCTCATATCCCCGTCCTATACCTGCGTCACTACCCAACCACAGAAAAAGGTGCTTAACAACAGAATTATTTTTTAAGAAGAAATAAGTACAACTCTTAAACACTTGCTAACATGTAGATCTGGTAGTCAGGACCCTCTTGGGAAATAGGGTGGCTTCTGGTAGCAAGATGTGGCATAAGGCAGAAAATGTGGTGTAACAGTCAGAGCTGCCGACTGGGGAACCAGGTTCGAGCCTCAGCTCAACATCCTGTGATTCTGGACAAATCATGTAATCTCCCCTTGCCTACCAAAAAATGCATGTATCCTTGTGCAACATAACTGGTGCTCATGTAAAGCGCTCCAATACCTTCGGGTCGAGTTTGCGCTATATAAAATGGCAAAAAAATAATTTTAAAAAGTATATAAAAACTATACAAGCATACAGAGCGATTTAGTACATTTCATTCTTCCACAATAAAACATACAAGTGCCATAATGGGTGACATGAACTTATTAAAGCTACGACAATTTGACTACATATGTCTGTGAACCTTCAAGTGGCTGATAAAAATGTAACTATTTACACAGCCAAAATGTAAAATAAGTTAAAAAAAAATATATACACTAATGAAAACCTTTTGGGTCAGGAAAGAGGAGAAACTTGGTTTTAGAAATGTTAAGTATTGGTCTACAAAAGCTAGCTACTGTGTCATCAACAAAAGCTTGGTGTAACTCAATCACTCCTTTTCCCCCTCTCTGTTGTGAGAGGTGAAGTTGAGTGGGTTGGCGGAAGCAAGTCTGTGCCATGTGTGCTGCTGGTTCAAGGTGAAGCCTAAAGCCAAACAGAGCCACACCTGAATCAGAGTCCCGGGACTGACTTAAACCCAAGCAAGCGCATCTGAGGGTGGGTGTGGCACCACACACAACCCTCCTGCAGGTACAACCATACCTGTGTCAATGACACTAACAGCATCCCACAGGGAGTGGGAAGATACGGTCAACTAGTGTCGCCGACCCTGATTGTGTTGCACTGTGGTAATAGTATAACGCCTTACGCCTCTCGCGAGGCAATGAAACGCTTCCGAATGGGTTAGTAAAAGGCTACTCCAGCTATTAAGTGTGCAGTGAAGCGAGGTGGTTGTATTTTGAGTGCACTTATCTTTTTTGACTAAGATGCTACACAGTCCATTGTGTGTGTTTGGAAGTGTCAGGATGTATAGACTTTGCATTCTTTGAGTTTTGCTGTTGCGAATGAAGTTGGAGGGTGCTTCATCAATATTGCAGCGAGCTTGTGGCTGTACGTACGAAGACATCGATGAAGACGATGGAGAGTTGTGCTTTGTGTCCTTGGTACCCACATACCCCCTGTTGGTTTTTGCTGGCTGTGGTTGTTTTAGCACAGTAGACTGAAAGTCAAGATGCTGTGTCATGGTGACTGACCTAGAGTGAGTGTGTGTGTGTGTGTGTGTATATATATACAGCAATGATGACAACTCTGAGAGTTGTTTCTACTGTAAATTAATTGTTATGCATTATCTGTGAGACAATACCGTGTTTTTATCAAGTCACTTTTGCTGTACAGTGGTAATAAACTCAAATTTGACCTTTGCACTACAGTAATTAATGTGTGAGTGCATAATAGTACAACTGCTCTAAATAACATTTTACGTGGCTGTATTTATTTGTACTGCCATGGCATAAGTAAATATATTTAACCCTGTCTCATATGTATGGCTATCGCTGCATGGAATAGCGCCTTGAAGCAATTCATTTACAGTGTCAGCTCCACAAACAACATATATAGACATAGCATTGTTAACCATCTCTTCCTGAAATGGCCCTTCATACACAAGACTTGAGTCGAGCCAACCTACAGATTGATGTGTATGAGAAGGGCCCGAATGTAAGATCTATGTTTGGATCACACAAGTCAAGCTGGATTTTGGAGGGAACTAGAACCATGGTTAAAGTCAGAGGTCAAAACTATACAATGAATAGAGTCAGCAGACATCCCACACATTCACTTACCCTATAGCCCTATGTCTGTCTAGCATGCTAACATCTGGAGAGTGCATTCGATTAATCATCAGGCTCTCGCATGACTCACCTCCAGCGCTACTGGCATTGCAGAGCCAGTAGCCTACGATGGAATCTCCAAATGACAAAGGCCAGGCTTTTAATGCATCCCAGTATTCCAAGCAGACGCTATCTTGGGTAGGGATGGTGAGGTAGAGTACCTCACTTGGCCACCTCTGAACACACTGACGTCTATGCTGGCTGGCACACTCCTTTCGGGTAAGCAGTAGGGGTTGAGTCCGGGCTACTGGAGAATACCATTTAAAACTGTAATCTCCTATTAGATCAGAAGGCATAACTGGGCCTCTAGAAGCGGAAATTACGTCCTTGAGGGCTGACTTCACTTCTTACGATGCACACTTTTGAGAGTTCTAATGTGGAATCCTGGCGTCGCTAGTTTCCTCGAGGTCTCTTGTGGGCTGTGGCACTAATTAGCGGAGGGAAGCAATGAGGGGTGGGCCCTGCCAGAGGCTGTAAAACCACCGTCTGTGCATCAGTCCACAAAGGAATGAGTGTAAGAGCTGCGTGTGCTCTGCCTGCCAAGTACCTCGCACTGTCTTGGCATTTCTAGCCCTTAAATGTCTGGTGCGGATGCCCGTCCTTAAGTTATTAATCAAACGCGGCGTGGCGGAGGAATTTGGCGCACAAACGGCCCAGCTATTAAAAGTTTGTTTTCCTTGGCCCGCTAAAGTATCATTCAGGGGAACATACCTATCAAGAAGTGCGAGAAACAAGCCCGGGAGTTGTGTGCGCGCGCACACGCCCAAAAAAAAAACCACGCGAGTGGTGCGCGTGAAAGGAGAGGCCTGTGCACGTTCACGCTCACATGCATGCAAGCTTTAGGCCAGCAAAAGCCTCTCTGGTAGCACTTCGAAAACCCGCTTACTAATGGTCTCGCCTGAGCTAATGAATGCACTAGCGCTCAGGCGAGACCTAAAAACACAATGATCCATAAAAAAAGATAAAAAATGGAAATAAAAAGCATTGGCAAAGTTAAGTATTAGCCCACTAGCTCAGGTACTAAAGCGTACTTCTTTTAGGAGGATTTTACAGTACAAGAGCAAAATGCTGTCAGTCACAGGGTACAAGAGCAAGCGGCTTAAGTGGGCTAACCCGTTGCTCCAAGCTGTATGATGTAGTGGGCGGAAGCAAAATGTGAATGGCAGTAATAATAACTCTTTATTGTTTGGTTTAAAAAACCATTTACAACAACATGCTAAAAATTGAATAATCAAGTTAACTATGATAAAAGTTTTAAAACAATTAATCAATAAGATAAAATTCAATGATCGTAAAAGTCTGGTAATATTCTAATACAATACATCACCCTGGATTTCATGTAGTTTCTGATTTGGATAAATCGTCTTTTAGTTCAAAATCTCTACTCTGGCTAGAATGAAAGTTTGGCTTCAAGAAGTCTTGACGCTTTATGAACAAATTTCGCAAGCCCAATATTTAGTGTTAACAGGGTTGAGGGCAGCCATTATTGCTTGACGGCAGGAGCGTACACCCAACATGATACATTGGCCTCTCAGCAACTGCCGTCTGGCTTGAAGTAATGCTGGGCATGCACAAACAATATGTTCCATTGATTCAGTATGATAACCGCACAGCCTGCATGCAATGCTACTGCCCGACCGGCGCCATACCGGGAGATTCTTCAAAAAGGGCCATTCTCCCATCCTCAAGGCTAAAAACTTACGTTTCCAATAAAGTGCATATGTGCTAGACAGGTAGGGCAACTGGACACCCACTTCGTAATTGGCAATTACCGCCCAGGCATGTCCCCTCTTTGATAGTGTTGCCCTGTCTGAGTGGAAGGACCACAACCTAACAGATTTCTTTATAACAGATTTTAACACCGATGGAGAGGGATTTGAGTCCCATAGGTCTTTTACGCCTAACAGCTGTAAACTGTAATCCAAGAGTTGTCGGTGCTTTTGACTTGTAGGCTTTTTCTGTATTTCCTGCCAGAGTCGGGCCTCCAAAGAACCCTCCCTGGCCTGGCGCAGTCTGTGGCACAATTTAACAAAAGTACCTGCCTCCACGCCGAGGTGATCTTGAAGTCCCAGTTCTAGTCTCACCTGGGCTGGCGATGCAGATTTTGGCAGCCGAAAGGCTCATTTGAAGATTTTTGTAATTAATTTATTTATTAATGTACTGGTTGAGCCCTTGGTGATCTCGTGACCATATGTCAATGAGTTAATTACTTTGGCTTTCATTACTTTCAGCATAGGTGTAAGGCTGGGACCTAATAGCTGGTTTGTCAATTTTGCGGCGGCCACCTCTAATGAAAGTGCTTTTATTTGTAATGCTTCCTTGTGCTTACCAAAGGAGCCACTTGCCTCCAGAAAGATGCCCAGATATTTATAACTGGGAGTTGAGTCCAGCTTTGTTTTTATTAAAGTACCACCTTTCTATTGTCCTTTTTTGCTTCCCAAAGGAGATAGTTTTGGTTTTTGACAAGTTCAGTTCTAGATGGTTTTTTGTCGAGTATGACAACAATTCGTCCAATAACCTCTGTAGACCCACTTTTGTGTGGCTTAGTAGCACCAGGTCATCGGCATAAAGTAAGTTGGTAATGCGGGTCCCATCAAGTTTAGGAGGGTGACAATTTACTCTATCAAGTGCTGGGGAAAGGTCTGATATGAATAGGTTAAACAGGAGTGGAGCCAATACACATCCCTGTTTAACACCAGTTACAGTTTTGATCTTCCTGGAGACATGACGGCCTTCGCCCAGCTTGATTTTAATCCATGTTTCGGTATGAAGCTGAATTATTGCCTGAAGAAGAGACTGTGGGATTCCCCATGATTTTAATTTCTGCCATAACAGGCTTCTGGGCACACGGTCGAAGGCTGCTTTGAAGTCTACGAAGCAGCAGTGCAGCTGTATGTGTTGGCGTGCTGCTTTATCCATCAAAACTGTTAATGTTAGCAAATTGATTATTGTCCCGGTGTTGGCTACGAAGCCCGTCTGATTGAAGGGGAGACACGCAGTTGTTTCAGCCCAGGCCTGTAGCTCCTCTAGTAAGATGTTTGCAAAATACTTGGACTCCACGTCAAGAAGTGCAATCATTCGATAATTTTTTGGCTCGTTTCTCTTTCCGCCTTTATAAATCGGGTGAATGATTGCTCCTCGCCAAGATTCTGGGACCGTGTTGTTTAATCTGCAATAATAGAACAGCGGGGTCAAATAATCTGACCATAAATTGATGTCAGATTTAAACATTGCTTGGGGGAGGCCATTCGGACCCGGGGCTCCATCAGCTCTTGCTTTCCTTATGTGATTTGAAATCTTATTTTTTAATACTGCTGGCAACACCGTAGGCTCTGGTAGGATGTCATTCCGTTCCATAGGGTCCTTTTTTGTCGGGTCATCTAATGGGGTGCTTTCGGGCCAAACCCTCCTCTGGCTCTCTGGACCCGAGAAAAGGAACTTAAAGCTTACTGGGCTGGCAGAATCGAGACCAACTTTGTTGTCATGAGTGTCTCCAAAATGAAGAGATAAAAACTTGCTCCAGTCTGCTTCACTGATGTTTGCGCTGCCATGCCCAGTTACACTTTGATTCCTCCTATTCACAAGGGACCAGAAATGCTTCGGATTAGGATTTTTACTTTCATGGATGAGCTTCAGCCAGAATTGATCCGAGGCCTTTAATTTTTCTTTTTGGATGGCGGTTCTGAAAGAAACTTGCGTTTGCTTGTAATTGTTAAAGTGGATTTTGTTACTAGGGAACCTTCTTGAAAGACGGAGTGCTCGGTTCCTCTCAGTTCTTAATTTCCTTGTGGCTTTTGAGATGAAAAATTGAGAGGTTTGGTTTCTCGGGCCCCTCCTTATGGGAAGTTCATTGAGAAGAAGATTTATAAGGGAGGCCCAACCACTGACCACATGGGTGTTTGAATCTCGAGATTGATGTAACAAAGCTCTACTTTTTTCCATCAAAGATGGAGCCATGGAATCTGACCACTTTAACCGCTTAAGATCCTCTGAATGGCTACCTAAATGGGTGTGAGCCAATTCCTGATGATATGAGTCGCCAATGGATAATGTTATTATTTGAGCCCGATGATCACTATCTCCCTGTTGGGCAATTTGATAGCTCTTAATCCAAGGCAGTAATTCTCTGCTCCCTAAAGTAAAGTCCAAAAACGAATTGTATCTGCCGTTTGACCAAGTCCAAGCAGGCGGGGTATCAGAAGAGAAACGCCCATTTAATAAAGTATATCCCAAGTTGTTGAACTGTGTTCCCACGTATTCCCCCAATATTGATGATTTGCTCCCAACGGGGATTACCTGAGGTAGAAAATGTGAGGGGGTTCTTGGGGGATCCGGGCATGTATCATCTACATGGTTGCAAAATAAATTAGTGTTGAAATCACCCGAGATGATGCATGGTGTACTTCCGTACTTGCCGATTAGGTCGCAAATGGAGTTGATCAGACGATCCATTTTAGATTTTTTTCTTAGTAGTGCCGGGGGGAATGGCAGTAGAAAAGACCAATGGTCAAGGCAGTAGCGGCTGCTCTCATGGAAGAGTGGTTGACAGGAGAGAGGGGGTGAGGTGGGAGGACGGACGGACGACAAAAATAAAGAAAAATATAACTTACGTTCTCCTCTCCAATCGCTGCTCTTCTCCTTTCTGCTGAGGTTCTCAGACTCCCCTGTGGCCAGTCCCTGTGCTTCTCTCATGCAGGAACCAGCATGACAGAAGCGGTGGGATTGGCCTTAGCGGGCTTGTTTTCCGCTCGAAAGGGAAGCCTGTTATTCTCTCCACCCGACAATGCAGCTCGGGTTGGGGTGATGTCAGTGCGCATGACAGTTTGGCCGTTCTTAGGCAGCTGACCAAACCGTCATGCGCACTGACTCCCCGCGATGGCCCTGTCCACAAGATGCAACAGGAAAGGGGAAAAAACAGATAATAAACACCTTTTATTATCGTTTTATTTATTACATTTTGGCAGGGGGGCAACAGTCCTCTGCCATAGCAGAGAACCACCACTGGGTAAAGAGGCCAAAGCCCCTCTAAGTACATGAGTGGACAGGTGTTTTGCCCAATAATGAGCATTCTGTTTGAAGATCGTCTGGGGTAGGCCGTTGGGGCCCGGGCACCGTCACAACATATGGTGATGATTATTTTCTCCACATCCCTCGATGAAATTGGGGAATTAGGGTGTGTCTCCTCTGGGATTAAAGGGCCTAGTTCGTGGAGCCCCTGTAATGAGTTGGGACCCCCATACATTTCCTGGAAGTAGGAGATCCAGGCGGCTTCTGAAGTGGAGGAAGTGGGCAGCCGAGTGCCAGGGGCGTGATTCACCAATCTCCAGAACTCTCTAGCGTCATTTATTTTGGAAACCCAAGAAAGATTTTAGATCAGTACCGATCTGCTTCTTACTTAGCTGACTCCCATGTGACTTGTTTGTACAGTGATCTCAACTTGGGAAGAGTCACCCTCCGTAAGGACAGATTTGAATTATTTCGAAGTAGCCGTAGAGCATGGTTTAACTTCTTTTTAACTGTAATAGGTGGAGCCAAAGCCCTCCTGGGCGGAGCCCGTGCTGAAGCTGGAGCATTGACTGCCCCATGGGGTTGGTCTTGTTCATCCAGGAACAGAGCCAGGAGCTCACAGTTGTGCCTGCCTTTACATTCCACTCTCTCAATGAAGCCTTTTGACCAATAAAGCCTTTTGTAGCTAGTGGCATTGACTGTTCCTATGTCCGCCTGGTCCTGGTCACGTATTGAGCTGTGTAAACGTATCAAGATCCTTTGAGGTTGATGATTGCTTACTAGTCGGCTTCCCAATTCATAGTGGGTAATCATGTGAAATAGAGCGAGGTACATGAAGGTATAATCGATGATTGAATTGGAGGTTGCCAAGTGACACGTAGGCTGAGCTGGAGTTTCTGAGTTAATGCTGTTATGTTCCATATGGGTACCCCAATATAGGCTCAGGTAGTCACCTAACCTTTCACCTATATTCTCCCCTACCATTAGACTACATAACGGTTCTTGGGACTGACCTTTTACCTAGTTACGGTACTGCTTACAGGACGTGGAATTTTCCCTGAAAACTAGCCTCATCCATTATGCATGAAGATTCTTGGAAACTCAGCAGAACTACCTTCTCCTGCATAATAACTATGTACAAGGGTCATTCCTTCTGTCATCCTAGGTCCGAAATGACACAGCAAGGTAAAACCCCTGAGGGTACCACTTTGGGTATATAAACACCATATCTCACTGAGATAGTCAGAGGAGAAAAGAGCTTCCATGCCGACACACTGATGGCAGATGCTGAGGTTCCTGCACGCAGAGACTCCAGCTCACAGTGGTCTGACATCCCTTGCGGGGGTGTCCATCTCGAGACCCAGACGGGGTCCCACACTCTCTCACTTCAGGTAATGGGGTGGACTTTATTTTAGTGGAATTCTTGGCTTTTACACCTACATACATGCTAGGTACACTTAGGTACATCTAGCTTGGGGTGCATCGTAGGAGTACCCATTTTACTGTCATGTATTTTAATACTTGCCTATATTCATTGTTTTAGCACTATGATAGAAATCTACCATCCTTTTACTTTGTTGGTGCTTGTAATCATTTATATCTGTTACTGTCTTATGGTTGTTTCAGCACACCAATTTTGCACTAGAATGATGCTGGTTCAATAAATGCTTATTGAAAAATGTCCCCACCGTTTATTGTGTGTATCTCACTGAGACCAAGTAAGCATGAGAGACTGAGCGAAAAGTATCAAACTGTTTCCACGATCGTGAGGGATCAGGGTTGTCATGTTCGATAGTTGCCAAGAACTATTCTCTCCTTGGTAAGAGGGGTTTCTAGTGGTACTGTGAGCTAGCTGGTATACAGGCAACCATATCCGGTGGGGGTGTCTGGAATCAGACCATACATCAATGCTACAGTGTATGTTGTCTAAACGCACAGATTCTATATAGGTTTAGAGGAACTACATGACAATACAACCATTCAGGGTCTCAGGCCCAGATACTCCATGCCGTTGGTGAATAGCCGACCCCTAGCGTCCTTCCTTTACATAAATGGTTAAAATGCAGATATGTGCCAGATCTGATCATGTATTTCCACGACTTGGTCTCATATTGCAGCCTGCAATAAGTTCATATTGCAGCCTGCAATAAGTTCATATTGCAGTCGCCTGTCATAAAAATGAGCGGAGCTGGGATTGAAGATGTTTGGGCAGTGATAAAAGCCAGCAAGATGTTGATTGTCTTTTTCTTCTTAGCAGGCGAAGGGCGGATGTTGACATTTATGACCTTAAGGGAGAAAGCACTAATTCAGAAGCATTCCTGAGAGCTTTATGGATTGCTATGTTGGTTTCTTCTATTTTGGCAATGATTTCTGCTGCTACATAGATGACGAGACTCCCATCCGAGGACCCTAGCATGTGAGCTTTGATTGCCGGTTTGCTGAATCCCAAAAATGCTGGAAGATCTAGAGCCTCTAGTGCCCAAGGGCATATTATCAAGGACGGCGTTAAAAATTATCGCCGCTTTATCAGCAGAAAACTGCCGCTAAAGCGGCGACAATGGGCTTGATAATATGCCCTTGAGAATTCCAATATAAGCCCATGTTCTGGTTATTATATAGATACAATGGTTCTGTCGGGAAATTTTCAATTGCTTTAGAGTGTTCACAGTATATATACATTACATGTAACACATATCAATGAATCAGGAAAAAAAGGGAAGGAAATAAAACACACCCCACCAAAATTTCAATCGTTTTTTTTAAGGGAATAACGAATACACTAGGCTACAGTGATACAAATAAAGACTTTGTGAAGAAGGAGTGACATGTAGTGGTAAATACAGACGATACACTTAGTATATGACAGATAGAGAAATAAAAAAAAATGGGAGGGTACAGTCTTTGATTTTGTCCATGTGATTGTTCACATACGCTTCATGATCCTGCGTAAGTTAATTTGTGAACAGAAACGTTGTGTAGACATATAGTATGCGTCGACGTTTCGACCCAGTGTAGAGCGCACATTTTTAAAATTTTTTTTTTTTAATAAGCTTCACGGCGGGTCTTCCTCAGGATGATGGGGTAGGTATGTAGCCCTGCGCAGGATGTCAAGAGTCACTACGGGTGCGTGGGGCGTCTTAGTCCAGTAGGAATCGGTTTGATTTGACCTCGAATGATACAAGATTCGTCGAGGTATTGGAATAATTTCTCCCAAAGGTTAATCCTTGTGGGCCAGTCGAGTTATTTACAATGGTGTCAACATGGGCTTCTATTGGAATTCACCAGGGCATATTATCAAGCCCATTATCGCTGCTTTAGCGGCAGTTTTCTGCCGCTAAACCGGAGATAATTTTAACGTCGTCCTTGATAATATGCCCCCAAGTTTCTTGGAATATCTCCAAGTGGAAGGACTTAATATAGGCTAGAAAGTGCTCACACTCAATTTCACCTGCTAAACTCTCAGTGTTCCATGCACAGATTGAGAAACTTTATACTTTGGGCTCCAGGCGACTAGGTGAGTACTTTGTCAATACCTCCTGCGCCTATTTGCGTCAGGTAACAGGATGCCCTGGAGCCAAGCTCAATCAGTTGTGTCATGATAGAGTTGACTTTGTGGCCTATTAGCCTAGTTGTAGCCATTTGAATAGATGTCTTGGAAGGTTGTATTTGATACCAAGTGTCTCCTAGCCCCCTCTATGGATGGACGTTGGCTGGAATTGCTCGTGGCATCTAACCCCATAGATAGATTTTGTTTGCCCCAATTTCCTGGATGGGCTAGTGGGTGGAGGCCTTTACTGGGACTATGAGGAGCTAGAAATTGGGTATAGGCTTCAGCCTCATATCGGGTGATCTTAATGCCCCATTTTACAAAAGCTGGTTTCTCCGCCCACATCTGATCCATGAGGAGAGGGGTTGCCCAGGTGATGACTGTGGCTTCTTCCCTGTCAGGGTTTGGAGGGCTTAAATGTATATTTGAGACACTTGATGTGCCTTAAAGATGGACTTTTCTGCACCATGCGAAGCATTGTACCTCTGTTGATTATATCAAATGGCCCCCGTGATTTGTATTTTGGTATGAAGATGAGATTGCAAAGACTTTCAGAGTGACTGCCAGCCTTCAGAGGTGGTCGTTTGCTAGGAGCATGCTGGGAGCAGTAGAAGGTTGGAATTTTATAGTAAACTGATGAGTAGGTCTTGCAATGTTGCCTGAAGCAAGGGAAGGGCCCAGAGATTGATGGATTGGCTGTTGGTTGGATGCCTGGCCTTATCTATTAATTGGTCAGAAGGGAGAGTTGATCCCTGTTACCTCCACGGAGAGTGGCTAATGCTCTGATTGAAAAAGCTAGGCACTTACCAGGATAGCTTCAGTAGTTGCTGTGTGAATTCCCTCACCTATATTCAAATCTCAAACTAAATCGTCTGGGAGAGACTGCTTCAGCGACTGAGTATCGAATGTAGGTGAAGGCCCTAGTTGAGCTAGAAGATAGGATTTGGGGGACTCCGAGTTGACCTCTTCTTGCAGATTGTTGGCTGCTTCGATAGTCTTAGAAGCTGATCTGAAGACGGAATTGACTTGGTTGAGCTGCACAGATGGAGGACCTGTAACATTTTGATTGTTGTGAGTTTTTATGAGCCTTTTGGGCTGTCTTGTTGTAGGTTGAGTAGTTCCAGGTACTAAGCTAGGAGCAGGCTTGCTGGGCAGAGGCTGAGTAGTTGAGCTGGTTTGATGGTCGACCTTCATCTCTAGCCCAGAACTGAAAGGGCATGCTAGAAGAAGGCTGAGTGGGTATGCTACTCCATTGAACGTCATTTGTTAAGTCCCCCATCAGTTGTAGGCTAGCATCATTGGGGTGTGCCGTGGTTGGCTGAGTAGTTACTGTGGGTTGTGTGTTGATGTTCCTCTGCAGGCCTATGTAAATTTGAGACATTATTTGCTGTTGTCCATTAGAGGGGTAGTTGATCAGGCCTCGTGAGTATTTGAGCAGATGATAAATCAGGTTTCTGATGGAACTTTATTTCTGTTAGAACATGTGTCTAAGGTGTCTGGGAGACTTGCCATCTAGTCAATGACTGGGCAGCCTATGCAGGTTGGTGCTAATTGACCTGCTTTGGCGCACTGTATCGTTAATGCTCCAAATTTCGACTCCGATAGCCGTAACATAAACTGCCATAATATTGAGAAGGTCCACCTGCAAATCTAGTTTGCTTGACTGATATGTTAGAGTGTTGACAACAGATTGGAAAGAGCGAAGCAGGATGACCCAGGTGTCGGTTGGCCCATCTTCTTGCTGGGACGTTGGAATTCGGAGGTCATCCGATCGGCAGCTGTGATGGGTGATGTCAGGACTCATTGATAGATGTGAGCCTAATGTAATCCTCTACACGTCTGGAAATACCAGGCTCTCAGCCTGAGATGAAGGAACAGCCTCATCTGGCAGTTCGAGGGAAGATGATCTACTTCTTGGCTGGTTTTGGCTTCTTTGTTTTTGATCACTGACTGAGCTGTGAGCCAGGGTGCATTTGCTGTTAAGGATCCAACCTTTTCTTGGTTGTCTGAGGAAGAGACCAGAGGATCATAGGTTAAAGGATTATATACTTCAACAGCGACCTGGCAGCTCTTCCTTTTTGCGAAGGGTTCAGCATTGACTAGAGTGCCTTTGGCTCTGTTAGATTTTGTGACCCAGAGCTACCGTGAATATCTGTCGGGGGCGGGTCAAAGAAGCTGGGTGGCTGTGGCTGAATGGGCATTTGAAGACCTGGGGCGTCTTTATTATGAGAGAACAGCGCATCCATTGGCTTTTTAAGATTTGTTCCAGGGATTAGCCTGTTAGGCTGGGGGCAAGGCAGCCTGTGCGGAGGATAAGAGGTGGAGCCCCTGTTCTGTGGATTAAAACTTGTTGTGAGTGAAGTGAGCGCTGGCATTTAATTAGTTTTTATTGAGGCATTAGGGCGCCTTTGGTTGCCGGTTCCTTATCTTGCCTGAGCGCATTGTCGCTTATTGAAGCCACTGCCAGTTACCACTATGCGATTTTAGGGTAATGTCTAGTAGTGAGGGCCCGCAGGGCCTGTTTGTGGTTCCTGAAGCTGTTCAGAAGCAGGATCACAAGCATAATGTATAGGGGGGGGTGCAAGGCGAAGTGCAAGCCGTGCCACCGACCTAGCGGGCCACTTCTGCTTGCCCCTGGCTCGACCCTAAGAATTACATTATGCACCTCCTGCACACTTGGCCAGGAGTAGCACTCCACAAATAGAAGGAGGTAGCTCGAGGCAACCCCTGCGCGTCGCAGGACAAGAGGGTGAGCTGCCGGCAGAGTGTTAGTAAGCAGTGGTCTTGTCATCCTTGGTTGGTTGGCTGATGGTGCGTTGTTAAACAGAAGGGCCGTGCCTGGGTAGAGAAACTGAGTAAGCCAGATGCACCAAGGTGAGCTACTCAGCCTGCCTAGGACCCAGGTCTTTCACGTCTCCCAGATCTTCCAAACGAGCGGGCTCAATTTGGGCTCAGGGAAGGTAGAAGCAAGGACGTGGTGAATGTTAGGGAATGTGATGTGCAGGCCCTCCATAGGAGCAGGCCGCACAAGCCTGACGCCAGCTGCTTCCATATGTACTCAGAGGGACCCCAGGCCCTAGAGCCTTACCTGCACCCCTTATACGGCCTGCAGGTGCCAGTGACTGCTCACGCTGGTCCTTGCAGGAAAAGCCACACTACTCTGTGCCGGGCTCAGAACCAGTCGCTGCTATGCTGGGATCCACTTGGCTCGTCTCGGCCAGAAGATCAGGGAGCCAGGTTCAGTTGAAAGCTGCATTCTGGGAGCCAGGAACCACTGCAGCGAAGTGGAAGCGTGTGACATCAGCATGCCTGCGTTCATCTCAGCACGTCAAAGCTTTCCTGAATCAGACCCATGAACAGTTTTTCTAATCTTGAACATTTGAGGCTCATGTTCATTTCAACTGAGGGCCCCACTAAATTGGAGCATGAGCTCAGACGTTTAAAAGTGACTAAGACTTCCATTCTTTTATTTTAATTTTTTAAATTTTTTTAAAACCTTTATTTAACACAAGAAATATGTACAAACGTGGGCCTACAACCACAGGGGCCAGCCGCTAGTGTAAAAAGATTACCAATGACACAAGTTACATATCAAGTTCAGTTATTAAGACATGGGCGGGTCATACATGAACAGGGTACGAACGTCCCCAATACCCATCAGATCAACAAGAAGGTTTTGTTTTCTGTTTGTTAAAACAAAATAAACAAAATTAAACAGAAACAAGGCAAAAATTCCGCTATCTCAAGCATGTGCTCTCGTAGGCGGGGGACAGTAACAATGATGTTAAATGGTAGCGGCACCTTCAGTCGATAACCTTCAAGTATTGCCCGGCGGTAATCGCCTCTTATACCATTCGATAATTAACCAACAAAAGAGGCAGGCGCCGGAGACTGGAAGGCAGGAAACAAAGTTTTATTCCGTCGGAGCAGAACACGTCAGATCGGACAGCAAGGTATCGTCTCGAGGTGCTCTACCCACATCTCTGAGGCCTGGCCTCTTATACACAGGTTTATTGCTTTATTACACGTGACACATTCTTGTTAAGACTTTGATGTACGGAAAGGCATCCTTGGAATCCCCACTTCAAGCTTGTTCCTACACATATCTACAGTGGAAGTCCCCACCCCACCCACAGTAAGAGATGGCTATCACACAGGTGGACATTCCGCCAATTCCCGGGGGTGTGTGCGACTGGTCGGGTCTCAGGGGGTGGGGGCCTTGATCTACTGTAATCCCTTTGATGTGAGGTGTTTCCCTTACAGTGGGGGCAATAAACTGCATCCGCAGGGCTAGGTGATGGCCTGGGGTCGGTTCGGACAATCGTGCGCAGAGGAAGGGGGTTATCAAAAGGACGTATGACCATGTATGGGATGAAAGGAGGTGTTGGTCAGGCGCGGGATGTGGTTCAATGGCAGGGTCGCGCAGAAGGAGAGGGTTTATGGCCCATGTATGAGAGAGCGGGGGTGGCCGGCGCGCGGGGGGATGTTTGCAGCGCCAAGGGAACGTGCTGGTGATCGGCGAGGGGCAGAGGGGCCATGGTGCTTTCAAAATGGCTACTGCTTAAGTGAGCGTACGGGCCTGAGAGGGGACAAGGTGGCGCTGATTATGTTGACATCGCAAACCAGATTTTAACAGTCCTCCCTTTTCAACATATCTAGCCAGCTTGTCTAGCCGACATCTATCTTCGTTAAATTCTTAGCCACGACATCGTAAATGCTTTCATGCGTTCCTGTTTCAAAGTACAGAGTCTCAGAACAGATAGGAATAATCTGACACAATTGTACATAATTACATGTAGTTGATGTGATAGGCGAGGAGGTAGCGCATACAGAGTTACATCAGCTGCGTCATATGTCAGACCCGGAGATAGGTGGAGGGAAGCTTGCTTAAACACAAACCTGATACCGTAAAGAGTGGTCTGACAAAACAAGCAATATTACGTACATTACTTAAGGCCTAGACTTCGTGTGGATCAAACTAAACAGCATAGTCATGTGTACGGCTGATGCTATACAATTGTCAGTTATACTAAGTTAATGTTTCTTAACTATTAGTGTGCAGTTGGAAGTGACCGATAAAAGACCTTGGGAACTTGATTGGAGGATAGTCAATTCAAAGGTGGTTGGGAGAGGAATTTCAACTCAACATGAGTTACAGTCAGAGAAGGGGGGGGGGGTAATGTCCACAAGGGAGTTCTTCTTTCCAGTGTCCTATTACCGCGAGCCATCACTGGTAAGCTCTCATTGTTCTTCTTCTTTCGTTGGCACTGTTGAGCACCGGCGGTGGAGCTAAGGTCCAGCTCAAATCCAGGTTTTCATGTTGCAGGGTGTGACCACTCTTTGCTCTCGGATCACAGTCCTGTTTTGTCCTGTTCCTTAACTGATCTTATCATAGGTACCTTGAGACGGGGTACCCGCATTTCGTTCCTTTTTCGTCAAGTCAAGTTCAAAATCCCATATGGAAAAGAGAGGGGGGGGGAGTAGGGACGTGCCTTGGGAGGCCGAGGGAAGAGGGGGTGGGGTGGGATCGGATCAAAAAGCGGACCAAGGAGAGCAGAATCTTTTAGCACTGAGCCCATCAATCGGGCTCGACGGGCTGGGACTTCAGGCATGAGCTGATCAGTGAGCAGGGGGCTTCGGGATAGCCCTTCTTTTTATCGCTTTCCATGCTGAGAATGGTGCCTCGTCCCACCTCTTTTTGCTCCGTGGCTCCCCCTTGGTCGAGGCCATAGATGTTCCATGATCCGCAGCCAGGCTGTGCGTCACGTCCGACCCCTCTTCTCTGATGACCACGTGTTATCTTTGAATGAGTACAAGAAACAAAATCTTAGAGAACTGGTTGGGAAGACATTTACACACTTCATTCTCTCTCTCCCAACCCCAAGTGGTCGGTGAAACGTTTATCGGTCGCTCTATGGTGGAAGTCTATTTAACTCTTTAATCATTGCTGTGATGCAGGTTTGTGAGTGTTATTGCAAATTTCCATCATTAGGTCTGCTATGTGTTCATTCCTGTACCTTATAAGTGTTACAAGAAGTCTGACATCCAATAACTTCCTGGTCTAGCAAAATTTGAACCGGCTTCCCCGGTAGAGACTCGTTCTTCTAACACAAGCCCTGTCTATCCATATTTATCCCAAGGGACTGCTAAGTGTATGAAAAAGTGCGAGGTGCTACTGTCATAGGCTCACAAGTATCTGTTTCGGGGAGGAACACAAGTTAAACATTTTTTTTTTTTTTCTTGCTGGAGACAATAGTTAACCTTTATCGGTTTTAGGCGATGTATCTTCAGAAACAAGGTCATCAGTTGTATTGCTTAAAATATCCAGGGACGGCTAGTACAGGACTGGGACTATACTGGGAGGACGGGGTGCTTAGACGCTCTATTTCTGTACAATTGGGCGGGGCGATTCTGAGCGAGGGAGGTGGAGTCGTTAGAGCCATAAAACAAAAACCACTGACAAATAGTTCCCGTGATAAGGGCCAGATTGGGAGACATCAGTCTTCTTACCTGTCCTTTCTTTCTCAGCCCAAAGAGAGGGAGAGTCCTTCCTTCAAACGAGGAGTTACCATATTCGGGTTTATTTTCCCATCCCCTTGATCGGTAGACAAGCATTTCAGTCATACAAAAGACGTTCTCTTCAGCGACCCAGGCATATGCAATACATACACATTCATACCGTACAATCAGGGCACGTACGCACAGTCATACAATACAGTTTTTCGTGTTCTCAGTGGTTGTCTGCACTCCACGCACCATCTCACAATGTTTGTCTATGTCTTTCCCTACATTTGAGCATAGTGCGGTCCATGGCCACTCCATTCTTCAGTCGGAACTCCGATGTAGCCTACAGGGAAGAAAAGAAAAGGGGGGGGGGGCAGCATTCAAAGTACGTCAGCACGCATAAACACGAAAAAGTTCTACTTACCATGTACCAGGCTAGCTGTAGGAGCGTTTAATACCACAGATCTACTATATCCTTCCTTTTTACTATACAAAGATGCTTCATTTTATTTGTCCCTAAATTCGAGTTCCCTCGTCGTGCAGTTGTTTCTCAATCAGTCGTATATTACGGGACAGAGTACCATACCTTGCATTCGGCAGATACCTTAAGCTACAGTCAACCATTTTCTAACAACTCTGGGAAAAAAGAAGACAGGTGTGATGGATACAAATTTTTCATCAATCCAAAATTCAGGCAAAGGATCTGTATTATCTGTCTTCTATTGTTTGGGAATATTGGTCATTATTAAAAAACTTTCGCCAACCCTAATGATTTGCTATGACGCTGATCCCATAATTCATTCGAAAACCCTTTATTGAAAAGAAATGTCAGTACACAAATACTGGCCTACAACCGTATAGGCCGGCCACGGTGCAAGAGGCGTCGAGTATCATGAGCAATACTACCTTAATGCGAAAATAAAAATAATCAATAATGAGAAGACCAGCATAAAATAAGGTTGTTCGCATGCCCAGTCAGTACCCTCCTCGTTCCCCGCCCGTCATGTGCAAAAAAAGACCGTGTATCCCTTAACATCAATGCCAAGTAACCTGGAACGCCATAAGGAGTTGTAGGCCCCTCCTACATCGGCGCCATTTTGGGGCGAGGTCGGGTGGGTCCAGTGTACAGTCTAGATGTTTCCACTAGCTAACGGTCGGACCAGAATCCCTTTCGGCAGTCCAAAAATTTTCCATTAATGCCAACAGAAAGAACAGACAGCATGAATCGTGACTCGAAGGTGGGGAAAGCAAAGTTGTTTCCTACCGGATCATGCTGAGGTTCCACCAGAACTGATTCGGGTTGGTAGACTACAGTGTCTCCTGGTAATTCAAACAGAAACTGGCGTCAGCATGAGGGCACCACCATCTCGCAGCGACGCCGTGGTCCTTTCGGAGAGCGGGACAGCAGGCGTGTCTCTCCGCCGATACCCTGAATCAGTCTCTCTCACGGCACCAAACGGGGACAAGGTGGCTGCCGCCCGGGGCAAAGGCAAGTTAATGTGGAATGATCGAGCGATAGTGGCGGTTGTCCCCACCGGAAGTCCACGGGAGTCGAGGGCCCATGACTCCCGTAGAATCCCACGCCCGAGCAGGCAAGCTTCCGAGTTCCAAGGTAGCCCAGAGCCATGTTAGTGGACCAGGCCCGAATCTGAAGAGCCGGCCGTCATTTTTGAGACTCCTGTGGCAGCAGCAGTTCTCCACCATGGCCACCAGAGTGGGTCCCCCGACCAACCAACTGCGGGGGCCCACTTCTTGGGTGGAACGCTAGTGGAAAACTTGGTGCAGAAAGGAACTTCCGCCTGGGTGGTCGTCCGGCAGGTGAAACGTTTAATGGCTGCCCTGCTGCAGCTGACCGGTGAGTGAAGCGTCAAGGGGTGCCCTACTGCAACTGGTGAGCCTCCACCTGGGGAGGCGGGGGAGGCCCGTTCGCGTCGCCTCCCCCCCCAGGGCACCCCACGCCGTCTTTCGGTGCTGCATTGTAGGACGGCCAGGCCGGCACAACATCTTGCTGGACACCACCTCGATGCCGTCCGGGTATCGGCGCATCGTGTAGCCTCCGGCCTCTTCGCACAACGGACCGTCATTGATGCCGTCTCACAGGCGGATGGATTTTGTAGGCCCTTTTTATAGCCCAAAGCCGACTAAGAGACAGCAATGTTGCTACTTCGAAGAAGGAGGGGCGGGGACTGTGTTACGCGGACGGTGAATGCCTTGGGATGGATGTTGCAGCAGGCTGCCATGTAAATAGTTGTGTTTTAACGTGTTTTACCCTGTTGGAGTGTTACATATACCTACAAGTTATTAAAGCGTTTTAATCATACTATTTTGTTGGAGTGTGGTATATATAGGTTGGGAGGGAGCGTATGGAGGGGGCATATAGGTGATCGGAGGACCTAATAGCAATTCATCGTTCGCCCGCTGCTTGGAAGGCAACTCAGGGTAGAGCGTAGAGGGGGTCCTAACAGGGCACTGGCCTGATGTTTCAGATTCTTGTTTTTGTTTAGCTTCCTTTCTCTCCTTTATTTCTTCTTCTAACTTTCTAGCGACAAGGTGAGCTGCCTTTCGTAGTTCTTTTTCTGCCTTTACTTCTTCTCTCTTTTTCCGTTGCGTTGTTTCTTTGCGCCACATGCCGATACTGTCGAGCATAGTGGGCGTCGTTTTATTGCTACGTAGAGCTATTTCTAGCGTTTCTATTTTATGGTCATCAAAGGATCCCATCCGTGGCCACTGACTCTCGGAGTCCTTCTTTGTATATTTATGCCATAGTTTGCTATAAGCTACAGCGACTAGTCCATATTTAGTAAACATGTCCTTATTAGGGGTGCATTCCAGTGGAGCCGGATGGTTCATCTCTAATAAGCGGTCCGGGCATAACCAACTACCAATCAGTGGGGAGAAGATAGGCATGACGGGTTACAACGGGGACAAAAGTCTGCACTACCTATCTTTTCACTGCTTGCAAAGACTAGATAGAATATCTCTATTCTACGTTATTTGCAAGTAGAGAATACCTCCAAAGAACCAATATCGAACAACCAATGTTCGGACAATCAATCAATCAAATGGTGAGAAAGAGATAGGCACGACGGGTTACAACGGGGACAAAAGTCTGCGTTACCTACCCTTCACTATTTGCAAAGACTTAGACAGAATATTTCTATTCTTCGTTATTTGCAAACAGAGAATATCTCAAAGAACCAATATTCTTCAAAACAATCAATGTTCGGACAATCAATCAGTGGGGAGAAAAAAATAGGCACGACGGGTTACAACGGGGACAAAAGTCTGCGTTACCTACCCTTCACTATCTGCAAAGGAAGAGAGAGTATTTCTACTCTTCCTCGTTTGTAGACAGCGAATATCTCAAAAGGAACAATCAAGTAAGCAATACTAGTATTTTCAATCAATCAATCAATCGTTTCGCAATTCGTCGTGTTACACGACCTTACCCGGACCGCATGGACAGTTTCTCGTCTTCCGCCTCCAGCGCCCGATCGTCCTCTACTCTCCGTATTTGCCGCGGCACTCCTGACGGTTCCCAGTCAGGACCGTAGATCACTCGAGAGAGAGGTCTGTTCGGAACCAGTGAAGTTCGGATGATCGGCTGCCAGACGAGGGTCTATCAGGCAGGAGCTCTTCCCGATCGTTGCAGTCGTTCACTTTGTCGTCAGGACCTCTCCCACTGGATCCACGTGTCGCTGATGGGCCCTACGTTGGGCGCCAATTGTTAAATGGTAGCGGCACCTTCTGTCGATAACCTTCAAGTATTGCCCGGCGGTAATCGCCTCTTATACCATTCGATAATTAACCAACAAAAGAGGCAGGCGCCGGAGACTGGAAGGCAGGAAACAAAGTTTTATTCCGTCGGTGCAGAACACGTCAGATCGGACAGCAAGGTATCGTCTCGAGGTGCTCTACCCACATCTCTGAGGCCTGGCCTCTTATACACAGGTTTATTGCTTTATTACACGTGACACATTCTTGTTAAGACTTTGATGTACGGAAAGGCATCCTTGGAATCCCCACTTCAAGCTTGTTCCTACACATATCTACAGTGGAAGTCCCCACCCCACCCAGAGATGGCTATCACACAGGTGGACATTCCGCCAATTCCCGGGGGTGTGTGCGACTGGTCGGGTCTCAGGGGGTGGGGGCCTTGATCTACTGTAATCCCTTTGATGTGAGGTGTTTCCCTTACAGTGGGGGCAATAAACTGCATCCGCAGGGCTAGGTGATGGCCTGGGGTCGGTTCGGACAATCGTGCGCAGAGGAAGGGGATTATCAAAAGGACGTATGACCATGTATGGGATGAAAGGAGGTGTTGGTCAGGCGCGGGATGTGGTTCCATGGCAGGGTCGCGCAGAAGGAGAGGGTTTATGGCCCATGTATGAGAGAGCGGGGGTGGCCGGCGCATGGGGGGATGTTTGCAGCGCCAAGGGAACGTGCTGGTGATCGGCGAGGGGCAGAGGGGCCATGGTGCTTTCAAAATGGCTACTGCTTAAGTGAGCGTACGGGCCTGAGAGGGGACAAGGTGGCGCTGATTATGTTGACATCGCAAACCAGATTTTAACAATGATGCAATATACTATACCCCAACTCACGTCGAGGAAATCGGGGGGGGGGGGCAGGAAGAAGGCCAACTACCAATCGTATAGTTCAGTAGGGACCGGGAACATCACAGCTAGGGGGACAATGGTATGTCTAATGTGACCTCCAAGGGGGGGGGCGCAAATGTCCCCGCGATAGGAGTTCCATGGGCCCCACATCCTGCTCCATGCCTTAGGTTTGCCTCTAGCCACATACACCGTCTTCTCTCGGAACATACACCAGTCCATATTTTCTTTCCATTTCGACACCGAGGGCGGCCTGTGGGAGCCCCACAACTGTGCAATGTCCCTCTTAGCAATCATGTTGCCCAGAGTAACCCAGCGCTCTTGTTCCACCCTGCAATCAGTCGGCTCCCATACATTCAACACACATCGCCGAGCCTCGGGATACAACGCCACCCCCGTCACCTCCTCCATTAATGCATGCGCCGCAGCCCAGAAACGCGCGACCATCGGGCACTCCCAGAGGATGTGAAGAAAAGTACCAGGAAGACCACAGCCGCGTCTACACAAACCATCAACGGAATACCCCATATGGAGCAATCGAGGGCCAGTAACATAGACCCTGTGTAGTATCTTCAACTGTACAAATCGAAGGCGAGCCGGTATGGCCACCTCCCTCGGTGAAGCTATAGCGGCGGTCCAATCCTCATCATCTAGTTCCAGACCATCGGCGATCCAGACCTCTCTCAGATGCGTGAGGAGGTCCGCACGAGTGTTAATCAGTTTTTTATAAATCAGGGAGATGGTACTATCAGGGAGATAACCATCGAGTATGCGGTCCTCCAACGGAGAGGATTCAGGGATATCCCCTGGAGTCGGGAAGGCCGAACGCAGTGCATGGCGAATCTGCACATAACGAAAGAATTCCCTGTCATGCAGCTTGTATTCCATCTTAAGCTCTTCAAACGTCTTAAAAGCACCCCTCGCCCAAAGATCACTCACCCGAGAAATGCCAATCATATCCCATTTCTCAAAACCCTTCATCCGCCACAGGCCGCCCAACCTGTCAGAAGCATATAGTGGAGTTGCACGAGACAGACGGCCCTTCCAGCCAGTAGCGGCAGTGGCACAGTGCCAGGCACGTACAGCTGAGTTCGTGGGACCCGTCAACTTGACACCGCCAGACGTGGAATAAAGCGCTCTATTGTAATCTCCGCCTGGCAACAGTAGTTTATCCATCTCGTAGGCAGGATTCATAGTCGGGCCATACGTCCCATGATTCACCGCCACCAGCTGGGACGCCCAGTAGTACCTCCGGATGTCCGGGAGAGCTATGCCCCCATCATACCACGGGAGGGTCAATTTAGCGAGAGCAATCCGCGATCTTCCACCCCAGATCAGCTGTCTCTGTAAACTCTCTACCTCACTAAAATACCGCGCAGGCACCACATCTAACGTATTCTGTAAGGCATACAAGAAACGCGGAAGAGACATCATCTTGAATAAGGCCGCCCGGCCGAGCGGCGAAAGTTGAAGCTTCGGCCAGCGAGCAACATCCGCCTTCAGCCGTTGGAGCGGGGGCAATAGATTCCGAGCATAACGAACCGCAGGGTTCAATGACATATAGATGCCCAAATATTTGAATCCGGAATGCGATATCAGGATTGGACACCCGCGGGGGAGAAGAGGGGGATCGCCAACAAGCACATAAACGCAGGATTTCAACCAGTTAATAATGAGCCCAGAATTGCGACCAAAGGAGTTTAACACATCAAACAATACAATCAAGGACGTCCGCGGGGATGTAAGATAGAGTAGAATGTCGTCTGCATAGAGTGACACGCGATCCTCAAAGGTCGGTGTCCATTGAATACCCTTCAAAGAGGGTTCCCACCGCAACCATGCTGCAAGGGGTTCCAACGCGAGAGCAAAAAGAAGTGGGGACAAGGGGCAGCCCTGTCGTGTGCCTCTACCAAGCACAAAGGAGTGAGACACTCTACCGTTCACCACCACCTGCGCCAGCGGATCCTCATATAGCAACTTCACCCATCCGATGAACCCAGGCCCGAAACCAAACTTAGCCAGCCCCGCCCAGAGATAAGACCATTCCAGCGTGTCAAACGCCATTGTGGCATCCAAAGACGCCAAAATGGTAGGCTCCTGCAAATAATCCACTCTCGCGAAAACTCCATGGTGGCGCCGCAAGTTCAGAGCGGTGTTACGATGTGGAATGAAACCAGACTGATCCGGATGAACCAAGTCTCCGATAACTTTAATCAGGCGATTAGCCAACACCTTGGCGAGAATCTTTGGTTCAGCGTTCAGAAGCGATATAGGTCTATATGACGCACAGCGATCGCGTGGCTTTCCCTCTTTATGAATCACCACAATAGTGGCAAGGCGTTGGTCGCGGGGAAGGGAGCCAACATCACGGGACGCAATAAACATCTCCCGGAGATACGGCGCCAACTTATCAGGCCGAAGCTTATAAAGTTCAATCGGAAGGCCATTGGGATCAAGAGCCTTACCTGAGCGAACAGAGCGAATCGCCAAAGCCATCTCATCACTTGTCAATGCGGCATCCATCAAACCCCTATCCTCGTCTGAGAGACACGGCAACGCGATATCTCGCAGCAGTAGGTGAGAATCCTCTTCAGGTCTATCAGAGACCTGAGAGTACACCTCACGAAGGTGCTCCGCAAAACAATTCACAATATCCGCAGGTTCCGTCACACTCACACCATCGGCACGCACAATCACCGGAACCACTCGGTTGGCACTCTCCCTTCTGTCCAGCCACGCAATCAACTTTCCGACCTTATCGCCAACATCATACAGGCATCCCTGTTGTTCGCGGCTCATGTGCTTAGCAGCATCAGTAACCAGCGCCCTATAGTCCGACGGCTTAAGGCGGAGGGTATGGAGCTTGTCACGCGTGACACCCCGTCCAAGATCCTCTTCCAACTCGGCTATGTCAGATTCAAGGCGTACCACCTCCTCATTTTTACGTTTCTTGGCTAAAGAAATCAAAGAGAGGGCCTGCCCACGTATGACTGTCTTGAAGGCTTCCCATAAGGTTACAGCCGAAGTGACCGACCCCTGATTTTCTATAAAATAATGGTCCAGTGACTTAACCAAAAGAGCACGAGTTTTGGGGTTTCGCAAATACCAGGGGTTTATCGGCGCCACCCTCCCCGCCGCCCCCAAGGCAACCTCCAGGTGTAAGAACAGTGGGGAGTGATCTGCAATGCCTCGGGCAAGGTGTGTAACTTCCCTCATCATCTGAGCTTGGGCAGCCGGCATCAGCACATAATCCAGTCTAGATAAAGAGCCGTGGGCACCAGAATGAAACGTATATTGGGTTAGCCCCGGGTGCAGCAACCTCCAACAGTCCATAAGCCCCATAGTACTGAGAAAGCCACCCAACCAAAAGTGTGCCCCGGGGAGGTCCCTGGGTGGATACCGATCCTCTCTCCCCGACACCACAGAATTGAAATCGCCACCCACAAGCAGGAGGCCCTCCGGGAGTCCAAGTAACAACCGCCCCAAATCGGCAAAGGTGGTAGTTTGCAGCCCAGGGGGGATATAGACAGAGACCAGCAATAAGACCTTCCCCTCCCACCGGCCCACCAACGCAACATAGCGTCCCCGCTCATCGTGTATGATGTCATCAACTTCTAGTGGGAGAGAAGCTCTAACTAGAATACCCACTCCCCTAGAGCAGAAGTGAAACCAGAGTGAGCGACCAAACGGTAGCCCCTCCTATTCATGGCTTGGCAGGACTGTCCTATTAAATGCGTTTCCTGCAGTAACACTACATCGGGCGAAAGACGCTTCAAGTACTGCAGCACCACCCCCCGCTTCAATCGATCCCCTAACCCGTTGACGTTCCACGTCAACACACGTAATCCCCTACCCCCATCCCCGATGCAAAGATTCCCCCAGCTACAGCGAGAACACGAAACAGAAAACCAATTGCCTTGTATTAAACTGAGACAACCCCCATCCCACAACTCTACCCCCACCCACCCAACTCCCGTCACACACCCCCCCACCCTGCACCCCTGCACAAGACCATTCAGCCCCCCCAACTTGCAGTATGCCTGTCGCCCCAACATCAAACCTACTCTACGAAAAGAACAACCCCCTAGGAGGAAGAGTCTCACCAGTTACCCCGCAGCCCCCAAATTTATGAAGGAAAGAGAACACAATACAAAAACATCAAACCAAAGTCTGAGGTGAACACGATCCCTTCCGGTCCGCCACCCTCGTCCGCGGTCCGCTCCTCATTATTACGGCGACGTTGCAGAGTGTCCAGCCAGTCCCCAGCCGCCTCGGGCCGATCGAAAAAATAGGTCCGTTCTGCTAATTCAACACGCAACTTGGCCGGGAAGAGCATAGAATACTTTAAGCCCATGTCCCTCAGTCGCCGCTTAACAGACAGAAAGCCCATTCTTTGCTTTTGGACCGATTGCGCGAAGTCTGGATAAAAGCTAATATCCACATTCTCGTACTTCGTCGGGCCATTCACACGGGAGGTCTGCAGAATTGCGTCCCGGTCCCTAAAGTTAAAGATCCTGGCAATGATAGGTCGCGGTGGAGCGGTCTTCGGTTTACCTCCCGGAACTCTGTGGGCCCGTTCAACCATAAAATATTTACTCAGTCCTTTCGGCGCAAGTTTATTCAAAATCAGGTCTTCCACAAATAGAGCGGTCGATTCCTCCTCCGATTGCTCCGGCACACCGATCATGCGCACGTTGTTCCGTCGAGCCCTACTTTCAAAATCCTCCAGTCTCTTGACAAAGAGATCGTTGAAGGTACGTAGGTTGTGGACCTCGGTCTGGAGGCCAGACACATCAGTAGTCAGGCTTGAAGTCATGAGATCCAGCGATTTGACCTTCTCATTAGTTTTCGACAAGTCCGCTCTAATCAGGTTGACATCGATCAACACAGTGTCCAGTTTGTGGGCCAACGAATCAAATTGTAGGCCGACAGCAGCTTTCATGGCATCAATGGCACCCATGACGTCCTGTAATGTCAATTCCGTCGAGGAAGACGAGCCTCACTTGGCCCCGTCTGGAGGTCCACTCGATAAACCGGGGGATCCCTTCTGTTGTGCGTAGCGATCCATGTTGTTAGTTTGAACATAGCCGCCTCTCCGGGTCGCTCTAGACCTTTGCATGTCGTTGTCTGGCCGGCCTGTCATTACTCAGCGGGTCCACAAAATTCAGCGCGGCTGTGAGGCGCTGGGATCTCCTTGGGGAGGCCGCACCAGGCAGTGGTTGGCAGCCCCCGCAGGCCAGCAATCGCCGTCCAGTCCAGTTACAGTCCCTCTGCGCACATCCGCCACCGGACTCGCGGAGGAGAATCGAGACCGAAAGTGAAACTAAAGTGGCGAGCCAACTCAAAGATCCAAGCCCGTTGTTGTTCAACTGCAACTCGGGAACAATGCCAACCTGAGTCCGGGGCAGCGTCACGGTGTTGGCCTCAATCTTGAAATCCATATAGGCACAATTCCCGAAGTCCGATCGAAATTCTGAGAACGGGAGTCACCTCAGCATCAGTTCGCCCGTGTTACCCCTTCAAGATAACAGGATAGTGGTCAGGATAGACGTGGGAGGCTGCGAGGGTCTCGGGAGCTCTGTGCCTACGCGTCCATCTTGGTTGCGCGCTAGGCTCCTCCCCCAAGACTTCCATTCTTGAGGAACAATGGGCCAGATGTAGCATTGTATTGGTTGCCAAAACTGGTCGCACTTTGCTAGCAGTATTTTTGTACCAGTAGGTTGTTTAATAAAATTTCAAATAGGAATGGGTTGCAATCCGACCTACTGAATTAATATTCATTAGGCAAATTGTCAATCACTCTGATTGGATACCATCACAGGGATGGTGACCTGCAAGGATGAACAGACTACCATGTCTGATTGAATTTTAAAAAACACAAAATTGTTTTCTTTAATAAGCTCAATGACCTGAATGGAAATGGGGCTACTTGTAAAGTTAGAAGTGGTTCGCCGAACCACTGCTTACATTCCAAGAAACCTTCTGCACAAAAGAGGAAGTAGTCAACTTGGAAATCTGTAACTTTTCAATGGTCTGTGACTGGAATTACAATAGCTAATCCTTGATACACATGCTACCTAATTGCAGTTTAGAAATTCTGATCCATTAAGCATTCGGAATTCCATTCTAACTTCTAAAATGGGATTCATACTTAAGAAAAGCCTATTTTGCAGGTGTAAACACTCCTATTGTGTGCATCGGAGTGTCTGTGACCCCAAAATAGGTTAGTGTATCTGGCCCTAGCTTCCTTAAATATGGATGGCCTCATTTAGAAGCGTGATACGTGGGCATTAAATCAGTATATGGCTAATTTAATTATTGAAAAGCCTATGTAAATTCAGTGTCAAGGAGCAGCAGGGGCATACAGCCTTTCCTGCTCTGTTCGCAGGTTGCACAGGGAAGTCTCCCGGGGATGCATGCCAATGGGGTAGGGATTGAAGAACCCTGACCGCCTTGTGACCCGGTCTTTAGGGGCGGTATCACACGCCGCCCCTCGCCCTGGCGCAGCAATAGAGTGGCAGCTGGAATTGCCCGGGCGGGCGGAAAAATAGTCTATGAAGCCCATTTCCTTCGGTTGGATTAAGAAAATGTCCGCCCATTTGGAGTGTATTTTCCTGTAACATTGACTTTTAAATCTTAGACCCACCGCACCAGCCCCTAACTGTGATGTATATGAGGGATATTAAAATAATGACGTTCATTCAGTAGAGACAGGTCTGCTTCTGAGGGTGAAACAACTACGTTTTTGGAATATAGCTCCTAGGCCCGGAGCCTAACAAGTCATTGTAACATCTCTCACAATCTCTGCCAACTGTGGAATGCGTTTTCTACAAGCAGAAGGGCAGAGCGCCAAGCAGGTAACGATGGCTGTCTTGAGAGTGCATGCCATTGTACTGCTGTATTTCTGTTCCTAACACGGTGTATAATTAGCACTGTGGCTCAGTTCCTTCTTGTACAAAGGCCCCTTGGCTTTCGTGCAAGCATCCTGTTTCCCTCGCCCAATGTAATATTACTTTCCTGCCAGGACGGGGAGCTAAATAATAAGTGAATAAATCACAGTTCCCATCCGGAAGTGAAGCAGGAAGAGGGGAGTTTAGGTTTAAAATCATTTACCCCTGCCAAGTCCTTCGTTGATTTTCATGCCTCATTTAACTTACAACTGAATTGTATAAATACCACCTCTGCAGACTCTGTAAAAGGCAGGCACATTTCTTGACTCCATATCACTAGACAGCATTTGGTTCATTCAGTTTAATAAATAGTTTATTTATGAGTTGTACAAACTATCTGCATCTAAATCAAACATTAAATACAGAAATACTGACCGCACCGTACATACTACAATTTGCCAAAATTGAGAGACACTAACTCTACACATATTTAATCATTTGACCTAGGAAGTAATAGTTGGTAGATCACCTACCTTCAAAAACAATCATTTTATCATCAGCAAAATAAAATCTTTTAGACTTCCCCAAAACAGAAGCTCTTGTAGTATTCTTTGGATTGTACCACTCAATATGATTCCAAGCATTCAGCCATTTCGACCTTTGCATATCATATGTAGAGACAACTTTACATATTTGATGAAAAAAAGAAAGAAGGAATGTTGAAAATAAAAATAACAGTAGAATCTACAATGTGTCAGGAAATTGTTTGCGCTGTCCAAGATCTATCTTGGGGAAAAGGAAGTGCGTTCACTCCTTTTCCTATGTGGTGAAGGCCACTTTTATTTCAGAAGCAGGTTGAGCTCACAAACACATTCTTCAACTAAGCTGTACAAACTTTCAATGCTCTGTCAAACTTTTGCACTAATTTCCCAGCCTCTCTCTAAACCAACGCAACCCATTTATTGACTCTAACACCCACCCCTTCCGGTTTTAGCAATAGGTTTCAACCCACTCCTTTTGTCTTAGTACTCCAGACCAACCAAACCCAACTGGCCCTAATGGCTCAATTTGATTGACGCATCCTCGCCGCTCTGAGACTTTTCTAAAATTCATGGCAGCCTGCCTCCGCCAGGGCCGCCTTCTGATTTTCTTCCTAACTCTGTTCTAACTTCCCTTTTTCTAGCCTTCAACTTTCCCCTATCCTGACATATTGCATATTCTGAGCTCCTCCCTCCTTATCACCAGAAAACCCTCCACTGAGATGCTCTTTCTTCCCTCTCTGTCCCCCAAAGCAAAACCCCAAGACATTATTCAAACACAGCATATATCGCCTATTCCGCAAAAGCCCCAAAGATACTCCATCCCATCCTAATAAGTTAATTGCCTAGGTCACCATTAAGTTGGATAACTGTGGCCTCATAAAAACCTGTAACTTACTTGTTCCCTTTTATTTCAAGCCCATCAATGGCCACCAACTTGTAGCCATGTATCTGCACTATCGCTAGCAACAACAGTCATCCGCAAGTCCCACTGCCTCAAACTCTCCTGCATCTTTATCACCTGTTTCCATTCTTCCTACCCTCTTCTCCCCAAATTTCCCTTGCCAGCCAATTCCATTGACTTCTCAATCCCAACTCCTCTCCTATTTTACGGGTATAGGTTGCCCACCAACCTGCCGTTAGGGCCAAACTATGCTATTCAGGCACTGTAAAACAGCACATGCAGGATGGTGTGCACCTTTCTTGAAACAAAACCACCATTGGCAAGAAGAGGACCACCAACTACATCCGAATCATAGCATCCTACTCAGATAGTTTATGAACTGCTGATCACTTCTACCCTTAGAGTTTCATCCATCTTAAAGTTGCCCTCAGGTCACCCAGCCCTCTCATACAGATTCTATTGTCCAGGTGACCAGAGAGAGTTCCAAAACTGCAGCGCCATGCCACCACCCCAAACCCACCATTCCCCGCACAAATGGTCCTACCAAGTCCACAATAACCTCATCGTCCCACAAAGAAGTCCTCCATGCACTTACACTAAATACTATGTGCCTGTTAATCTCTCCCCTCACTCCATTGCTATGTCCAATCTCCCCACTCTCTCCCCATCCTCCATTTGCATGCAAGGTTAGCATGCCACCCTTCTGTTGCAGTTCTGCTATTCGCAGCATTCACTCCCCAAGCACTACATGTGATAAGTAATTGAGCTTGCTGTGCACATCCTTGCCAGCCCAGACACCAACGGATCAACCATAGCTCAAAGCCAAGTGTCTTGCAGACATTGGGCTTCACACTCTAACCAGTGCAAAAAGCACCCCCAACTTTTCTACAGTGCATTTCAAACATTGTCACCGGTCCCCCACATTCACTGGGACATTATGGTGCCAATTACGATCCGGTAAAAAAAATTCCCGTACGACTCGTATCCGGTCTTTTTACCGTACGAATCGTACAAGTGCCTTACGAACTGGCAATCACGATTCGCATGGTAAAAAGTCCATACGAACCGCATCGGGAATGATTACCCACACGTCCACGGGTCGGAAAATGTGTCCGACACGTCCTCGGACGATTTACCGTACAAATGTGAAAGGTGAAGTCCGACCGAGGAATCACGAGACACAGGGACACGGACAGAGGGAGGAGGCAGACACACGGAGGGAGGGAGAGGGGGACAGAGAGGGAGGGAGACACAGGGACACGGACAGAGGGAGGAGGCAGACCCATGGAGGGAGGGAGAGGGGGACAGAGAGGGAGGGAGAGGGGGACAGAGAGGGAGGGAGACACAGGGACACGGACAGAGGGAGGAGGCAGACCCACGGAGGGAGGGAGAGGGGGACAGAGAGGGAGGGAGAGGGGGACAGAGAGGGAGGGAGACACAGGGACACGGACAGAGGGAGGAGGCAGACACACGGAGGGAGGGAGAGGGGGACAGAGAGGGAGGGAGAGGGGGACAGAGAGGGAGGGAGACACAGGGACACGGACAGAGGGAGGAGGCAGACCCATGGAGGGAGGGAGAGGGGGACAGAGAGGGAGGGAGAGGGGGACAGAGAGGGAGGGAGACACAGGGACACGGACAGAGGGAGGAGGCAGACCCACGGAGGGAGGGAGAGGGGGACAGAGAGGGAGGGAGAGGGGGACAGAGAGGGAGGGAGACACAGGGACACGGACAGAGGGAGGAGGCAGACACACGGAGGGAGGGAGAGGGGGACAGAGAGGGAGGGAGACACAGGGACACGGACAGAGGGAGGAGGATGACACACAGAGGGAGGTAGAGGGGGACAGAGAGGGAGGGAGACACAGGGAGAGCAAATCAGCCGTGTGGTGTGTGGGAATGTCTGCTCGTCAGCAGGTAGACTGCGTGCATGTAGCCAAGGGTGGCCAGTGCCAGAACCCCCCCTCTTCCCCATGGCAAAACACAGGCCCATGTCACAACCTGGTCACGAGCACAACGACAGCTACCTGCATTATATAAGTGTGTGGATCCACTCCATGTGCACATGTACAGTGCTAGACGGAAGGCGCCAATGCATGGCTCGCCACACCTGCCCACTCCACTGCTGACTGCAGTCACACTTGACGCAGCAAGTTAGACTGTGCCACACATATTTAAAGGGGCCAAAGTGGTGTCCAAGGTACACACCCATGCACAAGTGCACTGTGAGTGGAATGCAAGACAGATCCTAATTCCAAGAGGAAAAGTGCCAACTTTGAAACTGATGAAACATGGATGTTGCATGGACCAAAATTAACATTGTCTCTCTCACACACAGGTCAACGACGTGGTTCACCCCCCAACACTGGGGGGGAAGACTCACAGGACCCGGATCTGCGGGAGCCCGATCCCACCGGCAGCGAAGACTCTCACCACTCTGTGGACGACCACGACCGACCTGGCCCCTCTGGTGTCCAACCACCTGCAGCACCTGCGTCAGGTACAACTGTGCCAACCACCACCCCCACTCCTGCCACATCCCAGGAGACACCCAGGATCCCTGCCCCACCACCACAATGCAGCCAGGCCGGCCAGGAGGGACACGGTGTCCCGGGCACCCAGGAGGAGGCAGGCGACTACGCCAATGCCACCCCTCAGGGGTCCCGGAGACCCGATGTACCCACAAGGGCAGGCCAGGTGCAAGTGGGCAGGGGTGGTGGGAGTGGAGGACGGCGGAGGCGCGAGCCTGACCAGTTGGCTGGGGAACCGGTATTTGCCCATGTCCGTAACATCATGGACACATACCGGCAGGACACCACGGGCATGGCCCAGGTTGTGTCCATCCTCGAGGGGATCAAGACCCAGCAGGCCCAGCAACATGCCTGTCTACTGCAAAACCAACGGAGGATGGAGTACAGACAGGCTGAGCAAGTGACGGTGTTCAAGGGGATTCACGATACACTCCATCGGATGGCCGACAACATGGCCGACCCTCCCTGTGCCAGAAGGCGGAGAACATCACCACCCACAGGGAGGGAGCAGGAGGAAGAGGAGGAAACATCCGATGGAGCATCCCAGACGTCGTCACGGCCTGCTTCTGAGGGTCCCCGCAGGAGGGCGGATCGTCCACGTAAAAGACCGTGAGGGTCGGCGCAACATCACCATCTCCCAGGACACCTGGCCTGGCACCTAGCCCACTGGAGCAACAGCATCACAGCATCAAGAGACATTCTCTGCCACATGGCCCTGCTGGTCACTGTCTGACCAATGTTGACAAAGACTGTGGCATGGACTCTGAGGATTTCAAATGGCAAGGACACCAACTCCCCTACTGAACTTTGGATTCCAAACTCCCGGAAAGCCCCTCACTTTATCCCCCCCCCCCCAAAATAAAAATTCACACCATGAAGAGAAGATGCCTGCTGGTTGCATTATTACCTTACATGTGTGTTGTAAAGTCTAAACATGCCTGAGCTCTCTTTTGACTCCAACCATCCACACCCTGGGGCCTGAGTCTGGCACAGGACACACGGGTCACAGTGTATTAGTCAAGACAGACATGGAGCACCATACACACCCGTGATGGGCCCAACCAGCTGAGGGGGTGGCCGCACAACCGTGCTGACAGACACATTGAGTACAGCAACAGTCATGCGCAGAGGTCAGGGATCATGTCCAGTGTCCTGGGGGGCACCCAGGTATGTGTAGACAGGTGGCAGAACCATGTCCTGCAAGCTTGAGTCCGGTGGATGCAGAGAATGGGGGCCTGGCCAACGTTGGATGCATGGGGATGGCACATGTCACAATACCCACACAGTCATGGACATCATGCCCAATACACAGTCTCAGCCCACACACACAGCTTGCATCTTGCTACTCGACACATCGACACATAGCCACTATCAGGGAGAACCATGCCAGACATGCTGGATGCACCGTGGCAACACACCAGGCACCTTGGAGGCATAGGGACACCTTTATTAGTCATGTTTTCGGGATTGCAGAGGCAACTTGAAGTACACATGAACACATCTTGTGGAGTAACATGTGGGTCCAACACTGGCACCCCCCTTCTGCAGCACAAATGCGTGTTAGCCTTTGAACTGGCACACAATTGTCGGCTAACAGCTAAACACCCACAGCTGCTCACGGAGAGCCTGCCACACACCATTGATCCGCTGATGTGGAAGTCCCACACCATGTCAAGCCAATGCTAACCACATGTGTCCGAGGGCAGTGTTACACACATTGATGCCATCATCACAATCCACTATCCCATCACTGATGACTGTCAACAAGTCTGACCATCTATTCAGGTGTACACAGCTGCATGTCGTGTCCCATGGTGATGCTACATGGCTGCAGAGGAACCAAACATCGACAGGGGCAGTGTGCATACATCGTGAACAACTGCCACACTCAAGACACCCCTGATGCATCCCTTACCCTATGGAGACTTCCAAACGTGTCCGTGCCTGTAACGCTGAGTCAGCCCACGATGACGTGTCCATGAGGAATAGCAGTGCCACAACAATGCAACCAGCAGACGGCATGCGCAAGTACCTGGGGAAGAGAGACACACAAGAAGTCAGCCACAAAAAGCACAGCCACTTGCATGTGCATTTACTCGACACATGTATGGATGACAACATGCTAGGTCACAATTATGACTGGGGAAATACAACCATCACTGCCACCATCACTCCAGTGACACACCCACACACACCTCTGACTCACGTGCCATACATTCAGGTGGAGACACACATCACAACACATGCCACACGGGGACCAATGCGTGCACACTCAGACACTGGTACTCACCACTAAGCAAAGAAGTCGCGTATGAGCCGAGTCCGGATGTCCTCTTGCGGCTCCACATCCTCCACATCACTAGCCCCATTGCCAAGCCCTTCGTCCTCCACGGGTGGATGGTCCTCGTCATGTTGATCCAGGATGAGTGGCACAGCTCTCTCAACTGCCATGTTGTGCAGCATGCAGCAGACCATGAAGATTTTGCAGACCTTCGCAGGGGCATATGGGAGCGCGCCGCCGGTCTTGTGTAGGCACCTAAATCGGCTCTTCAGCAGGCCAAACGTCCTCTCTATCACTCGCCTTGTCCGGCCATGGGCGGTGTTGTAGCGGAGCTGGGCCGGCGTGATGGGGTTGCGGAGAGGTGTGAGCAGCCATGACATGTTGGGATAGCCAGCGTCCCCTACATGGGAAGCACATGGACATCGTTAGAACTGGTGAAGCGGTCATGCTGGTAGGCTATGCAAATTACAGGACAGACAGACTGTACCCACCAACAACACATGCTCTTTCGTTGCGCAGCTGCATCATCATTTCAGGCATCCTGCTACGCCTCATGATGTAGGCATCGTGTGCTGATCCTGGAAAACGAGCACAGACATGTGAAATCACCATGTTGGACTGACACACCACAAGGGCATTGATGGAGTGGTAGTGCTTCCGATTGCGGTACGCCACCTCCAGTGCGTGTGGTGGTACCAAAGCTACATGTGTCCCATCTATGGACCCAATGACATGGGGCATCCCTCCCAGGGCATAGAATCCACGCTTGACCGCAGTCAACTGTTCAGGGGTGGGGAACTTGATGAAGTCATCCAGGTGAATCAACATGGCCTCTAAGAAATCATGCAGCACACGGCAGAACATGCTCTGGGACATGCCACCAACATGAGCTATGGTATTTTGAAAGGTACCCGTGGCAAGAAAATGTAGGGCAGCCATTACCTTCAGCTGGGGTGTCAGTGCCATAGGATACCTGTGCTGCGGTTGCAGGTGTGGTGCCAGTGTCGCCGTCAACTCCAGAATCAACGGTTGGGTGAAGCGGTATAGCCGGATGCTGTCATTCTCCCGCATGGCAGCCAAGTCCGGAATTGGTCGGGCAAGAGGCGGCGCTCTGCAGTAATTTGGAAGTGACAAGGAAGAGTGAGTGCACTACGACAACTATTCATATGTACTGAGCACATGTTAATCTGTCAATACACATATGCTACATAGGGAGTCAGGTATGTGCTACATGCCCAGGACACGTATGGATGCAAGGTGACACTCCTACCAAGACCCAGCTACACACGGAGATTGAGAACCTCCCCATGCCATGCCATGGGAATAGCTGTGTCCCAGTGCAAGTGAACAGCCAGACGCAAGACAGGAGTGACATACGCCCACACATCAGCAGAAGTAGGATGCCGATTGCAGAGACTGGTAGCGGTACACTAGAGCCACAGGTCACATGACATTACACTAGGACAGCCCACACACCTTGCCATGAAGGTGCACATGTCATGACTCACCACACATTCATTGTGAGGATGCAGACATGTCCTTGTCACGGTACTCCGTGTCCCATGCATACATGTGCACCTCACATCCGATACCACATGTGGCATGGTGTGCGGAACAGTGTGCAATGACAATCTACACACAGACACATGTTGGTTGCTGCAACGGCTGCAGCTTTTGAGGGTGCTCCAACATCAACCTGATGGGAAGCCCCCACACATACATGACATAGTCACATTGTGCACCGTGGGTAGTGACAAGTCAGGTGTGGTAACCCCTGTACCGGGCATCAGGGGACACTTCCGTGTGTTGGTGTCCGTGCCATGCCAGTGACGCTCACCCCAAGTGTGGAGTACGACATGCACTCATGTCAAAGGAGTCAAGGGCATGCCTGGCACACATTGCACCATCACACAGTACATCTGTATACATCTCATCATACATCTGGTGCCTTCTCTACTCAGGAGTAATGTTCCACATCACAGGCCGTCACACCTGTGCCCCACACATGTAGTAATGCACAGACGATGCCTTGATGTCAATTAATGGACAAGTATGTCCATCCATGGACAAGTATGTCCATCCATGGACAAGTATGTCCATCCATGGACAAGTATGTCCATCCATGGACAAGTATGTCTATCCATGGACAAGTATGTCCATCCATGGACAAGTATGTCCGCCCTATCCCTACCTGTGTGCCGCCTGTCACCACTGTGATGTGTGAAAACCGCTGTACTGCTGCGAAGAGGGCCTGTGTACGTTCCCATATCACTATGGGAGTGCTTACGGATGTGTACCCATCGTGATGGCGAGCGTACAGGCATGTGTACGGCCCGTACCACTACGAGTAGGCATACGCAACAACACCCATAGTGGTAGGGCCGTACGCACGCCTGTACGCTCCCTATCACTATGGGTGTCCTCGCGTATGCGTACTCGTAGTGGTACGGGCCGTACGCACGCCTGTACGCTCCCTATCACTATGGGTGTCCTCGCGTATGCGTACTCGTAGTGGTACGGGCCGTACGCACGCCTGTACGCTCCCTATCACTATGGGTGTCCTCGCGTATGCGTACTCGTAGTGGTACGGGCCGTACGCACGCCTGTACGCTCCCTATCACAACGTGTACGCATACGCCAGGACACCCATAGTGATAGGGAGCGTACAGGTGTGCGTACGGCCCGTACCACTACGAGTACGCATACGCGAGGACACCCATAGTGATAGGGAGCGTACAGGCGTGCGTACGGCCCGTACCACTACGAGTACGCATACGCGAGGACACCCATAGTGATAGGGAGCGTACAGGCGTGCGTACGGCCCGTACCACTACGAGTACGCATACGCGAGGACACCCATAGTGATAGGGAGCGTACAGGCGTGCGTACGGCCCGTACCACTACGAGTACGCATACGCGAGGCCACCCATAGTGATAGTGAACGTAGGCACGCGTGTACGGGCCGTTGCAATGCATTTGGGGTGCCCTAGGGCCCCGGAACGCACCGTACCTGTGTGTGAAGCTCCAAATTCCATAGGGGACACATGAGGGACAAGTATTAAGGCCTACATGCATGCTGGTTGGCATGGAGACCAAGTTCAAAATTTGAATTTGTCCTGGAAGGTGCACAGCAGAAGTCAGTTGGAATTATTCTACTTTGTTGCAATGTGTTTGTGGGGCTGACATCATGCAGGAGAATGAAACCGATAGAGAACACACAGACTGCTAGGTTTGAAGGGATTGGAGGAAACATAGGATGCAAATGTGAGTGACCAATCACTCTGTACTCCTGTGCATGAGATGGGCCAGCAAGGCAGATATAAGGCAGCCAGGTCCCATGAGGGAGCACTTGCCTGCACATCTTTGTATTCCACGACCCAGCTGCTGCTACTGATTCCCTGGAACCATGTCAAGGGCTGTGGAGAGGTCACAGCCATTCACCCTGGAGGAGAACATGGCTTTGGTGGATGTGATCCTCCCACGGTACCCCATGCTGTATGGCCGACCAGGTTATCAGGTGAGTTCAGTGTCCACTGGCACAGACTGTGTCCCTTTTTAGTGACTGTGACTTCTGCCATTGTGTCCAGGTGTGACACACATGCTATGTATTGTAGGGGGGAGCCAAGGGGGGGAATGCCTGATGTCTCCCGGCAGTGCCCTGAGACAGGAGGGGTGGGGGCCTATCACTCCCAGCAGTGCCCTGAGACAGGAGGGGTGGGTGTGATGCACAGTGTGAGCCTGGATCATTGATTGTGTAGTTGCCCTCATTCCACCTGTGTCCTTTCAATGGCACGTACTGCTTTTGGCCTTCCCCCACAGGATCATGTCCCTATGACAAAGGTGCAATGCGTTGGATGCATACTATGCCTTGTTGTAAACAGCAAATGTGTCCTAATCTGTGTCCCCGTGACATGTGCAAGGTGTATTGATGTAGTGTCACTTGTTCATCCTCACAGGTAGACGCCTCTGCCAAGGAGCAGATATGGCTGGACGCCGTCAGCGCCGTGAGGAGTGCGGATGGTCGGAGGCGGCACCTGTCCCAGGTGAGGAAACGCTGGCAGGATATCCGGTGCTGGACGCGGAGGATCGCACGGCTCCTGCTGGGGGACTCACCTGAGAGCCACAAGAACCGCGGGCGCCGCCGTCTCTCCCACATCCAGAAACGTGTGCTGGCGGTGGTCTTTCCTGACTTGGACAGGCGTCTACAGGCCATGCAGCAGCCGGAAGGGGGTAGGTACATGTGTGTGTTTGTTGTGTTTCACCAGCATTTGTAAGTGCACTGTTCCATGGATACACTTCCAGGGTTTATGGTGCTGTGCAGATCCTGTTACCCACAGTGTTGCAGGCCTCTCCTGCCTCCCTTCCCCACCTTGCAATGTGTTCCCTGGTCTCTGTGTAGTCACTCCATCACAAAGTTATGTAGCCTGACACCTTCTCCAAGTGTACAATGCCTGCAGCATCATGTGTGGGTGTGGTGTGTAACAGGTTTAGTGACCTTGCCTGTGCCCTGTCCAGTTCTGGACTTGTGGGTTCCATGTCAGTTGGCACTAATGCTGATTTCAGACATGGGAGTTAATCTCTTGAGTGCGAGGCCTTCCATCAGGCATGTGCCATGTGGTGGCCTGTGACATGATGTGCATGAGTGTGCGTTACGCATAGTGCAGGGATATTAGCGTGTGTTGCAGTCATTTCCATTCAGGAGCATGGAGTTGTGTGGCCACTACTGTCCCCAGGGGCATCTTTTCCTAGGTATCATGTGTGTAATCCGAGAATGTCGACAATCTCTGTGTCTACAGCATAGGTTGTGCTCTGTGCCATTGTCCCCTGGCACCATGTTTCTTGACGTGAGATGTATTACAAGTGTCCACTGTCCAGCCTGACCTGATTTTCCAAGTACATACTCACGGTGGCCATTGCCTGTGTGTCTTGTAGCAATCATCTGATGATGCCCATTTGTACATGATTCTTTGGACAGGCGCACCTTGGGTATTTGGTGTGCAATCTTGAATTATTGCATCCCATGTGTATTTCACCCAGACTAAGAGATGTAAGTGCTTCCTGTGTCTCCACAGATTTGTCTCATGTAGGGGGTGGGTGGGGCGGCCATGGCCTACATGTCAAGACCTGTCATCTCCTTGCTCGGACTGGCCAGTGTGTGATGTTTGTCTGGACATACACTCAAGGTGCAGCGTGCCAGTCAGGGTGGGCATGTTCTCAGTATTAGCTATGCTGCATGTGCCTCTAGTTCCTGGATTTGGTCCCTGCTCATCCCAATTTCCTGCCACGCTGTGTGGTGCAGATGCAGTGCTGTATTGTCCCCAGGGCCTTGCTCCTCAGTCAGAATTGCATGTCATCTCATTTGCAATTGTGTCATGCTCTCCATAGTTTTTCCATGGCATGGTGGGTCACACAACTGTGTCTTGCAGGGCCTACGTATGTACCTTGTTTTGTAGTTGTAACTCATCCTTTGTTTCAGGCTATGCACTGTAACCTACGTAGATTGTACTCATGTGACATATGTATACAGGTGTATGATTAATTTCTGTCTCTTCACCCTGCCCACAGCATCGTCGGGGGACACGGAGGGAGACATGGACCCAGACGGCGCGGAGGGACTGAGCACCAGTGCCAGCGGTGACATCGGGGCTGGCACTTCGAGTGGGACAGATGCGGAGGAGAGTGAACCCAGGGACCTGTCGACTGGCACAACAGAGTATGAAGCTGACGGGTCCGAGGATGATCTCTCCGAGTGGGCGGTGGCTGCACCACCATCTGACAGCAGCCCTACATCTGGCACCGCCCCCTCCATTGGCATCAGCCGCCTCCCACGTGCTCGTGTCCCTTCCCAACGTGCCCGGTCACCACATGTCTCCTTCCTGCCAGGCACCGCACCCCCTGCCCCTGTCTCCACTGCTGCCGCCAATGCTGAGTCTGTGGACATCCAGCGGCAGTTGCAGATTGGTCAGACTGCGATCCAGTCAGTCAAAGCTTTTATTTCGGTAAAATACCATAAAAAGACATAAATAGTAATTTACGTTAAAACATGATTAGATAGACATTGTATAGAGTGTAATCCATTAAAACATTAAAACTATTACATAAAAGAAATTACACAATGAAGAAACAGAGTTTTTCCACAAAAACAAAATTATTAAAAATTGTATCCGGGGCCAAAAATGTACTCGCTACACCTCAGAGTTCTGTGGTAGCAATGATGGCAATACTAAAATCAGGGGAGTTGTGTGACAGGAATCATAAATTTGGACCTTGTAAACCACATGGAGAGAAGAAATTTGGCCATTGCAAACACTATCACTGGGGTAGTATCGTATTTCAAAATTCTAAACACCTCCTTGTGGTCCCTGAGACCCCTAGACTTGCATAACTGGACGATCCACTTTTTCCTTGCTGTGATATATAAAGGGCAGAAAAGGACAACATGCAACTCTGTTTCGCAGGTGGCAGTACATAAAGGACACGTGCTTACGGGATCCGAAACATTGGACCATCTATGTGTAAGATCCCTCAGCGGTAGCGAGCCGTGTCTGAGCTGTATGTAGAGTTTCTTTGCCAAAGGTGGTTGGATGACGTCCAGAAAAACTTCAAACTGGGGACTAAACTTAATATCCAAAAAGGTGTCGGTAAGCCTACCCAGAGAGGAGTGGAATAACATTCCCTTCCGATATGATTTCAAGACCTCCCGCAATGATTTCTTCGAAAGTGCACGGCATGTCTCTTCCGGGGCGGACCATAGGTTCCCCATCCCAATGGAGTAGCAGAGGTTCTTTACATAGGTAAGCCAAGGGATCTTATCCGAATTTCCCCTTGCCAATATATCACCAAGATCATACCTATAGCTTACCAGCTCGGGCGTTGACCAAAGACGTCTCCAGAACTGGAGAGGGCGATTCAGGGCAATCTCTTCTATGGGAACCAGACCCAGATCCCATCTCAAAGGAGTTAAAGGAGTGCTAACAGGTAGTTTCAGCAGTCTCCTAATAAAGGAATTCTCAATTGAAGAAAGGGAAGCGGGAATGGAATATCCCCATAGTTCAGCGCCATAGAGCGCCCCTCCTCTAGCTTGAGATTTATAGATTTCCATGGGGGGGCCCAAAGGTTTAAGAGAGGTGTTATTATACACCTTCAGGATACCCCCCACTGATTGAGCTAGTTTCAAATTAGCCTTCGCCAAATGGGACCCCCATTTCATTTTATCATTAAGGGTCACCCCCAGATACTCAAAAGTGGCAACCCTATCCAGCTCTACATCTCCCATCTTAGGGTGGGGGCAGTTAAATGAATTGGAGCCGAAAACCATAAATTTTGTTTTGGATAGATTCAGTTCCAAATCCCTGTTTTTACAGAAGGAGCAGAAGGCCTCTAATGTACGCTGGATGCCCATGTAAGATTTAGACAACAAAAGCGTGTCATCCGCGAACATTAGGGCCGGTACCTTACGCCCCGCCAGGACAGGGGAGTCCAAATTAGCGGTGCACAGGAGATACTCAATCAACCCATTGATGAAAAGGGAGAAAAGAGTGGGGGCCAGGACACAGCCCTGCCTCACACCCTTTTCAACCGGAAATGGCCCAGATATTTCCCCACATCTCCCATATCTCACCCTTGCATAGGTGCCTGAATGGAGGCGTTTGAATAAGTGGCAAAGATAGGGGGGAACACCCATCTCTAACAAAAGGGCCCATAATTTTTCCCTTTGGACCATGTCAAAAGCGGACCGAAGGTCCACAAAAATCAAGTAAAGATTACCAGCACCCATGCTGACTGACTTCCAGTAAATCAGCTGTAATCTAAATAATTGATCAATGGTAGAAACCTTTGCACGGAACCCCGCCTGGAGGGAGGTTAGAATTTGGTGATCCTCCATCCAGGACTGCAATCTGGTTAAAAGGACACGGGCAAAGAGCTTCTGTAAAACATCAATCAAGCTTATGGGGCGGTAATTGGCTGGATCCAAAGGGGAAGATTTTTTATAAATGGGTATAATTTCTGCACCCAACCAGGTCTCCGGGATTCTAAGGCCCTGCAGAATGGCGTTAAAATATACACAAATATAAGGGGCCCAAATTTTTGGATCACTTCTGTACAGGTCACCAGGGATCCTGTCAAGCCCCGGGGCTTTCCCTACTGATAGGGTGTTGAGGGCCAATTCTATTTCTGAAAGGGAAAAGGATCGGCTCTCAGGTTCTTCCTGGCCCAACTGGTCCATTGCAATATCATTCAGCGGGGTGCCCGGATCGGGACCTCCCCTGGAATTACTGACAGAAAAGAGGGGTTGGAAGTGGGCAAGCCAGACCTCCTCGCTGAGATTAGGAATAATTGCAGGGCTGCTGGCTACCGTACCCGTTCGAACAATGTTCCAAAACGCCCTCGAGTCACGGTCTGCTATTGCTTGCATTAAATTTTGCCACCTTTGATCCTCCCACTCGGATTTTGCCTCCTTAATCAGATTTTTGTAGGAGGCCCTCGCCGCCCGGATACTAGACTGGGTGCCCTCTTTTACCTCTTTTATCAGGGCAGTCTTAGCCCGCCTACAAGAACCATTAAACCAGTGCTCAGGCCTAGGAGGCCTTGGTTTTGAGGCAGTAGGACTATAAAAAAAGCCAGCCAGGCTGTCAAGGAGATCCTCATGGATGTTCTGGAAATCTAGGAGGCGGATCTGCGAAATGTCCCCATTGGGGCTCAGAAGGTGGGAGACTGCCTCCAGAGAGGCGGTCACACTGCTGTATATAGCTGCAAGCTTTAGATCATCGGTCGCAACCCTTGCCCACCTAATCCGTCTACCACCTGCCGCTAGCACCAGATTCTCGCTATTTAATAGTGATAGGTGCTTATGGATTCCACTGCCACCAATCTTGTTTACCAATTCCAGTGACAGTAGGTTGTGATCACTATCGACCCGCGGAATAACAGAGAAGGCTGCCAAATGGCCCCAAAATTCCACGTTCACCAAAAGGTAGTCGATAGTCGAACAGCTCCCGGGTCTATTAAAAGTAAAAGACCCCGGCACGTCCGGGCAGAGTCTGCCATTGCAAGCCCTCAAGGAATGTGCAAAGGTAAGCTTATTGATCTCAAGGGCTAGAGGGGAGAGACGTTTGGCAGGATAGATAATAGGGTCTGGGATTACATAATTTTCATCCTCGTCACAGGTGGGGGAGGGGATCCCAGGAAGGGGTTCGAAATGACAGTTAAAATCTGCACCTATTAATTTATGGGACGCAGGTGGAAGAGAATGTAAAACATCATCCAAGGCGCCCAAAATCGACAGGCCCAACTGTACCGGGTGGGGACGCAGGTAGACATTTATTACTACCAGCTAATAACTAGCAGGGAAAGTAAGTATCAGACACAAAATGTCGGAGGACTTTGAGTCTAATAACTTTACAGAGCAACCCAAGTGAGTTGCAACCCATACTACTAATCCCCCCGATGGTCTGCCTCTCACCCCTTGGACTGCAGGGACCGAAAACGATGCATAGCCCACCCTCCGTGGTATGGACCGTAACCATGTTTCTTGGAATATGCAGATGTCGTAATTGTCCATTAGCTCTCCCCACTCGGGGTCAGAGAGTTTGGACTCCAAACCAGCCACATTCCAAGACCCTACTAGAGGTCTTCGAGTAAGTGTGCGGGGAGGACTAACGGCCAGAGGTAGAGAGGAGGGGGAGCGGTGGGAAGCAGAATGCTCAAGGGGGCCCAACACGGGACGTCCCTCCATGTCGCTGGAGTTCAAGGGTGAAAAAGGGGTGGGCTCAGGACCACTCTCCGTACCAAGTGCGGCCATGGGGAGACCCGTCTCCGCACCGGGATCGTCCCTACCCAGGTTCCCCCCCATTAGCGTATGCCTTCCCTTGTTGAGCCTCAGGGGTGATGGTCAATCCACGGAGTTGAGCACATCGAAACGGTTTTCGACCGGAATATTAAAGTAAGTGTTGTGAGAGGCTTGATGAAAATACGGTAGTTCCACCGGATTCAAAACATTGGGGAGGGAGTAGAAATACCCCAAATGCGATGTGTCAATAGCTCCTGGTTTATGGTGCCCACCCAGCTCCAGAATATGACCTACTACTCTAGGGTCCCTAAAATTGATCAGGACACAATCCCCACCAATGTCCTTTGGGCGAGTCCCTAGCCAGCTAACCCTCCGAACAAAGAGGATCTCCCCTCTCCCTGCTCCCTCCAGTGGTCTATTTTTGGACAACCAGTGGATGACTTTATTTTTTAATTCATAGTAAGATTCCCCCTTACCATTTGTTAGTGGGGGAACTCCAGTGAGCACGGTCACATAAGGTGCTGCCTCGGGGGGAAGCTGTACAAGAGGAAGGGAACCGTCCGGGCTCCGTGGGGCTCTGTTCCCCCCCCCAGAAGGAAGGGTCCTACCCCCGTCAGGACTCCGTAGAGCTAAGTCCCTGCAGCTATGGGACTGTTCCCGTGATGAAACCACAATAGGGGCTCGGGGAAAAGTCGGGGGCATATGGGGACCAGCAGGGAGGGACGGGGCAGTTAGCTGCACCAATGGAGGCTGGGCTGTGACCGGAGCAGTATGGTTCGAGGGTAAATTTGTCTGGCCTAGAGGGGTAGGGTTGTTAGACGTTACTTGGATACCAGCACCCTCCGTGCTACCCGAGTTATGCAATAGATCATGATTTATCTGCTTCTTCCCAATACCTTTGGTATTAACTAAAGATACCAGCCTGTCGATTTTGGATGACAGGGTTTTTAAAAGGAGGTTTAGGGACTGATCTATATGTGACTGTAGGTCTGTTAATAAAATAGTAACCCAAGTCGGAGGGTTAGAAATAGGAGGGTGATGGGTCAAGGCCGATGGAGCAGGACCGTCTGCAGGGGGGGCTGGAAAAAAACTCCTTTTTCTAGGTTTCTGTTTTTTTTTCCTTGGCTTTGCCTGCTTCATGGGGGCCACTATAGAAACGAAAGAAGATGATGATGGGCCAACTTCCTCTTGTTCAGGCTCATCTAATAGTGCCTGAGCACACGGTAATTGAGTAAACGAGGGCAACATAGAAGACATAGCTTCCGGATCCACCTGGTATGAAGATAAATCAGCCAATCCATCAGAAGGGGGGGCCATAGTAAATGCCGGGGTGATGGACAACCGTCTTTCGGTATTTTCTATGGCTGTAGCCACCACCCCAATTGTCTTCTACAGCATTTTATCTATCGTTGTAAGACTGGGGATCGGCGGGTTGGAATTGGCTAGCTGTCTAGTCATAGGGCGACTTGCTGTAGTTTTAGAATGTTTCCCCATAGTTCCAATGAGACCTAGCAGCTAGTATGTTGCAATAGGGAACCCCTAACACAAATACCTAAAATCCACACAGTATAGGATAAAAGAATACACACTCTATGCACGGCTTAAGACTGAGAAATACATAAAAAAATGTCAATGACCATTAAAGGTTAGTCCAGACTGACCCGAAATCCACAGCTAAGAGGTGCGGCCCAGCCCGGCCTCCTGCGGCCCCGGACGGCCACAGACGGCCCGCCCTTTGCCCGGGCTTAGCCCGGCGCCGCCCGCGCGCGTCCCGCGACGCGGAGGAGGTGCCTGTTCTTTAAGCGCCTCCTGGCGCGGGAAACGCTGATGGCTGGACTCTCCCCCTCTCGGGCTGCTGGGAGTTGTAGTGCAGTGCAGGTGGTAGCGTCCCCACACAGCGGCCGCTGTTGTAAAGGGCGGTGGCGGGGGACGGAAAGCTCAGGAGAGCGAAGCGCACAAAACACAAGGATCACCAGGTAAGGCCAGCGGCAAGTGTAACAGAGTCCCGTAGGTCAGGGCAGGAGCAACCCGCTCTGCCAAGGAGGTGCCTGTTCTTTAAGCTTTAAGCGCCTCCTGGCGCGGGAAACGCTGATGGCTGGACTCTCCCCCTCTCGGGCTGCTGGGAGTTGTAGTGCAGTGCAGGTGGTAGCGTCCCCACACAGCGTCCGCTGTTGTAAAGGGCGGCGGCGGGGGACGGAAAGCTCAGGAGAGCGAAGCGCACAAAACACAAGGAGCACCAGGTAAGGCCAGCGGCAAGTGTAACAGAGTCCCGTAGGTCAGGGCAGGAGGAACCCGCTCTGCCAAGGAGGTGCCTGTTCTTTAAGCGCCTCCTGGCGCGGGAAACGCTGATGGCTGGACTCTCCCTCTCTCGGGCTGCTGGGAGTTGTAGTGCAGTGCAGGTGGTAGCGTCCCCACACAGCGGCCGCTGTTGTAAAGGGCGGCGGCGGGGGACGGAAAGCTCAGGAGAGCGAAGCGCACAAAACACAAGGAGCACCAGGTAAGGCCAGCGGCAAGTGTAACAGAGTCCCGTAGGTCAGGGCAGGAGCAACCCGCTCTGCCGAGGAGGTGCCTGTTCTTTAAGCGCCTCCTGGCGCGGGAAACGCTGATGGCTGGACTCTCCCCCTCTCGGGCTGCTGGGAGTTGTAGTGCAGTGCAGGTTGTAGCGTCCCCACACAGCGGCCGCTGTTGTAAAGGGCGGCGGCGGGGGACGGAAAGATCAGGAGAGCGAAGCGCACAAAACACAAGGAGCACCAGGTAAGGCCAGCGGCAAGTGTAACAGAGTCCCGTAGGTCAGGGCAGGGGCAACCCCTGCGATCCTTAATGTCCTCCATGGCCACAGCCAGGTCCTCAACAACATGGAGGCATACTTGGAGGGCATTCATTCATCGCAGGCTGACCAACGCAACTTGCTGAGGTCCATAGACTCCACACTGACTGCAGCAGTGGGTCTCCTGCAGTGCTACGTCCCACCCCCTACCCCTGCTCCTTCCACAATTCCCACTCCCATGCCTGTCCCACATACACCCAGACGTAAGCATGCACCCACCACAACAGACACAGGCACCACACCAGCAGGGAAGGTCCGCCGCACACCTCCTGACACGCACACACAGGGTGCAGTAGGCACACCCACTGGGTCGGGGGGCAAACGTGTGACACGCAGCCAGAGTGGGAGTCCGCATTCCACCCAATCCACTCCCTCCAAATCCCCTCCCCTCAGCTCTCCTGGCCACATCTCCCCCAAAGACTCCTTCATGGCCGCTCTGTCCCTGAGCCCCACAGTGACACCACCCCGCAAGCGGTCAAGGAGGTCCCCGGTCAGGGTGCTTGAGTCCCCCCCCCTGTCCACACCCTCCCCCAGTGGTGCTGCGACCCATCCCTCTGACCCCCCCCCTCCTTGGGGCCTGTGGTTCCTTCGGGTGCAGGGGAGTCCCTGGAGGACCTTGCCGAGGTCTGCAGCGCGCTCCTAGAATCCACCTTTGGCCCTGCCCCACCCCCTGTGGTGGAGTCCTCCATCCCTGCACCCACGACGCCTACCCTTCACCCTCCTGTCCCTGCGGTGCCTGTTTCTTCCCCCCCACATGATGCCCTGACCCCTGTGGAAGACAACGGATTGTAACTGTGCAGGCAAGCTAGGGGACACGCATCCCACTGTGTCCCCCATCCAGCTGGGACTCCTGGACTGCCCTATGGCCTTTGTTAATCTTGGACTTACGTCATACTAGTTTTTTGCTCATGCTGAATAAAGCTATTTATTTTTTGGCCTTGGAACACTCCTGCATTGCTGGCATTGCTGTTGGTGGGGCTGCTACATGGTTGTGGGTGTTGGTCATGTGTTGGGTGTGTGGGTAATGTAGTGGTGTGCTGCTCATGGGGGGACCCTGGGATCTGTGTGCCATCACACGGTGTTAGCTACCTTTCTCCATTCATTTAAGCAGTTGCTGCATGTTGCAATTGTCCCAAGGTGTATTCCTTCCTCTGTGTACCCTGACTTCTTCCCTGCAGGGTGTCCCCTGACTTTAGCACAGAGCTGTGTGTCCATTAGCTGGGTGTGTGACGTAGTCCTTCACCTTTGCACATGCATGCTGAGCGATGTCTCCACCTGCATCATTCGTGGCATCCTTGGTAGTCATTGTACTTGTGTATGTGGCCTATTGACATGACTTCATGTGGACATGTTTTCTTTTCTGCGCTATGCATGCGTATACTCCCAGCCTCGCACACATGTGGTACATGTACTGCAGGGTCTTTGTGCACCTGACTGACATTTGTGGGCATGGTATCTGTGACTACTCCACCCTTTGCGTTCCATGGACACTGCTGGGAGTGATGGGCACCCACCCCTCCTGCGGCGGGGCACTGCTGGGAGGACTCTGCACCCACCCCTCCTGCCTCTGGGCACTGCTGGGAGGACTCTGCACACACCCCTCCTGTCTCAGGGCACTGCTGGGAGTGATAGGCCCCCACCCCTCCTGTCTCAGGGCACTGCTGGGAGTGATAGGCACCCACCCCTCCTGTGTCTGGGCACTGCTGGGAGGACTCTGCACACACCCCTCCTGGCTCTGGGCACTGCTGGGAGTGATAGGCACCCACCCCTCCTGTGTCTGGGCACTGCTGGGAGGACTCTGCACACACCCCTCCTGCCTCTGGGCACTGCTGGGAGTGATAGGCACCCACCCCTCCTGTCTCAGGGCACTGCTGGGAGGACTCTGCACCCACCCCTCCTGTGTCTGGGCACTGCTGGGAGGACTCTGCACCCACCCCTCCTGCCTCTGGGCACTGCTGGGAGGACTCTGCACACACCCCTCCTGTGTCTGGGCACTGCTGGGAGGACTCTGCACCCACCCCTCCTGCCTCTGGGCACTGCTGGGAGGACTCTGCACACACCCCTCCTGTGTCTGGGCACTGCTGGGAGGACTCTGCACACACCCCTCCTGCCTCTGGGCACTGCTGGGAGGACTCTGCACACACCCCTCCTGTCTCTGGGCACTGCTGGGAGTGATAGGCACCCACCCCTCCTGTGTCTGGGCACTGCTGGGAGGACTCTGCACCCACCCCTCCTGTCTCAGGGCACTGCTGGAAGTGATAGGCACCCACCCCTCCTGTGTCTGGGCACTGCTGGGAGGACTCTGCACCCACCCCTCCTGTCTCAGGGCACTGCTGGAAGTGATAGGCACCCACCCCTCCTGTGTCTGGGCACTGCTGGGAGGACTCTGCACCCACCCCTCCTGTCTCAGGGCACTGCTGGGAGGACTCTGCACCCACCCCTCCTGCCTCTGGGCACTGCTGGGAGGACTCTGCACACACCCCTCCTGTGTCTGGGCACTGCTGGGAGGACTCTGCACACACCCCTCCTGCCTCTGGGCACTGCTGGGAGTGATAGGCCCCCACCCCTACTGTCTCAGGGCACTGCTGGGAGTGATAGGCACCCACCCCTCCTGTCTCAGGGCACTGCTGGGAGTGATAGGCCCCCACCCCTCCTGTCTCAGGGCACTGCTGGGAGGACTCTGCACCCACCCCTCCTGCCTCTGGGCACTGCTGGGAGGACTCTGCACACACCCCTCCTGTGTCTGGGCACTGCTGGGAGGACTCTGCACCCACCCCTCCTGCCTCTGGGCACTGCTGGGAGGACTCTGCACACACCCCTCCTGTGTCTGGGCACTGCTGGGAGGACTCTGCACCCACCCCTCCTGCCTCTGGGCACTGCTGGGAGGACCCTGCACACACCCCTCCTGTGTCTGGGCACTGCTGGGAGGACTCTGCACACACCCCTCCTGCCTCTGGGCACTGCTGGGAGGACTCTGCACACACCCCTCCTGCCTATGGGCACTGCTGGGAGGACTCTGCACACACCCCTCCTGTGTCTGGGCACTGCTGGGAGTGATAGGCCCCCACCCCTCCTGTGTCTGGGCACTGCTGGGAGGACTCTGCACCCACCCCTCCTGTCTCAGGGCACTGCTGGGAGGACTCTGCACCCACCTCTCCAATTTCACAATATGTACGCTCATGACATACACGGATGTGGGTACGCTCCATGCATTCGAGGTGGGGGTACGTGTCGTACTTACACTGTTGGGGTGGGGGTACGCTCCATACGTACGCAGGTGTGGGTACGGGTCGTACTTACACTGTTGGGGTGGGGGTACGCTCCATACGTACGCGGGTGGGGGTACGTGTCGTACTTACACTGTTGGGGTGGGGGTACGCTCCATACGTACGTGGGTGTGGGTACGGGTCGTACTTACACTGTTGGGGTGGGGGTACGCTCCATACGTACGCGTGTGTGGGTACGGGTTGTACTTACACTGTTGGGGTGGGGGTACGCTCCATACGTACGCGGGTGGGGGTACGGGTCGTACTTACACTGTTGGGGTGGGGGTACGCTCCATACGTACGCGGGTGTGGGTACGGGTCGTACTTACACTGTTGGTGTGGGGGTACGCTCCATACGTACGCGGGTGTGGGTACGGGTCATACTTACACTGTTGGGGTGGGGGTACGCTCCATACGTACGCGGGTGGGGGTACGGGTCGTACTTACACTGTTGGGGTGGGGGTACGCTCCATGCATACGGGGTGGGGGTAGGGTCCGTACATATCCGTCCCCACGCTATGTGATGCTTGTGCGGGCCGTACCCAGGCCTTTGCCACGTGGGTACGAGCCGTCCCGCCATTGTTGGGGTGACGTGGGTGTGGGCGTGGTACGACTCGTACCCACGCTCTTCAGGCGTGGGTACGGGACGTACCTGTCTGGATGTGTTGCCGGTTCGCGTCGTGACGGACTTCCGTTGTGGCGGTCGCTGGCTTAGCTGGACACGCCCCCACCCCCTCGTAGTGACCAGGGCATGGGAGTCAGGCATGTCCAGGGCATGTGTGCTGTGTGACTTTGGTGGGGGGTTTGTGGCCTGCCCTGGTCCTGCCACCCCCACCCCACCCCACTTTCCCCCCTCCCTTAGTTGTTCTGACCTTCTGCAGCGTCTGCGTCCGAACCTGTGGAGGAGGTCGACTGCTATGAGGGCCGGGATGACACTTAGGTTCGGGTCCATGTCTGTCCGTCGCGTACGGGTCCTCCTTGTTCGCGTCGTCCTGTCTGTCCGTCGCATACTGGTACTCCTTGTTTGCGTCGTCCTGTCGCGTACTGGTCCTCCTTGTTCGCGTCGTCCTGTCTGTCCGTCGCGTACTGGTCCTCCTTGATCGCGTCGTCCTGTCTGTCCGTCGCGTACTGGTGGTCCTTGTTCGCGTCGTCCTGATTTCCCGGCAGTTTTTGGCAGCCGGAAAATATTCACCGTGCGGGATGACGTCGGTGCGAATCGTAATTCCTGGTTCGTGAATGGCAGGCTGCGAGCGTCCCGACGTCACGTCGGCGCTTTCCCGGATCGCATTTGTAGGTTTATTTTGTTTGGTCGGGCTTTTTTACGATTCATACGGAAATGGTGTTCCCGTGCGAATCGTAATTCCATGTTTGTAAAATTTGACGACCGGGTACGCGTCGGACGGAGAATACGCTCCGACCGACGGTTCGTACCCGGTTTTTACAGGATCGTGATCGGCACCTATATGTTGCCCTCAGAAAAACAACATTGTAGTGCAGTACCTATATACGACCCACACATTTTAGATAGCTCCCAATCGTAAAAGCAACCCGCACATGGCAAACATGATCCTGGTGATGTAGATACAACATCCAAACTCAATAATTGCAATCTTCTGTGTCTATTAGTCACTGACAGAATTATTCCATCCCCAGCTCAGCACCCTGCGCTCGGCGAAAACATGAATTTAATGTCAAGCTCACACGCCTTGGTCCATGCCGCCGTTGACCAATCTCCACCTGATGAGGACCAGAGAAAAGTATGTCAATCTGAGTCCATGACCGGATCCCAAACAATAACCGTTGGCAATATTCTTGCAGTGGAGGTCTGTGAAGAGTGGAAGGGGGTGGGCAAGGGGCAACATGGCTCAGTCTCTCGGCTCCAATAGGGGGCGTGTTTAGTAACGGCAACCAGACAATACAATACACACAGTCCTACACCTAAACATATGCTGTTGCCTTAGCTCCTTGTGTATCTTGACCATACAAGGGTAACCCTTACTCCCATGGGAATCCTTGTATACAATATATAAAAAACAGCAGTTCTCATTGGCATCATTAACTACAAGATTATCGATCTGACCAGCAACAATGGTTGTAAACAATTAATGTTCTTTACAAACTATGTGACCATCACTCCAGATTGCAGATTTAATACCATTTTGTGCAGTAAATACAGTTTACATAAAGAACAACACCGAAGAAGTGCATTGTGTCCCATTTGAAACGGAACCTCCTTAAGACAATTATAAAAACAAAACAACAAAAAGAGTGTTCCACTGACAACAAGCAACCCAAAAATATTCTTTTAAGTTCTGAGCCTGTTCCTGAGTAAGGCTTGGTTAGGCTTGTTTGTATGTTTGATGTCAACGACGTTTCGACCCCGTGTTAGATGAAGGGTCTCATCAGGACAAGATGCTAAGGGGACGTCCTAAAAAACAAACAGGTATAATACTAATTTTAGAGTCAAGGAGCGATGGCCAAGTGTCCTACTAAGCGATGGGTAAGGAAACAACATACCTTATTATTTAGCCATGGCTACAACTATGAAAACAATCCACAATTGGAGACACCCATGTGTGACACCAATTTGTGTGAGAGAAAATATAAGGAAATATAAGGCACACTCTCAGGGAACCTATCTGGGTTTCTTTGCTGAGTAACAATACAATCAAGAACTATTTAAAGGACAAAATATTGAGTATAAATAAGAAAAACAAAAACAGGTGCAATGGCCACTGGACTTACCTCTGGCAATGTCAAATGGGAGCATAACTATTCCCCAGCGAGCAGGGTCCAAGGCGGAGGATCTGCTCATCCAGAATGTGTGCTCAGATGCAGCGCCATGGCCCGAAGGAATGGGTCCTTTTTGTAAAGTGGGAGCCAAATACATTTTTTCACCAAGTGGAATTCTAAATCCCTCACCATCCCGTTATCATGCCATGCCATCAAAATTCAACTGTTCTTGCTGTCTTAACTCTCACTATTGGAACAGAGCTACTTTACCAACCAGGAACTTCCCACCACACACGGTGGCCCTGGATTAGATGCCATAACCCATGTCAGTCGGGTATGCTCATTTACCTTGCTAGCTCCCTCTCCACCACATCTCTTATGCATCTTGTCACAGAAAACCTCTAGCCTTCTTGCTGCCATTTTTTTGTGTATAGATCCTCAGGCTCTTGTCTTGTCCGCCTCCTTCCTTTTTCAGGCACAAGATATTGGACTTCTTGCCCCCCATTTCCTTTCGGAGAAGCACACTCTCCCTACCAACGCCAGGCCCCAGGATCCACCGCACCCATCTCTGCTACCCCTTCCATGTGCCATTGTATCCCATCCCAACTGTCTTCTTGAGGCAGGTGGTGCACCATCTTACTCTGCCCTCAATTCCATTTACCAGCCTGATGAAGCTAGCTGAATGTTTTGGTTTCTGGAGTTGGGAGACAGCGGCTCTGTAAATGTTTTCCTACTTAAACCCTAGTCAGGGCTCCTTGTCTGTTGACCCCAGCACTTCCCTACAGGGTTCTGTTATCCTCATGTCACTCCACTTCCTGGTTCCTTTAAGGGTTAAGGGAGGTGCACTGGCCTTATGCCCAGCCGTTCCTGCTCTTGTACCTCTAATTCTAAATGTGTATGGTGCTGTGAAACATTGCCGCACCTTCTGCACATGCTGCCACTCCCTGAGAATGGCATTGATCCCAACATGCACCAAAACAGCCATAACCTGTGCCTTACCCACCCAGGGTTGCAAACTGTTCTCTGTTATTCAGCCTGGGCACATGTTGGTACTAGAGTTGCCACCTGACTGAAATTATATTGGCCTGGCTGATGTTGCCGTGGTAAGACAGGTAAATATAACAGAAAAAGCAAGAAATGTCTCAGTTCAAATATACGCTAAAATAACACATACCATATACAACTGGACAAAAGCAAGCCTGTGTTGTATGGAATAACCATTAAATGGCTTTTTTAAGAAAATACAAGCAGAACTGCTATGTTTAAAATTATTACCCACTACTACACAAACAACTCATTTACTCCAGCCTCTAGGCCTGCACTCCTCGGTGGATCGCCACCGTGAACTGGTTGAGGGGCTTGCGCATCTCAGTGACCTGGATAGCTATGCTGGTGGGGATTTAGTCTCCCGGCGGGGTCGCCCAAGCCAGGCAGGCCAAAGGGTAGAGACCAGATGAAGTGTGAGCCACTGGTCTCCAGTGTGGGGATTGGGCACAAGGCTAACAACCTTGTCCCATAAAAAGTCTTTGTTACAGAAACAGCAGCAAAAAAACCACTAAATATTACAGGCACAAGGGACTGCCAGAGTCTCTGCATGATTGACAGTAGTCAAAGCTGCAAGGAAACTACTGACAGAATGATGGAAGTTCAGAGTGCCAAGTGCAAGACAAAAATCTGAGTTTAGAATGTATGGACTATGTATGACACAGAAAAGCTGGCTTAAGTAATATCTGAGATGAGGCACTACAACCTACACATTTTGGGGGTCAGTCAAAGTTCATAGACCAGACCTGGCAGATTGAAAACACCACAGGAGAGATGGTACTTTACTCGAAAAGGGACGATGACCAGCATCAGAAAGGAGAAGCCATGATCCTGAGCAACAGGACAGAGGAATGCCTTGTTGAGGGGAAGCCAGTCAACCATCAAAACATCAGGAAAACATCACTTTGATGTGGCAAAATTATAGGACCCCAAGACTAAAAAGGCATTCGTCTTACAAATCAAAAACAGATTCCAACTTCTGGCAGGCACGGAAAATAAGCCAACTGTAGACACAGTCAAAAAGAAATAGGAACAGGTCTCTTCAATATATGTGAAGAGCAGTGAAACATGCCTGGGGATAAAGACAAGGAAGAGGAAAGAATGGATGAGACGAGACACATGACAAGGTATCGAAGACAGGAGGTCAGCAAAAATGAAACTCATGTAGACAAATCTAAGAGGCTGCAGGAGCAACAGTACATAGAGGCAAACAGAGGAGACAAAAGAATGTCAAGAGCAGACAAACAGGCCTACATGGATGACCTTATCAGCCAAGCAGAGGAGGCAGCCGGTAGGGGAGAACGGGGAAGGTGTTCAAGATCAGCAAGATAGTCAGTAGTAAATCAGGTGCAACAAACAACACCCCTATCATGGAAAAGCAAGGCAGCCTACTTACAAGAGAGAAAGATCAGGAAGCACGCTTGGCCGAGCACTTCAAAGAAGTCTTGAGCAGACAAAAACAAGCAAGTAAACATCCAAGGAGGAGAGACAGACTTTGATGTGAACACCGCTCCACCAAAGAAAAGAGAAATCATCACTACCACCCAATCGCTCAAGAACAGAAAAGCTCCTGGGCAAAACAACTTGAATACAGAAATATTCAAGGCAGACCGTGAAACATCAGCCACGATTCTCCAACCACTATTTACATTGATTTGGGAGGGAAGGAAAAAGCATCAGATCACTGGAACCAAGGCATCATCATCATGATTCCAAGGAAGGGAATTTTAACCAACTGTAACAGCTAGAGTGGAATCACCCTTCTGTCAATCCTGGATAAAATTCTAGTGAAAATGTTTATACAGTGCATTTCTGATGCCGTGGACAAGCCGTTAAAAAGAGAACAGACTGGGTTCCACAAAGCAGAGGGTGTGTTGATCAGATCATTACTCTATGCAACATCATAGAGCAGTGCACGGAGAGTGAGAGACAAGTATACATAAACTTCATTGATTTTGAGAAAGCCTTTGACAGTATCTACAGTGACAGTCTCTGGAGTATACTGAGAGCCTATGGCAGCAGCAAGTAGCTCTCTTCTTCAAGAGCTTCTACGATAATTTTACCTGGAAGGTGGGAAATAGTGAGTATAGCTTCAAAGACCAGTGTGAAACAGGGACATGTGATGTCAGTGTTGCTTTTTAACCTAGTCATCGACTGGGTGATGCAACAGACAACTGATGACCAAACCAGAGGCATCAGATGAACCTTATTCTCTACACTGTAAGGACCTTGACTATGTAGATGACCTAGCCTTGCTCTCTCACACATACCAGCATATGCCTCCATATTTATGCACAGCAAGGAGGCCTAAAGATCAATACGAAGAAATCAGAAGCCATGCCACTCAACATCCCAAACCCTTCACCAATCAAGGTGGAGGGAGAGAGCCTAGCCATGACTGAAGAGTTCACACTACGTACAGTAGTATCAGACATGATGGAGGGGCAGGCAGTGACTTCAAAAGCAGACTGAACAAGTCCAGGAATGCCTTCAGGTTGCTGAACAATGTGTGGAGGTCATCTCAGTACAACACTAACACCAAGCTGAGGCATTACCAGAGCTGTGTTCTGTCAACACTCTTGTGTGGGTCAGAACGCTGGTGGATAATGAAAAGTGACATCACCAAATTGTCAGCCCTCCACACCAGTAACCTGAGATGAATCTTGCGCATTTTCTGTCCACCAACCATCTCCAAACAGGAACTACTCACCAGGTGCCAGCAAGAGAGCATGAACACCAACATTAGTAGATGAAAATGGAGATGGATAGGACACACCAGAAGAGAACACAAAAATAGCTCTCTGACCCCATTAGAGAAACAGAGGAGAGGAAGGCCAATAAAAGTCTGGAGGCGACCTGTCGAAACAGAAATGAGGACCCTAAACCTCAGCTGGGCACCGTACAGAGTAGAAAAACTTGCCCAAGACAGACAGAAGTGGAGGTCCTTCATTGCTGCCCTACATGCCAGTTGGCATAGCAGGCAGTAAGTAAGTATGTACATTCATAGGGAAGATGGAAGTCTTAGATTGCTGCCCTGGTTCTTAGCATTCCTGGAGGCCTGGTCTGCAGGGAGGAACAACCACCCCTTTTGGGGTCATTGGTGAAGCCATTTAAAGGGCCACCACATCTCTTGTATAGACTGGAAAATAAAGAACTGCCATTTCATGAACTCAAAGATTTATTTGGACTGAATGGAGCCATTTCATGAACCCAACAATTTATTTGACAAGGAACGACCTACATTTGTCCTGCGGTGAAACCTCAAGCTTACTTAAATGAGGACCTACTGGGACTGCACACATGACCTTGAGGGTGAAAAATGATGGAGCTCAGGCTATAATGCTCTTTTAGTGATGCAACATATAACTCTGATTTTCAGAACTGCCACACATATGCTTGTTTTGGAAAGAAGAGTAAATAACTGAACTGGTGACATCCCCCAATGTGCTTGACCATCTGTCCTGTTTCAAAAATGTGGAGTGACCTAATATTGCATGGAAGTGAAACCTTAAGGCTCCTCATTGCCAGTTTGCTGATCCTCTTCCATTCAAGGCCAAGTGTTACCACGATTGTGTCCTTCCTTTAAACAACCTCCCCCCTCTGACTTCTATAATGCCAGGATTGTCATTTTGGTTCTGCTAACTCTAACCTGCTCATCACCTCACTCATAAATGCCTCCTTTGTAACTGGACCAGAACCTGGAAATACCATTTCCTCCGGAGATTGCCAAGAAATCCTTTGCAGTTCCGGTCATTCCTAGGCAATTGTAGACCTATATAAGGCTTGGCTTGTTTGACCATGGTCCTTTTGACAGTCATCACCAAGCAACTATTCACAGAACTGGAATTCCACAAGCTTGTCTATGACTTCCAGTTGAACTTCTATCCGAACGCTGGACTGTGTCCATCACTCGGAATATGCACAAAGAGTGTCTTTTTTTCCAGAGACATAATCCAGGCCTGTCCACTGCTCATACTGTCAATCCTTCCATCCTTTATCACTACCCACATCTAAACCCTAAAAATACCCTTACCACCCTTTACAACTACCCATCCCATAAATATACTTTACCTTATCAATACTTACCATGCGTGGTAAAGGGCATGTGTGATAAAGGGACAAAAGCTTACCTATGCGGCAAAGGTATGCGTGGTAAAGGATGCTTGTAAAGTCATTTTGTGGTAAAAGCAGTGTTGTAAAGTCTGTTTTCTTTTTAGACGACCCTTGATATAATGAACCACAACTTACTCCCCTCAGCATTGCTACAAAAGATGTTAAGATTGCACAAAGTGGGGTAGTTTGCTGTCTTCCTAGCTTATTGAATTCTTTAACTTCTGTATAGTTCACACCCTAAATGTGCCTTCCCAAGTTTGGATGGAAAGGCTGATGTTCAGCCTTAAGGGTCCCTGGTATGTCCATTTTAATTATACATAATATAGTACATAAAATGTAATTACCTATATTATGTAGGGTATGAAATGTACTTATGTAAAATACCTACATTATATATATGATAGCACCACTGCAGTCCCAGTTGGGTTTGCGAGGCTGTCACACGGGCGGTCCGAGTTCGGGCAACTGGGGGCCCCAATTTGTACTCCAAATCCTCCGCTATTGGCAGAAAGTACTCGGACACTCCCGCATGCTTAATAAAGTTTTAATGGCTTCAAAAATGACGCGTTTCGGCTTGCGCCTTGCTCACGCTTTTAGTTACACAGATTCATCATTTGCGATTATATCCACTTCCTTTAAAAGTAGAAGAGGGACTACACCCATATGGTATATACAAAACAGTGTTAACTGCGGCGGCTATTTTAAGACGATGTAAAATCCTTAATATGCTTTACCAATATTACATGTCATGTTGTTAGACCTGTGGGTGGCCATAATATATCATGATCCAAAGCATATAATAATCATATACCCCCAATACATTGTAAATTTATTATTCAGATATTAACAGTTCTGCAGCAGCTGTTTGACCCATGCGCTAAGCACCGGATATATCCGTGCTCCTAGATGCAGAAGACAAATAATATTTGGCTAACTTCTGAGAGTATACCACCCTAGTTGGCAAACTGCCTATGCACTGATTTAGTTAATACAAGGCGTTGGTTTCAATTGCACATATTGAGTCAATTTCGACCTGAATCTTGCCCCAGTGGGCATAAATAATCAAAATGTACTGAACGGTCAATATTGCCAAACCCACAAGTTCATATAAACACACTAAGAGAAAATAATTCCACATACGTTGCTGCCACAGTTGAAGAAAAAAGTGCCCACACCTACGAAAAATAGAAAATACCAAATATTAAAATTACTTAAAAACAGAATTCTGCACAAATTATTACATATGTCAAATACTTCAAGTATTCAAATGGATAGCCAGTTCTTCACTAAAATTTAAACCATTTGGTATCGAGGTCTCAAAATCAATCATATACCAGATTCTGGTTTACATAATGAGAGTTTGCGGTTGCCACCCAAAACATTGGTTGATACTGCATCAATTACAACCATTCTCAGCAATTTCTCATCCTGGAAATGGAATACGTAAACGTGACGTGTTATGGGATACTGTCTATTGTTATGTCTTATAGCACGAATATGCTCTAACACTCTCTTCTTCACAAGATGTATTGTGCTCCCTATATATAACTTATTAGAGGGGCAGATCAGAGCATACACGCAGTACATGGTGTTACATGTTAGAGGTTTTTTAATCAAGAACTCTCTGTTAGAGTTAGGTATTACAAGCTTGACGCGATCAATACTCTTGCTACAAGCTTATATATATGATGTAGCACTTTATAAATATCATAATTTAAAGTGATTCATTCTCTGAGGAACGTGGTCGAAGGGGGGACCCGGTTGCAAGAGGCGCTCTAGGTTCTGAACGGGTGCCGAGCAGCGAGGGCGGTGTGCCATATTGCTCCCACCCCCCTCCCGGGATCCCTGAGGCTTCAAATGGATATGCCTCTTAAATAAACTCGTTTCTCTCCACCACGATAATATTTGGCGGACTTTTTCACTGTATATATTTTTCACACTGTAGTCCACGGTAGGGTGAACCTTAGCGCGCTCACACCACCGGGACTTTGCACCCCCCCACTCTGGTCCTGACGAAAGCCTGTTGAACATTCATTTAGGCAGAAACATGTTGACCGCCATTGAGTGAAACAGGTCTTTTATTTTTTGACCTTCACTCATTTTTAATATTTCCGATTAGCAAAACTAATAAATTAACTTTTTTGACTCAATTGAAAGTTTTTAAATTCACTATCACCTCACATGAACCCCGCTCCGCAGTAACCTGGCGTTGCAGCACACTGGGATGGCATTCGGCCATACCCAGTGGAGCCCGATGATGAAGCATGTCACCAACCAGGTTGGCGAGTGAGGGCTTTATACATAACTTGTATTATCTTTGTAGGTCTGTGTTCCACTTAACAACATACATGTTTGTTCTGAGCCTGTAGACCCATGCTCTTTTGATGCAAAGTGCCTTGTTTACATCACACTGACTTTGTTGTTACGAATAGATTCCCTTGAGGGGAGTAGTCGTGTTGTTCCCTTCCTCTCTTGTTGTTTACATGTAAAGTATTTAAGCAACACGCAAACAGTAATAAATTGAATATACAACACAAGAAAAATCCCAAACCAAATTACAGATATAGAGTACATTTTAATAAATAAATTACACCAAAATGAATGAAATCCAATCAGTAAAACCAGAGTTATACATTTTTACAGTTTTTAGTGAACTCTAACACCGAAAAGATCAAACTGCCAATGGCAGGTATCTGGTCCCACGAGACTGGGTCAAAGCCAAAAGTTAAGCCTGACCACAATGGAGAGCAGGTTGGTTATAATGGGTGGATTGGGTCCGGTCTTAACTTGCCTCCATACTCACAAAATATTCTTGAAAAAGTTCTTGAGAAGATAGATTTTCAGCGGGGCAAGGAACCAGATTATATCCGCAGACAAGTGATCAACTATGGGAAGCCACTCGACGAGGTCTCAATAAAGCCATTGACGAAAGCAGGAAAAGCTCCAAGTGGAAGAAGCTGGAATTCCAGGCCGACGTGTTTGTCGTCATCGAGCCCAGTGAAGATTTTTACCTTCGAACATAGAGGATTTTCTGGAGCTCAGATTCACCCAGCAAGACGAGGCTGCAGACTGTAACCAAAGAGGTCTTCATGAGGTCAGATTCTGTTGCCGGGTGGTCACACTGAAGAGGACTTGAGGCGGAGGAGGAGAGCGTAGCGTGAGCTGCGGCAAGGTAAAAATCATGGTGATACACATTCCTCGGATCAGCTTGCAGGTAGATCCCAGTCTCCTGTCGGTTTTCAGATTTTGGTAGGAGGAGTCCACTTTAACACCACACCAAGGGGCAGATTTATGAGCCCCCTTGCACCACTTTTGCGTCACTTTGCCCATGTTAAAAGTGATGCAAAAGTGGCGCAAGGGGCTCATAAATCTGCCCCCAAGAATCCAGGATCAGAGGGGAACCAGCAGCAGCAGACAGGTAATTTGCATGGTCTCAGGAGCTTATTGTGTCTCCGTAGCTCACACTGAAGGCCAACCAGCTAGCATTTGGAGTCCGTCTGGTGGTATTGGGTTCAAGGAGTAGGTCCAATCTTCCGTTCTCAAGCAGCAGGGCAGTATAGCAGTCCTTCCAGCAGGAGGGCAGCAGGGCAATCCTTCCAGCAGCACGGTATCGGGGCAGTCCTTCTGAGTCCTCCACAGGTTCAGAAGGGATCTGAAGAGTGGTTCTGAGGGTCCAATATTTATACCTGGTGCCAGGCTTTGTGTGAGGGAGGACTCCCTATCGTACTTACACCTCTTTTTTTGGATATTTCTTCCCTTCCCCTGTAAACACTCCAAATGGTCTGGAGTCACAAAAGGCTGGTGTCAGGTTCCTTTGGGTATGCTGGAGGCAAAACCTTTGCAGTGTAAGTGCGGCAGGGTACAGGTCCGTACCCAGCTATCCTGACAGAATGTCCCATCCTGCCCACATCTAGTCCCCTTTATCTCACTGGGAGGAATACACACACCCTATCAATATAGAGAGATTTCAAGCACTTTAGCGCTGGTTAGCAGTGGTAAAGTGCACAGAGTCCTTAGGCCAACAAAAACAAATTCAGCAAAACAGGAGGGGTGAAGGGCAAAAGGTTTGGCGTGACCCTACAGAGAGGGCCAGGTTAAACAGTTTCTTCAGATTTCATATTGGTGACAAGTTGAGCAGACCGGCTGGCCAACCCACATGTCGACGACTTGGTTGAATCTCCACTGACCGGACAAAACAACAGGTGTGTTCTTGAGACAGAGCTGGCCACAAGAAGCTCAAGAGTACATAAACACACCCATGTGACGAGACACATGATGTATCTTGTCCAGGCGTGTCATTGGTGATATTTGCTTCTCCCAGTCAGGGGCCAGGTTTCAAAGGGCTGCCTCTAAGACATGTTCCTCACATTTTGAACCTTTTCTACTCTCTTCTCCAATGAATGCAAGATTGATTTCTGTCAATGGTGGTACGGTTGAGCTGTGGAATAAATCATCCACAGTGAATGCTGCCAAGTTCAATCTTTATATAATTTTGCCCTTCATATATAACTGAATAAGGGCACGGGAGCATGTACTTATAAACCAGCCTTTTAATTATTTATTCAATATTTACTGGGTATAATTTCTGTTGGTTGTTTGACATTTTTTCACCATGATGGATGCTCTGCTAGCCCCGCCTCCGTTCCTACAAGTGCTAGGAGAACCACCATGAATCTGGAAAGAGTGCACTGTATATTTAGGTTCAATAGATGGGCCAAGATTCAGAGCCAACAGGAAGAGATGTATTTTGGAGCACTGCCTGGGAATAAAGGGGGCGAGGAATATTTGCATATTTGCCAAAACTAGTCCCAGCAGAAAAGGAAGAAATGAACAAATACACAGAGGATATTAAACAGCCAGAGAAACAGCTTGGCGCCCAAAAGAGTCTTGTTTACGGTAGATTTAGATTTGTTTTTTAGAAAACAAATGGCAAGTGAGAGGGTGGACACTTACGTTGTCACATTAGGAGGATTGGCAATGCAGTGTGAGTTAAGTGCACTTAGAGTCACTGATAAGAGCCCAGATTTAGGAATGGCTATTGTCCATTAAGGACACAGCTTTACAAGAAGCTGCGGATAATGCGAATAGCATTCAGTCATCCAAGGGGGAACCAAGGGAATTCATTTGCATCGATAATAAAGCAATTGCTACTGTCAAGACAACTCAGAAGATTGAGAGCAGAGAGACAGATCCTGCAGAGACAAGCAAACAAATTACAAACAAGATTTGCTATAGATGTGGCACTCTCAGACATTTAGTCAAGTCGAAAAACTGTCCAGTCATTGGCAAAACATGCTGTAATTATGTCATTGTAGTGCATTTTTTGAGAATGTGCAAAAATGGTAGAAGAGCAAATGTATGCCTGATAGAAAGTGAGTCAGATACTATGACAGACAGTATCAATAGTCTTCTGTTGTCAGTGTGTATGCATGGGATCAGTCATCAATGTGGATTGAGAATGGTGAAAGACATTAGAACAAAGGTCATGTTTTATGGGATTGCTGTAGAATAGATGCACTGAGTGATTTGTGGGACAAAATTAAATATATTGTTGATGTATTGTGGCCTGTGTGTAACGTAAAAACCGCCTGATGTCGTTTCTAAAACTTATAAAATGGGCAAAAGATCATTTTAGATAGTTATTTTGGGGGAAAATTGAGTAAATGAAGAAAGAAATTATGGGTAAGGTTTATGTTACAAAACAAGGACAAAAGATATTAGGACTACTGCATCACTCTATGCAAGATATGGTGCTTAAAACTGGTAAACTGGTTTAAGTCACAGTTGAAAGGGAAGATGTTTTGAATGGCAAACGTATTCCTGATGTGTTGCTGAAATTGACAAGGGGGATGACATGAGTGAACCAAAAAATGAGAATGGAGAAGTACTGGGTGACCTAGAAGGTATTCTACAAGAATTTGGAGAGATGCTAAAGAAGAACCAGGCAAACTCAAGGAGTTTGTACACAAAGTCAAGCTCAAGGAAGGTGCAGTCCCAATAAATAATAAATTAAAGACAGTTCCCCAAAGCATAAGACGAGACCTTACATGGTATCTAGACAAGATGTGTGAGCAGAAAGTGATTGAGCCGGTAGAATCTTTACTTTGGGTGTCACTAATTCAAGTCACTAAAAAGAGAGTGTGTATTGATCTTTGGTGCTTAAACAAAGAAATGGGGTAGATGGGCATTCTTTACCGAGTGTTTGTACTCTGTAATTGAAAATGAACTCTTAGCATATACATGGGCAGTAAATAGGTTTAGGCTAGGAGATATATGCTGAAGACTGATCATAAACCACATATCTACATTTTAAATGGCTGAAATCTATATTCATCTACGGCTACCTCTAGGATTCTAAGATGTAGAACAAAACGATTGGAGTATGGCTTCACTATTGACCATGTTCCAGGAAAGGAAAATATGCAAGCTGGTTGTATGTCAGTGTTACTCATTGATAGTGAGCTAGAAGACTGGGAGAGCTTTGCAGCCAGTATATAATGTGTTCGGGATAAGGATGGGTGATGCAAACATCTTAGCAGGATGAACTTGCAAACAATGACGATTTGCAAAAACTAATTTTGTTTACAACTTCAGGGTGCCGAGCAGAAAGACTTTTGACAAATTACGTTCTGAAGTTCATTGGAGAATGGATTGATGTATAGATCTGGCATGTTAATTACCCCAACTACCTTTAGAAGCAAGCTTGTGAATGTGGTACATAAGGAGAACCTAGGTATGAGTAGCTGTAAACGCAGATTGAGTGAAAGGATTTGGTGGCCAGGTATGGATTGTGAAGTTGTAGTAAGCATAGAACAATGCTTAGAATGTAAAGGTGAAGGTAAAGGACAGGGGGTGTGTAGAGTGCGGTGTGTAGAAAAATACGTGTTAAGCTATAGGACAAGTTGGCTGTGTTTTCTTCTGGCTATTTTTTAATCTGAAAGGGCATACGTATGCCATAGTAGTTACTGACTACCTTTCCAAATGGATATACATAGAATGTGTGGAAGAAGTTTCCTACACTCTCTGGTATGCAGTTTTTTTAAATACTGCTGGCGAGGGAAGGTTCACCCAGGATATTATTTTGGACAATGGTGGTCAATTAGTGTACAGTGATATGAGACAGTTTTTGCACAAGTATGGCATCCAACACAACACAAAGAATACAGAACGCATAGAAATGGGAAAAAAACGAGGAGAAATGAAAACATTTCTCCTCGTAGCGCCTCCCTATGCCTCCCCGTGGGAGGCGTAACATTCGGACGCATTTCCAGGTTTACGATTTCTCATGAATCTGGAAATAAAGCAGAAGCTATTGCTGTTGCATGGGAACACCCACAGCAACACCCATTTCACCCCCCTTTCACGCAAAGTGTTGCGTGTAAAATGGCCATATTTACATGGACACGAAAAGCCACTTGTAAATATGGGGCTGCGTGTTGTGCTGCTGGTGTGTCACAAAAAGTTACGTGCTGGCGGCGCGATGGGCTTGTAAGTTTTATTTGTCGTCTATTATACTGAGTGTCTCGAAGGAAAGGGTGTGGTGTGTTATGCCAAAGTGGAATTGCTGTGGCAGCACGTGAGTACAGCACGCATATGGTGTGTGTGTGTAGCGTTATTTGAATCGTGTGTGCAGTGGTTGCGGGACGAGCTAGCAAGTAGATGCTGTAGATGCTGAAGAAGTGGAACACTGTAGGAGGGTCTGGTTATTCTGTATGTTGGATTAATGTGTCTTTGTTAACACTTCACCGTTTCTTCAGATATAACACACCGTCAGAGTCCATAGGCCATGCCTTTTTCAAACCAGCATTGCCAAAGCCAGTAGCTTTGACTTGCACCTAAAAATACAAGCCAATGCTTGTTCATACTGCAAGGTCAATCCCATTAATTCCAGTTTCGTATGCTAAAGATACATGAAACAAAAATATATAAACAGAAGACACACAAAATCCCTCAGCCAAATGTAGCATTTCCATTTGCCTGCTGCTGAAGTTATGAAAGTGCCGACTGCCACTCTCCTGATGCAGGCGACAGTAGCGCAGGCCTTTACTATAGGCCCATCATTCAAAGACTCATCCTTGCTGTGGGAGGCTGCAGTACCATAGGCCGTTACTAGGGGTCTCGCGAGTCAGACATAAGTTCTTATTCTTAGGCTGTTGTTACAAGGCATCCAATAGACGTCCTGCCCCTCAATCTAATGTTATTGAAAGTGGAAAGGAACAATGACAAAAAAATCAGACCATGCCAGATCATAAAGTGGGTGTGGCTTCAGCATTTACGTTTATATCTTTTCTTTCACAAGTCTTTTGATTGCTTTCTTGTTTTCTGTATCCTAATTAAAAATGCCAATGGTGGGTTCAGGGCCACTGGAATTATGTGTCAGAGGAGGTCCAAATCATGCGGTAGGGTTCACAATATTATGTGTCAAGAGGAAAAGTCAAATTATGCAGCGTACTGCGGTACATTGTGTCATAGGATTACTTCATCATTTTGTCATGTTTACACGTGTTAACACTATCTGGGTAATGGTTTTTACCTCGTTAGTAACTGTTTAACACCAAAATACATCAACAAGCAACAGAAAGCTGACAGTCAACCTTTGCGAAGGACCTAACACTATGCAGCAACACAGGTAGCCATTCTTTTAAAGTAACTTTTGATCCATTTGAGATACTATTTTTCTTGTTAAAATTTGTAAATATTTTGGCAACTGATATATTATAGGGCAAATTTGGCAAATCCATAACTATGCAGAAAACACCATAGCCTCAAAAAACACAGAACACGAAACACGGAGACAGTTCCGGAAGGCAGAGGTGGTCCGAGTGGGACCCAGAGTACTGTGTTGTATTTTAATGCTGACTGTTTTAAAGATCCTGACAACCTTATCATTTTAACTTAATTGCGCCGAATATACTCACTGTGATACTGAACCGCCGCATCGATAATGCACCCATAGCCGCATTGTGCCTCACATAACTTCATTACTCTTCTAGCAAAAGAGTGTGGTAGAGAGGTAGAGTTACCCCTCTCTACCATAGAGTGCACTCAGAGCAACGGAGTCAGTAGTCTAGTTGTTTGGCTCCACACCCTTAAATGAAGGCCACGCAGCGGGCGCACAGCGGATGCGCAGCTGGCACGCCGAGTGCGTGCCAAATGCTAGTCCGTCTGCGCCTGTCCGCACCCGAACGGGCCCAGAGGCCAGGAACCCTGCCCAAATCAAACGGATCACTTATTCCGGTAAGGAATTATACAGCTATAGCCCTCCCTGTGAAGCGGGATGCGATAAGGGCTGGGAATTTGGAAGCGTGCACACACTAGATAAGATCTGTTAATATTGTAACCTGAAGATAAAAGCGAGTCCGGGACGATCAAGCCCAGGGGGCACAAGGAGTTGCAGGCAGGGAGGGTAGGTTTGATTAACTGCGGCTCACTGCCTAAACACACAACTAAAATTTGCTTGTTATTAGAGGATACTTATTTAGATATCCTATTTATCACAGAAAGCTGGCTCACGGAATGCTCCACCCCAAACATAGTAATGGCCCTGCCTCCAGGATACCAAATATTCAGATTGGACCGTATGGGGCAGGTGGTGGGTGGATTGGTCATTTTGATAAACAAGCATTGGCATAGCCAATAGGTCTCGCCTTTGGGACCTTATAAGTGTTTAGCCATGCAACAGTTGCATAACTAAATACTTATAAAGTCCCAAAAGCGAGACCAATTGGCTATGCCAAGCGGCATGCGGCCGCAAAAGTGAAATTAATCGCGATCACGATCAAACATCAAAGCGGCCGTGAAAGTGAAAGTAATTGCGGTAAAGCGCTGCGCGCACGCCCGCGGACATGCACTGTAGCTCTCGGCTGGCCTGGTAGCCATTTTTGGAGCCCTCTCAATAAGTCTCGCCAGACCAGCGCATGCGCTGGGTCAGGCGAGACCTAAAAATGAGTTTAAGTGCACCATCGATGCCCTCCCTATCCAGGGGTGCGAAAGCCTCCAATTTTCAATCCCCTTATCACCTACATACACCTTCTCGGGGCTCCCAATTTATAGACCACCGGGCCCCTATGGAGAGTTTCTAGAGAGCCTACCTGATGTTCTCGCCAGCATACTGGTAAAGAAAACCCTATTATCATAGTAGGGGACATAAACTTAAACGTCGAGGACCAGAATCTACCCAGCGTCAAAGGGCTGTTGCTAGATCTTGAGGGCCTGCAACTCACCCAGTTGGTCACGTCTGCCACACATATCAAGGTCCTTTAACTGGATTTAGTTATCTCAAATGACCCTAACAATGAAGTTGCCCCAACAATACCAGTGCCCTGGTCAGATCACCATCTCATTCCATTTAATGTAATAGAGTAAGAGGGCAGGGTAAGGCCACTCCCGCGGTAGAGACAAAGAAAAGAAGTTGGGCCAAGCTGACTGCAGAGGCCTGGGGGAATGTCCTAGCGTACATGACCACACTGAACATCAAGACACAGAAAACAGTTGCAGAAGCATATTCCAGCTGGGAAACTTTGATTACTCAATCACTGGACAAAATAGCCCCAAAAAACGCTTTAAAATCTACCCCCAATTACTCTCTTTAAAGAAAAATAGCAAAAAAATTGATAGGAACTGGAGGAAAACCTACGATCGACAACTTAAAACCAGGTATAAGGCGGCCATTAGACTATATCACAATAGCATTAAAGAAGCACAGGCCAAATTCTTTGAGGATAAAATAAACCAGGCACAGAATTCCTCAAAGGAATTGTTCGCAGTAGTTAAGGCCCTAACCTCTCCAGCCCATAACGTTCACCCAACGGAGGCCTCGGAGGAGAGGTGCATTGACTCAGCCACCTACTTCCTCACAAAAGTTACAGAAATCTACAGCACTTTAAGAACTGGGAGAGGAACAATCACAATGCAGGAAGGGGATCAGGCAGAGACCCCCCCACACAAACCATCCCTAATCTCCCCCCAGTTCATGCAGAGGGTGTGGAACTACTGATGGGTAAGGTCAGGTCAGGGTCGCAAATAGACCAAACCCCACCGCACATTCTCAAAAAAGTCACAACTACCCTCCTCCCTACACTAGTCAAGATCATGAACCAGTCTCTTGAGTTGGGCGTGGTTCCAGCGGCATGGAAGGATGGAATAATTAGACCTCCGCTCAAAAAACCGAACACAGACACAGCGCAATTAGGGAACTACCGCCCCATCTCGATGCTGCCATTTGTCGGGAAGCTGCTGGGAAAACACTGTCAGAGTTCTTGGAAACAAACCATTGCCTCCACTCCACGCAGATGGGATTTCGTGCACAGCACAGAATCAGCTCTTTTACCAGTGGTAGAGGAACTCAAAATGTCGCTGGACCAGGGAAGCTCAGCAGCTTTACTGCTCCTAGACCTGAGTGCAGCCTTCGACACGGTGGACCACCCCATTCTGCGAAACAGACTTTCGGCCATCGGTGTCCAAGGTACCACTCTACAGGGGCTGGCTTCATTTTTGAAGGGGAGAACTTTCCAAATTATGGAAAACAACCCCCTCGCCAACTCGATGCCTTTGACTTGCGGGGTGCCGCAGGGCTCCTCACCGAGTTCCACACTGTTCAACGTTTATATGGAGCCATTATCATGGATTGCCCAAGAGTTCAACCCTTCTATTACATCCTACGGGGATGATATGCAGTTGTTGATTTCCTTAGACCCTAGAACCAACAGGAACTCCAATAGGTTAGCTCCCTGTATGGAGAGAGTTATGGAATGGATGACAAACAGCGGCTTAAAACTAAACAGGGACAAGACGGAGCTCATGGTCCTCGGGAATAAGGCAGTCCCTAGGCCGTCAATAATCTGGCCTAACTGCCTTGGCAGCCCACCCACTCCAAAGGACACTATAAAAAATCTGGGCTTCTGTCTCGAAAAGGCATCTGTCAATGTGACCCAAGCCAAGAAAGTAGTAAGCATCTGTTTCAGATTACTTAGAATGCTCTGGAAAATACTGGATCGTATCTCCATACAGCTTAGAAAGACAGTAGTCCATTCCCTGGTCACGTCACGTCTGGACTACGTAAACTAACTTTTCCTAGGGGCACCAAAATACGTGATCAACAGACTTCAGGTGGTCCAGAATGCAGCAGCAAGGCTGCTGTGCAAGGCCTCGATCCGGGAGTTAGCCAGAATGCACTTCAAAGCACTCCACTGCCACCGGTGGAGGCCAGAATCAAATTCTAGGTACTGGTTATGATGTACAGAGCATTACACAACCTGGGTTCAAGGAAAGTCAGAAACCTGGTGACCCCATACGTCCCAAATAGGAGCCTGAGATCTAGCTCCGAACGACTGATAAAAACGACAGGAATCAGGAAAGCTAGGTGGGGAGGTGGATCCTTCTCTCACCAAGCACCCAAACTGTGTAATTCTCTACCTCGTGAATCGCGGATCTTGACTAAGGAAACAGAATTTTGGAAGGCGATCAAAACGTGCTTGTTTAAACAGTACCTATAACTTCTTTCTAGTCTCACCTAGCATTCAGTCTCCTAGCGCTGGGAAGCCCTCAGGCAGCCATGCGCTCTACAAATCCCAAAAATAAAAATAATCCCAATGCGCTGGTTACGATGATGATAGTCTTTATTGAGCCTCTAAATGCAACTCTTGTATGGTCTGAATAAGGCCTCTTGATATTTATAGGTATGATCAGTCACTTGCATGTAGACAGTACCTCCATTTTGTATTTTGCACAGCCCTTTGTTTATTTCTTTATTTGTTTAAAAGGAATCTGTGCATGGTGGCTGTAAGCAGAGCACCCACCAACGTGTAAGGTCAGTGAACAAGCGGACCACGAGGAAGTGAGGCAGAAGTGAATATGAGGCCATTTGAAAGTAAGGTTACAAGATGATTAGAGAGAACAGATTCTCAAAACCAAAAACCGGAAGTTGTCAGTGACACAAAGACAGATCTAAAATTTTACCGTAACGGTAGAGGACAGAATGACTTTATTGACTAGGCTGTGCCCCTCTCTATATAAAACAAATGACAATGAAGTAGTAATAATCCAGGCTCTGTACTTGTGTGCTAGTAAAAGTGGTGCACAATATCTTTAATGTTTCGAATGTACTGGAGACGTGCACAGGAAAAAGTGTCTCCCTCTGTGCTGAGTTCCACTTTTTAAAAACAGGGACATGTGATATATTTACAGATATTTGCCAAGACAGACACTGAAAAACCAGAACTGTCCCAGCACCTCCAGGATGTTAGGCACCCTAAAGTTGACTCAATTTGAACAGGGGCATCCAGTTCTGGTCTTTCCTTTGGCAAATGTTTGTTTCCAGGTGCGCTAGCCCAAGTGGGTCAGTTGAATTAACCAAAACTACAGTTCTCTGAAAACATTAGAGGCCAGATGTACTAAAGCATTTTTCTACCGCAAACCCTTCGTTTAGCAAAATCACTGTGGTTGCGGCAGGAAAATGTGTTTTTTGAATGTACTAAACCCATTTAGCAATTCGATATCATGTTACCAAATCTCTAAAGGACTTTAAGAAATGATAAGAAATCACTATTTGGCTGGGGCGGGTTTAGCGAGTTTCTTTGACATAGATATTCCTTATGGTATGCATCGATGTTTTGCAACTGAAATGCGGTCACAAAACATGAATATTTTACCGACTTCTCAAAGGAGATGGTAACCCATTCCCAAATGGGCAGATGTCCCCATGTGGCCCCTTTCCTGCTCTGAATGCTCCAAAAAAAACATAGATTTACAAAAAAGGTTTTACAAACTTTTCTCTTCTTTTGTCAATGCATGTCAAGGAACATGGGATTCATTAAAGCAATAACAGTTATGGTGGACTGCTAACCTCAGCAAGTCACTATCCCTGTGACAGAAACAAATCATAGTCGCAATTTGTGACCTATCTCATTAATATGCATGCGGTAGGTCGAATTGCAAGCCACTACAATTCAGGATTTTGTGATCCGACCACTAAGTACATGGGTCGGTTTGCAAAATTCTGCACTATTTGCTAAAAGTTGGTTTGCAAATTGCGACTACTTTGGCCAAACCAATTTATGTACATCTGGCCATAGGTTGTTAAAAGAAAGTTCAGGATTGGAAAATGTCATTCCTGATTAATCGGATTTTTGAAGTAACCTTACATGGGATGAATTATATATTCATTTAGGAATCAGTGTGAAATTGGAAGATTCAAACTGACCGGTTTGTTGCCAGGTGCAAGAGATTAATAACAATTACACATTTTATATAGTGTGCCAGATAGCAGTTTTTGTCTTTTAAAAGTATGATCTATGGAAATAGAATTCGATGGGAAGTCATTCTTGCTTACAGTGTTTGCTGATTTGGTTGTGCACTTCCCGAATCCAATAGCAAAGCGCTTGGCCAAGTTTGACTATTCGCTGGGTATTTGGCGCCCTCTTGTGGAAAACTAGATATTCTTTGCTAAGGGATAGTCTGAAATGGTATACCGAAGAAAGAATAAACCGAATGGTTCATTTTATTCCAAAAAGCAAGGACCGCCCTTTTTCGGTTTGGTTTAGCAGTCTGTATGACCTATAGTAACTAATGATTAAAAACCCACCCAGAATTTTTTTTTCTCCTACCTTGAGCTATTGACTGATTGATGTATCTTTCCGCCTCCTATGGGTTCCTCGATTAGCAAGCAATTCATGAGTGACTAATTAACATCTCACAACTATACTGAATCATCAGACATTAAGTTCTCTAGCTCATAAATCAATTGTAACTAGAAAACAATTTTTTTTGTTTTCTTTTCTTTCAATGCAGCAGCCCTTTTTAATGTTTTAGCCATGACTCAAAGTGCAAGCCAAAGCGATTGACTTCCCCAATGCTTGTTTTCAAGATCGCCGTTGGCAAAAATGTATGTTTTTCAGGAAACTAAATTATTCAAACTGTTGATGAGGAGAAGTACTATGATAAACTGTAGTTAATATCTTTTACAATCATATTAAGATTGCTTTTGTTTGGGGGCGTGGCCAGACGTCGAAGCAACATGGCGCATTTGAACTGAGCTCCCGCTGAAGACGGTGAATCCTCGCTAATTCGACACGATTGTGCACCGGAGGGGGACGTGGCAGTTTTAGTAACTGCTCAGGGAATGCATAGCTGCCAAGGTTTCAGGTTGCTTATGTGTGTGACTGTGACAGTTTCATAATTTCAGTGTAATTATGAGTGACATTTAATAACTATGAGTCAGGAACCACACCAGGGCTGGTCTATTTTCAGGGGGCAGCTATAACATGCCCTCTGAGTTCTTTTTACATTAAATCCATGTTAGACCTGGCATCTTTGGCGTGGTTACCCCTGACTTTTTGCCTCTACCTCCTGTGTATTTTGATGCTCTGCTGGATTTCGTTTTTGCTGGTTTAGATGCTTTGGGCACTTTGCCACTGCTGATCAGTGTCAAAGTGCAAGTGCTCCCTTGGTAAATTGTTATATTGATTGGTTATCCATGATTGGTATATTTGTTTCACCTGTTAGCCCCTAGTAAAGTGCACTGCGTGTGCTAGGGCTGGTGATTCAAATGCTACTAGTGGGCTGCAGCACTGATTGTGCCACCCCCAGGAGTAGCGCTAAAATGATGTCTTAGGCCTGCTTGCAGTGCCTATGTGCAGTCCAGGACTGCCATGTCGACCTGGCCAGTGCACCCACTGACCAGGCCTTATCCTTCCCTTTCTGTACATGTCAGGCATCCCTATGGTGGCCCTAGGTACCCCCCTGGGCTGGGTGCAGTGTATCTGAAAGGTAGGGCATGTACTGAGGTGTGTAACATGCCCTGGTAGTGAATTACAGCCATTTTCATTTTTCACTGCTGAGAGGCTATCTTGCCCATAGGATAGAATGGGGAAGGCTGTTTACATGCCTATCTTCCCATAAGGGCAAGATAGAAAATCCAAGTTTGGTATCTCTGTGTTCAGAATTTAATTATACATCTTTTTAGCAAGATGGTTTTTAAATTCACTGTGTGAGAATAGCACTTTTTAGAAAGTAGCTATTCTCCTGTTTAACCTTCCTGTGTGCCTGTGTGCTGGTTGGCTGACTGGTGTCATGTGATGGGCTAGGTGGCTCCAGGAGCCTGGATGAGTCAGCAGCAGGGTGAATAGGGAGATCTGCTTTAGATGGGTGGGAGGAGTAGTCCCTGGGTTTGAATAGGGCTGCCTCTGCCAACACAAAGCTGGCTCCACCCCCTGCTGGCCAGGCTGAGGACTCTGCCTCTGCTGGCACAAAGAAGGCTCCACCTCCTGCTGAGCATCTAACAACCCTGCCCCTCACTCTGAAAGGAACCAGGTGCTCCAGAGCAGAGCACACCCAGGAACCGGTTTGAGCAGGGGAATCCCCCCACTGGAACAAAGAGAGACAAAGACTTGGAGGGGTATAAGAAGAGGACCCCAGACAGCTAAAACTTTAGATCACTTTGGAACTAAGAAGAAACCTCTGCCAAAGAGAAAGCTGAAAAGGACTGAAGAGGAGAAGACTGCCTGCTTGCTGTTTTGCTTTGCTGCCAAGGAGAGGGGAAGGACTTTGCTGTGTCCCCTTCTTTTGATTCTGATCTCCAAGGGCCTGAGAAGAGCTGGCTCCCTGTTAAGAAGTCCCAGGAACAAAAGGACTTCACCACCAGCTCCCCTGGAACTCTGCTGAGAGAGTTCTGACCTGCCTTGGAGTGCTTGCCCAGTCTTGGGGCCTCAGGAGGTCGTTTTGCTGTGTTTTGGGAGCTGGGAAGCAGAAGCGTGAAAAAGAAACAACTGGTACCCAACGCATCATCCGATTGCGTGTCGCAAGAACGAGAGTGCGTGGAAAATTTCATCGCGGCACCATCGCAACACGCAGGGTCCCCGCATCGCCGAGGGCGTCGAGCATCGTCCCGAAGCGTGAAGATTCCTGACATTGCGAGGGTCGTCGCAGAACCAGTTTGCGAGCCGCACCACTGCCGGTGCGTGAAAGTCTCCAGTCATCGGGTGCGTCGACGCAGAGTCCCGTTCCGTGGCGCATCGAGAGTTGCGGCGCCGGAAGTCAACGCTGTGCCACGCATCGTGCCACATCGAAGCGTGTCGCATCGAACCTGTGCTTGAAGCTTCCCCCTAAGAAACCTACGCAACGAAAGCCAAAGTCATCGCATCCTCCCCCTACAGATCGGAGCCGGCGCATCCACCTCTGCTGCGTGAAGCAGGGCTGCTGCAAAGCCTCCCCAGGATCTCAGGAGTATCGCATCACCTTTGCCATCTTCCTTGTTATAGCTTTTGGGAACCTTATCGCAACTACAGGTACTGTTGGGCACGAAAGTGTCGCATTTTGTGCATTGAGAGTCGCATTGTGCAAGACACTGACTTTTACATCCTGGAGTACTTTCTGCAAGCTCTTGAACTATCTTTAAAGTAACCTTTTGAATTATATGTTGGTTTGTCTGTAGTATTTGGTCTTGTGAAGTTTTTAGATTAGATACCTTATTTTTCTAAAACTGGTGTGGAGTAAATCTGTGGTGTTTTCACTGTGTTACTGTGAGTGTTGGTACAAATACTTTACACATTGCCTTTGATAGCCTAGACTGCTCAGGCCAAGCTACCTAGAGGGTGAGCAGGGGTTATCTTAACAGTGTATCCCCCTTTCCCTGACTAGAAGCAAGGGTCCCTACTTGGATAGTGGTACCTACCATGCCAACTAGAGACCCCCAGATCTAACAATCCCACAATGGCATCAGTATGGGTTTAATGTGTTAGAGGTTTGCTACCAAACTTCCCAGTTTTTAGTAAAGCCATTATGAAGCTGTGGAGTTCGTAATGACCAACTCTCAAACAATATACTTTTCATGGTCTTACAACTCTTACAATGTCTAAGAATGGACTTAGACACTGTATGGGCACAGGGCTCATGCCACTGTACCCTCACCTGAGGGCCAGTGTACCCTGCCAGAGGGGTGACCTACTTAGGCCTCAGGTAGTGGGTTGCAGGCATGGCACACAGGGATGTGTGATACAAGTCAATAGCCAACGTGCACACTGTTTAATGGTTCAAACCAAATATAACCAGTTTCAACAACTATGTGCTTCGAACGCCAAATCGCCTATCCAATGGCGACGTGGGTAATTTGCCAGTCTATATTGCAATCAGGACAATGCCATCTGCCGGCGTGAGCACTTAAAACAAGGCTGTCCAATCAGCCATTGGTAATCTCTTAACTCAAATGTTGCAAAAAGTCTTACTCGTAGAAACATCGATTTAAGGCAATCAATTTATTGATTCTAGAACAATATTTTCGTTCTATATTTTCCAAAATGGATAATGTTCAAAAACAGCTAGAAACAGTCATCCATCGTGATTTAACGATCTACCCAATGCATTTCGGGTCAAACCCTTCTTCAGGGGTAATCTTTGACAATCGGAATAACTACAAAAAAAAGGAAGGAGAGGCAATCAAACTGGAGTCCTCATAATCGTCATAAAACAAAGTATTTACAAACAGCTTTTCATTTAAGGTTGCCAAGCAAAGACCACATGCAATACATGACGAAATTCATAAACGAAGTGCGCGTTGTGTGGTACAAAACTAAGTTAATGTGAATAAAATAAAGTAGTATACTCGTGAGTGAGAAACCAAAGGTTATAACGAATACCGTGACGAACCAAAGTTCATGAAGGAATCAAAAGTATCCGTGATTAAAGATCAAAAACTTCCAAAAAACGAGAAGAGACTCAATAGTGGAAATCACCCGTGATTTTAGTGATTAGAGATGAAAGGTAGAGCGCACCGTAAACGTACCCATTCCAAAGTTGAATTCAAGTCTATCGGAAACGCGTCATCAGCCGAGACGCGTCAGGAGCAGGAAAGCACGTTAGCGTGAAGCAGAGGGGATTTAAATAGTAGAAATGGAAAGCAGCTAGAAGCGTAAAGTGTCAACAACATAGAGAAAGGTGCAGATCAAGCCAGGATTATTCAGTAGCGTGGTGTGTGAGCATGAAAACGAAAGACAGACTGTAATACGAACCAAATGATACTCAAGTCAATAAAGTTGGGTGAAAAAATTAAAGAAATACGCAAATAAATTACTTAACAACATATAGTATGTTATAGAAAACAATTAAATTCGATTCGATCATTGAGACCCAGGGGTTGAAGTGACTGTAGTTTTTTAGTCCAATAAAACTCAGCACGTGCGAGAGATTTCTGTGGATCAATATCAGTTCTTGGTTTCTGCGCTTCTAGAATGGTAAATCGAAGTTGAGAAATGTTGTGTTTAGCATCTTTCCAGTGCATAGCTACAGTTGACTTTTCATTTGTCAACCGAATGTTACTTTTGTGTTCGCCAACACGTATTTTGATTTTCCTTTCAGTTCTTCCTACGTAGATTTTTCCACACGGACATTTTAGTGCATAGATGACATTGGAAGTATCACAAGTACTTGAATGGCGTAAATCAATTTTGTGACCTTTAGTTGGATGGATGAAACAATTGATAGTTATTACATTGTTGCAATGCACGCAATTTTGGCATTTTTGCATGCCTTTGAATGTGGACCCAGACGTCCTTGATGTTTGGTTTAGCATTTCTTTCAAGTTTTTAGATCTTTGCATCGCAAATGTTGGTTTCTCTGGAAATAGAGACGATAGTTCAGGTTCGGTGCTTATGATATTCCAATGTTTCATTATTATGGATTTAATGGTTCCTGCTTGAGTTGAATGCCTTAAAACACATACAAGAGGATTACTTTGTTGTTTGTCTGTAGGTTTTAATAAACTCAAGCGATCTTTTTCTTCAAGTCTTTGTTGAGCTTCTTCTAAAATCCATGATGGGTAACCTCGCTCAAGGAAACGTTTGGAAAAATGGTTTATGATGGAATTAGTTTCTTGTGGATCAGATGTGATTCTTTTCAAGCGAATGAATTGTGAGAAAGGTAAATGTCTTTTGAGATTTGATTGGTGAAAACTTTCATAGTGCAAAGTGTTATTCCTGTCAGTAGGTTTGCTGTAAACATTTGTTTTAATGGAGCCTTGATTAATTTGAACACTTACATCTAAGAAATTGATTTGATGATGTTCAATTTGGTGAGTGAACTTAATGCGACTATGAATCTGATTGAGATGAAGAATGTTAGTTTCAAGATTACTGCGATCACCCTTCCAAATGATGAAAATGTCATCAATGTAACGCTTGTATACTACCAGATGTTCAATCCAAGCTTGGTTCTTCAAAATGTGCTCATGTTCCAGTTTCGCCATAAAAATATTCGCGTATGAAGGTGCTCCGGCAAAGCCCATAGATGTACCGTTATTCTGAGCGTAAAAAATATTTTTCCATTCAAAGTAGCTGTGGTACAATGCAAACTGGAGCAATTCAATGAGAAATATTTTCTCTGTGTTCACATGGTTCTCATTCAGTAGGGCCCATTCAATGGCCTCAATGCCATCTGCATGCGGGATTGAAGTGTACAAAGCAGTTACATCTATGGTACATAATAACCAGTTGTTTATGTCTTCTGTATCAAGATCTCTTAGAAGGTTAAGAAAAGTCGTGGTATCTTTGAGGTAAGAATGCTGTTTTTGTACAATAGGTTGAAAAAAATGATCAAGGTATTTACCTATTGGTTCGCTTAGTGATCCACATGCTGATACTATAGGGCGAAAAGGTGGTTTCTCCAAGTTTTTGTGAATCTTAGGCAGCATGTATAGTTTGGGTCTTCGTGGGTAGGTAGTGTATAAGAACTTCTCAGTTTTTTGATTGATCCAGCCCATTTCTACAGCTCGTGTGAGTATCTGGTTCAAGATGTTTTGGTAGCTCTGTGTAGGATCTTGGTCTAATTTAGTATACGTGTCTGCATCCATGATGTGGTTCATAACGTTTTCTTCATAGAAGGTTGTATCAAGTACGACAAGGGCGCCACCCTTATCTGCCTTGGTGAAAGTAATGGAGGAATTATTAGCAAGTTGTTTCAAGGTGCTCCATTCTTTAGCTGTCAAATTCTCCTTAGTGCGTTTCTGAAAGTTGATATTAGAAATTTCTGCTTTGACCAGTCGTTCAAAACAATCAATGGATTTGTGTGAAACAGGAGAACAAAAAGTGCTTCTAGGTTTAAATTCTTTGGTAGAACCAACAGTTTCTAAACTTGCAGATGGCATTGTCCTGATTGCAGTATAGACTGGCAAATTACCCACGTCGCCATTGGATAGGCGATTTGGCGTTCGAAGCACATAGTTGTTGAAACTGGTTATATTTGGTTTGAACCATTAAACAGTGTGCACGTTGGCTATTGACTTGTATCTCACTATTGTATCCTTTGCCTCCAACGTAGCACCACCTCCTTAAAAAATGTCATTTGAAGAAATTGCCTCCTTGACTGCTAATAAAGCAGACACTTTAGCATTTTCCACAGAAGCAGCCTCTGAAATTTATGATTTAATCCGAGACGCAAGACTCTTCAGTCCTCAAGTATCAACAACAGCTCAATTATTGAAACAATTGGAATATATCAGTCGTAAAGAAATCAATCAAAGATTACATGCAACCACTCTAATCCATTACCATAAAGCTCAAAGGATTCCCAGGGGTCTGCGAATTGCCTTGAAACCAATGCTGTGTAAAACCAACAAATTGTTCATGGAAAGGTGGTACCAGATCCTCAATAAATGTTCCCTTGATCTCATTCTTTTAATTGTCGAAGAACTGTCTAACATTCTCAAATCTCTTGAAACTGAAATTATAACCATAAAAGAAGAATTATCGAAAAAGGATCCAGATAATTGGGATGAACTTTTATTAGACCTCAACGGAAAACTTGATAAATACGCAAAGGAAATTCATGAACGCAAAATAAAGAAATTCCGCAGAGATACCATCGATTATAAGTTAGACGAGGTCTATACGTGGGCAGAAGTCTATAGTCAACGCAAGTGGCAAAAACCCACCAATGTTAATTCTTCACAAGAGAGTGTTGTTTCCGACTCTGAAGTTGCTCAAACTCGCCCTCCTATAAAGCACTCATCTAAAGCACCACAAAATATAGACAACATCAACACTGGTGCTGAAGCACGTAAGTCTTTTTTGGCCACAAGCCCTGCCTCAAACCACCAACCAGAACAACCTATACAAAAACAAGGCGAAGTAAAAGGAAAGGAACAACTATCAGAAACCGACAAGAGATCCTTACGCAGCAAAACAAGAGCAACTTAGTAGTAAACATCTCCAAACATCATCTTTCACAAGCACAAATCGCAGTTCTCAACAAAGGCACGTCATTTGTACCTACCTACAAAAGTAACACTGCGGAAACTGAAATTGCTCTTTTCAAGTTTGTTAGGATACTCCGTCTGAAACACTTTTTCAACATCATTGAACCATCCAATATTACACTTGATCCATCTACAAGTTTAGAAACTGTTGGTTCTACCAAATAATTTAAACCTAGAAGCACTTTTTGTTCTCCTGTTTCACACAAATCCATTGATTGTTTTGAACGACTGGTCAAAGCAGAAATTTCTAATATCAACTTTCAGAAACGCACTAAGGAGAATTTGACAGCTAAAGAATGGAGCACCTTGAAACAACTTGCTAATAATTCCTCCATTACTTTCACCAAGGCAGATAAGGGTGGCGCCCTTGTCGTACTTGATACAACCTTCTATGAAGAAAACGTTATGAACCGCATCATGGATGCAGACACGTATACTAAATTAGACCAAGATCCTACACAGAGCTACCAAAACATCTTGAACCAGATACTCACACGAGCTGTAGAAATGGGCTGGATCAATCAAAAAACTGAGAAGTTCTTATACACTACCTACCCACGAAGACCCAAACTATACATGCTGCCTAAGATTCACAAAAACTTGGAGAAACCACCTTTTCGCCCTATAGTATCAGCATGTGGATCACTAAGCGAACCAATAGGTAAATACCTTGATCATTTTTTTCAACCTATTGTACAAAAACAGCATTCTTACCTCAAAGATACCACGACTTTTCTTAACCTTCTAAGAGATCTTGATACAGAAGACATAAACAACTGGTTATTATGTACCATAGATGTAACTGCTTTGTACACTTCAATCCCGCATGCAGATGGCATTGAGGCCATTGAATGGGCCCTACTGAATGAGAACCATGTGAACACAGAGAAAATATTTCTCATTGAATTGCTCCAGTTTGCATTGTACCACAGCTACTTTGAATGGAAAAATATTTTTTACGCTCAGAATAACGGTACATCTATGGGCTTTGCCGGAGCACCTTCATACGCGAATATTTTTATGGCGAAACTGGAACATGAGCACATTTTGAAGAACCAAGCTTGGATTGAACATCTGGTAGTATACAAGCGTTACATTGATGACATTTTCATCATTTGGAAGGGTGATCGCAGTAATCTTGAAACTAACATTCTTCATCTCAATCAGATTCATAGTCGCATTAAGTTCACTCACCAAATTGAACATCATCAAATCAATTTCTTAGATGTAAGTGTTCAAATTAATCAAGGCTCCATTAAAACAAATGTTTACAGCAAACCTACTGACAGGAATAACACTTTGCACTATGAAAGTTTTCACCAATCAAATCTCAAAAGACATTTACCTTTCTCACAATTCATTCGCTTGAAAAGAATCACATCTGATCCACAAGAAACTAATTCCATCATAAACCATTTTTCCAAACGTTTCCTTGAGCGAGGTTACCCATCATGGATTTTAGAAGAAGCTCAACAAAGACTTGAAGAAAAAGATCGCTTGAGTTTATTAAAACCTACAGACAAACAACAAAGTAATCCTCTTGTATGTGTTTTAAGGCATTCAACTCAAGCAGGAACCATTAAATCCATAATAATGAAACATTGGAATATCATAAGCACCGAACCTGAACTATCGTCTCTATTTCCAGAGAAACCAACATTTGCGATGCAAAGATCTAAAAACTTGAAAGAAATGCTAAACCAAACATCAAGGACGTCTGGGTCCACATTCAAAGGCATGCAAAAATGCCAAAATTGCGTGCATTGCAACAATGTAATAACTGGCAATTGTTTCATCCATCCAACTAAAGGTCACAAAATTGATTTACGCCATTCAAGTACTTGTGATACTTCCAATGTCATCTATGCACTAAAATGTCCGTGTGGAAAAATCTACGTAGGAAGAACTGAAAGGAAAATCAAAATACGTGTTGGCGAACACAAAAGTAACATTCGGTTGACAAATGAAAAGTCAACTGTAGCTATGCACTGGAAAGATGCTAAACACAACATTTCTCAACTTCGATTTACCATTCTAGAAGCGCAGAAACCAAGAACTGATATTGATCCACAGAAATCTCTCGCACGTGCTGAGTTTTATTGGACTAAAAAACTACAGTCACTTCAACCCCTGGGTCTCAATGATCGAATCGAATTTAATTGTTTTCTATAACATACTATATGTTGTTAAGTAATTTATTTGCGTATTTCTTTAATTTTTTCACCCAACTTTATTGACTTGAGTATCATTTGGTTCGTATTACAGTCTGTCTTTCGTTTTCATGCTCACACACCACGCTACTGAATAATCCTGGCTTGATCTGCACCTTTCTCTATGTTGTTGACACTTTACGCTTCTAGCTGCTTTCCATTTCTACTATTTAAATCCCCTCTGCTTCACGCTAACGTGCTTTCCTGCTCCTGACGCGTCTCGGCTGATGACGCGTTTCCGATAGACTTGAATTCAACTTTGGAATGGGTACGTTTACGGTGCGCTCTACCTTTCATCTCTAATCACTAAAATCACGGGTGATTTCCACTATTGAGTCTCTTCTCGTTTTTTGGAAGTTTTTGATCTTTAATCACGGATACTTTTGATTCCTTCATGAACTTTGGTTCGTCACGGTATTCGTTATAACCTTTGGTTTCTCACTCACGAGTATACTACTTTATTTTATTCACATTAACTTAGTTTTGTACCACACAACGCGCACTTCATTTATGAATTTCGTCATGTATTGCATGTGGTCTTTGCTTGGCAACCTTAAATGAAAAGCTGTTTGTAAATACTTTGTTTTATGACGATTATGAGGACTCCAGTTTGATTGCCTCTCCTTCCTTTTTTTTGTAGTTATTCCGATTGTCAAAGATTACCCCTGAAGAAGGGTTTGACCCGAAATGCATTGGGTAGATCGTTAAATCACGATGGATGACTGTTTCTAGCTGTTTTTGAACATTATCCATTTTGGAAAATATAGAACGAAAATATTGTTCTAGAATCAATAAATTGATTGCCTTAAATCGATGTTTCTACGAGTAAGACTTTTTGCAACATTTGAGTTAAGAGATTACCAATGGCTGATTGGACAGCCTTGTTTTAAGTGCTCACGCCAGCAGATGGCATTGTCCTGATTGCAATATAGACTGACACAGGGATGTGTGCCATGTCGACTCTTCACTTGTCCCTGCACCTAAACACACAGCCTGCAATGGCAGTGTTTGGGTGTAAAGGTACAGGGCCTCTAAGGGTGGCACAATAGGTGCTGTAGCCCCTAGAGGCCTTCCCTGGACACAGTGCCCTTGGTACCCATGGTACCTTTTATAAGGGGCTTACCGGTGGCCAAGGTTGTGTCAATTGTGGGTACAAAAGTACAGTTTTGGGAAAGAACACAGGCCATGGGAATCTGGTCGGCAGGGCACGTAAAGTCAGGTTGCATCAGATGTCAGGCAAAAAGTGGGGGTAACCATGCAAAAAGGGGCCCTTTCCTGCAGCGCTGCTCTACAAAATAACCTATTTATCTGAATTTCTCTATGTACTACAGAATACTCCATGTACTTTCCCTGAAGGTTTCTTTTGGGTGGTGCAAGCGATTACTAGGATATTGCTATAGGAGGGAGGTTCCTCTAGCATAGCGCTAGATACCCTCATGAGACGGCCTTATGATAAGACATTGCTTTTCTCAATCTGACGGTCCACTACTGTGCAGCACACTTGCTGGTGGTTAATACGTGGGCCTACGTGGCCCAGCATGATCCTGCCTATATGGTGAACAGAAGAGCGCTTCCACAAACGGGCTATCTGAGGGTGCTGTATGGCCACATGGTGGCCATGGGGGTGGCACCCACGGCAGTGGTGGTTCAAACGTGGATGAAGGTGACCAGGTCAATCTGTTGGGTGGGAAACATTACCATGGAAATGCCACTGTGGAATGCAAATCGGCTGGTGGATTTACAGAGGCTGGGGTATTCCATCAGTGGAATCTGAGTGGAATATCTAAAGGTAGGGACTTATGGGAGGAGTCAGGGATGGTCTCCTTTGAATACTTACAAGAGCACTATGAAATGGCAGAGTCCCAGCGAATTTGATAACTTCAGATTAGACATGCCCTTACCAGGAACATTGGGCAATTTGAGACAATAGAGGAAGAGACCCCTCTAGATTATAGACTGCTGACGGCCCCACTACCCTGGGATGTGATATCCATCATCTACACCACATTAGTCAGGAACTGCATGAAACAATTGGATGGGGTGAAGGACAGATGGGAGCGGGACATAAGTGTCCTTGCGGAGGGGTACTAGGCTGAGGCATGCAGGTGCCCGAGGGAAGTGGCGATCCGGACAGGTTTTTCCTCATTCATCTTAAGATATTACATAGGGCATATTACACATGGACAATACTCTATGCTATGGGCAGAATCCCTACTGACAGGTGCAAGAAGGGATGCAACAGAAAGGGACCCTGGTACATACCTTATGGGTATGCATGAGGTTGGGGGCATACTGGTGAACCATTCAGAGGCACATTGAACAAGTAGATGAAGCCTCGATTGACCTATCGGCACAGTTCATTTGTCTGGGCATCTGGGGGGAACAGATGCTACAATGGTACTGGGTATCACAAAGAAGATACAAGGGAATAAGCCTTCTCTGACTCCCCTACCGTCACTGAAATCTCACTAAACAGAGAAGTACTAAAATAGGCAAGACTACTTGACCCAAAAGCACAGAAAAGAGGTACTCAACTTGATAGGACCTCCTAAATGTAAATACTACAATTAGATTAAACAAGGACAACAAAAAAAGGGGAAGACAATAAATGTCTTAATACTGCCCTCACACACCTTGCAGTGTCATGCTTCACCATAGGGCCGCATCTAACATCCAGGTGCAGACCAACACACTGGATGGAGCGCAACATTTTTTGGGGGTATGTATGAAGACTAGTGGTGAGGGTAAAGAAAGTGTAAAAGAACAAAAACCACAAAGAAGGACACAAAGTATAAAGGAAAAAATATTCCCTCAAGAAGGGACCAAATAGTGCAGACACACAAAGTTAAAACTACCTACGGGGCAACAATCGTCTCTCTTTATTCCTGTACCCCCCTGGTAGGATTAAAACTTGAAAATTGGGATATTCAGGGGAGGTAAAAGCCCCTATATCACTGCTGCAGATACCAACATGTTTCTGCCAATTGTACGCGCTCAACCGGGTCGCTCTGGCATCCGTCAGGGTGTTGGTCCCAAGTTATCTGGTCTTCACCCCTTTTCAGGTGTTTACCTTATTAGATCTCGATGGACAATATCCAATTTTCATCTACTGTGGGAATTTCCGAGAGGGATCCTTTTTAAGATTTCACAAGAAATGCTCTGAACCCGGGACCTTTGTGGGAACGTGGTCTTGTAGTCACACTTACTCCAAAGAACCACCAATGGCTGTTTCCTCACGCGGGTCCACCGCCGCTACAACGGTTCTCCCTCCTGTTTTGTAATATTGCACTGACAGTGGCTAAGAGAGATATTGTTCCGGCCTGGGGCACAGATAGATCGCCAACCTCAACCAGTTGGGTGCAGAACATGGTCTGGTGTGTGCTAGCGGAGCAGTGATGTTTCATTTGCGGGAATGTCCGAGGAAGCTCGATAAAGAATGGGGACCGTGGTTGGAGTTGAGAGAGCAGGAGGTTTAATGGACGGGAAGTTCAGTAGCCAGATGGCACTGCTCATAGACAGAGGGAAGGTGAGCACCAGCGGGGCTAGGGGGGAGTTGGGGCCGGCAACGAGACTGAGGCCTGCTGTTAATAGGGCTTCTGTATGTACCAGTGAACTTCCCGAAGATGCCATGCTACACAGGGGTGGATCTGAGGCATTTCTTGTTTGCTGTTTGTTTGCAAACTTAATGAAATGTTTAAAAAAAGAGAGAAATTGTTTTTGTTTCTACAGTTGCAGATCTACACTTAGTTTTCATTATTTTATCATAACAACTTTAATGTTTTAAGTGCATTTTGTAGGACATTATGGGTAAGTTAAAAGATAAGTGACTTCTACAAAATGGAGGTAAAAACCTGGGGAAGGGAATTGAAAATGGATGTTAAAAGTTTGAAGACCTTAAGATGAAATTGTGGAAATGAGCAAACAAGCATGATGGATAGGGTGGGTTGGGGGATGATAGATACAGACATTTGCCTCAGGTATGGAGATTAGAAGGTACTCAGTATGGACTTCTAGATTTAGGACTGTGTGAAGAGGAACGCAGAGGTGTTTGCGATGATCGACTTGTAAAGGATAGGGGGCATTTTAACAGTCATACACACCGTTGCACAAACACCTTGGCTTATCTTTTTCCTTGTGTGCTCCCAGATTGCACAACTTGATTCCAGCAACTGGGGCATTTTAAAACACAAAGGCCCAGGTGTAAGTGTTGCTTCTGCACTCCCCTGTTGCAAAGCAAAACACTTTCGCGTACAAAAGGCTTTTCGCTTTGAAAGTCCCGTGAGCACCCCACTAAATAACATTGTGTCACACAAACCCTGGATAATGGAAGCAGAGTAAATAATCATGGAGGGGGTTCAAACACCCGTAGAAGTCAACAGAGAGTCACACCATCAAGATAGCGAGACCTACCATTGCCTGAAATACCAGAGAAAGATTGGGGTGGGTGACATCACAGGATTTGTAACGATTGTGAAAAGTAAACATGTGATCCGATGTACCCTGGGGTCTCTACAGTCCACAGGATCACCCTAAAGAGAGAGGCCTTTGAGGGCCAGTGTGCGGAGAGCTTTCTTTTTTTCTTGCATTCTTTCATGTCTGTTGTTGGTTTGCTGGTTAGCCCTCTCCCACTTATCCTTAAGAGTGGTACACAGTGAGCAGAGAGTGCAAGCTGAGTTTAGATGTCTTGTTACGTGAAGGAAACACATGGAGAATATATTGCTCAGCCTGTTTCTTGTTAGTTCTTGAAGCAGCATGGGTATTTGAATACCTGCATATCACCTGCCTTAAAAGCTCAAGTATTTGAAAAGGAGAATTTATATTAATTAGTAACAACATCTGCACTGACTAAAAACTGTTAAGATCCTGTCTCTGAAACTTTACTGGAAGCAGAAATTCAACAAAGTAATGGATGTACTTAGACACTCATGATGTGAGAAAAATTAATGTCATGTATGGTAATCCTTAGAACATATGAGACAGTGTCAACAAAAGGTCGAGGGAGGGAGGTTTAATCTTGTGGCATCACATTTCAATGTTGAGGTTTTTGTTGGGAAATGAGTTCTGAGTCGCGTGAATCAAGATTAGGTGGATTTACAAAAAGGATGATGGTTTTGTATCCGGCAAGATTTCAGAATATTATACAATTCACTTATTTTTTATTTGCGTTTTGATTGGGAATGATTTATGGGGTAGATTTTAATACCCTTCGATTGTTTGTATGCTTTTTAGGGAGAATCTTCAAAATAATTTATATTGAATGTCTTGCAGCTGGCATTGGACAGCGTTGGGTAGTATCCACCCATCTGGATTCCTATTCAGCCTTTTCTAAAGTGTTATTCTAGATGTTGATGGTGTTGAGAGGCAGACCACCTCCAGCTTTCCAAAATAAGACACATAGGTCTTATGCACCTTGCTGCAGCTACATTGCTTAACCTACTCCTGAAGAATGTCTAGCAGAGAATTCTAGAAGTCAGACGTGTGAAAGAATAAGCTCTTGTGCTTTATGATGATGCTTCGTGGAAAAAATAAGTGTCAATGTCACAGTACTTTATGTGTTGGAGAAGGCTCTTGCATCACTTTCAGGGGGGACAATCCCTCCATTAGATGTGCTCCTACATGGCCCACTGAGTAGACATTACTCCAGTTGCGGCTCGCATGACTCATGGGTGGGGGGGGGCGGATTGTTCACGTGGGGGTTCTTCTTGTGGGGGGGATACTTTAAAAATAGAAATAAAAAACTTACCTCACTGGGTCTCGTGCCGCCTCTGCTGCTGGCCGGGTCCCAGGTTTTCCTGCTGGTTCAGAAGAACAGGAAGCAATCCCCTTAACCAATCACAACGCTGCAATGGCAGCTGTGACTGGTGCAGACGGCGCCCAGAGTGCGCATGACTGGTTTGGTCGGCCTCAGATGGCAGACCAAACAGTCAGGGCTCACGGCAGTGGGCAAGCCACTCCTCCCCAACCCGCCCACCCGCCCACCCACAGCCAGGCATACCATTCTGCTTTCTCGCAGTGCGAGAAGCTGAAACATAAAATAGTAGTTAAAATACCATTTTATGTTTCTGCTTCTCTCAATGTGATAAAGCAGTGGGGTGACGCTCCTCCGCCCTAATGGAGGAGCCGTCCCTGCATTACTTTGGCTCTGCCCTGGCCCAACCAACATGTGCATGCTTCACATTATGTTCTGGTGCCTGTAGCAGCTTTGTTTTTCCTTCTTTACATGTCTTAGTTTTCATTCTAATAGAGCCCTGGCTGCCGGTGGGCTGAGAACCATCAGAGATGGTAAGCTTGTCTGAAAGACAAGCTGGGTGCTCGTTTTGTTGGCAGTGTAAATGATGCAGCTGATTTTTAATGTGATGCAGGTTGGCATGGTGTATGAATAGAGTTCCATCAGGTGATGTGACCATAATTCTTAAGCCCTGGATGAGACATTCTGTGGCATTTAGGATGCTTTCAGGGGTCCTTTTATGGTGTCTGAAAAGCCATGGAGTAGTAGTATGTAGCCACCAATCAGATGCAAGAGTGCAAGAGCGTAAACAGCAGTTCTGAAGTCACTTTCTAAAAGAAATAGTTTCATTTTCTTCAGACAAGAATGCTGGTACCAGGCTGTCTTTGTTTTTACATATTTTAGCAATGTGTTCTTTAAGGGTGAGGCTAGTGTTCAGGGTGAATCTGTCGTGGCCTTCACCGAAAGTTGGGGTTTGAAGCCATCAAGGTTCACTTCATTGAGCCAGGTTTCTACTGTTTCTTGTTTGTTTTCTTGGCTAATAACATGAGCTCTGTTATGGTTGGATTGAGCTTCAGTTAGGCACTGAACATCCAGGTCTGGATGATAGGCAGGCAGTGTTCAGACATTTTATGTCTTAAGGAGAGGAGACTTTCAGGAAGAGTTGGGTGTCATCTACATACTGGTGAATTGTGATGCTGTTATCGGTGACAAGAGCACTTAGTGGCTCACAGTAGATGGTGAACGTGACAGGGGACAGTATGGAGGCGCGGTGGGACTCCACAGGTGATAGTGCTCTGTGCTGCAGTGTGATCTGAAGCCAGACTGGTGTTCATGCAGAAGATGGTTAGCATTAATGTGATCTCTGAGTTGAAGAGAGACTGCTGTTCTCATGCTCTTGCTGATGAAAGGTAGAGCCAGTAGTTGACGAGGTCATCAAGGTCAAATGTAGGTTTCTTTAGGGGTGGGGAGATCTAGTATGTCTTGAGAGTTTCTTGGAATATTCCTCGAGTGAGGGAGGCTTTGACAATGTTGAGTAAGAATAAAAGAGCATCCCCAGATGGATCGTTGATGAAGGATGAGGATAGGACATCATCTTCATAAGAAGTGGCTTTGTTAGAGTTGAACATGTCTGCGAGAGGCACGGCTTTGTAGGATGACCATTGTAGGATTGTTATGGAAGGGAGCGGTGAAAGAGATGTAGCAGGCTTGGTGTTGTTGAACAGTGTCAGATCTTCAGTATTCTACTGTAAGCAGTCCAAAATACAAATGTAGCCAAGGTTTCAGCCCCTTACGTTTAGGGAGTGCATCTTTATTGACTAACACAATGCGGTACGTCAAACCGCCACTTCCGAAATGCAAGGCTGCACCATATTTACAACAATACTTAGCAGTGTAGTGCCAATGCAAGCACCCTTACACCATATGCAAGCGTGTCTTCATGCAAGGAAAAGATTATTTATGCACAGGAAGGTCCCCCTTTCTGTACATAGTTTATGTACAGGAAGGTCCCCCTTTCTGTACATAGTTTATGTACAGGAAGGTCCCCCTTCCTGTACATAAACAATCTTGAAATGCCATTTTGTTACTTCTATGTGTGCTGCTTAATACAGCACACATGGAAGGCACAACTTGACTTTTTTTAAAGATTGTGTGTGTGCAGAACAGGGATCTTCCTGTACATAAACAATAAAAGGCTTTTTGCTTTTTCCATGTGTGCTGCACATGGAAAAAGTAAAACCGAGGAGAACTATTGCATTTCTCCTCGTTTTGCCAACTTAAGACCAGGTTTTCCCTGGTCTTAATTTTGACACTGCTTTTTATTTACGATGTCCTTTTAAATAGGAGGCAGTGTCAAAATCAATGGGTGTTGTGGTGGAACACCCACCACAACACCCACTGCCCACCCCTTTCACGCTAAGCATAGCGTGAATGGGGGCATTATTTACAAGGCAGCGTTAAGCCACGTTAAGTGGCTTACGCTGCCTTGTAAATAAGAGAAAGCCCCTATCTCCACAGAAACGTCACAAAAAGTGACGTTCCTGTGGCGATAGGGGCTTGTACATATGCTCCTATGTGTCGTGGAGACGTTGAAGTCAGGGGTAAAGACTCTAAGGTTGTATGATTATTGTTAAAAAGAACTGCAAAATTATCCCTTGACAATATTTTAACTTTAGGTCAAAAATAATAATTGATTGTAAAAAAAATAAAAAAAATAAAAGAAATGACAAACCGTACACATGAAAGAAACTAACAAAGAATAATAGAGATTATGGATTTTGCACACACTTTTAAGGTGGAGTTAGTGGTTCTTTTACACGCCATCCACCTGAACTTTTTCGATGGATTCTGCATAGCTTGTTACTATAAGTCAAGGCCAGTGACTAGGCTTCAAGCCAGTTTTAAGTTTCTTATACAATTATAGGTTCGGTGTAGGAAGATTCTAACTAATACTCGAGATATTTTTAATGAAAGCACGCAAGTGTGGTCACACTGATCATGGAATTTAGCCTTGACACAGCTAGGACTGAAATTGCGATATCACTTTTATGACATGTATATTTAATATGCACTACAAGGTGGCAGTGCTGTCTCACACATCAATCAATCAATCAATCATGGAACTTATATCGCGCACTACTCACCCGTAAGGGTCTCAAGGCGCTTGGGGAAGGGGGTCTGCTACTGCTCGAACAGCCAGGTCTTGAGCTGTTTCCTGAAGGCCAGGTGGTCCTGGGTCATCCGCAGGTGGACGGGTAGGGAGTTCCAAGTCTTAGCTGCCAGGTAGGAGAATGACCTTCCTCCAGCGGTGGCTCTCTGGATGCGAGGGACGACGGCGAGGGCGAGGTTAGCGGAACGTAGCCGGCGGGTGGGCGTGTAGAAGGTGAGGCGGCTGTTGAGGTACCCTGGGCCTAGGTCATGGAGGGACTTGTGTGCGTGGGTGAGGAGTCTGAACGTGATCCTCTTGTTGACCGGGAGCCAGTGCAGGTCTCTCAGGTGGCACGAGATGTGGCTGTGTCGGGGGACGTCCAGGATGAGTCGGGCGGAGGCGTTCTGAATACGCTGAAGTCTTTTCTGAAGCTTGGCCGTAGTACCGGCGTAGAGGGTGTTTCCGTAGTCTAGTCTGCTGGTGACGAGAGCGTGGGTGACCGTCTTCCTGGTCTCGGTTGGGATCCATCGGAAGATCTTTCGGAGCATGCGGAGGTTGTGGAAGCAAGCTGAGGAGACGGCGTTGACTTGTCTGGTCATCGATAGGGAGGAGTCCAGTATGACGCCCAAGTTGCGTGCGTGGTCCGTCGGTTCAGGTGCGGTGCCTAGTGCCGGGGGCCACCAGGAGTCGTCCCATGCGGAGGGTGATGGTCCCAGGATGAGGACTTCTGTCTTGTCCGTGTTCAGTTTCAGGCGGCTGATGTTCATCCATTCAGCGACGTCTGTCATCCCTTCGTGCAGGCTGGCTTTGGCGGTGTCGGGGTCTCTGGTGAGGGAGAGAATTAGCTGGGTGTCATCAGCGTAGGAAATGATGTTGAGGTTGTGTTGGCGTGCGATGGCAGCGAGGGGTTTCATGTAGATGTTGAAGAGAGTGGGGCTGAGCGACGATCCTTGCGGGACGCCGCAGATGACTTCGGTGGCCTCGGAGCGGAACGGAGGGAGGCGTACTCTCTGTGTTCTGACGGAGAGGTATGAGATGATCCATTCCAGAGCCTTCCCTTGGATGCCGGTGTCGTTGAGGCGTTGGACTAGTGTGCGGTGGCAGACAGTGTCAAATGCTGCGGAGAGGTCTAGGAGGATGAGTGCCGCTGTTTCGCCGTTGTCGAGCAGGGCTCGGATGTCGTCGGTGGCTGCGATGAGGGCGGTCTCGGTGCTGTGGTTGGCTCTGAATCCGGACTGTGATGGGTCGAGGGATCCGTTCGTCTCGAGGAAGGCTGCCAGTTGCTTGTTGACGACCTTCTCGATGACTTTGGCGGGGAAAGGAAGGAGCGAGATGGGGCGGAAGTTCTTGAGGTCGGTCGGGTCCGCTGTTGGTTTCTTCAGCAGAGCGCTGAGTTCAGCGTGCTTCCAGCTCTCCGGGAAAGTTGCTGTGTTGAAGGAGGTGTTGATGATGTCTCGGAGGTGGGGTGCGATGGTAGAGGCTGCCTTGTTGAAAACATGATGGGGGCACGGGTCGGTCGGAGATCCGGAGTGGATGGTGTTCATCATGCATGACGTGTCTTCGGGGGTCACCTCGGTCCATGTCTGGAGGGTGGCGGCGGGGTGCGAAGGTACGACCGATGGGTGCGGGGGTGAAATGTCGAAGCTGTTGTGGATGTTGGCGATCTTGCGGTGGAAGTACGAGGCGAGGGAGTCGCAGAGGTCCTGTGAGGGAGTGATGTCGTTGTTGCCGGTGCTGGGGTTGGAGAACTCCTTGACGATGTTGAAGAGCTCCTTGCTGTCATGGGCGTTCTTGTCCAGTCGTTCCCACAGAGATTTCTTCTTGGTGGTGCGGATGAGCTGGTGATGTCTGCGAGTGGCGAGTTTCAGTGCTGTTCTGTTGTCGGCGGTCTTGTTGAGGAGCCAGGCCTTCTCGAGGGTGCGTCAGGCCTTCTTGGAGTCCTTAAGTTCGTCGGTGAACCAGGGGGCCTTCTTGCTTCTGGGCCTGGTGAGGGGGTTCTTCAGTGGCGCGAGGTCATCGGCAAAGGAGGTCAGCCACTGCGTGAGGTCGAGGGCAGCTGTGTTAGGGTCCGTGGTCCTGACAGGTGGGCTCTGGCTGAGGGAGGTGGCGAGCTGGTCGGCGGTGATCTTGCTCCAGTTTCTGTGGGGAGCCTGCTTCGGGTGATGGTGGACCGTGTTCTTTCTGAAGCTGAAATGGACGCAGCTGTGGTCGGTCCAGTGAAGTCCGGTGGAGTGGCTGAAGGTGACGTGCTTGCTGGACGAGAAGAGTGGGTCGAGCGTGTGGCCGGCGAAGTGGGTGGGGGTGTTGACCAGTTGCTGAAGTCCGAGGTTGGCGAGGTTATCCAGCAGGGCGGTGGTGTTGCGGTCATTGTTGCTCTCCAGGTGGAAGTTGAGGTCCCCGAGGAGGATGTAGTCGGCGGAGGGGAGGGCGTGAGGGCTGATGAAGTCGGCGATGTCTTCGCAGAACTGTGCGCGTGGTCCCGGGGGTCTGTAGATGAGGGTGCCTCTGAGGGTAGTCTTGGGGTCGGTGTGGATCTGGAAGTGCAGGTATTCGGCGGCGTTGAATACGTCGATGGAGTCAGTCGAGATGCGAATGGTGCTCTTGTGTACGATGGCGATGCCTCCTCCGGTCTGGTTGACGCGATCCTTCCTGATGATCTTGTAGCCGTCCGGGATGGCAATGGCGATGTCGGGGGCTGAAGAGTCGTTCATCCAGGTTTCCGTGAGGAAGGCGACGTCTGGAGATGCAGTGTCGAGGAGGTTCCAGAGTTCCACGGCGTGTCTGTGGACGGAGCGGGTGTTGAGCAGGATGCACTTGAGGTGGTTGCTGTTGTCCGTCTTGGTGGGCGTGGTGCTTGTTTGGAGGCAAGAGAAGTTGCAGGATCGGCAGGCGAAGGGTCCATGGGTGCGTCGCGGGGACGCTCGGTAGCAACCGGGGGCTCGGGCGGTTTTGAGTGCGATGAGCGTAGCGAAGTCGTAGGTCCTGCGGGGGGGCTGGCGGGCGCGGGGACCAGGGGGTCTGGCGCTGGGCGCGGTCCAGGCGTGGACGGGCGCAGACGGGCTTACCTTTGGCGCACCTTCGGCGCTCATTCGGCGCTCCTGCTGCGCGCGTCCGCTGCGCGGTCGCTGAGGGGGCGTCATAAATAAGGAGCCGGGAGGGAGGGTCAGCGGGAGGCGGGAGCGGGGTGGCCAATGGGCAGGGAGGGGGGGCGGGACTGAAGGAGGAGGCGGGAGTGGGAGTGTGCGCCTGGGGCAGCGGCGCCGAGAAAACGGCGGGAAAATCGGCGGGAAGCGACGGAGCCCAAGGAGTGACCAGGTAAGTGGCGGTGGTCAGCGGGCGTGAGGAGTGAAGGTAGCGGCGTGGGTGGCGACCAGGAAGCAGCAGGCGGTACCTGGGAGGCGGCGGAGGCGAGATGCAGGCAGCGGCGTCAGGTAGGTGGTGAGGAGCGGCAAACAGGCGTCAGGCAGCGGAGGCAGGTAGGTAGCAGCAGTGGGAGGGAGCGTCCGTCTGTGCAGGCACAGGGGGTCGCACTGACCAGCCCGCGGGGTCCCCTTAAATAAGGAGCCGGGAGGGAGGGTCAGCGGGAGGCGGGAGCGGGGTGGCCAATGGGCAGGGAGGGGGGGCGGGACTGAAGGAGGAGGCGGGAGTGGGAGTGTGCGCCTGGGGCAGCGGCGCCGAGAAAACGGCGGGAAAATCGGCGGGAAGCGACGGAGCCCAAGGAGTGACCAGGTAAGTGGCGGTGGTCAGCGGGCGTGAGGAGTGAAGGTAGCGGCGTGGGTGGCGACCAGGAAGCAGCAGGCGGTACCTGGGAGGCGGCGGAGGCGAGATGCAGGCAGCGGCGTCAGGTAGGTGGTGAGGAGCGGCAAACAGGCGTCAGGCAGCGGAGGCAGGTAGGTAGCAGCAGTGGGAGGGAGCGTCCGTCTGTGCAGGCACAGGGGGTCGCACTGACCAGCCCGCGGGGTCCCCTAAATAAGGAGCCGGGAGGGAGGGTCAGCGGGAGGCGGGAGCGGGGTGGCCAATGGGCAGGGAGGGGGGGGGCGGGACTGAAGGAGGAGGCGGGAGTGGGAGTGTGCGCCTGGGGCAGCGGCGCCGAGAAAACGGCGGGAAAATCGGCGGGAAGCGACGGAGCCCAAGGAGTGACCAGGTAAGTGGCGGTGGTCAGCGGGCGTGAGGAGTGAAGGTAGCGGCGTGGGTGGCGACCAGGAAGCAGCAGGCGGTACCTGGGAGGCGGCGGAGGCGAGATGCAGGCAGCGGCGTCAGGTAGGTGGTGAGGAGCGGCAAACAGGCGTCAGGCAGCGGAGGCAGGTAGGTAGCAGCAGTGGGAGGGAGCGTCCGTCTGTGCAGGCACAGGGGGTCGCACTGACCAGCCCGCGGGGTCCCCTTGAATAAGGAGCCGGGAGGGAGGGTCAGCGGGAGGCGGGAGCGGGGTGGCCAATGGGCAGGGAGGGGGGGCGGGACTGAAGGAGGAGGCGGGAGTGTGAGTGTGCGCCTGGGGCAGTGGCGCCGAGAAAACGGCGGGAAAATCGGCGGGAAGCGACGGAGCCCAAGGAGTGACCAGGTAAGTGGCGGTGGTCAGCGGGCGTGAGGAGTGAAGGTAGCGGCGTGGGTGGCGACCAGGAAGCAGCAGGCGGTACCTGGGAGGCGGCGGAGGCGAGATGCAGGCAGCGGCATCAGGTAGGTGGTGAGGAGCGGCAAACAGGCGTCAGGCAGCGGAGGCAGGTAGGTAGCAGCAGTGGGAGGGAGCGTCCGTCTGTGCAGGCACAGGGGGTCGCACTGACCAGCCCGCGGGGTCCCCTTAAATAAGGAGCCGGGAGGGAGGGTCAGCGGGAGGCGGGAGCGGGGTGGCCAATGGGCAGGGAGGGGGGGCGGGACTGAAGGAGGAGGCGGGAGTGGGAGTGTGCGCCTGGGGCAGCGGCGCCGAGAAAACGGCGGGAAAATCGGCGGGAAGCGACGGAGCCCAAGGAGTGACCAGGTAAGTGGCGGTGGTCAGCGGGCGTGAGGAGTGAAGGTAGCAGCGTGGGTGGCGACCAGGAAGCAGCAGGCGGTACCTGGGAGGCGGCGGAACACATGGATTTTACGGCATAGTTCTGGCTCTGTCTTTGTCTCTGCTCACCTGTTTGCGTTATTACTGTGTCGGTGGACAGCCTTAACTCCAGAATTCCTTCCTTGTAGAGCACTCAAATGTGTTCCACGGGCTTAAAAATAAACAGATCAGTGTAGAACCGGTCGTTGTTTGTCACCGCGCGATAATGGGAGTCCAACGTTGTTTAGATTAATTGTATGCGAATGTCTAAGCAAATACTTAAGCGGTAAGTTTGTTTGTCTAATGTATTAACTTAGGCCCATATTGGAATCTGGGGAACAATCATAAGAGGATATTTTTATTCATTCATGATAACCGCCACGTCCACACAAGCGTCACGATGCCGGTGCACTCGTGCGTCCTGATACACTAGTGGTCATTTTCCTCCGTTCCAACATGGCTGACTGCCAAGTTTGAATAGTAAAGTAACAAGCATTGGCATAGCCAATAGGTCTCGCTTTTGGGACCTTATAAGTATTTAGTTATGCAACTGTTGTGTGTTGTTGTAGTTGTGTGTGGTTGTGGTTGTGTGTGGCTGTGGTTGTGTGTGTGGTTGTGTGTGTGTGTGGGTATGTGTGGTTGTGGTTGTGTGTGATTGTAGTTGTGTATGTGTGGTTGTGTGTGCTTGTGGTTGTGTGTGCTTGTGGTTGTGGGTGTGGTTGTGGGTGTGTGTGTGGTTGTGGGTATGTGTGCTTGTGGTTGTGTGTGTGTGTGGTTGTGTATGGGTGGTTGTGTGTGTGTGATTCTGTGTGTGTATGGTTGTGTGTGTGTGTTGTGTGTGTGTGGTTGTGTGTTGTTGTTTGTGGTTGTATGTGTGGTTGTTTGTGTGTGGTTGTGGTTGTGTGTGTGATTGTGGTTGTGTGTGTGTGGTTGTGTGTGTGTTTGTGTTACTATCCTTGTGGGGACTTGGGTGTGATAACACACTCACACTGTGGGGACTTGATTGCACTGTGGGGACCTGAACCCAGGTCCCCACAAGGCACTGTCTTCTAAATGATAAAAAATGACTCCAGAAACATCGGTGTCGATTTTTGCAACTTTTTAAATAATTGCCTTGTGGGGACCTGTGTTTCATGAAGTGTGTTTATATTTTTGCTCAGCTCTGCCCCTGTGGATAGGAGGCGGTACTGCAGTCTTAAACACACTTTGCATTTAAACACACTTTCCTCACCAGAAACAGAAACTAGCAGCAGAAAGGACAGACATACCAAAGTAAAAGCTGCATAACCCTGTGTTTTTCCAAATATTTTCCATTCAAATGACCCTTTTCTCTATTGATTTTAAACTTTTTGGGTCTAAACATTATTATTGGCCTTCTATAGATTGCTAAAAGCAATTTGAGTCACTAATGCCATTTGATACCTATCTGCAAATAAACAATGATGGTGCAATAATATGCAATACAATTTAAAATGAATAGATCGTTTTTGGCAAGTAGTCTTAAGGCATCAATGCCTATTGTTGCATTTTAATGCTTGTATCAGAAATTCAGGATCTGTATATTACTTTGCCTTTGTTTAAATATTAATTTTCATCATGAATATGTTCTTTTAGATGATGGCTAGATGAATGAGTTACTAGCATTGTATTGCAATTAGGGTAACATTCTCACAAGCAGTGAACTGAAGCAATGGGGTTGTTTATTTTTAACAGAAAAGGCATGTTCTTATAGTTACAGTGAACTTCTTAAAAGATATATGCAAATATTGCCATAATATGTTAGTGCATTTAAAACATTTGAACTGCTTAATTTAAAATTGATTCCTAAAGCTTACCAAATTAAAACAGTTTGTTGACATTCCCAAGGGTGGATGAAGAACAATCATAACAAGCACTGGCAAAGCCAATCGGTCTTGCCTATGCAAGAGTTATTGGGTTTGCCAATGTGTTTTAGACATCTTGTACACCAGCGTGACTGCTGTTTAGCATGGCTAAACGTTAGTTGTGTGGAGTGTCATAGAGTGGAGTGGAATACAGTGAAGTAAATGGTGGTGGAGTGGAGTGTTGTAGAGTGGAGTGCAGTGGAGTGTTGTGGAGTGTTGTGGAGTGGAGTGGAGTGTTGTGGAGTGGAGTGTTGTGGAGTGGAGTGTTGTGGAGTGGAGTAGAGCAGAGTGTTGTAGAGTGGATTAGAGCAGAGTGTTGTAGATTGGATTAGAGCAGAGTGGATTGGAGCAGAGTGGATTAGAGCAGAGTGGAGCGGAGCGGATTAGAGCAGAGTGTTGTAGAGTGGATTAGAGCAGAGTGGATTAGAGCAGAGTAGATTAGAGCAGAGTGGATTAGAGAAGAGTGAAGCGGAGTGGATTAGAGCAGAGTGTTGTAGAGTGGATTGGAGCAGAGTGGATTAGAGCAGGGTGGAGCAGAGTGGAGCAGAGTGGATTAGAGCAGAGTCGTGGAGAGTGAATTAGAGCAGAGTGAAGCAGAGTGGATTAGAGCAGGGTGTTGTAGAGTGGATTAGAGCAGAGTGGAGTAGAGTGGATTAGAGCAGAGTGGTGGAGAGTGGATTAGAGCAGAGTGTTGTAGAGTGGATTAGAGCAGAGGGGTGGAGAGAGGATTAGAGCAGAGGGGTGAAGAGGGGATTAGAGCAGAGGGGTGGAGAGGGGTTTAGAGCAGAGTGTTGTAGAGTAGATTAGAGCAGAGTGGTTTAGAGCAGAGTGGATTAGAGCAGAGCGGAGCGGAGTGGATTAGAGCAGAGTGTTGTAGAGTGGATTGGAGCAGAGTGGATTAGAGCAGAGTGGATTAGAGCAGAGTGGATTAGAGCAGAGTGTTGTAGAGTGGATTAGAGCAGAGTGGAGTAGAGTGGATTAGAGCAGAGTGGTGGAGAGTGGATTAGAGCAGAGTGTTGTAGAGGGGATTAGAGTAGAGGGGTGGAGAGGGGATTAGAGCAGAGGGGTGGAGAGTGGTGGGGTGGAGAGTGGATTAGAGCAGAGGGGTGGAGAGTGGTGGGGTGGAAAGTGGATTAGAGCAGAGGGGTGGTGAGTCGATTAGTGCAGAGCTGTGGAGAGTGGAATGAGTGGGGTGGAGAGTGGTGGGGTGGAGAGTGGAATGAGTGGGGTGGAGTGGTGGGGTGGAGAGTGGAATGAGTGGGGTGGAGAGTGGTGGGGTGGAGAGTGGAATGAGTGGGGTGGAGAGTGGTAGGGTGGAGAGTGGAATGAGTGAAGTGGAGTGTGGTGGGGTGGAGAGTGGAATGAGTGAAGTGGAGAGTGGGGGGGTGGTGAGTGGTGGAATGGCATAGAGTAAAGTGGCATGAAGTGGCATAGAGGGAGATACGTAGAGTGGAGAAGCGTGCTGTGCAGTGTTGTACAGTGGGGGATGAGGAATGTAGTGTCATAGAGTGGAGTGTCATAAAGTAGAGTGGAGGGGCATAGGACTAGATGTATTAAAGCATTGTCATGGAGTGGAACGGAATGGAATGGAGTGGAATGTCATGGAGTGGAGTGAAATGGACTGTCATGTCGTGGAATGGAATGTCATGTCGTGGAGTAGAGTGGAATGGAGTAGAATGTCGTGGAGTGGAATGGAGTGGAATGTCGTGGAGTGAAATGGAATGTAGTGGAATGTTGTGGAGTGGAGTGGAATGGAGTGGAATGTCGTGGAGTGGAATGGAATGGAGTAAAATGTAATGGAATAGAGTGGAGTGGAGTAGAGTGGAATGGAGTGGAATGTCATGGAGTGGAATGGAATGGAATGTCGTGGAGTGGAGTGGAATGTCATAGAGTGGAATGTCATGGAATATCGTGGAGTGGAATGTCATGGAGTGGAATGTAATGGAATGTCATGTTGTGGAATGGAATGGAATGTCGTGGCGGGGAATGGAGTAGAGTGGAATGGAGTGAAATGGAATGGAATGGAGTGGAATGTCGTGGAGGGGAATGTCGTGTAGTGGAATGTCATGGAGTGGAATGTCATGGAATGGAATGTCATGTCGTGGAATGTCATGTTGTGGAGTGGAATGGAATGTCATGTCATGTCATGTCATGGAGTGGAATGGAATGTCGTGGAGTGGAGTGGAATGTCATGGAGTGGAGTGGAGTGGAATGTCATGTCGTGGAGTGGAATGCAATGTCATGGAGTGGAATGTTGTGGAGTGGAGTGGAATGGAATGTCATGGAGTGGAATGTTGTGGAGTGGAGTGGAATGTTGTGGAGTGGAATGGCATGGAGTGGAATGTCGTGGAGTGGAATGGAATGGAGTGGAATGTCATGGAGTGGAATGTGGTGGAATGGAATGGAATGTCGTGGAGTGGAGTAGAGTGGAATGTCATGGAATGTCGTGGAATGTCATGGAATGGAATGTCGTGTAATGGAATGGAATGTCGTGGAGTGGAGTGGGATGGAGTGGAATGTCATGGAGTGGAGCGGAATGGAGCGGAATGTCATGGAGTGGAATGGAATGGAGTGGAGTGAAATGGAATGGAATGTCATGGAGTGGAGTGGAATGGAGTGGAATATCGTGGAGTGGAATGGAATGTTGTGGAGTGGAATGGAATGGAATGTCGTGGAGTGGAATGTCGTGGAATGGAATGTCATGTCGTGGAGGGGAATGGAATAGAATGGAATGTCATGGAATGGAATGGAGTGGAATGGAATGGAATGTCATGTCGTGGAATGGAGTGGAATAGAATGGAATGTCATGGATTGGAGAGGAATGGAATGTCATGGAGTGGAATGGAATAGAAGGTCATGGAGCGGAATGGAATGGAATGTCGTGGAGTAGAATGGAATGGAATGTCATGGAGTGGAATGTCGTTGAGTGGAATGGAATGTCGTGGAATGTAATGGAATGTCATGTCATGGAGTGGAATGGAATGGAATGTCATGTTATGGAGTGGAGTGGAATGGAATATCATGTCATGGAGTGGAGTGGAGTGGAATGGAATGGAATGTCATGGAGTGGAATGTCGTGGAGTGGAATGTCATGGAGTGGAGTGAAATAGAGTAGAGTGGAGTGGAATGGAATGGAGTGGAATGTCATGGAGTGGAATGGAGTGGAGTGTAGTGGAATGGAGTGGAATGTCGTGGAGTGGAGTGGAATGGAGTGGAATGTCATGGAGTGGAATAGAATGGAATGGAACATCGTGGAATGGAGTGGAATGTCATGGAGTGGAATGTCATGGAATATCGTGGAGTGGAATGTCATGGAGTGGAATGTAATGGAATGTCATGTTGTGGAATCGAATGGAATGTCGTGGCATGGAATGGAGTAGAGTGGAATGGAGTGAAATGGAATGGAATGGAGTGGAATGTCGTGGAGGGGAATGTCGTGTAGTGGAATGTCATGGAGTGGAATGTCATGGAATGGAATGTCATGTCGTGGAATGTCATGTTGTGGAGTGGAATGGAATGTCATGTCATGTCATGGAGTGGAATGGAATGTCGTGGAGTGGAGTGGATTGTCATGGAGTGGAGTGGAATGTCATGTCGTGGAGTGGAATGCAATGTCATGGAGTGGAATGTTGTGGAGTGGAGTGGAATGGAATGTCATGGAGTGGAATGTTGTGGAGTGGAGTGGAATGTTGTGGAGTGGAATGGCATGGAGTGGAATGGAATGGAATGGAACATCGTGGAATGGAGTGGAATGTCATGGAGTGGAATGTCATGGAATATCGTGGAGTGGAATGTCGTGGAGGGGAATGTCGTGTAGTGGAATGTCATGGAGTGGAATGTCATGGAATGGAATGTCATGTCGTGGAATGTCATGTTGTGGAGTGGAATGGAATGTCATGTCATGTCATGGAGTGGAATGGAATGTCGTGGAGTGGAGTGGAATGTCATGGAGTGGAGTGGAGTGGAATGTCATGTCGTGGAGTGGAATGCAATGTCATGGAGTGGAATGTTGTGGAGTGGAGTGGAATGGAATGTCATGGAGTGGAATGTTGTGGAGTGGAGTGGAATGTTGTGGAATGGAATGGCATGGAGTGGAATAGAATGGAATGGAACATCGTGGAATGGAGTGGAATGTCATGGAATATCGTGGAGTGGAATGGAATGTCATGGAATGTCGTGGAGTAGAGTGGAATGTCATGGAATGTAATGTCGTGTAGTGGAGTGGAGTGGAATGTCATGGAATGTCATGTGGAGTGGAGTGTAGTGGAATGTCATGTCGTGGAGTAGAATGGAATGGAATGTCATTTCATGTCATGGAATGGAATGTCATATCATGGAATGGAATGTCATGTCGTGGAGTGTAATATCGTGGAGTGGAGTGGAATGTCATGGAATGGAATGGAATGTCATGGAATGGAATGTCATGGAATGTCATGGAATGTCATGGAATGTCATGTCATGTCGTAGAATGTCATGTCATGTCGTAGAATGTCATGTCATGTCATGGAACGTCATGTCATGGAGTGGAGTGGAGTGGAATGTCATGGAATATCATGTCGTGGAGTGGAATGTCATGTTGTGGAGTGGAATGTCATGTCGTGGAGTGTCATGTCGTGGAATGTCATGTTGTGGAGTGGAATGGAATGTCATGTCATGTCATGGAGTGGAATGGAATGTGGTGGAGTGGAGTGGAATGTCATGGAGGGGAGTGGAGTGGAATGTCATGTTGTGGAGTGGAATGCAATGTCATGGAGTGGAATGTTGTGGAGTGGAGTGGAATGGAATGGCATGGAGTGGAATGTCGTGGAGTGGAGTGGAATGGAATGTCATGTCATGTCATGGAGTGGAATGGAATGTCGTGGAGTGGAGTGGAATGTCATGGAGTGGAGTGGAGTGGAATGTCATGTCGTGGAGTGGAATGCAATGTCATGGAGTGGAATGTTGTGGAGTGGAGTGGAATGGAATGTCATGGAGTGGAATGTTGTGGAGTGGAGTGGAATGTTGTGGAATGGAATGGCATGGAGTGGAATAGAATGGAATGGAACATCGTGGAATGGAGTGGAATGTCATGGAATATCGTGGAGTGGAATGTCATGGAGTGGAATGTAATGGAATGTCATGTTGTGGAATCGAATGGAATGTCGTGGCATGGAATGGAGTAGAGTGGAATGGAGTGAAATGGAATGGAATGGAGTGGAATGTCGTGGAGGGGAATGTCGTGTAGTGGAATGTCATGGAGTGGAATGTCATTGAATGGAATGTCATGTCGTGGAATGTCATGTTGTGGAGTGGAATGGAATGTCATGTCATGTCATGGAGTGGAATGGAATGTGGTGGAGTGGAGTGGAATGTCATGGAGGGGAGTGGAGTGGAATGTCATGTTGTGGAGTGCAATGCAATGTCATGGAGTGGAATGTTGTGGAGTGGAGTGGAATGGAATGGCATGGAGTGGAATGTCGTGGAGTGGAATGGAATGAGAATGTCGTGGAGTGCAATGGAATGGAGTGGAATGTCATGGAGTGGAATGTGGTGGAATGGAATGGAATGTCGTGGAGTGGAGTAGAGTGGAATGTCATGGAATGTCGTGGAATGTCATGGAATGAAATGTCGTGTAATGGAATGGAATGTCGTGGAGTGGAGTGGAGTGGGATGGAGTGGAATGTCATGGAGTGGAGCGGAATGGAGCGGAATGTCATGGAGTGGAATGGAATGGAGTGGAGTGAAATGGAATGGAATGTCATGGAGTGGAGTGGAATGGAGTGGAATGTCATGGAGTGGAATGGAATGTTGTGGAGTGGAATGGAATGGAATGTCGTTGAGTGGAATGTCGTGGAATGGAATGTCATGTCGTGGAGGGGAATAGAATGGAATGTCATGGAATGGAATGGAATGGAATGTCATGTCGTGGAATGGAGTGGAATAGAATGAAATGTCATGGATTGGAGTGGAATGGAATGTCATGGAGTGGAATGGAATAGAAGGTCATGGAGCGGAATGGAATGGAATGTCGTGGAGTAGAATGGAATGGAATGTCATGGAGTGGAATGTCGTTGAGTGGAATGGAATATCGTGGAATGTAATGGAATGTCATGTCATGGAGTGGAGTGGAATGTCATGTCATGGAGTGGAGTGGAATGGAATATCATGTCATGGAGTGGAGTGGAGTGGAATGGAATGGAATGTCATGGAGTGGAATGTCGTGGAGTGGAATGTCATGGAGTGGAGTGAAATAGAGTAGAGTGGAGTGGAATGGAGTGGAATGGAGTGGAATGTCATGGAGTGGAATGGAGTGGAGTGGAGTGGAATGGAGTGGAATGTCGTGGAGTGGAGTGGAATGGAGTGGAATGTCATGGAGTGGAATAGAATGGAATGGAACGTCGTGGAATGGAGTGGAATGTTGTGGAGTGGACTGTCATGGAACATTGTGGAGTTGAATGTCATGGAGTGGAGTGGAGTGGAATGGAATGTCATGTCATGGAGTGGAATAGAATGGAATGGAATGTCATGTCGTGGAGTGGAATGTCATGTTGTAGAGTGGAGTGGAGTGGAGTGGAATGTCATGTCATGTCGTGGAATGGAATGTTCTGTCATGGAGTGGAGTGGAGTGTAAGGAATGGAATGTCATATCGTGGAGTGGAGTGGAATGTCATGGAATGTCGTGGAGTAGAGTGGAATGTCATGGAATGTAATGTCGTGTAGTGGAGTGGAGTGGAATGTCATGGAATGTCATGTGGAGTGGAGTGTAGTGGAATGTCATGTCGTGGAGTAGAATGGAATGGAATGTCATTTCATGTCATGGAATGGAATGTCATATCATGGAATGGAATGTCATGTCGTGGAGTGTAATATCGTGGAGTGGAGTGGAATGTCATGGAATGGAATAGAATGTCATGGAATGGAATGTCATGGAATGTCATGGAATGTCATGTCATGTCGTAGAATGTCATGTCATGTCGTAGAATGTCATGTCATGTCATGGAACGTCATGTCATGGAGTGGAGTGGAGTGGAATGTCATGGAATATCATGTCGTGGAGTGGAATGTCATGTTGTGGAGTGGAATGTCATGTCGTGGAGTGGAATGGAGTGGAATGTCATGTCGTGGAGTGTAGTGGAATGCCATGTCGTGGAGTGTAGTGGAATGCCATGTCGTGGAGTGGAATGTCATGGAATGGAATGTCATGGAGTGGAATGTCATGTAATGTCATGGAGTGGAATGGAATGGAATTGAATGACATGTCGTGGAATGGAATGGAATGTCATGTGGAATGTCGTGGAATGGAATGTCATGTCGTGGATTGGAATGGAATGGAATATCGTGGATGTAATGGAATGTCGTGGAATGTAATAGAGTGGAATGGAGTGGAATGGAATGGAATGTTATGGAATGTAATGTCGTGGAGTGGAATGGAATAGAGTGGAATGTTGTGGATTGGAATGGAATGTCATGGAGTGGAATGTCATGGAGTAGAGTGGAATGGAATTTCATGTCGTGGAGTGGAATGGAATGGAATGTCATATCGTGGAATGGAATGTCATGTCATGGAGTGGAGTGGAATAGAATAGAATGGAATGTCATGCTATGTTGTGGAGTGGAATGTCATGTTGTAGAGTGGAGTGGAGTGGAGTGGAATGTCATGTCATGTCGTGGAATGGAATGTTCTGTCGTGGAGTGGAGTGGAAGGAATGGAATGTCATATCGTGGAGTGGAGTGGAATGTCATGGAGTGGAATATCATGGAATGGAATGTCATGGAATGGAATGGAATGTCATGTCGTGGAATAGAGTGGAATGTCATGGACTGGAATGGAGTGGAATGTCATGTCATGGAGTGGAGTGGAATGTCATGTCATGGAGTAGAGTGGATTGGAATGGAATGGAATATCGTGGATGTAATGGAATGTCGTGGAATGTAATAGAGTGGAATGGAGTGGAATGGAATGGAATGTTGTGGAATGTAATGTCGTGGAGTGGAATGGAATGGAGTGGAATGTTGTGGATTGGAAGGGAATGTCATGGAGTGGAATGTCATGGAGTAGAGTGGAGTGGAGTGGAGTGGAATGTCATGTCGTGGAATGGAATGTTCTGTCGTGGAGTGGAGTGGAAGGAATGGAATGTCATATCGTGGAGTGGAGTGGAATGTCATGGAATGTCATGGAGTGGAATATCATGGAATGGAATGTCATGGAATGGAATGTCATGTCGTGGAATGGAGTGGAATGTCATGGACTGGAATGGAGTGGAATGTCATGTCATGGAGTGGAGTGGAATGTCATGTCATGGAATGGAATGGAATGGAATGTTGTGGAATGGAATGGAATGGAGTGGAATGTTGTGGAGTGGAATGGAGAGGAGTGGAATGTCATGTCGTGGAGGGGAATGGAATAGAATGGAATGTCATGGAATGGAATGGAGTGGAATGGAATGGAATGTCATGTCGTGGAATGGAGTGGAATAGAATGAAATGTCATGGATTGGAGTGGAATGGAATGTCATGGAGTGGAATGGAATAGAAGGTCATGGAGCGGAATGGAATGGAATGTCGTGGAGTAGAATGGAATGGAATGTCATGGAGTGGAATGTCGTTGAGTGGAATGGAATATCGTGGAATGTAATGGAATGTCATGTCATGGAGTGGAATGGAGTGGAATGGAGTGGAATGTCATGTCATGGAGTGGAGTGGAATGGAATATCATGTCATGGAGTGGAGTGGAGTGGAATGGAATGGAATGTCATGGAGTGGAATGTCGTGGAGTGGAATGTCATGGAGTGGAGTGAAATAGAGTAGAGTGGAGTGGAATGGAGTGGAATGTCATGGAGTGGAATGGAGTGGAGTGGAGTGGAATGGAGTGGAATGTCGTGGAGTGGAGTGGAATGGAGTGGAATGTCATGGAGTGGAATAGAATGGAACGGAACATCGTGGAATGGAGTGGAATGTTGTGGAGTGGACTGTCATGGAACATTGTGGAGTTGAATGTCATGGAGTGGAGTGGAGTGGAGTGGAATGGAATGTCATGTCATGGAGTGGAATAGAATGGAATGGAATGTCATGTCGTGGAGTGGAATGTCATGTTGTAGAGTGGAGTGGAGTGGAGTGGAATGTCATGTCATGTCGTGGAATGGAATGTTCTGTCATGGAGTGGAGTGGAGTGTAAGGAATGGAATGTCATATCGTGGAGTGGAGTGGAATGTCATGGAATGTCGTGGAGTAGAGTGGAATGTCATGGAATGTAATGTCGTGTAGTGGAGTGGAGTGGAATGTCATGGAATGTCATGTGGAGTGGAGTGTAGTGGAATGTCATGTCGTGGAGTAGAATGGAATGGAATGTCATTTCATGTCATGGAATGGAATGTCATATCATGGAATGGAATGTCATGTCGTGGAGTGTAATATCGTGGAGTGGAGTGGAATGTCATGGAATGGAATGGAATGTCATGGAATGGAATGTCATGGAATGTCATGGAATGTCATGGAATGTCATGTCATGTCGTAGAATGTCATGTCATGTCGTAGAATGTCATGTCATGTCATGGAACGTCATGTCATGGAGTGGAGTGGAGTGGAATGTCATGGAATATCATGTCGTGGAGTGGAATGTCATGTTGTGGAGTGGAATGTCATGTCGTGGAGTGGAATGGAGTGGAATGTCATGTCGTGGAGTGTAGTGGAATGCCATGTCGTGGAGTGTAGTGGAATGCCATGTCGTGGAGTGGAATGTCATGGAATGGAATGTCATGGAGTGGAATGTCATGGAATGTCATGGAGTGGAATGGAATGGAATTGAATGTCATGTCGTGGAATGGAATGGAATGTCATGTGGAATGTCATGGAATGGAATGTCATGTCGTGGATTGGAATGGAATGGAATATCGTGGATGTAATGGAATGTCGTGGAATGTAATAGAGTGGAATGGAGTGGAATGGAATGGAATGTTGTGGAATGTAATGTCGTGGAGTGGAATGGAATGGAGTGGAATGTTGTGGATTGGAATGGAATGTCATGGAGTGGAATGTCATGGAGTAGAGTGGAATGGAATTTCATGTCATGGAGTGGAATGGAATGGAATGTCATATCGTGGAATGGAATGTCATGTCATGGAGTGGAGTGGAATAGAATTGAATGGAATGTCATGCTATGTTGTGGAGTGGAATGTCATGTTGTAGAGTGGAGTGGAGTGGAGTGGAATGTCATGTCATGTCGTGGAATGGAATGTTCTGTTGTGGAGTGGAGTGGAAGGAATGGAATGTCATATCGTGGAGTGGAGTGGAATGTCATGGAGTGGAATATCATGGAATGGAATGTCATGGAATGGAATGTCATGTCGTGGAATAGAGTGGAATGTCATGGACTGGAATGGAGTGGAATGTCATGTCATGGAGTGGAGTGGAATGTCATGTCATGGAGTAGAGTGGATTGGAATGGAATGGAATATCGTGGATGTAATGGAATGTCGTGGAATGTAATAGAGTGGAATGGAGTGGAATGGAATAGAATGTTGTGGAATGTAATGTCGTGGAGTGGAATGGAATGGAGTGGAATGTTGTGGATTGGAATGGAATGTCATGGAGTGGAATGTCATGGAGTAGAGTGGAGTGGAGTGGAGTGGAATGTCATGTCGTGGAATGGAATGTTCTGTCGTGGAGTGGAGTGGAAGGAATGGAATGTCATATCGTGGAGTGGAGTGGAATGTCATGGAATGTCATGGAGTGGAATGTCATGTCGTGGAATGGAGTGGAATGTCATGTCGTGGAATGGAGTGGAATGTCATGGACTGGAATGGAGTGGAATGTCATGTCATGGAGTGGAGTGGAATGTCATGTCATGGAGTAGAGTGGAATGGAATGTTGTGGAATGTTGTGGAATGGAATGGAATGGAGTGGAATGTTGTGGAGTGGAATGGAGAGGAGTGGAATGTAATGGAATGTCATGGAGTGGAGTGGAATGGAGTGGAATGTTGTGGTGTGGAATGTCAAGTGGATTGTCATGGAGTGGAATGTCGTGGAGTAAAATGGAATGTCATGTCATGGAATGGAATATCATATCATGGAGTGGAATGGAATAGAATGTCATGTCGTGGAGTGGAGTGGAATGGAATGGAATGTCATGTAGAGGAATGGAATGGAGCGTCGTGTCGTGGAATGGAATGGAGTGTCATTTCGTGGAATGGAATGGAGTGTTGTGTCGTGGAATGGAGCGTCGTGTCATGGAATGGAATGCAATGGAGTGTCGTGGAATGGAATGGAATGGAGTGTCATGGAATGGAACGGAATGGAGTGTCGTGTCGTGGAATGGAACGGAATGGAGTATCGTGTCATGTCGTGGAAAGAAATGGAGTGCCGTGTCGTGGAATGGAATGGAGTGTTGTGTCGTGGAATGGAATGGAATGGAGTGTCGTGTCGTGGAATAGAATGGAATGGAGTGGAATGGAGTGTCATGGAATGGGATGTCGTGGAATGGAGTGTTGTGGAATGGAGTGTCGTGTCGAGGAATGGAATGTCGTGTTGTGGAATGGAATGGAGTGTCGTGTTGTGGAATGGAATGGAGTGTCGTGTCGTGTCATGGAATGGAATGGAATAGAGTGTCGTGGCGTGTCGTGGAATGGAATGGAGTGTCGTGTCATGGAATGGAATGGAGTGTCGTGTCGTGTCATGGAATGAAATGGAGTGTCGTGTCGTGGAATGGAGGGTCGTGTCCTGGAATAGAATGGAGTGTCGTGGAATGGAATGGAATGGAGTGTCATGGAATGGAATGGAGTGTCGTGTTGTGGAATGGAATGGAGTGTCGTGGAATGGAATGGAATGGAGTGTCGTGGAATGGAGTGTCGTGGAATGGAATGGAATGGAGTGGAATGGAATGGAATGGAGTGGAATGGAGTGTCATGGAATGGAATGGAATGTCGTGGAATGGAGTGTTGTGTTATGGAGTGTCATGTCGTGGAATGGAATGGAGTGTCGTGTCGTGTTGTGGAATTGAATGGAATGGAGTGTCGTGTCATGTCGTGGAATGGAATGGAGTGTCGTGTCGTGGAATGGAGTGTCGTGTCGTGGAATGGAATGGAATGGAGTGTTGTGTCATGGAATGGAATGGAGTGTCGAGTCGTGGAATGGAGTGTCGTATCGTGGAATGGAATGGAATGGAGTGTCGTGTCGCGGAATGGAATGGAATGGAATGGAGTGTCGTGTCGTGGAATGGAGCGTCGTGTCGTGGAATGGAATGGAGTGTCGTGTCATGGAATGGAATGGAATGGAGTGTTGTGTCATGGAATGGACTGGAATGGAGTGTCGTGTCATGGAATGGAATGGAGTGTCGTGTCATGGAATGGAGTGTCGTGTCGTATAATGGAATGGAATGGAGTGTCTTGTCGTGGAATGGAGTGTTGTGTCGTGGAATGGAATGGAGTGTCGTGGAATGGGATGGAATGGAGTGTTGTGTCGTGGAATGGAATGGAATGGAGTGTCGTGGAATGGAATGGAATGGAGTGTTGTGTCGTGGAATGGAATGGAATGAAATGGAGTGTCGTGGAATGGAATGGAGTGTGATGTCGTGGAATGGAATGGAATGGAATGGAGGGTCGTGGAATGGAATGGAGTGTCGTGGAATGAAATAGAATGGAGTGTCGTGTCTTTGAATGGAATGTCGTGTCGTGTCATGGAATGTCAGGCATGTGAGGAATGTCATGTCATGGAATGTCAGGAATGTCATGTCAAGAATGTCAGGAATGTCAAGAATGTCAGGAATGTCATGGAATGTCATGTCATGAATGTCAGAATGTCATGGAATGGAATGTCATGAATGTCAGGAATGGCATGCCATGGAATGTCAGGAATGTCAGGGAATATCATGGTATGTCATGTCATGAAGGTCAGGAATGTCAGGAATGTCATGTTAGGAATGTCATGTCATGGAATGAAATGTCATAAATGTCATGGAATGTCAGGAATGTCATGTCCGGAGTGTCAGGAATGTCATGGAATGTCATGTCATGAATGTCATGAATGTCAGGAATGTCAGGAATGTCAGGAATGTCACGTCATGAAGGCAATGTCAGGAATGACATTTCTTGAATGTCAGGAATGTCATGTCATGGAATCATGTCATGGAATGCCATGGAATGTCATGTCATGAATATCATGGAATGTCAGGAATGTCATGTTATGAATGTCTGGAATGTCATGGAATGTTATGACTGTCAGGAATATCATGTCATGGAATGTCAGGAATGTCAGGAGTGTCAAGAATATCATGGAATGTCATGTTAGGAATGTCATGTCAGGAATGTTCTGTCATGGAATGGAATGTCAGGAATGGAATGTCATGAATGTCATGGAATGTCAGGAATGTCATATCTGGAAGGTCAGGAATGGAATGTCATGAATGTCAAGAATGTCAGAAATGTCATGTCATGGAATGGAATGTCAGGAATAGATTGTCAGACATGTCATGGAATTTCAGGAATGTGAGGAATGTCATGTCATGGAATATCAGGAATGACATGTCATGAATGTCATGGAATGTCATGTCATGGATGTCATGGAATGTCATGGAATGGAATGTCATGTCTTGAATGTCATGGATGTCATGGAATGGAATGTCATGGAATGGAATGTCATGTCATGAATGTCATGGACTGGAATGTGATGTCATGAATGTCATGGAATGTCATATCATGGAATTTCATGTCATGTCATGAATATCAGGAATGTCATGTCATGAATGTCAAGAATGTCAGGAATGTCATGTCATGGAATGGAATGTCAGGAATGTCATGTCTTGGAATGCAATGTCAGGAATGAAATGTCATGGAATGGAATGTCATGTCATGAATGTCAGGAATGTCATACTGAATGTCAGGAATGTCATCAGGAATGTCAGGAATGTCATGTCATGGAATGGAATGTCATGAATGTCATGGAATGGAATGTCATGAATGTCAGGAATGTCATGTCATGAATATCAGGAGTGTCATGTCATGGAATGTCAGGAATGTAATGTCATGAAATGGAATGTCATGAATGTGATAAATGTCATGTCATGAATGTCATGAATGTCATGTCATGGAATGTCAGGAATGTCATGTCATGGAATGGAATGTCAGGAATGTCATGTCAGGAATGTCATGGAATGGAATGTCAGGAATGTCAGGAATGCCATGGAATGGAATGTCATGAATGTCATGGAATGGAATGTCATGAATATCATGGAATAGAATGTCATAAATGTCATGAATGTCTTGAATGTCATGTCATGAATATCAAGACTGTCATGAATGTCAAGTCATGAATGTCATGAATGTCATGAATATCAAGACTGTCATGAATGTCAAGTCATGAATGTCATGAATGTCAAGAATATCATGGAATGGAATTTCATGAATGTCGTTGAATGGAATGTCGTCATGGAATGGAATGTCAGGAATGGAGTGGTGTCGTGGAGTGGAATGTCGTGGAGTGGAATGGAATGGAGTGGAATAGAATGGAATGGAGTTGAATAGAATGTCGTGGAGTGGAATGGAATGGAGTGGAATAGAATGGAATGGAGTTGAATAGAATGTCGTGGAGTGGAATGGAGTGGAATGGAATGTTGTGGAATGTCGTGCAATGGAGTGGAATGTCATGGAATGTCGTTGAATGGATTGGAATGTCGTGGAATGAAATGGAATGTCGTGGAGTGGAATGTCGTGTAATGGAATGGAATGTTGTGGAGTGGAGTGGAGTGAAATGTCATGGAATGGAATTTCTTCAATGTCAGGAATGTCATGTCATGGAATGTCATGTCATGAATATCATGGAATGTCAGGAATGTCATGTCATGAATGTCTGGAATGTCATGGAATGTTATGACTGTCAGGAATATCATGTCATGGAATGTCAGAAATGTCAGGAGTGTCAAGAATATCATGGAATGTCATGTCAGGAATGTCATGTTAGGAATGTCATGTCATGTCAGGAATGTTCTGTCATGGAATGGAATGTCAGGAATGTAATGTCATGGAATCTCAGGAATGTCATATCTGGAATGTCAGGAATGTCAAGAATGTCAGAAATGTCATGTCATGGAATGGAATGCCAGGAATAGATTGTCAGACATATCATGGAATTTCAGGAATGTGAGGAATGTCATGTCATGGAATATCCGGAATGTCATGTCATGAATGTCATAGAATAACAGGAATGTCATGTCATGAATGTCATGGAATGTCATGTCATGGATGTCATGGAATGTCATGGAATGGAATGTCATGGAATGGAATGTCATGTCATGAATGTCATGGACTGGAATGTGATGTCATGAATGTCATGGAATGTCATATCATGGAATTTCATGTCATGTCATGAATATCAGGAATGTCATGAATGTCATGTCATGAATGTCAAGAATGTCATGTCATGGAATGGAATGTCAGGAATGTCATGTCTTGGAATGCAATGTCAGGAATGAAATGTCATGGAATGGAATGTCATGGAATGGAATGTCATGTCATGAATATCAGGAATGTCATAATGAATGTCAGAAATGTCATAAGGAATGTCAGGAATGTCATGTCATGGAATGGAATTTCATGTATGTCATGGAATGGAATGTCAGGAATGTCAGGAATGTCATGTCATGAATATCAGGAGTGTCATGTCATGGAATGTCAGGAATGTAATGTCATGAAATGGAATGTCATGAATGTCATAAATGTCATGTCATGAATGTCATGTCATGGAATGTCAGGAATGTCATGTCATGGCATGGAATGTCAGGAATGTCATGGAATGGAATGTCAGGAATGTCAGGAATGCCATGGAATGGAATGTCATGAATGTCATGGAATGGAATGTCATGAATATCATGGAATAGAATGTCATAAATGTCATGAATGTCTTGAATGTCATGTCATGAATATCAAGAATGTCATGAATGTCAAGTCATGAATGTCAAGAATGTCATGGAATGTCATGTCATGAATGTCAAGAATATCATGGAATGGAATTTCATGAATGTCATGTCATGGAATATAATGTCGTCATGGAATGGAATGTCATGAATGTCAGGAATGGAGTGGTGTCGTGGAGTGGAGTGGAATGTCGTGGAGTGGAATGGAATGGAGTGGAATAGAATGGAATGGAGTGGAATAGAATGTCGTGGAGTGGAATGGAGTGGAATGGAATGTTGTGGAATGCCGTGCAATGGAGTGAAATGTCATGGAATGTCGTGGAATGGATTGGAATGTCGTGGAATGGAATGGAATGTCGTGGAGTGGAATATCGTGTAATGGAATGGAATGTTGTGGAGTGGAGTGGAATGTCATGGAATGGAATGGAGTGGAATGTCGTGGAGTGGAATAGAATGGGATGGAATGTCATGTGAAGTGGAATGGAATGGAATGGAATGTCATGTCGTGGAGTAGAATGGAATGAAATGTCATGTCGTAGAGTGGAGTAGAATGGAATGTCGTGGAGTGGAGTGGAATGGAATGTCATGTTGTGGAATGGAATGGAATGTCATGTTGTGGAGTAGAGTGGAATGGAGTAGAATGTCGTGGAGTGGAATGTCATGGAGTGGAATGGAGTGGAATGTCATGGAGTGGAATGGAATGGAGTGGAATGTCGTGGAGTGGAGTGGAATGGAGTGGAATGTCGTGGAATGGAGTGGAATGTCGTGGAGTAGAAGCAAACAATGAGAATGGAGAAGTACTTGGTGACCTAGAAGGCATTCTACAAGAATTTGGAGAGATGTTTAAAGAAGAAGAAGATGTACATCTGGCCATAGGTTGTTAAAAGAAAGCTCAGGATTGGAAAATGGCATTCCTGATGAATCGGAGTTTTGAAGTAACCTTACATGGGATGAATTATATATTCATTTAGGAATCAGTGTGAAATTGGAAGATTCAAACTGACCCGTTTGTTGCTAGGTGCAACAGATTAATAACAATTACACATTTTATATAGTGTTCCAGATAGCAGTTTTTGTCTTTTAAATGTATGATCTATGGAAATAGAATTCAATGGGAAGTCATTCTTGCTTACAGTGTTTGCTGATTTGGTTGTGCACTTCCCGAATCCAATGGCAAAGCGCTTGGCCAAGTTTTGACTATTCGCTGGGTATTTTGCGCCCTCTTGTGGAAAACGAAATATTCTTTGCTAATGGATAGTCTGAAATGGTATACAGAAGAAAGAATAAACCGAATGGTTCATTTTATTCCAAAAAGCAAGGACCACCCTTTTTCCGTTTGGCTTAGCAGTCTGTATGACCTATAGTAACTAATGATTAAAAACCCACCCAGAGGAATATTTTCTCCTAGCTCGAGCTATTGACTGTTTGATGTATCTTTCCGACTCCTATGGGTTCCTCGATTAGCAACCAATTCATGAGTGACTAATTAACATCTCAAAACTATACTGAATCATCAGACATTAAGTTCCCTAGCTCATAAATCAATTGTAACTAGAAAACAATTTTTTTTTTGTTTTCTTTTCTTTCAATGCAGCAGCCCTTTTTTTTAATGTTTTAGTCATGACTCAAAGTGCAAGCCAAAGCGATTGACTTCTCCAATGCTTGTTTTCAAGATCTCCATTGGCAAAAGTGTATGTATTTCAGGAAACTAAATTGTTCAGACTATTGACAAGGAGAAGTACTATGTTAAACTGTAGTTAATATCTTTTACAATCATTTTAAGATTGCTTTTGTTTGGGGGGCGTGGCCAGACGTCGAAGCAACATGGTGCATTTGAACTGAGCTCCCGCTGAAGACGGTGAATCCTCGCTAATTCGACACGATTCTGCACCGGAGGGGGACATGGCAGTTTCGGTAACTGCTCAGGGAATGCATAGCTGCCAAGGTTTCAGTTTGCTTATGTGTGTGACTGTGACATTTTCATAATTTCAGTGTAATTATGAGTGACATTCAATAACTATGAGTCAGGAACCACACCAGGGCTGGCCTATTTTAAGAGGGCAGCTATAAGATGCCCTCTGAGTTTTGTTTACATTAAATCCCACACTGGCATCAGTATGGGTTTAATGTGCTTAGAGGTTTGCTACCAAACTTCCCAGTTTTTAGTAAAGCCATTATGGAGTTCGTAATGACCAACTCTCAAACAATATACTTTTCATGGTTTTACAACACTTACAATGTTTAAGAATGGACTTAAACACTGGGATGTGTGCCATGCCGACTTTTCACTTGTCCCTGCACCAAAAGACACAGCCTGCAATGGCAGTGTGTGGGTGTAAAGGTATAGGGCCTCTAAGGGTGGCACAATAGGTGCTATAACCCTTAGAGGCCTTCCCTGACTACAGTGCCCTTGGTACCCATGGTACCTTTTATAAGGGGCTTACCTGTGGCCAAGGATGTGCCAATTGTAGGTACAAAAGTACAGTTTTGGGAAAGAACACAGGCCGTGGGAATCTGGTTGTCAGGGACCCAGAGCACATAAAGTCAGGTTGCATCAGATGTCAGGCAAAAAGTGGGGCTAACCATGCAAAAAGGGGCCCTTTCCTGCAGCGCTGCTCTACAAAATGACCTATTTATCTGGATTTCTCTATGTACTACAGAATACTCCATGTACTTTCCCTGAAGGTTTCTTTTGGGTGGTGCAAGCAATTACTAGGATTACTAGGATATTGCTATAGGAGGGGGTTCCTCTAGCATAGCGCTAGATACCCTCATGAGACGGCCTTATGATGAGACATTGCTTTGCTCAATCTGAAGCTCTGCTGCTAGGCAGCACACTTGCTGGTGGTTAATGCGTGGGCCTATGTGGCCCAGCATGATTTTGCCTATATGGTGGACAGAAGAGCACTTCCACAAACGGACTATCTGAGGGTGTTGTAAGGCCACATGGAGGCCATGGGGGTGGCACCCACGGCAGTAGTAGTTCAAACGTGGAAGAAGGTGACCAGGTCACTCTGTTGGGTGGGGAAAATTACCATGGAAATGCCACTGTGGAATGCAAATCCACTGGTGGATTTATAGAGGCTGGGGGATTCCATCAGTGGGATCTGAGTGGAATATCTAAAGGTGGGGACTTATGGGAGGAGTCAGGGATGGTCTCCTTTGAATACCTACAAGAGCACTATGAAATGGCAGAGTCCCAGAGATTTTGATAACTGCAGATTAGAGATGCCCTTACCAGGAGCATTGGGCAATTTGAGACAATAGAGGAAGAGACACACCCCTCTTGATTATAGACTGCTTACTGCCCGACTTCACCGGCATGTGATATCCATCATCTACAACACGTTAGTCAGGAACTGCATGAAACAATTGGATGGGGTGAAGGACAGATGGGAGCGGGACATAAGTGTCCTTGTGGAGGGGGACTAGGCTGACGCATGCAGGTGCCCGAGGGAAGAGGCGATCCGGACAGGTTTTTCCTCATTCATCTTAAGATATTACATAGGGCATATTACACATGGACAAGACCTTATGCCATGGGCAGAATCCCTACGTACAGGTGCAAGAAGGGATGCAACAGAAAGGGACCCTGGTACATACCTTATGGGTATGCATGAGGTTGGGGGTGTACTGGTGAACCATTCAGTGGCAAATTGAACAAGTAGATAAAGCCTCGATTGACCTATCAGCACAATTGGTTTGTCTGGGCATCTGGGGGGAACAGACGCTACAATGGTACTCCCTCCTGTTTTGTAATATTGCACTGACAGTGGCTAAGAGAGATATTGTCCTGGCCTGGGGCACAGATAGATCACCAACCTCGACCAGATGGGTGCAGAACATGGTCTGGTGTGTGGTAGCGTAGCAATGGTGTTTCATTCACGGGGATGCCCGAGGAAGCTCAATAAAGAATGGGGACCGTGGTTGGAGCTGAGAGAGCAGGAGATTTTAATGGATGGGAAGTTCAGTAGCCAGATGGCACTGCTCATGCACGGAGGGAAGGTGTGCACCAGTGGGGCTAGGAGGGAGTTGGGGCCGGCAATGAGACTGAGGCCTGCTGTTAATAGGACTTCTGTATGTACCAGTGAACTTCCCGAAGATGCCATGCTATACAGGGGTGGATCTGAGGCATTTCCTGTTTGCTGTTTGTTTGCAAACTTAATGAAATGTTTAAAAAAAAAGAGAGATATTGTTTTTGTTTCTACAGTTGCAGATCTACACGGAGGGGCAGATTTAGAAGCCCCTTGTGTCAATTTTGCACCGTCGTTGTGTCACTTTTGTGACGCAGCGGCAGCGTAAAAGATGCCGCCGATTTACAACGTGACGCATCTAGGGAGATGCGTCACGTTGTGAAGCCCTGCGCCACATTAAACCTACGTCAGGTTTAATGTATGCAGGGTGGGCGTTCCGTCGCAGAAAGCTCCGTAAAAGTGACGCAGTGAAATCTACAAGATTTCACTGAGTCACTTTTATGTCCAAGCTGCATCAAAACCCTGTGCCTGCTTGAAGCAGGCGTAAGGAGTGACACAGCATGTTAGGCATAGGGCGCCCCTGAGCATTGCTGGAGTTGTGTCGTGTTTGTGACACGACTCCAATGCGTGACTTTTCCGTCAACAGATGCGTCAGAATTTACGGCTCATCCATGGTGACGCAAGGATTTGGCATGTTGGCACAGGGAAATTGACGCATCTATACAGATGCGTCACTTCCTTGTAAATCTGCCCCTTAGTTTTCATTATTTTCTCATAACAGCTTTAATGTTTTAAGTGCATTTTGTAGGACACTATGGGTAAGTTAAAAGATAAGTGACTTCTACAAAACGGAGGTAAAAACCTGGGGTAGGGAATTGAAAATGGATGTTAAAAGTTTGAAGACCTTAAGATGAAATTGTGGAAATGAGCAAACAAGCATGAGGGATAGTGTGGGTTGGTGGATGATAGATACAGACATTTGCCTCAGGTATGGAGATTAGAAGGTACTCAGTATGGACTTCTAGATTTAGGACTGGGTGAAGAGGAACGCAGAGGTGTTTGCGATGATCGACTTGTAAAGGATAGGGGGCATTTTAACAGTCATACACACCGTTGCACAAACAACTTGGCTTATCTTTTTCCTTGTGTGCTCCCAGATTGCACAACTTGATTCCAGCAACTGGGGCATTTTAAAACACAAAGGCCCAGGTGTAAGTGTTGCTTCTGCACTCCCCTGTTGCAAAGCAAAACACTTTCGCGTACAAAAGGCTTTTCGCTTTGAAAGTCCCGTGAGCACCCCACTAAATAACATTGTGCCACACAAACCCTGGATAATGGAAGCAGAGTAAATAATCGGGGGGGGGGGACTTTTCAAACACCCGTAGAAGCCAACAGAGAGTCACACCATCAAGATAGCGAGACCTACCATTGCCTGAAATACCAGAGAAGGATTGGAGTGGGTGACTGTAGGAGAGTAGGGTCTGCTATCCTATGGTCACCCCAAATTTTTGCTTTTTGCTTCACTGGTTTTTGACATATTGAGGCTGTAGGCCTGCTAATCAGACCCCCAGCCTGCTGTTCTCTCTACTAAATTTACACTATGCACCCTAGGTGCATAACCAATTGGAAGTGGATCACCCTGTGAGCCCCTGTACCAGTGTACACTAGGTACCCAGGGCATTGGTGTATCTAAGGCCTGCCAGGGGCTGAAGCATGTATTATGCCACCCCAAGCTTGGCCTAACAAATTTGACACAACTGGCTGATCACTCAGCTGGGGTAAGTTGGTGTAATCACCTCTTACTTAGGTGTAGTATACCTATACCTAACCTTAAATGGGACACATGTTAACCTATAAGTCACTCCTATGGCAGGCCTTAACAATCCTGAAGGCAGAGTGCTTGGTTCCATGTGAGATGGTGCTCTGGCATGAGCTGAGCCTGTCTGCAGTGGTCGGAACAACTTCCTTCTACTGTTTCCAGATATCGCGGTTAAATGCTATCTTTGGTTTGGCTTTATCAAAACATGTCGAGTAAGGTGTCATACGAATTGGAATACTAACCCCTCACCAATTCTGGCGACGGGGTTAGCATTCCACCCTTCTAGAGGGACACTACATGTACAGTACCTGAAACCCGGGTAAAATCAGACGTAGCCTCAGCTCCACAAAATGGATGCTGCCACCACAGACACAAGTCTGCCCTCCTGCTGCTGGGAGTCCTTCCAGCTTGGGAGGTGTGGACAAAGGGTTTCCTGCCAGGGGAGGTGCGTGCACCACCCCAGACAGGATTTTGTGTATTGGTCAGGTAGGGCTTGAAAGAAACCAGACATGCCTGAGGCTCACAAGGAGCCTCGGTGCATATGCCAGTTCAATCCGGTCCTGGGGCACACCAGTCCCGGGCCTGGGGCGAGCTGGACAAAGGATTGGGGGTGTAACCACCCCCCTTCCTGGTCCCACCCTTAGGGAGGGACCTAGCAGGTAGTCCGGTCCCTAGAATCCGCTTAAAGGTAGGAGCTGTGTCCTAAGACTTCAGACATCCTGGAATCAACTTGAAACTAAGAAGAAGACGGGAACTTCGACGCTCTGCCGCACAGAGGACTGAAGCCAATCTCCCCTGTGGTCAGGGAGTGACCACCTTGCTAACGCAAGCACCATCCAGCGAATCAACGTCTGCTTTGCCGCCGCCTCCCGCCGGAGCCCGAGCCCAGAGACTGACAAGACCTGGACCTCCAGACCTCTCACCGCCCGATCCACAGTCCCTGAAAAGAGGAGACCCGTGAAGGCACCGAGACACGTGGAGCCAGCCATCTTGAAAAGACCACGACAAGCTGCAAGCGCAACAACCGAGGCTCCCTCCAAGTTGTGCTTTGGGATCTGAGAAGCCCAACACCCGAGCAGCATCTGCACCAAAGGTGAGCCCTCCAGCATCTCCACGATCTGCGTGGGGCCCTTCTGCATTTTGCCACTCGACGCACCTAACCGGTTGCTGGCCCGCTGGCTAGTGGCCATCTTGGCGACGAACTTCAAAAACTACACCACTGGTCTGGTTGCTCCAGACTGGCCCTTGCTCCCCTCCAAAGGAGCAATCCCTCTGACCTTGCTGGTCAGAACCATCAGCTTATTTCGTTTTCCACAACAATTGCTTTTGCCAAGGCTTGTTTGCTTCGATCAAGTCGCCGACACCGCCGACAGCGAGAGCCTGCGTGGGACAGCTCGTGACTCGACTCCTGGATGTCGTCGACCTTCAGGAACCACGTGGCTGCAGAGACAAGCTACACCTTCCTTCCTGTTTGCACCCGACATCGCCTGGTACCCACCTGGTGCCACGCTGGTCACTGGCTAGTGACTGTGAACACTGTCCTCTCTGCTTACAGGTCTTCAACATCTCCGATCCACTCTTGGATCCACTGCACCTCTTCCGGACCGGTCGCCTGCAGCATCTTTGTCCACAGGCTCCATTGAACAGATAGAAGAAACCCGACGCACTTCGACGCCTATGCACCCGCTTCCTGTGGGTGAGGTAAAGCTGGCACTCCGGTGCCCAAGTATAGAGAATCATCTCTAGTGTCTGTGTTTCCAATCTTAAGTTCCTAGTCCATCCGGAAGATCCTCTTTGCAGTAACTTTGTACTTTTTACGCACCCATTGAAAACCTATGGGAGCTCGCGTGTGACTATTTGCTCTGCACACGCAACCCGTGGACCTCCTGGTCACTAACTGAAGTTAGCTCCTTGTAGGCCCAGCGATTCTAGAGGCCCTAGGCCTTTTCCCTTTTCTGTTCATGGTACTTATACCACTATTTTAGTATATGGTTTGAGCGGCCACCAGGGCCTATCCATATAAAGTGCAACTTCTGTGTATTCTACTGTAATCTTGTTTGACGATTTGTGCTCCTGTGCTCATAAAGAGACTCGGGGTTACTTTGAGAAATAAATACATATATATTTTGAATATATATCTGTGTGGTGTCCTTTCATTGGTATAAAAGGGGGTTGCATTTGGTAAAACAGCTTGCTTAACACGTTTCACGAGTTTAGCCTCAAAGACTGCTTAGCCTACGCTACCACTAGGGCAGCTAGTCCGAAAAGGTTGACTTACAACCACACCATAAGGGTTGCTTGGCATGGTACAAGGTGGTCACTTTAACTAGTGAACATCATATACCAGGCCAACTTCTCACAGTGACATCACAGGATTTGTAACGATTGTGAAAAGTAAACATGTGATCCGATGTACCCTGGGGTCTCTACATTCCACAGGATCCCCCCAAGGAAAGATGCCTCTGAGGGCCAGTGTGCGGAGAGCTTTCTTTTTTTCTTGCATTCTTTCATGTCTGTTGTTGGTTTGCTGGTTAGCCCTCTCCTACTTATCCTCACCTTGTGTTGTTAACTTCAATATTGCATATATGCATCTTAAGAGTGGTACACAGTGAGCAGAGAGTGCAAGCTGAGTTTAGATGTCTTGTTACGTGAAGGAAACACATGGAGAATATATTGCTCGGCCTGTTTCTTGTTAGTTCTTGAAGCAGCATGGGTATTTGTATACCTGCATATCTCCTGCCTTAAAAGCTCAAGTATTTGAAAAGGAGAATTTATATTAATTAGTAACAACATCTGCACTGATTAAAAACTTTTAACCTCAGAAGATCCTGTCTCTGAAACTTTACCGGAAGCAGAAATACAACAAAGTAATGGATGCACTTAGACACTCATGATGTGAGAAAAATGAATGTCATGTATGGTAATCCTTAGAACATATGAGACAGTGTTAACAAAAGGTCGAGGGAGGGAGGTTTAATCTTGTGGCACGACATTTCAATGTTGAGGTTTTTGTTGTGAAATGAGTTCTGAGTTCTGATTCGCGTGAATCAAGACAAAGTAGATTTACAAAATGGATGATGGTTTTGTATCTTTGAAGATTTCAGAATATTATACAATTCACTTATTTTTTATTTGCGTTTTGATTGGGAAGGATCTATAAGGTAGATTTGAATACCCTTCGATCGTTTGTATTATTTTTAGGGAGAATCTTCAAAATAATTTATATTGAATGTCTTGCAGCTGGCATTGGACAGCGTTGGGTAGTATCCACCCATCTGTATTTCTATTCAACCTTTGCTAAAGTGTTTTTCTAGATTTTGATGGTGTTGAGAGGCAGACAACCTCCAGCATTTCAAAAAAGATACATAGGTCTTAAGCTGCTGTTGTATAAGCTTTATTTGACAAATAATGTCATAAAAGCTATACAAATACTTTTTAAAAAGAAAAGTACAAACAGAATAAGAATGAGATACAGTAACAAAAAACTCATGTGAACAGACAGTACAACAGAGTAGACTATCGAACCCTCAACACATAATACAGTTGTCCTATTCAATTAATTAAAAGTTGGTACGCCCCATAAAAATATACATTGTATACAATAAAAGTAAGGTAAAAAACGAGAAAAATGTCATCTTAGTAAGAATCTTTATAGTGGGCTCAAGCAAGAGCAGCCATTATATTTACTAAAGGGTTTTGGGTTTCCCTAAGATAGCAGCAGAAGTTAACAGATAAAGTGCTTGTGCATAGGGTCTGATTTTATAGCTTGGCCAAACAACCTTAGAGTCGTGCGATAATTTCTTCACAACCTCCTTCAAATTAGTGCTGTTCCACTCTTGAGAGGGCTTCCCATCTGATAGGCCATGCCTGGCCTAGAAACTTTGCCACACAGCAAGCAAAAAGAGGTCTGGAATCAGACCTAAGGATGCGCAAGGCTCCCTGATAGTCCCATGTACCCAGTTGCTGACAAATCGATTTCAGCCACTTGGCCTGCGAGGTGTTATCTGCCGGGCAGGCAAACATAACATGGGCGACGCTTTCTAACGGGGCTCTGAAGCATGGGCAATCTTTTAATATCTCATTGCTTGAGTGCCATTTCGCGATCATCTCACGGACAGGGAGAGTTCTGAACCTAAAATGTATATACAACATCCTGTCCCTAGGGATCTGGCTTATATCTAAAAAGGGCTCTAAATATCTAATTTGTTTATGTAGATGAAATTTTGGTCTTAAGCACCTTGTTGCAGCTACATTGCTTAACCTACTTCTGAAGAATGTCTAGCAGAGAATTCCAGAGGTCAGGAACATAAAAGAATGGGCTTGTGCTTTATGATGAGGCTGCGTGGAAGAAATAGGTGTAAAGCGTATCTATTATTGCACACACAACCACCAACTACAGAGCATAAATCACATCTGAGGGGCTTATTTATAAGCCCTTTGCACTGCCGGTGCTTCAACTTTTTGTGACATTCCGTGGCGCAGGAGCCTGCTCCTTATTTACCAGGCAGCACTAATCCTGCCTTCTAAAAATCTTTTCCTTTAACGCAGTTTTCTGCATTAAAGGGGTGTGCATTGGGTGTTGCTGGGGCGTTCCCAGCAACATTGATGGCTTTTTGACACAGACCCAGATTTAAGAGAAATCGTAACTCTGACACAGCGCCACCAATGTATGCCTCCCAGGGGAGGCGCAAGTAGGCGTAAGGGAGGCACAACAGGGAGAAATATATTTATTTCTCCTCGTTTTTTAGGTCTCGCCTGAGGCAGCGCATGCGCTACTCTTGCGAGACTTTTAGTAAGGGGGTTTCAAAAATCTGACCACACGCTTTTACTTGTGGCCTAAAGCTTGAGGTTACGCGCACAGTTACGCGCACAGGCGCCATATGGCTTTCCTCTCTCGTTATGGCTCATTAAACGCATTGCCCGCGGGCACCCTTACAGCGCGCGCACATCGCACACCACTCGCCAGACATGCCTCCTTTTATTTATTTATTTATTGTTAACTTTGAGCGCGAGGCGTTCACGCTTGTTTTAACTAGCGTGGCACGCTTGTCGGCCACGCACCTTTCTTTATGCAGGGCTTGACCGTATTTAACTTAGCAAAGTCTGTTTTTCTTTTTAAAGTGCACCATTCCGTGACTTTACTATAACGGCGGCCATGATCCTTTCTTTATAGCGGCTCGACGTATTTACATTAACTCAGTATTTCTTTTAAAGCGCACCCATGCTGTGCTTTTACTTTAATACTAACCCTGGGCGTAGTGGGCGTAGTGGGGCTATGTGGAGCATCGCGTAGTGTGGCCAAATCTACGCACACTCGCACACTCCGCGTAGCCCCACTACGCGCCGCCCGCCTCCCGCCCGCCCTCATTTTAAAATAACTTAAAGTATTTTAAAGTAAGAAAATGCCTTACCTGAGGTGCGGCGTCCCAGGGCTCCCTCTTCCTGGCTCAGTGGCAACTTCTTCCTCACAAATGCGCATGCGCGGACTGCGGATGCACATTTGTGAGGAAGAAGTTGCCGCTGAACCAGGAAGAGGGAGCCCTGGAACGCCGCACCTCAGGTAAGGCATTTTCTTACTTTAAAATACTTTAAGTTATTTTAAAATGAGGGCGGGCGGGAGGCGGGTGGCGGGCAGCTCTGCTCCGCCGTGGCGTGTGCGTAGCGCTGCCTGCTACGCCTACTTCGTGGACCACGAAGCAGGCAGCACTACGTACACTCCACGGGCGGAGCGGAGCACTACGCCCACCCTTATTTAATACTGGCCGCGTACCCACCGAATTTACATTAACTATTTGTTTTTAAAAGCGCACCCATTCCGCTCCTGAGCTTTCACTTTAATGGCAGACATTAATGGTGCCATGCCCCGTAGAGCGCCTTGCTGAAATAATTGGGACTGAAAGGAGGTGGCGTGATAATACGAATGCGAGCAATGGGGCACATGCGAAGTACTGACACTGGGCAGTGATGGGGAGCTTCAAGTTACTGATCAGCGGCTGCAGGGGAAGAATGAAGCAGCCTTCCCCGAAGGCAGCACAGCCAGCACTCCCTGAGCGTGGCAGAGCCCGGTAGTGAGGCCTGGTAAGTACATAGATAACTCATCAGCACTCCCTCCCACTGCTTTTAACTGCATCAGCACTGCAGGCACAGTACAAGAGGCCAGCCACTTAAATTTATCTACCCACCATCACACATGCACCCCTGCGCAAAGCGGGCACCCCTACGTTTATTGGGAAATACTCCTCAGACAGTTGCAAATGTGAGCTGCGGAAAACCAATTTGGTGTAATGGGGCGAAGGCCCCCTGAGTATATGTATGAGGCTACATTCCAAACCTTTTGAAACCCCTTTTGTGCAATGATTAAAACTAAAAGCTCTAGGGCAACTGCTTATTCAGTAATCTTTCCCAAATATAATTCACCAGGTCAACCCTGGCAAAATATACAGTGAAAAGATACACAGAGGTGGAATACCCAGTAAACACAGTATGACATTCTCAACTTTATGAGAAGCCTGTGAAGACACGTCATTTACTATCCCCCGTAACACTTCACCCTGGGGGTAAAGGTTGTGTTACTATATTGGAACTGAAATACGTTTGTGGTGGTTAACCCTCTGAGCTATCTAGGAAACACACTTAGGCTGTGGTTATGCCAGGGAGACACGGGCTCTGGCCGGGCTCAGGTGCAGCCATTACTCCAGGTACTGGTCGCTCTGTGCCCTCAGTACTGCTGCGTGCACTGCAAAGTATACATCCATCCAGCCTTGGAAAGTCCGCTTTCTGCAGGTGTCCCGCACAGCGTTGCCTCATAAAATATTTATAACAAGCCCAGAATGTTTCCACTTTCTCTTCACAACACTCTCACCTGGGGTGGGCAGCCATCATTAAAGACCCACTGGGGCAAACTGGGTGACTTTCAATGTAAAAAGCGCCTCTAATATCGCCTTACATTGTAATACATAAATCAGACAGGTGAAACAGCCTGTAGGAAAGCACACCCTCGGCTCCCCAACAGGTTGGCCGCATATCACACGTTGTCTCAAGCCACGCCTTGGGAGCTCATCCACTCATTCTACCTTTGCATTATGGGACTTGAGTCCTATACTTATGAGGAAAACGCACCATTACATTAAACAGAATGGAAACACTGAAACCATGGCTTTGTACACTCTCTGGTTCTCTCAGAAGTGCTCTGCTCCAGTTTCCACATCAGCTTCTTTAAGGGAACAGTGCACATAATCAGAAAATAATCAACTTTGGTCTTTAGAACAAATTTACGGGCTAAAAACATAAAACGTGCCTTTTCAAACTTTTATTCCCTCAAAGACATGCTCTCGTCCTCTTCTTAGGGTGTCTTCTACATACACAGATAATACCTCTTAAGGCATCTGTTGCCTGCTCTCTCCTCCTTTCTCTCTTTCTCACACACCATTTCTCCTCCTGTATCTCAATGTCAATAACCACTACCTTCACAAACTACCTATCCCTTGCATTCTTCCTTTCTATCTATTCTCTACAGATGTCACCACTATCTATTCACCATGCCATTTAATTCTACTACACAAATACACTACACAACACACAGTTCCACACCACACAAATAATCAACTAACAATTCAAATACAACACACATAATTCCACTACACACCGCATACATCCACTGCACTGCAAAACAAAATACATAGGTAAAAAAATTATCATTTACAACGCCAATAGCGCTAACTCTAACAAATGCGAGACCTATTGCATTGCAAATGCTTGTTCCTTTTTCCATGTGCGCTGCAGAATGCAGCACACATAGAAAGAGGAAAAAGCCTCTTGTGATTGTTTTTGAGCAGGAAGGTTTCCTTCCTACACAAAAACAATCACCTCCGCAATGCAGACACCCTTGCAACATGGTGCAAAGGTGCCTGCGTTGGTGCACAACAGCCCATTATGTGACAGGGCAGGGAAAAGGACAGGAATGTGCCATATCTGATTGATTTGGTGCATTCCTGCCCATTTGTTTTGCCGTAGGGGAGCGCAGCTGGGAGGCCTGCTGTGCTGCCCTACGGCAATAACTCATAAATGAAGACCTACATTTTCTATGGGTACTAAAGGTACCAGCACCCAAGGTAATTTTGGGAAAGTCTTGGTTGGTAAAGCACATTGGCCCTTTGCCGTGAAAAAGTGGATGGGGGGGTCTCAGTGGAACTAGTGGAAGATCTTGTAATGCAGGCTGCTCACAATCATTTGTTAGTTTACTTGCTGTCACCTTTTAATTTCGAGGTCAATGTCACAGTACTTTATGTGTGGGAGAAGGCTCTTGCATCACTTTTAGGGGGGACAATACATCCATATGGTATGCTCCTGCATGGCCCACTGAGTAGACATTACTCTGTCTCTGCCCTGGCCCAACCGATATGTGCATGCTTCACATTATGTTCTGGTGCCTGTAGCAGCAGTGCCAGCGCCAGTGAAGAGGAGGCTGCGGCGGGGTTGCAGTGTTCATGATACTAACACTCCTGGCAGTCTTGTGGCTTCGCATTTGACTTGGGCCCAATTAACCTCGCCACCCCCCCACCACCACAACCACCACGGGTCACAGCAGTGATGTCCACTTGCCGGTGTAGTTTCTCTTCACAATGCTTATTAATTGGTGGTCATTTTTCAGCCATTTGAGGCTACATGAGAACAACTCAACAAATGTATTCTATGACATTGGGTCCTTGTGAGATAGACATTCTAGGCTGGCCCAGCTCAAGCTATTTGACCTCCATAAGATTTAAAACCACGTCAAACATCCACATTGTATCTGCGTGTGGTAATATGCGAGTTGACTGCGAAGATCCCATTTTAATGCAGCCGTAGCAGGCTATACCGTCTATTAAAGGCCCGCTCCCGTGTTAAAGGCCAGAGCCGAAGGCGAGGGACTTTAACAAGGGAACAGGACTTTAATTGCCAGCATAGCCCTGCTACGAAGGGCTATAAGGCTATTAGAACATTCTGCCACTAGAGGGCAGAATGTTCTAACAAATAAAACAAAGGCCTCTGGAAGCTCGAAGGGATTTCCCCTCGAGCTCCAAGAGGGCTTTGTATAAAACATTGGAATGTTGCTCTGCGGGCCTTTACCAGCCCGTAGAAGCATGGAGCACTCCATTGTCTACAATGGAGCTCCCAACATTCCAATGTTCTAATTAGAGTTATAATTTCATACTGTGTTTAATTAGACAGTTGTTTTTCAAATCTAACTATAATTTTTGTTTCCTAAATTCCAATTTCTTTATTTTTGTTGCAAGGTGCGCGCCTCTAACTATATTGGCTTTAAGTTCTAAAGTTCCCTCTTTGCTCACCGCCTTGTTGTTTTCTCGGTTAGTTGTTTCACCTGTGCTATGTGCATTTTCTCTTAGGAAACCCTACTGATTTTGCCAAGCTACCAAGGGTAACACCGTCATTTCCCATATATATCACTTTAGTCTTTGGATTCATATTCTTTGGTTCTTCTGCTATCTCATTCATAGATTCCATCCATACTGTGATCTCTCTCCTCCATAAATTAAGCATTTAAATCCATAAATCTGCATTCTGATGTGCAGGCCATTGTGACCTATGGAGTGAGTGTTGAGGTTATTTCAGGCTTTGGCTGTGCTTGAGTGGAAGGACATGGTTATGTCCTGGCATATTTTCAATTTACTACCCCAGTAAAAGATTAAGCTTTCCTTGCTTTCTTGATTGTAAACTTAATTACGAAACCTGGGAGATGACTGCTCTAATGCACAAGAGCAAATATCTCGTCTCCTGCCTCCTGCTTCATGCAGAGATTGTGTTTTAAAATCTCACACACTGAAAGGCTTACAGAACCTGGTTGATATTTTTAAAAGTTATATGAATTAAACAACAATGGTTCCCTCTGAATCATTCACAAATAGAATCCGTTCACTGATACTAAAGATCAGCGGCTTATACAAAGGGCCACTGGAATTATGCGAATGTGTGGTCTGGCAATTTTCGCATGTTTGTAGATTTGCTGCAATTGCCACATAATCCATCATATGCCAGATTTTAACCCCAAAAAGTTGGTTCTAGCTCAAATGGTTCAAAAGTCAGTAAAAATGCATCGACACGTGTTGCCATGCGGTGGAAGGCCGTTTACACAGGTTGATTAGTTATCTTTCTGTAGCCTATGGCCATATCTGGGTGTTAAAGTGGTACTAATGAGGTACAACTAATGCCCAGACAGTGTTAACAAGATTAAAAATGACATATAATGAAGTAATAATATCACAAAACGTGCCCTATAATGCAAAATAATTTGCCTTTTCTTGCCCCATAATTTACTCAACCCTGCTGCATAATTTGACCTTCCTCTGCCACATAATTGAAGTGGCCTTGCTTATACCTCCAAACGCTTTATATCAAAATAGTAACATTCAATAAACTAAAGCTTATAGGGACAATGTGTTTGAACAATATGTCACTGATTAGGCATCCCCAATTTAATCTATGGCATGAAGAATGTTAGTATACTACACATCATTGGTGACTGCGCTTTGCTTGATACATGAATGACTGCAAAAGTGCACAAAGTACACACCGAAGTTTACACATTTTTCTTTGTTTTCAGAGTTTCTGAGCTATTATAAATGGTGATCGTAAATAGATGCTCCAACTTATATGTATGTTTGTGGTATTTCTATAGTGCTAAACTAGCCAAAAGACAGTGGAGCACCGTGCATTGTCAAAGTCCATCATAATTCCAGCGAGTGATAGGAGACAGAGCTGGTTTGGAAACTGTTAATGCACTATAAAGTAGTGTTCTTTTAAGAGGTGTGTCGTCAACTCTTTCCAAAATTGGAGCAGCTTTAGTGGGGCCTAATGGATGCAGTGATGTTGTTCTAGATCCAAACTGCTTAGATGGAAATTCTTGCTGCTTTGTTTTTCCTTCTTTACATGTCTTAGTCTTCATTCTAATAGAGCCCTGGCTGCGAGTGGGCTGAGAACCATCAGAGATGGTAAGCTTGTCTGAAAGACAAGCTGGGTGCTCGTTTTGTTGGCAGTGTAAATGATGCAGCTGATTTTGAATCTGATGCAGGTTGGCATGGTGTATGAATAGAGTTCCATCAGGTGATGTGACCATAATTCTTAGGCCCTGGATAAGACATTCTATGGCATTTAGGATGCTTATGGGGTCTGAAAAGCCATGAAGTAGTAGTATGCAACCACCAATCAGATGCAAGAGTGCAAGAGCATAAACAGCAGTTCTGAAGTCGCTTTCTAAAAGAAATAGTTTCATTTTCTTCAGACAAGGATGCTGGTACCAGGCTGTCTTTGTTTTTTTTCCTTTTAGCAATGTGTTCTTTAAGGCTGAGGCTAGTGTTCAGGGTAAATCTAAGTGCCTTGGCCTTCCGCGAACGTTGGGGTTCAAAGCCATCAAGGTTCACGTCATTGAGCCAGGTTTCTACTGTTTCTTGATTGTTTTCTTGGCTAATAAGATGAGTTCTGTTGTGGCTGGATTGAGCTTCAGTTAGGCACTGAACATCCAGGTCTGGATGATAGGCAGGCAGTGTTCAGACATTTTATGTCTTAAGGAGAGGAGACTTTCAGGAAGAGTTGGGTGTCATCTACATACTGGTGAATTGTGATGCTGTTATCGGTGACAAGAGCACTTAGTGGCTCACAGTAGATGGTGAACGTGACAGGGGACAGTATGGAGGCGCGGTGGGACTCCACAGGTGATAGTGCTCTGTGCTGCAGTGTGATCTGAAGCCAGACTGGTGTTCATGCAGAAGATGGTTAGCATTAATGTGATCTCTGAGTTGAAGAGAGACTGCTGTTCTCATGCTCTTGCTGATGAAAGGTAGAGCCAGTAGTTGACGAGGTCATCAAGGTCAAATGTAGGTTTCTTTAGGGGTGGGGAGATCTAGTATGTCTTGAGAGTTTCTTGGAATATTCCTCGAGTGAGGGAGGCTTTGACAATGTTGAGTAAGAATAAAAGAGCATCCCCAGATGGATCGTTGATGAAGGATGAGGATAGGACATCATCTTCATAAGAAGTGGCTTTGTTAGAGTTGAACATGTCTGCGAGAGGCACGGCTTTGTAGGATGACCATTGTAGGATTGTTATGGAAGGGAGCGGTGAAAGAGATGTAGCAGGCTTGGTGTTGTTGAACAGTGTCAGATCTTCAGTATTCTACTGTAAGCAGTCCAAAATACAAATGTAGCCAAGGTTTCAGCCCCTTACGTTTAGGGAGTGCATCTTTATTGACTAACACTATGGGGTATATGTGCAACAGAAGTGGTGGAGTGAGGTGTTAGCTGCCACAGCTCAATCCGCCACTTCCGAAATGCAAAGCTGCACCATATTTACAACAATACTTAGCAGTGTAGTGCCAATGCAAGCACCCTTACACCATATGCAAGCGTGTCTGCATGCAAGGAAAAGATTATTTATGCACAGGAAGGTCCCCCTTTCTGTACATAGTTTATGTACAGGAAGGTCCCCCTTTCTGTACATAGTTTATGTACAGGAAGGTCCCCCTTTCTGTACATAGTTTATGTACAGGAAGGTCCCCCTTCCTGTACATAAACAATTTTGAAATGCCATTTTGTCACTTCTATGTGTGCTGCTTAATACAGCACACATGGAAGCCACAACATGACATTTTTTTTAAAGATTGTTTGTGTGCAGGACAGGGATCTTCCTGTACATAAACAATAAAAGGCTTTTTGCTTTTTCCATGTGTGCTGCACAGGGCAGCACACATGGAAAAAGCAAAGCAGAGGAGAAATATTGCATTTCTTCTCGTTTTGCCAACTGAAGACCAGGTTTTCCCTGGTCTTAATTTTGACGCTGCTTTCTATTTACGATGCCCTTGTAAATAGGGGGCAGCGTCAAAGTTAATAGGTGTTGCGGTGGAACACCCTCCACAACACCCACTGCCCACCCCTTTCACGCTAAGAATAGCGTGAAAGGGGGCATTATTTACAAGGCAGCGTTAAGCCATGTTAAGTGGCTTACGCTGCCTTGTAAATAAGACAAAACCCCTATTGCCACAGAAACGTCACAAAAACTGACGTTCCTGTGGCGATAGGGGCTTGTACATATGCCCCTATGTGTCATGGAAACGTTGAAGTCAGGGGTAAAGACTCTCCTAAGGCTGTGTGATTATTGTTAAAAAAGAACTGCAAAATTATCCATTGACAATATTTTAACTTTAGCTCACAAATAATAATTAATTGTAAAAAAAACCCAAAGAAATGACAAACCGCACATATGAAAGAAACTAACAAAGAATAATAGAGATTATGGATTTTGCACACACTTTTAAGGTGGAGTTAGTGGTTCTTTTACACGCCATCCACCTGAACCTTTTCGATGGATTCTGCATAGCTTGCTACTACAAATCAAGCCCAGTGAGTAGGCTTCAAGCCAGTTTTCAGTTTCCTATACAATTATAGGTTCGGTGTAGGAAGATTCTAACTAATACCCGAGATATTTTTAATGAAAGCACGCATTTGTGGTCACACTGACCGTGGAACTTAGCCTTGACACAGCTAGGACTGAAATTGCGATATCACTTTTATGACATGTATATTTAATATACACCATAAGGTGGCAGTGCTGTTTCACACATGGATTTTACGGCATAGTTCTGGCTCTGTCTTTGTCTCTGCTCACCTGCGTTAATACCGTGTCGGTGGACAGCCTTAACTCCAGAATTCCTTCCTTGTAGATCACTCAAACGTGTTCCACGGGCTGCGCCAGCCAAATATAAAAACAGAAGATAAATAAAAAATAAACAGATTAGTGTAGAACCGGTCGTTGTTTGTCACCATGCGATAATGGGAGTCCACGTTGTGTTTAGATCAATTGTATGCGAATGTCGAAGCAAATACTTAAGCAGTAAGTTAGTTTGTCTAATTTATTAACTTATAGTAAGGCCCATATTGGAATCTGGGGAACAATCCTTAGAGGATATTTTTATTCATTCATGATGACCGCCACGTCCACACAAGCGTCACGATGCCGGTGCACCCGTGCGTCCTGATACACTAGTGGTCATTTTTCTCCGTTCCAACATGGCTGACTGCCAACTTTGAATAGTGAAGTAAAAATAAGTTGCTCTGAAGCAAGCGGCCTTGAAGAACTTTGCAGCTGAAGGGTCCTTGACTCCTTGGAAAAAAATTAAATAAAAATGAACAAAACTTGAGGGGTGAGAGATTTTGGGGCATATTTACAAGGGCCATAGCTTCGCTTTTTTGGCTTTTAAAGCCAAAAATACGGAGATAAAAATATCGCCCTTACAAGAGGGTGCTAACATGCATTAGCGCATGTTAGCACTCTTTTTTCCGACTCCTCCTTTGCATCTAAGTGGGCGTCACTGGGCAGTACAACCTTGTAAATATCGCTGATGTGCACATCGCGATATTTACAAGGTGGCCCACGCATTTTAGCATACGTTAGTTTTGGGCGAAAACTGCTGTTTCCGCCAACAACTAACGTATGCTAAAATCATGACTAACCCATACCTAACATGGGGGGTAGATTCTTGTGTTACGACCACATGGTCGTATCAACAAGCATATCGCTGTTTTGCAGGGAACATCTCTGGAAAACCAGCGATGTTCCCTGCAAAACGGCGATCACCCCGCTATCGCTGGAATTTATATCGCCATTGCGCTATGCGTTGTAAATACAGCGCAAGCATGGCGATAAATTCCAGCGATAGACGGCGATAAGTATAAGAGCGCTAAGCGCGCTTTGCGATATTTATCGCCGTCTGTTGTAAATATGCCCCATGGATCGCTGAGAAGGATCAGTGAACAAGTGACGATCATGGAGGGAGTTACGGCTCAGGACAGGTGAGCGCAGGGGTCCTCCGACTAAAAAAACACAGGAATTAATGCAAAAGTGTGTGTGGACTATTTCTAGGATCTTCTTAGCCGCTAAATGGCATGGTCTGATACAGGGCACAAGTCCTAAAAAAACAGAAGTGGGTGGACTAACTTAGTTAATTAGTATGCAAGTGGCATCACAGCGCATGGCATCACGGTGCGTGACATGTTATGTTATGTTATGTTAATAGTTTTTATAAGGCGCACAGCTGCCCCAGCCAAGGGGCGTCCCGGCGCCTGATCAGGTACCACAACACAACAAATCGATACTAGTAAGGGAAAAGGAGGGAATCAGTCAGCGATTGGAAACAGAAAAGTTTTTATGGTGCGCCTAAAGGAAGTAAGGCTGTTCAGGGCTCGAATATGGACAGGGAGAGAATTCCATAATCCTGCTGCTAATACTCGAAAGGAGTGTGACATTACAGGAAGTGGCATCACAAGAAGTGACATCAGATCTTAAGCCCTCACATATATGTTTAGCAGGTGTATCATGAGTACATTTGAGCACATTTCGAGTATACTTGCAAACCCTTCTTATTTAGGCAGAAGATTCACACTTTTGTACGCTACACATAAAACAATGTCGCCTTTTGTCAGAGTAAAGCTTCCTCTGGCCATAGTGCTTAAAAAGAAGAAATAGTGATATATAAATTATTACAATGCCTCCTCAATGCTATTTATTTTTTGCAAATACTCGGAAAGATCAACACATCTGACGTTCTTACAGTGCATGCATGTCTCCTAAACAGAGCCTAAACAAAGTGAAAAGCTGCCTCTCTTAAGTATGTTTGAAGTACTAACAAGATGTGAGCCTCTGTTTCCTCTCTGCTGCGTTTGCTTCTAGGTGTGAGGCACCTGACTGCTGCCAGCCAGAAGACTCCACCAAAAGTAGGCCTGATGACCCCTCAGATTTGGCCTTTGTTAGGGGCCCAGCAGGAGTTAGACATAAAAGAGCCCCATTCCGTTCCCACCTGCAGGTTGTTGCGGATAGAAAGCAGATAACAATGTGCAGGCGCTGCAAAAGTGTCCTGGTGTTTGGAAATTACACCGGGGCGAATTCAGTGGAGCCCAAGTTCTTGGCAGGGTAGACGGCGTCCACCCTGTGAAAAAAGTGGGTGGAAGCCGTCCACCCGCTTGTACCACAGACTCGTGCCCTAGTCTGATACTAACACAGTTAGACAACCACAGGAAGACAACCAACCTTGTTAGCCAGTGCTTGAAACCAAGTGAGGTAAAGTGGCCAAAACCTGATAGGACCCATCCAAAATACCTTTTCTATATATTTATCTGTATGTATGTGCATATGCATATGCTGTGTGTTGTGTGATAACAATAGCTCTTGCCAGACAGCAGAAGCTGTGTGAATGTGAGAGCTAAAATTCACAATTAACCAAAGAGAAAACGTAGTAATGCGAGCGTATACTGCCATCTAGTGGTAAGAACATATTTAGCAGCCTGTTCATCAATAAACAGGTAGGTTTACTTAAAAGTCTGTGGGCCCGATTCACAGAACAAACTTAAGACAAAATCCTAAACTTAGTACCATTTTAGTATTCACAGAATGCACTTACTACTTCTGGTATTCACAGAATGAACTTACTACTTTTGCGATTCACAGAATAAACGTACTACTTTTGCTATTCACAGAATGGATTTACGACTACTAACTTTACGTCCGCACTCGGGCCGGAAATTCCAGCCCGGAGGCGGAGCTTCTGGCCCGGAGGCGGAGTTTCCGGCCCGGAGGCGGAGCTTCTGGGCCGGAGGCGGGGCTTCCGGGCCGGAGGCGGAGCTTCCGGCCCAGAGGTGGAGATTTTAAATCTCCGCCACTGGCCGGAATCCCCACCTCCGGGCCGGAAGCTCCGCCTCCGGCCCGGAAGCCCCGCCTCCGGGCCTGAAACCCCACCTCCGGGTCGGAAGCTCCGCCTCCGGGCCGGAATTTCCGGCCCGAGTGCGGACGTAAAGTTAGTAGTCTTAAATCCATTCTGTGAATAGCAAAAGTAGTAAGTTTATTCTGTGAATCGCAAACGTAGTAAGTTCACTCTGTGAATACCAGAAGTAGTAAGTGCATTCTGTGAATACCAAAATGGTACTAAGTTTAGGATTTTGTCTTAAGTTTGTTCTGTGAATCGGGCCCTATAAATTACTTTTCACAGCAGCAGTTCGGGCCTTAAAAAGAGGACAAAGCCCAGATTTCCCACACTTGTGTTGGCCCTGATTGGCATACATTAGGTAAGTGTCAAAAATGTACTTACAAGCTTTTCTAAATACACAGGGGGAGATTGACTAAATTTCCGCGAGGCTGTGCTGCGTTGCGGAACAGGGAAAGAGCAGGAGAGTGCCATATTTTCAAAGATATGGCTCTCTTCTCCCCTTTCCCTTGCACTGGCACTGACTATAGCTGCTGTGCGCCACCCACACACCTTAGCGCCATAGCGCTAGGGTGTGTCTGTGTGAGTCTAGCATAGGTTTTGTACCCTTCCTGTACAAAATACTATGCCTAGACACGAGGGAAAGCTTTTCCCACTTTGTATGCGTGCTGCACAGTTCTGCATGCATGCAAAGTGTTTTTGTAATATATGTTTATCTGTTTGACAGGGGGTTAAAACAAATAAAAGCATCGTTTGAACAATATTTTTCACAAAAATAGCAACCTCAAACCCTTTCCATTGTGTAATTTTAAAAAGTCCCTGCAAAGCTCAGAACGTTTTTACTGGTTCCTGTCTAGCAGCAAACAGACACTCCCATGCCCTTACTCTGAATTTTTCCTAACCATTCTAAAAATTGAGGAATTTATTGAGTTTTCCTCTTTTGCATTTTAATGGTCTGACTGCTAATATTGTAATAAGTGCACATCCTTAACATTGTGTAAAACAATATTGGAAGTCATTAATATTGTTTAAGGAATATAGCAATGTATTTTGTATCATGGGATTTGTTATCATAGATAAGAATATTATTTTCCCACAGAGGGGTCGATTCCGATCCGGGTCGGACAGCTCTCCGAGAAATGTTCGTAGCCTTACCTCGCGACCGACTTGTACCCGCAGCCGGTCCGTCTAGGCGATGAAGTACAATGCGTATAACTGACAAAAATCCGACCGACACGTAGGCTGTGATTCAAGCTTCATTCTCCGTCCGAGCCATACCTCCGAATGCCGAACCGAGTCACCCGGAAGCAGTATCCGCAGCAGTTTCCGGCCGGACAAGTACGATGCGCAAATCATACGCGCCGGACGGGTCACCACGTACAGCACGTCACAGCATCCGGAAAAGAAGCATATCAGGTACGATTCGCGCTATAACACAATCCACGGCTACGAGATGGACCAGCTTGCAACAGGTACGAGACGGAGCAACAAGCAGTGTGTACGAGACAAACACATCATGAATCCCATCGCAAAGGTCATACCGGTACTGTACATCTATGACCGGATCAGGAACGGACGCGGACGGCGCAGACGGTAAGTCAGACACCCACCACACAAACAAACGACACATACCTGCCAAATGTCACAAACACCCAGAGAATCCATATCCTGTCCACTAGCAACAGGCCACCATAGGGGTTGCATGGCCAGCACCACTACCACCCCCACTCATAGGGCTTATGTTGCCCATCACTCCTGCCACCCCCACACATAGGGGACCTGTTGTCCATCACTCCTGCCACCCCCACCCATAGGGCTTATGTTGCCCATCACTCCTGCCACCCCCACACATAGGGGACCTGTTGTCCATCACTCCTGCCACCCCCACCCATAGGGCTTATGTTGCCTAGCACTCCTGCCACCCCCACCCATAAGGCTTATGTTGCCCATCACTCCTGCCACCCCCACACATAGGGGACCCGTTGCCCATCACTCCTGCCACCCCCACTCATAGGGGACCTGTTGCCCATTACTCCTGCCACCCCCACCCATAGGGGACCTATTGACCAGCACTCCTGCCACCCCCACTCATAGGGCTTATGTTGCCCATCACTCATGCCACCCCCACCTATAGGGGACCTGTTGCCCAGCACTCCTGCCACCACCACTCATAGGGGACCTGTTGCCCATCACTCCTGCCACTCCACCCATAGGGGACCTGTTGCCAATCACTCCTGCCACTCCCACCCATAGGGCTTATGTTGCCCATCACTCCTGCCACCCCTACCCATAGGGGACCTGTTGCCCAGCACTCCTGCAACCCCCACCCATAGGGGACCTGTTGCTCATCACTCCTGCCACCCCCACACATAGGGGACCTCTTGTCCATCACTCCTGCCACCCCCACCCATAGGGCTTATGTTGCCCATCAGTCCTGCCACCCCCACCCATAGGGACTATGTTGCCAATCACTATTGCCACCCCCACTCATAGGGCTTATGTTGCCCATCACCCCTGCCACCCCCACCCATAGGATGGGTGATGCACCACACATCCATTATACACCAACATTAGGTATGTCAGCAAAATACATCCCCCCTAACATCATGGCAACAGTGTGTAGTCTGTGACAAATGCCCACAACAGTGATTATGACTTCGAACATACAATGTAACAACCATCACATGTATGACCAAAAACTGAGTGTGGCCTACACAAGGCAAACATCACTATAGCACTGTATCAATGTAAAACTAACACTCCCTCACTGTGTAGAACAAAAGTTAAGTGTGTGGTTCCAAACTGCAGCAACTGTTGAGCATTGTGGTGATGGGGTCCAAAACGCCCCTCATCACAGTGACCAAAAGGTAAGTGTCATCATGGTCAAAGCTGCAAATGCCAAACAGCATGTATAATTCCTGGTCCCAACACATGAAACACTTTTGGAGCAAAGTAGTGGTTGTGTCCCATACCCACAGAGATGTGGTGAGGCTAACAGTGCTGTGAAAACATAACATACTCTCGACCATGTGCAGACAAGCACCCCACATGGGGGCTGACAATGCATACAGTGTACAATGACACAAAAGCAGAAGTGACCATCACAAAGCATACACACATCTCGAAAATAGACACAAATCAAAACATCCTGTATAGACTGTAGGTTTCAGGTCACAAACTCCCATTCCATGCCAGCAATGGGACCTAACAACCAGGATGAATGTGCAGAAGGATGTGATATGACTCACAGGGACAGCAGGGTAAATCACAAAAACAACATCCAGACAATGGCCCACAACAGCAATACCAATGCACTGGTGCAGATGCATAAACACAAACAGGCAACCTCACACTGCACATCTGACACAACATGTGTGTGTGTGTCTCAGTATCCGCAGCCAATTACACAACACATGAGGGGGTCTGAACCACAGTGAGACAGATGTGGACACAGTGCCATACAAAAGTAACCCATCAATGGACCCCCCCTTAGTGGGCAATCAGGCATTGTGAGATGAGAGGGAGCACAACAGACACATGTGACACAAGCTGGAAGGAACACCAACTAACACAGCAAGAGACTGACACACAACAGCACTACCCCCAGGGACCAGACATTGGGGTGACACAAGAATGCATGATACGTCCACTGTAATGACAAAGGTAGTTGTAGTACAAACTGTGAAACCCAGACATGTGTCCTGTGCCACAAACGTACATCACACCTACACAAACACAAACCACTCCGCATGGCCCGTCATCCATGGATAAACGGGAACTAGGGGCCCATCCATGCAAACATTTACATCAGTCCACCCTCAACACCACACACCCTGAACTGCACCAATGTGCATCTGTGAAACCCACATGGACAGGTGACATTGCACATGCACCCGTGACAAACACAGTAATGTTGGGAGGAACTAAGGTGCACAGATTCATCACACAAGGACAGTCTACAACCCTGGTGAATGACAGACATACTGCACAGTATGCGGTACAGGGCCATGACGTCAAAGCTCCCGTAACCTTCGGAATACCTGCCACAGTCCCAGGACAATGCAGACGCCAAGGAGAACCACAAGGCACACATGCTGACACCTGCCAACATTGCAGCCCTGAACCTGACAAGTGGGAGCAGTCACACACACATACACATGTCTCAATCACTGAAAGATACCACCTAGGGACAACTACATGATATTGCAAACAAACAAGTGCCTTGGCGACCCTTGACTGTGTCCCATCTGCGTCTGACCACATCATCACCACTCAGAACTGACAAATCCCAATGATGAAACACCAATTAACAGTAATGTGTCCTGCACCCACACATCTGGTAGCCCATGGCAAAGTTGTGGGATGAACACAGTACAACTCAGCAAGCATCAACAACAGGAACATATCAAGGGAACAGTGCCTGTGTATGAAAAGGGATGTGGACACACACACCCATATTCACACAACACACACCATGGGCCCAGGCAATGTCATGGAACAACACACTTACTTGAGGGGACTCAACTCCTGTGGAAGCTCAGCTGTGCCAAACATAGTCCCAGCAGGTCTCAGTCATGTCAGCAGAACACTTGGTCAGTCAGCCATCAGTTACCACACAATATAGGCTCTGGCCACAACAGCGTGGGTACGGGAGTGTCCCTTAAGTCATCTGCACATACTCAATACATATGTCCAGCAAGTAGCACAGAGGACGCAGTTGTTCCTACACCAATGATACCCACACCTGCATGTCCAGTGGAGGTGTGCCCACAGTCAGGGAAATAGACAAATTGGACAATGGGAAGCACATCATATGTGCATGTGTGCAAGCCACAGATGTGACCATGCAAATGAAATGTTTACAGAGATATTCACAAATTGTTAATCATGACACACCCAGTTAGCTGCAAATGATGATATGGATAACGACCAGAATAGGATCTCATGGACCACATGGAGTACCTCACATCAACACCTCAGCTTTACAACATTTGAAATCCAGCATTACAACTGCAAGGTCATGCTAAACATCATCAACATAATGCACAGCTAAATCAAATTCACAAGGATAAAGAAAAATGCTTTATTCAGCAATTTTTAAATGCAAAGTCCTTTCAAAACAAAGGCCAATGGCCAGCCCATATCCAAATGACAAAAAGTTAACTTGAGTGACAACTGTCACACGTTGCTTGCTTGCACTGGTAAGGACAGGGGACATCCCCTCGGAGGGGCATACATGGTGGCAGGCCAGGCACCGCAGGGACAGGATCAGGGCTCAGCAGAAGGAAGCAGTGAAGGGGTGGTCAGGAGAGTCACTGGCAACTGCAGTGGAGCTGACTGAAGTAGTGGGTGCAGTCACAACTGTGGGGCACAAGTCAGATGGGGTGGGTGCCGGCACAACTGCAGTGGGCTGGTCAGATGGAGTGGACTGGGTCCCCACTGCAGTGCCCAAGTCAGATGGGGTGGTTGTGGACTCCACTGCAGTGCCTAACTCAATGGGAGCGGAATGGTTTCCAGGTGAAGTCGGCAGGACAGAGGGGGGGGCGCGGTCCCCACATCAGTGGCACAAACTTTCTGACCGGGGGTGGTGGGGTTGGAAGAGCAAGTGGTAGGGGGGGAGGGCCTGAGCATTTTGGGGATGGTGTATCTGTGGGTGGGGGAACCTGGGGCAGGGTGTGGCAGGGGAACCTGTGGAGTGGTGGCCTGGGGGATGGTGGACGGAGACTTCGTCGTGGAGCTGCGGTCGGAGGTGGGGTCTTGCTCTTCCGGCTCTGGGGGGACTTGCGGGTGGGGGCCTCAGTCTGACTGTGCCTGGGGGAGGGTGTCCAGGTGTGAGGGGCACTCCCCTCTATGTGTAGGGACATCCTCTTCCCCTTGTAAGCTGGATCTGCTGGGTTGGTGGGGAAGAGGCCAAGGTCACAGAGGAAGAGCTTCAGGGGAGATGGGGTTGCAGGTGAGGCAAGGGAAGGGGGCTGGGAGGGAGAGGTATCAGAGGACTGTGGAGTGGTTGTGGATGACTGTGTGTGTGTCTACAAATCATCCCCTGTGAGCGTGGTATCAGTCCCCTGAGGTTGCTTGTGTGCACGTCTAGCCCTTGGTTTGGGTGTTTGTGTGCTGCCCGTGTCTGTGGGTTTGTGTGAATGGGCTGGTGTGTGTGTGCTTTGGACAGGTAGGGTGCTAGGAATCGTGAGTGGTGCAGGGGTAGGAGGGGTGCAGGACTGTTGGAGGAGGGACACTGCTGCCATCAGGGAGGAGGCCACGGACTGATTGGTCCTCTGTAGGGCAGACATGCCCGATGAAATGCCCTCCATGAACGACACCAGTTGTGTCAACAGACTGGTGTGTGCATGGAGGACACTCAGCATTGATGTGTGCCGTACATGGATCTGTCGAAGCAAGTCCACAGACTCCTCACTCAGTGCAGCAGGGGACACAGGGGCAGGGGGTGCGGTGCCTGGCACAAAGGAGACATGCTCCCGAACATGGGAGCCTCCACGGACCTCTGGGATGGGAGACGATGGGAGGGTGGTGGTGGGGGCGGTGGCGGGGACAGCCTCTCTAGCTGGGGTTTGGTGGCTGCTGACACCCGCCTCCACAAGGGAGTCATCCTCTGAGCTGCTGTGGCCCTCAGCTGGGGTGGATGGTGCTGAGGACTCCTCGGTGTGGCTCCACTTGCCCTCCGTGCCACTGGGTCCCTCCGACTCCTCACCTTCTGTCCCAGTCAGGCTCTGTGGCTCCTCCTTGTCCGTGGAGCTGTTCCCTCCTGTGGCCATGGATGAATCTGGATAGAATTAGGAAAAAACAACATCAGTCACCTTATTTGACTGCACACACCACAGTGAGTACGGCACATCACAAGGCAAGCCCTGGCATCGTCAGCTGAACACTGCTCAAAGGGCTCACACTGTTTAGAATAACCCAATTGTCAGTCTCACCATCAAGCAATGCACTCATATCCCTCCTGGACTTGCAGCCATATGTCTGTTGCATGTTGGATGCTAATACCCCAATGTGCCGACATGCACCACCTACACATTTGTTGGACATGCAAGTGAACATGTAGGAGTATGTCACTATACACACATCACATCTCTTGCCACTGACTCAGTACAGGTGTCAGGATGAAGGGATGGCCAGAGTCTCATTTCACATGCTTGTTTTACATGTCAGCAACACACACTATGATGTTCTCATGTCCTGATAGTCAATACCACAATGGGGTGCATGGAGCACATTTGAACACAATGCAGGATCACTCATAGCAAGTTAAATGCCATGGCACTGGCATGCCTGGAAAGTCAACACTGTCTTCTGTCGCAGGGGCAGGGCATCCAGACAACAACGTATGCACTGTGTCACAATCACAGCTCATGGGTAAAGCAAACTCTGCAGCTGACAAGTGCACTTGTCCATCCCCTGCAAACAACATATCCCGGACCCAGAAGATCCCACATCATACAAAACAGACATATGAGTCTCTGCGAACACAACTCCCTGTACATGAGCACATCACAGTCTGCTGTGCATGAAACACAGCTGCCTTAAGTGCACAGTTGCATACACCATTGTGCACTGTCAAGTGATCACACACCTATATGTCACACAGGTATTGTCTCTCATAGTCACATCTCAGATGTCCTGATGACCCTCAAACTCATGAACACCCCAGTTGTGGGGAAAAGGAGGCCACACCACAATGACAGAGAGGCAGACACCTGAAGGCACATGTCACTAAGCACAACCTGTAAGTTGATACACAGGAGTGGGATTACAGAATGTTTCTAAATGCCCTTTAGTAGGCATGACTGCCCAGGTCTACGTGAAACAGTGCTTAGCCCTGGACAGTAGTCAGGTGGCTAAGCAAGTGTGACACACTTGATATACATACTCCTGAGGCACACAAATTGGAGTCCCCTGCTGCATGGGTTTGTTTGAAATACCCCAGCCACATGTGGCGAGTCAGACCAGCAATTGTAACACATATCAAGGGCACACACAGATCACATGTCAGATCTCAGGCATTGTATAAACAATTGACCCACCCATGAAACCCACAACAGAGTCACGGTAACAGATGCTGTCCGGAAGCTGAAACATAGCTGACTGCAGGGACACAGTGCCCTAGTGACACAAGCAACAGACTGTAGGGTCCACACCTGTGGATCAGATGAGGAGGGTGCATCACACAATTGAGGGACATGAGTATTGGACTACTAGACCTACGTAATGTGGAAGTGTGACCAGGCCAAAAGACTGCAATTAGCATGTCAGACATAGTACACAGATTAGGCATGGATTTACCCTCTCCTTGCTGCTGTCTGCCCTTTAGCTGCCCATCCAGGTCCGTGAAGACCACCGCCAGGATCCTGGGCATGTGGGGGGTCAGTGTCCGATTTAAGCCCCTCCTGCGAGGAGGTGACAGCTTCAGCTGGACCCTTGCGATCCTCCGGGTCCAGCCCGAAGGTCCTGCCACCTCTTCTGGCAGTTGCGGATCCGGCGCTTTTAGACCCCCACCAATCGAACTGCCCGGGCGATAGTCAGCCATATCTCCTGCTTCTGGCGGGCATCAACCTGAGAGGATGACAAAGTTAAAAGTCCATTAACACACATGGCCCATATTTGTGCTGCACACAGTTGGATATACATGTCGTCATCACAAAGGAAAATGAGTTACACAGGTAGTGCACCCATGGAAATGGACAAATGCCCTGCATGTCTGACATGTTAACAATGCCTGGGAAGTTTAAACTTGCACAAATGCACTTTAGCTGCAGAACACCTGTTCATTACATGTACCTACACACTTTGGGGGATGAAAGTACTCAGAGAGTACGCTTGCCACTGGTGTACACACTGCTAGTCAGACAACATGCACAATTAGGAAGGCAGTGGACTGCACACTCACCTGCTCCTCTGGTTTCCCATACAGCTTGCAGTACTGTGGAAGGAGCCCGTCCAGCAGGGCCTGGTTCTCCTCCTCAGTGAAGGCTTGGGCCCTCTCCAGAGTACGTGCCATAGCAGTAGCCAGAGGATGCAGAGACAGCAGCAGTGGTAGCAGGGATGTGATCCAGTAGCATGTAGTGCAGGCAAGTGAGCTCCCTGGGGGCCAGCCAGCCTTATATATGTGCTGCAGAGGCAGACTCTGTGCCATGTGTCCCAAGTGATAGGTCCAAAACGGTTGCATTCTATAAATCTGGCCAATCCATGGAAATGTACGACTCGTACACGTCTTCCGCATCGTTCACATCTTCACCTTCATAAAATCCTATGAATTGCAACATTGTTGTAGGCATCCAACTGAATCTCCAGCGCACGACTCGTACAAGTTTTGAATCCGCATCCGTCTCCATGACAGTCCAGAGCCAATGGGTGCGCACGGCTCGGTCAACTGATTGTACAACGCGTAGTTTGAAAATACACACGCACCCGTCTCCATACGATTCAATGGCCAAGGCGTACGCCAGTCTCGGTCCATGCCTGCCCGACGCGTATGCATGATAGTCACCCGCGTCGGTCCTCATTGCAGTCAATGGCTAAGCGTACGTACGGCTCGGTCCTGAACTGTGCAATGCGTACGCATAGTCACCCGCGTCGGTCCTCATTGCAGTCAATGGCTAAGCGTACGCACAGCTCGGTCCTGAACTGTGCAATGCATACGCATAGTCACCCGCGTCGTTCCTCATTGCAGTCAATGGCTAAGCGTACGCACGGCTCGGTCCTGAACTGTGCAATACGTACGCATAGTCAGCCGCGTCGGTCCTCATTGCAGTCAATGGCTAAGCGTACGCACGGCTCGGTCCTGAACTGTCCAATGCGTTCGCATAGTCACCCGCGTCGGTCCTCATTGCAGCCAATGGCTAAGCGTACGCACGGCTCGGCCCTGAACTGTGCAATGCGTTCGCATAGTCACCCACGTCGGTCCTCATTGCAGTCAATGGCTAAGCGTACGCACGGCTCGGTCCTGAACTGTGCAATGCGTACGCATAGTCACCCGCGTCGGTCCTCATTGCAGTCAATGGCTAAGCATACGCACAGCTCGGTCCTGAACTGTGTAATGCGTACACATAGTCACCAGCATCGGTTCTCATTGGTGTGACTTTTTGACGGCTTCCACACACAAATGCTTGCCAGGGACTCAGGTGCACACCTACCACACTACAGCATGCGCCACACTGTGTCCCATGGCACGTAAGGCTGCATTCCCTGTGTGTTTAGGGGTGGCAACATTTGGTTTGTTGTGTGGCACTCTTGTGCAGCCACTCCCAGGCTGTGCACGTGTTCATGGGGACAGAATCCTTTGTGTGTTGTGTACATTTCCACTGTGATGTGCAACTGTACCGTTATGGGCATGAGTCATGGACACAGTTTCACGTTGGATATGTTTAGGACATGTCACATACACCCTGAGTCCTGGGGGTGATGGTATGTACATCACAGTGAGACCTATAGCCCCATTTTTGATGTACACCCACAGTCTGTGTGCATGTTGTGTCTCAGATGTGGCTGATCAAATGTGCCCAATGGGAGGCAGTCTCCACAACCATGTGGTTTGTGCATCAACACTCATGTTGTGTGTGTGTCTAAGAAACGTACATGTAGGGCCTGCAGCGACAACAGTGGCCACTACCTGTGGGACTCACGGTTGTCTTGTGGTGTGTACATGATACGCCATGTCATGCCAGTGTCCATGTGGCAATACAGGGACCCTGGGTATCTGCATGGCAAAGAACTGTGATGCCTGGGAGGCATCAGGCCTCACTTGTCACTGTGGTGTGTGTTTGTAACGTCACAGCAGTACATAGGTAGTGTGACACAGCCCAATGATTGGCCATTGCACTACATGGGACTTATGTAGACATGTGGACTTGAGATGTGAGGTGATGGGCATGTAGGTGATATATGTGCCCATGCCCAACAGCACACACCTCAGTACATTATGTATTGTCATGATGTATCATGTGATATGTTGTTTGGTCATAGCCACATGGGTGGATGAATCGACAATCTTCCTTTGTTCATCTCTGTACTGTAGGGAACCAGCTGTCCATAGACCGTTCCCAGACCTTGGAACTATGCAGGAACGCGACTGCATCCGACGGTACCGCTTCACCAGGCCACTGATTGAGGAGTTGGCGGAGCAGTTGGCGCCACATCTGCTACCTGGCCGGACATACCCTACAGCACTGACCCCAGAGGTGAAGGTGATGGCAGCCCTGCACTTCTTTGCTACTGGTACCTTCCAGTACACTGTGGCTACTGCTGGTGGTATGTCGCAAACTATGTTCAGTCGTGTGCTACGCGATGTCTTGGAGGGGATGTTGCATTTCCTTGACCTGTACATCAAGTATCCTAGCCCAGGTCAACTCACTGAAATAAAGGATGCTTTTTATACACTGGGGAGGATGCCGAACGTCATCGTATCTATTGATGGTACTCATGTGGCCCTGGTACCACCACAGGCACATGAGCAGGCATACTGGAACAGGAAACATTTCCACTCCATCAATGCTCTGGTGGTATGTCTTGCAGACATGTGTATCACACATGTGTGTGCACGTTTCCCCGGTTCTGCGTTCGATGCCTACATCATGAGGAGTAGTCGCATTGCAACGCTAATGTCACAGATGCCAGTCCAGCATGCATGGCTTGTCGGTGTGTACTGACTGTTTACCATTGTGTGTGTTTGGCAATGTTGTATTCCACCCTCTTTCAAAACTCAGCTAATTGTTCAATTGTTTGTATGTAGGTGACTCCGGATACCCCAACATGCCGTGGTTGCTGACACCCCTCAGGAACCCTGTGACACCAGCTAAGGTGCGCTACAATGAGCAGGAGGGTGATTGAGCGAACATTTGGTCTCCTGAAAAGCCACTTCCACTGCCTGGACAAGACCGGAGGGGCGCTCCCATATGACCCTGCAATGGTGTGCAAAATTATCCTTGTATGCTGCATGCTACACAACATGGCAGTGCGGAAGAAGTTGCCTCTCATCCAGGATGACGATGACCAACCTCCGCCACCTGTGGATGATCCTGGCCTGGGCCACGATGCCAGTGATGATGATGATGAGGGTGACGTCCACACACAGCTCATTAACAGCTTCTTCACCTGAATGTGAGTTTATAGGGTTGTTATGTCAATGTATTGAGTTAGCCTGAAATGTGTTGGGGCTGCTCTGTGGCTGTTTGAGTGTGTCTGTGTGCCACTTGACTGGTTGCATGCAGTGATGTGTCCTTTCAGGTGGTCTGTACTCCACAATAGTGTCGAACTGCTAATTTGTTTCTGTGTAGGTTTCTTTTGATATGTTTTGTGCATGTGTATTGCATTTCTATCCTGTTCTGCTGTGCTTTTGACTGTATCTTGTCTGTCCTTCCCATGGTACTTTGCCTGTTGTTTGGTCAACACTGACCCCCAACACCCAGAATCCAACACCAGTGTGGAAGTTGTCAATTCCCATCAAGTGATGTGCCACACACCCCTGGACTTCAATTCTCCAACACTTTGTGACTTGTGTCCACTGTAACGTACAATCACCTTGCAACTATTGTGGAATAAACATGTTGATGATGTGTAATGAACCTGTGCTACGCTTTGTTAGGTGCGTTGTCTGTCTTCCCACATCTGACTGACATTGGCTTACCTCACCTGTGGGCTTGTTACCACTGACTGTGGATAGGTGTGGTGTCTGTGCATACCAATGTATTTCAGGTCAACATCATTGTGTGGGATGAGTAACATGGACATGGTGAGTATGTGTTGTGGTGCCATAGTGGTGTGTCTCCCTCACATGTGTCACATCACCATGACTCACATAACGGTGGTCAAATTGTTGTAGTATTTGGCATGCACTGTGTTGTTTAGCAGATCAACATCTCCAATGCACATGACAAGTTGGAATCACAACAGAGGCAAGTATGGTGTCCTGGTGAGTTTATTTACAAACATGTGTGAGGATAGTGCACAGGATGGTGTGTGCTGTACATTGGGTTTTGAATCCAAAGTTCACATTAGAGTTGGAAGTGTTGGTAGCTGAAATGTCCAGAGTAAAGTCCACAGTCATCTGCTACATTGGACCAACATGAACCCTACATGTCATGTAGGCGAGTTGTGTCAGATACGACAAGGTGAACGGGTTGCGCACAAATAACATTGTCCAGAACAGGTTTAGAGGCCCTGGGGGAAGTGCAGGGACATCTGCGTCTCACTTGTCCTTCTTCGGATGACCCCTCTTCTTTGGGGGAGGGGTCCTCAGGTGCAGGCATCTGCGGTGCAGGGGACTCTCCACCAGTCATCCTCCCTCCCTGTGGCAATGGCAGATGGTGTGGCAACAGATGTGGCCACACAGGGAGGTGTGGACATGTTTGTGCTTATCTGGCGGAGGCATTGGAGTATGTCCCGATGCACCGCAGTAAGTGCATCCCACTTTGCCTCCATGTGGGCATGGTGGGCAGCCTGCTCCTGTTGAATGTCCTTGAGGATCCCGACTACCTGGCCGAATTCTCCGGTGCTATCCTGGTACGCATCTATGATGCGTGCCCGTTGTGGGTCATCATGCAATCCAGACCCCTCTGCAAGGCGTGCCCTCTGCCTACCACCCCTCCCAGCACCCCATCCACACAGGCAGGACCTGCGGCGGCACGCACAGGTGACACTGGGCCCCCTTGGGTGTTGTTGCTGGTGGTGTTGTCCGTAGTTTCCTGGGGGTCCTATGTCCCTGTGCTGTCGGTGTTCTGTGGCCTTGGTCTGTCCATGCTGGCGGGGGTACCCTGTCTGTTGCCAGATGCTGGAGGCGTGGGTACAGGGGGTGCAGATGTTGGTACTGCTGGTACTGCATGATGACTCACACCGGAGGTGCCAGGTTGTTCGTCGTCATCCGAAGAGGACAGAGACGGATCCACATCAGAGAGCTGAGGGTCCACCAGAGTCTGGGACAGGGACTCCTATTCATTTTGCCCTGTGTCCCCAGCACCACCTGTGTTTGGAAGAGACACACAATGTAAGTTATGTTTCTACCGGCATCAATGGTTCACATACATGACATTTTCTACTGTACGTCAGGATGCGTGTCTGTACACTGCTTTGTCCAAGGTTGTCACGGACAGAGATTGATATTGTTGTGGCACATTGCCCAGCCAAAATGAAACATTTCAATGTGCATGTCGAAATGTGTGCATGCCCAGCTCATGTATAGATGTGTCTGTACATGGCCATTACTACTCAAGGGCCATGCCGTTGCTGACACAGGTGTGTCATCCCTGTACACATTTGAGCTTTATCAAGGACATACATGCAATTCCACTGAGGAGATGTTCTAAGATTGGGGCATGGGTGGTAGCAGATTTTGCTAGTCCTTGTGTGTCACATTGGTGTATTGGTACGACATGGTCACAGTCTGGTATGCCTGTGATCTCTTTGGAGAAATTGTTTTTTTACAGTGTTCCTAGTTCCCATCTCATTTCATACAAGTGATGATGTCACCATCGTTAATGAGTCTGGTGCTGAGTTTTGTACGTGCATATGTGATTTGACTTGTCAATGTTCTCCATGGTGACATGGATTGGGCAAGGTAGCACTCTGGCTTTTCAATGCTCATGACAGTGAGAGCCGGTGGTGTGTGTGTTGCAGTTTGGCTGCTGTGAGTAGCATGTCTCCTCTAATGCAGTCCAGGTTAGACCTTGTGTCTACAGTGTCTATGTCAGTGAGTGGTGTGTTGTGTGAAGGATGCATATGTTGCAGCACGATGTAGGAGTGGAATGCAGCTCACAACAGCACCGAGAGTGAATGAGACCATGCTATGGTGTCGGCTATATTGGTGTGTCCATTCCATTCACTGTCAGATGTCCCCTGTCAATGATGTATATGTGAGTTCCTGTGTGTTTTGTGCAATGTACTATATATGGATCTCCACACTTGTCATCTGCAAGACACACCTCCCCAGCCAGGCCAGGGGGCACCCCTGGACACTGCATCCCCAGACAGTGAGTTTGAACATATGGTTGCAATGCCTGTGTGTGCGTCCATGTTTTGTTTGGCCAGTGCATATGTGTGATTTTCAGCCACATCATTTCTCAGGCCCACGTGTTAGACATCTTGCCCGGGCATCATCTTTGTGAGTGACTGGTACCACAAGTGCAATGTGTTTTAGCATAGAAGGTGTGTGTATGGCCAGCATCGGTGTTATTTGTTTTCAAGTCAGGGCCTCCTTCTCACCCAGGCCAGTTATCCCATCATGAAGCGTGCTTCCATTTCAGTGGGTGCAGGTTAACTTTCAGGATGTCAGTCAGTGCAGTCCTGGTGTTTGTTGTTTCCCAGTTCCCAGCATGGCCTTGTGCTCCCCACAACAGAGCCCAGTGTCAGACATCTTGTCAGTCCATTCCCACTCTATGTGAGGCGAGCATGGTTCAGTGTGAGTTTTCTGGGCCATGTGGGTGGGTGGGGAATGTCTGTGACTGCAACTCCCATCATGCTCTTGGCTACACCCCCCTTCCCAGTGGGGTGTATCTTTGGGTGATATTTCACTACAGTGAGTCAATGCATTCTACCCGGTGAGTTGTGTGGAGTTTGTGTTGAGGGGTGTGTATGTCTCCACATGCTGGTAAGTTTGGTCAGAGCTGTCAGTCCTCCTTCCCACCCGGCCAGACATCCCACCATGAAACGTGCTTCCATTGGAGGGCGTGCAAGTTGTCTTTCAGGATGTCAGTCAGTGGTGTCCTGCTTCTGATTTGCGCACAACCCCTACCAGGGACTTGTGCTCCCCACAGCAGGACCCAGTGTCAGCCATCTTGTCATTCATTTTCCACTCCCTGTGATGTGGGCATGGTTCAGAGAGGTCTTGATGGGCCAATTTGGAGGGGAAGCATTATCTGTGACTACAAACCCCATCATGCTTTTGGATACACTCACGTCACCTAAATACCCACTATTCCTTCCTGTCAGTCAGCTGCACTGTGAGTTAGTGTTTTGTGGTGGCAAACCGTCTGACAGTGTTTATTTGGCTTTGTGCCACTGCCTTGCTCTATTTGTTGGCAGGTTTGTACATGTCATGACACAGTTACAAGTCACTTTGAGATGGCAGGTATTGTGTTTGTCTGACTAGCATACACATCTTAGGATGATTATCTATTGGTTGCTGTGGCTTTGCTAACGTTGCATCGTTTCACTGTCCCCTTGCCACACAATATTGAGTATGTTGGTTGTGTATTCACCAGGCTCTGGTATGTCTGCTAGACCATGGACGCTCTCTGGTGGTAAGATGTCCCGCACTTTCTCCTCCCAGGACCTGAAGTATACTGGTTTGGCAGGAGGGCCACCGCCAGTGCGCTGACTCAAGGCGTGATCTTTCTCTATGAGTTTCTTGACCCTCCTGCGCACGTCATACCACCTGTTCTGGATATTGTCCTTTGTGCACAACGTTGGTGCTTGTGCGTTCACCTTGCCCACAATCCTCACCCACATCTTTGTTTTCTGTGACATGTGGTCCTTTGGACCAATGTACCAAACAAATGTGGCTCTACTCTGATGATCTCATCTACCAGCACTTCTAACTCACTATCTGTGAACTTTGGATTCTTCTTTGGGGGCATGGTGATGGGTAGTGGTGGTGAGTGATGTGTGTGTGAGGGTGCAAGTAAGGGTGGGTGAGTGTCAGTTTTGCTAGATGTATGTGTGGGTGCTTTAGGTGAGGTGCTAATGATGTGAAAGTTGTGTGATGGGTGAGTTGTGAATGTGTCTGTGGTTGCTGTGTGATGGTGTTTTCTGCTGGCTGTTGTCTTCTATTTGCAAAGGATCATGGTAGTGATTGATGTCCTTTATATAGGTGGAGTTGTGGGTGTGTCTTTGTTCCAAGTTTTTTTGGGGGATATTTATTGGCTTTGTCATTGCTTGTTTGGTCCTTTTTTTTGTATTTTTTCCTTTGGGTTTTCTAGGCATGAAGGAGACGTTCTTCTGACCGAGACGGACGCTGATGTTGGCTCGTGCGGGCTTCTCCGGCTCCTTCACGCTGACTTTCTTCTGTGTTTCATACGCGTCGGTTGTGGAGATCTCTATTGCTTCAGGTCCCTGTTTTCTGTGCGTGTCGGTCATGCGACTTGGGCTCCGTGCGAGTCGGTCTGGGCTTACACGCATTGCATCGTATTGCGCGGATCGGACATCGCGGGTACGTGTCGGTCGGGTTCATTCCTGGCATGTGTCAGTCGGTGCTACTCGTGTCCGTTTTCCGGGCGAATCACGGTTTTCCCTACGGCTCGGTCGTACGGCTTGTATTCCGTACGTGTCGGTTGTAATTCACACGCGTTGCATCGTACTGCATGGGTCGTACGGCGCTGGTCCGTGTCAGTCGGTCTCCGTTCCGGGTCTGTGTCGGTCGGTACGTTTTGCGGCCGGAATCGGCCCCAGAGTATTTAATATAATTGAATATAATCTCTTTGTATATAATAGTATTTATTTTATGTTTTTAGTTATTTATTATATATGTTTTAGTTAAGAATATTTTTAATGTAAATGGATTTAATTTTGAGTATTTTAGGAGGGGCTGCAGGGTTAATATGGGGAATTGTGTAGGAAGTGTAATTTTAAATATTTATTTTTATTTAAAATGATACTTTACTTTCATTTGTAATAATTTCAAAAGATTGAAAAAAAAAGTCTGTGTTTTGTTTAGTGATTTATTCAAATGTATTATTAAGTATTTGTGAAATAAAGTATAAAATGTTTGGTGAGGTTGATTTTTAATTTTCAAATTATGTTGTGAAATTATGTTTTAATAACTAATCATTTAAATTACGTTTTGATAAAAAAGTTTTTTATTTAAGACCTCTTTTCAAGTAATGTGTTAGTGAATAGTGTTGTGTTAGAAGTTTATTTAATGCTTTCAAAGATTTTTTAGATATATTTTTTGTAAATCTTTTACAAAGTGTATATGAATTAGTTTTTGTGTGTTTTAGGAGCAGGTCTACAGTTAAGAGGGGAATTGTTTTCATTTTTATAAATATTTGTAATTCAATCCCCCCCACCCACCAAAGTACATTTTTCTCAATGTGGTGAAGTTTGGAGTGGAAATATTTAGGGGGCTATTACGATATGAGTCGGAAAGCCTCCGACCACAGGTTGGAGGCTTTCTGAATCACATCGTAGGTTTCCAATCCGACAGCCTTATTATGATAAAGGCTGTCGGATTTGAAAACGGCTGGTCGGACCGACTGGCTTCCAATGGGCTCAAGGAGCCCGTCGACCAGTCGGAGGCCGCTCATAATACCCTCTGTACAGCGTTTACGCCATGGGGAATATGATGTTGATTTTCGACAGGCTTTTCAGGTGGGGCTCTCTGACATGAAAAGCCTGTCGGAAAGTGACTTTGGGAACCCTTAGCAGGTCCCCCATGTCTCCTCAAGCTCCAGTTGGGGGTGTCTTGTAAATCCCTGTACTGTGTGGCAGGCACTGTGAGGTGCAGAGATTTATTCAGGCTCCCATTTCTCAATGGGAGCTTGTGCTAAGGCTGGGTTACGGCTGCAGCACAAGCTCCCATAAGGAAATGGGAGTATGCGACCGCACCATGTGCAGTCGCATTGTAATGGCGGTGTCAGGACCGCTGACCGGAGGTCGGTCTGTCCTGAGACCGTGGCAATGTTGACATCGTAATCAGGCCTTAATGTATGTTACATAAATAGTGTTTAATTTGGTTATGTTGGTTAGTTTGGAATGAATACACTTTAATTTTATATTGTAATGTTATACACATTGCTAATATTTATATTCATATTTTTTACTTTTACTATTTTTATTGTTTTATTTTAAGTACACATTTATAAAGTTTATAATAATAAAAAAGTCATATTTGTTGCATGTACATTTAACATTTAAAACATTTTTTTATAGATATTTATATGCATCGTGTTGCTAAAAATTTTTAACAGAAAGCTTCTACATTTTTTCATCAATATTTTCATATATTACATTTTTTATATATATTTACATATATATAAATGGTATAATTAAATACGTTTACATTTTAATAGTATGTTAAAATATGCATTTACATTTTGTATAGCTATGCTTTAAACAATATTTACATATATTTACAATAGTCATATATTTTGTATATTTTTTAGAAAAAAATATTTTTTTAGCATTTTGTTTCCACTAATTTGCATAGTAAGAAAGGCTTACACTCATATTCTTTATGCGGTTTTAGCAAATGAAAACCATAAAAGGCGTCAACAATAAATACAATACATCAATCACATTGTAATAATTTCCCTGATCTGACAGCTCCTGATAAAAAATAAGCCATGTAAAAGCAGACAATAGCTTTAAATAAAACAATGCAGGTCGTACTTGTTGAAAATGTTTGCCAGCCAGTAAGGAAAAAATGATAAGACTTCTGCAAGCTTTATAAAAGGAGCACAACATAATGTCCTGTGTTGAAACACAATCACATTTACATGATACAGAAAGAGGCTCAAAGGAACTTTCCCTGGGAATAACCAACTGGTGATGAATCATATTGAGTCTGAAGCGGGTCAATAAAAAACATGATGATTGAGCATATTAATCTATAAATAAGACTCTAAAAATGTCTAAACATAGTTTCTTACTTAAGACCTATTCATTTCTATCCAGTCCCTCTCCTTTGATTTCAGGAACATAAAGGCCACCTTGGTCCGAGCAACTTCACCATCAACAATGGCTTCTGGGTTGTTAAAAATGTCCTAATTGTCAAAGCATCCATTCAATTAGAGAGACTTGATCAAGGGACAAACAGAGTAATAAGACGTCTGATCTGTAGAAATGTCAATACGTTTATTTCCAGTCCAACACCACCAACAGCATCTTCTGCCAGCACTGCCAGGGTACAGTAACCGTCTCCAGTAGAACCATTACCATGGAGACTACCAACATTCCTGGCATGAGCTGGCAGCCTTAAAGGTGCACTCAAATTATAACACATCCCCTTAACATAACACAACAATAACTTAAACAAATGTGAAAACAGAAAGGAAACTTAGCAACAAACTATACTTAAACAATGTCAAGAAACTACAACTGACAGCATGACTCACATGAGAAAGATATTTCATTGCATCACATAATCATGAAACCTTCCAGGGTATTCTCTCTTGCACCTTGACAAGGGGATTTTGTGCAACACATTGGTAGAGGTCTTGTCTATATCATGAGTAGAGATGCTTGGGGCCCTCCTGAGTACTTGACAAGCCTGTACATAATCCTTGTACCACCTTTGTCCACAATCACAACATTTTTTTTATAGCAACAATGGAGAAAAGGACCTATTAAGCCAGACATCCCCTTCCTCCCTTGCTTTGGTTTTCTTACAAGTACATGATCCCCTACATTCCTTAACTGACATCTTCACATCATACCTCCGTTTGTACTTCTGCTGATAAGACCTAAGTCTGTCCTTCCTCCACTTGCCATCATCATTACATTTACTTCTGACAGACAACCAAACCAGATTCAACTTGGAGTTATCCATTCTGCCTCTTAGAGCTTCAAAAGGAGACCTTTGCATAATCAGATTAGGTACAGTACAATGGGCCCACCATGTCTCCCTCAATACACTCTTCAAAGACACACAGGTCTCTAAAGCTCTTTGTGTACAACTCTTGACCACCCTATTCATTCTTTCTGTGTGGCCATTTGCCTGTGGTGTAAACTTTGGCATACCCTCGCTCATGAAAACATCCTTAAGAAACTCTAATACTGTACGGGTGTTGACCATATTCACACATCTAGTTTCTACCCACTTGGAGGTATTGTCTACTAAAAGAAGCACAAACCTCTCAGTTGCATGCATCAAATTAAAAGGGCCCATAATATCCAATTCCACTTTAGACCAGACTTCTTCTGGAAAAGCGACCGAGGACAAGGGAGCACAATTAGTGACATGAGACTTGTCATTAGTTGCACAAAGATGACACTTCTTAACCACCATCTCAATCAAGTGATCCATGCCTGGCTACCAATACCTCTCCCTCATACGAGCTCCAGTAAGGCTGCTTCCAAGATGCCCTTCATGCCCAAGGTTTATTACCCTGTCTCTTAGACCACAAGGGGGAACTACGATGTCACCTCTCATAAGATTTTCTTGACAAAAAGTTAAGTCATTCCTCACCGACCAGTATGGTTTCAAGTCTGGGTCCAGTGACTTTTACTCAGGCCAGCCTTTCACTATGAAAGACCTGAGAACAGGAAACAACTTGTCATCTTCCATGCCCTTGGACCACTCCTCCTCTAACAGGTTGGGCTCCATGACCCAATTCACACCATCAACATCCACATCACCCTGTTTGTACTCCAGCGGTAACCGCGACACACAATCCGCTGATCAGTTGACTCACCCAGGAAGATATTGTACCTGGAAGTTAAACTCCTGCAGCCCTTCACTCCAAAGTCTGATCCTAGAAGTCAAATTATCACTGTGGTGACAAGAGAAAACTTGAACCAACGACCGATGACCAATCCTAACCAGGAAGGGAATGCCTCATAAATAAAACTTGAAATGTCTCACCACCCAAAATATACCAAAAGCCTCCCTTTCAATGCAGGAATAATGTTCCTCCGCATCTCTTAGTGCCCTGGAGGCAAAAACAACCACCCTTTCCTCCCCATTTACAATTTGTGAGAGCACGGCACCCAAACTTCTAATGCTGGCGTCCGTAGTCAAAACCGTCTTGTGTTTTGCATCAAAGTGCCCCAATGTGGGCATCTTGCCTATCTCAGATTTAACCGTCACAAAAGCATTTTCACATTCCTCAGACCATTCGAAATGCGCACCTTTCCTCAGCAACATTCTGATTGGTTCAACCACACTCGCAAATCCCTTGACAAACTCTGAATAAAACTCCGCAAGCCCAAAAAAGGACCTAACTTGATCGCAATTATCGGGTGTTGGAGCTTTCAATATACTCTCTGGCAGCTCAAAATTCGGTTGAATGCCCTCACCTGAGATAACATGGCCAAGATGAGTAACAGATGTCACCCCGATCCAGCAATTTTGCTTCTTCACAGTGAGTCCACTATCACTAAGTCTTTTCAGCACACAACTCAAAACACGTTCATGCTCCTCGTCATTTTTGCCATAGATCAGGATATCGTCCTGGAAGAAGAGAACAATACTCAAATCACCTAGTACCAACTTCATAACCATTTGAAAACAGTCTGCCGCTGAGGCCATACCAAACAACATCCTTATGAAGCGATATGCTCCCAATAGAGTCACGAACGAAGTTAGAATCTTAAAGCAGCATCACTTGATGGTACGCCAATGAGAGGTCTAAGACGGTGAAAACTTTAGCCCCTTTCAGCACATTAATAGATTCTGAGATATTAGGAAGTGGTTGTAGGTCCACCCAGATCCATTCATTCAAACCACACAAGTTCACACACATTCTGATACTGATGCCTCCATTCTTGGGTGCAAGAACCACCGGGGCCAACCACTCAGAGGCTTCAATCTCTTCTATGATGTACAAATCCAACAGTCTCTGCAGCTCCACTCTCAACGGCTCCACCATCATGTTCGGTACTTTGTGCACTTTATGCACACATGGTTTGGCTCCTTTTAAAAAAATTATATGATGTTCAAAACCTTTAAGAAGTCCCAACCCATCACCAAACACTACAGGAAAGTCTTGGAAAACCGTTCTCCATTTCCCAAATTGTCAACCAGCATGACTTGATCCTTCGGGTTTGAAACGCCAGGATTTAGAATGATGCCCAAATCGCATTGGTGTCTCCACCCTAAAAGATCGTCACCCCTCTCTGTTACATATACCTTCCCCATAGTTTGCCTATTCTTAAACTTAATATTGGTGACAGCATAACCCAGAACAGTAAAAAGGGACCCCCCCATAGCTGACAGGGCTGATTTCAGGTGGAAGTAGTTTGACATTTTCCTTACCAAATTTCTCATCCCATTGTTTATTTCCAATCGTGGTGAACAGTAAACCCGGCTCAGCCAAAGCAACAACTGTTTACCCTTCACCTCAATGTCACACTCTGGTATTGTCACTTTCCCCGAATCCACGTCTCCACTCATCACTCACACTGAAAACTCTGGTTTGCACTCCATCTGTCATGTTATCTGTCACTTTCACTGTCTCAGCAGATCTACGCACACAAGCATAATGCCCACTGATACCACACTTTTTGCATACCGACCCACTTGTATAGCAATTAGGACTATTTGAAAAATGTGCAAAACTTCCACATCTGAAACACTTGGCTTTCTGGGAATCTGAGAGTGACGTTCAGGCCCGCGATGCTGTTAGTCACATTCAGTACTTCTCCCCTTCACACCAGAGGACACGTTTGCAACATTATTGCCTCCAGCCTGGGCATTTCTGAATGTCACTCTTGTCCACAGTACTCTTCCTCATCTCCTTCGCCCAACTCTATGTGTTCTCCAGTCCTTCCACGATGGCTTCCGTTTCCTCTTGTGATGGGTTCTTGGACAGTAATTTCTCCTGTACCCTATTGCTATTGGTACATCTGACCAACTGGTTGGTCCCTGACTAGCGAGTCAGGCAACTTTCCAAAGTCGCATGTACGAGTTAAAGTTTTAAGAGACGCCACATAATTTCCCTCCTATTCAGTAGGCTCCGATACCCTTGTAAAAAACCTGTGACGCTCTAACCCCAAATTGAAGCATGGTCCAAAGTACAGTTCCAGCATTTTCATTGACATCTCATAAACATCTGAGGGATCCCTATCTCCATTCCCAATTGGAAGTTCATCAATACTGTCATAGATGTTTCTTCCCTCAATGCCGAGGTTTTGCAGGAGTATGGCTTGTTTCCTGAAAGCGAAAAATGTCTCCCCCCAAAGCAACAATGTAGGACTCAAATAATTTCTGCCACCTCTTCCATGTCAATAATGGTTCACCTTTCCCTGCAAGAAAGGTAGAGGGTTGTGACATGCTTGTGGTGTCATGTTGTGTGCTCTCCTTACAGTTAGGTGATTCATGAAATAGCATCAATGACAAAATTACAAAGAGGGAAAACTTCCATAAACCCCCACCACAAGTCCCGCTTACTGTGTTTCTTTCAATGCAGACTTTGTGACTGATAACGCTCCTGCTCGTAACTGAGTTTGTAACTGACAAATGAGCTCTTGCTAAAGTGATGACTCCGTGAATGTGGTCTAGGCTTTACGAAACAACCGGAAGAAAATGGTTGCTCGCCGCTATATGCATGACCTCATCCCGTCATGCGTATGATGATAATACGGCGGCCGCAACAAAGGTAGGGGTGAGTGTGTGTGAATGAGATGAAGCCGGGAAACAATGGAAGGCTTCAGGGCCAAGCACGAGAATCCAGTACGTGATGGGGCCCGAAGCTCAAACTGCTAGAACAGCTCCAAATCTCCAACTCGGGCCAAATTCCAAGAAATCACCTTCCCGTAAGAGCATGAGAGCGCAGGGTATGCTCACCTCTCCGTACTGGCTGTTGATGAACAAATGTGTGTTCATCCATGTCTCTTGTTATTTCTTTGGTGGTGTGAGTCACCCGTCCCTAATCCCACACTTGTCGCCAGTAATAAGACGCCTGATCCGTATAAATTTCAATACGTTTATTTCCAGTCCAACACCACCAAGAGCATCTTCTGCCAGCACTGCCAGGGTACAATGACTGTCTCCAGTAGAACCATTACCATGGAGACCAGCAACATTCCTGGTATGAGCTGGCAGCCTTAAAGGTGCAGTCAGATTATAACACAGTCCTTCAAGATTAAACAATTAAGTCCCTTTTCTGGTCTCAACCAGACAGACAGCCACAGTAACAAAGGCCACAACTGCATGATATCAGACAAAAAGCCTAGCCCAAGTTCCTTGTGACCAATAACTGAAGAAAGACATAGGAGTCTCCTTAGAAACTTGTTCTCAATAACATATACCACGTAAAACTTGGAATAGCCCCACATTTCACTGCCATAATCGACAATGGAATCACATTTAACTTTATAGATACTCAACATGGACCTGATGGATTTGTGACCCCAGCCTGTTGGCAAAATCAAAAACAGAGGCTGTGCTCCTGGAAAAAATAGTACATCTAGAAGCAATTACAGGGGACCAGGTTATAGCCAAATCAAACAGTACTCCTAGAGTCGCCACTCAACTGATTTTGTTGCCTTTAACACAGAAGGCTATGGTATTATTAGACCAATGGCCAACCACCTTAGCATGGGATTTAATTAAAATTGGTGCTCAGATCTAAACTATCCATAAAGTGCACAAACAGATTTAACAAACGCTCTAGCCCCAATGCTGTCCTGTATATGAGGATATCACCGTCAGTATAGAGCAACAGTGGAATCAATTGTAGGCCAATTTGGGGCATGTCCACACCACTGTTGACAAGTGCTATGTCCAGATGGTTTATATATAAAGTAAATAAAAATGCAGCCAAGATACAACCTTGGCGCACCCCCTGATTAAGAGTATAGTGCTCGATGCATTCCACATTGGGCCCATACCTGACTGAAGCAGAACAGACTCCCAAACGCAACATAGTATATCAGAGTTTCTCCCTGTTGATCCTATCAAATGCAGAGCTTAGATCCAAGAAAGCTGAACCGATCGCACCTTGCTTGGCGACTGTATATTTACTTACAATAAGGTACAAATGAAGACATTGATCGATCATCCCAAGGACAGGCCTAAATCCATATTGGACATCTTATAATATATTACAATCATTAGCCAACATTATTAAACTATTAAGGACCATCCGTCCTCTGATTTTCATCATGGAACTGAACAAGAAATGGATAGTAACAACCAGGATCAGCCCTGTTCCCTTTTTTAAATACAGGCAGTATCACAGAAGTGGACCATTGGGCATAGGCTTGCTAACAGCTGCATTAATGTATGAGGTAATCAGGGGACCCAAGAGTGCTATGTTAGATTCATAAACATCTAAGGGTCCCCCATCAGGACCGGAGGCCTCATTCTTGGGAAGCTCTTGGATAGCACCGCTGACCTCTTACCTGGAAAAGTTAATACACAACGGAAAATCACAATACTCAGAGAGAATGCTGGGGACATCAGAGATGGCTTTAAATTAACTGACCATTAGATCAGGCCAAATATTGGAAGATAGTGATGGCTCTATGGACGGCGTAAATAAAGGATGATTGATAATTTCCAAAATCTAGAACTGTCCCCGGACCTGCTAGCACACAAAAGCTGGTCCCATGCCTCCCCCTGCAAGAAATCTTTATGGTTTTTGAGGTCTCCGCACGCCAAGTGGAGCCCCTTAAGCAGTCTCCATTTTTCACCTTAACTGCCTCCAGCAGGTCACGATGGACCCTAGAACAATGATTATCAAAACATTTATAAGGCTTAGTACCTGTAAGATGTACAAAGCAGTTTAGTAAAGATTTGTTTTTTAACAAATAAAAGTTAAATAACTAAAACTAGATTAATTACAGGAAATGATGTTGAGTATCAAAACTGTGCTCACAATCTGTAAAAAAGTTCATGATAAAAAACACCAGGGAGAATCCCTCACTGTAGCCTCAACTTACGAAGGTGGGTAATTCTGGGACAAGCTCAGCCTCAGAGCAGAAAAAAAATAGTTGAGAATAAATTGAAAAAACTTATAATCGAATTGAAACATTCACTCTGAGGTGTGTGAATGAAGTGTAGTGCGTCAGGTGAAACTGGGTCGACAGTGCTATGTAAAGAAAAACAACCCTTGGGGCAAAGATACAAATTAAAATCACCAGCCTAAATGACCAAGGTATTGGTACTATTACGAATTTATGTCCTTTCTAAAAAAAAAATCTGTGAGTATCTGGGCTTGGCTGGGAAATAGTGACTGACAAAAAGCATTATAAAAATGTACCACAAGTTAACTAGGAGAATCAGAAAATGTTAGCAAAACAGCAGCCAACTTTGGTGAACTGGTACTCATAGTCTTAGCACTACAGCCTAGATTTAAGGCAATAAAAATAATATGACCACTTTTGACCCACCCATATTTAGAAGGAATGGCTGGAACAGAAAAAGAATTATAACCATAAAGACAAAAATCCAAGGAAAACAATATAACATTCCTGCCAAAAATGATAAAAATACACATTACCTGATTTACCAGCAAGCCCAGCTATGCTCCAACTGAAAAAATATAAGGCTTTAGCAGACCCAGAATTCAATAAATTACCTTTCTAACTAAAAGCAAGAGGCAGACAATCAATGCCGCCCAGGGTACTCAAGGTTGTAAACTGTTAGAAATGGGTATATTGCTAACAGGCACAGGCATTATATTAGATGCGTTAGAAATAACAAAGACCTTGCTAATATCTTGACCACTTGGTAAATGAGGTTTATAAAAATAACCTAAGGGAAGTGATAAAATGCCTGAAGATGTCCCATGCACAAAGGCCAAATCAGTTAACAAGAGGGGTTGTTGAAGTTTACCAGGACATGATCACTGTCTAAATTTTTCGGTTAGGAGCCTCCTCACCAAACCAATATGGTTAAACACCTGTGTGTTGCACTGTTATGATGGGTTCATCGAAGAAGTACAGGAGACGCTTCTTAGGATGAAGAAGTTTACTGGTAAACAACCTGGCATCCAGCCACCTCCACGACACAGCTGCAACTGCCAACCGTGGAGTGCTGTGTACCTTACATTCTCAACACGAGAGGACAGAACGCCCAGAACACGAGCGCTCCACCCCGGTAAGATTCCTTATACACCAAACTGAGAGTACACACATAACATCATGTAAGTAACATCACAACACATCCTCTCCCCTTAACAATACCCAAACCAGGAAAAGAACCACATATTAACCACCCACCTACCCCAATAAATCAAAAAAAACATACCCCCACAATCCACCACTTAAGACCTAACATAATCCTGAAGGTAACTAGGTGGTCTACGACTCCTAACCCCTAACTCCAGAGCAGAATTGGACCCTTCATTTTGTCTCTCACCCCCAAATCCCTGAATAGAGGGACACTGAAAATCGAGATGAGAACCAACTTCAGTAGAGTTGAAGAACAAACCATCTTTACCTACCCTGTCAGGTAAAAACATTGCACCAGAACAACTCTCGTCATCATTGGAATTTTTTTGAACCGAGCCTCCCTTCTGATATAACGCCACTCTGCGCAAATTCCAACGCTCACCACCCTCAACCACAACAAAATATTTCCCAACACTGATAACACGACAAGGTCCCTTAAACTTAGTGAGACCACCCTTAATCCTTCCAGATTTCAACTTCACCCAGTCACCTACTGAGATTTTTGAGGAAGAAACCTGAACATCACGTTCACCTCCCGACGACACCCAACCTTTCAACCAAGATGGAACAAGGCGAGAACCAGGATGACGACCTCTCATAATCAGAAATGGGGACTTCAAAGTAACACTATGAGAAGTAGTACAATAAGCCCACAGTGTGTCTTGGACCAGACGACCCGGAGACAAACCATTCGCCAAAGCAAGTTGTAAAGTACCTTTGATAAGTCTATTCGCCCTTTCTACAATCCCATTTCCCATTGGATTGTAGAGAGAAGTACACGAATGTTTTACACCACACCTCTCCAAAAAACACCGCATTTCACCAGAGGTAAGTTGAGTCCCATTATCTGTCAGAAGAACTAGAGGAATGCCTTCACGCAAAAACAGATTTTCCAACACAGTAATTGTGGACTTCGTTGTGACATCCTTCAAAAACTCAAGATGTATCCAACGCGAATGTACATCTACAACTACCACTGCAAACCTCATGTCCAAAGACAACTCCGAAAGTGGCCCAATGAAGTCCAGACAAATAGTGTGCCATGGTAGACCAGGATCTACAATATGGCCCATAAAACTTTGTGGCCCCACCTTTAGTCTTTTCTCACTCTCCTTGCATATAGCACAGTCCACCACCCATCCTCTGATCTGATCATCCATAGCAGGCCACCAAAATTCTTGGTTTATGCGCCTGATAGTCATCCCCTGACCTAGATGACCCTCATGGGCTATTTTGAATATATGTGATCTAATGGCTTTCGGAGGAACAAACCTCTCCCCCCTCATAATCACATCCTTTCCATTCAAAGATAATTCATCACGTAATTTCCAATAGGGCCTAATGGCAGGTGGAACCATACTCTCACGAGAAGAACCTTTCTTAATAGGAGCCAAGACATCCTGTAATAGAAAATCCTCGCTCATAGCCTCAGACCCCTGTGCCTTGGAAAAGGAACCCAAACTACACTCACACACATCAAACACTAAAGCCACAGCTCCTTCGTTTTCAAGTTGTTTAACAATTTCTTTGTCTACAGTTTCCCAGTCAAGTGACATGCGTGATAAACAGTCTGCCTGCACATTTTTCCACCCTTGGATAAATTCCATGTCATACAAGTATTCTTGCAATCTTGCAGCAAACCTGGCCAAACGTGCTGACCCCTTTCCTGCACCACCTGCCGAAAGAATTTTCATTAGTGGTTTGTGATCAGTCCTCAGTACAAAACGTGACCCCCACAGGTATACCCTGAAGTATTCCACACCCCAGGCTGCGGCAAGAGCTTCACGCTCAATCACCGAATAATTTCTCTCGGATTGAGTGAGAGTCCTTGATGCAAATGCCACTGTCTTCTCAACCCCCTTCTGAACTTGAGACAACACCACCCCTATACCAGTGAGACTTGCATCCACCGTTACCACCGATTTGCACAAAGTGTTAAACGGTGTTAAAATTCCTGCATTACAAATCTCAGACTTGATTTTGGAAAATGCTTCCGACTGATCACACTCCCACACAAATTTGCCTCCCTTACGTAATAACATCCTAAGAGGTTCTGCCATATCCGCAAATCCACGAACAAACTTTGAATAATATTCCACAAGACCAAGAAAAGATCTCAATTGATCTTTGTCTCTTGGAGCAGGAGCATCCCTAATGGCATCCAACAAATTTTGTTTTGGCGCAATACCACCACTCGAAATTGAGTACCCTAAGTAGTCAACACGATCAGTAAGGAAACTACATTTGTCCTTATTAACGGTAAGGCCCTGATGTTCAAGTTTCCCCAACACTTGCTTAAGTGACATGTTATGTTCAACAATAGATTTACCCGAAATCAAAATATCGTCTTGAAAATACACTACCCCCAACAAACCTTTTAACAAATCTGACATCATCCTTTGAAACACACTCGCGGCCGAAGCCAAGCCAAATGGCATGCGAGTAAATTGAAAAATACCTTCTGTAGTGATAAAAGCTGTGAGACACTTTGAATCGGGATGCAATTTAATCTGATGGTAAGCACTCCTCAGGTCAATCTTTGAAAAATACTTACCACCACCAACAGATTGTAACAACTCGTTGATATTCGGAAGTGGAAAAGTGTCAGTGATTGTATCCCGATTTAACGACCTAAGGTCAATGCAAAAACGATGCCGACCATCCGGCTTAAGTGTTAAAACCACCGGAGAAATCCATGGGGACACCTCCACTGGTTCAATAACACCAGATTTCAATAAATCATCCAACAAGTCCTTAAGTCCTTGTCTGACAGACAACGGTACTTTTCTCAGTTTATGTTGTACAGGACATGCATTAGGTTTCAGAATAATCTTATGAAGGTACCCTTTAACACATCCAAGTCTATCCTCAAATACCACATGTGCATCACGAAGAATATCCTCCACCTGTATGTTATCTCCCACCACCATAATCTGATTAGTAGCCCTAGGATTGATAATGATGTGTAGGTCATATTGATGCATCCAACCCAGAATTGGGGGACCCTCCTTAGCCACGTAAACCTTACCATAGGTAGATCGTGATTTGAAGGTGATCTGACCACTCATGTACCCCACTACCTCTATGGACTGACCCTGGTACCCTACTGGGTTAATATCCTTGTCCAGAAGAGAATCACCTTCCCAAGTGGCATAAAACAAAAATTCTGGAATAATTGTGTACATTGACCCCGAGTCTACCATTAAGACTATATCCTTGCCACAGACGCTAAATGTAGCTGTAGGTCTACTTAATCTCGGAGACTCTTGGGTAGCACCCACCATAGTTTGATCTTGTTTGTCCCCTACTATCAAAATTTTGTTTACACAAGATTTGTGAACATCACTATCATGGACCACACTAATTTTAGATTTAGACTTGTCCCCAGACTCCAATTGTTTGCACATTCTAGCATAATGTCCTTTCCGCCCACATCGCCTACACATCTGATCAATAGCAAAACATTTTTTAAAGTCAGCTAAGTGATACTGACTACCACATCTCAAACACTCTTTGGACTTAGCTTTAGGTATGGCACCACTAGAATTGTTAACTTTAACGTTCCTTTTGGTAACTATATTGACGTCTGCATGTTCCTCATTTACTTCAACATTTGCTACTTCATGCAATGGCTTATCTTTTTTACCCAACTCCTTAATACATCTTTGAGACTCCTCAATAACTTTCGCTAAGTCAATAGCCTCTTTCAAGGAAGGATCTTTGGCAGCCCAAAGCCTTTCTTGGATTTTTTTGTTATGGCATTGCACAATTAGCTGATCGCGAATCAACTCATCGGTCATAACACCAAAACGACATTTGACCGAAAGTTCCCGTAGTCTTGAAACAAAATCATCAATGGTCTCTTCTTCTAGTTGCGGCTGGGTATAAAATTTATATCTGACTAGAACCAAATTAATTTCCTTTGCAAATCTTGTTTCAAGTCTCTTTATAGCCTCTTGAAAAGGATCATCCATAGGTTGTCCGTTGGGTCCCATAGCAACAGGTAAGTACTTAAATACACGTTGTCCCTCAGTGCCAAGTGTGCTTAATAGAAAAGCTTTTTTCCTATCAGGCGAGAAATTAATTCCATCAAGAGCCACAATGTAATTATGAAGCATTTCCACCCAGTCTTCCCATATGATCGGAGGAGGACCTGGATTAGCAAGGAACGTAGGTGGAACCAGTATATTTGACGAATTAGAAGCCATGTTAGATTATAAAACAAATAACGAACGAAGAAAACAAAGACTAAGGCTACACGTCAAAAATTGATAAAAGAAGGTTCAACACCACAGAGTTGCAGCACACACCAGTTCCAAAACAAGCCACACGATGGCAGTAGTGTTCAGTCAAATTTCTCACGAACCGTAAATCTCCTTAGTAAACTGTCACACACTGTGCCGAGAATCGTACCATCTGCCACAGTTAATTCTCACAGCTGTGTGAAGGAACAAATGTGCCACAAAAGAAAGTCTACAGCAAAGCGCAAAACAGAACACCTCACCTCAGGTCATCCGGTGGTTGAAATGCGCTAAAATGCAAGTGGACACCTAGAAAATATGGCGGCACGTTACGCAACGTTTTTTGCGTTGCGCATGACGCAAGTGACACGCAGAGGCAGCCTAACGCAGAGCATGCGTTCCAATGACGGCAATGCAGTCCAAACAGCTCGCGACCTCACCAACAGTCACAGCACATCGGAGAAAAAAAACAAAAAGATGCTGAAAATTCTTGACCCAAGCGCCGAAGAAGCAGACAGGCAGTCCGACGAGATGTGAAGATTCCTCGAAGGCGGGCGAATCAAATTGAGGCTAAATCCATCCAAAGTGCAGTAAACCGATACCAGGTTGTGATCCAACGTGTTCCAAGATCGTCGCCAAAATTGTTATGATGGGTTCATCGAAGAAGTACAGGAGACGCTTCTTAGGATGAAGAAGTTTACTGGTAAACCACCTGGCATCCAGCCACCTCCACGACACAGCTGCAACTGCCAACCGTGGAGTGCTGTGTACCTTACATTCTCAACACGAGAGGACAGAATGCCCAGAACACGAGCGCTCCACCCCGGTAAGATTCCTTATACACCAAACTGAGAGTACACACATAACATCATGTAAGTAACATCACAAGATGCACCCTAGCTGCTTGTTAACCAAGTGAACCACTTTGTTTTTTAACTGTGAATTGTGCTCAGCAGTGTTTTCAGGTAGAGGAGGTACCATTGTCAAAATAAGGACACAAGGAGTGGCAGCTGAAGGTAAACCAAAACTTTGAGGTACAGGAAAGGTACCACATTACATGTTGGCCCCTTACAGTTCAAACCAACCAAATAGGTTTTTGTATTAAACGACACAGTGCTAGGGCGCGCACTAGGTTCCACTAGAAGTTAAAGTAGTGGGCTTATGCACATTTTTTATTTCTACAATGTATTTATACCCCCAGGTAAACCAACTGCTTTGACAGTGGAGTCAAGTGGATGAAAAGCATCAGGTAGAGACATCGGAACAACAGATAGAATAGAAATAACAGTATGAGGTCCCTCTTTGGGCAGTTGTCCCAGCTCCAGCGCCATAATTGTAAAGTGAATCTTAAAATGGCCAGAGGGTTTTGAAATAGCATTTTCAGTCCTGGAAAGTCTATGTTCACAAGATGAGAAAGAAAGTGTAACCATGGGCTTCAGCTTTGCACTGATTGTCTCAGTAATGGTCCCCACAGCACAGAGAGAGAGGCTTTCTTGATGTTAGGGTCATTGCGCTTACACATTGGGAAGATGACCAAAACACACAGCCAAGAGGATGAGCCCGGTTTGCTCTCGACCGGCCGCAAATGGGTCCAGATAGGTCCACTCTTGGTCTGGTCTTCACCTGGACAGGTGCCCGGGCGCATTCCACGCAGTGGTTGAAGAGTATCCAAATAAAAGCTGCAGCCCTCGCCTCCTGGTCCTGTAAAATTGTGAACTTTGTGGCATGTGTCTTGGTCCCCAACAGTAGGCACCCTCAGACTAGCATTGACAAGCATCTCCCGCAAAGCAGTTGAAGAGTGGTCAAATAAATACTGCAGCCCTCGCCTCCTGAGCCATTGGAAGCATGGACCTTGTATTCCGAGTCTTGGTCCCCCATATTAGGCAGGCTCAGAAAATTACAACCAGAACTGACAAGCACATTCCTATTTTTATTGCTTGCTTTATTCTGTAGTTTGTTTTTGTAGTTTTTGGATACTGGTGGGTGTACATGTTAGTGGTTCTTCATTGATGTTCTCTGATGTTCTCTGACTTTCGAGTCCATGCCTTGCGGGAACTGTTTTCAGCATTCCCATTGCGTAGCCTGTTTTTTAGAGGCACTGAGGTGGGAACGCCATGAAAAAGCCCGTCAGACACAAGAAAATTCGTAATCTGGCGGGCAGCCTCACCACGGGTTTGGCAATGCGTCAGCGGGGTGGGCCCGTCGCCAGACCGCCAAACTTTTAATCGGGCCTCTACTGTTTACGTGGGGAATGTTTGTTCTGAGGGAGGGGTTTTCTATGTTTTTTACAAGTTTTTTAAAAATTAGAAGTCAACATTAGTATTTTGTATAGTGGGTGCGTTTTTAATGTTTTTTTTTACAGGGGCAAGTCATTTGACCTTTTAAATCAACTGCTTGTATTTCCTTTTTCCTTGTTTTGAGTGATTTTCTGGAGTCTGTTTTTTATTTCTTATGATTTTGGGTTGTTTCCATGTATTTTGTTTGCTCGAAAAATAATATTTATTTTTATTTTTAGATTTTTTGTGCTACATTTTTAAGGATTTTTGATGTATTATATATTTTCGAGCTCTTGTATTGTCCAAATAGAATTTCAGCTACCTAAATTGTGAGTAATTTTATTTATTTGTTTGGTGGGAAATTGTATTGTCTTTGTTAATATTTTGCTGTTATTTTTAAATATTTGTATTATTCAGAAATCATCTTTTATTGTTTATTGTTATTCAGAATGGTAAAAACTGTTAACAATTTATTATTTATACAATTCTGTAGGTTTCTGTTGTTTAATTCATTTAACTCAGGTTTTACTTTGATTTATTTAACAGTGATTTTTCATTTCATTATAGTGTTTTGGCTATTGTTTAAAGTTGTTAGTAAATAGTCACGCTTTCCTTGCTAGCATTTGGTGAATTTGTTTAGTTTCCTTGGATATTTGAGACATGGTGCTGCCGTAGACATTCTAACATGGGATATGAAATTTGGGTGGCACCTGTGTTCTGATCAGTGCATGTGGCTTTGAAATAGTCCATTAGAGGTGACAGTTTATTTTTGCTTCATTGATGGTATGGGTATTCAATAACATGTTGTATTGTTACTTCTGTGATGGGGATGTAGGCTAATTCTATTAATTGTTTGACTTAATAGGCCAATTCTACATTTGTGGAGTATTCTATAGTAAGTGTAGATGTTTGTAGATGCCTCTATATACTTTGGTTGAAGCGGTAGTAGCACCCCTGTATTGTTATGTGCGGTTAAATGTTCAGAACAGTAGAAATTACAGCTTGTTCAAAATCAATAGTGATTTTTTTGAGATTATAAATATCTGTTTTTTGTTTGATTTGAGTTAATAGCTTGTTGTAGGTTGCACTTTGCTTAGTTTGGTAGCTGCGCATATATTCGATACGTGTTTGTGTTTTCATAATTGATTTTGCCCATGAATTGTGTATATTTGTGTAAACTGTGGTGGACACAATGTGAAATCCTTCATCCTGTGTTGCACTGTCTTAGGACTGGTAAATTATTGTTAGATGCATAGAGGATGATTCTTTTGTTGTTTTTTTCATTGTCATGCAGTATCATATCTGAGTTAGTATGTGCTATTCTTACTCTTTGGGGGATTTATATTTTATCATATGTTCTAGGTTCTCTTTGTGTTTCTCTAGTCATTTTTCTTGTTCTAGTTATTAGTCCTTTTTAGGTTTTCTATGGCAGGGAGTTGGCCAGTCCCCTTTTCAGGAACTTAAAGAATTATACTTTTTAGTATAGCTTCTGTAAGCTCTTGCGAACTTGTGATCCCTTCACTTAAGTCCTGTCGGATGTTTTTAATTTGAACTTCAGTGACCTTTGGAGGGTGATTGTCTTTCCTTACACTTTCAACAATTTTGGGTCTATGTACAAGAAATGACGCTAACTAGCATTAGTTAGCGGCAGTTTTCTTAACGCAGCCTAACACCAAAAACTATCGTCCTGTTAGCGATGTATTTACAATATGTCGCTACATGGTGATAGTTTCAGGTAGCCGCTGTGAAAATTGCCGCTAACACTAGGGTGAAGGCAATACAAATGCTGAAGTTAGCGGGCGAAAACTGTCGAAAGTGCCATTAGTGGCAAAAAACTCACGTTAGTCAGCCCAACGTGACTTTTTTGTCTCTAGAGGCATATATCAAAACACACAAGATGATGGACCGAATGTTGCACATTGGCAAAACATTTACCCCCAGTCACAGATCTGGGTTTAATCCATCGTTATTTTGCTCACCATGCCACCCCAGTTCAGACATGGCCATATGCAAATCAGTCTTGACCCTGTGCCTCATGGGAACAGTCCAGCCCGAACTGCCAAGCCATGTCTTCCTGGACCGGAATCAAGCATCCTAGGACCGGTTTCGGGGTTTCACCCCTCTTCAGCCAGGATAGCTTGACGATGGATTTAGGCCCAGATCTCTGTACTGGGGTGAATGTATGACATTGTTCTGCATTCTGTCCATCAACTGTTGTTTTTGCATTTGTCACCCCGAGTGGGAAGGGTATGCCCAGACGTGGGTCCCGTGCTCTCCATGCCACTGGAATCAAGCTATCCTGGCTGAAGAGGGGTGAAACCCCGAAACCGGTTCTAGGATACTTGTTTCCAGTCCAGGGAGGACCTAGCTTGGCAGTTCGGGCTGGACTGTTCACATGAGGCACAGGGTCAAGACTGATTTGCATATGGTTGGGTTCAAACTGGAACGGCATGGTGAGCAAATAAACAATGGATTTAGGCCCAGATCTCTGTACTCGGGTGAATGTATGACATTATTCTGCATTCTGTCCATCAACTGTTATTTTTGCCTCTAGAGGCATAGATAGCCTATAAGTCCACCTCCAATATAAAATAGGAAACAACACCAATGGAATGCAGAATGGAGCAGCCAGGGCCAAGTGCAGCACAGATCAACAAGCCCCTCAACAGCCGGGATGACCTGCCGGAGTCCCGGTGGAAGAGGAAATTTAGGGCTACAATCATGAAATGCTGGGCAAAACCACTGATGCATCCCTTATCATTGTGCACTCCTTGCAACACCATGGCATCCAAAACCTTGAAAGAGCGGACAGTCCCTGGGGCCCAGAGGCCTAGCTGGGCCTGCATCTGGGACCTTGATTGGGATGTGGAGGTGCTGTGGAGTTGCTGGGCCGTGGTGGTAGACATTGAGACTTTGGTGATCACCCTTCCCTCGTGGTGAAGTTGGCCTGGTTGCAAAGAAACACATTGCTGACCTGTGTGAGAAGACCGCCTGGTGCCCCTTAGAGCTCTGAATTGAAGAGGTGCTCCTGCCCACCAACTTAGGGAGGTCTGCATTGCATACCACGTGCCACCACAATACCAGGGTGCACCTCTCTGCATCGCAGGCCCAGAGGATGTTGCACTGGCCAGACGCTGTGGAGGGTGAGGCCCCTGAGCTGCGCCATAGTTGTGTGGTGGGAGCGCTGCAACTTCACGTCTCAGGGGGCCTTGTGGCATCACCTGCATCTGGGGGTTCAGTGGCAACTGCTGTACCCAGGCTTGTGAAATTCTGCCTGGCTGAGGCTCCTGCTGGCTAAGTCACAGATTTGGAGAGAGTGCAGCGGATTGTGCCACGGTGTCAATGTCCAGGTGAGGAGAAGGTGGGACACGTAGCGGAGGAGTCCAGAGGGATGAGTCGGGCCAGGCCTAGCACCTGTGGGTGACGCACCCTCAGTGGCGGCTCATCCGATATGGCAGAAGAGCGTTGCCCACTGCTTTAAAGGAGTGCAAGAAGAGGAAACATAACATGATGATAACTTTCTGATTAACTCATGCTATATTTCCTTTGTACGGGCTTCTCTACTCACGGAGCAGGGCAGGGGTGGAGTGGTATGCCCACTCAAGTGCACAATGACTGTTTGGTCGGCCCTCTCATGCCGCCCAAAGCAGTCATGCGCACATCCCTGTTTGCAATGCAGGCTGCATTACAGCCTGCATGGGGAACATTCCCACACCTCCAGCTCCTGGCTAAACGCCTTGTCACGGCGCTCAAGAACAATCCCAATGCCACATTGCAGCGGTGTGATTGGCTTAGGGGAGGGAGCCTGGCTGCCTGCCTCCTGTTCCTGGAAGCAGACTCAGGAGAGCAGGAGCACAGAAGGCACGGGACCTGGCCTTGATGTAAGATTTTTAAAAAAAGATATTTACAACTCCCTCTCCCCCCATGTTCCCGCCCACTCCAGTTTTCTTTCCTGCATTTTGTGCCTCCCAGCAGTTCAGTCACCCCTGCAGCACTACATAATGGCAGCCCCTGTGCGGCATTGCGCAGCGGGCGTACCACTGGTGCGCCAAAGGCAAGCCCGTCTGAGGCCGTCCACCTCTGGATTGCGCCCAGCACCAAGGACCCTTTCTCTTGGACACTCCACAGCTACGATGCCAGTACCCTCCTCACCATCAACCCTGGACGCCACACCGCTTTCTATCTAGCAACACTGTAGAATTCTCTTGCACCCTGAGCCTGTCGAAACTGCAAATGCACCTTCTGCCACATCAGCACACCAGTGCCTCCTGCCGCCCAGCCGACTGGCTCAACTGCATCCTCCTCAACGTGCGGTCCCTCCACAAACACGCAACAGAAATCTGGGACCTCCTTGATGCCACCTCTTTAGCCATCACCTTCCTCACAGAAACCTGGACCAACCTCTGCTCCGGACCAGACATCGCCATCACCATCCATGACGGCTACAAATTCGCCCGCACGGACCACCCTGAGCAGCCAGGAGGAGGCATTGCCATTGTGTAAAAAAGGCACACTCCAACTGACCACACACTCTAATGACCCAACGATGACCATGGAACACCTCCACTTCCAGATCCGTACCAACCCCAACACCACCCTCCGCGGCAACCTCATCTACAGACCCACCGGGCCATGAACTCCCATTCACCAATGCCATTGTAGACCTCATCACACCCCAGGCTCTCCCATCCAATGACTACATCCTACTCGGAGACCTCAAATTCCACAGGGACAACCCCAGTGACCAGAACACCACACCCTCCTAAAGAACCTTGCCAACAGCGGACTCAAGCAACTATTCACCGCACCAACCCACATAGCGTGACCCACATTCAAGCCCGTCTTCGCCCCCAGAGGGAACTTCAACTACAGCCACACCACAGGACTCTCCTGTACCGACCATCATTGTTTACATCACGCCATCACCACGCCCACCGTACACCATCGCCCTCATTGCCCCTTCAGTCGCAGCTGAATCAAGGCCACAGAAGAACTTCCCATCAACTCCCTCAGCACCACCACTCCGCCAATGCTTACAGACGCCAACACCGCATCGTGCAACCTCCACTGATGGATCTCCAACTGCACCAACACCCTGGCACCCCTCAAGAAAAGACTAGGCAAACAACACTCCAAGAAGGCCAACTGGTTTACTTCCGCCCTCCACTAGTCCAGCCCCACCTGCAGACATCTCGAGAAGAGATGGAGCCACAACATCAATCAACTACGCAACACAGTCACCCTTGCACCATTGTGCAAGGGTGCCTGTGTTGGCGCATGGCAGCTATTGTGCGCCAACGTAGGGGAAAAAGACAGGAGGGCTTATTCATGAGCTCCTTCTGACAGTTTTACCCCGCCAGTGCATCATTTTGTTGACGTACTTGCAGTATGATTCTTGCTCCATGTTGCGCCGCATTTGTAAAGTGATGCATCTAGGCATATGCGTTACCTTGTGAAGCCCTATGCCACGTTATACCTGCATCAGGTATGATGTATGCAGGGTGGGCGTTCCCACGCAACAAAGTGGTGCAGTGAAACCCATCAGATTTCACTGCAAAAATTGTAGGACACCACTGCGTCACTACCTTAGCAGTGCCACAGGGATAGGCTGGCCCCATGCATTGCTGGAGTTGCGTCATGCTTGTGACACAACTGCAGCAATGCATGATTTAGTGCTGACAGATATGTCAGGATTCCAGACGTATCTGTCATTAATTGCGACATGGAGCGCCGTACAGTGAATACAGCGCATCCATGGTGTCGCAAGAAGGGCGTAGTGAAAAGTGTTGCAACACTGTTTTGTCGTAGCGATGGAACACTTTTCATGAATGAGGCCCAGGAATGTGCCCTATCTTATTGATGGTGCGCATTCCTGGCCTGTAGTTTTGTTGCAGGGCAGCGCAGCAACATTCCTTGCAGCGCTGTCCAGCACCAAAACCTTCAGAAATGAGGCCCCAAGTTTTTGCCCCATTTTTAGGACCAGATATTTTCTGGTCTTAAAAAACTGCCTCTAACTGCAGTTAGAGGCAGTTTTGGGGGTTTTGCACCATACAAGGAATTCCTTGTAAATATCGCGAAGTGGGATTAGCGGCAGTTTTTGTACGGGAACACCTTCCTTGCATGTTATCTTTGTTAAGTTCCGCTAACAGAAGTGGCGATCTTAAAAATTCATGTTTTCGCCGGAAAAGTGACGATAACTGCAGTTAGCGGCAACTTGTAAATACAGCGATAAAAAAAAGCTGCCGTAACGTCAAACAATTGACTCTACGGTGGCGTTAAGTCCTTGTACATATGCCCCTATGTTCCTTGGCTCTGCCATACCAAGCATTGCAATATCATTTAGTTCATTTCAAAAGTGTCCTTTCATTAATAGTGCTTTCTTTGCCACAGGTGTATCTCCTATAAATTAATAGTAGTATCACTTTTTGTGATTTAATGTATGTTGCAGTTTCCGACTTATCTGTTGATTACTCAATTATTTAAATATATGTTAGTGTTATGTATAGTACATAAGATTTAAACTGTATCGTTACATTTTTGCAATGCTTTACATTCTGTACGTATGTTTTTGGCATTTGTTCTGTTTTGGGTAGTTTTCGTCTGTTTTTTTAAAAAGTTTACTGAAGAGAAATGCTTTAATTTTTGTTTATTTAATTTTGTTCATTTAATTTTGTAGGTGTTTACTATTTTGTACTCATTACTAAATGTAAAGAACTTCGTAATTTATTACTATTAGTGGTCAAGCTTTATTCTTTTTTGCTATACTTGCTTTAATTTTTGTTTTTCTTCTATTTTAATTTTCCAATTCTTTCATAGCTTGGTTTTCTTTTGTGTGCTGCTCAGGGTCACAGCTTTGGTACCTGTGTTTTCGCTTGGTCCCCTTTAGGCCAGAGGATTATCGCCATTGAGAGGGCGGATCTCGCAACGAGCTGTGTTTTGGAGGCATTGAATATTTAATAAAGTTTTTTAGTTAAGTTTATGTTATGTACTAATTTGGTACTTGCTATCTGACTGTAGGGACTTTATTTTTGGAGACTGTTCCAGCATTTCAGGTTGTAACTTCCGTCAGGCAGAATGACGCTTTCTAGCATTGGTGACTTCTTTGATAGCAGTTAGTTTGAGATTTTCTTTCCCTTTTTATACTAGTTTTAATTTGGAAAGTGTTTCTATTTGTTAATTGTTTTTGCATTAAATTTCATTGGTTGTTGGTTTAGAAGTTTGAGTTTGAATTTTTGTACCTTATATAAACACTCATTATGATTTTGTTCCGCTATTTCAGTATGTTTATTTAATTATATCTATTTATATTTATGTTTATAAATAAATAAAGATATATATTTTTTACATGATTGTTAGCAATATTTTGTTTGACAATAGTTTTGTTTTTGTTATGTTTAGTTGTAATCTTTATATTTTGTATTTCAACATTTGTGTTTTTGATATTTGGGTATTTTATATATTGTGTTGATATTTTTTTTACACACAGTTTGGCAATATTTGTGTTTCCATTTTTTGTAATAACTTTCTGTATTGTTTTATTCTAACAACATACAGAAGCAGTGAAATATGGTTACTTAAAAAAGCGATAGTCCGACATTTTCAAATCACTTAAATCACATCCTGTCCCATACAATATATAATGCCGCATCCACAGTTATGATAGTATCTAGTTATCAGTACATTTCTGCTTGCCCCCCACTGAATAATACATAGAGATTACAGATGATATTGGTCTCCCGCCCGTCCTCAACAACCAGTTTACCATGCTCTCTCAAGCAGTTCTCCAATGTGCTAATTTCCTGATGCTGTTCCCAGCCCCACATCAGTGGCTTGTGTGTCTTGCTCCGCCTGCTGTTGGAGATAGTCTCTTAAAGGTTGCCAAACATCCTTAAGGCGGGATGTCGGTGGTTGCAAGCTAGCGTATAACTCACTTGTAGTGTCACACTAGGACATGCTCTTGAGCCATAGTTTAACTGTAGGTTTTTGTCGAGTGCCCCAGCAAAGAACTATTTCCCGCTTCACCAGTAGCATAGCAATTGCCACAAATCTGCGTATGCCTTTGGGTAATGTGTCTGTGTAGCCCATCAGTGCTAGCAAGGGTGAAGGCATCAGTTGAATCCCTGTCATTCGCTGGAGTATCTCATGTACTTCCTGCCAGTAAGCGCTAATCGCACTACAAGTCCAAACCACGTTTATGAACGTAGCTGCCTGTGTGTTGCATTTGGGCAATTCATAAAGTAGGTGCTATTGATTCTAACCATCTGATAAGGTATAACATAGGCCCGTCGGATTGTCTTGAAGTGTAGAAGTTTGTGTCTGTGGTTGCAGGACACCAGTTTGATCTGCTCAATATTTGTATTTTCAATATTTTTTGACAATATTTTCGTATTCCAAGATTACTTACATCAATATTATGTAACCAAAAGCTTTTAATACAAATCAGTTTGGTGCCCCAGCCTTGACAGTTCAATAATTTGTGATATGAATCCTAGTAGTCCTATTTTAGGATCTCTTGCATTCTGGATACTAATATTGGTTTCACAGTACTCAGAATTGTATGAAAAAGGAGAAAGGCCATGTGGCATGGAGATAGTTTCCTTGAACAACATCCAGAACAATGCAGGTTGGTACTTTTATTATGCTTAAGCAAAAAGGCTGGTGTAGGCTAAATTAGCCATTTGGCATAAAGCTGCATTCTATGAAAGTTCGCTCTACATACTGTGGAAAAAATGTACCTCCTTGATCTTTTGCCACATATCTGAGGTCTGGGTGGTTTGCATTTCATTATCCCACTTTTGAGCTATTTTTGCAAAAGAGTCTGTTTTCTTTATCTCACCAAGCATTTTGCCAGGATTGTTCAGACCTTATTTGATTATTCTCTATTAAATTAAAAACCGGGGCCTTGACTATCAAACATAACTTACAATCGTGAGTAAGTGTACACTTTTGAGTAAGGTTACTACTTTTCGGTATTCTCAAACTACACTTTTTTACTAACTTACACTTTGTAATCAGTCCACCACTACAAATGGCCAACCACTGGTACTGCAACACCCCACCTATAGAAAATAATGTAGGTAGGGACTTAAAATAAATTGTTAAAATAAAAATGTTAAATGAAATCAAATTATTTAAAATAGATTAAAAATATCAGTAAATATGATTAAATACTAAATATATATTATTATACAAATATAAATGCATGCTAATTTCTTTATAAAATAGAACATATTTATTATCTAATTATAAAATATTGAATAACCTGTTTTGATTTTTTTTTAAATGTATCAATAAATGCTATTAATTTGTATTGCGTTGGAGACTGAAATCTCCAAAGCTCCAGAAGACCAGTGGGACCAACCTGCTTTGGGTATCTGACCTTCTGTTCCACATTTGTAGCTACACTTTCAAACGATCCAGCTCAGGAAGGATTTTCCTTCTCAAAAAGTCACAAAAAAGTGACAAACTTCTTTCATAAAGTAGGCCTTAGAAACTTTTTTGATGTTTTAAACTTTCACCAGGACAAATCCATTCAGGGGCTGATTACGAATTTGAAGGTGTGGCGTCGGGACCACCCTGCCGCCACACCGCCAAACACGCATGAGAACCGCCTGCCGTATTCTGACTTTTTCAGTCATTGGCAGGCGATTCTTCGTCATTCCCATGGCAGTGCCTATAAAATAGGCACCACAATTGGAACGTCAATGTAAGTTCCAGCACGGCATTGACTAGGAAGTCCATGCTGTGCTGGAACTGGGGGTGCATGCACACATGGGGGGCACATATTATGCCCCCCTGTGTGCATCCACATGGAGTGAGGCACAAGGAGGACCTGTTGGGCCCACTTTCTTTCCTCACCGCCCCTGTTTTCACAGAGGAAAAACCTTAATGAAATCAGTGGCGGTGAGGAAAGCAGTAATACGGTCCTGCAAAGCATATTACTGCCTCAAGACTGCTGCGCCACTGCCAGGGAACAGCAGTTCTCTGGCAGACTTGTCGGGCCCAGGGCGGCACGACCGCCATGGTCGTAATGTGGTGGTCAGAAGACCACCAACTCCGCTCCACCACGAGTTTGACGGTCCGAGGACCGTCAGACTTGTAATTAAAGCGGGAGCGGACAGGACTCAAAGATGGCAGCATCCCCTTCCTGAGTGGAGGACGGAGTACCGACGCTGCCTCTCTGGGACCGCAGGTGCGGTCGAACAGGCACTGTGAACAGGCACTGCCTATCCGGAACGGGGCTCGGTCCCCTCTAGGCCAGAGGATTTTTGCCACTCAGAAGGCCGATCTCGCAACGAGCTGTTTGAGAAATCTGATCCAAGAGGTGATGAGGAAGACAGACCCACCGAGTAACCCTGCACAGAGGTGGGAGCGCGTTACTGGCATGGCGGAGAGTGGGGGAAGTCCTGGGGCACCTTAATAAAACCTCCACGCCGTAGCGAAATGCCAGGGATCCCCAAATTGCCTGCTCGTGATACTGCCTGACATTAACATGGCTCCCGCCGAGCCTTAACATTCTAAAGCACCTGCACACCGGATAGAGTACACCTCTAAAGATCTTAGAGGAAGTGTGATCCAGAGCTGGTGGGAAACAGGAGCCAATAGGCCAATATGAGGCCAAGATATTCAATGCGGAGCCTACTCAGGGCAGTGCCTGATCTCAAGATGGCAGCTGGGGCCAGTCTTGATTACCGCCGCGGGGGACTCCTGATTCTCCGGGGCACTTCCAAACTGAACTATTGGGGCATTCCATCTAATCCCTCCTTATGAAGGCGCTCTATTCTGGCTGCATTTTGAGGCCGTGGTGCCCACTGAAAGATCGGGCCAGGACAATGCCTGACTTTAAGATGGTGCCCACCGCTTGACTTCATTCTGCCTGCAGTTTTCTCCGGTTCTCTGGCGGCTGCCTCTCCCGGACATCGAGCTTCCTGCTGATTGCGCGTAGATAATCACCAAAACAATAACCCCATCCATACCTGGGTTTTTGATCGGACTGCAGTTCCTCATCTCTCCAACTCCCTCATTTGATTTCGACATTCTCATATTAAACCTGATCATTATCCTGACAGTGGAGTCCGAGCATTATGACCGATGTCCGGTGGAGCTGCCTAGACAGCTATAGAGGCGATCGGCCCGAGTTAACCCCCTTGGCTGTCACCTACCCAGCCAGACGTTGGGCGCAGTTTCTCCCCGTCTCCCTGTTATGTCTCCTTCCTCCTTCCGACGAATTCCTGTAAAATTGCTTTTTTATCCTATGTTTGATTATGCTCATGTAACAGATGTAACTTGTAACTTGTAACTCCTTGATCCTCATGTAAAGCGCTCTGATACCTCCGGGTCTTGCCAGCGCTATATAAAACTTTTCAAATAAATAAATAGGCTCTTAGTGTTTATGTCAGTTGCTCCATCGTGGTCAGCCTGAAATTGCGCCTAGGTCCTGGTCTACCGCTTTCATACACTATAATTGGTGATTAGTGCTTTTTGGGGCTATTTGTACAAAAAAATGTAAACACATATCTCTGTCACTCCTTATTGAATTTTTATCATTTTTGTGTAATTTTGTTTGCGACATTTTATTCTATTTTTCTAATTTTGTTTGGGATTTTTATTGTTTGGAGGTTTGACCTTATTAGTGTTTGGTACTACATAAATCCTTCGCACATTGCTCTAAGTTAAACCTGTCTGCTCTGTGTTGTAGTTGGAGGGGGTTTACCTCAGGTTCATTTAATGATTTTTGAGGGTTCACAATGACAAGGAGTGCTATTATTCCTTGAGGTGGGCTGTCGCCGGCCCAGATAATAATCCACTTATTTACAGTGCTCTCTTAAAACCTGGAAGAGTTGAGTTACGATGTTAGGTGATGGGGAGTCCACGTCTGCCTCCACAGTGTGCCCAGCAGGGTGATTGACCTGTCCACCTTTCTGTGACACTGCTTTTGGGGTCACCGTTTTTTGGAAAGAGACAAGTAAAAGCCAACAGCTGCAAGGAGGTACAGACATCATGCAGGCCTTTTCATTGCAAGGCCCAAATACATGTTGTCACTGTGGCCTCTGCTCACCCCAGGGGCTCATCTACCACCAGCTGTCTCCTTGCCAGAAGCATAATGAGAGGTACCTGGTCACTATGTGTTGTTGTCATCTGCTACCTGCTGGGACTCATTGGTCTCCATGCTCCGGACTTATAATCCTCAGCCCTCTGTTGTTCCAGAATTATTTCTTGGAGTTATATCACAGATCAACCCAGCCCCAACTCGTCCACAAAATGAGTGCAGAGCTCTAGTGCTCAAGTGTTCTCCTTAGGCCCAAGATTCCAAGAGTTGAGTTGCTTACCTGGGAGATCTGGGTGCACCGATATTTAGACAGTCCAGGGTGGAGGGGAGAAATGTATTACTCTCTCCTCTGCCATCAAGGCTCTGCTGCTCTCACTCGCTGTACTTATTTATCTGTGCACAGTGAAAGTTTGTAGCCTTTTCCTAACAATGGTAAGCAAAAATAGGATGTAGGCATACTTTATTTTGAACTGTAATATGCACCCTCCTCTAAGCTCATATTACCCTTTCAAATGTAAGTGAAAAAACACTTCAGGAGAAAAACTATAGCACTTGAAGAACAAACGATTGCACTTCAGTAAATACAGAAAGATCTGGACAACAGATCCCAGAATAAGAACATCTGGCACAGGGGTGCGCCACAGAAACTGAAAGGAAACATTGTGAAATGCCTCCTTGTGCCTTATTGGACCTAATGGAAGGTGTTCAGGTTGAGCGGGATAGGGCACACTCAGTAGCACTGATGTACCTGCAGAAGGAGTTCCCAATGATATCATGGCCAGACTCGATTACTTTGTAGAAAAGGAGACAATAGTAGGGAACTTTTTTCGCAAGTGCTGCAATTACCTTTGAGTTCTACCGCTTCCAAAAACTCGGCATTTAACTAACTATTTGGGATCCCTAAAAATTCAGGTCAACAGTCAGTGCTGTGGTTGCTCAGAATTTCCTTTTGCTTTTACAGAATAAAAACAGCAACAAAACAAATGGCTCTGACAAGCTCCTAGAACTAGAGAGATGCTTAATGTAGACCAGAGTACTTTACTATGTCATGTAATGGCACAGGGGGCCTCTCTTTCACCTACTCTCTTCAACTTATTCATGAAGCTGCTTGTTGAAACTTTGAAATCCTCCTACATTCATTATAAGGTGTATGCTGAACACACCCAATTGTACTTGAAAATCTCTTCCCCAGAAGATATTTAGTCCCTCAACACAACGCTACAAAAACAAAACTGTCTAACCTGCAACCACCTCAAACTAAATGCCATCAAAATTCCTCCTAACCATCCCATCCAAAAACTCGCCCAAGATCGAATTATGGATGAGGCATCTAACTGCTCACCACGCATTATAGATTCCACTAGATCTATGGGAATAATAGTTGACAAGAACCTGAACATGTCAATCAAAGGAGCGAATTACCAAATGAAAATTTTAAGGAAACTAAAACCCTTCTTACCCCATCAAAGGAGCGAATTACCAAATGAAGATTTTAAGGAAATTAAAACCCTTCTTACCCCATGATGATTTCAAATATGGGGTCCAAGCCCTAGTTATTCCCATGTTGGATTATTGAAGTGCAACACTCTGTGACCTTCCTATACCAAAGCTAGCACCTATAAGGGCCACTCTTGATGCTTGCTGCTAGGCTCATCACAGGAGCAAAAAGAAACAAACACATCTTTCCAGATCTAAAATCTCTAAACTGACTCCCATATGAGGCAAGGATACAACTAAAAATAGCTCGCATGACCCATAAAGCATTACCCTACAACACCCTAAAGTACTTGCCACAAAAACTAGAATTATCTGGAGGATGCAGATCTTCTAGAAGCACCAGCATCTTTTTGCTGAAACCACAGAAATTCCATAAAAAGAAAATTTGCAAAACAGCCTTTTTTAGTATTGCTCTGAGAATATGGGACTCCCTATCACTTGAAATGATACTGTTTCCCTCAACTTCATCTATTAAAAAAGACGTTAAAATGCTACTTATGAACAAATATCTGGACTAGGTCACACAAATTGACTCATGATCTACACCCATGGTTATTACTTGATTGTTGGACAGTGTCTTTTGTCTCGTTGGCTTGTCCTATGGAGGTAACTCTCCTCAATTTGTGACCTTACACAGCCTACACCTCTCTTGATTATGGTGTTGTTTGCTTTCTTGTTTCTTAATTCCGATCATCTGGAAAGCCCTCTGATACCCTCATGGTTCATGGTCGCGCAATTTAAAACGTACTAGATAAAATAAAATAAATGAATGGTGTGTCATAGTGTACAAAAAACATTTAAATAAATTACCTTATGAATTTGATCAAGTGAGATGGCAGGTTCATCATTTATAAATGAAGTGACATCTCCTATGGATTCATGTGCTTTCGTGAAGTTTAAATAAAAATTAAGAGATAGCCTTAATTTTTGAAGACACTTCATTTACAATCAACTTATTTAGTAAGGCTGGCATTCTGAGAATGATTTTGTACTTTACAGAAGGAGAAATAAATGCATTCTAGGATTTGTAATTGTAAAGTTTCCAATGCATAATTTCTTCTACACCCTTGCCCTGGAGCTCCCTTGTGTCACTAGCACTCTAAGGATCTATAGGAGCAATCACTCGAGTGGTAAACTGCCCATTTAGCATCTTTCTTAGTCTATGTCCAATAACGTCCACCAAATATACCAAATGTAAAATAAATAGCATACACTTGTGAGTAACCTACATTTTCTCATGTTTCAGAGTACAGAGAGGATAGGTACTATGAAAATGGTTGAGTCACAGAAGAATTTTAGCATGCTGTAGAGTTACAAATGGTTGTAATCAGACACAAGAATGTTTGGTGCAGGCAGGTGTGGAGGTTTCAGTGGAGGTATTCTGGATGATTTTGTTGCAGCCACCATTGTCATCAAATGTAACAACATGTTAAAAAAGACATGCGCATTGTGTTTTTGTTTGTAGTTTATGGAAATGCAGACTCTTTTATTCAACACCTGTGACATTCGCTTCAGATCTCTCTAGAGGGGCATTTCACAGTGGTCAACGTAGATATGCTTGAGTAACGAAGTCTAATTTGATCTGGTTTTCTTCTGATTGTTTTATCTTATTTGACGCTGCCAGCCCTGGATGGGTTGTAGGCGACTTGCTGTGTATTTAACCTGACACAGTGATGCTTGATTTTTATCTTCTTGGTTTTAATTTGATGATCTCTAATGCTGCCGGCCCACTGGGTTGTATGCGATGAAGCCGTGTATAGTTTTATTATATATTCTGCCAATAAAAATTATTTAATCCTAAAAAAAATGTGTAGCCTCTACCATTCGTCTTGAGTATAGGTTGGCAAGGTCTAAGCTAGTGTTAGACCTGGCATCTTTTGGGGTAATTTCCCTTATCTTTTTGCCTTCTGACTAGCTGTTTTGACTGTGTACTGTACTTCGTTTTTACTGGTTTGAGGACTCTGGGCACTTTTTTGCGCTGACCAGTGCTAAAGTGCATGTGTTCTGTATCTAAAATAGTTTCTCCATGATTGGCATATTTGATTTCCTACTAAGTCCTTTAGTACAGTGTAATGCATGTGCCCGGGCCTCTAAATCAAATGCTACCAGTGGGCCTGCAGCACTGATTGTGCCACGCACAAGCCTTCAAACTTGTCTCAGGTCTGCCACTGCAGAGCCTGTGTGTGCAATTTTAAAACTTCTGTTTTGACGTTGCAAGTTCAAACCTTCCCTTTTATTACATATGTCACCCCTAAGATAAGCTCTAGGTAGCCCAGTGGGCAGGGTGGAGTGTATTTAAAGGTAGGACATGTACTGTGGAGTTTTACATGACCTGGTATTGAAAAACTACTAAATTCGTTTTTCACTACAGCAAGGCCTATCTCTGCCATAGGTAAGCATTGGAGCTGCCTTGAAACACTTTAAAAGTATAACTTCCAACTGGGAGCAGACTGAAAATTGGAGTTTGGTGTCTCTGGACTCACAATTTTAAAACACATGTTTTAGTGAAGTTATTTTTTAAATTGCAGGTCTGAAAATGGCAGTTTTAGAAAGTTGTCATTTTCTTACTTTACCCATTCTGTGCCTCTGGCTGTCCCTAGAATACATGTCTGGGTTGGATGACAGCAGGGCTCTGAACATTCCCTCTAGACAGTCACACACAAAGAGAGCTGTGGTGTGCCCGGCATAACTTGATGGCCCATCACCAGGCTGATGGGTCTTCCTGAGCTAGAATGGAAGGGAGGAGCTGGCACTTGCACCTGATTAGGGCTGTCCCCACACTAGGAGATGCGTACCCCCTGGAATGTGTCTGGAACCATTGCCAGGAAGGGTCTTGTGCACTACAAAGATCTTTCTTTGAAGTCTCCCTACTTTGAAGGCCAAAATGGGTATAAGTACTCGACCTCTGACACCATATACTCAAAACACTTCTGGGTTGAGGAGATTCTGCCAAGAAGACGAGCTGTTGTTCTGTCAGGAGGGAACTGCCCCCTTCCTTTGCTGTGTGGCCTGCTGCCTGCTGCTACTTGCCTGGGAGTGAGAGGACTGGACTTTACTCTCTACATCCTGCATCTCTAAAGGTTCTCCAAGGGCTTATTTGGGCTTGTCTCCTGTTTCTGAAGTCTCATGTATAGCAAAGACTTCACCTGCATCTTGCTACCAGCACCTTGGCTCCTATGCTGCGAGTCCTGCTATGCTAAGTGGATTTGCCTTGACCAGATAACCCAGTTTGAGCTATTGACTTTTAAGCATTGCATTTTTGTTTAATCTTGCAAAAATCATTGCTTGACTTATGTACTTTGGATTTTTGTCGTTTTGGTCTTGTTTTACTCAGATAAATATTGGATAACTGGTCTGGAGTACGTTTGTGGTTTTTTCACTGTGTTACTGTGTGTGTGTGTGTGTGTGTGTGTGCGCAAATACTTTACACATTTCCTATTTAGTTTAGCCTGACTGCTCTGTGCCAAGTTACCAGAGGGTGAACACAGGTAAACCTTTAGTGACTAGGACTGTGGTTCCTACTTGGATAGGGTGCATACCTCTGCCAACCAGAAACCCAATATCTAACAGCTAGCAAATGCTTACCAGTGTTATTTTTAACTGTGAGTCCATGATGGTATAGTGTGTCTAAGGGAGGTGAAGTGACTGGTGGTATAGGTGGTATTATACAAAAAGGACCCGGTTAGTGTACAAGGAATACATACACCCACGTTCGTTGGTAGGCTTAGAGATTTTATGATTGGGAGCTATGTTATGAGTTATCAGGTCAGACAGCCACGAGTAGCTGTAATTGGGACAGTGTGTTGAGGGGACCTCTGTGTGTGGCAGGTTAAAGTTCAAAATGGATGTGTTCGTGGACATGGCAGGAGTAATGCAGTCTGTCAATATTATGGTGTTGGGATATTGTCAACAGTGTAGTGGTGTATACAGAGTAGAAACACTGGCATTTTACTGCCTAGGTTTTGGGATAGGCAGTGTGGACATGAATGCTGTAGAAGGGAACCCAGAGTGAGTCGTTATGACACTGACATTAATGTGGAGGACAGCAGTGAATAGAACAAGATGCTGGGCTATAACTTGGAGGTGAGTGCAGTAGCTGTGGGTGCTGCAATGCAAAAATATGTGTCTGAAGTGGTTCAAGGCACAAAGTTTAAATTTCTCCTTAAAAAACAGTAAAAAAGACACATGTCTCTGCTTTTTCCTTAACGATGTGTATTTGCCTTTTAGTAAGCAGGTCAGTCTGCTGCTAGATTGCTCTATGCTTTGCTCATGATCATAGACAACTGTCTGTAGAAGACTGAATATTGCCTGTGGTTGATGGTCATCAGAGTTGGCAGCATCATGTATTGCGTGCAACCCTCATGCTCCCCCTTTGCAAGAAGCATTTCAACAGTCTGTTTTGTCATTGCTTATCGCCTTCAGGACCCCGATTATGCAGAAAGGAATGTACAACTATTTCCATTAAAGGAAATCTGCAGGATTTTCAATAAACAGCACTGGAGCAGCAAATAATGTTTATATGGCATGTGCGTTTTCACATCAGGCTAACAATATCTGTCAAAACACACAAAGGGGGCTATGAGGAGATTTAAGGACCTGCGTGGGAATCCTCCCCACTCGTAATACTAATCACAGAGCAACCCACGGGTCCAGAGACAAAGTCTGTACTATATCAACCTTGCTAAGGGGGGATAGTTCCCCTCACACACCAGTGGTGTCAGGCTTCATCATAGGGGTACCTCTTTGCGTCAAGAGCCTAGTCTTGATGTGGGCTACAACCCCCTCGCTGCGAGGGAGGAGCTCAGGGATGTTTCCAATGAGTTAGGAGGGTTATTTTAAAATCCTATGTAAGCGTGGTGTGTGAAGTGCGCTGCTCATATAGAAGTGAATTAAAACTGGTTACGGGGCTAGTTACCAACAATGTTATTCAACTCTCCTATGGCAGGATTAAAAACAGCAAATCTGATAATGAAACTGTCAAAATTAGAGACAGCTACATTAAGGTGTGATCAACATGTTTCGGCCTTGGGACCTTTCATAGTGTCATGGCCTTCATCAGGATCGCCAAAACAGCTACTGCAAACAGTGAGTGAATAGACAAAAAACGTGTAGGTGGAAATAGAAACAACGGTGTGTAATACTGAACCACAAGTCCTGTCGTTCAGTAGAATCAGTGATGGGACCTGCGGTAAAACAGAAGAGACAGCATTTGCATGGTTTAAAATAACAGTCAAAGCTTATAAAGCAGGGTTGTGTCAAAAACCCCACAGACATTCATAATGGTCAACTGACAGAATATGACAAAAACACTGTATATACTTAAAGAGTGTTGGAAAATGCGGCACTCACCTCCAAAAGTTAGGACACTGTCCCTGTTAGGACATCTGTCCCGAGCCACTTGGCCAAAGGTACATATGCCGAGCAACCTAATAGAAAAAGTTGGTGGTGTTACATTCCAACAGAGAAACATGGAAAGCGAGAGACAAAGGTTCGAGAAAAAGGTTCGGTGTACAGTTAGCGAGCACCAGAGTTTGGTAGCAGCTAGCTACTCCAACAGATAGAGCAGCATGCATGTAAATGCATGCTAAAGTGCTTATGTGCGGTGCCCTGTATATAAGGCAGGGGTGAGTCCCATGTATAGCCTGGAGAGAGCAGCGGTGGGATTGAGCCACTTTGTAGATGGTGTCGATGAGACTTTCCCAACTGTTGAGAGGGAGAGAGACCCGCAGAGAGGTGGTTGCGGGAGCGATAGCCCTTACCAAAAGAGCCAAATCAGGCAGTGCAAATGGGTCTGGGTATGCACTGTTGTAACATTAATTGGCGCTGTGCTCTGGCCATGTGGGCCAGCGGTTGTGGAGCAAGCGCGTAGCAACAGGCGCGGGAGTACCACGACCCGTAGTGGGCCAATGCTCTCCGGGTCCCAGTACCAGGGGATCTAAGTAAGTGGTGCAGTAAAGACCACGGCGAGACCGCGGCAGGCTCCCTGGTCAATGCCTGAGAGCTGAAGCAGGGGAGAGCAGAGGTGACTTACCGCTCGACGTGAGCATGGGGTCCACGGTCATAGGTCCACCAAGCAGGAAGGAGACTCGGCCAGCTCGACCCGTTTAAGTACTGGTCGCTACTTCCTGGTGAAGGGCCCGGGGGATCATGGGAATTGTAGTCGAGGGGGAGGATGTGTAGGGAGATGTAGTTCCAACGGCCCTCGCTAGGGGTATGGAAAGCGCTTCTTAGAAAAGAATGACGGGTGTGCAGTGACTAATTCAGCCAGTAACGGGCTCACGTAAGGCCCAGGATCATATTGTAGATCCTCGGAACAGCGCGGAGTCAGACAACTGTGCACTGAATGCCTGAGGCAGGGCAAGTCATCTGTAGAAATGACCATGGTAACACATGTCAGGGAGTCAGATAGGGTGCACCAACCTGATCACTTAGGACCAGGGGGGCGGTGCAGTCAATAATGCGCAGAGGCACAGCGGTGTAAGAACACCCTTCCCAGGGGGAACATCAGGAACCAGAAAAACTCGTGAACGCTCAGGATCGTATTGTGGATCCTCGGTGCATGGCAGAGTTGGACTTTCGAGTACTGGGTGGAGCATGTCAAATGTTGAGAAAATTACTGTTGTTGCCCTTAGTCAGGGATAGGCTCTGCAGTCGGGAAGCACCAACCTGATCGCGTGGATCAAAAGGGCAGCACGGTCAGTCGTGCACAGTTGCACAGTGGTGTCGAAAAACACCCTACCCAGCGGAATACTCAAGGAGAGTGAAGGGATGGCAATCGAAGGCAGCCCAGAATGCCAGACTCACGTAATGGAGGTGGTCATGCAAGAAAACACTGTTGTAGAGTGTCGCGGTGACATACATGGCATGGGGTATGTCAAGCAGAGAAAGGCCCATGTTTCAAGTGAGGGAAAGCCAAGGGATATCATCATTGAGTCCCATCTTGGAGGTGTTCAATCGAAATACCCATCGCTGCTCAATCCGCAACAGTTTCAGAGTGAGGTCAGTTGTAGCTATGCTAAGGTTAGGTTTATCAAGGATTGTCCAAGTGAGTGTGTCTGCCTGATGTTGCATTCCAACAAAGTGCTTGGTGAGTCTTGTGGTTTGTTTGGAACATCTAATGTTACTCTTATGTTCCAAAATATGAGTGCGTACTTTCCGAGTTGTCATACCCACATATCTCAGCCCGCACAGCCAGGTGATCAGGTAGATTACTCGCTCACTATTACAGTTAGTGTGGTGCCACAACTCCCATGGTATTGTGGTGCCAATATCTATGGTTTTGGTGGTTTGTGTCTGTGCACAGACAGAGCAAGACCCTCAGGGAAAGTGGCCCTGAACGGGTGGCAGATGCCAGAGAGTGTTAGATCTATGTGTAATAGTGGGTTGGGGTCTAGTATGCACAAGTCTATCCCTGAGGTTACGGCCTCTTTTAAAGGCAAATAGGGGTTTCTGTACTGTCAATTTTCCTTTTTTGAGGATGTTACAATTACGCAAAATTGACTTCTTCACCGTGTTGGTGAGGGAACTGAAGGTGTTGACGTAGACTAATCTTGTCTGTGGTTGTTTGTTGGGTGGGTTATCCAGCAAGGCATATCTGTTATTATTGTGTGCGCGTTTAGATGATTTCTTAAGCTGTGGGATAGTGTCTGTCAACAAAATTGTTTCTAAATGTGTTAGCATGGTCCTTATATTTATCAATACTTGAGCAATTCCGCCTCAACCTGAGAAATTGGCCGAAGGGCAGGTTCTCACGCAGGGACTTTGGGTGATGACTCTCATCAGGGTGTTCCAGGACATGGGTTTCTGGTATAGTTCAGTACCCAAGTGACCATCGGCTGGGAAAATGGAAAGGTCTTAGAAAGCAAGTTTTTGTTTGCTGAACTCACACGTGAACCGCAGATAGTCGTTGCGGTTGTTCAACCATTCATGGAAGCAATTAATGGTTGTATCATCTCCTCTCCAGACCACCAGAATTTCATCGATGTATCTCTTCCAGAGGCGGATGTGAGCCAAAACGGGGTTGTTGGGCGAGAGAACGACATCTTGCTTGAAAACATGCATGAAGAGGTTCGCCAAGCTCTGCGCAAAGGTACTCCCCATGGAAGTACCGGATACCTGGAGACAGAGCTGAGTCTCGAAATGAAAGAAGTTCTCAATATCTGTCTACATTGCCTCCATTTTGAAACAATAGGTAACAAATTGTTGCCTACTCATTTCATTAGGTATTTAGTTTATGGTCTAGTATCATTAGCAAAGGCATGTACTGAGCTGGAAAGTCTGCAAATAAGTGATAGGACGAATGCTTGAATTAATCTCCGCTACTGGTAATTACTTTGTGCAGCATCCCAGTCCATTGTTATTTTGCATACCATTGCACCCAGCCATAAGTAAACCAGTCTTGACCCTGCTCCAATAGGAGCAGTTCATCTCCGAACTGCCAGGCATCCCTTGAAGGGCACCAGAAGAATCCTTCCCTACCCATTTCCCACAGTATTCTTGTGGAATGGCTCACGCCTGGCCACTTTTGGATGAGCAAAAAGAACAACTGATGGACAGAATGCAGAACAATGTCATACATTCACCCCAGTACAGAGATCTGGGCCTAAATCTGGAATCAAGCATCCTAGGACCGGTTTCGGGCTTTCAGCCCTCATCAGCCAGGATAGCTTGACTCCAGTGGCATGGAGAGCACTGGACCCACATCTGGGCATACCCGTCCCACTTGGGGTGACAAATGCAAAAAGAACAATGGATGGACAGAATGCAGAACAATGTCATACATTCACCCCAGTACAGAGATCTGGGGCTAAATCCATCGTTTTTTTTGCTAACCATGGCATTCTAGTTTGGACCCAGCCATATGCAAATCAGTCTTGACCCTGCGCCCAATGGGAACAGTCCAGCCCGAACTGCCAGGCCAGGTCCTGCCTGGACTGGAATCAAGAATCCTAGGACCGGTTTCGGGCTTTCATCCCTTGTCAGCCAGGATGGCTTGACTCCAGTGACATGGAGAGCACTGGACCCTCGTCTGGGCATACCCGTCCCACTCGGGTGACAAATGCAAACAGAACAATTGATGGACAGAATGCAGTACAATGTCATACATTCACCCCAGTACAGAGATCTGGGCCTCAATCCATCGTTTTTTTGCTCACCATGCCATTCCAGTTTGGACCCAGCCATATGCAAATCAGTCTTGACCATGCACCCATTGGGAACAGTCCAACCCGAACTGCTAGGCCAGGTCCTTCCTGGACTGAAATAAAGCATCCTAGGACTGGTTTCTGGCTTTCAGCCCTCATCAGCCTGGATAGCTTGACTCCAGTAGCATGGAAAGCACGGGACCCACGTCTGGGCATACCCGTCCCACTCGGGGTGACAAATGCAAAAAGAAAAACTGATGGACAGAATGCAGAACAATGTCATACATTCACCCCAGTACAGAGATCTGGGCCTAAATCCATCGTTTTTTTGCTCACCATGCCATTCCAGTTTGGACCCAGCCATATGCAAATCAGTCTTGACCTTGCACCCAACGGGAACACTCCAACCCGAACTGACAGGCCAGGTCCTTCCTGGACTGGAATCAAGCATCCTAGGACCGGTTTCGGGCTTTCAGCCCTCATCAGCAAGGATGGCTTGACTCCAGTAGCATGGAAAGCACGGGACCCATGTCTGGGCATAACCATCCCACTCGGGGTGACAAATGCAAAAAGAACAATTGATGGACAGAATACAGAACAATGTCATACATTCGCCCCAGTACAGAGATCTGGGTCTAAATCCATAGTTTTTTTGCTCACCATGCCATTCCAGTTTGGACCAGCCATATGCAAATCAGTCTTGACCCTGCACCCAATGGGAACAGTCCAACCCAAACTGCCAGGTCCTTCCTTGACTGGAATTAAGCATCCTAGGACTGGTTTCGGGCTTTCAGCCCTCATCAGCCAGGATAGCTTGACTCCAGTGGCATGGAGAGCACTGGACCCACATCTGGGCATACCCGTCCCACTTGGGGTGACAAATGCAAAAAGAACAATGGATGGACAGAATGCAGAACAATGTCATACATTCACCCCTGTACAGAGATCTGGGGTTAAATCCATCGTTTTTTTGCTAACCATGGCATTCTAGTTTGGACCCAGCCATATGCAAATCAGCCTTGACCCTGCGCCCAATGAGAACAGTCCAGCCCGAACTGCCAGGCCAGGTCCTGCCTGGACTGGAATCAAGAATCCTAGGACCGGTTTCGGGCTTTCATCCCTTGTCAGCCAGGATAGCTTGACTCCAGTGACATGGAGAGCACTGGACCCTCGTCTGGGCATACCCGTCCCACTCGGGTGACAAATGCAAAAAGAACAATTGATGGACAGAATGCAGTACAATGTCATACATTCACCCCAGTACAGAGATCTGGGCCTCAATCCATCGTTTTTTTGCTCACCATGCCATTCCAGTTTGGACCCAGCCATATGCAAATCAGTCTTGACCATGCGCCCATTGGGAATAGTCCAACCCGAACTGCTAGGCCAGGTCCTTCCTGGACTGAAATAAAGCATCCTAGGACTGGTTTCTGGCTTTCAGCCCTCATCAGCCTGGATAGCTTGACTCTAGTAGCATGGAGAGCAAGGGACCCATGTCTAGGCATGCCCGTCCCACTCGGGGTGACAAATGCAAAAGAACAATTGATGGACAGAATGCAGAACAATGTTATACATTCACCCCAGTACAGAGATCTGGGCCTAAATCCATCATTTTTTTGCTCACCATGCCATTCCAGTTTGTACCCAGCCATTTGCAAATCAGTCTTGACCCTGCGCCCAATGGGAACAGTCCAGCCTGAACTGCCAGGCCTGGTCCTTCCTGGACTGGAATCAAGCATCCTAGGACCGGATTCAGGCTTTCAGCCCTCATCAGCCAGGATAGCTTGACTCCAGTGGCATTTTGGATGAGCAACTCTGGTAAGTGCAACATGTTCTTAGAATTAAGTATCCAGGGCAGGCTCTAAGCAACTCGTAGTTTCTTAGGTTAGGTGTGTGTGTGTGTGTGTGTGCACGTGTGTGCGTGTGTGTATGTGTGTGTGAGAGAGATTTCTCTCTAGTGGCATATGGCTTGGCTACATCTTCTGGGAGGAGTGTTTTTGATTAATCACTACACCTCCAACAACAGATCCTGCCCACAGTGTGCTCACTTTAACGTCTTTGGGACTTGTTAGCTATGATGAAGCAGAAGCGGGTGGAAAATAAGAACATCACTTCCCATCCTCACCAAACACTTATAATAATTACAATATCATAACTATAATGTCGGGCTCATAAGACATTATTTCTTTGATAACAGTAACAAAGGTCCTCCGACGGATCATTGGTAGGTTTAAAGGGGACTGTGTATTTGATACCACAGAAATGCTATTTCTCCATGAGGACCTAGAGTGAAGGAAATACGCTAAACAACATAAACCATTTCATTAGGCGATATTTATCTGACTCATTAAATGAAGACAAACACCTTTCTTTTGATTATCTCTTTGTTATTCTGATTAATGAATGGTCAGTCACAAAAGTCTAAATAGAATGACATTATACAGTTCACAAATGTTACAGAATATCACAATACCTCATAACAGAATCAAATCATAATAACAGATGCATCAAGAATAGAAAAGTGAGAATAAGAGAAAAACACAGCAGCAGTGACAATACTTCACCAAAGAACAGAAATTCTAATGCTCAGTGAATATTAGTAGGAAAACTATCCCCACGTCCGCGAGAAATAGGGGAGACAACACCATCAGCAGATGATGTGCAAAGTCTCAGGAAAGTTCAATGGTTCAGCAGGATTGCCAGCTGGAGTATCAGGAATCAGCATGCATGCAGCACACCACGAACGCAGGACAAGTCCCCAGAAGTCTCTAGAACAAGCCCATGAACACCTTCCCATATAGGTCTTTATACATTGCTACTTCCTTTCTTTGGCTAATTTGTTGCACTCTCTACTTTCTACAAACATTTTCATTGGCTAAACAGGATGGTGTGGCGGTCTTCTAACAATGACCGAACCATAATATCTGAGCACTCTTTGTCTAATACAATGTACAACTTCCTTAGGAGGAAGAGGAAATAAACGAGTTACAAATGTATTTTATTAATGAAACAGTAACTTCTGAACATCCTTCTACTCTCGCTCAGACAGGAAAGAACGAAATATCTTCAGACAGAATTAGGCTAATATCTACACTCTAGGAAACAACTCGTATCATGTGAAGGTCTGCAGCTAAGGACAGCATTGTGTTACAAATCATGGGACAGGAGTACGTGAACACATCCCCATATATTCTGAGGCCTACATTTATTTGGCAAAAGAGAGAATTAATTCTAAAGAAGAAACCTACACTATACTTTCACGAAGAATAACACATTTTCCCTTATTTTAATTTCTGAGGTAAGGGAGACAGAATGACATGCATTAACAAATACATGTAAACTATATTATTTCATTTAGTACTCTATGTTTTTTTATTTTGTCTAACTAAAGTAGAGCATATTATTGTGCCTTTGCACATTTCTCACGTTATACACTAATTTGTGTTAGCATTAGCGGTTATCGCTTTACAACCATTAGTATTTATTTAACCCTGACAGGTGGATTTCATTGAGCAGATTCTCATTACAAAAATCATCCTCAATCAATCCCCCATCTGATGGTTTCAGAAACCATCACAACCACCCATATCAGATTACTATCTGATATCAATTTCTAAAATGTAGTTTCATTCATTCTCATTTGTTTTAACCCTCTAAATCTTGCATGACACTGTAATAAGCTCCTTTTCGGTCTTCAATTTCTATTTCTTCTCGCTTTCGTTTTCTCAATTTCAGCTTAACCTCTTTAGTCAAATGTAGTTAACCATAGAAGAGAAACCCTTACCAAGTTTCTCCCAAGCACTATTAACCTTCAAATTTGCCAAATTTTCATGCAAATGAGCAATGTTGCTGATATATCTTTCCAGATCTCTACTTTTATCAGGAATATATGTGCAACATTGTTGAATTTTCAGCATACTACAGACTCCACCCTCTTTTGCCAATATAACATCTAGGGCAAGTCTATTCTGTAAAACCATGGTCCTCATAGCAACCATTTCTGTATCAACCATCAGAAACCCACCAGCAGTATCCGTTGATAAACGGTCAATCACTGTAGACTATTTTCAAATTTTTTGTGAGTTAGGAATCACCCCAACGAAAGGTATCAATGCTCCAAAAACATCTCCCACAATTTCTGCAACACTTAAACCCCTTCTAATACGTATTAGACTTTTTTCATTGGTTCCAGGCTTATCATTCACATGATAAATTTTAGGGGAAACAATACCCATATAACAACACCCATACCAATGTGGTGGCAACCTATAGTAGGCGTTTTTACCACACACAAAATAGACACCAGGGAACACAGGATCAGTTCCTCCTCTTAATCCTCCGTCCCCTGTAATTAGAAATGTATGCTCACATTCACTGGAACCAACAAAATGATTATTATATTCAGTTTTCTGCCTAAGCAAGCAAAGCTTTCCTCTATGAGGCCAATATAAGGTAATTGCAACAAAAGTCTCACCTTTTTTATAGTTACCTTCTTTATGCGCCCATGGTGGTTCTCTACTCTTGTGTTCTACAGCCCTCTGTTTAAAATCTCTACGCCTATCCTTCACTGTGTTAATACGTTCTATCTCTACACTGTGCAATTTACAAGTAAGGTTGTTACGGTGTGCGTATACTGTATCTATAGTTTTAGCAGTATGAAAAAAATCTCCCATATATTCTGCATATCTTACACTATATACTATGGGGCCAGATGTATGTAGCTAGAAAATTTGCGATTCCCTAATTGTGAATCACAAGGATTCGCAGTTAAGAAATTGTAAAATGCAATGTATGAAGGTGTATGGTACACCTTCTACGATTCCTAATGGGTCGCAAATGACCTACCTCATGAATATTAATGAGGTAGGTCACAATTTGCGACCCCCCCTAGGAATCGCAAAAATCACGGGGATGGTGGCCTGCTGAGATCAGCAGACCACCATGTCTGTGATTGCTTTTCAATAAAGCAATCTTTTTTTGTTGTAAAGCAGCCCGCATTCCTTAAAGGAAAATGAGGTGCTTTACAAATCGAAAAATGAAAAGTTTTCTTTTCCTTTTTTAAGAGCAGGCAGTGGTCCGTGGGACTACTGCCTGCTCTTAAATATAGTTGTACAAAATTCACAAAGGGGAAGGGGTTCCTAGGGGACCCCTTCCCATTTGCGAATGGGTTACCACCTACTTGAAGTAGGTGGTAAAATGCGAATGTTTTGCAACCGCAATTGCGGTCACAAAACATTCATACATACGATACGATTTGGCATTAGGAAGGGACGCCCTAAACACGCCCCTTCCTAATACCGAATCACAAACCCATTTTGCGATTCAGTAACAGGTTACAGAATTGCAAAATTAGGTTTGCTGCATCGGAAAAGCAATTTGTGTGTTCACAAACGGGCAGATTCTGTGAAGCTGCCCTTTTGCGAACTCAAAAATGCTTGATACATCTGCACCTATATTCATATTCCGAAAACAAACCAAATATTCTTTATTCAGTTATTTTTCTATAACCATAAAAGTGCATTGAACATACAATAAAATATTTAAATAATCATATCTGTAATTAAGAACAATTCAGATTAGCTTTACAGAAAATCGCAAAGTGCCTAGGTGCCGAAAGTGCATTCACAAAGGGAAATTAGTTCTTAAAATAATCCATACAGAATGAGCAACATACAATACATATAAAACCTTTTAAGCCTATCTAGAATCACCATATGTCAATAAACAGAATGAAAATGTATACAGCACATCATGCCCAACAAATAAAGTGCATAACAATCACAGTTTAAGATGGTGCAAGACCTCTTTTTCTTCTAGATAATACAGCCCTAAGAAACCTTGCTAATACAACACACGTATATAAAGTGGGAAGCAATTGCAAATATAGAAATGCCGGTCTGCATTGCTTAAAATGTAGTGATTTTAGTATAGGAACAATGAAAAGTCTCCTTAAATCAGCATATAATTTACAGAAGAACAAAGGGCCCGATTATGATTGCGGGAGGCTCGTCACTGCCAGCCATGCGGTGGCGGTCTTTCTGCAATCGTACCGCCATTTTTCCTCCGCCACATTACAATGGCGGAGGGAATCGCGATCAGACTTTGGCGGACGCAAAGACCGTCCGCCATGGGTCTGCCAAAAGCAACCTAACAGATTGCCTGGTGGACGTATCAGGTAGCTCTGAATGGTGGTGGTGCCTACCAGGCACCGTCCACCAAATCAGGATGCTGGCCATTGCAGGCCTTTCCATGGCGGTGATGCCGCCATGGAAAAGCTGGTGGGGATTGGTGACGGGGGCCTGTTGCGGGCCCCCCTTGTGTTGGGGGGAGGTGAGAGTGCTCTTGGTGGGTACCCATGGTACCCCCCTACATTTCACAGCACTACGTGGCAGGCACCGCATGGTACCTGTCATGTAGTTCTGTGAAATGCACTACATGCTGTTTTAGCATTGTCAAGATCCAACTGCCATGGTGGCGGTTGCATCCTGATCGGGTGTGCCAGACCGCCGCATGCATGGCAGACGGTCCCGGTTTACACCAGGATGGCAGACGGACTCCAGTCCGTCCGCCATCCTAATGATCCCCTAAATGTGGATCGTTGATTGTTTCAACATATTGTCACAAGGACATAACATTAGATCCTTTGCCTTGGTACTGGGCATGTGAAGCATTGGTGACTCTACATTATTGTGACTATTTACGTCAATACGTTGCATTGGCTGGAGATGGGGGTGTGATGGAATATTTTATATTTGTCGAATTGGGGGTTCAGGATTCCCCACAGCAGATTGCTGTGGCAAAGAAGTTTTGTGAGTTTTAGAGGTACTACCAGTAATGTTGGCCCTGGCAGAGCGTTTGACCCACTCTGGGGAATTACTCCACCTAGCCTCTCAACGCAGGATAACATAGTACCTTCAATAGCTTTCCGCCTATCTGTAAGGCTACAGACCGTGGTTTTAATCAGATCGGTCAGAGCTTGGATGGATGACACCAAGGAAGAGCAGTCCTACGGTGCAGTAGGTATTATTTTTTTGATGGCTCGCGGGGGTTTTGTGATCTCTACCGTCTTCTACACTGAAGATCTCTTCTTAGCTTTAATTGACCCACCAGATAAGTCCACACTGGGGTCCATAGTACAGTTCCTTAAAGTCCTGTGGCATTTAGAGGATGGAAGGTTGGTTGAAAGGTTAGAAATACCCAGAAGAGACGAGTCGTGTACAGGCTCTCTGCAATCTTTAGACAAAGTACCAAGACCCTCGGACAAGGATTCAATCACTTGGGCTGTTTTGGAGATGGTTGTACAGGGGATTGCTGTATTGGGGACGTTGTCGGAGCAGCTGGTTAAAGTTTCCTCTACGCTTAAAATTTGCTTTTCTATTGCCCCCATTGCCCCTGTTATGTAATTCATAATAGATTGCCTTGACTTGGGTGGTGACTTTGTTAATGCACAGCTAGGGTGTTTTCTTTTCCCCATTTCAAAATTATATTTGCACCTCTAAATGAAACCACGTTGAATTGTGACAAACTGAAGGTCATAAAAGTGTGGGGGTGAACGAAAACACCTGGAGGTCAAAAGGTTACTGTACCATTAGATCAATCCTCAGTGGAGTTGAGACAAGGTTGCTGCCCGGTCAGAAAAAAAAACTTTCCCGGGATGCAAAACCAAGAGGGGGGGCCCAGCCCTGTCTTTTCCTGGCGTGGACGGGCCCGCCCTTGGCCTGGCCTTCGCCCGAGCGCAGACGGGCGCGTGCCGCAGACCCGTCCCACACTGCGGGATCGTGAGGCAGCCTTTATATGCCCCAAGGCGCAAAAAAAAGTGACGCTGGCGCCTCCTGGCGAGTCGCTCACTGGGGGATGTAGTCCCCGGTGTGAAAGGTAGGGTCCGATGGCATGAAGTCAAGATGCAGGCTCCCATGCCGCGGGATCCTGAGGCAGCCTTTATGCACCCCATGGCGCAAAGAAAGTGCCGCTGGTGCCTTCTGGCGCATCGCTCACTGGGGGGGTGTAGTCCCCGGTGTGAAAGGCAGGGTCCGGTGGCAGGAAGTCAATATGCAGGCTCCCTTATTCTTTCTAATAGGAACTTCTGAAAATATTAGATCATAATTTGAAAAGAAGTATTGAAATGACTCCTTTCCATAAAATAAACTTGTTAGTATACTACACAAAATAACATAAGTTAGTGGTAGGTGATGGTATGTCACCCCTTCAGACACAGACGAGGGTAACTGCATGCACACATAACAATCTCTTCCATCCATAACATCAACATATTCATAGAGGAGTTTAGTTTATACATTTAACGAGAAATCATTAATAGACCTGTCAACAAGAAGTACATTTCCAGTTAGTTCTCTACTGTTAGTTTCTGGATCTTCTTTCAGATCTCTTTTGGTATCTATAATCACATGCTCATTATTATAAGTTGACGCAGTATTAACTACATTAATAAACATAAAAAGTGGTAGTACAAATGTTAATACCAACCATATAAATATAGTCACAAGGACACATGAACAACAAATGTTAAAACACCTCTGCCTAAACGATCTATGTTTCTGTTTGCCAGTCTCATTTCTAGTTCTATCCATTCTAATTCTAATACATTCAAGGATTTGTCAAATTCTTAGTCCTAATGAAAAATTAATTTTTCTCAAAAATGATTCTCCAAAAAATTATCTTACTAAAAATTCAACAAAAAATTATTAATTTAGCTAGACTAGCTTCAGTCTATGTACCCCACACTTCTTGAGCCCTCAGCTCTTTAACACGCTTTTTTTTAATTTCTTCTGAGCTTTTCTTCATTTATTATCATAAATCTCCTCTCTATTTTTCTGCACCCTTTTCAGATAAACAGTTTATTTAGGGTGGCTTGTACGAGCAACTGCTTTTTGAACAGGAATCAAGAAACTCTTTCTACCATTCATATGAAGAAGCAGTCACCAAGTATGTCCATTCAGGTGCTGTATATTTTTCTATTTGGTACTTATGTTCTCTTTGTCCTTCGTACACAATCTTCTTCTTCTGCTTCACTCTGTTCTGATTGGCTCGATATTTCAATCACTGTTTCTGGTACTTTTCTGTTAAGAGTGTATTTTACTCTTTTTACTCCTTTTGCCCATTTGTCATCATTCTTTGTCCTTTTCCCATTTTCATTCTCAATTTCACCTGAAACTGTTTCTGTGCTTTCTTTTAATGTATCTCTTTTCCTTTTTTCTTTGATGTTATCAGCAGGGATCACTTCATTTTCAGCATTGACAATGACTGCATCAATTTTATTTTTCCCAGTAGCTTGTACCCACTATACTTTGTTTTCAACTTGCCTTGGAACGTCTCTTTGTTCCCGACGATCTTCTTGCGCAAGTTCTTCTCTTTCAAGCGGATTTGGGACTCTTCGTGTGTGACTCGCATGAATCCAGTTTGGCAAGCCTCCACACTTGACTGCAGTAGCCACCACCAGTATTATCTGATAAGGCCTGTGCCAAAGTGGCTCTAGGCCGTTCTTCCTCACGTGTTTTTTCACTACGAACTAGTCTCCAGGACACAGGTCATGTCTGGTTCTTGCTGTGTTGTTGTTGCAACTTCTCCAACCTGGTGAGAAACAGAACGTACCACATCAGCCAATCGTTTGCAATAATCCAGTACCAAATCATCAGTTATGTTCATTAGCTAATTTGCTGGGACTGTCGGCTGTCACACAACCCTGCATCATCACAATTTCATGAGGGGACAGTCCTTTTCTTTTGTCTGAAATACTTCTCAAGCTCATTAACACTAATGGAAGTGCATCAGGCCATTTCAGTGTTGTGGATGCACAAACTTTTGCCAATCTTGAATTAATTATGCCGTTTCCTTGTTCCAGTACTCTTGAAGCCTCAGGTCTAGAGGGACAGCGCAACGGTTTTTCAATTTGTAATGCTGCATAAATCATCCAAATTATTTCATTATTAAAATGTGTTCCTCTATCTGATTCCGAAGAGACTGAAAAAATTAATCTAGGTATTATTTCTCTAAGAAGCAATTTAGCAACTGTTAAACTGTCATTTTGTCTTGCTGGATATTCTTCAACCCAACGAGAAAATAGACAATCCCAAGAACATATTTTAGTCCCTGGCAAGGAGGCATTTCAATAAAATCAATTGCATGCGCGTAAAAGGACCTGCAGCCTTTCCAATTCGCATATGCTTACCACTGTTTTTCTTCCTGCATTTTGTTGCTTACATATCGCACACCTCTGACAGAGAATTTCTGCAATAATCCTAAAATTTGGGTTATACCATGTTTGGAGAAACAACCTAATCATTGCATCTCTGCCTATATGTGTTGGTCCATGGGAAAACCCTTGCCATCTGTGACAATAGGCTATCCGGCATTACTGGTCTGCCATCTGTGTAAATCCACACCTCATCATCTGCTCTGCGGGTGCAACCTGACTGTACAAATTGCATATGCAGCTCGTAAGCATCCTTCTGATCCATCCACGAACAGAACACCATCTGGCTCAACCAATGGAATATGTTTGATATCAGGTCTTGGTTTAGTGCACAATTCAGTCACGTCCAATCAATCATAATCTGCTTCATCCAAAACCACTTCACATCCTGGAGTTGGTAGTAATGTTGCCGGGTTTAAGGTTGTACACCTCGCTACAGTTACATTCTTTGCTCCCAATATCACTTGCTCATATTTTGTTAACCTACTGCTCGTAAGGTATTGAGTGCAAGTTTGTGTTAACAAAATTTCAACTGAATGTGACACATACACTTTCAATAGTGCAAGAAAGAGGGAGGGTACCTGGTTATCTATTTTACCGCTATTTATTTTATGCGGCAAAAAACAATGACTGATAGGTTCATATGCTTTCAGTGCAAGAATTACATTTCTTTCAAAGTCAATTCAAACATACTTGGTGTAGACATTTGCTTCATGTCTGAGATACGATACATATTAAATACATGGCTCGTGATTGACATACATCAACAATGTGTAAATGGACAAACGTAAAAGTGCAACAATATTTACATAAACAGTGGTTAATTTACAAAAAAAATGAAATTACACCAGCGATACACAATTATTGGCAGTTCCCCATTATCCTAACAATAGGCGTTTTTTGAAAAGGAAACTGTAGCCACATGGGCAGAATTAATTCTCCGAGGGGTGCATTGTGGATTGCCCACCCTCACCGGAGGATTGGAATTTTCAATTGCCCTATGTGGAAAAAACAGATGAAAGTAGCCAACGCATTTCTAATCCCTGCGGTAATTCACGGGATTGTCATCAGGGCATGAGGGCATGGTGTAACCTAAAAGTGAAATAAAAATGATTATCTAAATAGTGGGGCATCTCCTCTTCTCTACTTATTTGGGGTATAACATTTTGGTCCAAACTATTGTACCTGAAGTTGAAAGAGTCACTTCAATGAAGATTAAGTGTTTTGGCTCGCATCGCAGGACCTAAAATAATCAGAAGAATACCTGTCATTTTAAATGTTTATGTTGCAATATAATTCGTGCTATAATAGCTTTTGTCATGAGCCTTACAATAGAAGTCAGCGGAGTGCACCAGGAAGTTGTTTACTGTTGTAGTTCGTCAGCCGGTGACTGATCCGTTAAAGTTAGTATTTTGCCACTAGTCGCGATTCATTTATCACTGCCAAGACGGAAAAAGGGGGGATAAATAATAGCTTACTGCGGCAACTCTTTAGTGGAGAATGCCGTACAATGTACCTTAAAATCACAAAACTTACTTGGGGCGGATCAAGTGACAGCCTTGTTTGATGAAAACGGCTTTGTTGTTAGGTTGCATATGCCATGTTTCTAAACAAAAACCAAAACGCGATTAATGCGTTTGTTCATTTACTGGCTGCTCGCAGTCTTTTGTAAGAGAGTTCAATGTGGGTGATTCACTTACTGTAGATGTTAGCTTTTGTCTCCGACAGTAACTCGTCCCGCAGTTAGATTGCTTTAAAACTGATTGCCGGTTTTGGGTGAAACTAAATCCTGTTTAAACCGGAAGTGTGTTAAGTTTCTTTCCAACTGTATTATGGGAATTGTAGTTGACGAACTACAACAGTAAACAACTTCCCGGTGCCCTCCGCTGACTTCTATTGTAAGTCTCATGACAAAAGCTATTATAGCTCGAGTTATATTGCAACATAAACATTTAAAATGACAGGTATTCTTCTGATTATTTTAGGTCCTGTGACGCGAGCCAAAACACTTAATCTTCATTGAAGTGACTCTTTCAAATTCAGGTATGATATTTTGGACCAAAATGGTATACTCCAAATAAGTAGAGAAGAGGAGACGCCCCACTATTTAGATAATCATTTTTATTTAATTTCACTTTTAGGTTACACCGTGCCCTCATGCCCTGATGAAAATCCCGTGAATTACCGCAGGGATTAGAAACGCGTCAGCTACTTTCATCTGTTTTTTCCACATAGGGCAATTGAAAATTCCAATCCTCCGGTGAGGGTGGGCAATCCACAATGCACCCCTCAGAGAATTAATTCTGCCCATGTGGCTCCAGTTTCCTTTTTAAAAAAACGCCTATTGTTAGGATAATGGGGAACTGCCAATAATTGTGTATCGCTGGTGTAATTTCATGTATTTTGTAATTTAACCACTGTTTATGTAAATATTGTTGCACTTTTATGTTTGTGCATTTACACATTGTTGATGTATGTCAATTACGAGCCATGTATTTAATATGTATCGTATCTCAGACATGAAGCAAATGTCTACACCAAATATGTTTGAATTGACTTTGAAAGAAATGTAATTCTTACAATGAAAGCATATGAACCTATCGGTCATTGTTTTTTCCGCATGAAATAAATAGCGGTAAAATAGATAACCAGGTACCCTCCCTCTTTCTTGCACTATTGATTATACATCCATACCTGGTATGCTGAGGACGAGAACCCCTTTTTGTATACATACACTTTCAAAGCATGCCCAATCACAATTGACTCACTCTGCTCAAGACTCACACAAGTAGCAGCAACTGCTTTTAAGCAACCTGGAAGAGCTGCAGCAACTGGGTCCAAAGTGGCAGACAAATATGCCACTGGCCTTCGTGCTGTTCCGTGTGCCTATGTTAGAACTGACAATGCACAACCATCACGGTCATTTCAGAACAACTCAAAATCTTTATCAAAGTCTGACATTCCCAATGCTGGTGCTTGACATAAACTGTCTCGCAACACCATAAACGCCTTCATGCCTTCCACTTCAAGATGAATTGAATCTGTTGCATCTTTGTGTGTCAACTTTTGTAATGGCTTGGCAATCAGTGAAAAATTCATAATCCGCTGCCTACAATATCCGACCATTCCCAAAAACATCCGAACTTCTTTCTGTGTTTTTGGTGGATTTATTCACATGATAGCATTGATACAATCCTGAGAAACGCTTTGAACTCTTTTTCTCAATGATATGGGCCAAATACAGTACTTCTTTTTTTACAAAACTGTAATTTTGCTGGTTACACTTTATGCCCACCTACTGCCAAATGGTTCAGTAAAGCAATTGTATCTGTCACACAGTCTTCTTTTGTTTTCGATGCCACCAATAGGTAATCAATGTATTGCACTAGGACTGAATCTTTAGGCATTACCAATGACTCCAAAAATGTCTTCAAAAGATAGCAGAACTCTCTGTATACCCTTGAGGGACTCAGCACCATGCCAAAACATGGTTTCCGAACCAGAATGCAAATAAATATTGGCTATACTGATGCAAGAGTATCAAGAAAAATGCTTGACACAGATCCATTACTGAAAATCACTCTGCATCTCATGGAATCTGGTATAAAATCACTGCTGAATTTGGTACAATCGGACAAAACGGTGTAACAATTTGGTTAACCTTTCTCAGGTCCTGTACGATCCTATATTTCCCGTTTGGTTTGAGAATTCCCATTATAGGCGAATTGCATGGGCTTCGAAGGATTTCTTTCAAAATTCCTCAATCAGCATGTCGGTCACAGGTGTCACTCCCGCAATCGTTTCAGGACTCATTTTGTACTGTTTTATTCTTGGAAACTCTGCATCAGGCTTTACTGTAATCTGAATCAGAGCTACTCCTTTCATCAATCCAATTTCTTTCCCTGTAAAACCCCACACATCTGACAGTACCGTGTCTCTCAACTCGACAGGCAAATAATTTGCTGTAAGTAATGGAAACAATTCATTCACTTCTGTTCCCTGCCTTGACATTTTGAATATGACATCTTCATCTTTTGTGTAAAATGCTATTCCATCTGGGGTACAATAAATAGAACAGTTCATTTTGCACTGTAAGTCCCTACCTAATAGGCTAACCGGACTCGTGTCACAAACAACAAATTTGTGCAATTCTTGGAAATTACCAATTTGACCCTTCATAGGTCTAGTTATTGGCATTTTGATCAATTTATTGGATACGCCTTCAACTTGGATACTTTCTCCCAAGTGGAGTAGGTTTGGAATTTCCACAGAGAAAACATCACGATAGGAACGGACGTGTAAGATGGAGGCTGCACTCTCAACAGCACACGGCGGAGGTGAATTATTTTCCTGTCTCCCGAGTTGCTCGCTTAACGTAGTCCCGTGAGTCGGAGCAACATCAAACCTTTCAAGGAAATAATTATTGAACACATGCGGGAAAGTGAAAAAACCTTTACAAATACGGATGGTGAATAAGAATTAGGTTTTAACGAGGTGCCAGCTCCGTTGCTATTTAATCATCTCTGAATGAAATTGAAGATATCAGGCGATTGGGTAATAAAACAGAATCAGAACTGAAATCCCTTAATAAAGGACCGTGCAGAATCAGGAAACAACGAATTGAGAAAACTGTATATATATCTTTTGTCTTGAAAAAGATGGAAATAGTTGAAGTAATCCATCGAAACGCGTCAACGCAATTTTAATTCACACAATCTCTACTGAAATATGGTCGTGTCATTGTACAGATAGGAGCTTGAAACTGACCATTAGATGGTGTGTTCAGAGAAAGACTAACGATAGTAGTCTGTGAATTTGTTTTCTCTTTTGTGTTTATGTATTGATGCCTATGTCTTTGAAAAAAACATTTTGTCCTATATGTTAATGCTATTAGTTTGTATTGAATAGAGTGAATGTACCAAGAGACAACTGTCTCTGTGGGAATTTATTGATTTTTATGAAATTTTAATTAAAGAAATACTTTTTTCTAAATATATGTTTAGTCTTTGTGTTAAGAATTGGTCTTTTTCCCTTGTGTTTGGGTTTTTAAATGTGCTGTTCACTCTCATTTTGTGTTTATATGGTGGTATGCTATTAAGATTTGTTCCAGAGGGAATTGATATTTTACTTATTTCCACAGTTCTGACAGTGGAACGAGTAGCACCAGTATCTGCAAGGAATGTGATAGCATTACCATCAACCTCGCCATCCACATAGGGACCGAACTGATCTACCTCCAGAGTTGCACCAAGAACGCACTCTTCCTCCCCCCTCAGGCACCATCGCTGTGATGTATCTGAGTAATTTTCATCCGTTGGCATCAAATATTGTGAGGCCACCTGTATATTTGAATGTTTTTGACCATTTGTTTGATCACCCACATTTGCACTGTACCTTTGCATTTGACTATTCAAATCGTGATTTTGCATAGGAGCCTGTGGTATTTGTAAACCCTGACTTCTATTGTGCACTCACACTAATGTATTCTGATTTTGCTCTTGACCCTTTTGAGTTTGACTCATCTGATTCTGGTAACCTTGATTTTGCACTTGCATTTGATCATAATTTCCAGTCTGACCTGTATTATTATTCACACTCTTACACTCGTGTCTCCAATGTCCACATTGTCCACATTTGTAACAAGGATATTTCTTTTTCAAATCTTCTCTATCACCAAAGTTACCTCTACCTCTTCCCTGACACATCGGGATCATTTGCGTCACAGTATTGCCATTTGTAACTACATCTTTCATCCCAGTAGTAGTCTGACCACTTTCAACCAAATCTGCATTTACATAATCCCCTTTCTTTCCCATTTTCATTTGTGATACCATCAACTTCTCTTTCAACGCATATCAAAGTATTTCATCGATTCTTTTACTCTCCCAACAAATTAAATGCTGCTGAATCATAGCACTTATTTCTGGTCTCAATCCATACACGAACCTGTATAAAAAAGGTCCCATATCTTTTTCTGTGATATTTTCTATACCACTAAATTGCTTAAACACTTGAAGACGTGTCTCATAAAATGTATGTACCGATTCTTTCAACTCTTGAGTCGTTCTATCAATCTTTACCCATTGGAGAAATCTTTCCCTTCAAATAAATAATCATCTGATTATATTTCTTCATAACTTCTTCCGTGGGTGCCCCTGTTTTTGGATCTCTTGGATATTATTTATTTGGCCAATCTACAGCAATATTACACTCAATCCTCAAATCTGCTGGAACAACAATATCAAAAAGACCATCCAAGTCTACCCACAAGACTTTTGAGACTTTCACAAATGTTTCTACTTGCCTATACCATTCGACAGGCTTTTCTCTCAACTGAGGAAAATCATTAGTAAATGACAATATGTCCTGTCTTAACCAAGGAATATGAACCATACCAGCTCCTGGTACCTCTCTCATTGGATATGAAGAGGCAGCATCAACTGTTGCTGGTTCTTTTTCAGCTTCTCTCACAGAATACAGTGGCAAAGCAACATTTTCTTTGCATTATCATCTTCCTTCTTTTTAGCCCATCTTCCCTTCCATCCGTTTAATTCTCCCCAACGTCTCAATGTATTGATCAACTCTTTAATGTGCAATCACTTCCCTGAAACATTTAGATTCTCTAAATCCATAAAATCCATAAATCCATAAAATCTAATCTGTATGTCTTTTGTAATGCTTTCGACTTTTCAATGTCAACTCCATACATCTGAGCAACTTCTGCAAAAGTCTCATGTAAGCCTCTTGCTTTTCTCGTACTATTTTTACATAAACATAATAACTCTTCATCCTGATATCTGCTCAATCTTTCAGGACTAATAGTACCTGCAATAATTTCTTCTAAATCTCCTTTTAATTTGTTCACATCTATATATATATCTTTATTCTGCCCACTACAGTCGGGTGCAATCTCTCTAATCCACACATCTAATTCTTCTGGCGATGGACCCAAAGATCTCTGTGCATCTTCACCTGTATCACTTCTTGACCTGATAGGTGTCTGTTGATTTATTCTCCCATCAGTCTGCATTAATTTCTTTGTGTCTAATTGTATATTTCGTCTAGGAGTTACATTTTTCTTTTCTGAAATGTCAATTAAATGTCTCATCTCCCTTGAATCTTCACGCACATTTATAATATTATTTCCATAAACTCCAGTTAATTCTCTGTAATCTGAATGAGAATGCTCACTACTCCTAACTGGAACTGTTAAAGCATGCACTTGAGTAATTGTCTGCCCCTCATTGTATACTGGAACTATTGGGCCGATTGCTACTGGAACTGACAAAGCATCTGGAATTATTGTCGATGGCATTCTCACTAGCTCTTCTCTATTTACATTTTGGATCTGTCTTCCATCATTAGGTAGCCCATTCACTGATTCTTCAATTTGAATTAAAGGAGCATTTGGTGAAACACTCGGAAAAATCACATTCGCCCTAATCTGTTCCTCTTGACATGGAGGAGGTCTATTAATCAATAATTCATTCAAGAAATCCTCATCAATATCATCTGTACTAGCATTTAGTCCTTCTTATTCAGAATTGTTCTTTTTCTCTCTACACTTTCCCCCTTCAGTCTCTTAATCCTCTCTAACAGGGAATAATCCAGTTGTTTCTATAATGGTACCTCTTCTCCACATTTTCTTGCGAGCATCCCACTTTGCTTCTGAGTATCTGCTCACTGTATTCTTATATCTATTTTGCTGTCTATCTCTTTCTCTTTTGTATGCTTGGTAATCCCACTCATCAAGAGCTTCGTACTGCATAGGTCTTGGGTTTGGACTCAAATCATTCATTCGTCTCCTCAACTTTTCTAAAACCTTCGTATCAAAAGTACAATTTTTTGGAAATGCTACATTACCACCTTGTTCTGCGTATTTCATCCAATTTTCTAACCAAGTACAAGTATGATCTCCCCTTTCTATCACCATAAAAGCTGCGGGCAATCCATCTGGACCTATCGGAGTTTGTTCTCTAATTATTATAAGTTAATCCTTACTAAATAGAGTTTTTAACAATCTTATTATTTTCATGTTTCTTTCTCAAATCTAAAGCTCGTATTAGTGAATAAATCTACAAATCTCACTTCCGTGTTATGTTTTACTAATTTCCAATCAGTATTATTTTTCGCTGTCTAATCTCAGCACGACTCACACTAACTAACCAATAGCAGCGCAGCACTTTTGGTGACGTATTCTCACCACTGACCAATACCAGCACAGCACCTATTTACGTCAGTTCTACTCCTTCTACTGACCCTCCCTTTACAAAATAAGCGTCAATGTCTTTAAGTCTTTTACTAACAAAACAAACTACATAAAACACAGCTTGTCTGCTCCAATAAAAGAAAATTTGAAAGTATGTAGCACATATTCTAAGAGCGATCTCTACACTCCAGCAATAAAACCTCGACCAGTGTGATTTTTATTTGCTCTCTAACAAGCGGAAAATTATCGGGACTTCTCCAGTTGCGCCTCTGAAGTGACCCAAATAAACCTCCACTACTTCATTCAACAAGATTCCTTGCCTGTATGATACTTTCAGTTTGACGACCGCCTAGTACCGCATTACCAGCAGACAACACACATAAAGCTTAGTGTATGCCACACTAAGACAGCCCTTAGGCTTATCCCGGTATCTCAGGCCAACGACGGACCTGTCAATTCCATTAAGATTCCACAAAACTCAACGTAACATAAAAGTACAATCTCAACAATATCTCAACGTCTAAGTCAGTCTGTTAACTCCGTCTTTTAAAAAACACAGTAATTTCAATCTAACTAACCATCCAATGCAACTACCAAAACTAATGTAGCGGAAACAGGTGGGAAATAATAACATCACTTACCATCCACACCAAACACTTATATTAATTACAATATCATAACTAGAATGTCGGGCCCATAAGACATTATTTCTCTTATAACCATAACAAAGGTCCTCAGATGGTAGACTTAAAAGGGACTGTGTATATGAAACCACAGAAATGCTATTTCCCCATGAGGACCTAGAATGAAGGAAATACGCTAAACAACATAAACCATTTCATTAGGCGATATTTATCTGACTCATGAAATGAAGACAAACACCTTTCTTTTGATTATCTCCGTGTTATTCTGATTAATGAATGGTCAATCACAAAAGTCCAAATAGAACGACATAATTCAGTTCACAAATGCTACAGAATATCACAATACTGCATAACAGAATCAAATCACAATAACAGATTCATCAAGAATAGAAAAGTGAGAAAAACATAGCAGCAGTGAAAATACTTCACCAAAGAACAGAAATTCTAATGCTCAGCGAACATTAGTAGGAAAACTATCCCCACGTCCGTGAGGAATACGGGAGGCAACACCATCAGCCAATGTTGTGCAAAGTCTCAATGGTTCAGCAGGATTGCCAGCTAGAGAATCAGGAACCAGCACGGCATGCAGCACACCACGAACGCAGGACAACTCCCCAGAAGTCTTGAGAACAAGCCGATGAACACCTTCCCACAAAGTTCTTTATACATTGCTACTTCCTTTCCTTGGCTAATTTGTTGCACTCTCTACTTTCTACAAACATTTTCATTGGCTAAACAGGATGGTGTGGCGGTCTTCTTCTGAGCACTGTTTGTCTAATACAATATAGAACTTCCTTAGGAGGAAGAGGAAATAACCTAGTTACAAATGTGTTTTATTAATGAAACCGTAACTTTTGAACATCCTTCTACTCTCGCTCAGACAGGAAAGAACATAATATCTTCAGACCGAATTAGGCTAATATCTACACTCTAGGAAACAACTCGTATCATGTGAAGGTCTGCAGCTAAGGACAGCATTGTGGTACAAATCATGGGACAGGAGTACATAAACAGATCCCCTAATACTCTGAGGCCTACATTTATTTAGCAAAAGAGAGAATTAATTCTAAATAAAAAACCTACACTATACTGTCACAAAGAATAACGCATTTTTGCTTGTCGTTTTAATTCCTGCAGTAAGGGAGACAGAATGACATGCATTAGGTACTCTATGGGGCAGATTTACAATAACTGGCGCATCCCTGCATATCAGCAGGGATGCACCAGTTATTGTGCGACACGGCTCCCCCACCATGTATGCGCCGCAATTACAATGCGGCGCACCATGGGGCAAAAAACGAACAGATGCGTGATGCATCTGTGCCGTAAAGGCAGCGCATTGCTGGAGCTGCGTCGCAAGCGCGATGCAGCTCCAGCAAGGCTCTCTGGGGTGCCCTATCTTCACAATGCTGCGTCAATCCTTACGCCTGCTTCAATCAATCAATCAATCAATCATGGAATTTGTATCGCGCGCTACTCACCCGGAAGGGTCTCAAGGCGCTTGGGGGTGGGGGTCTGCTACTGCTCGAATAGCCAGGTCTTGAGCTGTTTCCTGAAGGCGAGGTGGTCCTGGGTCAGCCGCAGGTGGATGGGCAGGGAGTTCCATGTCTTAGCCGCCAGGTAGAAGAAGGATCTTCCTCCGGCGGTGGCTCTCTGGATGCGAGGAACGGCGGCGAGGGCGAGGAACGCGGATCGTAGCTGGCGGGTGGGCGTGTGGAAGGTCAGGTGGTCGTTGAGGTACCTTGGACCCTGGGCGTGGAGGGATTTGTGTGCGTGGGTGAGGAGTCTGAACATGATTCTCTTGTTGACAGGGAGCCAGTGCAGGTCTCTCAGGTGGCTCGAGATGTGGCTGTGTCGGGGTACGTCCAGGATGAGTCGGGCGGAGGCGTTCTGGATACGCTGGAGTCTTTTCTGCAGCTTGGCTGTGGTTCCGGCGTAGAGGGTGTTTCCGTAGTCTAGTCGGCTGGTGACGAGGGCCTGGGTGACCGTCCTCCTGGTTTCGGTCGGGATCCATCGGAAGATCTTGCGGAGCATGCGGAGGGTGTGGAAGCATGATGAGGAGACGGCGTTGACCTGTCTGGTCATCGATAGGGAGGAGTCCAGGATGAAGCCTAGGTTGCATGCGTGGTCCGTTGGCTTGGGTGCGGTGCCTAGGGTCGGGGGCCACCAGGAGTCGTCCCATACGGAGGGTGATGGTCCAAGGATGAGGACTTCTGTCTTGTCTGTGTTCAGTTTCAGGCGGCTGATGTTCATCCATTCGGCGACATCTTTCATCCCTTCGTGTAGGCTGGCTTTGGCGGTGTCGGGATCTCTGGTGAGGGAGAGGATGAGCTGGGTGTCGTCGGCGTAGGAGATGATGTTGAGGTTGTGTTGGCGTGCGATGGCAGCGAGGGGTTTCATGTAGACGTTGAAGAGGGTGGGGCTGAGCGACGATCCTTGCGGGACGCCACAGATGTCTTCGATGGCCTTAGAACAGAACGGAGGGAGGCGTACTCTCTATGTTCTGTTGGTGAGGTATGAGGTGATCCATTCCAGAGCCTTCCCTTGGATGCCGGTGTTGTTGAGGCGTTGGACTAGGGTACGGTGGCAGACAGTGTCAAATGCTGCGGAGAGGTCTAGGCGGATGAGTGCCGCTGTTTCTCCGTTGTCGAGCAGGGCTCGGATGTCGTCGGTGGCTGCGATGAGGGCGGTCTCGGTGCTGTGGTTGGCTCTGAATCCGGACTGTGATGGGTCGAGGGATCCGTTCGTCTCGAGGAAGGCGGCCAGCTGCTTGTTGACGACCTTCTCGATGACTTTGGTAGGGAAAGGAAGGAGCGAGATGGGGCGGAAGTTCTTGAGGTCGGTCGGGTCCGCTCTTGGTTTCTTCAGCAGGGCGCTGAGCTCGGCATGCTTCCAGCTCTCCGGGAAGGTGGCTGTGTCGAAGGAGGTGTTGATGATGTCTCGGAGGTGTGGTGCGATGGTGGAGTCTGCCTTGTTGAAGACATGGTGGGGGCATGGGTCGGTCGGAGATCCGGAGTGGATGGTGTTAATCATGCGGGCCGTGTCTTCGGTGGTCACCTCGGTCCATGTCTTGAGGGTGGCGGCGAGTTGCGCAGGTTCGACCGATGGGTGCGGGGGTGGTGCGCCGAAACTGTTGTGGATGTTGGCAATCTTGCGGTGGAAGTACGAGGCGAGGGAGTCGCAGAGGTCCTGTGAAGGAGTGATGTCGTTGTTGCCGGTGCTGGGGTTGGAGAATTCCTTGACGATGTTGAAGAGCTCCTTGCTGTCATGGGCGTTGTTGTCCAGTCGTTCCTTCAGAGATTTCTTCTTGGTGGTGCGGATGAGCTGGTGATGTCTGCGGGTGGCGTGTATGAGGGCGGTCATGTTGTCGGTGGTTTTGTCGAGGAGCCAGGCCTTCTCGAGGGTGCGGCAGGCCTTTTTGGAGTCCTTGAGTTTGTTGGAGAACGAGGGGGCCTTCTTGCTTCTGGGCCTGGTGAGTGGGTTCTTCAGTGGGGCGAGGTCGTCGGCACAGGAGGTCAGCCACTGCGTGAGGTTGCGGGCTGCTGCGTTGGGGTCCGTTGTCCTGACTGGTGGATTGTGGCTGAGGGAGGTGGCGAGCTGGTCGGCGGTGATCTTGCTCCAGTTTCTGTGGGGAGCCTGCTTCGGGTGGTGGCGGACCGTGTTCTTTCTGAAGCTGAAGTGGACGCAGTTGTGGTCAGTCCAGTGAAGTCCGGTGGAGTGGTTGAAGGTGATGTGCATGCTGGATGAGAAGACGGGATCGAGCGTGTGGCCGGCGTAGTGGGTGGGGGTGTTGACCAGTTGCTTGAGTCCGAGGTTGGCGAGGTTGTCCAGCAGGGCGGTGGTGTTGCGGTCCTTGTTGTTCTCCAGGTGGAAGTTGAGGTCCCTGAGGATGATGTAGTCGGTGGATGGGAGGGCGTGTGTGCTGATGAAGTCCGTGATGTCTTCGCAGAATTGTGTGCGCGGTCCCGGGAGTCTGTAGATGAGGGTGCCTCTGAGGGTAGTCTTGGGGTCGGTGTGAATCTGGAAGTGCAGGTGCTCGGCGGCGTTGAATGCGTCGATGGAGTCAGTCGAGATGCGAACGGTGCTTTTGTGTATGATGGCGATACCTCCTCCGGTCTGGTTGACGCGATCCCTCCTGATGATCTTGTAGCCGTCCGGGATGGCGATGTCGGGGGCTGAGGAGGCGTTCATCCAGGTTTCCGTGAGGAAGGCGACGTCTGGAGATGTTGAGTCGAGGAGGTTCCAGAGCTCTACAGCGTGTCTGTGGACGGAGCGGGTGTTGAGCAGGATGCACTTGAGGTGGTTGCCACTGGGGGTCGGCTTGGTGGGTGCGGTGCAGGTCCGGATGCAGGAGAACTTGCAGGACTGGCAGGTGAAGGGTCCATGGGTGCATCTCAGGGTGGCTCGGTAGCAGCCGGGGGTTCGGCCGGTGTTGAGTGCGTTGAGGGCAGCGGCGTCGTAAGTCCGGCGGGTGGGGTGGCCTCTGCGGGGGCCAGGGGGTCTGGCGCTGGGCGCGGTCCAGGCGCGGACGGGCGCTGACGGGTTTACCTTTGGCGCACCTTCGGCATTCAATCGGCGCTCCCGCTGCACGCGGTCGCTCAGGGGGCGTCATAAGTAAGGAGCCGGGAGGGAGGGTCAGCTGGGAGGCGGGAGCGGGGTGGCCAAAGGGCTGCGAGGGGAGGCGGGTCAGTGGGGTCAGCGGCGGGAAAATGAAGGAAACTACCCAGGGGCAGTGGCGGCGGTGAAAAGAGCGAAAAAAAGGGGGCCGCGGCCGGCAGGGAGCAGGAGGCGGCACCTACCGGGAGGCGAAGGTCAGAGGTGGTGAAAGCGGTGAGCGGCGTCAGCAGCAGCAGGCAGGCAGCAGGAAGCGGCAGAGCAGGGCTGAGGAGCGACCGGCTGTGGGCTTCAAGAAGGCGCAGGGTTTTGACGCAGCATGGGCTCAAAAGTGACTGAGTGAAATCTTGTAGATTTCACTCAGCCACTTTTAAGAGGTGTTCCTGTGAAGGAACGTCCCCCCCTGCACAGGAACGCCTACTTCTGGCGCAGGGCTTTACAACGTGACGCATCTCCCAGATGCGTCACGTTGTAAATACCCCACAGCATGGCGCTGGTTTTGCGCCGCCGCTGCGTCACAAAAGTGACGCAACGGCGGCGTAAATGATGCGCAAGGGGCTTGTAAATCTGCCCCTAAGTATTTTTATTTTGTCTAACTAAAGTAGAGCATATTCCTCACGTTGTACACTCATTTCTGTCAGCATTAGCAGTTATCGCTTTCCAACCATTAGTATTTATTTAACCGCGACAGGTGGATTTCATTGAGCAGATTCTTATTACAAAAATCATGCTCCATCAGCTACAACATGATCCACGGGATGTGGGCGGCTGTGTCTCCAGTATCGTCATAAATATAATGTTGTGACTATTGTGATAATAATCAGACTCTCGTTAATCCTGTGGTAGGAATAAGATGTGGTGGAGCCTGAGATCATAAAATACATCAGGAATTTTGCTTCGGAACCAGTCAAACCTATTGCTTTATAAATATGCCTATTAATTTTATGTTTATACTGATTTTTACAAATAATTACAGATAGAAAGCCATCTATTTCCCCTTTCTGTATTTATTTTAAAATATAAAAAAGAAATCATCTTTTGAGCGGTTCTCAGTGCAGCCAATTAGGATTGTTTGAGCAATATCCCTGCGGGTTGATTAGGAGATTGTCAAAAACACAGAATTATTTCCAAAGCAGATGTGCTCATCCGTTTGCATATAATGTTTTCAGGTAAGTGTAATGTTGTAATATGTAAAGTTTCCCACAGTGCTAAAACCCGCCAGCCAACCAAATGCGAGTGTACACATACTCGTTAAATAAATGCGAAAACATACTAGGTACATCTTAACAGTGGCGTCACTAGGGGTGATGTCACCCGGTGCGGGAAACTCATGGTGTCACCCCCTCATGACTTACCGCATGGATCTACTCCACTCCGAGTCCGCCAGTGGACACAGTTGGCAAATAACTGAACCTTACAGAATCCTTAGTAACGTTTGTAAATTTAGGTCCTCTATTTACAAAGGCCATAGAAGGGTTTTGGACCGCCTACCTGCACCTGGTGGCATCATGTGAGGATAACCCCATGAAACACAGTGAGTACCGAGGGGTAGGAAGAGGGCCCACATGTATGTATTGTGCCATATAAAAACCTTTGTGCCTTCTGCTGAAGGTTTTTTCTTCATGTTGTTTAGGTCATCAGGAGGAAGGTCTTACCTTGGGGCACCAAAAAACTCCCAGAGGCAATGTCTGCTCAATAACATGTTGCTTTATTGTGGAGGCGCGTGCAGACATGCAGCATTATATGCTTGGCATCCGTCATGTTCTAAAGCTGAACGTCCCAATGCACACCGACTCATCCCAGAAAATGCTTCCTTGTTGTGGCCTTATGTCACCAAACCACACTGTGCCCACTGCACTCAGTGAGATGTCACAAAACCCCATTCTTATTGTTTGTTTTCTTTGGGTGTCATTTTAGTTTGTCCATTGAAATGGCCACTAAATTTGCACAGCCAGTCAGTTTTACTGATAAAACTATATTGGTGACAAATGATCATGTGTGGAGCTTGGGTTTCTGTGACCATTCATCATTTGTGCATCAATGAGTTGCGTGTTCTGATTTGTTTTAACCCTATTCAAATCTGTGTTTCCATAACTCTTCAGAACTAAAGGGGCTTTGTGCTTGGTTTTCTCACAGGTGAATCTGTACATTTAATTTACAGGTATCTACATTTTGTTGTGGGTTACAAAAAATGACAGCCTTCCCTTTCGCACTCCCTGTGCCTGGCAATATTGTCATATAATTCACTTTACTTTCTCTGACCACAAAGTGAGAGACGTTTGTAAATACCAATCCTTCATGTTGAAAAAAACATAAGAAGCAATTTGTCAGAAGTCAAATGTCAGGTCATGTCCTCTATCTTTGAAGCATAGGAAATGTGACAAGATAAATACAGAATTTACAAGCATCTTTGTATATTGCTCGGACTAACTTTCAAGACCCACCAAAAGTAAGCTCAACCCTCCAGTGGGTCCTGAGCCACAGTTTGGGAAACGCTTTGCTGCTAAGGCATGCAACCACAGGTAGGGAAACACAAATGCAGACAGACTATTTGTGCGGTGCCTCGGTGTAACCTGTCACTTTCTGTTTGTGTTTTTGTCTGTGCCCTGGATTTTTTGTCCTAAACATCTGGTGCTGCTTTTCTTTTGTTCCTCAGTTTACAGTGCAAGTGCCTTGCCACATGATGGGGTAGGGGTGAATACCTAGTGGAACTGAGCTGCTGACCTAGGGAGCAGGGGTTGAATCCTTGTCTAGGCTTCGCAGTTTTTGTGGGCAAATCAGTTAATCTTTCTCTGCTTAAAAAATGAAAAAATGTGTAAGTAGTATGGTTTTGTTGTTAAGTGCACTAATGCCCTTGGGACAGTTTCACGTTATAAAAAAACGGCATAAAAAATTGTCCAGTCTGGGGTGACCTAGAAAGAAGCATGCTCCACTGAGAGACCACATACATTGTCTGTGTTCGTTTATGCATGCCTCTGTTTACATACGTTAGCAAGTTCTAATCAGACTTGCTGACTTTGTCAACGCTCGTTTTAATAGGTCCAGCAAAAGTAAATAAACTGACTTGAAATTTGCTGGAAAATCCTTATATGCATGTGGTTACTCACGCCATAAGCCCCTTAGGTATGCGGTGTTTACGTTTATAAGGCATACGTTTCATGACGTTTTCACAGTGGGTAGTTTAATAACAAGAGGTGCATGGCACAGTGGTGCAACCGCCCTGACCTTTCTCGGTACCTATCCGCACGTGATGCAGGGGTACTCGTGAGTGGGTGACATTGCCTTTGTCAGACAGCAGCCCTCGTGCATGCAACTCTTCCCAGGGTCATCCAAGCTGACTCCAGGTGAATCACTGTAATGTTACATGAACTGTAACTGCAGTGTGTATGGTCTTCCGGGTACTACGAGCAGCCTGATTGGATTACACGAAACATCTTACCTTTTCAGACTTCACTGTGGTGGTAGCTGGGCCCCTACCCTACCATATGGGTTCTGCTCTGTTTCTGCAAATAGCCCAGCAGGAGGGGAGGAGGCCGCCTGTGAGGGGGGGGGGGCGCTCTTTGCAAGGCCCAGATGGCATTAGTGCCGACATGACAGCCCTCACCATTCCGGCGGGAGACCACCGATTTCACGGCGGGTCTTCTGACCCCTCTATTCATGCAAGCAAAACCCAATTCCTCGGGCGTTTCAGCTGACAGGGCTTGTTCTTGTGTAACATGCTACTGCTTCAGGCAATATCCGTGTAGCGATGCAGGGGGTTCTAGAAAGGGTGTGGGGGGGGGTGTATGCCCTGCCAGCTACCCGCCAGGCCGGTAGGCAACACCCGCGTCACCCTCTCTCTAATTGCTATTGCATTCCATAATGTTGCCGACTGGTGCCTCTACGCCCCCGTGAGCAAATTACTCCAGCCAATGTAAGAAATGGCGCCAATCCCTGCTTTCTAGAAAACAATGTTTGTAACTATAGCTATTGCTATGTAAACTCTCGTTGCCGATACGAGGATGGGTCGTAAACCCTGTCTAAAGGCAGAAGACGGTCGATAACTATCCATAAATGAACTTCGTGACTACTCATTGTATTTCTTCCATGTTTTTCTGACCGTTAACATTCCCAGGCGAAAGAACCTAATTTATTTTAACCGACCAGTCCCTTCCTATCTGCCAACACCCTCCCCCTGCGAGGCCTGGTTCCCCGCCTTACCCCGTAACCCGACCTTTTGCTGCCCATGCCCCCGCGCACCTCAGCGCTCCTTTGCCTCAGACCTTGCAGCGCCCCATGCCCCCCCCCCCTGCTGCGTCACTCACTGTGGTGGTAGCTGGGCCCCTACCATATGGGTTCTGCTCTGTTTCTGCAAATCGCCCAGGCCCAGCAGCACTCCGCTGTCTTCACTCAGTCTAAGCGCGTGGTGATGGCGCGCGTCAGAGGAGCACAGCGCGGGGGCGGTCCCAGGGCCGTCATTGGTAGCGCTAAAAGATTGACGGCCCTGGTACCCACAAACTGGGTACGCCACCGCCGCGCATCGCACCATCACCACTATGCTAGTAGGTGGTGCGTGCGTGGCGCTGGCGTGCACAGTGCACTGCAGTATTTGAGTCCTGATTATAAAGCCGTCAGAGGCATTGGCAAGGCTGCAGAGCTGTGTTACACTTACACAGTGTAACCAGATTGGTGTCACCCCATACGAGGGTGTCACCCGGTGCGGTCCGCACCCCCGCACCCCCCTAGTGACGCCTCTGCATCTTAATAATTATTTTCGCCTAGAGACCTGTAGTTGAGTTGGCGCTATATAAACTGAAGTTAACATAACATAACATAACATATGGGTAAAATAAGTCTAAGAGACACCCGAATAATTGTGGATGAAAGCGTCCAAAAACTAAACACCATACACTGGGAAACTTTTTGACAATAATGGAATGGGAATACCGCGCTTTAAAGGGATGGTCCAGTCCCATTTGTACGGTTTTATGTGGAAGGATTGCACCGGCGGTGGGCCCCGGATAGAGTCACGTTTACTCGTTCAGTGTGATCTGTTCTGCCTGTTTCTGTTTTTCGTCCCCGGCGCAGGCCTGGTTAGCGTTCACACGGGGTGAACGACTCTAAGGTCAGTGGAGCCCGGCCCCTCGTTTGTTTGCATTTGGAATCCACAAACTTCCTGTGTTAGTGCATTCGAGCAGCTGTTTGATTCCAGACACATCTCCTCTCCAGCCTGCGCATCTTCAATGCTGCGCGTGAGAAGCCTCGCGTACTTTTGCCGCCTTTTCTCGGTGTGTCTCGGGGTGGCGTCACTCCTTGGTTTGTGGACGTGGCTTCCTACGCACCAACCCTCTCCGCCCGAAGGTAATGCGCAAGCAAACCTGCTGCAGGGGGATTACAACATGACGAACCGAAGGGAGGGTGGCGGCTGGTTCTGCAGCCAAGCAGGCAGATACCAAGCTACGTGGTGATTCCAGCAGCATCCATGCGCCTTCTAGTGCTTTCACCGCGACCTTTAGGAGTGAGAGATTGAGAAGGCGCCTGTATGCATGCATGCACGTAAAATGGAAAAGCGCTTTGTTTCAATGTGCTTTAATTAGAAAACGTGGCTTCATTGTCCTTGCGACATCTCTTATCGCACAGACTGCTCATGATACTTTTGCCTGCTTGCTTTTATTCGGGTGTCCTGTACAATCTGTAATGTTCTTCCCACCTTACACTGACCATGTAGGTTTGATAGATGTAATTGGGCCCCACGACAGGAGAGTGGGGGCATCGGTAGGTCTTGGCCTTCTTCTAAACGCGTTGGGATTGGTAGATTCTATCTTATCCATACAAATATAGCTTTGCTACTGCTTAATACTGTTGGGTGGGAAAAAACAAGCATCGACAAAGCCAACAGTCTGCCTTTCATGTACTTAAACATGCATAAATACCTTTTGCACGAGTGAGCACATTAATGGCAGACATTTTGGCTTTGCCCAAGCTAGGAGCCCCAACACAGAAAAGATTTTCACCGTTCCAGGCTAAAATATATTTTACATCAGTCCCGGGGGATCTAGGCTAAAACAGTGCATCTTTGTAAGTTTGGGCTCATAGGGGTACAGTGTTATCTGATAAAGACTAGTATGTAAGTGTGTGTACCTGCTCTCCGAACAGTATACTTAACATCGTGTGTGTGTGAAAAATGTATACTACACTTACGGGCGGCAAAGGTGTCTTTGTGACAGACAAGGTTACTTAGTATGTCCAATGGCAAAACATTTTTAACTTTGATTTTCAAATGGGCATGGCATTGACAGCTGTTTCCATGCATTCCTCACCCTCTCAAATATTTAAACTCGTTTGATGAATAGTTTGAGGACATTAAAACACAGACAGTTTGATATCCTCATGAAAACACACTTTATTTTACCGTTGAATTTGCTTTAATAATCCTCACAAGTTATCTAGCAATGTACTTTGAGGAAACAATATATCCACCATAATGATCTCAGACCACGCCCCTTCACAACCCTTTCACAGCCACCTGGTTTCATGGAATTGTTCCAAATTCCGCTTAATTTGCTCAAAGACTTTTCCTTAGCTTATGAATATATTCAAGATTGTATTGAATTAAAACCTATAGCCATCATGCACATCCTGCTACGTGAGATGACCTTGCGGCACTGAGCAAGTAGAATAAACCTTTAATGTAGATAGTAAGTATTTCTACGGAGTGAGCCTATCTAGCCTGAGATACAATTCAGGATCATTCATTTCCCAGCAAGCAGGATGTCCATGGGTGGAGAGTCTTATCTTATACCTAATTTAAAAGATAAAATATTAAATGCCTCCTCCTCCCATTATCCATCTTTACTGAGAACGATGCACTTCCCAGCATCCATCTCTTCAAGAAGTCACACCACTGGTTTCCACCAAAAATGTTTTTAAATGTAGAGCCTCATTTTCCAGCATCTATTGGTACAGGAAGTGACATTACTAAATTTCCCAGCATCTATCTATACAATAAATGGCATCACTGCTTTCCCAGCATCCATCTCTAGAGGAACTGTCATCAATGGATTCTCACCAAAAGCCAATGTTGTGACGGCAACGTCCCCTTCATGGTGTACAGTCATGCCCCTTGTCCGGAGAACCCAACCGTGAATATCTCGTATCCTGTTTTTTGGGAATTTGGCCCGTACTCACACTAATGTAGATGTGCATGGAAACCAAGGGCTGCCCCTTTATGTGAGTGAGGTCCTGGACTTGTCCTGAATGTGGAGGGGCACAACAAGCACTCTCTTCTTTGTGACAGTGGATTACCGTCGCTTTTAGGATTTAGCATGTTGAGCGGTGGTGGCAGCACACCATGGTTTCGTGAATCAGTAATCCGAAAGAGACCCTTTTACCCATGTCTTGGTTAGGACACCCTAATGGCGCCCTCATGTAATGTTCAGCTGCTGCAGACTAAATTGAATACCTGCAATAACATTTCTATGTATGTATGCTTGCTTGTGTGTGTGGTGTGTGCAACATACACATGGAATGTGTGTGAGTGAACCAGAGTGGCGGTGATGTGCGATTTCCATTTTCGAAACCTATGGCCTTTTCATGTGCACAAGATGGAAGTGAGGTTGCTTTACCAGACACTGGAAGTGTAGAGCTGACATTCCTGAGACTGGATGGGGAGACGTAGACATTGAAGTGGGAGAGGAGGAGACAGCGCTGCCCTTGGAAATTCAATTAGGTCCTTTTGTTCAAGAGAGCTGCTGATTAGTCTTCTTGAACACTGCCAGAGGGTGCAAGTGAAGGGTGGGACTGCAGCCTCTGTTTTTAAGGGTCCTTAAGTTGACACCAGTCTTTTCTCTCTCTTTTCACAATCACTGTCAATGTGGCTGTTGATGGCCAGGTGCACAATACTCAAGCTTTGTTTTGTGCCTCTGGTGTGGATACACCAGCTTGGAGATGACGCTGCTGTGAGAAGCATGCCTCTACACAAAGGCTGAGTCTGGGAAACAGCCTGGGAAGGACACAGGAAAGGAGAACTGCCAAAAACCAGTTCTGAAGGTCCACAATAGACATGCCTTGTCTGCAGAACTTGTATAAAAGTCGGAGCAAATGACTCTCTTGTTGTTCCAGTTCCAAGTTGGTGGTGCTCTGTAGATATACCAGAGGACTGCTGAGCAACCAGGGCTAGTGTCTGCCTGACAGCCAGTTCACCAGAGGTGAGGTGAGAAAGTCTGGAATCTGATCTGAAAGAAAAGCTGTTTCCCTGTCCTGAAGGGGCTGGAAGAACCCTGCCTAAGATAAGATGGAAGAAGTTAGCTGAAGCAGAAGCATCTGGCTGACTGAGTGAACCAGAACAGGCTGATCTCGCAACTGATGGTCCGTCCACAAAAACCTTCTGAGATTGACCTGTGTGCTGTTTGATCATCGCCTGTCATCCTTGCTAACGTGGAAGATCCATAGCACTTCTCAGAATTGTGGCAGACAGGATCACACCGCCAAACAGCTGTTGCTAAGTCTGTGGCACTAGTCTGAGGTATTCCAGAACCGACTGTTGGCAAACCTGTGGAACTTGACTAAAGTTTACTCAAATGGACTCTGATGTTAGCCTGGTGTACTTTCCAACAGTTTGTTAGAGTGGACTGTGCTGCCTAACTGGATAACTGCTAAGCCTGTGGTACTTGCCTGAAGTTTGCCAGATGCACTCTAAAGTGGGTATGTGATTGTGGCAAGGAATGCACCAGTTCAAGGCGTTGATCCGAAGTGTGCTCATTTGGACTGTGTAGCCTCTGACAAACCTGTAGAGCACATTGAAGCGACTAAACTGCTGCTAGCCAGAACTAAGGACCAAAGCAGACTGCATTGATGCCTCGACTCCATGGCCTGCCAGTTGATCCACTGGCTTACCAGCCAGTACATGTACAGGGTTCACTGACACAACATCGATGTCACAAACATCGATGTAACAAATATTGCTGAAAAAATATAGACTACAAAAATATCGACTCCCTATACTTAAACAGGTAAGTACAAAATATTGACTAAAAATGATCGATGTAAAAAATATAGATGTACAAAATATCGATATATATATATATATATATATATATATATATATATATATATATATATATATACTTCACACTGTCCCCTTACTGCCAAGGAAACACTCGGACACTCCGTAGAAAAGTAAATCCTTTAATCAGGCAAGTAGAACGACGCGTTTCACCATTACGGCTTTATCACGCTCGTAAAATCGACATCCCACCATGTTTAAATACAACACGATAGTGAATTGACAATGAAAAGGAAAACGGACTTCTCATACCAGCACAGCTCAGAAATAATACAAATGATGTGGCCATTTTCAAGTGTCGCATATACAGGAATACAAGCACGCTAATGCCATGTTAATGCATGAAAAACATTGTAGTCCTAGTGGACAGATATTACATGAATATAAATAATAATAACCTGCAAATTCATGAATCCTCTTGATTTAGATTGTTTTGAAATTAATACTCATTATAATGTATACACTATAGAGAGAATACGAATGCAAAAAACATGGCCATCGCGTTACCCTGTTATGTAGTAAACCATTAATTAAATGGCAAAAACACACCGTTGTTACCGTCCAAGTGGACAAATATCAACAAGTCTGATAACCGAATGACATGTAAGTCATCCAAAACCACATCGTATATGTGTCGTTATAGTGGACTAACATAATAACGGTACATGCTACATAATTGATGCGACAAACATTTGACCGTAATTGATTTCATATATTAATCTCCACATCAGAACATGGACTGAAAAATCTCTTCGAAATATCTGCCATCTCTATACGTATATGTTTCAAACTACTAAGGCCCTAGTGGGCTAGATACTTATACAAGAACATATTGGCAATACTCCAAATACACAGAAAAATTAGTACATAAATCTTTGATAATCTTCAATAATCCAATGATCCTTCAATAGACCCACAAGAGAGAAGTACCTGTAATAAAACAAAATCTAATTTAAAATCACGAGACAGATAGTACAGACAATTCATGTTCAATTAATTGTGCAAATGAACTGCCAATTCTTCACTTAAATTCAACCCCATAGGGGCCAGACTGCCCAAGTCAATAATGTAACGAGATTCCAATTTCCTTAGCGACAACTCTCTGTTGCCGCCCCTCACACCCAAATCTACTGTGTCTATTACCACCATGCGGACAAGTGTGTTGTCTTGCATATGTTTTTCATAGAAATGGCGCGCTATGGGGTACTGTTTATTGTTGTTTCGTATTGCACGAAAATGTTCCAAAACTCTTTTTTTCGCCTCATGTTTCGTGCTGCCAATATACCACATATTGCAGGGACAGATCAAAACATAAACGCAGTACGTGGTATTGCATGTCAGTTTTTTCTTAATTACAAACTCCCTCTTAGAGTTGGGTACTGATAATGTGTTGCAATCACTACTGTTTCTACATGCTTTGCATTTGCGACAGCATCTAAAACCAGGTGTACCCTTGGATATATTCATATCCCGTTCTGTGATGTAATTGTGACTGAGTACATCTCTCAATGAACGTCCTCTTTTGAAGGTAATTTGTGGATTACTCGCCAAATCCTTTTTAAGATGGTCATCGGTGAGTAATACATGCCAATGTCGTTTAAAAATATTGCGTACCTCAGTTGCCTGCCCTGAAAATGTGGTAATGAACCTGATACATTCATCATTTTCATCCTTATGTTGAGGATACAGTAATTCATTCCTAGATTTCAATTCTACTCTAGAAATAGCTTCCTGAATGGTCTTGTTACTGTATCCCCGTTCTTTAAACCTCTGGCACATAGTTTTTTCCTCATCTTTGTAAGCCTCAGCGGAGCTGCAGTTTCTCTTGGCTCTCAGTAACTCTCCATAAGGGATACTGTATACCAAGTTACGTGGATGACTGCTACTGGCACTTAGTATACTATTTCCTGCAGTTTTTTTAAGAACTAGTTTGGTTGTTAGTTGGTTATCGTCCACTTCCAAAAATACATCTAGAAATTCCATTGACTTCTTACTGACATGTTCAGTAAGCTGGAGATTCAGTTTGTTGTCATTGAGTTTGTCAATAAAGTTTCTGACAGATTCCTCATCACCACACCATATAAAGAAAATGTCGTCAATATAACACAGCCACAGGGCCACATTGCTGAATTCCGCCATTTCAGTGACAACCTGCTCCTCCCACCAGCCCATGAAAAGAGTCGCATAGCTGGGGGCGAAGCAGGTTCCCATGGCTGTGCCCTGTGACTGCCTATATATGGTGTCATCAAAAATAAAAAAAAATATTTTTGAGGAAGATCTCAATCATCGTCAAAATCATCTGTGAGTGGTGGGTCAGTGAAATAGATCTAGAATTAAAGAAGTGTCTAACAGCCTGCATCCCCAGATCATGTTGGATACTGGTATACAGACTGCTTACATCAAGGGAGACCAAGATGTAATCCTTCTCCCAATGTATACCATCAATTGTGGTAAGGAAATGAGTAGTATCCTTCAAATAGGAGGGTAGTGCCACTACATATGGTCTTAAGAAGTAGTCAATAAATTTGGATGTATTCTCCAGTAGTGACCCCATAGAAGACACTATAGGTCGGCCAGGAGGATTTCAGGTGTTCTTATGCAATTTAGGGAGAAGATATAGAATGGGTATTCTGGGATGTGCACAATACAGATAGTTGAATTCTTCCCATTCAAATAACCTTCTTTCTCTCCACTTAACTAGTGTTTCTCTATACATGACATTAGATTTTAAAACCTCAGCCATATTCGTCTTACAGTAACAATTGATATCATTAAGTTGTCTCAGACCTTCAGCCAAATATTTTTGTTTGTCTAAGACAACTACGTTGCCCCCTTTATCAGATTGTCTGATCACAATACTCCTGTCTGCTACCAAGTTGTCAATAGAGGCAATTTGTTCAACTGTAAGGTTTTTTCTAGTACCTTGTAACTTTTTAAATCTTAGTTTATGTAAATCATGTAAGACACCCTTTTCAAATATCTCTATGGCGTCACACTGAATGTTGGGTAGGAATACTGACTTAGGCTTGAACTGGCTTCCAGGATTATGACCCAGATCAATACCCCAAGTGTCCAAATCAGGACCTGAAACATCAACGCTAGTACCAACATCTGATATAGTGTGAAGATCATGTAACAATTCAATATCACTCAAATTTAAGTTACATTCACTCACTCTACTGCTCACAGTACCTTGTATTGATGGTTTCGTGTTGAACCATTTTTTTAATTTCAATTTCCTAGAAAACAGGAACTGGTCAATTCTAGTTTGTGCAAAATTCATGTTGGATGAAGGACAAAAAGACATACCGAGGGAAAGAGTCTCAATTTCTTCACTAGAAAGAGACCGCTGGGAAAGGTTGATGACAGTCATATTTTCTGTTTCCTGCCCCTTGTTTCCATTCCCATTGGAGCTTTGTCTGCGTTTATTCCTCCTCTTTTTGGCTTGTTGGTTCCTCCTGTTCTTCCTCTGTTTCCTCGTCCCCGTCCTCTGTAAGATCCTCCATCCTGTTGAAACTCTGTCCTGTTTTGGTTTATCAATTGTAATTGTAATAAAAAATTACTCGCTTTCTTCTGTGAATCGTGTATTACTTCTTGATTTGCCCCTGATACAGATACATCCGACAAATTGCCATCAGATATATCGCTTTCACTGATATCTTTCGATGTGCTGGTGTAACTGGGTAATGTAACCATCATTGCTGCTTTTGTTTGGCTCTTGTCAAACAAATGATCATATTTTCTTTGAAAAGTTAATGTCCGCCCAGTTTGATAGTCTTTGAAGTCACGCAGGAATTTCCTTTGTTTTTTAGCAGTGATTTCCTCCTCCAATTTATCCATTTTTACCATCAGTTTTTTCATATGTTCTTCTAGGGCTTCTTTGGACATTAGATGACTTATTTCCAATGTTATTCTGTCAATTTCTTTCAGTAACTTGGCGTGATCCTTCAGAGCATATTTCACTAGGATCCGCATCATAGTCATAGAGCAAGCTGAAGAGTTATCAGACCATTCTTCCAGCATATCAGTGTCGGGATCTTCATAGGTGGGTATGGTGAAAATCCGCAAGCCTCTAGGTACACGTTTCACCTCGATATAGCGTTGTAGGGACTCAGCTTCCCACCATTTAGATAACGCCTTCCTATGTAGTTTCTCCAGAGTGTTTAATAAAGTTTGTAAGTTGATCTCATCAGTAATATTGGATGTGGAAATCGCTACATCACTGCTAGGTCCAGTCTGTCCAAAAAATAGTTTATCTGCTGTCTGCTTTCTACGAGCATCAAGACCACTTGCCATATTGGAATATTGATTGTTCCACTATTAAACGGTGCGTGGATAATGAGACACTGTAGTCTCCTGTTGCCTCACACTCCCTTGCCCCCTGGGTACACACGTTAACACGGGAGGTCCACCCGTAATACACCGCAGCACCCTTCCGTGAAGCAAGGAACCCTACTAAACGCAGGAGTACTCAGTGCACACCCGGCGGCACTCACCAAACGTGTCCGTATAGCCACAAATACACCGGTGGTAGTAGTATTACAATGCCCGTATCAATAGGCAAATCCTCGGGTCAAAAGAATAGCACATGACCTTCACACCAGCGTCGTTACCCAGTGGGGGTCAGCCCAATGTCCATGAAATTCTCGCTCCACCAACTCCGGTAAGGAACCAAGGGCTGTCACGGGCGGTCCGAGTAAGGATACCGGAACTCCTCACATAAACTCCACACTGTCCCCTTACTGCCAAGGAAATACTCAGACACTCCATAGAAAAGTAAATCCTTTAATCAGGCAAGTAGAACGACGCGTTTCACCATTACGGCTTTATCACGCTCGTAAAATCGACATCCCACCATGTTTAAATTCAACACGATAGTGAATTGACAATGAAAAAGAAAAACAGACTTCTCATACCAGCACATCTCAGAAATGATACAAATGATGTGGCCATTTTGAAGTGTCTGATAACTCTTCAGCTTGCTCTATGACTATGATGCGGATCCTAGTGAAATATGCTCTGAAGGATTGCGCCAAGTTACTGAAACAAATTGACAGAATAACATTGGAAATAAGTCATCTAATGTCCAAAGAAGCCCTAGAAGAACATATGAAAAAACTGATGGTAAAAATGGATAAATTGGAGGAGGAAATCACTGCTAAAAAACAAAGGAAATTCCTGCGTGACTTCAAATACTATCAAACTGGGCGGACATTAACTTTTCAAAGAAAATATGATCATTTGTTTGACAAGAGCCAAACAAAAGCAGCAATGATGGTTACATTACCCAGTTACACCAGCACATCGAAAGATATCAGTGAAAGCGATATATCTGATGGCAATTTGTCGGATGTATCTGTATCAGGGGCAAATCAAGAAGTAATACACGATTCACAGAAGAAAGCGAGTAATTTTTTATTACAATTCCAATTGATAAACCAAAACAGGACAGAGTTTCAACAGGATGGAGGATCTTACAGAGGACGGGGACGAGGAAACAGAGGAAGAACAGGAGGAACCAACAAGCCAAAAAGAGGAGGAATAAACGCAGACAAAGCTCCAATGGGAATGGAAACAAGGGGCAGGAAACAGAAAATATGACTGTCATCAACCTTTCCCAGCGGTCTCTTTCTAGTGAAGAAATTGAGACTCTTTCCCTCGGTATGTCTTTTTGTCCTTCATCCAACATGAATTTTGCACAAACTAGAATTGACCTGTTCCTGTTTTCTAGGAAATTGAAATTGAAAAAATTGTTCAACACGAAACCATCAATACAAGGTACTGTGAGCAGTAGAGTGAGTGAATGTAACTTAAATTTGAGTGATATTGAATTGTTACATGATCTTCACACTATATCAGATGTTGGTACTAGCGTTGATGTTTCAGGTCCTGATTTGGACACTTGGGGTATTGATCTGGGTCATAATCCTGGAAGCCAGTTCAAGCCTAAGTCAGTATTCCTACCCAACATTCAGTGTGACGCCATAGAGATATTTGAAAAGGGTGTCTTACATGATTTACATAAACTAAGATTTAAAAAGTTACAAGGTACTAGAAAAAACCTTACAGTTGAACAAATTGCCTCTATTGACAACTTGGTAGCAGACAGGAGTATTGTGATCAGACAATCTGATAAAGGGGACAACGTAGTTGTCTTAGACAAACAAAAATATTTGGCTGAAGGTCTGAGACAACTTAATGATATGAATTGTTACTGTAAGACGAATATGGCTGAGGTTTTAAAATCTAATGTGATGTATAGAGAAACACTGGTTGAGTGGAGAGAAAGAGGGTTGATTGAATGGGAAGAATTCAACTATCTGTATTGTGCACATCCCAGAATACCCATTCTATATCTTCTCCCTAAATTGCATAAGAACACCTGCAATCCTCCTGGACGACCTATAGTTTCTTCTATGGGGTCACTACTGGAGAATACATCCAAATTTATTGACTACTTCTTAAGACCATATGTAGTGGCACTACCCTCCTATTTGAAGGATACTACTCATTTCCTTACCACATTTGATGGTATACATTGGGAGAAGGATTACATCTTGGTCTCCCTTGATGTCAGCAGTCTGTATACCAGTATCCAACATGATCTGGGGATGCAGGCTGTTACACACTTCTTTAAGTCTAGATCTATTTCACTGACCCACCACTCACAGATGATTTTGACGATGATTGAGATCTGCCTCAAAAATATTTTTTTTATTTTTGATGACACCATATATAGGCAGTCACAGGGCACAGCCATGGGAACCTGCTTCGCCCCCAGCTATGCGAATCTTATCATGGGCTGGTGGGAGGAGCAGGTTGTCACTGAAATGGCGAAATTCAGCAATGTGGCCCTGTGGCTGCGTTATATTGACGACATTTTCTTTATATGGTGTGGTGATGAGGAAACTATCAGAAACTTTATTGACAAACTCAATGACAACGAACTGAATCTCCAGCTTACTGAACATGTCAGTAAGAAGTCAATGGAATTTCTAGATGTATTTTTGGAAGTAGACGATAACCAACTAACAACCAAACTATTTCGTAAAAAACACAGCAGGAAATAGTATACTAAGTGCCAGTAGCAGTCATCCACGTAACTTGGTATACAGTATCCCTTATGGAGAGTTACTGAGAGCCAAGAGAAACTGCAGCTCCGCTGAGGCTTACAAAGATGAGGAAAAAACTATGTGCCAGAGGTATAAAGAACGGGGATACAGTAACAAGACCATTCAGGAAGCTATTTCTAGAGTAGAATTGAAATCTAGGAATGAATTACTGTATCCTCAACATAAGGATGAAAATGATGAATGTATCAGGTTCATTACCACATTTTCAGGGCAGGCAACTGAGGTACGCAATATTTTTAAACGACATTGGCATGTATTACTCACCGATGACCATCTTAAAAAGGATTTGGCGAGTAATCCACAAATTACCTTCAAAAGAGGACGTTCATTGAGAGATGTACTCAGTCACAATTACATCACAGAACGGGATATGAATATATCCAAGGGTACACCTGGTTTTAGATGCTGTCGCAAATGCAAAGCATGTAGAAACAGTAGTGATTGCAACACATTATCAGTACCCAACTCTAAGAGGGAGTTTGTAATTAGGAAAAAACTGACATGCAATACCACGTACTGCGTTTATGTTTTGATCTGTCCCTGCAATATGTGGTATATTGGCAGCACGAAACATGAGGCGAAAAAAAGAGTTTTGGAACATTTTCGTGCAATACGAAACAACAATAAACAGTACCCCATAGCGCGCCATTTCTATGAAAAACATGTGCAAGACAACACACTTGTCCGCATGGTGGTAATAGACACAGTAGATTTGGGTGTGAGGGGCGGCAACAGAGAGTTGTCGCTAAGGAAATTGGAATCTCGTTACATTATTGACTTGGGCAGTCTGGCCCCTATGGGGTTGAATTTAAGTGAAGAATTGGCAGTTCATTTGCACAATTAATTGAACATGAATTGTCTGTACTATCTGTCTCGTGATTTTAAATTAGATTTTGTTTTATTACAGGTACTTCTCTCTTGTGGGTCTATTGAAGGATCATTGGATTATTGAAGATTATCAAAGATTTATGTACTGATTTTTCTGTGTATTTGGAGTATTGACAATATGTTCTTGTATAAGTATCTAGCCCACTAGGGCCTTAGTAGTTTGAAACATATACGTATTGAGATGGCAGATATTTCGAAAAGATTTTTCAGTCCATGTTCTGATGTGGAGATTAATATATGAAATCAATTACGGTCAAATGTTTGTCGCATCAATTATGTAGCTTGTACGTTATTATGTTAGTCCACTATAACGACACATATACGATGTGGTTTTGGATGACTTACATGTCATTCGGTTATCAGACTTGTTGATATTTGTCTACTTGGACGGTAACAACGGTGTGTTTTTGCCATTTAATTAATGGTTTACTACATAACAGGGTAACGCGATGGCCATGTTTTTTGCATTCGTATTCTCTGTATAGTGTATACATTATAATGAGTATTAATTTCAAAACAATCTAAATCAAGAGGATTCATGAATTTGCAGGTTATTATTATTTATATTCATGTAATATCTGTCCACTAGGACTACAATGTTTTTCATGCATTGACATGGCATTAGCGTGCTTGTATTCCTGTATATGCGACACTTCAAAATGGCCACATCATTCGTATCATTTCTGAGCTGTGCTGGTATGAGAAGTCCGTTTTCTTTTTCATTGTCAATTCACTATCGTGTTGTATTTAAACATGGTGGGATGTCGATTTTACGAGCGTGATAAAGCCGTAATGGTGAAACGCGTCGTTCTACTTGCCTGATTAAAGGATTTACTTTTCTACGGAGTGTCCGAGTGTTTCCTTGGCAGTAAGGGGACAGTGTGGAGTTTATGTGAGGAGTTCCGGTATCCTTACTCGGACAGCCCGTGACAGCCCTTGGTTCCTTACCGGAGTTGGTGGAGCGAGAATATATATATATATATATATATAAAATAAAATAATATATATTAAATATTTAAAAATAATTTTACCAAAATAAAAATAATTTAATATACATTTTGACAAAATAATACAAATAAACGTAATTAAAAAAGATAAACACACACACATCATAATGTAAACATATATATATAGTTATAGTTACTTTAAAACAATTAATAAACTATTATTATTAATTTGTTTCAAACGTTTAACATAATATTAACCCCTTCAGCGCTGCGCGGATTCCCCCGCGGTGCTGAAGGGTTCTAGCGCGGGCGTGGTCATGACGGAACGGTTCCGTCATGAGCACAGCTCAACCGATGCTCATGACGGAACCGTTCCGTCATGAGCATCGAAGGGGTTAAAAAAATATATATATATCAATAATTTAAAATAAAAGAAAAACATTCTATAATAAATTAAAACATTAAGGGGGTGATTAGGATGGCGTAACAATCGCCACCGCCATGCCGGCAGTAGTGACCGTCACGCTATCGTAACCTGATTTACCCACCGCCACATTACAAAGGTGCTGGGTAACGCGGCAAATGAAAAGTCCGTCTGCCGCTTTTCCACTGGTCGGCAATCATTACGATTGCCGGCCGGGCGGAGCTGGGGCACATTTATGGTGGCGGTGCCTAGCAGGCACCGCCATCCATATGATGATGTGTGGTGTTCCAGGCCTTTCCACAGTGCCATGGAAAGGCTGGCGGGGATTTGCTTTGGGGGCCCGTTGTGGGCTCCCGGGGGGTGGAGGGGTGGAAGGCTGCACTTGGGGGGTACTTATGGTATCCCCCTACATTGCCATGCAGAAGGTGGCAGGCACCAAGTGGTGCCTGCCGCGTTGTGCATGGTAATGCACAATATGGCATTTTACCATTGCGACGGGTGCTGCAGCCAGCAGCACCCGCCGCAATGTAAAAATGCCAGATGCAACCGCCACGGTGGCGGTCGCATCATAATTGGAGTGGGGAGACCGCCGCATAGCAGACGGTCCCGTTATCGCTAGGGTGGTGAGCGGACTAAAGTCCGTCTGCCAACCTAATAACCCCCTAAGTAAGTAAGTACATTTTTATTGTACAGCTAATTAAAACCATTACAAACGTTCATTGATTTACACAGTTTCGCACTATAACAGAAGAACATGACCGGTTACATTACTATTGTGGCAGTTGTCAAGTGAAAAACCACTATTAAAACATTAAACTATTAAAAAATATTTAAACTTACATTTCCCAATACACTCAGGGCAATAATAGAGAAAATGTTGGATAGCGGAGAGGTAGAAATTAATGTTCCTACTCCAATAAATACAACAGTACGGAAAGTTTTGGATAGCAAAAGGGTAAAAATTACTAACAACAGAACTCAAGCGGTAGGGCTTCAAGCTCTAGCGCACTAGGCGTTTACATATATATAAAAAAAATTCAGTATTAAAGAAAAATTCGTAGTTTTTATGCTCACTTCTCGTGGTTTTACCACTAAACAACCACACTAACTAATTCTCAATCGATTAGAAGGAACAACACAATTAAATGACAATAATATCTATATTAGAATTAAATCCTCAAAATGAAAAGAAGTCATTAGTCAGATAGTTCATGATTCAGATCCAATCTTCTTTATTGTAATTCAAGTCAAGTTTTCTTCATGAAAAGTCATTTGATTTTTTCAAATTAAAGACTTGCAGCTTTCTTGCATAAATCAGATCACTCTTTGTTGCAATATTTAATTCAACCAACGCATTTCGTCTTAAAAAGACGTCATCAGGGCTGAAATAATAGAAAAAACAAATATAACTATTCAATTGTAACCTCAAAATAGAAATATAATCCTTAAAAAGTATAACTCTGCCTATATCCATTCTAATATTGAGGCAGTATCAGATGGAGGTACTATATTAAAAAAAATATAGTTTTTGATTATTTCAATGTGTACACCATCTTGACATGACGATTAGTTTGTTGCCTAAACACATTATCTAAATTCATAACACCATAGAGAAGGGCCTGTATTAAAAGATAAAATATTCCTATACAGTTGACAAATCCAAATTTCTAAAAATTAAAAAGGTATTATTTATCTAATCAAATGATGACTATAGAGTAAGTCTATCATTTTGAGGTCTACAGTGGTTTAAGAACCAGTAATCACTATTAAATTGAAACCGAATTCGTACCTTAAGTAATTTTAAGGTTAATCTCCTCATTAAAACGTTCAAAGGCAACGCATGAATGAAAGTATTAAGTGTACTAGTATTCTTAGAGGAGTTTCATCTAAGATGTAGGGGAGAAAGAAGAAAACATGGAAACAATTAAAAAAAGCAGAGCACTGCATATCTGTAAATCAAAACTGCAGATCCACAGTTGAAAGTTTTATTCTTCAAATAAGTAAAAGTCCCTGTGTCATAATCCTGATCATGAGTAGATTGATTGGACAAATTGTTGACACGTAGAAATATAAATCAAACAGCTCAGTTGGACAAAATGTTGACACTTAGATGAAAGAACCATACAGCCGACACGTGTTTGGTTGCTTGAAGCGACTTTTTCAAGGCTGTTTAACAAAAAGACCATATAAGAATCAGGTTTTAGAATATACTAAAAGGGGAGATTAGGTACATCAAGATTAAAGTGTGCCTAAAGAAAAAATTACTTCTAAGGGAGAAAAGAAGGTAGTTATGAAAAACCTCCAAGGTGTACAGGATTATTTGGTCATAAAGAAAGATTATAGAAAAACCGTAGACTCCAGTAAGTCTTATGAAAAGAAAGTGTGAATAGTGTTATATCATACCAAAAAATAAGAGGTAAGATATAAGCAAGTCGTGATGAATAAGAAAGTAATAGGTGCCCAAGAAGAAAGAAAATTATGTAATAAAACTCCCATTGCAGGACGAAAGTGTAGCTAAAAGGCAAGCGAAAAAAAGGGAAAAAAGGGAAAACAGAGAGAAAAGGAACCAAGGCAATAGGTAAAAAGTAATCACCTCAAACATTAGAAATCAAATGGCATTCAACAACTTGAACTCGGTGTTCACAGTTGTCAAGGAACCCGTCATGTGTAACACCGAATAACTCTGTATTGTCTGTAAAAATCGGAGTAGAGTATGTGTGAATATAGATGCACATGGTAGACACACAACACGAGCAGGTTGTTATAAAACCTGATATTAAGGTACCCGAACACAATACAACGTCAATCGTGACACACTACTAGTGGCTTTTATAACAAGCGCATTTGTATAGCATAATTTAGTATATGGCATAAAGCACCCTGCCAGGTTGGTAATATCCTATTCCACGTCTGGACACACAAAAGTCTATCCAAATAGTTAGTGAAGGACAGACGTCATGTCTAGCGTAATATGTGCAGAGATTAATACTAGTTACATAACATCTCACCATAGTCAGTATCTACATAGCCACTGTTTGGATAAAAGCCCGAACTGACAGAATATAACATAAACCGAGCCGTCACTATATGACATAACTCGATCCTATAGTTTCATAAAAAATACCTGACCTTTAAATGTAAATACGCCCTAATTGATATAAACACGAGTCAGAAACCATTTATTGTATTAGGAAAGCTTACCCGAAAATATAGTCAAAGCCAAAAAAGTGCTCAAAATTTAGACTAAATCCGGGCCCAAGTAAAACGCCCTCCGGGATTATGGTAACATCCCTTAGTACTCTGTAAAACGATTAAGAAGAGAAACAGAGGGTCTATTTAGGAATGTACATCACATCTATATCACATGATGGGGATACACAGCATCAAAGTATATCACACATGCTAGCACGCAAAGGTGCCCAATAATAAAAACCATCAACAAAATGACACTGTTAGTTGCTCAAACAATTGACTGCTATCTCAAAAAATAATAAGCGACAACGAACTTGGATAAAAATCATGAACTGCACATGCCCAACACGGCAACAGTCCTCAGCAACACGCCCAAACGTGTCCACCAAGGGATGCAAAGCACCAAAGCCAAAACATGAGCATAGTCACAAAAAAAGCACGTATTGCGTGTCCCCACCATACCAGTCGTCTGTACATGCATACAACCCAAGTAAACAACAGTGGCAAACATAGCAAAAAAACGTGCATGTTGACAAGCAAATATTCCCAATGTGATGAATGTAGATAAAGGGACACTAATTAGTCGAATGGATTTCAGTCACAAAAGAAAGACAGTAACGTGTTCGGGTAAGAAATCTCAATCTAAGCAAGCTTAGCTTCGCATCAGTCTTAAGGAACGCGTTCAAGCGCGTTCAAAAGTAAGTACTAGATACCAAAGTTAATCATGAGTGTAATCATAGAGAAGCGTTGGAGGTATCATAGGGAAAGAGGCAAGAAGAGGACCCAACTTGTTATATACATGCATGAAGTAGTTAGTAAAAGAAGCAAAGAAGAAGATGATACATATCAAATAACTATTAGATTCAGAATCAATGTCACACTATAAGACAGATCAAGAAAGTAAAAATTTGAAGAGTTGTACAATATTATGAATGTACATGTGACCATGTACAACAAAGGATGTGCCAAATCCACAGTAACATATCAAACTTGAGTATAATCCTTTGGGATTATACTTGCTTTTCAACGTGCATGTTATTGAATTTTATCTGCTTTTCTCTATAGCCGGCTTGAACATGTGGAATTGGAATCACTCAGGTTGCTAGGCTGGGTATCTCTCCTCTGTGCTAACTAGGTTCACAATATGAGAAGCGTTTATGGACTAATATTCACTACTACGTTGATAATAGCCGTTTTCTCTTATTGACTCCTCCTAATTAGAATTCTTCCTTCCTTTAAACACATCTTTTTAAAGAATATGTCCTTATCTTTAATTAAACTCTTCCAACTAATAAAAATATTTTTTTAACCGCAATGTATTTTTTTATGTTGTACCTTTTTTTGCATTATTAAAGGCAATATGGTGGGTCTTTGTACTTTCGCCTTCCAGTCCTGATAGCAGATTTGAACCCTCAAGGTTGATAACTTTGGTTTACTGAATTAGGCATCTTAACCAACGGACTAATTCGGATCTTGCTAATAGCATGAGGTATTGCCTGCCTTCAATTTTGATGCCGATTAGTATTAAGGACCATCATTGGCTTAAAGGACAACCAGTAAGAGAGAAGCTTTTGTCAGAATAAGTTTTCTGGTCAATAGTAATGAGTTTCACAGCTACAAGTTCACGCACTGGATAGCACTAACCAGGGAGGAAACAGGTTATTCAAATGAGGAATAGTATAACCACTTGTTCGATTGGTCACTACATATTTAGTGGACCAGAAAGGGAACAGTTTATTTTAATTAAGAATAGAATAACCGACTTTACGATTGGCTATTCTACATTTTGCATCTAAACAGGCATTGGATAATGGGAGGTATTTAAGATGTTAGCTTTGACCAAACGGTTACAGCGGGATTTATTGGGCCACGCTGTCGACGATGGCCAATTACTAACACTGAGGTGAATGTTAGCACAATTGGGGGTTTACGAGGCGACTTTGCCTTATATAATGTGGCTAATGTTGTTTGGGTCACTTTTAATTAGGTTTGCATTGATTTTTCGAGCTGTATTGAGCTATTTTTGAATTGCACCAAAACTTAGCTATGAGTTAACATATAACTTTTAATAATGGTTTAAATTTTATAAATATTATCACTAAAATACTCCATATTTGTTTTTTGTTTTTTGAAGAACATCATACCGTAACAAGATTTGAATAAGATTACTTGTTTGAAAAATACATGTGCAAAATTAACGGATATTAAATAGAAAAATAGTTATTTTTGAGAACTACATTTTTGCAAACGATATTAAACACTTCAGTATTTTTTAAATCGATATTACTAACCTTAAGTTGATATTCTTGACCATGATATTCTTGCTGTCGATATTTCTGACTCACGATATTTCTGACTGGATATTTCTGCCAGTCGATATTAAAAACTCAAAATTATGTCTGCAGACCCAGGTAGAAGAAGGACTCTGCGGTGACCCATGATCTTTTACTTCGGACCCACTAAGTGATAACTTTCAATTGGGAGCATGTAGAAATCTCGAGTTTGGTGTCTAAAGGATTGTAGTTCAAAATCCTCTTTAAAGGTAAAGTTGGATTTTAATCACAAGTCTGAAAATGACCATTTTAGAAAGTTGCCATTTTCTTGTCCTAACCATTTGATGCCTCTAGCCTGTATCCTGGGTCATTTGATTAGGTGTAGCTAGCAGTTCTCTGTGTGTATTGCTCCCAGACAAGAGAAAGGGGGAATAGGTGTTGGCAGGATGGGCCATCTCTGATTTGATGAGGGGGACAAGCTGCCATCTACCACACTCACATATCACAAAGGCACTTCCTGACAACACTCACAAAGGATTTGAAAGTAGTCTTTTGTTACCTCAGACAAGCTTGGGCCAAGGCAGGGAGGCAGGAAATTCTAAGCACCTCTGGGGGTGGAAACCTCCAGAACCATCTCCTTCTTCAAAGTGGGCATCAGGTGTAAATATCGGACCCTCAGACCAAATTCTTCAGTATACACCACTGGATCTGTGAAAGACTCAGACGGACTGCTGTGCTACTTTGGAAGAAAAACTGCAACTCTGCTGCCCTGCTGGCTGAGTGAGAAAAATTGGACCTGCATCTTGAACCCAGGACCACTAGAGGGAATCCAAGGCCTAGTTAGCTTCCCTCCTGATCAGAGCCACAAGGACAGAAAAGGCTCCAACCACCTTGAACCCAGCACCTGGACTCTGCCTGCTGTGATTCTTTCCCTCAAGTGCTGCCACCCCAGTCCTGAACTATGGGACTTGGGCCTGTAGGTGCTCTGCCAGCCCAGCTGTGGTCTCTTGGGCAGAAACTACAGAGTGTGATACATCGCCTTACAGCCCCACATCAAAACTACTGCAGCGAGACTCCGTCTTAATGCAGGGCCCCACAGCTCATTGGAACCACCACTGCACGATGCATCCTTGACACAAGACCATGTATTGCAGCCCGCAGTGTCTCATCAATGCAGGGGCTTGCATCTCAGCTTTTTAGAATCGCTGGTGCATGGCACATCCTCAACGCAGGGTCTGGCAGCTGCTGCTGCTCGACACATCCTTGACGTGGAACCTCACAAGGCTCCGCAATCTGGATTTGTGCTACTTTGTTCTGCCTGCCTAACCTAGTCCCTGTATTTGGCCCGTGCTCCATCGCAGTTGGACTGAACTTGTGACTTTGTCAAGTTCTGGCGTGACCAGAAAATCACAGTTGCTGCTCTGTGCTTCTAAGCACTGTTTTCACTTAAATCTTTAAAATTGCATATCTCTGGTTCTACTAATTGGAGTTTTGTTGTTTTAGTCTCAAATAATATGTTAAATTTGACTCTTTGTTTCAAAATTGGGATTTTTCTTGTGTTGTGTTTTCACTCAATTACTGTTTGAAGTGTTACATAAATACTTTATACATTTCCTCTAAGCTAAGCCTTATGCTTTTGTGCCATACTATCAGAGGATAAAGCAAAGGTTACTTTGTGGTTTGCTTCTATTTTACCCTGACAAGAATTGTTGTCGCTGCTTGAGTAAGGTTTCACCCCCTCAACCAGTAACCTAATTTCCAACACTTCCCAACACATGAAGTTAACAGCTCAATATCCTCAGCTCTACCCCCTATGAAAATTATGTTTTACCACATCACATAGGATACACCCACTAATCCAACGCTACCAATGCAAAATATAGAGTTATAGTGCTCTCACTTTTCGGTGATGCAAAAAGGGATTTACATTTGGGCCTTCCTTTATAAAAGGACAGTCCCGTCACCCACACATTGGTGACATGCTTCATTACAGGGTTAATCATAAAACAGTTGTTTCCTGGAGAAGTAATTTACATGTACTGTGAACTGAATTGGTATAACAAATTTACTATAATAAATTACACAAAAATGACATAGATGTAATAAGGCATACCACACAATTTCATTGTGAAAATAATTTACTTCTATAGATATGCACAATAGGTCTGTAATTATGAGTATCATATAGTTATATAAAATATATACAATTCATGTTTAACCCCTTGCATGCCCGCCCCTTTCCCCGCCCAGTGCCGCGCCTTTCATTAGCGGGCGGAGTTCATGACGAGCTGGACTCGTCATGGGCACAGCGCCACCGCAGCCCATGACGAGTCCAGCTCGTCATGGGCATTGAAGGGGTTAACCAGCATTCAAGATGTAATGTGAAAAGCACCACCAACCCACAAAAATCACAAAATCCTATTTGTGATATATTTGCTGGTGATTAATGGGATTCGGTATATACTCATAACATATCACAGACTTTCTGACCATAGTCCATTCAAGATTGAAAATTTGGTTGAAAATGATCGAAGTCGGAAGACCGGAGTTAGGGAGGATATACTGTCGACGTTTCGGTCTCAAATGGCTAAAGAGTCTGCAAGACCATCCTTGGGACTGAGTGAAGAAAGTAAAGCCAAGTGGACTCTTTCATTCATGAAGATCGGTGCCAGTTAGATTCCTCGTAATCCGGCATAGAAACTATTTAGAGAACTAATGAACTTGGTGCCTTCACCTTTTTATTTATATAATTTGCTTTGATTGATCTTTCTTAAGTAGGACATGCAGGATTTTTGGAGGAATTCAAGGGGCCCGATTCACAGAACTAACTTAAGACAAAATCCTAAACTTACTACCATTTCGGTATTCACAGAAGGCACTTACTCATTTTGGTATTCACAGAAGGCACTTGCTCATTTCGGTATTCACAGAAGGTAAGAGTCATAACTTTAGGACTCCTAAATGCCTTCTGTGAACACCGAAAGTCTTAAAATTAGGATTTTTCTCAATTTAGTAGTAGTAAAGTTAGGACTCCTAACTTTAGGACTCCTAAATGCCTTCTGTGAATACCGAAAGTCCTAAAATTAGGTATTTTCTCAATTTAGTAGTAGTAAAGTTAGGACTCCTAACTTTAGGACTCCTAAATGCCTTCTGTGAATACCGAAAGCCGTAAAATTAGGATTTTTCTCAGTTTAGTAGTAGTATAGTTAGGACTCCTAACTTTAGGACTCCTAAATGCCTTCTGTGAATACCGAAAGTCTTAAAATTAGGATTTTTCTCAATTTAGTAGTAGTAAAGTTAGGACTCCTAACTTTAGGACTCCTAAATGCCTTCTATGAATACCGAAAGCCTTAAAATTAGGATTTTTCTCAGTTTAGTAGTAGTAAAGTTAGAACTCCTAACTTTAGGACTCCTAAATGCCTTCTGTGAATACCGAAAGCCTTAAAATTAGGATTTTTCTCAGTTTAGTAGTAGTAAAGTTAGGAGTCCTAACTTTAGGACTCCTAAACTGAGAAAAATCCTAATTTTAAGACTTTTGGTATTCACAGAAGGCATTTAGGAGTCCTAAAGTTAGGACTCCTAACTTCTGTGAATACCGAAGTGAGTAAGTGTCTTCTGTGAATACCAAAATGAGGAAGTGTCTTCTGTGAATACGAAAATGGTAGTAAGTTTAGGATTTTGTCTTAAGTTAGTTCTGTGAATCGGGCCCTACATGTTTGGGTCTGTCCATTTGGCTTTGTTTTCGTGCCTCAGTCCTGAAGATGATCTTTTGTACAACTAATCAATTTTGACTGGGGTGATGTAGAAATCAAAAATAGTGCTGTATAATTTACCCCTTATTCTTGTTGGGGTAATGGTTCTACAGTTATGTGTAAGAGTGCTAATCAGGGCCAGCTTTAGCGCTGGTGGCGCATGGGGCAACAACATTTTTTTGTCACCCATATTAACTCACTACCACCCAGCAAAAGTGCCCCTCACATTTCTCCATATTCCCTCCCTCACATACAGTTTCTTTGTTTTAAAGCGCTGGTAACGGCTGGCTTTACTAATCCACTCAGCTATCCACATCAAATATGGATCTGACCACCCTCAGAGGCACCCTCATCTACAGACCCCCTGGACCACGCACACAATTCAGCGAAGCCATCGCAGACTGCATCAGTCTGCTCGCCCTCGCCTCCTCCAACTACATCCTGCTAGGGGACCTCAACTTCCACCTGGACAACACCAAGGACAACAACACCACCACCCTGCTAGACAACCTCGCAAACCTCGGACTCAAGCAACTGGTCAACACCCCCACCCACTACGCCGGCCACACGCTTGACCCTATCTTCTCCTCCAGCAACCACATCTCCTTCAGCCACACCACCGGACTTCACTGGATCCATCACAGCTGCGTCCTCTTCAACTTCAGGAAAACCACGACCCACCACCGCCCGCAGCAAGCTCCGCGCAGATGCTGGAGCAAGATCACCACTGACCAGCTCACCACCTCCCTGAGCCAAAACCAACCCGCCAACACCACAGACCCCAACGAAGCAGCCTGCAACCTCACACAGTGGATCACCAACTGCGCCGACACCCTTGCTCCACTGAAAAACCCCCAAGCAACCCCGACAGCAAGAAAGCCTCATGGTTCACCGACGATCTCAAGAACTCCAAGAAATCCTGCCGTACCCTCGAAAAAGCCTGGCGCCACGACCAATCAACAGAAAACATGACAGCCCTCAAGAACGCCATCCGCCAACACCACCAACTGATCCGCACCACCAAAAAAACATCTTTCAGAGACCGACTGGACAACAATGCCCACAACAGCAAGGAACTCTTCAGCATCGTCAAAGAGCTCTCCAACCCCGGCGCCAGCAACAACGACATCACGCCATCGCAAGACCTCTGCGACTCCCTCGCCACGTTCTTCCACCGCAAGATCGCCGATATACACGACAGCTTCGGCGCCCAGACTACGCACCCATCCACCGAACCAACGCCCCCCACCACCACCCTCTGCACCTGGAACCCCGTCAGCATGGATGACACCACCCATATGATGAACACCATCCACTCCGGCTCCCCAGCCGACCCCTGCCCACACCACATCTTTAACAAAGCCGACTCCATCATCGCACCCCAACTCCGGGACATCATTAACAACTCCTTCGCAGCCGCCACATTCCCGGAGAGCTGGAAGCATGCAGAGATCAGCACCCTCCTGAAGAAACCCACCGCGGACCCCACAGACCTCAAGAACTTCCGCCCCATCTCGCTCCTCCCCTTCCCCGCTAAGGTCATCGAGAAAGCCATCAACAAGCAGCTGACCACCTTCCTCGAGTCAAACAGCTCCCTCGACCCATCACAGTCCGGATTCCGAGCAAACCACAGCACCGAGACTGCCCTCATCGCAGCCACCGACGACATCAGGACCCTGCTTGACAACGGTGAAACTGCCGCCCTCATCCTCCTAGACCTGTCGGCCGCATTCGACACTGTCTGCCACCGCACCCTGACAACCCGCCTCCACCACACCGGGATCCAAGGAAAGGCCCTGGAATGGATCACCTCGTTCCTCTCCGACTGAACTCAGAGAGTCCGGCTCCCGCCCTTCCACGCAGCGGCCACCAAGATCATCTGCGGCGTACCCCAAGGATCCTCGCTCAGCCCACTGTCTACATGAGCCCCCTCGCAGCCATCGCACGCAAACACAACCTCAACATCATCTCCTACGCCGACGACACCCATCTGATCCTCTCCCTCACCAACGACCCCGCCACCGCCAAAGCCAGCCTCCAGGAAGGAATGAAAGATGTCGCAGAATGGATGAAGCTCAGCCGGCTGAAACTGAACTCAGACAAGACGGAAGTCCTCATCCTCAGACCTTCCCCCTCCGCCTGGGATGACTCCTGGTGGCCCCCGGCCTTAGGCACCGCCCCCAAGCCCACGGACCACGCACGCAACCTGGGCTTCATCCTTGACTCCTCCCTCACGATGTCCAATCAAGTCAACGCTGTCACTTCCTCCTGCTTCAACACCCTCAGCATGCTTAGAAAGAACGTCCGGTGGATCTCCACTGGAACCAGGAAGACGGTCACCCAGGCCCTCGTCACCAGCCGACTGGACTACAGGAACACCCTATACGCTGGGACCACCGCCAAACTATAGAAAAGACTCCAGCGCATACAAAACGCATCGGCACGCCTCATCCTGGACATTCCCCGACACAGCCACATCTCGGCTCACCTGAGAGACCTGCACTGGCTCCCCGTCAGCAAGAGGATCACGTTCAGACTCCTCACCCACACACACAAGGCTCTCCACGACATGGGCCCCGAATACCTCAACACCCGCCTCACGTTCTACACACCCACCCACCCGCCAGCTCCGCTCCGCCAGCCTCGCCCTCGCCACCGTCCCACGGATTCGCAGAACCACCACTGGAGGAAGGCCCTTCTCCCACCTGGTGGCCAAGACATGGGACTCCCTCCCCACCCACCTACGTCTGACCCAGGACCATCTCGCCTTCAGGAAGCTCCTCAAGACCTGGCACTTCAAGCAGTAGCGACTCCCCCCCCACAGCGCCTTGAGACCCTCGCGGGTGAGTAGCGCGCTTTATAAATGTTCTTCATTGATTGATTGATTGATCTGTTCTTTACAGCAGGGATATTAACCATCTGTGCTACTTATTGGTGAGTCAAAACTGCCACTCTCTCTCTCTAGCAGGAACATTAATCACAAGAGTTATCTTAACATTTGTATTGCTGCCTGAAAGCTGGACTCACAAGGAACTCTGCAGCATGTACTTTTAAATCTTAAGTCATTGCTAAACACAGCGTCCCCCCTAAGGTCATTGCCCAACTCCACGTCAGTGTCCTGTGCCATCGCACCAGTCTCACAGCCCTAAAGCTGGCCCTGGTGCTAATTATATTGTTAGGTGTTACTGCTTCTCCTAGCTGTTCGGGCTACTATAGTTGTCATCAGATTTGAATTTCATCAAACAAGCATATCGTTCTAAAATAGAGGGTTTACTTATGCTAAAAATCATGATGGCAAAATCATGTTGAATTAAAGGTAATGTAACACTATTATTTGTATTTAAAAGATAAGATCTTATTTCTAAATATTTAAATAATTCATATTAATGGAAATCAAATTTAATTTGAAAATATGAAAATGATTAAAAAAAAAAAACAATCATCCAATAAATCCTTGGGTAATTCCAGATTGGTGCCAGTTTGCTAAGTGCGGAGTCATAAAACATTCAAGTAGTTTGCTATTATTTTGTATGGGAATGTATGCATGTATATCTGGATTCTTTAAAAATTGCTCAAATTTTTAACAGTTTTTAATGTAACTTTCCTGAAATATCACCACATTTCCCCCCCAGTATGGATAGCTATCTAAAGTGTTTGAAGGAGCCACTTTGTAGGAGTATTAACATACAAAAGTTTAATACAGTTCCCTAAGCTAGCCCAATAATAGAGTCTCTAGCCCAGTAAAGCCCAGCCTGCTCAATAAATTGATAGCTTTAACTATTTGATAGGCCTACGGGCCACTTTCCCTTTCCAACTATATTTAGAAATGACAGAGTCTAATTGTTTGAAATAAGTGTTAAGAACTTAAAGAGGCAGTGCATGAAAAAAGATATAATATCTTGTGAAAGATATTCATCTTGACCAAGTTAATACATCTGAGATCATCACATTTTTTCATTTAGTTAGTAAGGCTTTGATCTCTTCTAATAGAGCTAATTGAGGTATGTAATTATATTTAAAACAAAATATCTAATTTTGGTGCAATCATAACACCCAAATTTCTAGCAAGTGGTATAACAAACATTTTTGTTGGGGCCCAACTGACTAAGACAACTTAAGGCTTGTTAGAATTTAATTTTTATCCGGATAGATTGGCAACATTTACACCCTTGTGTTCTATAATATTTTAACTAGGATGGTGGAATGTGTAAGGACGAGTATATATTATTAGTGCATGCAGCTAGTTGAGAGCAAATTTTAAGATTTGGAAGTGGAGGTATATGCATTTGAAGAAAGTTTCCCAGGTAAGATCTTGAAAAAAAAAAGAGTACTCCTGTGTAGTGAATCTTCAGCACTCCTTGGCTTTAGTCAATATTTTTTCCTTTATAGAAAAGTAATGAAAATAAGCAATAATACTAGGGGGGTTATTAGACATGCTGCGGTCCCGCACCACTGATTAGGATGCGACTGCCACCCTGGTGGTCGCATTCCGCTATCTTGACGCTATCTTGTAAGCAGCACCCGCCGTAATGCCAAAATGGCATGTTGTCATTGCCATGCACAACGTGGCAGGCACTGCGCTGTGTCTGCCACCTTGTGCATGGCAATGTAGGGGGTTACCATAGGTACCCCCCAGGTGCAGCCTCGCCACCCCCCAGGGGCCTGCATTGGGCCCCCAAAGCAATTCCCCACCAGCCTTTCCATGGCGGCATCTGTATTTTTTGCGAGGCAGATATGATATAATATTAGAAAGTTACACTGTTGGCTGCTAATCAATGGCCATTACATGACCTATAACTGCAGTCTACTAAACTAAGGACCAGTTTAATTTTGGCTAAAATACAATAACAAAACTGTGAATATTCAATTATAGTTGTGTCCTGAAATACTATCTTATGTGTAGCACTCCGGAAAAAACTGCCACATTATAACAAGCAGTGCATCTGCTCCTAATCTTGTTATGTATACTGTTTAAATGTTCATTTATACAGAAACAGAAAATGTGGTGACAAATGGATTGTCTCCATTTTTTAAAACATTACATGGCATTTGCTATACAACAGGATGCTTTTGCAAAAGAGAAAGCTCCGGATTCGATTATTACGCTTACTCATAGTTTTTGTTTAACGCCACTTCAGCTCAAAGAACAATATATGTTAGAAAAACAACATTAATGGGTAGGAATAATAAATGTGATTTTGTGGAGAATGTTAAGAACAGCAGGGAAAAAGACCAAATTCCATGGTGTCTGGGTAGGGCAAGGATTAGGTAGGGTCAGGCACATCAGAGATAAGTGGTAACCAAATGACAAAAGACGAAACAAGCAGGGTGAAGGAATGTGGGGAGACAAAGGGGCCCATTAGGATGGCAGGCAGACTTTAGTCCGCCTGCCACCCTAGTGGTGCTGGGACCGGCCGCCAGTGGTGCGGCGGTCCCGTACCTGCAATTAGGATGCCACCGCCACCGTGCAGCATTGTGGCGAGTGGTGCTCACAGCACCGCCCGCCACAATGCTGGGAATGCACTGTGAGCATTGTCATGCACAAGGTGACAGGCACTGCAAGGTGCCTGCCACCATGACAATGCGTACCCCCCATGTACGCGCCGCACGGCCACCAGCTGCTGCGTGTGCCTTCCAGCCTCTACTTCGCTGCCCCGGCTCCGCCGCGTGACCACGTCCCCTGACTTCGAGCGGCGTGGTCTCTGCTCGCTTCTTGCCCTGTGCCTCTGCCTCTGACTGTATTGTGATTTGTTTTTGTTGTTAACTTGCACTTTTGTCCCCCATTCTTGCCTGTGTTGCCAGTTCCTTCAGCCGCCCCGTCTCATCCCTCCCCGCTCCCCGCTTCCCGCCACCACCGCTGACCCCGCCCCTTTTTTCTTTCTGTACCCTCCCCGCTCCCGCCTCCCAGCTGCTCCGCCCACCCGCGCACTTGGCCATATATGGCGACCGTGCGACGCAGGTTAGTGTGACCTAGTTCTAGGACACCCCCGCGCCGCACGGCCACCAGCTGCTGCGTGTGCCTTCCAGCCTCTACTTCGCTGCCCCGGCTCCGCCGCGTGACCACGCCCCCTGACTTCGAGCGGCGTGGTCTCTGCTCGCTTCTTGCCCTGTGCCTCTGCCTCTGACTGTATTGTGATTTGTTTTTGTTGTTAACTTGCACTTTTGTCCCCCATTCTTGCCTGTGTTGCCAGTTCCTTCAGCCGCCCCGTCTCATCCCTCCCCGCTCCCCGCTTCCCGCCACCACCGCTGACCCCGCCCCTTTTTTCTTTCTGTACCCTCCCCGCTCCCGCCTCCCAGCTGCTCCGCCCACCCGCGCACTTGGCCATATATGGCGACCGTGCGACGCAGGTGAGTGTGACCTAGTTCTAGGACACCCCCGCGCCGCACGGCCACCAGCTGCTGCGTGTGCCTTCCAGCCTCTACTTCGCTGCCCCGGCTCCGCCGCGTGACCACGCCCCCTGACTTCGAGCGGCGTGGTCTCTGCTCGCTTCTTGCCCTGTGCCTCTGCCTCTGACTGTATTGTGATTTGTTTTTGTTGTTAACTTGCACTTTTGTCCCCCATTCTTGCCTGTGTTGCCAGTTCCTTCAGCCGCCCCGTCTCATCCCTCCCCGCTCCCCGCTTCCCGCCACCACCGCTGACCCCGCCCCTTTTTTCTTTCTGTACCCTCCCCGCTCCCGCCTCCCAGCTGCTCCGCCCACCCGCGCACTTGGCCATATATGGCGACCGTGCGACGCAGGTGAGTGTGACCTAGTTCTAGGACACCTCCGCGCCGCACGGCCACCAGCTGCTGCGTGTGCCTTCCAGCCTCTACTTCGCTGCCCCGGCTCCGCCGCGTGACCACGCCCCCTGACTTCGAGCAGCGTGGTCTCTGCTCGCTTCTTGCCCTGTGCCTCTGCCTCTGACTGTATTGTGATTTGTTTTTGTTGTTAACTTGCACTTTTGTCCCCCATTCTTGCCTGTGTTGCCAGTTCCTTCAGCCGCCCGGTCTCATCCCTCCCCGCTCCCCGCTTTCCGCCACCACCGCTGACCCCGCCCCTTTTTTCTTTCTGTACCCTCCCCGCTCCCGCCTCCCAGCTGCTCCGCCCACCCGCGCACTTCGCCATATATGGCGACCGTGCGAACGCGCAGCGTGCACGCGCAGCGGGCGCGCCGATTGTGCGCCGAAGGTGCGCCAAAGGTAAGCCCGTCTGCGCCCGTCCGTGCCTGGCCCGCGCCCAGCGCCCGAACCCCTGGCCCACGAGGACCCCGACCGACCCGCCTGACGTACACCGCCGCCACCCTCATCGCACTCAACACCGGCAGGACCCAGGGATGCTATCGAGCTACCCTGAAGCACACCCACGGGCCCTTCAGCTGCCTCGCCTGTAAGTTCACCTGTATCCGGACCTGCCCGGCACCAGCACCTGCCAAGCCGAACACCAGCAGCAACCACCTCAAGTGTATCCTGCTCAACACCCGCTCCATCCACAGACACGCCATCGAACTCTGGAACCTCCTAGACGCCACAGCCCCTGACGTTGCCTTCATCACGGAGACCTGGATGAACGCCTCCTCAGCACCCGACATCGCCATCGCCATCCCAGAAGGCTACAAGATCACCCGGAGGGACCGCAACGCCAACCAGGTGGGAGGAGGCATCGCCATCATCCACAAGAACACCATCCGCATCACGACCAGCACTGACAACACCCCACCCTCCGCCGAACACCTGCATTTCCAGATTCACACCGACCCGAAGACCACCCTCAGAGGCACCTTGATTTACCGACCTCCGGGACCACGCACTCAATTCAGCGAGGACATCGCCGACTTCGTCAGCCCGCACGCCCTCCCCTCCGCCGACTACATCCTCCTAGGGGACTTCAACTTCCACCTGGAGAACAACAACGACTGCAACACCAGCACCCTGCTCGACAACCTCGCCAACCTTGGACTCAAGCAGCTGGTATCCACACCCACCCACCTCGCCGGACACACACTCGACGCCATCTTCTCATCCAGCAAAGACATCGCCTTCAGCCACGCCACAGAACTCCACTGGACGGACCACAGATGCATCCACTTCACCTTCAGTAGAACGACGATCCACCACCACCAGCAACAGGTTGCCCGAAGAAGCTGGAACAAGATCACAGCCGACCAGCTCGCCGCTTCCCTGAGCCAGCACCCTCCGGCCAGCTCAGCGAACCCCAGCCAGGCCGCCGACAACCTCTCGAAGTGGATCAGCAAATGCGCAGACGAACTCGCCCCTCTGAGGATCCCGCCCAGCAGACCCGGCAATAAGAGAGCCCCATGGTTCACCGACGAACTCAAGAGCTCCAAGAAGAACTGCCGAGCCCTCGAGAAAGCCTGGAGAAAGGAACCCACGCCGGACAACAGGACCACCCTCAAGCTCGCCACCCGGAAACACCACCAATTGATCCGCACCACCAAGAAAACTGCATTCAAGGACCGGCTGGACAACAACGCACACAACTGCAAGGAACTCTTCAACATCGTGAAAGAGCTCTCCAACCCCAACGCCGGAAACAACGACATCACCCCATCGCAAGACCTCTGCAACTCCCTCGCCTCCTACTTCCACAACAAAATCGCAGACATACACAACAGCTTCAGCACTCAACCGACGCACGCCACGACCACAGCAACGCCACCCACCACCACCCTCCGCGCCTGGACCCCAGTCAACACCGAAGACACCGTCCACATGATGAACTCCATCCACTCCGGATCTCCGACCGACCCCTGCCCTCACCACGTCTTCAACAAAGCCGACGCTGTCATCGCACCCCACCTGCGGGACATCATCAACACCTCATTCGACACCGCCACCTTCCCCGAGAGCTGGAAGCACGCCGAACTCAGCGCTCTACTCAAGAAACCCACAGCAGACCCCACCGAACTCAAGAATTACCGCCCCATCTCTCTACTCCCGTTTCCAGCCAAAGTCATCGAAAAGACCGTCAACAAACAGCTGGCCGCCTTCCTTGAGACGAACGGATCCCTCGACCCATCGCAGTCGGGATTCCGTGCCAACCACAGCACCGAGACCGCCCTCATCGCCGCCACTGACGACATCCGAGCCCTGATGGACAACGGAGAAACAGCGGCCCTCATCCTCCTAGACCTCTCCGCGGCCTTCGACACGGTCTGCCACAGCACCCTAGTGCAGCGCCTCAGCAACGTCGGAATCCAGGAGAAGGCACTGGGATGGATCGTCTCCTTCCTCGACGGAAGAACACAAAGAGTCCGCCTACCACCGTACAAGTCAGAGGCCACCGAAGTCATCTGCGGCGTCCCTCAAGGATCCTCGCTGAGCCCTACTCTCTTCAACGTCTACATGAGCCCCCTCGCGGCCATCGCACGCCAACACAACCTCAACATAATCTCCTACGCCGACGACACCCAGCTGATCCTCTCCCTGACTAACGACCCCGCCGCCGCCAGAGCCAACCTGCTCGAAGGGATGAGAGAGGTAGCCGAGTGGATGACGACGAGCCGCCTGAAACTGAACTCAGATAAGACGGAGGTCCTCATCCTGGGCTCCTCGCCCTCCGCCTGGGACAACTCCTGGTGGCTCCCCGCCCTGGGCCCCGCACCCAAACCGACGGACCACGCACGCAACCTGGGTTTCATCCTGGACTCCTCCCTCTCCATGACCAGGCAAGTCAACGCCGTCTCCTCGTCGTGCTTCAACATCCTGCGCATGCTTCGGAAGATCTTCTGGTGGATCCCCGCAGAGACCAGGAAGACCGTCACCCAGGCCCTCGTCACCAGCCGACTGGACTACGGCAGCGCACTCTACGCCGGAACCACCGCCAAGATCCAGAAGAGACTCCAGCGCATCCAGAACGCCTCAGCCAGACTCATCCTCGACATCCCACGACACAGCCACATCTCCGGACACCTAAGAGACCTGCACTGGCTCCCGGTCAACAAGAGAATCACCTTCCGCCTCCTTACCCACGCACACAAAGCTCTCCACGATCAAGGCCCGAGCTACCTCAACAACCGCATCAACTTCTACGCTCCCAAACGCCACCTCCGTTCTGCCAGCCACGCCCTCGCCGCCGTCCCACGCATCCGCAGAGCCACTACAGGAGGAAGGTCCTTCTCCTACCTGGCCGCCAAGACCTGGAACTCCCTCCCGGCCGACCTGCGCCTGACCCAAGACCACCCCTCCTTCAGGAAGAAGCTTAAGACCTGGCTGTTCGAGCAGTAGCGGCACCCCCCCCCCAGCGCCTTGAGACCCTACGGGTAGGTAGTGCGCTCTATAAATGTCTTGATTGATTGATTGATGTACACCCCCCACGCCCCCTACCCTGCAACAGGCCCCCGACAGCAAACCCGCATGCCTTACTGCAACGGAAAGCCACGTCTCCACCTGCATCCAAATATGGATGGCGGTGTCATGCAGACACCGCCACCATATTGAGCACCTTTTCCGCCCGATCGACTAGTCGACTGGCGGAGAACCGGCGGACGTTCTTTCCGTCCGCCGGGGTCCCCCCGCCATACTAATATGGCGGGGGGAAATGGGTGGTGGACGGGGAAGGATGTAAGGCGGATCGCCATCGCCCTACATCCTAATGGACCCCTAAGTGCTTGAACAGGAAAGTACAACTCTGCCATTGGCGAGTTGTTACAATGCTGTTCCTCAGCATTGTAACAATGTTGTTCCTCAATCAGCAGTGTGATAGCTTTAGTAGAAATCTACAGAGAAAGAACAGGTATGTTACAAAAGGGTTCTGTTTATGACTCGGCTCATGAGGTGAAGTGGGCAGCCATGCTTCTTAATGTACTGGAAGGAATGGCAAGCATTGAAACAAAAAAGGGGCACAATACGACGAATGGATGGATTAGACATTGTCTCTTGAATGCACCAGGCAAGAATCATGGTAGATGTTCTGCACAAACTCCATCAGAGACTCAAGACAGTAATGACATTTTCAAGATTCAAAATATTTGTTAAAATGTTGAATATATCATTAGAATTATGTAAATTGAGTGAGGTGAGGGAGAGGAGAGGCGGGATGAACTTGGAGGAGGATGGGTGAAGCAGAAACTCAGTGCCCACAATAAACAAAAGAGCCGGCACAAAGTAAACAAAACATGAACACATAATTACAATCCACATACAGAGTCAAAAAAAAAAAAATTCCTGCCATAGTAACACATAATTCACAAAAAAGTAGAAATAATACCTTAATCACAGTGCTTGCAGTGGAGGGACACTGAGTTTCATCAATCAAAAGTTGAGCAGTGCTACATACAAGCCACAGGAAGTGACGTATCAAGGCTTTACCAAATTAGAAGCCAGCAAGGGAGAGTGATTATGCTGTTAACCAATTAGTGAGTGGGTTGGGTTAAACGCTCCATATGATTTTCTGTTTTTATACACAATAGATCGTCGCCACAGTGACAGCCCATGCGTGCTGCATACAGGCGTGACCTAAAAAGGGCTTCTTTTTAACAGTTTCCTGAATAATGCTTCTGACTCAGTTTGTCATATGTGCTGTCAAAGAGCATTCCAGAGTTTGGGAAACAGAAAAGCATAGAGGTTATTACGCCACTATCTCTGTTCTGAGGATCATATGTTACCTAATGTTTCTGAATTAGGGTCCCTGGCTTGTATTCCTACTGCTCTGGCATGCAGAAAGATGGAATGCTGAAATGTTTTACTTGTTGATGTCAGATAAGTTAACTTTTGAAATTGCAGAATAACAAACACTGAGAAGAAGCAATGTTTGTAATTAGACATTAACCAATGGAGTAAAAAGTACAGTATAAACAATGATTTGCTTGAAGTGAATGAACACTAATGTTCAAAGGTCCTGCTGCATATGACTACATTTCTGTTTATGAATCCATGTTCTGGTGTATTCTGTTGGACTTTATATTTACCAATTGTTATTTATAGTTTATTCTTTGAATCAACGATGAATTATAACATGTATCTGTGTTATGCAGATTGAGAATGCGAAAGTGAATTTTCAAAGAGTTTTTTGAAGTGCCGAAAGGGATATGACATTTGAAATCCATACATCATTATTTGGTTTAACTCGTTTCGTGCTCATGACGGAACCACGCCGTCATGAGCCACGGTTGCTGTGTGCTCATGACGGAGTGGTTCCGTCATGCTGCGGCCGTTGGCGGCCGCGCCGCCCACGCGGCGCTAATTCCCCGCCTGTGCGGGCGATTAGCACCGTGGGCGGAGTCATGATGGAACCACTCCGTCATGAGCACAGCCCAACCGTGGCTCATGACGGAGTGGCTCCGTCATGAGCACCGCGCCACCGCGCTGCCCCCCCGCACACCCCAGCGCTGCGGCGGAATTTCCGCCGCAGCGAAGGGGTTAATACCTTATATTTTAAGTGTGATTCTACACAAGCATCCTCAAAATTCGTTTGCCATCATTTTTTCCAGTGTGTGATTAGTGGTGCAGAGTTATGTTACGTTATATTGATTTGTATAGTGCACTAATCACCCAAGAGGGTATCTCCAGGTGCTTGGGCAGGTGTGTAGGTGTGTGGTCCTCGAGGTGCTTATCTGAAGAGCCAGGTCTTCAGCTTCTTGCAGAACTCAAGAAGGGAGGAGGAGGCTCTGATGTGTTGAGGGAGGTCAGTCCATGTCTTGGGTGCAATGTAGGAGAATGAGCAACCTCCAGTTTTGCTTTTGTGGATACAGAGAATGTGTGCGAGTGAGAGGGAGGCAGAGGGTAGGTGTCTGGTGGGTTGGTGAAAGTGTATACAGCTGCTCATGTATTCTGGTCCTGTGTTGTGTAGGGCTTTGTATGTGTGCATGAAAAGTTTGAATTGCCTGAGCTTGTGAATGGGAGAGTGAAGTTGCATTCTGATTTGCAAATACTCCTTGAGATATCTTGCTGCCGCATTTTGCAGATACTACCAATGCTTATGAAACAACCACTGATGCCCATTTCCATATCCCTGTTGGCAGTGGCAGAACAGCAATTCTGCATTACAGCTTATGCTATGACATAGCCACCCTTAATGCATCTGTAAATAACATAATTCAGTGCTGTAGTGGGTAAAGTTATATCCAGTTGAAAAATGTCATCACTAGTCTCACTGGCATCACTGGAAATAGTGCACCTGAAAGTATATTGCCTACAGTGGTAAATTGGATACTGCAGGTGATAATCCTTACTTCTGCCTGGAAAATACATAATTGCCCAGGTATGAATAGGAGGCCTGAAAGTTTCTAAAATTCCCAGATGCACTGTGACCAACCCGCCTCCTGCAGCACTGAAACCAGCCAGCAGGTACTGAGCTGACCACATTTTGTTGAATGCATTCTGACTGCAGCATACCCACAAGGTTATGATTTTGCTGGTGTTTCCAACATTTGCATTGGCCTCTCCAATGACACCTTCATAGAATGGCACATTTTCCCCCTCTTTGACCACACTTACACCATTGCGTAAAGCCTCATGTCTTGTAGTCCTTAATGCAATCTCCACAAAAACGTATCCGCAGATTTTGAGTTTGTGACCAAGGATCCTGCACTTTTGAGCAGAGAGACCACATTTGTGCACAGAACTTCCCCGTGCACAAGTTTTTTGAGAATCTTTAGTAAGCCAGCCAATCATAAAGGCAGCAACTTTAGGCTGGATACAAATATGCCATTCCTACACACATTGGTCTTGCAGCATGTTGCAACTTTGGATGTGGAGGCAACCCTGAAAGCATATTGTGTTTCTTGCACCATACCCCTTCTTGTGCTAGTAATGCACAACTTTACCCCTAGTGGCTGTAAAGCACTAATGTGCCAAATCAAAGACTATACTCCTGTTTCTGGTTCATTCACACTGCACTAGTTCAAATTGGAGTTACTTTTGGTACAATTATTACAATTTATTATGTTAGGCAACTTTTCATTATTTACTCACCATTCACATTATTTTTATGTTGCTGAATAACAAACTAACTACTCACTGTTAATACCGTGTGTAACCTAAATGCATTTTGATGGATCATTCAGCTGTCTGAACCTTTCAGTTTCATCAACCGATGCCTGAGTTCAAATAAGTAATTCTTTATTGATAGCAACACAATCCATATTGTAGCTGATTTATGCTTGTCTTACCGACAGTAGCAGCTTCATTCTAGAGCCCTGATTTAATTCCTGAAGCTTACTTACAGTAGTGAGTGCTGTGAAGAAGAACTGTCTACTTTAAATTATTTATCAATCTGTTTATGAACAGATCAAATCCCAAAGGTAAGAAGTGTAAGTAGATTGGTATTTTCCAAGGAGCAAAAGGATATGTTTGTACCTTTTCTTTGCATTCTAAAGCTGCTACAGCAAATTATGGCACTTTGTATGTGCTACCTCTTGATAGTACACATAATTCACAAAGAAAACAGTGCAGGGGAGGGACATTAATTAAGTTTAATCAATCGTTAGTTGAGCGGTGCTCCACACAAGTCACATGAATTGACGTATCGTGACTTCTGCCGAATTAGAAGGGAGCAAAGGAGAGTGATTATGCTGTTAATCATTGTTGAGTGTGGGTGGGCTAAAAGCCCATTCTGATTTTTTTAAAAAAAACAATAGATGGTCACCATAACAACACTGCATGCACGCTACCTACAGGCTCGACCTAAAAAGGACAACATGTCTACCCGTCCAAACTGGGGGAGCAGACATGCATTAATTTCTCTGATGGCCTTCTCGCCAGGGCCAACGGAGGAGGTTAATCGCGGTGGAGATAGAGTAGTGTCCACCATGATTAACCCGAACGTCTGCCTGCCTTTAACTGCAGCACATGGACCACTTACTTGGAGGTGAGAATACTCCATCGCTGTTGCGACGGAGTACCCTTACTGCCAAGAATGAAATCCATCCCTAAGGGCCAGGTTTATATTATGGCAGACGGGGTATTCACTGTTGGCCTGGCGGAGGACTTTACACCCGCTAGGCCGTGAATACTGCACCCGCCAAGTTTATAAATGCCTCTATCTGCATTGGTTAGCCTGTCTTTGATCCGACTAGTTGAAGCCAGAATTTGATATTTATTTATGCTTTTAACTTCTTGAGGCTTTGATCGAAGGTCATACAATGCACAGAATTGTTTTTTATATCTTGATCTTCTTTGCTTTTGCATTTGTAATTTTTGATAACCGATTTGCCTTTTGCACTTGTCCTTAGCCAGGGTGTCTTGTGCTCTTTTGGTTCTATGTTTTCTTAAATCTATATCCTTAATGACCAGTTGGGATATTGTCTTAGGAGACTTCTTCTCATAAATAACCTGGGAAGTGCAGAAGTACTTGCTTCCGCATTACCATACACTGGAGAAGTGGTTTTCACCGGGGATTTATTTATTTACTTTATTTTGAGGGTTTTGTATAGCGCAAATATGACCCTTGCGGGTATCAGAGCGCTTTACAAGTTAGGTAGTTAAACAAAAGAGACAATGTCCAAGAAACATAGTATTTCGAGATAAAGACTTATGTTACAGCTGGTTGTTCTACGAGTCCGAATTAATATTCAAGTGAATTTTGACATGAGAAGAGATTTAACTTCTGTTTTGAAGGAGGCAGTTGATGGGTTGAATGGTTTCTGGGGGTAGTGCATTCCAAATCCTTGGCGCAATTCCAGAGAAGGCGCAATTATATGTTTTCTTCTTGGCAAATCTTTGAGGCTTCAAAAGAAGGTTGTTGGCGCTCCTGGAGGATCTGTTTTCACACGAGAGCTGCAGTTTCTGGGCCAGGTACCTTCGGGTGTTGTGATGTAGGGCTTTGTGCGTCATGCAAGCGATTTTTTGTTGAATTCTTGCTTCGAAGGGTAGCCACTTGAGCGCTTTGAAGTCGGGGGAAATGTGGCAATGTCTTTTGGAACCTGTGATGAGCCTGGCCGCTGAGTTGAGTGATGCTCTTAGCGGGGCAGTTGTCGATCTAGGGAGTCCACAGAGAGTTGCACTGCCATATTCTAGTCTGGGAATTACTAGTGCTTGGCCTGCCAGTTTGAAGTCATTTACTGGGAGGAAGGCTTTTAATTTTCTCAGGGTGTGCATCTGAAAGTTTGCTCCTTTTGCTGCGGCACTGATATGTTTTTGCATGTTTAGGTTACTGTCCAGAGTTACTCCCAGTGATTTTGCTGAATCGATTATAAGAGGTTGGCAGCTGAGCCCTCTAAGATGTTTAAGCCATTCTTGTATGATGGCTGTTTGGTTAGGGGGGGCGATTAGTAGGAATTCGGTTTTGACGGATTTTAGTTTGAGGTGGTTTTCAGTCAACCAAGACTGAGTTTTTTGTAGAGTTAGATTGAGAGCTTTGGTGTCATCCGGAGAGTTTATCTTTAAATATAGTTGCGTGTCGTCTGCGTACATGTCAAAGTGGATATTTGATGAGTAGAGGATCTCAGTGAGTAGCTCCATGAATAAGTTGAACAGTGTAGGTGAGAGGGAGGAGCCCTGCAGGACTCCTAATGTGATTGGGACGGTCCTGGACAGGGATTGGTTGACCTTGAACCTTTGGGATCTATTTCGGAGGAAAGAGGTAACCCAATTTAGAACTGACCCTGATAGGCCCATTCTGGTTTGCAAGAGGCCTAGTAGATTATCATGTTTGACGGTATCAAATGCCGAAGATAAGTCAAGTAGGATAAGTAGGCAGGCTTCATTCTGATCTAGGATTTTTAGTGCGTCATCTACTATGTGGGTCATGGCCGACTCCGTACTATGCCCTGCCCGGAAGCCAGATTGAAATTTATTGAGCAGGTGGAAGTTGGAGATATGGTTGTCTAACTGGCTGAGAACACATTTTTCTGGGAGTTTAGCCAGAGTTGAGATGTTGGAAATTGGTCGGTAGTTATTTAGGTCTGCGGGATCCGCTGTCGTTTTTTTCAAGATGGGGGAAACTTGTCCCGATTTGAGAATATCAGGAATAACTCCTTGGACTAAGGAAGCATTGATGATCTTTGTCCAAAGTGGCAATAGCACCGGTATGAGATCTTTGAGGTAGTTATCAGGGAGGGGGTCAGAGAAGTGGTTGGAGTGGTTCAAGGACGTGAGTGCTTTTAGGATTGTTTCTTCGCTGTAGGTTGTGTAGGAGGCCCAGGAATCATTGTTTTTGAGGGCGAACTTAGCAGTGCAGGTGCTTGGGGTTGCTAGTGTGTGAGATGGCGTGTCCTTCTGAGTGTCAATCTGAACTAATGAGGCCTTAAGTAGGTCCATTTTCAGGAGTTCCGTCTTTCTTGTGAAGAAGGAAGAAAATTCTTCGCAGCTGGGTGGAGAACATAGACTGTCTTGGGGAGGGTGAGCTACGCCAAGAGATTGAGTTTTGACTAGTTCAAATAGTTTTTTGGGTTGGTTCTTGGCTTGATCTAGCTGATTTTTGAAAAAGTTTTCTTTTGAGTGTCTGATCTTTCTATAGTACGAGTTTCTGGAGGATCTGAGCATTTTTAGGTGGTCCGTGGATGGTGATGACCTCCATCTCCGTTCAACTGATCTTAGGGCTCGTCTGTCCTCGTTGAGTCTACCGTCATACCAAGGTTTAGAGTCTTTTGTGGAGAGCCTCTTCAGTTGTAGAGGCGTGGTTGTAACTAAAATCATGGTCATGGAGTTAAAGTAGTGTTGTGTCAAAGCTTGAACATCAGTTAGGTCTCCCGGGGGAAGAAGGAGGCTGACACTTGCGGATGTGGATAGGTCTGTGAGGGGGCTTTTTAGGTTTCTCTGCCGTTGAATCTCCCTGACTTGCTGGAGGAGATGAGAGCACCTGATCTTACCAAGTCAGCTAAACTCCTACGAGCATGCCTTCCAATAGTATGTCTATTCATCACGGATGCTTCTCGATCGGTTTGCAGTTCGCCATCCCTGGTGTCCTCCTCCAGGGTGTCCTGTCTTATCTCCTTCGACCAGTGAACTTTAAGTACAGCCCATCAAGAAAAAAAGACCCACATCCCGGGAGTCCTATCAAATGTTAGGGACACTGAGCCTGTTCATCAATTCGAGCCTCCAATGCCACCTCCGCTCATTCAGGAAATCACGTGCTCTTCAGCCGAGATTAAATGACTAAACGCATTCCCATGTACCTTGGGTCTTGGCTCCAAAAAGCATCACCACTTTGACTAATTAAAACCATAAGTGCAATAATCAGTATTGTGGGATGACTTAGGCTCAGGATTTTTTCTGCACAAAGGCTCAATACATCATTAGTATGGCATATATAGATGTGGCACAGGGTACAGATGAGGGTTCTTTCCACCTCGGAGATCACAGAGCACTGCATGTGGAATTTAACATGCTGGCTGCCATATTGCTACACCCGCCAGTCGCCATACTTTACTCTTACTTGGCATTTTAGCCGTAAAACTTCGAACATTCTTATCTTGAGTTCCTTTTATTGGATTTTTGTTTTTTGCGTATCATTTTTCTTCTAAAATGTTTCTATATTCTCCATCGCTACCAGGGGTTGAGTCCTGGTTAATTGAACTTTTCATGTTGGACCTGACAACATTTTGGGCTTATGACTTGGGAATAAGTGAGACAACTGGTAAACCATTTTCTTACAGAGACTGTGGAACAGTTTATTTGTTATCTTAGCATTTAGCTGCATTTTCAAATCCTATTTGATGTTATCTTTGCATTTGGTGCTGTCCCAGCAATTCACTGCCCTTCAACTATGAATATGTGATATCAATACCACTTACATACATTCTTTTGTAAAAGGGATTGTATTCCTAAACATGAGAGCAAAGATACATACCAATAAGATGAGGCAATGGTGAGACTACTGGAAAGGAAAAGTTTAAGTTGCTTACTGAACTAGGATTCAAGAACAGAGACATTTCTGATGTGTTTTCTTATTTAGAGGCTTTGTTCTTCGGAGAGACCCGAATCATAACTTAGGATTCCGGATTTCGGCCTACATGATAGTTGAGATAATGACAGAGACTGATAAGTGTAAAAAAACAGCTTCAGATAGCCACCTGGCAGATTTTTACTTTAAGTTTAGAGAGGTTCTTCTAGGCAACCTCCTCATCTTTCAGATTATACTTTATGCTGGAAATAGAGGTATGGAAATGTTTGAAAAGCCTCCACACTGGCAATTCAGTAGAGTAGAGGTAACATTACTATATTAATACATTTCATGCTAATATTTTGTCTAATTAAGCACATATTCGTGTCAATTGACTTATACCTCTTCTAGTACAGCGAGATCAAGAAAGAGGTACATATTTGATAATCCGGTAGAACAACTGATTTTTATGTAATGCCCTCAAGCAAATATTTTAATCTTTGAATCCTGTGGTAGTCATATAATTAAATATTGAAATGTTTTGATCCATGGAGAGTGAAAATGCATCCCACTATGGACAACAGTACTGCTTTTTCCACAATAACTCTAAAGCTCATAGCAGAATTAACAAAAAATGAATGGAATTATGACTCCCATTGTTCAGAGCAAGATTTCTATATCTATAGATCATTTCTTGCACAATATCACACACCCAAAGCCTGCCTGATAACATTACAAAATGCTTTACAATATCTTTAGCTATCGAGACACTACTAATTGAGAAAGCTGTGAGTCTTAGGCCTCTAGATGATCTACCACAGCTATGCAGTCACTGTGATATGAACCAAATATCTTATTTATTGCATTTGAAATTGACATTAAAAAAATAGCATGCACATATTTTCGCAAACATTTAAATCATATAGGGGAAAATGTGAGGACATTGCCCTTCTTTACTCACAGTCATAGAGGCAAATAAACCCAAATACATGGGAGATAACAGAATTGACATAAATCAAGGCCACATTATATATAATTCCCACCTATACTGGCAGTCAATCAGACCTAACCCTGCTAACCCCAAAGCCTTTCTTAGATAAGCTAAATAAAAAAGGAGAACACCCTACCTTCCAAAGAATGCTAATCATAAACTGCAGAAATCTTACATTTACTTGCAAACTCTTTTGAGAACATGCTGCACCTATTTAATACTGCTCCAAGATTGCCAACGTGACCAGTTGTCCAATGAATACCCAGTGCCCACTAGCAATATAAGTTTGAATCATCACCTTACCAATGGTGCCTATCTGCTACAAAAAATGTAAAAGTGAGAAGTAGAAAGCTTGAATTATTCTCAGAAACTGGTTTCTTTGGGTGACATTGTAGTCCATTGTTTCTTAGCACAATAGAAACATATGCAAACCATTCAAGCTGTACCATCTGAAGGGAACAGTCTAGCTCCTATAGCCAGGCCGCATCCACGCTGCATGGGATCTCAAGCAACCACAGCCTTGTTGGGCCTCCCCAAGGAGGTGCAGATTGAGCATTTTGATACAAGAAGCTATGCAAACCATTCAAGCTGGACCATCTGAAAGGAACAGTGTAGATCCAATAGCCAGGCCACATCCACTCTGCATGGGATCTCAAGCAACCACAGCCTTGTTGGGCCTCCCCATTGAGGTGCAGCTTGAGCCTTTTGAAACAAGAAGCTATGAGTGTAGTTGTAGCAAGATATTATTGCTCTTTCCATGAACAAATGGTTCTCACAACCTCCATTAGCTGGCTCAATAAAGTTTTAATGGGTTATTTGAACTTGTGTGCCAATGAGGCAAACCTATGAGCCAACAGCGCATTTTTATGCCACACCTATGCCCATTTATGAGGCAGCAAATTGTGTGGCTCTAGAATGAATCATATGTGCTTGCTTTAATTTAATTATATGGTCTAATCTCATTTGAATTACGAATGTCTGCACTCTTTTTTGGGTGGGTAAATTTGCTATTTTTGTCTGTGTTTTCCTCAATACTATCAGTACTATCTGATCTGTTGTGACCTTTTCTGAAAATACCCTGTGGATTTATTTGGACGGTATGTTGTGTTTTTTTTATCTCTTATTTTTATTTCTCATTAGTCAGATTTCTAATGGGCAAGTGTGAGTATAAAACACTTTTGAAGTTTTTCCACTTTTGGGTCTTGCTGCTAACATTCCTTGCACTCATTTTGTTTTTCAGGTGGATTTATCAAAGCACCCAAAGAAATCTCCTTGACATATGAGACACTGCTTCATGCTCAAAAACTCAGAAAGATCAGGCTGAAATCTTTCTGCAGTAGACATGCTAAAGTTTTCAATTCCCAGAGCGAAAAACGTGCAGAGGTGGCTCTCTCCAATCTGGTGGTTAATACAAAGCTTGAGCTGATGTACTGCAAAGCACCCGCAATCGAGCTGGACAGTTGGGAGCAGCTCTTACAGGCACTGCAGAATACAGATGAAGCAACCCTATGGACACCAATCGTTTCTAATCAGAGTCTTCTTGAAGCTGTTCCACCAAGGGGCAATAATTCTGTGAAATTATTGCAGATGGGAAATGTACCAAATTACTACACCAAAATTCTGTTTGTGAGGGACCCTTTCGAAAGACTTGTCTCTGGTTACCTGCAGCAATTTGCAGCCAAAATGCTGTTTCAAGAATTTATTTTTCGTTTTCTCACTCAAAGATTGCAGAAGTCCACTAGTCCCTTGCATCCAATGGTGAGTTTATGCCATCCATGCCTAATCAAATATGACTATATAATAAATGATAAGTTCCTGGAAATTGAGGTACACCACCTAATGCAAAGGCTTGGATTACCCAAGGGGAATTGGATGATGAAACTAGAAAATAAATCCTTGCAAAGGACCCACACTTGGTTAACCCAGAAGCTTTTAAACGAGTTGCCAGTTGAGCAAAAGAAGAAACTCTTTCATGCCTTTCGATGGGACTTTAAGGCCTTTCAGCTTTCTAGCTTACTTTAGAATTTTCCGACAAGGACACAACCGGTCGAGATTTCCCAAGTTCAAAATGGGGAGTTAAGAGATACTGCTTGAAGAATGACTGCGTAAATGTATGCAAAAGCAAACTTCTGTTAAAATTTGATGAATACGAGTCATAAAAACACGTCAGAAAGGGGATCAGGATGTGTCATCCATTACAGAATGTGACGCAAAATGCATAATGATGAAATGTTTTACTTAATTTCAGTAAGTAAGAAATGGCACCATTTTGTTGCTGTGTGAATCTCTATTAGAGATAGAGAAGGATGTCACATCTGTAGTACCAATCATATTAATCAACCAGCTAGCTCTCCAAGCATCTCCATCATTCAAATATATAGACAAAATCAGACCAAACCCGGAAGAGCTAAGTATGAGCGATTAAGGTAATCCACAATGCAGAAAAGTAAACTCAACCATATTTATCATCTTTACATACCTCAGCCATCTTTCCAGGCAGTGCCTTCCACGACACTATATATTTATTTGACCTTTTTTACTGAGCGAGCATTTACAGCATTCCATTAATTAAGAACTTTCTATATCGGAAAAATGTGTTTGTAACATTAAAATAATTGAAACTAAATTTCTGGGCCAATTAGCAATTGATTGTATAATTAGTAATTGTTTTAATTCATTTGCTTCCATTTATTTTAGTTATGTCCCTGCTTCACTGGACACATAGTGATACAAAACCTAAAATTTCTAGTGCAGTAGAGATAAGCCAATTACATTTATTGATTAATTCCTCCTCTTGTGGTGCTCCTAATGAGACTGTTGAACATGTCCTGTTCATCTGCCCCTCCTATAGTAATTATCGGAATAGATGGATAGCTCCTTTGTGTAGGAGTTTGGGAGCTAGAGAACACCAAGAGGAAGCAAGATTACTTAAATATGATAGAAGTACTCTAATAGACTTTTGGGTTAGTAGATTTTTGATGGGAATGTGGAGAATCAGACTAAGGGAGCAGGTGGATTTAGCGGTAAGGGGATCTGTTGTCCCTATGTAAGACCCACGCTTTTGTAATGTAATGAATGAAGATGACTCTTCCTTATAGCGCTGTGCGGAATTGTAGATTGTATATGTTTTTTATGTCCCGAATTGCTTCCAACTGAAATGTTATGATGGTTTTAACCTTACAATGAGACCCAAAAGGGTTGGAGAAATTCTATTTTATGTATTTCTCTGTCAAAGCGAACTAGATTATTTTTGGGTATTGTTTTTATTGTTCTTTTGTTTTTATATGTTTTATACTTTTTATTCATGTTTCTTATTGCTTTTATCTCTCTGTGCCGAAAGAAAGCTTTTTACACTTAATTCCTCCCCTCAGCTATTATGTGGTATGGTGTGGGCTTTGAACATTGTTGTTTATTGAATTTGTCCCTGACAAGCCTGAACCACCTGTTGTAACTTTTAATATTGATCCTTTCATCACACGTGGGTGGTAGGCATCGTGCCCTTGATCTAAATTGCCAGATCATGTTTAAAGTTTCTAGTAATTCCCAACATGGTCAGTGATGCATTGAATGATATCAAAAGGCCATAGCAGCAGAGATTTTGCTGAAGATGGCTAGACAATATGGGGTAAGTATGAGACAAGTTGCAAATATATGGACCTGGCCAATTGCCTATGTCTGGCATTGAGGATCAAAGACCTCAGCCCCGAATTTGGAAACTACTCGGACGATTGCATTACTGAATATTGGCATAAAAATACAGTGGTATAAAAATATTGTGACAAAAATATAATGAACACAATATTGACTTTATATTGACTTTATATTAAACACCCAAATATTGAAAAACGTAACATTGAGCAATTCAATATTATAGCTAACAAAATATCAATAAAGAAAATAAAGAAACATTTAATATAGACACACCTACCTAAATAAAAATACCAAATTATTATAATATAAAATATATACAAACATATTCTTGAAAAAACATTGAACTAAACAAATTAAAAACTACACAATTGTCAAAAAAGGCTTTTACTCAGAAAATACACATGGCTTGATTAGCGATTTCCAAATAAGGAAAATTCCCCAAAAATCATAAACTGACACATTACAATCAAATCACAAACTGTCAGCAATTAGCACAAAGTAATAATTAGGAAACATATGAAAAATCAAAACTACCACTTTTGTGCCTGCAGCCTACAAAGAAGACAGACACCTAGCACACTGTCCAAATAAAACCTGAAAGAGCTACAAAAAGTAAATAAAATTATCTAAAGACTATAAACAATTCAACTATTAAAAATAACTTCCATAATCTTAATATAAACAAATAAAACTAAATGTATTTTCTATACTTTTCTCCGATATATCCAGGGCTGCGAAAAAAAAAAAATCCAGAGAAGCAAAATTTAAGAAAAAGAAAGTTTAAATTATAAATCAATGTACCAGAAGAGAGAAAACAATACAACAATGTGAGTAATCATAACTAAAATAATGTGTTGAGTGTATAATATTAATTAACACATAGAAAAATGTATTTACCATTCATTTTATATTTTAAATCAAATACAGAAACAACATGTCCAATGAACCCACTTTCCCAGAGTCACAGAAAGGGAAACACCTGCGTATGTACCGAGGCTGCAAGTACAGCAAAGAGTTTAACACCAAAGAACTTAGCTTCTGGAAGGCCCCCACTTCAATAAATCGTGGCTACAAGCCTCTATTGTCCAACAAACTAAACAATGGATACATTTAAAAGGGAAAATCATGATTATTGTTAAAGCCAAAGAGTCTACTCAAATTTGCAAATACAATACTCATACTAATTGAAGTAACTGAACTCCTTTAAGAATACTTTACTAGCATGCTGACACACCCTGTCACAGAGGGGCAGAGGGTGGGAAGGGTATGTGCAGGTCACCGTACCTTGTAAGAGTTCATATGTGGTTGCTGGGTGGTATAAACAAGCATTACCCTATGGCAAGCGAATTGTGGGTTCACACGGGCAGGAGGGTGGGTTGGTTGTTGGTTCATGATTTCATAATAAAAAATATGTTTTTGAACTTTTTTCCGCACAGGCATGGTTTTCAAACTAAACAGCAAACACAGAAGAGTTGATGAGAGGAATGCTAGCAATAGGTCTAACCACTATCAAACACTCTTGATAGCATTCCAACCCACCGTTCTTCTGCCCACTATGCAAGTTCATTGTGGATTCAGTCATATGCAAATCAGTCTTTTTTTTTTTTATTTATTTATTTTTTTTTTAATTTTTTTTATTTTTTTTATTCCTCATTTACTGCCATGGTTCCAGACTACTGAAAGCCGCTGCTTGGATAACAGGAGCTACGGGCGCACCGTTGTGCTGGCGCAGCAATTGCTGGGAGGGCAAACGGAGGGAGATCAAATATAGAAGCCCTACAGCCACAACGGCCGCCCTAACAGCTCAACCCTTGCTAGCCAGCTGACAGAAGTTAACCATCTTTGTGGTTATTCATGCTGAAAAGGATATGTGTGCCTGGGCAAGAGAGAGAGGGAGACCATCAATAAAACAGCAAGGTGGCACTATGGCAGAATAATCATCGGAGCTGGGAGAAAAAAAAAAAAAAAAAAAACCCAGCAAGTTCAAGCAGTCCCATCCAGCATCCTCCAGTATTTTCTCCTGTCACGATTACCGTCCCTAGCTATATCTAGTTTAGAGAGCTGAAGCAAAGAACTACGCCACTCAAAAAGAGATGGTGGCGTAGGTTCTTTCCAACGTTTACAAATTTCTCTTCGAGCCGCTAACATTGCGTAAAATAGTAGGTTACCAGCCATAGATCGTAAATTGTCTGCTATTCCAAAAATTACAAGTTTCAGATCTATTAATATTGGGCGACCCAGGCTGGCCGAGAGTTTGATACTAATTGCATCCCAAAAAGAAGTTAAATGGGAACACTCAAAGAACATATGTGTATCAGCCGCCTCCATAAGTCCACATCTCGGGCAAGCCACCGGGCCTACAGCAGAAAATTTCGAAAGTCTTTGTGGAGAAAAATAAGCTCTATGTAAAGTGAACAGGTGATTCCTGCGAAGCCAAGCTGGTTTGACTAATTCCCACAACAATTTACAGGACCTCAACCAGAGGTCTACAACATTGGAGGCTGGCAGTGAAGAGCTCCAGAGCTGTTTTGGGAGATCAAATTCGCCGTCCATTTCATCCAATATAAAAGAGTACCATAGTGAAACCTCTTTTTTTGCAGGAGTATGATCAACCAAAAGAGTTTCCAAGTAGTTTCCTCCCCCTAGAACAAACTTATCAAGCCGTGTAGATCGTGATGTTACTGCTTGGGACCAACTTACTATTTGTAAATACTTAAATCTTGAGAGATTGGGCCCAACTTTACGAACTAAATCCTCCCAGGGGATCAAGATCCCTTCCACAAAAAGATCTCCCCAAACAGCTATCCCTGATTCCCTGAGTGGTACTGCAAGTGCATCATTTAGCCAGTTTGGGGACTCTGGAAGGTCCCAGAGGGGAGCTCTGCTGGAATAATACCCTAGTTTAGTAGAAGATTTAATTTTTGCCCAAGTTCTTGCCAGGCCCTGTAAAATCTTTAACTTCACCTTTTTGAAAAATTTAGGGTCTCCAAACTTAAACAAAAAACCTGACTGCCCAGCTCCTTCGCTCTTCAACAAAGTGGAAAACAGGGTGCCAATCCCATCACCTGCAGGAGTTTTTAAGAGCATACGTGAATGGGAAAGCTGAAAAGCCCAGGCATAAATTTGTAGATCGGGCCCTGCCAAGCCCCCCTTCTCCCTACGACGCCTTATCTTTTTCCAAGCTATCCTTGGATTTTTATTGCACCAGATGAAAGAACTGATCTCACCCTGAAGTTTAGACAACAAAGCAGGTTCAAAATAAAGAGGGATTGTGTTAAACAAAAAAGAGATTTTGGGAAGGATAGACATTTTGACTAAGTTAACTCTGCCAATTAGAGTAAGAGGAAGATGCACCCAAGCTCTCATCAGTTTCCGACATTCCTTTGCGATCCTGGCAAAATTATTGGACGCAATCAAAGTAATATCTTTAATAATATTTAACCCCAAATATCGAAGGCATTTATTCGAACCATTACTAAAACTGCTCCCGACATCATTCCATACCAACGTTTCAGTTTTGGCAGCATTTACCTCGTAACCGGAAACATTTCCAAATTCGGCTGCCAAACTAATAACTGCCGGGAAAGCAGTATCGATGTCTGCTGTCATAACCATGAGGTCATCCGCGTACAACGCGACTTTCTTCTCCCATTCCCTATATCTAAAAGGTTTGATACGGGGTTCCTCACGAATTTTTTGAGCCAAAGGTTCGATATAGAGGTCAAATAAAAGAGGGGAAAGAGGACAGCCCTGGCGGGTCCCTCTAGAGATGGAAAATGATTCAGAGAGACCTCCATTAACAAGTACCCGAGCTGTTGGACAATTATATAACAACCGTACAGCCCTTTGAAAGTTTCCCCCCACGCCAAACTTATCCAAGACCCCCGACAGGTACAACCAATTGACCCTATCGAAGGCCTTGGTGGCGTCGAGCGTGAGAATGGCCAACGGGGCTGCGTTCAAGGTGGCCATATCTATGGCCCCAATTAGATCGTATGTTAACTCGAAGAGCTGGCGGCCTCTAATAAATCCCTTTTGGTTAGGATGGACTAACGCGGGTATGACTTGACCCAGTCTACTAGCCAATAAGGAGGCAAAGATTTTGTAGTCTGCATTTAAAATGGATATGGGGCGATAAGAACCACAGTCATCGGGAGGCTTACCGGGTTTTAATATAAGAGTAATAGAAGCTTCATTCCAAGTTGCTGGTGGTATGGCCCCTCCTACTTTGATATGGTTGAATAATATTGTAAGAAAGGGAGAAATTTCTTCTACCAGGATCTTATAAAGTTCTGCTGGTAGGCCATCCGGACCAGCAGCTTTCCCCCTCTTACTAGCACAGATTGCTGCTTCTACCTCTTCCTTGGTTACCTCCTTTTCCAACATATCGCGTTGCAGATCCGAGAGTCTTGGGAGAGAGATACCCCTTAGCCAACTCTCTATATCTGCTAAGTCAATATTCTTGTCCTCCAAATAGATGTTCTGAAAAAATTTTTTAAAGGCGGTTCTAATCTCTATATCGGACGAAGCAGTCCCCTGGGTGGTTGTTACCTCGCTAATAATGTTACGCGCTATGTCAGACTTTGCCTTCCAGGCCAACAGTTTACCAGCCCCCTCTCCATATTCAAAATGCGACAGCTTACTCGCTTCCCATTTTTGCAAGATACGTGTATTTAATATGTCGGATAAACCCGCTTTAAGGGAAGCCAACTTCTCTTGGAGGGGAGAATAAATATCTGTAAGATCTTTGTTCGTAACATTAATTTCTGCTTGCACTTCCAGAAGCGCTGCTTCAATAGATGTTACCTCCTGGACATAGAGCCTCCTACGATGTACAGCCTTATTTTTAATCACTCCACGGAGACTACACTTAAATGCATCCCAGACGACACGAGGGTCTGAAGATCCAATATTTATACGCATGAATTCAATGGTTTCTGATCTAATAGACAATACGTCTTGGGAACATGAAAGTAAAGATCTGTCAAATGACCAAGAGTAGGTGAGAGGTTTAGTTACACCGACCAGTTCCAAAAGAACAGCAGAGTGATCAGAGAGATGCGAAGGAAGGTAAGAGATGTCTTTAACTGAATCAACCAAGATATGGCTTATCAGAAAATAGTCAATTCTAGAACGATGGTGATACTTGTGATTGTAAAAAGAAAAACCTGGTTTCGTACCAGCTCTTGCCCGCCAGATGTCCACGTACCCATATTGTTTCATAGAACTCTGCAGAAGAGCTCTGGCTTTAGATGGAGCTAACTGCCTACTACGAGGGATCTTATCTAAAGATGGATCGAGTACAATATTAAAGTCTCCTGAAAGGATTATGGGATCCGGAAAATGTAGCAAACTTGAGAAAAGAGACTCTAGAGGAGCAGGATCATCCTGGTTGGGACCATAAAAACCTGCAAGTGTTATGTTTACCCCTCCAATAACCACCTGGGTAATTGCCCATCTGCCTCCCGGATCAACCTTAGAGGTTATGATCCTAGTATTAACTGATTTTTTAAAGAGAACTGTAACACCCCTCGTATTCGAAGTCTGGGAGGTGGATACCGATATGTCAATCCACCTGTTCCTTTTCACTAAATCCAACATCTCCTCTACAATTAGATGTGTCTCCTGGAGAATAATGATCTGCGCATCAACATCACGAAGGTACTGAAGAATTCTGTTTGCCCTTGATTTGGTACGCAGACCATTAACATTCCAGGAGAGAATCCTGAGATCACTCATAGCTCAAGTTCCACCCTTTAAATGAATTAAAATGTAAGATATGTAAGAATTCATACCAGGAAAAAACAAAGGAAAGTATAAATCTACAAAACTGAATCTGGGACCAGACTGAAAACGAGGAAATTTTTCTGTTAATGCTAACCCACACCCCTAACCTTACCCCTACAACCCAGTGACCTACACGCACCCCCCCTACCCCCTGGGGAACCCTTGCCAAGTCCAACCGGAACCCGGTATGTGATGCCCCTAGCCCAACCCCACCCCCCGGAGTGTATGTACAATTGATATAATTCCACTGTATGTGAGTGTTTATATAGGTTTTTTTTTTTTTTTTATTATCTTTTTTTTATATATTTTTTTTTTCTTTTTTTTTTTTGCTTTCTTACTCCCACTTATAATTTACAAAATGCTTCAGATTTCCCACTTTACTTGCAATTCCATGAATGTACGTAAGAATAATCTATGGATGTATAGAAAAGTGGGAGAATATGAAATTTCCTAAGAGTACACCTGAGTTAAAGAACAATCGCTGTGAAAAGAGTTGAAATGGGTTACTCAAGGTTACTCAAGGAGGTGCCCCGGCTGCGCCCTTATCGCTTTGAAGGGTAGCTAACAAGTCATCAGCCACCTGGACTGATCGAATATTGTACATTTTGTTACAAAACATAACCTTCAAAATTGCAGGAAAACTTAACTGGACCGTGGCACCAATCTTCCGAAAAGCATCCATCCTTTTACCGAGTTCCCATTGCTTCTCAAGGGTCACTCTAGACAAATCAGAACGTACTTGAAATGAAAAACCTTTATATTCGAGGGACTTTAACATTAGAGCTGCGTTAAGAATCTGCTCCTTTATAGTGTAAGTATGAAAATTCACAAGAATCCTCCTCGGTTTTGATCTTTGAGGGTTCCGCCTAAAGGGTTCTCTGTGTACCCGTTGAATATCCCGAACTATATCTTCTTCAGATAACGCCAGCTTTAAAGATTGAACTAGCAAAGGAACAATGAAACCTTTAAGATCAGAGCCCTCAACTCCCTCGGGTACATTCAAAACACGGATGTTGTTTCGCCTTGCGTGATTTTCCAAAGTCTCCATCCTCTCAGAAATAGAAATATCTTCGTTCTTAAGTTTCAATATCTCGTCCCTCGCTTCATCTATATGCACGGATAATCCACCAACCGCCTCCTCTAACGCATTAGTCCTTGCAGTGAGCCCATCAACTTTAGTACCCAACGCCTCACAAAAGCTTTTGATCTCTCTTTGAATCACTGCTGATTCTTCAAAACCACGCTTAATGTCGGCTGAGAGAGATCGAAACATTTCAGTCTTGACCCTGGTATGGTAGGAACAGTTCAGCCTGAACTGCCCAGCCAGGTCCACCCTAAATTGGAACACAATCAAAACCAGACTGGTTTTGCCCTGCTTGGGGCTTGTCAGTAGGGTGTAGTTGGATTTCAGTGGCAGAGTGAGCACAGGACCCATATCTGGGTATACCCTTACCACTTAGGGCATTACATCAGACACACAAAACGTGACGAGAGGAATGCTTGCAATAAGTCTAACCACTGGCAATCACTTAGGGTAACATTCCAACCCCATGATTCTTTTGCCCACCATGCCACCTTTTTATGGACCCAGCCATATGCAAATCAGTCTTGACTCTGCTCCAATGGGAACAGTCCAGCCTGAACTGCTATACCAGGTCCTCCCTGAACTGGAACACAAGCAGCTCAATTAACTATCATTGGATGAATAGCCTTAATTAAAAGGGCAATTTTACCACTTTTTATTTTTGTATTCACCAGCTATCGAATAATATTGCACACAAGATTCTTTGTTTTAGTACATAGGACCATTATAACATTCATATGGAGCAATAAGAAATCTAGAATGGCTAAATCCTACCTCTATTTATCAAAAGAATTAGGTGGACTGACTTTGGCTAATTTAAGACTTTATTATCTAGCTTCATTTGCAAACCTTTTTTCCATGTGGCCATCTTTCCAATCTATACATCTTTATAAAAATTATTTCCTGATTCGATTGTCTGATCATGGGATCCCCAGTATTCCTTGTCTTTTGTGATGTCCTAAAAACCCAAAGTTATTCAGATATATACCTTTTTTAAGCACAAAGATCAGTTTGTTACAAATTTCCATATTGTAAGCAGCCGTTGCTCCTCCGCTAAGGTGGAGGAGTGTCACCCCACTGCTCTGTGAGTAGTTTAAAAAGGAAAAAATAAAACGATAATAACGCACTGTTATTCTCATTTTATTTTTATGTTCCTGCTTAGGTGCGGGCAGGCCTGGCTGGTCAGAGCAGGCGCCAGGGGGCAGAGTGGTGAGCACTCTCGAAGTGCGCATAATGGTTTGGCTGGCTGTCTTGAGGCGGCCAAACAGTCATGCGCACTTTGCATGTTCTCCACCTAGCTGTATTGCACAGCCTGGGTGGAGAATATGCACAGGCTCATAGTCTCCATCTGAGGGCCGAACCATGGTGATCAGACTAATCAAAATGCTGCTGTCATCCTGGTGACCAAAGCAAACACAAGGAGATGATGGACGGAGCACGGAAAGTTTTCATACACTCACCCCTAGTCACAGATCTGGCCCTGTGCCTCATGGGAACAGTCATATATACCTCACCTATATACTCTGAACTATTCGTAGAGGCACCTTGGACTCTTATGCCAATTAGGACACCATTTATCTTTGTGGTTCATGGACCACCATTCTCTATGATCCCATAGCAAGTTACATACTCTTTTGCAAAATCCCTCATTTTTCTGAAGCTTTTTTATCACTTTGGAAACAACTCTATCTGCATCTTCCTCTGATAATGAATTACTGACCAAAAATTTAACATCAGGATAAGCCTTTTTTGCCCATTGCCCTAAAACTGACTGACCAGCCTATTTTACCAATGTGTTTACTTCCTGTTCTCTGAACATAACTCAGTCATTTCTTAATCAGTTATCATGCCATAAATAAGAAGAATATTGATGTTGAGAGATCTGCCACTTTTCTCATATTAACCGCCACAGCGCTGCTCCAACTGTTGAACCTACAGGCTGTCCTAAGTACATATTGCACTCTACCCAATGCGCATCACAATGCTCCAACATATGTCAATGGGAATTTCCCCTGTCTAGAATGTCCGCCAGGTCTTTTGTCACATGCAAACCAATTAAACTATTAAACTTAATCTGCATTCAGTATGTGACACTTTGCTACAGGCTCCTGGCATAAGATTTTGGCTCGCTTCCAAAGGCCTACTCTCGGGTGTTAAGCCCGAATCCTGGTTCATAGCCCTTGCACATCTCTTTCGCAATACTAATCCATCCACTTGCTTCCCTTACCTCCCAGTGTGACCCAGTCACTGTAAGCATACAAAGAACATTCAAACTGAAACTGTGTTGCTAACAAAACCATCAACTTCTGCAAAAACACACCACCACCTCAACAATAATACTCATTCCAACATCCAAGCTTATAACAAATTAACTATAAATGCCTGCATTTTAGGAGCACCTATCCCTATAAATGGGAGGGATGAGTCAATCAACTCCTCCATCACTCATTGTCATTCTGAATCCTTACAAAAACATAAGGAAAAGTCAAAGATTAGTGCAGCTTCAAAAGCGAAAGAGTGTTGAGAGACAAACAAATTCTGATTTCACTGTTTATAAGTTACATTTAATAGTTTATTTGAAACACCTGTCATAAGGGAGTATGCAATAAAGGTAATGCATAATGTTAGCCTCCACTCCTGTCTTCAAATCAGTGTCTTTTTCTTAATAAATTTGAAAGCAGAAAGAGAATCAAAGGCCTAGAATTTAATAACTGGGAGAGCTTGAGGTGAGTGCGTAGTTGTAATCAGTACACCATCGGTAAACGACAGAACCTTCGCTGTCCCACCAGGTAATAATACAAATACCATACCTACTGGTCTTTGTAGAGATATTAAAAGTGCTCCCTGCAGCAAACCTAAAAAAATGAGGTTATGGCACAACCTTGCAGAGAGACTCTGGAGATTGAAAGGGGTGCAGTAGTGTCTGTTGATTGTGGCTATTGTCCAAGGTTATTTACAGAGTGCATGGATCCAGCCTCTAAGATATGAGATTAGACATTGTCGCCCTCTTACACACAAACAAAATGGCCAAGCATCAACTTCACTGGTATTGGTCAAGGGAGGATCGCAGAATTTGATATCTATTCAATTTGTCATTTCTCTTGCTGTTTGATGCTCTGTAAAGTATGAATGTAGCTCATTGAGTATACAGATCCATGTAAGACTGTGTTTGAAGGAGTTTAGGTGCCATGAGCAACCCATGTTTTCTGGCTTCAGGTGAAATTGTCAAAGCTTATGGGATACTCAAAGCAACTTTTCATTTTGAAAAGATGAAACCAATATACTATTACGATGAGGTAAGAGTAGGAGGCTTCTTCACTTAGGAAGCCATGGGCATTCTCCTTGAAGTAGGTGATGTGCCATGGAAACATTGAAGGTCATTTAATAGAATTGAGTTGTTCATAAATTTTGCTGTCCTCAGTTTCCCCCTGGATGAAATCTGTGAAGCAGATGGAATTTGAGTGAGTTGAGATAGAGGAAGACAGGCGGGGATGGGCTTGATTCAGCTATGAGGGCCATAGGTGTATGTCTTTTAGTGTTGACATTTTTCTCCTGTGGTCATTCACAGGCTTCTGGAACTTCTAGAGTTTCTTGTAGATATGTTCTTTAAAGTCGGGTGAAGATAGAGATTGGAGTTCTCAAATCTAGTGGGGTGAATGGTGCTCTTTACTCTGATTATTCATCTAGCTGCTCTGATGGCAATGTAGTGAGCGTAGTTCCTTTGTTTCATAATCGCAGTGGTATGATTGGACTAGATTAAACAAAGAGTTTGAAATTGAAATGAAGTCCTTAAAAGCAGTTCCACTAGAGAAGCATCGATGGGGCTGACATTTGGTAGAATATTCACTAAATAGGGGTACCCCAATTCAAATGTAGGGAGAGCAATTGGGGAAATAACAAGAGAAAAAAGTTTTGCTCTACCTGTCTAGATAATAATGAATAGATTAAATCTTTCTGATATACAACCCTCAAAGTCACTCAGGCTGGACCATCCGAGAGAGAGCACACCAAGTGTATAATTGAAGATTATAATGTTTATTAGTAATTCTGTTGATGCATATAAAGGAATCAGAATATCCAAAAACAGCTCAATGTGGTATTTGAAAAGATATTTACAAAATCCAAAACTGGCCCCATCAGGAGAATCAAAGGGGTACGCGCTACGTGCTGGGGGTACGCACCATACATACACGGGTGGGGGTACGACTCGTACGTACACGGGTGTACATACACGGGTGGGGGTTCGACTCGTATGTATATTTTCATCGGTCGGTGTTTTGTACGACTCGTACGGAAATGGTGTTTCCGTGCGAATCGTACTTCCATGTTTGTAATGTTTTTGTCCCGGGTACGAGTCGGACGGAGAAAACGCTCCGACCGACGGTTCGTACCCGGTTTTTCCAGGATCCTAATCGGCACCTTGGTGTGCTCTCTCTCGGATGTTCCAGCATGAGTGACTTTGAGGGTTGTATATCAGAAAGATTTAATCTATTCAATATTATCTAGACAGGTAGAGCAAAACTTTTTTCACTTTTTTCTCTTGTTATTTGGTAGAATATTGCCATCTTAAGGGGAGTAAGTTCAGTTACTACAGCTACTTTAATGCATGCTTGATCCTGGTGGAGACCAATGAAAGTCACCGTGATCAAGGAAGCAAGCAATGTCAATTATCTATTCTTATCATGTATTATCCCTCTATCTGCACAGCACCAAGTTAGCAGGTAAATGTACCATAATATCCATTATGGACCACCTAGTGCAAGGGGGAAATCCTCTGACAGGATGCCCTCACAATATTTCTGAGTACTTCCTTACAAATATGTTTATTAAATAATCCAATATGGGTATACCCTGAGTGGTTTTCTTATTTTGGTAGCACAGGTGGAATCTACATGGTGTTGGCATATAGATCATGAAACTGGAATAGTGACTCAGTCAGTCCAATGTGTCTTGCTTCTCTACGTGTGTGTCTTTTTTATTTCTTTATATTTTTTTAAATAGGTGGCATATCAAAATGAAACCTGCCTTTGTTGTGGTTTGTTGTTTGCCTGTTTTCTTTTTATTGTAATTGCATTTAAATAGCACTTATTTCCCCTGGCAAAGCGTTGAAGCTTTCTATGCCGGATAGCATGCTGCTCCATAATCCAATGTTAATAGTTACGCCAGTTTTGTTGGTTGTTGATTGTTGGGTTAAGTCTTGTGCACTCAAGCAAACCATTCCATGAAATCACTTGTTTCTTTGTGGTACATCAAAGTAATAGGAGTGAAGTGTGTTCATTATTGGGGGAGGTGTATATAAGTTCATGCAGATGGTTGGAGGGGTTAATACATGGGATAGAGGAGACTAGGTAGTGTTAGGTTGTAGGGGTGCCACTTTCCAAAAAAGGAGAGGTTGTGAGCTTTAAAATGAGTTGTGAGCAATTTGCTGAAATACATTAATAGTCATTAAGGAAAACATGTATGTGACTTAAAGAAGGTTTTGCTCTGAGAGATGTGGCACGCAGAGGATGAAAAGGAAGCCGACAGCTCTTTTAATGGGAAAAGGAGAGGTGACTGTCAGATGTTTTAAGTAAAGATCAATTTTTCAAGCCAGATATTAGGAATATAGACAACAGGTTTTGGGAATGCAAGACTGTAGAAAGAAACATTATTTACATCTAAAGACAGTTCTATATTAGATACAGTGATAGGCGCTAGAGTAAGACTGACAGCCTGCCACTGCTAGGTTACCACAAGACCCCTGCTTCTATAAGATGGGCTAATCAACTGAGGGGGTAGAAGTGTACACTAATAGTTGGGCACAAACATTAAAAGGAGATTCTGAAAATGATGGATCAATGTCCAATCCTGAGGTGAAGGGGTTTCCTTTAGAAATAAAATGAAGATGTTGTTAGCAAGGTGTTGCTGGCTAGACTTTGTGGAGCACTGCCCTGTGATAGACAGCAGGGATGAGGGGTGAAATTACAGATTCTGCTGTGCAAAGTGAAGAGGACCTTTTAAGTGAGGCTCAGACTTTTGTCTTTCTTGATCATATTTTCTGTTGGCTGATAAAACGGAAGTGCTGAAGTTTCATAACCTCATTGTGCCTCTGTTTTGGGATCTCCAGTTCGGAGACAACCCTGTTGTGAGAGGTATCATTACACAATGGCAGTGTCTGCAGAGTAGGGGTAATCTTAGAAGGCCTTACAGTGCCTACCCACTAGTTCTGTGCAACAGACAGCACCTGAGACTCGAGCAGGCCCCAAGGACATTTTTCCTGACAGACCCGTCAATCAACCAAAAGCTACTTTTTTTAAGAGTGCCAGAATGACCAGATACAGGCCAAACAGAAAGGGTCCCTATCTCAGACAGACTCGGCTACTTTAAATCAGGATCTAACAAAAGCGACATTGTAAAAGATTTTAGAATAGGCCAAAGAAGGGCTACAAGACCTGGAGAACAGATTTAGGCTCAACCTAGCCTCAGTCTTCAACTAGCCTTGAAAAAGCCTCAGGCCTGTATGCCAGAAGAGGTGAAACATGCATTAACTGTCAAAAGCTTTCAAAAGATTAGAAAATCTCAATAAATTAATGATTTTGTTTTCACACTATGGAGGAAATGTTTTTTGACATACATGATTATAATCACAGGGAAGATTTATTAGTATATGTAAAGGAAGGGTGTAAAGGATTTATATTGCAAAGTGTCTGGACAGCAGCCTGACAAGGACATTTGAAAGGAGAAACATCCTAAACAGGTTCTGCAGGATATACACTTGATAAAATGTTATCACCAGGAATAAAGAAAATACAAATTTCCAAACATCTCAGCCCTGCTCTAGTCCTGCTAGGACTTGTTTCAAACATATCCGAACCCGGCCAGTCAAACAACAATGCACAATAAAGCCCTCAAACAAAAACATATTAGCATAGCCTTAGAGATTCATAAAAATCCAATAAAACAAACATGAACAGTGTTACAGGTTAGAGGCCATGGAATACTATGCAAAAGCCAGTGAATAATGACAGCACAGACAAGCCAACAGCCTCAAAACAAACTCCGACTTACCATAGGATAAAGTTCACAATCAACTAAACTTTCACCTAAATTAAGTGGGTATGGAGCAATGCGATTTTTCCTACCTGGTACAGGAAATTAAGACTGTATGGAATGAAGGTAGATTCTTGTTTTTCGCCTTTTGATAACACTCCAACTGCATAATGCTACATAATGTTACATATCTTGTGGTGACATTACATGGTCTCAGGACCAGTGATTTTATTGAAGCAATATCACATCTCTGACCACATCGTAGGAAAATGGCACTGAGAAATGAACTACATGAAAACAATAAGTGATTCTAAGCAACCTGGCCTTAAAGTCACTTAAAACTTACTTTGGCATATCTGTTAAGTATGGTAAGCAGCCCAGTAGTTGGCAAGGTTGATGTGAGAAATTGAGCTGTTGGTTTACTGGGGTGTGAGCCCTGGCCAAGCAACAGCCACAATCCATTACAGGATGAACTACAACAAGTCATTAAATTAACCAGTGCTTTATCCTGGGTAGCTGGCACAAAAAGCAGTGAGGCTTAACTTAGAGGCAATGTGTAAAGTATTTATGCAGTACCCAAACAGTACTAAAGTGAAAACACAACACAAGAAAAATCCCAAACCAATTTAGAAAAAGAGTTAATTTTAATACATTATTTGACACCTAAACAACAAAAATCCTATCAGTGGAACTGGAGTTATGAATTTCTTCAGTAAAAGGTAGCGCCAATCGTAAACATCTAGTCACGCAAAACTGGGTCAAAGTCAAAACTTAGGCTGACCACGATGGAGCGCGGTTCTGATACAAGAAGTGGATTGGGCCCGGTCAACGCTTACATTTGGACTTTGAAAAATTCTTTTAGAAAAATGTCTAAGAAGGGAAAGTTCTGAGAGGAAACGTTGCAAGAGGTGTCCAAGGAGGGAGCGTCATTGTCGGATGACCTTGGGTCGAAGCCATGGTGAAGATTTCTATATTCGGACTTAGTCGCAGAAATAGAAGTCTAAAAAACCCAGCGGGACGAGGCAGAGGGCTGGAGCCGAAGACAGTACCGCAAGGTAAAATACCTCTTTTTTGAAGGACTGCTGAAACGGATTTGCTGCTGCGGAGAAGAACGTAGTAGGGGGAAGCCTCAGGTTCTGCCTAATCCCTCTACTGTGTGACTGTCTGGAAGGAATTCACAAAGTCTAACTGTCAACTACACTGAATCAAGTGGTCCAAGACAGGCTTCAGGCACAAAGCGCTATGGGCAGGAAAATGTAAAAGTAAGATAGATAAAATTGCAACAAGGGAATTATTTGAACATTCAATTGCCTATTCGTCATCTTTGTTGATATCTCCCATTTTACTTTATATGTCAATCAAGTTTGCATATCTTGATTTTGAATATAATAGGTTGAAGCATATACACCTGTTTCTCTGTGATTCGGTCTATATATTCTTGGTTTCTTGAATTGTTTCTGATTAATTCTGTTCCGATATCACTTGTGGACGTTAACAAAGATCAAGAATAGGTCATTGTTGTTCAAATATTTTCCTTGTTGGTATTTTTACTTATCTTATTGTATGTACCCAAGCCCACAAGGGAATACTGGGTTGCCCTTATGTTGATTATTAACTGTGTAACAGTCGCATTTTCAAACTTTTAATGAAAAATCCGACTTTACCATTAAAGAGGGTTTATCATTACAATTTCATAGGTACCAAACATGATATATATACCTGCTCCCAACTAGGAATGACTGTTTATTAAATGTAATAAGGAATATCCAATGTTATCCAATGGGAGGTGTAGGATTCATAGTAGTGAAAAATGAATTTTGAAATTTTTCACTACCAGGATATGTAAAACTCAAAAGTACATGTTCAGTGTTTTAATTACACAGCACCCTGTCCAATAGGCTACATAGGGTCTACCTAAGTGGTGACATATGTAATAAAAGGGGGAGTTTAAGCTTTTGCAAGGGGGTTTAAATGCCAAGTCGAAATGGCAGTGTGACTCTGCATTCATGCTGCAATGGCAGGCTTAGGACATGTTTTAGGGTAATACTTATGTGGGTGGCACAATAAGTGTTACAGGCCTACTTTAGCATTTCATTCAAATTACAGGCCCTAGGTATATGGTATATCACTCTACAAAGACTTATACGTAAATTAAATATGCCAATTAGGTATATGCCAATCACACCATGTTTGGGGGAGTGAGCAAAAGCACTTTAGCACTGGTTAGCAGTGGTAAAGTGCACAGAGTCCCAAGGCCAACAAAAACTAATTTCAGCAAAAGGTGGAGGCAAGTAGGTAAAACATTAGGGGGAAGACCACCCTAAAGCTGACAGGTCTAACGGGCGACATGCATTTAAAGTACTAGGAGGCCTTCAAAAGGATGTTTGTAAATTCTGTTCATTCTCAGGTATGTAGCTACATCACCTTGGCAGGTTCATTTACTGTGATCTAAAAACAGTAGGATGACCATAAAAACCAGAACCTTACTTGGTGCTGATTTCTGTTTTGCCTTTCCTGGTGGATTCAGTATTGAGGATTGTTGGCAGTGGATGTTTATGGCATAATGTGGGATGGTGAACTCCTGGAATCATAATGGGGTTGAGCGTGTTATTACCTGGGGAGGTAGTGGCTAATTGGATCTCTTAACAGGGCGACACACTTGCCAAACTCATGTCTGGCCCTGCTAAACACATTTCTCTACACTGTACATGCAACTCTTCCTTACTTATCAACTTTCCTGAAAGCTTGGGAGTGTCGTTACGGTGATGGGAGGGGTGACGTGCTATGAAGCAGCTGTGCTTCTGGAGGACAAGGCTCTTTGGAATTTCTGGTGGGCAGGATGGCCCATGTCAAGTTTTATTGACTTTAAGTGCAACATGGAGGACAATGAGTGTCACTTCATTTATTGCCTATTTGCTAATGTCTTGAGCCTAACCAAATGACTGATGTGTGATTTGTGCATTTATGACCTCAGGAATTGCATTCCTTTCCACATGTCTCTCTGCCACAAGATAATCAAACAACTTGCCGAACTTCATGAACAGAACACCTGCAGCAACATCACACTTTACACACCACTCCAGGCATAATCATTCACATAAAAAGGCTTCAAGCCACCTAGTTGGGTTCCATTTGCTGCCTCAACAGCACATCCAGATAAAGCATTAATCAATCATTGTCCTACAACAGAACTCTTTACACACAACTACTGGTACCACCATGCCATTGCATACTACATTTGTAAACAGATAGAAGACAATCTGTTGTTGTTGGGTTAATTTTGTGTTGTGGCTTATGGTCTTATGTATATATTTATAATGGCACAATTCTCCTTACTTTTCCAAATAGCTCCAAAATAATGCCCTTAACCAATCTCACCCCTCTGCCCCAACCTGCCCCCTGCTCTTTGTTATCGGGTGCACTATGTTGCTTGTTGGGAATCTCAGACTCCCGCCCCCCTATAATATTGCTTTCAGACGCTGTGGTAACACGCTGAGTCCCTGTGCGATCACTCACCTCGTGCTCTGCGCCATCTGCCTCTTTGCCTTGCTGAGTGCTACCTCTCCGCCCCCCGCAGCCGCCACCTTTACCAACAGCAGCTCCGGACACTTCGTGGGGCCGGGCCACAACTCCCATCATTCCGAGCGGCAAGGGAAGCCGCTGACGCAGGCTACGCGCCAGGAGGCGCTTAAAAGTTCGGTGCCCCCTCGGCAGAGCGGGTTCCTGCTTTCAGACGCTGTGGTAACACGCTGAGTCCCTGTGCGATCACTCACCTCGTGCTCTGCACCATCTGCCTCTTTGCCTTGCTGAGTGCTACCTCTCCGCCCCCCGCAGCTGCCACCTTTACCAACAGCAGCTCCGGACACTTCGTGGGGCCGGACCACAACTCCCATCATTCCGAGCGGCAAGGGAAGCCGCTGACGCAGGCTACGCGCCAGGAGGCGCTTAAAAGTTCGGTGCCCCCTCGGCAGAGCGGGTTCCTGCTTTCAGACGCTGTGGTAACACGCTGAGTCCCTGTGCGATCACTCACCTCGTGCTCTGCACCATCTGCCTCTTTGCCTTGCTGAGTGCTACCTCTCCGCCCCCCGCAGCCGCCACCTTTACCAACAGCAGCTCCGGACACTTCGTGGGGCCGGACCACAACTCCCATCATTCCGAGCGGCAAGGGAAGCCGCTGACGCAGGCTACGCGCCAGGAGGCGCTTAAAAGTTCGGTGCCCCCTCGGCAGAGCGGGTTCCTGCTTTCAGACGCTGTGGTAACACGCTGAGTCCCTGTGCGATCACTCACCTCGTGCTCTGCACCATCTGCCTCTTTGCCTTGCTGAGTGCTACCTCTCCGCCCCCCGCAGCTGCCACCTTTACCAACAGCAGCTCCGGACACTTCGTGGGGCCGGACCACAACTCCCATCATTCCGAGCGGCAAGGGAAGCCGCTGACGCAGGCTACGCGCCAGGAGGCGCTTAAAAGTTCGGTGCCCCCTCCGCGACGCGGGACGCGCGCGGGTGGCGCCGGGAGAAGCCCGGGACAAGGGCGGGACCGTCTGTGGCCGTCCGGGGCCGGTCGAGGCTGGGCCGGGCCTATCCCTATTCATCTGCGTAGTGCTGCTTAAGGTAAAGCTTGACTGTTGGTGTTGTGTGAGACTATTGTGTACTGGTGGGTGCTATCATACACAGTTCATGCCCCGGTCATCGTTAGACAATACCTGTCACAAGTGTGTATGAAAGCTTCTACAATAGCGCATTATGACATCACGTACTGCAAAAGGTAGATCCTCATTGGTGGGGGGCACAGTTCGAGGTACCCTGGACAACTTCATTACAAGGGCTGCTTCGGTCCTCGAAAATGAGATTGCTTTGGTGGAACGCCGCCTTTCAGCTGAGCTTTTGCAGGGCAAACGTTCTTCGCTCGGCACCATCCAAGCGGCTGTTTCCCCTGCTCAGGCACTGTCTTTACCACGTCTAATAAATAACTCGCAATCTGTCCTAGGGTTGTCTGTACACACACGTGACGTCGCTCCAGAGACACAAGTTTGTGCCAACTTACCACCGTCTCTCTCTACTCTTAACGTTAATCCTTCTTCCAACAAAATACCTTCTGGCTCATCTTTGACAAAGCGCTCCAATGCTATTTCCATCAAAAGAAGGGAAAGAGAACAATTAACGGGGGCCCTCCCCCCTTAAAGAAGAGGAAAAAGGGAACAAAGAAGCACGTTGAATCAACTTCCCCTGTGAGTATTAAGCGTATCCAGCCGGACAGTAACTCTTTCATCTCTCACCCTATTGATGTTATCCAGCCATATGATGTTCAAACTCAATCGGAATGTCACCACTGTGAATAATTGACTAGTGAAATCGTGGAACGAATGGAGATATTGGTAAAATCTCTTCTCCTCCCTTTTTTAGAAAGAGTAAAGGGTATGATGAATCAATTAGGGCTAATTGAGAAATCAGTTATGCAAAACACTGAGCTTATGAAAGAATTACTTTCGAATACAGTAGTAACTCAAAACACTACCACACATATCCCCTCGACGACAATGAGTGATAATAAACACCTAGGGTCGGACCAAATGAAAACAAAAACTCAATTACTTTTAAATTCAAATAACCCTCAATCAGGACAAAATGCTAACTCTGAGCCTGATCATGGTCACAAAAAATGTATTTCCAAAAATACCAGCTCCGACTCTAATTTACGCACCACTAGTGCCGACTCTAATTTACGCAGTACTTTTGCAGACACTGTTCGGAATAAAATCGAAGGTCCTAGGAGCCAACATATAGATTTGCCCCCGGAAGCAGTTCCCTATGCTGTAGTCTTGACGGGAGTCCCTGTTCTGGAACCAGGGAAAACGGAGGGTTACCATGAGTTAAAAAATAAAGTAATGCACTGGTTGAGAAAGAATAGGCCCCTACCGCCCTACATCAATGGCGAAATTTTACATGTCCGTAGACTTGGGTGGGTTGGTACACGCCCAAAGGACATTGTAGGGGATGTAATAATTGTTAACTTTAGAGACTATAGAGCCACCACTCATATAGTCAATTGGTTTCATGTTTCACTTCTGACCACCATTAGAGCACATGACCTGACATATTTTTATCCACAGGAATTAAATAGGAACTCAATATCATGCCGAATGCATTTAAGCCCCCAAATAGAGCATTTTAATTTTAATCTCTCCACTTCCAACCGTTTCCTTCCCCTTGGAGCACTGGAGGATGTCGATTGACTCTATTTGGTTGGCCATCAGCGGATTTCAGACAGCTGTTCAAGGAAGACTTCGCTAGATAGCGAAGCTTGCCTTCCTACTGTAAATCAAACTCCTTTAAATATCAACCATCTGCAACCATTGCCTCCAAATATCACCTCCCAAGCAATAGTTGCTCTGACCACATCTACGACTCCTGCATTATGTCCCAAGGCAACACAAAACTCTAATCTAATCAAATCAGAATTAGTGGTTCTATTCTGGAACGTAGCGGGTCTTCGCTCCAGATTAGGAAATGATGTTTGGATTAATTTTAGTTTAAATTTTAACATTCTGTGTTTACAGGAGACATGGCAGTTAACAGCTACACACCTGAATGGCTTTAAAACATACTTCTCACCTGCCCAACCTTCAATTTCTGGTAGAGCTAAAGGTGGGCTAACCACCTACATCTCAAATTTGATTGAGATAGATGAAATCAGGACTTTAAAACTCAACCCTAACTTTCAGCTCATCAGTCTCACATTAAAAACGAGACATTGTTTTCTCCTGGTTAATTATTACAATAACCTTACCAACCAAGCGGCTATGGAATTAATTAATTCCATTTCCACTTTAATAACAACTTTCATTAAGGAAAAAACCAGTGAGGTGACTGTCATCTGGGGTGGTGATTTTAATCAGCCTATGTGTGTCGCATTTGATCAATTTTTGTGTGGTCTGAACGATGAGATGGATAAACCCATCTCTCACTTTGCACACTCTACTTTAGGCAGTTTCTTAAATGAAATTATTTTTAAGCTGGATATATCTATTATGAATAGTTTGCACGATTTAGATACCCCCCCAGCCCCTACTTTCCATGGGCGAGGATGTAATTCTACTATTGATTACATTCTGCTTTCCAATAGTGCTGTAAAGAAGGATACAACCTTTAATATTCACCAGATTGCACTGAGTGATCATTACCCCATCAGTATTACTTTGCATCCTTTTAACAGGCCAAATACAAAAATTTCAAGCACTCTGGACCAAAATGATCTAGAATTGTCAAGATTAAATGGATATTCGTTAAAATGGGCCCTAGTAGACCCAAGTGACATCATAAAAACGGTGGTCACCAAGGCTTATTCGCCTATCATAAAATGCCTCGACCAGTCTGTCTCTGACACAGAGGTTATTGCCAATTTTGGCATGGTTACAGAGGAGGTTAGGCGGGCTTTGATGGCAAAAAAGGCCAAATCGACTCAAAATAAAAGAGGTTGGTTTAACCATTCATGCACGGCGGCATATTCTAAGCTAAAATCCGCACTGCGTAAATCGGTAAGGGATCCCGTCGAAATATCTAAATTAAGGAAGGCCTATAATTGTGCCCTAAAGGAAAGAAAATTGGAGCTAAAAAAACAGCTCTGGGAAGAACTGCACAAGAGCTGTTTCACTAACAATAATATCGCTTTTTGGAAAGTGGTTAGAGCTCCATTCCTTACTGATAATGGTAATATGCCCAGAGTGGAGGTTGCTATAGATGAAAGGGACTGGGTTGATCATTTTTCAAGAATTTTCTCTTTAGTTCCTATTGCAACTGATTCGGGTAATACCTGTCCTCATGGCCAGGGACTTACGTCCTTTCCAATTGATATATCTATTACTATAGACCAGGTTACACGGGCCTTAAATGCGAGTAAATCAGGGAAGGCCCCTGGGCCCGACGGGGTCCCAATAGACTTTTATAAAAGTAACACCGAACTCTGGATTCCTTTTCTAACTAGAGTGTTCAATGCACTATGTGCCACAGCTATCCCGGAATCCTGGAAAACATCTATTCTTGTCCCGATCTTTAAGAAAGGGGACAGGAATTTAGTTACCTGCTACCGCCCCATCTCCCTCCTGGATTCAACAGGGAAGGTGATGGGTCGAATTATACTCGATCATTTGCAGGAGTGGGCAGCGGAGAATAACATCCTATCCGACCTCCAATATGGGTTCCGAGAAGGACTGGGCACTATAGACCAGGCCTTAAACCTATCACTTTTGATAGATAAATACGTTAATATCAAGGCCGGAGCACTATATATGGTCTACGTTGACCTATCATCCGCATTTGACTGCGTAAACCATGCTAAACTTTGGTCCATCCTTCTAGACCTAGGGATGGACCAAACCGCAGTCACCTTTCTAAGAGAACTCTATGCGGATGCAAGTGCCAGAGTAAGATTCGGAATAAATGGTGAATTGACTGTACCCTTTGGGATAGAAAAGGGGGTGAGACAAGGTTGTGTCCTGGCTCCATTCCTCTTCACCCTCTATACTAATGGTCTGGAGGGTGAAATGTTGAAGGGAGCTCAGGACCTTCCTATGGCGGCCAACCGTCGTATCCCGGCACTTTTATACGCGGACGACGCGGTTATTTTGGCCCGCACCCCAAATGAACTCCAGGGGGCTTTAAATAAATACGCTTCTTTTATGTCTAGTCTGAACCTTAAGGTCAATATAGGGAAAACCTTCGTCATGAGGGCAGGTGTTAGCAAGAGTACTAAAACCAGATCAATATACCTGAATAAGGAAAGTTTAGCAAGTACGGATAGTTATCCTTACTTAGGTGTCATGATCGACAAAAAATTAAACTGGAAACCGGCAGTTGAAGTAAGAAAACTGCATTTTGCTAGAACCACCTCTGCACTTGTGAGTTTCTCGAGGAAACTTGGGAAAAAAGCACCTGCAGAGATGGTAAAGATCTACAAAGCCAAATGTATATCAGTGGCCTTGTATGGTGCAGGAGTATGGGGATACGTGTCTGTGGCAGCCATTCAGACGTTAGAAAACAACTTTCTGAAATATCTCCTTGCTCTACCAACATCAGCCGCAAACTATTCCTGCCACGTAGAATTAGGTCTTCCATACGTTGCCGATCTGGCGAAAATCCAGCCTCTCCTATTATGGCACCGAATATGGACATCTGATAAATCTCTCCTTACACAAACTATCATTCGAGACTGCAAGGACCTAGATAATGCTCATAGATCTGGGTGGCTATCCTATGTTAAAAACTTTTTTACTGATCTTGGCCTAGGAAAATATTATAATGATCCCCCTACAATTCAGGAGTTAACAAGAAAAGTCTTTTACGATCTTTGCTATAGACATCTCGAAGACTTAAGACTTAACTCGGAGATCATGAAACAAACGGTCAGACAGAGTCTAACAGTCCAGACCGTCTTTGGGATACAACCTTACCTGATGTACAACATTACTTCTTATGAGTTATACCTTCTTGTAAGGTTTAGATTGAATTGTTTCCATCGACTAGTCACATTTCCATTGAGAAACAACTGGGCCAAAATAATTCCATTCTGCTCTTGTGACGGGAGTTCTTCCCAGTCCACAATTCACACTATCTTATTTTGTAAATACTACATAGATCAGCGGAAGAAATTATTAATCCCCCTTTTAAGACGCACGGGCTTCCGTACCTGTCGCCCGGCGTTATTGTTTTTACAGTCGCTTGAGGGGGAGGGGTTGGTCCACACTGTTTCTAATTTCCTACAATACATCATGCGCCATAGACAGAATCTAGGCTGACCTAACCCAGACCTGTTTCTATTTAAAGAAACTGTACCATTTTAATTGATGCTATACCCAGAGGTGTATGCTATAGTTTACATTTTGGAAAACTGCCATTATTGTGAATATTTACACCAGACATGACCTTTAAACACAATGAATTTTAAACGTGTTTTTGAAAATGTATTTAAATGTGTATTTTTAAAAATTGTATCTTTTATGACTCTCTTTGGCGAGCCGAATAAAGAAATTTTTGATTTGATTTGATTAAAATACACCCAGGTGTAACCGCTCCAAACTCTCACTTAAATGCAAAGCAATGGTTAACATTAGGCGCAACTTGTTCTTTGCTAGTAATGCTACTTCCAGTGCATCCCAAGGGGAGGTCATCTAGGCGTGCAGCATCAGGGAAAGTACATAAAGGTGGGCTGGGATCATGATACACAACTTAAGCCGAGCAGCAGTCCTGAGTAGAAGGAAAGGGCCCATAGTAGTTCTAAGAGGCTAGCCAGAGCACCAAGAGGCCGAACGCTGCTCAGCATCTGTAAACCCACAAATGCATTGTGCCTTGACCGAGCAGCACAAAACATAGGTCAGATCAGCAACAGTGCATGGTTGAGCAGCGAAAGCAGGCTCCCTGTCTACACTAAGAGCCCAAATACTGCTTTAACCCAAACCACACAATTTTTGTGGGCGAACCCTTGTCATTTAGCTACAAAAAGATGAGACTAATGGTTGTAATAATGTGATTGGTCTGTACAAGGGGGCATAACACAGGAGAGCAATGAAGCCACAAAACGAAATAAAAGAAATTAAAATGACCTGGAGAAAGGTGAGACTAAACAATACGGCTTCCAAAACAGAGTTACACAGCCTCTTGCTACTGGTATAGTACATCGCCCATCACTATCACACTCATTGTGGCAACTATGCCTCGCTTACCTCCTAGTATGTGTAGTGCCTTGTATCTATTTGGATAGTAGGACCCTTCTGGTCCCCGAAGGACTCTGTAGGAATGACGTAAGCTTTGGGGTATGTCTGGGTATCATTAAATAAAGCTGGTGATGCATTTGCAAGTTAGTTAACGGTTGCACTCTGAAGAATAAAGATGTGCAGTACATTGCTCAGTGCGTGGCGTAGTATTTGCATACTACCGGGCTGGGGAGGATGCTCCAACTGGTGAAGAGTCCGGGGATCAGTAACCCCAAGTTTTTAGAGTGCTCTACCTGAGAGTTTTCCGAGGTCCAGCAAACTGCTCACGTGTGCCAAGTGTGCCTCTGTCAAGGTGTTATGCGATCGCTGGCTTATGTGGAGTCAAAGGCTTTCAAAGAAGGCAAAGGCCCTACGGAAAGTTTAGTTGCAGATGGCCAAGAACCTGCTGGTAAGGCCAAAAAAGACATATGCCCCACAGCATAACACAGAGCCATCATTCATACGGAGAAATGCTAAAGGCAGCAACCACCAGGCACAGAGAAGTGCTGAAGGGCGTGATAGTCAGGTGCAAAAGCGAACCAACAGCATAAGCCTACAAGTGTCAAGACCACACAAAAGACAGCAACAACCAGGTACGAACAGTACAAGTGTACTCACCAGAGCCCCAGAATAAAGAGAGCCAACCAACCTTAGCATCCGGCGCAGCAGCCCAAGTGAACGCACAGGAGTTTTGCTTACAGAGCTGTTAGTATCAGAAGCAGCAAACTGCCGAAGCTGCGGGTACATGTTGCACAGCTCGATATGTCATTGGAATTTGAAGGGCTCCAGTAGTCATGGAAAAGAGTGGCACAGGCTTCCTAAAATCTGCCCTTTCCTTCGACATCGCCAAAAAGCTGAATATTGGCACCAGAAGGACTCCCTGGATTGAGACGTTTGATGATTTAATTGATTCAGTAGAAGAAGCAGATGACAAGAAGATCATCATATATTTGAAGAACCTTTCAGGTGACAGAGTGAAAGAAGCAATAAAGAAAATACCACAAGCTGATGAAGTATCTTACTATTAGATTAAAGCAGCTTTAGAAATCAAGTTCAATCCAATGCTGAATGTCGACTATGAAAGGTAAATTTTTAACCAGGCCAGACAAGAAGCTGGAGAAACAATGGATGAATTTGCTGAAAACCTTGAGACACTCATTAGTATTGCAAGTTCAATTAATTCGATGATGAAAAAGCCATGCATCTCAGAGTAGTCGATAGTTGTCTGTCCAACTCGTTCCTCCTACGTATGCTGCATTCTGGTAAGAGTACTTATGACAGCAAGAGCAGAAGAACGTGGAGGTCGACAAGCAGCTGACATGGAATCCGGAGTAGCTTCAAATGAATCAGCATTGAACATGAAAAGCAAGCCTCAAACACAAGGCCAGGTGACATAAAGTTTTGTTTCAGAAGAAAAATAAATTGTGTTTTCGATGCAGATTCTTCTTTCCACACAAGGTAAATGCCCTTCCATTGGACAAGTGTGCAAAAGCTGAAGGAGAGAGAGCCATATTGTATTGGTTTGCAAAGCAAAAGAGAAACCAACTACGTCACATCGAAAAGAGAAAATGGATGCCTGAAAGTTCTAGAAGCATTCTAGCGATGCCCACAAGACCAAGTGACAACATCAGTTGAGGCAAGTGGAAACTGAATAAAGTCGCTCGCCATCAAAGTCATCATTCAAAGGCTTGTCAATGTCATTGTCAAGCGACGGTGAAGAAGATGGCTGTGCGGTGATGATGTCTACTAGTAAATCATGTGCACACATAGGTTTGGCCGCATGCAGAGAAGAGCCCAAATCCAAGAAAGGTTGTTACACAAAACAACCAAATCCTTTTGGACATTGTCCTAAGATCATACTCAAGGAGAACAGTTGTCCCATACCTTTTATTATAGACAGTGGTGCATCAATAAACATCAGGCTGGCAGAAAAGTACCAGGAACTGCCTCCGGTGACCCGTCTCATGCCATTAAAGACCAAGGTATACACGTGGGCTGCCTCCACACGATTAAAGAGTCAAGGATCATCTGTAGCAACCATGCGGCACAAGAAGACAAAGGTACAAGCTCTGATACATGTTCTTCAAGGCACTTTGTCAAGCGCATTCCTGCTCAGTTTCACCACTGCTGCTGACATGGGTCTTATTTCTATGAACTATAATGTACATGCACATGTGGACATAGTGAGTCAGGTCCCATCATTGTTTCATGGACAAGGAAAGAGTAAAACCATTAACACGCAGCTTCACATTAATGAGGACATTCGTCCTTTTGCTCAACATCGTCTGTTGCTCAACATGTTGCTTTTCACTTCCAGGAACTGTTGAAAAAGAAATGGAAATGCTGGTAAAACAAGAAATCCTTGAACACTCTTCTGGTCCTATCCCATGAATTACAACCATAGTAACTGCACTGGGGGCACATTTGGTGGCCCTGTGCATAGTCCAGCTCAAACCAGTTCAGGGGCTACCAGCCCCTGCTCTTGCGCGAAACTGGACAAAGGAAATGGGTGTAGCCACCCCTCTTTCCAAACCCTCCCATAGGTGGGTCCCCTGAGTTAGTGCAACCCTTTCCTTGGGTATAAGATAGGAACCCCTGGCAACAGGACTTTAGATATCCCTGGGTAAAACTCTGAAACTGAATCCTGGAACGTCGATGATCTGTTGAATGCCAGATGACTGAAGAATCTCCCTTGGTGTAAAGGAGTTACTCCCCTGCTTGGCAGGCACCAAAGAAGCATCTGTCCAGTCTGCATCTACAAAGCTCCCGCCGGACGCCAAAGACTTTGCAACACCAGAGGTAGATTTCTAAACTTCACAGAGGCCGAACCGAGTCCCCAGCAAAGCTGAGACCCGTAGCCCTCGTGGGTACCGTGGAACCGGAACCCCTGGACACGAGCACATTTACAAGTGCATCAGCTTCTCGACGTCTCCTGAGGCTGTGCATTGGGTTACTTGTAGCCCAGGCCCGAGCAGAGAGTCCACCAAAGATTGTTGGCCTAGTCACCCCGAGTGACCCGTGGTCTGCCATTTTGTGATTCCTCTCGAGGTCCCTTTGCGATCCCTGGTCCGTCGACTGGTGGGTCCCTGTGAAGGTAACTCTGACTTTCCTTGGGCTTCTCTGGTTGCTCCAGATGTGCCCTCACTCCTCCTCGCTGGTGGAGTCCCTCGGACCTTGCTTGTCCGCACCAAAGCATTTCTTCACTTTCTTCGTGGGTTGCTGTTGCCAAGCCTTGCTGTGTCCAATCCGGGCACCAACACTGCAGCACTCGACATCCTTCGTGGGACAGCTCGAATCCAGGTCCTGGTTGTCCTCAACACCTCCTGGGCCTCGTGGCCGAAGAGTCAAGCTTCACCTCCTTCAAATGAAAACACCCGACATCGGTGGGCATTCAACTATCTTGCCCCTGGTCACTGGCAAGTGACCCAGACTCTGTCCCCTCTGCTTTCAGGTTCTTCACATCTTCGATCCAGGCGTGGATCTCTTCGGACACTTCGCATCTTCCCGGCAGCAGCACTTCTTCGCCAGCTTCCATTGAAAACGACAACGTGACCCGACATAATTTGAAACCTATGCACCCGGCTTCCCTGGGTGAGGTAACTCGAGTACTCCGGTGCTCCCGTGGGTGTTGACCCTAGAACTGTCTAAGTCCAAGAGGGTTTGGTCCTAGTCCATCTCTAAGTGTCCTTTATCTTTAAAAATCTAACTGCGACTTTCCCCATAGAAGCTAACGGGAGCTCGCGGCTGTGTTCTCACACTGCACACGGCCCCCGTGGGTATCCTGTGTCACTACCTTGGGGTCCCAGCGATTCTACATGTTAATGTTAATGTTAATGTTAAGGCGATTTCTAAAGCGCACGATTACCCGAAGGTGTCCTGGCGCTAGATACTTCTCTTTAGACAAGGCCCGGGCAGGCGGGATTATTTATCAAAAAGCCAGGTCTTCAAGTTCTTTCTAAAACTTAACAGATTCTTGGCATTTCTCAAATTAAATGGGAGCTCATTCCAGGCCTTTACGGCACAAAAGGTGAAGCTTCGCCCACCCCAGTGGGCTTTTTTTGTTGCGGGACGGCGGTCAATTTTGCTTCTGACGATCGAAGCGTGCGCATTGGTTTATACCATTGTCATTGCCTTTTAAGGTGGTTAGGTCCCTCTCCATGTAGTGCTTTGAACACCATGCATAGTGATTTAAACTGTACCCGGTTTCTAACCGGGAGCCAGTGCAGTTTTTTTATCACATTGGAGAGCGGGGCACATTTGGGGGTGCCTGTAAGGAGTCTGGCCGCGGCATTTTGGAGCATCTGAAGCTTGTGAAACAGTTTTTGTTGTATGTTTAAATATAAACTGTTGCAATAGTCCAGCCTTGATAAAACCAGGGCCGTAACCACTGTTTTACGACAGTCTAGCGGTAGAAGATTCAATACCTTTTTCACTGTTCTTAAAACGTACCCTGTTTTGGAAACTACCGCATTGACCTGGGCTCCCATGGAGAGTTTCTCATCCAGCAGGATCCCCAAATTATTGACCTTTTTAGCTGGGATGGGAAGTGACCCCAGTGAAGACGGCCACCATGAGGGGGTCCAAAAATTGGGGTTGTTTCCAAACAACATCACCTCGATTCTATCCGAATTCAGCCTCAGACAGTTACCTGCCATCCATCGTCCGACTTCTTCCATACAGGACTGGAAGCGCCTATCCAATCCGGTTTCCTTGCCGGGTAGTAGCGATACCACAATTTGCGTATCCTCTGCATACGAGGTGATCCCAAACCCGAACGCACTAATAACTGGTGCCAAAGTTGAAACATATACATTAAAGAGAGCCGGGCTCTGGGACGACCCCTGCGGGACGCCGCATGGTAATGAGAAAGGTTTTGATTGAAATTTCCCCAATGCTACTATCTGGCTTCTGTCGGCGAGAAAAGAATTAGGCAACTCCCAGGCTTTGCCCTCTACACCGCATTCGCTTATCCAGTCCATCAACCTCCCATGATGGACCGTGTCAAATACGGCTGAAAGATCTAGCAAGATCAGGGCTGCCCTACCTCCCTGATACACTGCTGATCTAATCTCCTCTGAGGCTTTAATCAGGGCAGACTCAGTACTATGTCCTTCTCTGAAACCGTGTTGGGAAGAGTCCAACACTTGGGCTTTATCAGGAAGGTACTGATTTGTCTATTCATCGCCTCTTTTACCATCTTCGCGGGAAGAGGAAGGCGGGAGATTGGCCGAAAGTTATTGGGATCATGAGGGTCAAGGCTGGGCTTTTTTAGAAGAGGTAGTATGGAAGCCATCTTCCATTGTTTAGGAAACTGTCCACATTCATACATACCATTAAAAATGGAAGTAAGACACCGTGCAATAGGGACAGGGGCCAATTTGATAATTTTCAGAGGGCATGGATCCAAAGGTGAACCAGATTTAACACCAATTAACAGATCCAGTGTGTCCTGCACTGTCAGTGGGTTAAAATCCTTCATGGTCCCCAATGGAAAACGTGAGTGTTCCAACTCAATAACTTCAGTCGAGGTATCCTTATTTAGGTCAGAGAGGACTGAAAATATATTTGTAACCTTTGTTCGAAAGAACATGGAAATCTCTTCACAAAGATCAGGGCTAGACTGGATAATAGATGGCCTCAGAATGGCCAACTTGGAGACCGTATGAAAAAGCTCTCTAGAGGAGTTCTTGGCCGTTTCTATTTGGAATGAGTAATATTTCTGTTTGGCCAACTGAACCGCTTGCTAATAGATTTGCAGGCTGGATTTAAATAATACCTTCTCAGTGTGAAGGTACCCTTTCCTCCAATTGCGCTCCAGCCATTTGCAAATACACTTTTGCTTTTTTATCTCCACTGTGTACCATGGGGCCGAGGGAAGAGCTCTTTTCAGAATAATAGATTTACGAGGGGCTAATTCTTCGCATGCATGCGAGAGCCATCTAGTGTATGAGGTTACCGCTTCTTCAGTGCCCAGCGTTGCATGGCCAGCTGAAGAGGTCAGGACTTCATGCAAAGTCCCCGCGTCAACCCTGTTCCAGGCTCTGATTTCAATCTGTTCTCTGGAATCTCTGCCCTTAATCTTTTGACTCTCCAGGTTGAGATCAAACAGAGCAGCAGCGTGATCAGACCATACCAGGGGCAATAGTCCCACATGCTCTAGGCCTTGTGTGTAGTTAAGTCATGGTTCTTATACCACTATTTTAGCATATGGTTTGGCTCGCCCCTAGGGCCTAACGGGTATTTTGTGCTGCTTTACTGTTTATTTGAAGTGTAACTTATGTGCTTTTACCTCTAGCCTCTGAAAGAGACTAGTAGGGTGTGTTTACTCATAAATACATATATTTTATATATTTACCTGATGTGTTCTCCTTTCATTTAGCCACTCAAGAGATTATAGACTGGTAAAACAAGCTGCTTTACAATCCTTCAATACTTAGCCTGAAGGCTGCTCTCCGTAGCTACCACTAGGATAGCTTTCAATAAAGGTTGTCTTAAACCTATCATCAATAAGGGGTTGTTTGGACTGGTGCAAGGTGCCCACTATAACTAGTGGACAGCATATACCTGGCCAACTTCTCACATGCAGTACTCTAATCTTCCAGTCAGTACCCATGTACTCATGGAATGGCCCAGGCACTAACTCACGCACTGTTACAACCCCCTAAGCCCTTCCCATGTAGACCTCTAACCACCTACACACTACTAATTCCCTCCTCCAATTACCCAGGTAGTGCCCATGCACTCCAGAAATCCCTCTGTCACTACCCATGCACTCCTCCAATCACCCAGCCAGCACTATGTACTTATCCAATCACTGTGCCAAAACCAAAACACTTATAAATTCACCATGCACTCTCCTCGCAGTACTCTAATCATCCAGTCACTACCCATGTAGTCATGCAATGATCCAGGCATTTACACATGCACTGCTACAATCCCTGTGTACTACCCATTCAGTCCTCTAACCACCTACACACTTCTCATTCGCTCCTTCAATTCCCCTGGTAGTAGCCATGCAGTCCAGCAATCACCCTGTCACTCCCTGTGCAGTCCTCCAGTCACCCAGCCACTATCATTGAAGAAATAAAAACCTTTTTAGGGGTTCACTGATACACCTGGTCCTTTAACCCAACAAAGAAGAGATTGGCAAGGAAGCTGTAATCTCAAAAATAAATATTTATTAACCTCACATGAGGGAGACTGAGTCATACAGTACCCTCGGGCCACTATAGGAGACAGTCTAAGGAATGCAGAGAACAGGGACCTTTTATACCCACACAGGGGTTCAAAAGGAGGCGGTACAAGTACACATGAGAAGAGTTACACACATAGATGGTCATACGGAAAATGTACAGTCAACAAGTAGTAGGAGTAATGAGTTGCTGACATCAGTTAGAACAGCCTGACAGTGACAGTCTAAGGCAGGTGCATGAGCAGCTACAGACTCTTCAGAGCATGTGCAAGGCTCTGGCTCAGTGCTGAAAGAGTTAACTGTATCACATGACTCAAGCAGAATACAAGGGCAGTCAACAGTGAAGAGGGAGAAAGCACATGGCGAGCACATAGCTAACTAAAATGGCTGCCTCAAACAAAATGGCTTCAGCAGATGCTAATAGCTATTGCAGCTAGTTTTCCACACCATGTACTAATCCAAACACTCCGCCAACACCCAAGCACTTAAAAATGCACTCAGGCACTCTCCTTGCAGTATTCTACTCTTTCAGTCAGTAGCTATGTACTCATGCAATGATCCAGACACTAACTGATCACTGTTACAATCCCATATGCCCTCCCCATACAGTCCTGTATCCACTTACACACTTCTCATTTGCTCCTTCAATTCCCCAGGTAGTACCCATGCAGTCCCGCAATCACACTGTCACTCCCTGTGCACTCCTCCAGTCACCCAGCCACTACCATGTACTAATCCAAACACTCCTCCAATACCAGAGCACTTATAAATTCACCACACACTCTCCTTGCAGTACTCTAATTATCCACTCAGTACCCAAGTACTCATGCAATGACCCAGTCACTAACACATGCACTGCTGCAATACCTTGAAGACTACCTATGCAGTTCAGTAATCTCCCTGGTACTATCTATGCAGTACTCCAATCACCCAGCCAATCCTATGTGCTTATCCAATCACTGCACCAAAACCCAAGCACTTATAAAACACATGCACTCTCCTTGTAGCACTCTAATCATCCAGTCCTTACTCATGTACTCATGCAATGACCCAGGCATTAACTCATGGCAAATACAGAGGAGGTCATGCTAATCACAGGGGTACCCCACCGCATAGTGTTCCCTAGTATATGCAGGTGTTTTCACTGTATTCTATTAGTCTTTTAGCATAGCAGCGGCTCTAGGCCTGGTTAGTCAGTTACCACCAGTACCCATCAGAAAAAAGTTGGGGGCACAGGAGGACTTTCTGCTCCTCTGTTGGTTCTTTCTACACATCTCTTCTTCTTCCTGCACTTTTCTTCGTCTTTCTGGACTTCTGTTGCCTCTTTCTGCATTTGTCTTGCTTCTTTCTGCACTTTTCTTCCTCTTTCTTCACATGTCCTACCTTTGTAGGCATAGTTAGAAATTAGTATTTAAAAAACCTTAGAAATTCACCAAAAAATCCGTAGGTTTCAGGGACGTTATAGTTAGAAATTAACATTTAAAAAACCTTTGAAATTCACCGAAAAAAACATAGGTTTCAGGGACGGTATAATTAGTTGGAGATTTCACTCGTACAAAACCATAGAAATTCGGCCGTTATAGTCAGTAGACCTAACTATAGCTCACGCCCCCGCAATGCAGTGCTGATGACGTCACATATTACATCACTCATGACATGGTCAGTGACATCACTGATGACATCTCAAATGACAACACTGATGACATCACTGATGACATCATCCAGTGACTGTGTGTTTCTGTAAAGTATAAAAATATGTTGTATATATATATATATATATTCACTGAAAAAACCATAGGTTTCACACATGTTATAGTTAGCTGGACATTTCTCTCATACAAAACCAATGAAATTCCCCCGTTATAGTTAGTTCAGCTAACTATAACTCGCGCCCCCGCAATGCACTGCTGATGACGTCACATATTACATCACTCATGACATGGTCAGTGACATCACTCATGACATCACTGATGACATCTCAAATGACATCACTGATGACATCATCCAGTGAATGTGTGTTTTTCTGAAAATTAAATATGTTTTATATATGTATATCTCAAGGTCGATGGAAGAATAAATGGGTATATTAGTGTCTAAATGGATGATTTGTTTTTGAAAAATTGATTGTATAACTGACTGATTAAGTGTATCTTAGTGAATACATGGCTTAGTGAGTAATGTTTAAATATGTAAATATCTTTATCAGTCTCTCACTTTGTGTATAAGTGCCTGCATGGGTTGGTGAGTAGCTACATGGGTGTTTATATAGGTTATTAGTTGTTTTTTTTAGTATCAGTGTGAGTGTGTGTATGGTTCGGTGGGGGGTATTACGTGGTGCATGAATGAGTGACTCACTGTTTGTATGTGTTGAAGACAGCATGTCTGCAGGACTGTATGGGTGGATGAGTGTGTGTATGGGTGTGTTAGTGAGTGAATGACTGTCTCAATAGTGTCTCTATGAGTAACTACATATGTTTTAAACTAGTATATGTGACTATTGGTGTACATAACTGAGTATATGTGAGAGTGAGAGATTGAAAGAGTTCCTGTATGAATAAGTATGTGTTTCTATAAGTGATTGTTTAAAAGACTAAGTATGTGTAAATTCCCGTAGAAGTAAGTGTGGTGGTGTGTGTATAACTGTATATGCAAGTAAATGTATGTTTGTTTCTTTATTTTCATGAGTGACTATGTGTGTCAGTAACTCTGTGGATGAGAGGCATTGTGTAACAGGATGTATAGGTGTATGAGACTGAGTACATATGATGAGTGAGTACATGTATGAGTGACTGTACAGGACTGTTGGTGAATGAGTGGATGTGTATGTGGATCTTAGAATTACTGAAGAGGTTGTTGTAACTGGTTTTGGTATGTCCATTTTTTTGAAAATTTTAATCTCTATTTTTGAATGTGTGTATCAAAGGTTATATTAGGGTGAGAGGAGGTCTGCCACTCTGTCACAAGGATGATGTCATCAGTGATGTCATTTGAGATGTCATCAGTGATGTCATGAGTGATGTCACTGACCATGTCATGAGTGATGTAATATGTGACGTCATCAGCAGTGCATTGCGGGGGCGCGAGTTATAGTTAGCTGAACTAACTATAACGGGGGAATTTCATTGGTTTTGTATGAGAGAAATGTCCAGCTAACTATAACATGTGTGAAACCTATGTTTTTTTCAGTGAATTTGCAAGGTTTTTTAAATGCTAATTCCTAACTATAACGTGTGTGAAACCTTTGGTTTTTTCAGTGAATTTGTACGGTTTTTTTAATGCTAATTTTTGAATTATTTAATTAAAAAAAAAAAATTATTTTAAAAATAAAATTCCTAAGTATCCATTTATATATTATCTGTATCCTTTTATTTGTTTTTGCTTTTTTAAAAAAATTTCAAATATGTTAAAGTTGAACAGTTTTTTTAATTTTTGCAATTAATTTTTCTCCACTTTTTTTTTTATATAAATTCTTGGGGTGCGCGCTCTGAGCGCGCTCCTAGTACAATTTTGTAAGTTTTTTATGAATACCGTCGTACGTTATTTACGTACGCATATATACGTCATAGTGCGCGCTGGGAGCGCGCACCCAGTACGTATGCGTACGTACGTACGCATGCGTGCGTGCGTCCTACGCGCTCCACGCGGTTTACTTCCGCATACGCTTAAATTACGCGCAATAACGTTCACGTATACGCGTGTTCAACGTATGCCCGCTACGTACGCGCATATGACGTATGCACATGCGCACCTACGCGTTCGCGCATACGTAATCACGAGGTGCGCGCTCGGAGCTTGCGCAGTGCGCGCACCTAGGGTATATGTATAATAAAACAACACTTCTTATTGGTTATCATTACTTTCAGTTTCTGATTGTTTCAACACCACACCCAATCTCCTCATGGCAAGTCATGTGATCAAGAATCATCACTTTTGATTGGTTTGAAGTACTTTCAGTTCCAGATTCTTCCCAAACCACACCTACTCCCCTCATTATTAGTTCTGATTCCTTTGGAGAAGGAGCTATTCTGTTGTTGAGAGACAATGGCTGAACAGCAACCATCTTCAGACAGTGACCAGGACACTCTTGAGAGGCAGAGGAACAGGAAGCAGAAAGACAGCTTTATATGGCAGTTTTTCACTTTTCCAGAGGGACAAAAAAAGGTAAATGCACCTAAAGTTACATGTGTACTTTGTCAAAAAGTCTTGTCACGTGGGAATCCTAACAAGAAGTATTCTTTTAGCATTCACACTATGTTGAGGCATGTTGACAAAATGCATCCAGTGACTTTTCGTCGAGCTTCTGGAGCAAACCCTCTACCTGCTCAACCGACGACGTCTGCAGCAGCTCAGCCGAGCACATCTTCGGCAGCTCAGCCGAGCACTTCTTCTGCAGTGGTGCCTTTGCCTTCTTCCACACCTCTTTTTGGACCACCTTGTTTTGCGAGGTTGTCCACATGCTGCACTGATTGCGGTAAACTTATTTCTGTGTGTGAGACCAGTCTTGATCTCATTCAGAGAAAATTTGATGCCCATGAGTGCAGTAGGCCATAGATGTTTTTTCTTTTTTTTCGTTTTTCTCTTCCTGTTTCCCTCCATTAACTCAAGGGCTCTTTTAAGAGCCACTTAAAAACTAAACCCCAAAAATTTTTTGGGGGGGATTTATTTTTTTATTTTTTTCGGGGGGTGCGCGCACCATGCGCGCACCCAAGGTTTTTTTAAAATTTTTTTTTTTTTTTTTTTTAATTTAATGTACAAAAAGAGGTGAAGAAATGGAAGCATGAAAAGGGAGGATTGAGTAATACGAATATTTTTCACTTATTTAAAAAAAAAAAAAGTATTTTGCAAGGGAACAGAATTTTTTTTTCATTCCAGTTCTGCAAAAAAAGAAAAAAAGTATTAATATTCAATCATACATTACAAAAAGCATGACATGTTTTTACATATTTTACAAAGCAATTTTTTGCCCTTTTTTTGCTGTTTTCAGAATTTTTTATTTTTCACTTAAAATAGTGAAAACAATTGTATTCATCATTTAACAGCGGGCAAAAAAAAAACAATCTGAAAGACTGCTTAAAAAAAGCCCTAAAACTTTCCTCACTAAAATATTCCTTGTTAGAAATATTACATATATATTACAAGTACTTCTCTAGATGAATAAAAATTTTCTAGACAAACCGTCTTTAAACCTTGTCGCAAAAGCACACATGCCAAAATAATTTCTGTCAAAGGAGTCCACAATTGTTTTTATTACTTTTCCTTTAGGCCAAATAGTAATTTCAAAATCCTTTTTAAGTGATATCTTCAATTATAATCCTTTAAAATTACAAAAAATGCTTTGTTCAGATGCAGTTTTTAGTTTTCAAAATTTAGGTTTCAGAAAAATTAAATAAGAATTGGGTAAATCATAAGGCAAACGTTGCTTGAAAATCAATTGGGAATCATTACACAGTGTCCAGCCTTTTTCACATTTAAGATACACTGTGTAATGCCCAGAAGTTACAGTAGGTCCTTCATGAAAAATTATTGCAACTGTAACAAAAGTTTTTCCAGAAATTGATAATTGTTGTCCTGTAAACTTCTTTATTAAAGTTTCCAATTTTGAACCATCAGCTCTACGACGTTGCATCATTAAAATTACATACTGACCATATTTCTGTAAAAATAACGTGGAAAACATGTCAGATTTACATTCAGAACATTCCATGTTGTGATTGGCATCTTTAACTAATTTACTAAAAGTCACTGATTTACTTTGTGGTAATGGTAAAAATATGAACCTTTCTGAATCAACATTACTACTACATGTGTTCATACAGTTTTCACAGCAATGTTCCCATTTGTAAGAGACACCAAATAAGTTTTCTACTTCTACTCCTTCATCTTCAAGTACACTCAAAATATATATTAAGAATTCCTGTGCATCTTGCTGGACATTTTCTTTAAACTGTGTAGAACCACAACATACATCTAAAAGATTTCTAACATCAGTAGCACTTTCTATTTCAGTTTTATCAGTACTCAGCTTCTCAAAAAGGAGACTCAGCAGAGAACACAATCTTTTTCCATGATTTACTATTATCTGTTCTAGCAACTTTTCAAGATAAAATACAACATTCAGCACTACATTTGCATAGCAGTTGACACCAGAGCTATTTTCAAAATGGCAACCAACAACCTCTTCAACACTGTTCTTTTTCTTTTTCCTTGCTATCACATTACTGTCCTTTTTTTTTTTTGTTCTGTTCATCCACATTACAGATATTTTCAAATCTCCTTTTCCGAGAAGCAACATGTTTTTCAATCACAGGATACTGACCTAAATGAGGAGCATAGGTTCTTCTTAATCTATTATACTCCTTTACACAGTTTGTATCAGCACTAATTTTTGAGTCATCAAAGTCTATCATAAATAAACCAGATCATGTTTTCACTCGTGACAAAGCAACATATGCCATACCTTCTTTGAACACAGTAGAACCAATGTTTACAAAAGCACTATCTACAGTCAATCCTTGAGACTTGTGAATAGTTACAGCATATGCTAGAGAAAACGGAAATTGCTTCCTACGCACATATAAGTCTTTCACAAGCATGAAACGAACTGAACAACGACAAATGTCTTTAACTTCTTCTATCTGATCAAATTTTATTTTTAAACATTCAATTCCTTCTTTTTTCTGATAATTAATAAAACCCACAACTCTTCCCATAGCTCCATTCACTAAACCTTTTTCTACATCCAAATTTCTCCTTAAAATCACTCGACAATTCATGCAAACATATAGATTTTTTTCTAATCCAGCTGTTTTGGAAATGTTCTTCTCTAGTGAATCCAATTTATTTTTCAGTTTGCCTGTTAATGTAAAAGTAATTCTTTCATGCTGAATTTTGTCCTCTGCTTCCATTTTCTTAATCTCTTCCTTTTCCAATTTCAAAAGTTCCTCATTGAATATTGAGCACTCACGTAGTGTTGGCATTAAGCAGATTACAGTATTTTTTTCTGCAATATTCTGGTATATTTTCTCTGCAACTATTTCTTCATTTGGAAATAAATTATGTAGCAACCGACTCTGTAATGCTTTTTTGCCAACATCTGTGAGTAGTCCAATTCTGATATCTTTCAGAATATTTGCATAATCTTCGTCGTTTGCTTGTCTCATATTGGTAGTGAGTTCTTTGTACTCAAAGAACGACCAAATATTCGCATTACCAATGCTTCCTAATGACTTCTTCGTGTCTTCATGTGTCACAGTATTAAACACTGGTTGTCCTTTAACTGGAGTGAGCTGTAAAAGATCTCCAAAAACAGACGTGTTTACCTCCAAATAACACGTCATAGTCTCTCTTAAGAATTTGTTGCATTCTTAAATGCACAAAGGCAAGCATTAAATTTGAAACCATGCTCACCTCATCAATAATGAGAACTTGCATCTTCTTCAACACTCTTGAAACTTCAAAGCATGCTTCTCCAGTTAGCTTGTGGTATTCTATGTTGTTCTCATGCTCCACTGGTAACATTAGCAAGCGATGTAAGGTAATTCCTTTTATGTTATAGGCTGCTAACCCAGTTGGAGCAGTTACCACACAAGACAAATTTGAAGCTGTTTTTTGCTGTAGGTAGCTTCTGATAACTTTTATTAAGAAACTTTTACCAGTTCCAGCTTGTCCACTCACATACATCCTGATTGGTTCAAATGATGTGCATGAGAACTCTTTCTTTTCATGTAGTAATCCATGATCAATTTTTTTGGTGACTTCTTCATAAATTTCTTTTTGTTCTTCATTCAGTTGTTGTTCCAGATTTAGTAAGTCGATTGAATCTTCCTGTGCTTGATTCATAGCCGTTTCTACTTCAGTCATGGCTACTGCAGCTTCATTTTCTATGATTGGTTGTCCTAGGGGATCTTGACTAAGTGTTCTTGAACTTTGGCTGTCTTGAGAACTGTCTCTAGCTACTTCAGCTGCAATTTTTGCTTCCTGTTCATTTTCTTCATTTAACATTTGGACATAAGTTGTGAAAGTACTGCATTCTATGCTATCTTTGCTAGCATTAAAAGAATCTTCATAGCTTTGAAATTCTCCCAGTAGTTCGTCCTCTGAACGCCATGGTTTAAACAGCTGTAAAAGAGCCAAGTAGTAAAATTCCTTTTTGTCAGTAGTGTCGCAACTCAACTTCCTGTGATTTATCAAACTTCCTTTTGTTTGCTTCACCAAACATCCTTCCTCACCAATGACTTTATATTTTCCATTGTTGATGTCTTCTGTGGCTTTCCGTGAAAAAATTTAGTTCTGCAGCACTTCATAGAGACACATGTTCTCAAGATGATGACTTCTCTTTGGGTAATATGTGTCCAACATGTTTGATTTCAAAATATCTGTACTTTCTGGGTCATTCTCGGCCAAATATTCAATTTCTCCAACAGATTTCAGAACCCGATTTCTCATTCCTGCAAGGCCTAAGCTTACCCAAATTCTTCTTCTGGATTTCGAGTAAAGACTTGCAGATGATAACCTATCTGAGCATTCGTAGGATCCAATTTCTCGATGTGATAACATCTTTAAACTGAAACTGTACAGCTTCTTACTGACAGTCTTCTCGTGAGAAATCTCTTCCCACATTTCCTTCAATTCTGTTTTCTCAGATTTAGTGATGTAAGATGTGACATACCGAGCAACAGCAATAGAATTGTCTGCCACATACTGAATATCCATGTTAGCATTCCACATGGATAAAATGACTGGGTTGAAGTCATTTATAAATTTTGACTCTTCTTTTCTTTTTAGGTTGTAGGTATTTTTGGGAGATTTTCTGGTTATAGTATGTCGCACAGCTGACATAAAACTGTTGACTCTTCCTTTTGAAAGAACAGGTCTAGGAAATCCAAATCGACACTTTGTGTAGAATTTATCTTTGGTCTTGTACTTCCGTCGACAGTATTTTCCACACCGATGACTTTGGAAACGTAAAACTTGTTCTTTTAACTTTTTCTCTTCTGTGCTTTTAGGTATAGCACATGTTGCATATTCTTCAATGAAAGATAACACTGCTTCATCAGCATCTGTTTCAAACTTTGGGGCATCCTTGATCCACAACAGCATATGAATATGAGGAGCACCTCTTGCCTGGTACTCTTTTCTCCAAAAGAAATCCACTACTTCTCCAAGAGGTGGATTTTTTTTATTGCAGATGAAGGACATCATAGCCTCAAATCTATGATTGAAATATCTGCAAACATTAACTGGATCCAATGAGCACAGTTCTCCTGCTGTCTTGTATTCAATGTTTTTAATGTTTGAATTTGCCTCTCGTAGAAAATCCAGTAAATCATCCCAAGCGTACTCGGCACAGCTTAGGGTTAGAAACCATGTAGGAGTTCCTAAATTCCGTAACATGCATTTTAATTCACCATGGCGTCGGTACCAATATTCATTTGTCCCACGCTGACAAGCCATCAGATTGATCAGTTGTGTTTCCAAATGATCATCTCGGTGCTGCACTTTCTCCATAAAATCCTTAGCAGACACATTATGTAGATGTACTCCACTTTTTAAAATGTGATTTACTGCATAAGATAATGCAGACAAGTCGCTTTCAAATAAAAGATGAAACAAATAAGTAATACTTTGACGAAATCTTGAATCTTCAGCATATAGTCTTGTAGTCCGATACTCAGAAGCTGGAATCTGTTCTGGGCGTTCATCGTATCGTCCACCTTTTCCTGTAGGAAACAGCTGAGGAAAACATCGAGCTTCCAAGCTCTTCTCCCATACACTCACGGGAGTTCCTTTTGCTTTCTTCATCTGAAACAGATCAATAGTGTCTCCCATAACTTCTTTTGAATGAAGAGGATGTATGCTAAAATGTTCATAAATTTCTTCTTCCTTTGACTTGTCCACTTTTTCAATTTGACCAGTTGGTGTTTCTGTGTCTTCTTGTAAATCTTCTTCTTCTTCATCTATATAAATTGATTCATACCATTTATTATTTTTTTTCAAATACAAATTTGCTCTTTGTACTTTTCGTACATCCACCAGCTCCTGCCAAATCTTCTTATTCTTTGTAGGTACATCATTAACCAGAATTACTAATGGTTCAGTTTCCAAAGTGTCTGCATCAATAGTTTCCATATTTTTTTTCAAATCCAAGGGCAAATACATCACTCTTCCTTTTAAACCTCTCAGTAAATCAGAAGGAGGTAATTTACCAGTTTTGGGCTCCATACGTACTATGGTCTGGAACGGATGAACACATTGAATGAGTATAGACTCATATGTATTTAATTCAGAAAGTTCGGCAGGAATAGCATCCAATTCTAAATTATTATGTACAGCTCTGGTCGGCATTCTATTTTCTTCTAACTTGTTATAACAGTATTTACAAATACGCTGATCTTCACCCAATTCAAAACAATTTTCAAGAAATATATATGTTGCAAAATCCTTCCACTTATAATTATCTTCATTTTCACTTTTTTTATACAGATCAACATTCCATGTTTGAATTTTATAATGACTTCTGCGGCAACAAATACAAGTAATATTTGGTCTTTCATTAGAGGTGATAGTAAATTTTGTCATTTCATCCTCAAAATTTTTAGTAATAATGAGTTCTACATTCTGTTCCTCATTTTCCTCATTTACTGTGTCCTTTTTTGCACTTTCTTGTTCTGGACCAAAGTAACAAAACTGAATCTCATCAGTAACCTTCACTACATCTGATACAGATCCACGGAACAGAGTATTATTTAACTCATTTAACTTTACTGCTGGACTTTTAGCAAAATACAATGTTCTCACAAACTTTCTTATTTCAGTATGATGAACAGCCAGCATCCTAAAATGATGAAAAACACTTTTACACACTTTTCTAGATAGACAAGCCAGAGAATGTCCCTGCAAACCAGTATTTTCTCTCACTCTGCATGGATCTAGTGTTTGAAGCACCTTCATCTTCTGTTTTACACTCTTTTTACTATATTCTCTTAGAAAGTCACGTAATTTATCAATAGATTCCTGACGCACAGTACAAATACTACTACAGTTCCAAGTGTACACTGGGGCTTTTGGACGTCTCCCCATAGCCTCAGCAGCCATTACTTCTTCCTCATTTCTTGGGACCATTTTCTCTTTTTCCATCACACAACCATCCTTAACTTCATATGCTCTACCATTGGTGTCAACTGCATGCAACAAACTATTACTTTGAAGATAACTCTCTTCATTAAAAAATAGTTCAGTACTTGAACTGTGTTTCCATTCTCCCAAGAACACTTTACAAAAGTTACTTTTTTTCACTTCTCTTTTCCTTTTGCTTTGTGACTTCATTGCATTCAGTAATTTATCTAATCTACGCATCCTATTCAAAAATTAGAATAAAAAGTTTTCTTTTTATTTCCAAAGCCTTACTTACAATATTTTCTATAAAAAAAAAATTCTTAATAAATTTTGATTTTTTCTTATATTTTTTCACATCCTTTAGCAAATTTAACATCACTCTTCTCTGAAACATTTTTCGACGAATGTTTTTAAAATCTAATTTTCGTGTTAAATCAGTTTGACATACTTCTGATTGTACATTAGCTTTTTTTTTTTGCTGTTGACTGTGTTGTTGCTTTGTACATAAAACACTGTTTGTTTTTCAGTTATTTTTGCCATTTTTTTGTTTTTTGAAAATCTTTTTTAAGAAATCTCTGCTCTGCTTACCAGTAGACTTTTTCTTTTTGCCATCACCAGCTTCTCCTCCTATTTATTTTTCCCCAGTTTTGTCCAGATATACTTGTTGTTGCTTTTCTTTCCTCTTTCTTGTCCTTAAAGGCATTTTTTTTTTCACTGTTGCTCAGCAATACCTGCAAGGAACTTAAAAAAAAATCCTTTTTGTAATTATAATTCATTAAAATATTTTTTTTTACTTTTCATTAATTTCAAATGTTTTTCCATTTGCCTCTCATTTGTGATTTACTAATTTGTGCACAGTGCTAACCACCACAGTTGAAAAAAAAACAAGCTGCCCCTTTCCTGCAAGTGCATGTTTTACAGAACAACTGCAACACAAATTATATCTGTGGCCACAATTCCTGTGCGCACACAGCCTCATGGTGTGCTTCTAACCAGAAAACAGAATTTGATTTGCAAATTCAAAGCACATTTACTACTCTGGTAGATCAAGTGATAATTGCTGTTACAGCCTTACACATTTTCCTTGTAGATCACAGAGGCAGAAAAGAGCACATTTCCTAACAGCTACTTCATACCATAAGCATCTGCAACCTGGGTGAGTGTTTAGAGTAGAGCAAAGAAAATGAGGCCTTGGTGACGTTGAATGTGTTTGCATTACACACAGACCTGAGTAGTACGCATGGGAATGTTGGAGAAGCTGCTGCGTGTGTCCCAAGAGTGTGTTTCTGCAGACTATGTATTGTCAGCTGCAAGAGACATGAGCAAGGAGATTTCCAGAACTGCATGAAGACTGCAGGGATGTATGTAACAGTGCATGTGTGCTAAGGGATAATTTGTGTAAACACAACAGGCTGCCCCTTTCCTGGGACTGCAATTCTTACTGAACAACAACTTCACAAACTAAATCCCTGCCCACAATTCCTGTGCGCACACAGACTCATGCCATCATTTTAAGCACATAACACAAGCTGCCCCTTTCCTGGGACTGCATTTCTTACTGAACAACATCTTCACAAATTAAATCTCTGCCCACAATTCCTGTGCGCACACAGACTCATGCCATCATTTTAGGCACATAACACAGGCTGCCCCTTTCCTGGGACTGCAATTCTTACTGAACAACAACTTCATAAATTAAATCTCTGCCCACAATTCCTGTGTGCACGCAGAGTCATATCATCATTTTAAGCACATAACACAGGCTGCCCCTTTCCTAGGACTGCATTTCTTACTGAACAACATCTTCACAAATTAAATCTCTGCCCACAATTCCTGTGCACACACAGACTCATGCTATGTTTTTTGGAACAAAACAGTGTCCCTGAATAGTACCAAATTACTGTTACAGCCTGACACATTTCCCTTATCATTTACAGAAGCAGAAAACAGCACATGTCCTAACAGCTCCTTAAGACCATGACCATGTGTTACAGGGTGAGTGATTAGACTAGATCAATTTAAATGAGGCCTTGGTGACGTTGAATGTGTTTGCATTACACAGTGCTATCTGAAACAGCACACAGAGCTGAGTACTACACATGAGAGTGTTGGAGAAGCTGCTGCGTGTGTGCCAAGAGTGTGTTTCTGAAGACTGTGTATTGTCTGGTGCAAGACAGATGAGCAAAGAGACTTCCAGAACTGCATGAAGACTGCAGGGATGTATGTAACAGTGCATGTGTGCTAAGGGATAATTTGTGTAAACACAACAGGCTGCCCCTTTCCTGGGACTGCAATTCTTACTGAACAACATCTTCACAAATTAAATCTCTGCCCACAATTCCTGTGCGCACACAGACTCATGCCATCATTTTAGGCACATAACACAGGCTGCCCCTTTCCTGGGACTGCATTTCTTACTGAACAACAACTTCATAAATTAAATCTCTGCCCACAATTCCTGTGTGCACACAGAGTCATATCATCATTTTAGGCACATAACACAGGCTGCCCCTTTCCTAGGACTGCATTTCTTTCAGAACTACAACTTCATAAATTAAATCTCTGCCCACAATTCCTGTATACACACAGACTCATGCTATGTTTTTTGGAACAAAACAGTGTTCCTGAATAGTACCAAATTACTGTTACAGCCTGACACATTTCCCTTATCATTTACAGAAGCAGAAAACAGCACATGTCCTAACAGCTCCTTATGACCATGACCATGTGTTACAGGGTGAGTGATTAGACTAGATCAATTTAAATGAGGCCTTGGTGACGTTGAATGTGTTTGCATTACACAGTGCTATCTGAAACAGCACACAGAGCTGAGTACTACACATGAGAGTGTTGGAGAAGCTGCTGCGTGTGTGCCAAGAGTGTGTTTCTGAAGACTGTGTATTGTCTGGTGCAAGACAGATGAGCAAAGACACTTCCAGAACTGCATGAAGACTGCAGGGATGTATGTAACAGTGCATGTGTGCTAAGGGATACTTTGTGTAAACACAACAGGCTGCCCCTTTCCTGGGACTGCAATTCTTACTGAACAACATCTTCACAAATTAAATCTCTGCCCACAATTCCTGTGCGCACACAGACTCATGCCATCATTTTAGGCACATAACACAGGCTGCCCCTTTCCTGGGACTGCATTTCTTACTGAACAACAACTTCATAAATTAAATCTCTGCCCACAATTCCTGTGTGCACACAGAGTCATATCATCATTTTAGGCACATAACACAGGCTGCCCCTTTCCTAGGACTGCATTTCTTACTGAACAACATCTTCACAAATTAAATCTCTGCCCACAATTCCTGTGCACACACAGACTCATGCTATGTTTTTTGGAACAAAACAGTGTCCCTGAATAGTACCAAATTACTGTTACAGCCTGACACATTTCCCTTATCATTTACAGAAGCAGAAAACAGCACATGTCCTAACAGCTCCTTAAGACCATGACCATGTGTTACAGGGTGAGTGATTAGACTAGATCAATTTAAATGAGGCCTTGGTGACGTTGAATGTGTTTGCATTACACAGTGCTATCTGAAACAGCACACAGAGCTGAGTACTACACATGAGTGTTGGAGAAGCTGCTGCGTGTGTGCCAAGAGTGTGTTTCTGAAGACTGTGTATTGTCTGGTGCAAGACAGATGAGCAAAGAGACTTCCAGAACTGCATGAAGACTGCAGGGATGTATGTAACAGTGCATGTGTGCTAAGGGATAATTTGTGTAAACACAACAGGCTGCCCCTTTCCTGGGACTGCAATTCTTACTAAACAACATCTTCACAAATTAACTCTCTGCCCACAATTCCTGTGCGCACACAGACTCATGCCATCATTTTAGGCACATAACACAGGCTGCCCCTTTCCTGGGACTGCAATTCTTACTGATCAACAACTTCATAAATTAAATCTCTGCCCACAATTCCTGTGTGCACACAGAGTCATATCATCATTTTAGGCACATAACACAGGCTGCCCCTTTCCTAGGACTGCATTTCTTTCAGAACAACAACTTCATAAATTAAATCTCTGCCCACAATTCCTGTATACACACAAACTCATGCTATGTTTTTTGGAACAAAACAGTGTTCCTGAATAGTACCAAATTACTGTTACAGCCTGACACATTTCCCTTATCATTTACAGAAGCAGAAAACAGCACATGTCCTAACAGCTCCTTAAGACCATGACCATGTGTTACAGGGTGAGTGATTAGACTAGATCAATTTAAATAAGGCCTTGGTGACGTTGAATGTGTTTGCATTACACAGTGCTATCTGAAACAGCACACAGAGCTGAGTACTACACATGAGAGTGTTGGAGAAGCTGCTGCGTGTGTGCCAAGAGTGTGTTTCTGAAGACTGTGTATTGTCTGGTGCAAGACAGATGAGCAAAGAGACTTCCAGAACTGCATGAAGACTGCAGGGATGTATGTAACAGTGCATGTGTGCTAAGGGATAATTTGTGTAAACACAACAGGCTGCCCCTTTCCTGGGACTGCAATTCTTACTGAACAACATCTTCACAAATTAAATCTCTGCCCACAATTCCTGTGCGCACACAGACTCATGCCATCATTTTAGGCACATAACACAGGCTGCCCCTTTCCTGGGACTGCATTTCTTACTGAACAACAACTTCATAAATTAAATCTCTGCCCACAATTCCTGTGTGCACACAGAGTCATATCATCATTTTAGGCACATAACACAGGCTGCCCCTTTCCTAGGACTGCATTTCTTTCAGAACTACAACTTCATAAATTAAATCTCTGCCCACAATTCCTGTATACACACAGACTCATGCTATGTTTTTTGGAACAAAACAGTGTTCCTGAATAGTACCAAATTACTGTTACAGCCTGACACATTTCCCTTATCATTTACAGAAGCAGAAAACAGCACATGTCCTAACAGCTCCTTAAGACCATGACCATGTGTTACAGGGTGAGTGATTAGACTAGATCAATTTAAATGAGGCCTTGGTGACGTTGAATGTGTTTGCATTACACAGTGCTATCTGAAACAGCACACAGAGCTGAGTACTACACATGAGAGTGTTGGAGAAGCTGCTGCGTGTGTGCCAAGAGTGTGTTTCTGAAGACTGTGTATTGTCTGGTGCAAGACAGATGAGCAAAGAGACTTCCAGAACTGCATGAAGACTGCAGAGATGTATGTAACAGTGCATGTGTGCTAAGGGTTATTTTCAGTTTTGAACATATGGCATCTACATGTGCCTTTGCTATTTTGAAAGGGAAATCTACCCTGTTGGTTTCAAATTTTTTAGCTTTTACCTCCAATTTGCGATTAAGTGATTTCTGCTGAGTGCTAACCACCACATTTGAAGAAAACAAGCTGTCCCTTTCCTGCAAGTGCATGTTTTACAAAACAACTGCAACACAAAATACATATCTGGCCACAATTCCTATATGCACACAGACTCATGCTGTGTTGGTAGGCACAAAGCACAGGCTGCCCCTTTCCTGGGTCTGCAATCCTTACAGAACAACAACTTCACAAATTAAATCTCAGACAACAATTCCTATATGCACACAGACTCATGCTGTGTTGGTAGGCACAAAACACAGGCTGACCCTTTCCTGGGTCACCAATTCTTACAGAACTAATGCTTTTTTCAAATGTGCTGCCATTTTCCTCTCTTTTCCTTCAAAGTGATTTCTGCTAAATCCTAACCATCACAATTAAAAACAAGCTGTCCTTTTCTTTCAACTGCAAGTCTTACTTTTCAACAGCAACGCAAATTAAATCTCTGTCAATAATTCTTCTCTGCACACAGACTCATGGTTTGATGGTAGGCACAAAACAGTATTCCTCATTGTTACCAGTACACATTAACTTATGGTGAAAACATAGTCCTTAATATCTTACAAGTTCAAGACAGTTAAATATCTCCCAAACCTCAAAATGTAAAACATAACTTTTGAAGAAGATTCACAGTTCTAATATTTATCTCAAAAATCACCACATACTTTCCCTCTCAAACTCATAACTCACCTTTAAAATTAGTTAGTTGTTTAAGAAATGTGCCACTCAAACAGCAGACTATCAGAGTCAGAATATCAGAGCTCTACACCTCTCTCCTCTCTGCAGAACCAGTAAATGGCAATGTTTCCCTCTCTTTTTTCACACATATACATGTTAATGTAAAATCACAGTGCTTCCCACTTTTTTTCAAATGAAATCACACATTTCTATTGGTTGAAAACTTCAACCCCTTTCCAAATGTACCCTTCCCCCAACTTGACTTCTGCCTGCTACCATAGCAACAGGTCATGGAACACTGCTGTGAAGAGAGAGGTCAGAAGTTCAGCAGACAATGTTTCATATCCAAAGAGCAAGAGTGCTTGACCTTTCAAACCTAACAGCAAATCCAAACTAATGTTCTTTGGTCACACATTTTTCTGAACCAATACAAAACATGCTTTTTTAAATTTAAACATACAGCCTAGTTTTTAGTGTAGAATGGTTTGAAACAGCCAATGAGTTCTTTTTATAAAAAAAACTATGTGTGCCCCCATTTTTCAACTGTCTTTCATTTCTTATTGCCTTTCTACTGAAAGACACCTCCTGAGTGCATCCAGATCTCCTTGGAAGATGTTCACAGTGTGGATTGTAGGTCACAGCTATGTCTTCTGGAGTGAAAAATTTGCAGAAAAAAGAGGTATGGTGAGAGACCTTGCTTTGCCAAATGTAGACATTAAATGGATTGGTCAGAGAGGGTTAAAGTGGCACCAATTAATGCCTTTGGTGAAAACCTTTCTACATCTCCCACAGCCTAACCTTATTATTGTGCACTGTGGTGGTAATGACCTAGGCACTTTAACTGGGGTAGGTCTGGAAATGCTTATGAAGGACACCTTTGTGCAATTGATGTCGCTTTTTCCACAAACTGCCTTTGTATATTCTAACATATGCCAAAGGCAAAAGTGGAACTGGTCCAACCAATTTTGTCCGCAAATTGACAAAGCAAGGAAGCAAGTCAACAAATCTATTTCTGCTTTCCTCAGAGACTATGGTATGGGTTCTATATACCACAACAACTTGCATTACAACATGCAAGACATTTATAGAGGAGATGGTGTACACTTCACTGATGAAGGCAACAGAGTCTTCCTCTTGAACTTTAGACTCTGCATCGGTACTTACTTGTAGGTACCAAAAAACACACAATGAACACAAGGGCTCTTTTTAGAGCCACCTTATATCTAAACACTTAAATGCAATTTTTTATTATTTTATTTAAAAGTTTTTTTTCGGGTGCGCGCTGGGTGCGCGCACTCGGCGATATTTTTTAAAAAAATATAAATCTTTTTTTTTGCCCTACAAGGTCCTACTGTGACAATGCCTAGTGGGTCAATATCTCCCCACTCTGCCCCCTTTTCAAGTTCTCCCCCTTTGTTTATCACCTCCTCTTTATGCGAGAGACAAAATGGCGGCCGCCGCTTCCTGATTTCCACCGATTCGAATGTTTACTGACATCTAACAACCAATCAGAAGTGCGCTCGCGCACGGCAGGGTGCGCGCACAGGACTTGCTCAGTGCGCGCACGCTGCGCGCTTACAGATATATATATTGATTTAAATGCTAATTTCTCAGGAAATACTGAACAGATTTACACCAAACCTGCAAAAGGCACTTCATGGACCTTATGGCTACCTCTCTGCCAAATTTCACATAATTCTGTTCAGCCGTTCGGGCTGTAGCTGCGACTAAAGTCCCTATGGAAAAATGCATGGGGAAAACGTGTTTTGGGACCCCCCTTTTTTCTCGGCCCCCGCTTGACGAATCCCCCCGAAACTTTCAGGGTAGGAGCTGAGCGGAGCACCCCATTAGTTTTGAAAATTTCGTGAGGATTCGTCAACCGGCGCCAAAGTTATTCAAAATAGAATTTTGAGATTTCCTATGGAAACACGGTCCTAACTGTAACTACCTACTGGTGACCGCCAGTAGGTAATATATATATATATATATATATATATATATATATATATATATATATATATATATATATATATATATATATATATATATATATATATATATATATATATATATATATATATATATATATATTATCTACTGGCGGTCGCCAGTAGATAGTTATAGTTAGGACCACGTTTCCATAGGAAATCCGCAACATTCTATTTGGAATAACTTTGGCGCCGGTCGACGAATCCTCGCGAAATTTTCAAAATAGGTGGGGCGCTATGCTCCGCTCCTACCCTGAAAGTCTCGGGGGGATTCGTCAAGCGGGGGCTGAGAAAAAAGGGGGGTCCCAAAACGCATTTTTCCCATGCATTTTTCCATAGGACCTTTAGACACAGCTACAGACCGAACGGCTGAACAGAGTTACTTGAAATTTGGCAGAGAGGTAGTCTACAGGTCAAGGAAGTGCCTTTTGTAGGTTTGGTGTAAATCTGTTCAGTAGATCCTGAGAAAATAGCCTTTAAATCAATATATATATCTGTGGCAGCTTACGGTGCGCTTACCGTGCGCTTACGGTAAGCTTACCGTACGCGTACGGTGCCGTGCTCGAGCGCGATTCTGATTGGCTGTTAGATCTTAGTAAACATTCGAATCGGTCGAAACCAGGAAGCGGCGGCCGCCATTTTCTATCTCGCACTCTGAGGGGGAGGAGGAAAAACAAAGGCAAAAAACATGTAAAGGAGCTGTTTAGACTGCTCCCAACCACCTAGCCATGATGAAGGTGTCCCCTAAGAACCCACAAGGCAAAAAATTCAATTTTAAATTTTTTTGAAAAATCGCCGATTACGCTTACCGTACGCGTACGGTAAAAAAAATTAAAAAAAAAAAATTAACCACACTCTCCACACCCCGTGTGCAAATGGCGCCCGAAGTGCACCATTTGTGCATGGCATATTAACTTAACTAAAAATTCAAACCTTACCTTTCACAACGAAGCGCATAATATGTCCTCCATGTGCGCACGGTGCGCGAAGCGCATCGAGCGTACATGGCCCATCCAGCGTAACGTGGGCACGCGGTGCGCGTAGCGCACCGCGTGCCCACCGTGCGTGCACGGCACTAACTGCGTAAAGTGGGCGCGCGGTGCGCGAAGTGCACCGCGTGCTCACTGTGCGCGCACGGTGCGCGAAGCGCACCGTGCGCGCACGGAAAGAACTGCGTTAAGTGGGCGCGCACGCCACGAATGGCGTAAAGTAACTTAGCATTTAAAAAACCGTACAAATTCACTGAAAAAACCATAGGTTTCACACACGTTATAGTTAGGAATTAGCATTTAAAAAACCTTGCAAATTCACTGAAAAAACCATAGGTTTTACACATGTTATAGTTAGCTGGACATTTTACTGATAAAAAACCATTGAAATTCCCCCGTTATAGTTAGTGCAGGCAACTATAACTCACGCGACCGCAATCCTCTGCTGATGACATATGTGTCTTTATGAAAAAAAAATATTTGTAATATATGTATAGCTAAAATTTAATGGAAGAAGACATGGGCAAATAAGTGTCTAAATACAGTATTAGCATCAGCAGAAGATTGCGGTCGCGTGAGTTATAGTTGCCTGCACTAACTATAACGGGGGAATTTCAATGGTTTTTTATCAGTAAAATGTCCAGCTAACTATAACATGTGTAAAACCTATGGTTTTTTCAGTGAATATATATATATATATATATATATATATATATATGCCAAGGTGTATTGAAGTATGAGTGGGTGTATGAGTGTCTGAATGGATGATTTAGTAGGTGTGTGACTGACTGTATAAGTGAGTGATTAAACGTGTCTTACTGAATGCAATCACCAATTGTATCTCAAGGAAACGAAAATGAGAACAATCAAGCAAGACGATCCAGATTATAGAGAGGGCTGTATCTATAGTTTTGCAAGGAAATATGATAATGTCAATCCAACTGAGGATAGTGAAAGAGTTAGAGAGGAAAGTGAGGAAGTTATATCTGCTGGTAACAGTTCTATCACATCTATAAGTAGCACTGCTTCTGGAAGCACAGCATCGGAAACCCCTTTAGGCGAGGGATGTTCCGCTTTTCAGAAGGAATTGGCAAAATTACGGTTAAGCAACAGGTTGCATGTAAAAGACGCAAAAAAATCAGGAGAGGGGGAGGAGGTACAAAAGGCAAAACAGCAGAAAAGGTGGGGGTGTCAACCCTCAGGAACAAGAACTAGTATCTGGAATCACTGAGTATAACACTGGAGGCATTGGTGGGGGTAATGTGGATATGGATAAGAATTTGGAAGTTATCAATTAATCTGACAGAAAATTCGATGTTTCTGAGATGAGTTTGTTAAGTAAAGGCTTAAATGTTTGCCCAACACAAAGAGGTGATTTAGTGGACACGGACATTGGCTTATTTAAATTTGTAAGATATTTCAAATTAATAGATTTCTTTTTTGGTCAAAAGCAAGATCCAAGTGTTCATATTTCCGAACAGGCCACTTCATTGCATACCATTGCTGATGTGAGAAATTTACAATATTTATTGTCTATAGTAAATGATGATGTTACAGACATGAGATCCCTTCTGTGTGATTTGAATGTGACAGAGAGCTTGGATATTAACAGTGGTCTAAAACCAAAATCGAAATTCATCCCCTCGACAGCCTATCATTGTAACATTGATTTATTTAATGAAAGGGTGTCCCCTAAATGTCAGCTTATGGACACTCTGACCGATTTTGGTCCACAACCCAGAAATAACATCACTCACGATGAGAGACAGGCTCTCTCGAGGTTGCAAAGAAACACCATTATTGTGATCAGAGAGGCTGACAATGGAGGTAACGCAGTTATCAAGAATAAACTTGATTATATGAATGAGATCACCCACCAGTTAAATGATACCCATTGTTACAAACTGATTAGGGGCAATTCAACTGAGGAACTCACATTACTCATCAATATGAAACTGAGGGAATGGAGGGATGTGACCTTACTATCAGATGAGGAATATCGGTATCTACTGGTAGGGAAAGGAAGAATCCCATGCATTTATAACTGGCCAAGGTCCACAAGGGGGTGTATTTCCTCCAGTGCAACCAATCATTTCTGGTGTGAGATCCCTCACTGAAAGACTTTTGAGTTTGTGGAGATTAGGCTACAAAAACATGTGACAAACTTACCATCGTACATTAAGGACAGTAAAGACATTCTAGTCACATTTAAGGATTTTGCTTGGACTGATGAGCAAAGGTTTGTAACATTCGATGTGACTAGTCTTTACACATGTATACGAAAGGACTTTGGATTGGTGGCAGCTCGTTCTTTTTTGGAGAAGGAGGGGGCTGACCAGTATGAGTACAATTGTATGATACTTGACATGATGGTCATAATCCTCTCTAAAAACTACTTCTTACATGATGGGCACTGGTACCATCAACTGGAGGGGACTGCCATGGGCTCCAGATTTGTTCCCTCTTATACCGGCTGGTATGAGAGGAAGCACGCCTGGGGCAAGGGTACCTTGCCCTGGACAGAACACATTGAGTTTTGGGGAGGTACATTGATGACATTATCTACCTTTGGGCAGGCCCTACAGAAGCACCCACTGAATATTTTTCGTATCTGAATGATAACCCTTACAACATCAGGTTGACTATGCACCATTGTAAGAGTGAGATTCATTTTTTGGATCTTCACTTCTATGTGCGGGTGGGGTCATCCACAACACTATGTATTGCAAAGAGACATCTTGTAATAGTGTCTTATATGCAATAGGTGCACATGCTAAGTCGGTCATTAGGAACGGCAAAATGGTGCGGATATGAAGAAATTGTAGCGAAGATTCTATTGTAAAATCCAATATTTTAGATAGCACCAAACGGTTCAGAGATAGAGGCTATGAAACAAGATCAGTGTTAAATGCACAGAAAAAAGTAGAGCAACTACCCAGAGACACAACACTACTGACCTCACCACGCAACACATGGAGAAAGAAATATGAAAGAGGAGGTTTTCACAGTAAAGTGACTTTCATAACTAATTACTCAATATCTAGCAATAAGATCTTTAAAATATTGAGAAAACACTGGCATCTTCTCATGGATGTCCCAGGGCTCAGTAATTCTATTACCAAAAACCTGTCTGTAATTTTTAGAAGGGGACGCTCACTGAGGGACACACTGTGTCCAAGTTACATAACATCAACTCATTCTAGGGATACTTGGCTACCTTACAAACCTTGTGGCTTCTATGTATGCAATTCATGTATCATCTCTATATTTGGAAAAAATAAGACTATGAGATTTAAATTCAACTCACCACATGAGTATAGTGTGAACCAAATTATCAATTGTAATACACGCTTTGTCATCTATGTAATCGGTTGCAAATGCAACATGATTTACATAGGTAGTACATCACGTTGCTTAAAAACTTGTATACAGGAACATCGGAGAGCCCTTAAGAATGTGGATACCTATACCCTATGACAGAACACTATAGCTTATTTCATCCAAATGACACCAGCTTTTGGTTCTTGAGCATTGAGCATATTGTTGAAAACCCCGGGGCGGCGACAGAGAAATACGCTTGAGGCAGAGTGAGGCTATTTCATTATTTTTTGGGCCTACTATCTGAGTTTTGATGCCTGGTTCTGTCATTGTCTCTTTACAAGACTCACATTGATGCATTACTCGATGTCCTTATGATGCAATGTTCTCTTACTTATTTACCTTGAAATAGAGACCCTTCCTTGGATCTATATAGGGATCTACGTATGGATCTGATAATAATTCTTCAGTTTACAACCAAACTATATGCAATTCAATGATTGCTTTTACCACTGCTTCGTCTTGAATGCATTGACTTTTCTGTACTGTAGTTGCAGTCAGATTTTCTGCGATCAGAATTTGCTGCTTGTTTGCTCAGGCTTATTTCATTCTTTTCTTTTTGGCACCTATGAAATATATGATTTACAAAGATATATTTTCCTACTTCTTTCCTTCTACCCATGGATTGTTATTTTTATCCATGTCGTTTCGCTTACACATCGGATATGAGCTTATGGAGACTTTTAGCACAATGTCCGGTGAGTGGTTACACTGCACTAGGATTCATTTTGAGATGACCGATGTTGTTTCAGTCTGATTCCCACTTTTTTAGACATAGGTTGTTAGTGATTTCATTTCTGGGTTTTTTTCGTGTGTGTTTGTAATTACAAATATCATTTGCGGTATCATTTAGGTGAATTATGGTTATTTAAACGTCAAACATGGTCGCCTTATGCTTTGAATAGATATTAGCTTCAATCCCCTTCTTTTTTTTATTTTTCTTTATACAATCACTTATTATTTTGTTTTACCGGCTTTACTTTTCTGATTTTCTTTAAGCCCCGTTTTTTTTTACAGCCCCACTCTGATAGACGACTAGGTCGATCAAAGATGGCGTTTACCTTGTTTACTCTTCCATCAGTAGAGGAGGAGTTCAGTCAGCAGTCTGATAGCTGTGTCATTGGTGACCAAACAGAATATGGCAGTCCATGTCGAGCTCCAAGGTGAGTGTCGCACAGTGCATCGAGGGACAGTGGTAGGTGATGATGCAGAGGGCAGAACCAAGCAGAAACAGGCCATATGGTGGAGATAAATGCTACCGCTTCCTTCTGAACAATTGATGGACAGAATGCAGAACAATGTCATACATTCACCCCAGTACAGAGATCTGGGCCTAAATCCATCGTTTTTTTGCTCACCATGCCATTCCAGTTTGGACCCAGCCATATGCAAATCAGTACAATTCACATTGCCCTTATTTGGACATAGAAATCGGCCCTTATTTAGACATTGTCTGTACAAACCAAATACAGGCATGGCCATCTACATCCGATCATCCACGTCACAACAAATTCTTGGAAAACCAGACCTTTAAACCTTTAGGAACTTCCCTCAGCTTGAATATTGATTTCTCCAAGAACTCATTAAGTATGCATGAACATCTATTCCTTAGGGGTTCATTCATGACGTTCCTCTGCCCGACTTTTACGTCCATACTGGCATTCTTAGACACCTTCAAGGTATAAATATACCAGCACTTGCCCTGGCAAATTGCGGTTCCTGGAGGATTCGATTCAACCCTGACTACGCGGTTCGCCACGGCAAGTTCGGAAGGAGATCGAGATCCAGCCTGATGCACTGACCTGACGCTGTCATCTTCCTCGCAGAGAATCCAGCTCCAGTGCTCTCTGACTTCCCTTGCGGGGGGTTAGACTATCGAGTCCAGAAAAGAGATTCCAACCTCTCTCATTCTAAGGTATAGAGCTGACTAGAACTTAGAGAAACTTTTGGCAACTCTTGGCTAAACTAAAATATAGCTAGCTATACTTTAGAAATGGCACCTACTTCAAACCTTGTACTGCACTTAGGTTAGGTACACTGGGGTAGAAGTAATTAAGTTTAATATACTCGATAGAGACATACTGACCTTAGTCCTATGTCAAGTCTATAGTGTATGTTATTCCAATGCACAGAGCCTATCAGGGATATAGGAACTACACTACATGGCTCCCAACGGTTTGGTAAGGCACTAATTTAAGGCTAGATACTGAAGTAACTCAGTCGTGCTTTTCTCAGAGACCCTCTACTTATAAAACTCCATAAGACGTCTGGAGTGGGTAGGGATAATATCCGCCATAGCTGAGTAGGACGAAAGTCCTATGTATTAGCTGTTTGGTTTTGTTCAACGTTGAAGGATACAGTGTTCCAAAATATTGTGCACCTTATCTTTGTTTCCTTGAAACTTGCTCTGAAACTTTCATTAAACAATGACCGAAAACGGCACAAACACCGATACTGGTTGAACTGTGGCTGACCAAGTCACAGCAGCTTTTAATCGTACAGGTTTTCAAGAAACCGACGAGGATGCTATAAACATCCCACCAAATGTAAGGAGAGCCATCACTCTAAAACTTATAAAACATGGTCTGACACCAAGAGGTGGTAGAGCAGTTTTCGTGATAGAGGCACATGAATCTCACCAGACAGAGGTATTCTATTCATGGATAGTATTTCCAGAATCAAATCCAGTAACACATTTGTTTCACTTCTACAAAGAAAATGATCCACCTGAGGAATATATTCCTTTTGAGGATATCGAAATTCCACTCACATACCAGGAGCATGAGCTCTGGTTTAAAGGCGCCCTAAAACATTACAATCAAATTACCAGGCTCGGTCCACTAGGTAGACCAGGAGCAACATGGCCGATTTTAGCCGGCTACACACCTCATCCTGACATTGAAGAAATGCCAGATGTGAATCTACTAGATCAACTCAAGGAGCTAATAAAAATGTATAGACAATTGGTTCAATATGTCATGCAGACTTTCACAGTCCAACCACCATTAACCATTCAAAATCTAGCCCCTCATCAGGGGAATACACTAAAAATCACTCCACAGACTTTACACGCAGTCATGGGTAAAATGCAGACAAAACGTGAACAATTCCATTCTGGATAGCTAAAAAAATTACTCAAATCGAAGCAGTATTTCCTAATACCAGCCCTTATGAGAAACACAGAATTCTAACAATCTGTTTACCAATGGGGATCACACCACATCTGGAAGACTGCACCACTTGGGGCACAGTCTTTGCTGCAATCTACACAATAACACATGGTGTTCCGTCCATGGCGGTAATACCTGATGTCCTGAAACAAATTCAAAATGAATATGTGGCATAGCCTGCTCTGAATTTAGGTATGAAGTTACTGAAAAATTTCGACCAGATCTCAACAATAAAATTATCTAATATTATGGTTTAAATATTTTTATTGCAGTGTTGACATAACTAGAAGCATGTACTAGCTCCCCTACAGGCTAAAACACAAGCCCCTACCGGGCCAGTCAGCTTCATGACTCTCGTAGGCATCATGCACCGGAGCTGCGCAATACCATGCTCTGACCCCGCTTCTTATACATTCCACACATAACAAACCCAATCCCCCCAAACAAGCTAAACCCCCCCCCCCCGGGACCCTCCCCCACCCCTCCCCGTGCTCCGCGTCGTTACCCACCTCCCATTGCACTGCTAGTGCCCTCCTTCCTCCAAGGGTTCCGCTATGCGCAGCAATCTCAAGTATCTGGGGCAAGTGACTTCCCTAAATTCAATGGCCAAAATCGACAGGAAGGGCCGCCACAACTCTCCAAATGTCTCCCCCTCCCCCTTCATAGACAGCACCAGTTTTTCCATACCCAAGACGTACCACAGACGATACAACCACCCCGTAAAAGTCGGCCCCTGAGGAGTGCCCCAGTGACTGAGAATATTCTGGACAGCAGACCCCAGTGCAATAGCCATCAGGCGACCTCTGCGGGACCGCAGCGGATAAGTCAAGGGGTTGGGCAGACCAAGAAGCACATATGCCGGTAAGCGTGGTATCTCCGTCTCAAAATGCTTGTCAATTTCATCTAACACTTGCTGCCAGTAGGATCTGAGCTGGGCACATTCCCACAAGACATGGATGAGACTACCCACCCCTCCACAACCCCTCCAGCATCTTGCCTCCCGCGCCAGATCCATCTGGTGCAATCGCTCCGGGGTATAATACCAGTACGTCACAATCTTAGTGAGAGTTTCCGTGAGCCCCATATGATATGCAGAATGTCTCGCCCTGTAATATATATCCTCCCACTCCTTCTGGCTCAGAATTCTCCCCAATTCTCGGTCCCATCTATTCCTGCTAGGGTTATAGGAGTGTGTGTATAAGATCTGCAATTGCTTATATAAATCAGAAATGAGATGTTTATCAGTTGTGCGTGTAATGAGCCACCGCTCATAGGCAGTGAGGCGCCGCTCTGCCCCAGAGCGTACTTGTGGCTGAAGTGCCCAATGTCTCACTTGCAGATAGCGCAATCTCTCCTTCTCCTGCAACCCAAAAACCTCCCGCAGCTGGGCAAACGAGTGTACCCCCCCCCCTCCCCTCCATAAACATGGCAAAGGGACCGGCAACCCGCCTCCCTCCACCCTGCAAAAGCGGCCTCCTCCAGTCCAGGAGTGAAATCAGGATTGCCCATCAGCGGGGTAAGTGGGGACGGAAAGGTGGTCAACTCATGCAGAAGATTAGTGGCGTCCCAAACCTCTAGGGGGACCCGTGTGATATAAGAGGCATATAAATTCGGGGGTCTATGGGGCTTGCGTAGGAAGGGGATCTCCTGCACAGGGCGCGCTGCGATAGCCTGGTCTTGGAACAGCCAATGTTTCTCCGATTCCCATTTGCTCCATTCTACCAAATGTCGCAATTGAGCAGCTTGGAAATAGAGTTGTAGGTCCGGCATCCCAAGACCCCCCGTCTCCGGGCTCAGCATCGTCAGCGCCCGCCGCATACGCGGCTTCCGCCCCCCCCCAAATGAAGCGGGACAGCTCCGACTGCATTGCCTTGATCCAACCCGTCGGCGGGCGGAGAGGTATAGTACGAAAGAGGTAAAGGATCTGTGGGAGGACGGTCATCTTTACCGCTGCAGTCCTGCCCAACCAGGAAAGGGGGCAATACCGCCATCTATCAATCTGACGACGGATTCTATCGCGCAGGAGCCTATAATTGATGTCCACCACCGCGGGCAGCGATGGGGCCAATTGAATCCCCAGGTAGGAGACAGCAGTAGTCGCCCAGCTAATGGGAAGGCAGGTCTGTAATCTCGCCCGAGTAGTACTGGACAGCGATAGGTCCAGAGCCACGGACTTCTCCGCATTTACCTTAAACCCGGCCGCACAAGCAAACCCCTGCAGCTCCTCCCAGGATGCCGGGAGGGCCGACAGTGGGTCAGACAAGGACAGCAGCACATCATCCGCATATAAGCTTATCGTGTGAACATAACCCCCGAACCGGATCCCCGCCACCTCTGGGTTTGTCGCAGCCTCTGTGCCAAGGGCTCCATATAAAGGGCAAAAAGAAGGAGGGACAGGGGACATCCCTGCCTCGTGCCTCTCTCAATTCTAAGTCTGGTGGACGTGAAACCATTCACTCTGACCACCGCCGTAGGAGACCTATAACAATTAAGGATGTGCGTGCGAAACCGCGCCCCCAAACCCGCCCTCTCCAACACCTGTTCCAGGAAAGGCCAGTGCACGCGGTCAAACGCTTTTTCAGCGTCAATGGCCAACATCATAAATTCCCCCGGAACCCTGGTAGCCTTTTCGATAAGGTGCAGGATTTGTTTCGTGTTGTCTGCCGTTTGGCGTTCGGGAATAAAACCCCGCCTGGTCCGGATCGACCAGAAGTGGCATCTGGGGGCCAAGGCGGGAAGCCAGGATCCCGGTGTATAACTTAAAATCCAAATTAAGGAGGGAGATTGGGCGGTAAGATCCGCGGCGCGCACCGTCCTTCCCAGGTTTTGGGATGACTGTAATCGAGGCCTCCAGGAGTTCGCCGGGAATAGCTCCCTGAGCGGCAAAAGAATTAAACAGCCGGGTGAGGATCGGGGCCAGCTGGGGGCAAAACTTCTTGTAGAAGGTAGCCGAAAAGCCGTCGGGCCCCGGGGCCTTACCAACCTTAAGCCGGGAAATGGCAGAGATGACTTCCTCCAGCTGAATACCCCTATCTAAATGATCTGCTTGCGCCTTAGTGAGAGCCGGTAGCATGACCGAATCTAAAAAAGCCGACCCGTCCTGACTGTCTAAGGGGGCCTCCACGTACAGCTTCTCATAGAACTCCCGAAATGACTCTGCTATATCCCCGTCCTCTGTCACCTCCTCCCCGTCCGCCCGAGCGATCAACTTAACTCCCTGACGTTGACGGATCTCACGGAGCTTGTGAGCCAACAGGCGGCCGCATTTGTCCCCCCCATGCGTAATAGGCGTGCCGTAACCGCAGTACCGCAAACTCTGCCCTATCCTGATACAGGGCTGTGAGCTGTTGGTGAGCCGCCTTCAGCTGCCGCCAGACTCTCGGAGCTCCCGTCCGTTGATGTATACGCTCCAATTCCCTTACTTGTTGCGTAAGCTCGCACCGTTTGCTTTCCCGCTCCTTATTGTCCGCCGCCGAGATGGAGATGAACTCCCCCCTCAGTACCGCCTTCATCGCCGACCACTGCGTAGCGGGCGTGGTGTCCGAGTTATCATTGTGTTTGAGGAAATCCCGAATCTGAAGCTGTATTTTCTGGAGCACCGCCTCCCGGTGCAGCAGGGCGTCCCGCAGACGCCAAACCCTAGAGGGACGCCCTACAGGCGGGATGGTGAAAATCGCGGTCACCGGGGCGTGGTCCGACAGAGACGCCATGCCTATCTCCACTGCCGTAGAGATCGTTCTCGCCGACGAGGAGACCAAGAAATGGTCTAGTCTGGCATACGTCTTATGCGCGTTAGAGTAAAAAGTATACTCCCTATTCCGTAGATGTAGACTACGCCATAAATCACAAAACCCCAACTCCTTCAGGTATAGGAGCCCCTCTTTGGAGATCGCCCCAGTCTGATGAGAGCGCTGGCAGGATCGATCCTGGGTATTATCAAAAACCAGATTCAGGTCCCCCCCGATGACGACATTACGATCAGGTGTAGTCGCGGCCTCCGAAATTGCCGTCCGCAAAAATCGTTCCGCTCCCTCATTCGGAGCATACACCGACCCAACCGTGAACATAGCACCCCCCAGAGCAAAGCGATAGATCAACAACCGTCCCCTGATCTCCGCCACCTTGTGCAGTACCTCCCCCTGAAACCGCTGCGCAACCAGGATCGCCACCCCCACTGCTTTGGACGGTCCCGAGGAGAAGAATTGTGTGGGAAACTTTCTAGACCGAAGCCGATGACAGTCCCGCCCGATAAGGTCTGTTTCCTGCAACAAGCACAAATCCGCGCGTGAGTTTTCCAAGCAAGATAAAACGGCCCTTCGCTTTACAGGATTGTTAAGACCCCGAACATTCAGGGTCAGTATCTTAAGCGTGGTGGGTGGCATATTATGTAACCCCTAGACTGTTCTGACCCTGTGTGTTGTCCCATGCCGCAGCGCAAAGGCCTCTGCCGTGTGAGCCTATCAGGCACCGAAGGGCACTCGGGAGCCCCCCCTTAGTGAAGGAATGGTTGACGCGGAGCACCCTCCCCCCCTCCCCTACGCCAGACCCCCCCAACCCAAACAACCCAACTGTAGAACTACTTAGAACAAAAGGTCCATCATTCGTCCATGATCGGTAGTATGACATTGGGATATATCCACCAAAAAGTGGAAAGAAGCCCTCCCTCCCGCCCAGGTCTGGGTCCACAATGCCAAGTCACTCAGATACCTTGCGTATTCAGTTCAGCCGTTGGTAGTACCCGAAAGGTCCGAGGAGACGGCCTCCAGCGCCGACTGGCGACCCCGTGATATCTCAGCCGCCGGCGGTTTCTTGGACCGGCGTTTACACCCCTGTTGACACCAGCGAGGCCCAGAACTCCCTCCCCCACCCGGGGGGGACTCTGCTGCGCCTGCCTCCTCCGGGAGCTCCACCTCCAGCAACTTGCAAGCCTCCGACAGAGAGCGCAGCTGGTAGAGTTTGTCCTCTTTCCGAAACACTCAGCGAAAGGGGTGACCCCAGCTGTAGGGAATGTTGTTCTGCTGCAGATGTGTCGTAACAGGCCTAAAGAGATGCCGCTTCTGCAGCGTAAGGGCAGATAAGTCTTGATACAACACCGGGTTGTGGCCCCGAAACTGCAAGGGGTGCATCTTTCTCGCCTTTTGCATTATCAGCTCCTTGGTGCGGAAATCCTGTACACATACCAGAATGTCCGACAGGGGGGAGGACGGAGCCCTGGGGGGTCCCGCCCTATGTGCCCGGTCTATCACCAACTCCGTGTCCAGGGGACGCTCCAAAATATGATTAAAGAGTTCCCTCACGTAGGCAAAGAGGTCCTTTGAGGTATCATCCACCTGCACCCCCCTAACCCGGATGTTATGGCGATGAGAGCGGTTCTCCATATCCTCAAGGTGGCCCTGTAGGTCCACTTGCTGGTCATGCAAGCGGATGATCTCTTGCTGCAGTGTCGCGACTTCCTCGTCTCTCCCATCACTCTTACCCTCCAGCTCCGCGACCCGCTCCCCGATGCCGTCCACATCGCGGCGGACCTCCTTGAGTTCCGACTGAAACTCTTGCTTAAAGGACTGTATGTCCGCCCGCAGCGCCGCGAACATTGATTCCATAAAAGCCTTAGTAATGGGCTCGGCCCCCCCATCATCCAGGGCCTCCCCTCCCGAGCTCCCGGGATCCGAGGCCGCAGGCATCTTCCCCTTCGCCCCCTTGGCGAACAAGTCTGTAATGGATTTATCCTGCCTCTTCCGCTGGGTAGACATCGCTCCGCTCTCCAATCCCCCGGCAGTCTCGTGAGGGCCCCCTCTGCTCCTCTTCCGATGGGCAGCCGCCGCGCCCCAAGCCTCACCGCCGCCACCACAAGCACACCCTCAGCAGCCAGGAACGATCTCCTGCTCCCCCGTGCGCGCCAAGTGCTCCTTTTTCTCCACACAGGCTGCCAGCGCACCCCGGCTGTCGCAGTCTGCCAGATGCACACAAGGCGCCCGTCTCTTCTGTCCGGCGCGGGGCCCGTCACCTCCTGCAGCAACCCCGGCCCAGCAGCCGCGGTGTGCACCTCACCACTCCCCGCTGATCTCGACGTCCACTATCCCAGGGGGGGGGCCCGAGGCGGGGCCCCGCCGTGCTCCGCTGTGCTCCGCTGTGCTCCCCTCGAGCTTGGCCTCTAAGCGCCCAGCCGTTGCTCCACATACCAGGTGCCCCTCCACTCGGGCCTCCGACACTGCTCTGGACGGTCCCGGCCTCCGGTGGTGCAGCTCCCCGGCAGGCAGGCTCCGACTCCGACCCCCAGGCCTCACGTCCAGGAGGCTCAGGCCGCTATGCACCGCTCCCCACCATGGTCCGGACCAGAGCGGCGCCCCCGCCGGCCCGACCCGCCGGCACTGCTCGCTCTCCCGGGCCTCTACGCCTCCTGCCGCTCCTCACCTCCCATGTCGCCTCGGTGCAGTGTGCGCTGGGGGGAGGGAAATGTGGAGCCGCCCTCGCCTCATCGGGATCCCACGACAGTCTCCACTGCACGCCGCGAGCCTCGGATCTCTGCGCCTCCCCCGGCCGGCCAAGATGGCGGGCCGGGCTCCTCCTCAGCTCCGGCGTCACTCCGCCGATTCCGAGGACTTTCGCCGCAATCTCGACGGCCCCCCAGGAGCGCGGCCGATCACCACTCCGGAGGCCAGGGGTCCTCTCGCTGTTTCTTCACCCTTCGTTCTCTGCCTCGGGCCGCCTCAGCCGCACGGCTACAGGGCTCGCTCTCGCCGCCTCTCTCCTCTCGCCTCCTCGTCCACTCCGGATCGCCGACCTTCGCTCAGCCGCCCCGGACCCCTTTCTCAAGGGTCCGTGTGTGCCGCCCAAGGTTCTAAGATGCTGTGGTCGGCCTTACGGCCGGTGCTGGTTCCGACCTCGGCGGGAGCTCCGGAGCAGGACGACTGCTCACACCGCCATCTTGGCTCCTCCCAAAATTATCTAATATTAAAGGAGAAGCAGCATCAGTGGCAATCCGCCAGAAATTAAGGGAATTTGATGTAACAGAACAACCACAAGAACTGGCCAGAATAATTGAAAAATCCTATGAAGAATTAGGCAGAGACAGTTTGGGGGGAAACCAGTAAAACCACACCTCTCTGAAAGTCCTGATAAGGTCTTTCCTAAAAACACTCCTACCTCTTCTAAAAAGAACTGGGAAAATAGCAAACAGAATTCCAAAGAGAAGCGTTCTCATTCCAGAGGCAGGTCTCCTCCACAGAAGGAGCCCTCTGAAAGGAGGTACAACCTCAGGAATAGGGATAATTTGAGAAAACCTGACAGATATCAAGATAATGATATACGTCCCTCTCGTACCTATCAGATATCGTCACAGACATCCGAAAGAAGAGGATGGTCAGAAAACAAGGATGAACGCGGGAAGTCCAAAGACGATCAACACGTTCAGAAAAATAAAGCAAAACCTAAATTCTCCAAGAAAAAGGTAGCAGGTTTGAAGATCAGACATGCCGAGAATACTGAGAACCCAACTCAAGAACGGAGAATAGGCCCAGACCATGCTGGACAGTGCAGCAGAAGTTAGAATAGCTCGCCAGAACCTGAAGGCACTTCTGCAGACAGTGGACTTGAATGAAGACCTACAAGTTGAGACTGTAGACACCAGGGTTAGTTCTCCACATAGGTTATATGAAATAACACTCCGGATGGAGGGAGCCATACCAAGAAAAGTGAAAGCACTCTTTTGGGAGCATCTTTCAAAGGGTTATGATATACTTCTAGCAGAACAGGACTGGCCACCAGAGTTTGTCAGGGAGTGCCCACATGGCGAGGACATCATCATGCCTGCCATCTCCAACCATGTTCCAGTTCATTTAAAATATACATTAGCCAGGAAATGGGCAGTAGCCCAAGCCCCAGCACTGTATAAAAATCATGTAGGATGGGATGAGCACTCACCTCACCATAAAATCCAGTTAAAAAATCAACCGACTGCACAAAGGCAGTACCCAGTTAAGCAAGAAGCTAAAAAACGGGTCAGGGAGATTTTAGATCAACTTGAATATCAGGGGGTGATTGAAACATGCACCTCATCAATGAACACTCCTTTGTTTCCTGTCTCCAAACCAGCCAATACATATTGTCTAGTTTTGGATTACAGACACTTACTTTCTTGTTGCAAAACATTTGCAGTGCAAAATGCACATAGTGCAGCATTAATGAATAACATTGTGCGTAAAAAATATAAAACCACATTAGACATTTCAAATGGTTTCTTTTGTCAAAATATTGCAACAGAAAGCAGATATTTCACCGCTTTCTCAATAATGGGGACCCAGCATCAATTTTGTCGACTGCCCCAGGGATTCAAAAACAGCCTGGGGTTATTCTCAGCAAGGGTAACAGAGTTACTACAAACCTATGATGACGAGGCATTGTCATATGTCGATGATATATATCTGACAGACGATGACCTGGATAGGCACTTGAACAGGGTGAGCACCATAATATTGGGTTTCGCTTCAGAGGGTTACAAATTCAACTTTAAAAAGTCAAGAATTGCCCACCTCAACGTCCTGTTCCTAGGATATGAACTATCAAGTGAAGGCAAAAGCCTGGCAGACAACTTTTTAGAAAAGTGTGCGCTGCTCCAACCGCCAAAAACACTGAAAAATTAACAGTCGATTCTAGGTTTCCTGAATTTTGGAAGAACTTACATTTTAAATTACGCAGAAAGGGTTAAACCTCTCTATGAATTAATCAAAACTGATTTTAAAATCACACATTGGATACAAAAACACACAGAAAATTTGCGTTCACTCCAAACAGACATGTTAGCTATGAAATACTTGTAAACACGCGTAAACGTACGCTACTTAGTGATCCGAATAATTCCGGGTCAAGGTGAAAAAGTGCCAACTGCATACAAATCCCACTTGTATACACAAGCAGAAATGAAATTCACTTCTACAGAAAAAATTCTGACAGCGGGTGAAACCGCTGTAGCAAAAGAAAGAGCCCTAGCACAGGGGAAACGCATTATGGTTGTGACTCCTGTACCAGCCCTACAGACAGTTACAAAGGCTAGCATTCCAAATGCAAAAGCTTTACATCCAAGATGGATAAAATGGGTTAATTCTCTTGCTGCAACTGATGTTGAATACGTTTTTGATCCATATTTAAAAACACAAGCATTCCTGCAATATGAACACGAATGTCCTCTGCCTATTGAAATTCTCCCTCTTGACCAGTATGAATGTATAATTTATACTGACGGATCTACACAGCCCGCTACGAGGAGTAAACAAGCTTACAGTGCAGCGTGTGCTACCGTTAAAGGTCGCATGCGAGATGACAAATTCTGACCAATGGTCACAAAAATGCAATCTCTAGGAGATTGTACAGCTCAGCGAGCTGAACTACAAGCATTTAAGATGGCACTTGAAAATACAGATCGCGAATTCCCCACACTGATAGTATGCGATTCTTTTTACTGTGTTCAATCTTACAATGAATATTTACAGAATTGGATTCAAAATGGCTTCAAAGATGCAAAAGGTGGCACAATCAAGCACAAATTGCTTTGGGAACAAGTAGTTCAGTTGCGAAACGGACTACAGAAGACTCACGTGATACACACGCTGAGTCACCAACGTGATGGCGTTCACGTTGAAGGGAATTCATTGGCTGATGAAGCCGCGAAAGGGGCTGTGCAAACGGCTTCGGTAGCTGCAATTACTCGTTCGAAAACAAAAATAGACAGCGAAATATTGCTGGCTGTCAATGCATCAAGCAAAGGCAGCAGTGCGGCATTACCTAAAAAGTTTCCACTCAAATACTCATATATAATTGATGCGAATGGCGTTCCGTTTGCTCGAATCCCTGGAGTGGGGGATAGAGTAATTCCAAACAGGGAACGTAGAGCAGCTTTGATTTACGAAGCGCATCTGGGAGAGGGTCTGATACATCAGGGGATCTCAAAGACAATTTTAGAGTTAAAAGAGATGTACTGGTGGCCAGGGATGAATACTCTCATTCACATCTTCATTAATAACTGTATAGCATGCAATAGAGATCGCAGTACAGAACGCCACCAGACACCTGACTACAACGTAGCCAGCCCAGTTCAGATACCATTGTTAGACAGCATTAGACTAACTATATGCATGCGTCCTCGTGGACGAATGCAATGCCAGAAACACTAAGTCTAGGTTCCTATGAATGTGGCCTCAGCGCTCGGCTGACGCTCGAACTGTTATAAAAGATTTGCGAGTCTTTATCGGCACATACGCAATAGGCACACTACATTCTGACCAGGGTCCTGCGTTTAGCTCTAGGGCTTACAAAGAAGCCATGGCCAGTCTGGGCATAGCATTGCGGTATTCTTCTCCATTCCATCCTGAGGGAAATTATGTTGTGGAAAGAAAAAACCGGGACATAAAGCAGCCTATAGCAGCTAGGGTATTAGATTCGGGTGATGGGTGGGTCAAACATTTATATGGGGTCCAGCGCGCAATAAACAACTTGCCAAGAAGTACTCTGGGGGCTGTCACTCCATATGAGGTCCTGTTTGGGACTAGAATGTTGGTTCTGGACTTAGATATGAAAGGCACAGTGGTGGAAAACAAACAATTTGATATCAAAGATCGTTTGGCTGTTTTACAGGACTTAAAAGAACTTAGACGCAACAAAGCAACGTGGTCCTGAAGCCAACCACCACTGAGAAAAATCTGGCCGTCCTAGCAAGGCCTGTCTGGATCCCAAAGCTTAGGGATGTAGTCAGAGAAAAGATTGCGGATAAGAAGGAATTTGGGCCTTCATACAGACAACCAGTACCTGTCCTAGCAATCCACGGATCAAGAACAGTACTTTTGCCGCCCCTTGCTGGTAAAAAGGAGAAAAGATTTGTGTCAATCGACCTGATCAAACCACACTATGTGGCCGATACTGAACAGTAGGCCAAGTGGACTCCGCCAATGTAGCAGACGCACTCCTCTAGCTACAATCCAAGAGGTTCAAACTGAGAGGCTCATCACCTTTGAAGATTCAACAGTAAGAAATAGAGGACTAAGCAACAATGCTATGGACCTTGTACCTCTTGAGACCCAAATAACAGTTTGTCCAGATACACCTGTTTACAACGAAGTAACAAGTGATCAACTGGTTCCAGCAATTTCATCAAATACTGATGCAATTCCAACCATTGACAGAACTGCTTCTGGCTATTTCATGAACTTTGATACGTTTTCTGAGGATCCCAGCGAGCCTGAAACAACGCCAGTACAAAGAACTTTCAAAGAACAAGCAGCAGACTTTTTTCATCTACTGGAAAACACTTATCTGGTTTCACCATGGATTGAAGTATGGATTGTTTTGGGAATATTCTTCTTTCTACTTTGGTTAGCTCTGGTAATAACTCTGGGTATGCTGATTAATGGAAGATATATTTAACTGGACACAGCAAGTAAAAGAGTGAACTTACTTCTCCAGCCACACAAATCATCCCATCGTGAAGCAAGAGACTTGTCAGCAGTGAACATCACAGCGATTCCTACCCCTGATGGTATAGTTTGGGACAAAACCGAATATGACATTTTTGGCCCGTCTGAGCTTTTGAAGATTCCACATTTATTTAAAATTTAATTAAGTGACTTTGTTACCTCCAGTACCTTTTCTGATGATTGGGACTTCGAGACTGTTAATAATATGATGTCTGATCTAGAGATGTCAACTGCATTCACTAATAATGAATATTTACAAGGTTCATCAGACTATGAACAACTGTATTGTTATAACCACTATGGTCATCATTTCTTGCATAAATCTGCAACACCTAGAAATGTATTTATGTATAACCAATGGGAACATTGTCCTACGCCACCAAAGGGTAGCTCGAAAACATTTGCAATGAAATTTCCATATTTTTCAGGGTTTAATATCTCTAATGCAGAGGCATTTTACTTTAAGAATGTCAATAAGTTAGGGTGGAAAAATATGTTAACGATTACCAAACAGATTTATTCTACAGCCTTTATTGCCCAACTGTCTAGACAGGGTTATGACATTTGGAAAGACAACATTGAGACGAAAACTGTCTGGGGTACTAAAGATTGGCAAGTACAGGAAATAGAAGCTTTGTTTAGAGACTGTATCATCCCTGAGCAAATTATGTTTTTGAACAACACTATACAACAAACATCATGCCTTGGAATAGCCAAGATAAAAGACATGAACACTCCGTCTATACCTGCACCTACAAGTGAAATCACTACACAGGGGGAGGTCGTACCTACATACTATTTTGAAAAATAACAGATCAGATCCTGAATGGAAAAAATGGTTGCTGGCCCTTAGACACAAACAACTGTCAAGATAGATTCCTGAACAAAACACAAGGTTTTACCTTTCATAGGCCAGACCCACGTTATGTCCAAAGACTGCATCCGGGGGTAGTAACAACTTACAGTGTAGGGAAACTTTGCCTTGATTGGCTACAGAAAGCTACACTAGAGGATGTAAAACAACACTTAACTTTACTTCAAGAAGGCGCAGACCTTAGGGAATTTTTGCTTGGACCAAGAAAACCGCGTCAAAAACGTTTCATATATGCCGGTATCTACGCTGCTTATACTGAAGCATGCGAGGTCACCCAAGCAGAGACTGCAAAACGAATACGAGAAATTGATCGTATTAATTTAGAGAAATCTCTCTCTGTAGTAGACAATGGGTTAACGACTCTGTCGTCCAGGATATATTCTTTGGACAGCATTGTATCCTCTGTCATAGACATCATTGAACAAGACTTGGTCATGTTGCAACATGGTCAGTCGCAGCTACGTTCTATCATGCTATTAGGCTGGACGCTTCAAAACCTGCGTTCTGGCTATGTGCCTTGGCATTTAATCAATACTACTTCACTGTTTGCAGAATTCAATCTCACTGATAGACAGATAAAACTGGCACAAAGGGGAGCAGACTATACGGTGCTGAGCATTGAAAAACTGAAGAAATGACCATTCACAGTGGCAGAAAAACCAGCCACTGAGTGGATCATACATGGTAAGATTACTCTGCCTGTTACGACTTTCCATTTTCAGTATTGCCTAAAAAATATACCAGCAGGCAAATATAAAATGTTGGGTAAAGAATACATCAAGACATCCTGGGATTTACCTTACACACACAGATGTTGGAGTGGGGGACGTGAAGTGTTTCTTAGCGGTGAAAACTGTGAACACGCACTAAGCCGTTCTCTCCTTTGTCAGGGTATTAATTTACACGGGGCCAGTGATGGTTCCACTACAAAGTTATCCTGCCACCTGCACGGTTCATCGGCAGCTGTGATTAATCCAATCTTTGGTCAACTTTCAAATGGGAGTTACATTATGTTGAATGATCACAGCTGCTGTGGCATGCTGCCAGGTATCCCATATCTAGTAACGGTTACATCCAGGGTCACTTGCTGTATGCAAGTCTTGTTTCCCCAAATAGACATAGTCAGGGAGTCGCCTTTATGGCCTTCACTGAATATCTCTTCTATACGAATTGATACTCTAAGAAGAATGAAAGCCATTCTTTTACAAAAAATTGTGCCTTTGACCTCTGCCAAAGAAACCTATGATCTCCAAGTCACGAGATACATAACCTTTTGTATACAAACTGCCCTGTGCATTTCTCAGAAATGTTAGGTCGTATCTTAAACATGTCTGATACGAGCGGTATTGTACATGTATTTAAGAATGTGTGTGCAGGACTGTTAGCACCTTTTCAAGCAGTCCTCGCAATTTTTCCAAACTTTGTGCACTCTGTGTTTGGCGGACAGCCGCTCCTTTTAGCACTCGTTGCAGGGATACTATTTTTGCTCCTACTGCTGCAATATGGTAAGCCAAATCACCAGCAACACCCAGTTCACCATGGAAAGAACTCTATTGAAGATGAAGTGTCGTGAGCGCATCATCCATATTCGGGGTTTACCTCGTCTACGAGAATTAAACACCACTTGGTTTCTGTCATTCAGACCAGTCTGGCAAGGTTGTATCTTACCTGTTCTACGCTGCCTGATTTGCGGTGAAGAATGCATGCTGGACATTTGTCGGACACGCCCATCAGTCATGCCTACGGATATCGATATTCTGCTGGACCCGATAACAGCCCATGCTATGTGTTGTCCCCAGCGGTTACCAATCATGATGGCGGCATTCATTGAGATCTCACAGACGCGACATGCTACTGCTGAGGAAACACCAGGCGCACAGGTAACATCCAATCCGTACATTGCTGATGCTTCCCATGCTGAAGGCGATAGTTCGCATCTATGTGCTGATGATCTTCTACACAAGGTATTCCAATTCTCACCCACAACCGTAGATGACTTGTTGTCTACAGGATTAGAACATTTTATGTTTTCTCCATCCCCACACACTGACTTTTGATTCAAGCACACAGTGTTTCGGAGAGACTCTGAATTTGTCCTTCATTCTTTTTCAAACGTAATACTGACTTTGGAACTTTTTCTATGATTATATATCTTTTTTTTTCCCTTTCCCTGTCCCAAAATTGCATTTTTCATTTTTTGGCACAGGAATCTGCTTATAGTAGAACTATAGAGAACAGGATTCTTTGATAATACTTCCAGGGACAGTATGCCACCTTGTCATGAATAACAATTTGACTTGTGTAACCTGATATCAAATGGTTTCGGCCCCTTTTTCCTTCTGTATTTACAAGCCATTTCATCACATGTATATATTTTGGTTCATTCCTTTAGCATTCCAATGTGATCCTATGCTTAGAATGGAACATTGCCTTTAATATGTACAACACTTTATGCATAGCAATGTTTTTGTAATGTATTTTTAGGACATATGTTTTAGATATGTTTTTAGCTTATTTTAACAAACCCATGCAATACTCTGTTTTAAGATACGTTTAGAACGTTTAGGATTTAGTAACGTCGTTCATACGTGGGTGTTGTGTGCAGATTTTTATTCCGTATATAGGTTTCCCGATTCATGCCCTTATATAGGTACAATTCACATTTCCGTTATTTGGACATAGAAATCCGGCCCTTATTTAGATTTTGTCTGTACAAACCAAATACAGGCATGGCCACCAACATCCGTCCATCCACGTCACAACAAATTCTTGGAAAACCAGACCCTTAAGCCTTTAGGAATTTCCCTCAGCTTGAATATTGATTTCTCCAAGAACTCATTAAGTATGCATGAACATTTATTCCTTAGGGGTTCATTCATGACGTTCCTCTGCCTGACTTTTACGTCAATAATGGCATTCCTAGACACCTTCAAGGTATAAATATACCAGCACTTGCCCTGGCAAATTGCGGTTCCCGGAGGATTCGATCCAACCCAGACTACACGGTTCGCAACAGCAAGTTCGGAAGGAGATCGAGTTCCAGCCGGAGGCACTGACCTGACGCTGCCATCCTCCTCGCACAGCATCCAGCTCCAGTGCTCTCTGACTTCCCTTGCGGGGGGTTAAACTATCGAGTCCAGAAAAGAGATTCCAACCTCTCTCATTCGACGGTATGGAGCTGACTAGAACTTAGAGAAACTTTTGGCAACTCTTGGCTAAACTAAAATATAGCTAGCTATACTTTAGAAATGGCACCTACTTCAAACCTCGTACTGCACTTAGGGTAGGTACACTGGGGTAGAAAAATTTAGAAGCATCAGATGAATATCACATTTTAGCTTATGGTATTTATGTATGTATTTTGATTAATATATGTCATAGCTACAAACCATGCTAATGCACTATTATTTTATCTTACTGCTAACCTCGTACATATTGTACTTCGCAGTCTGTCTTACAATTGTAGCAATTCATATCTCTTGCATGAGAAATAAGACTGTTCAATAAACCCTTTTATTGAAACACCTGTCTCTCTATTTCTGTGCAACTCTGTAGAAACGAAGCATGCACGATTGACTGAGTGAAACTGTTATCTATTGTTTCCACGATTCTGAGACTGTTCCGATTCTAAAAGGAAACAAAGTTGTCATGTTTATGCGGTTGTCAGAGACTAATCACTTCTTGTATATTCGAGAAGTTTCTAGTGACCTCTGAGTTAGGTGGCACACATAAGTAATTAAGTTTAGTATACTCGATAGAGACATACTGACATTAGTCCTATGTCAAGTCTATAGTGTATGTTATTCCAATGCGCAGAGCCTATCAGGGATATAGGAACTACACTACACCCCTGCAGCTGACCCCTCCACCTCCCCACCCCCGCACCCTGGAGCACTGGCAATGCTAGGCCTGGTATTAGTGTGACCTTGGACTTTTCTTTTTGCATTTTCTTTCAAACGCTGATTCCGCCCTGGAAGTCGAAAATACTGAAACTGCCTGCTCAAGATTCCATGAACAAATTAGCGGTAAACGTGCCGCTTAGGGGTGGCTGTGGGAGAGGTTTGCGTTTGCGGCATTTCTGGAGTTTGAGGAATCACAGGGCGGGGCTAACTCCCGCAGCATCTCTATTACATTCGAGCCAGTGCAGTTGCACCGCCACATTAATGTGTGTACGGCAGTTTCAAGGAATACCATATCCTGCACAGCCCTAAGGAAAATCCTATTCATGGACTTTTCACTTTAACAACTTAAAGCACTTTGTCAAAACACTCACGTCATGGATGTCATATCAAAATAGAAAATCATCGTTTGTCAGATCACTCATACAGCAAATTGCCTTTTCTGCTTAATTATCTGCTTCTGCAATACTCATTATTAAAACAAACAAATAAATTAAACTCTAACTGCAGCGGCACGAATACGACATCAAACAATTGAACCACCCTAAAGTGATAGCTACTAACTGGGGCATAGAGCATTAGTACATCCTTTGCATTGAATATTATTCTTTGACACTCCGATACTCAAATTTAGAAGTGGCAATAGTGTCTTCTTTCAAACAAATCATGAAATCAAATATTATGTTATGAGCCGTTCGATACTAAGCAAGCCATGTCAGTTGTGCTACTATCAGAGATATATCAATTTTACCTGCACAAGCCAATCAGTATTGCACTAACTGAAGATTGAATTGGAACAAGGATGGAAATCAGTTGGTGCAACACGTTGAGTCAATATCATCCCATACAAGGTAAACGTGTGCTGACCAAACACTGTCTTCTAAAATGTAAGATTATAAACCAAGCAAGTTGTGTCAATTGTGCATCTATAAGAGATAAACATTCACCTGCACAAGCTAATCAGTACTGCACTAACTGAGGAGTGAATTGGTACATAAATGACAGTCAGCTGGTGCATACACTGCAGGCATAACATCACATATATAAGGTAAACTAGTGCTGACTAAACACCAGACTTTAGGATTCAGTATTTTTAGTTTATGATTTTTTTGTGACTAAGGCCTCCCTCTTGCTAAATCTGCTATTCACATACATATGAAAAAATTATTTCACTCATAACAGTGGTAGCAATGCTACAAACATGACCGTTACATCAATAGTAGTTTGAACAGCAGCAAATTTTATTTTTCTGAGACACAGTCACTGAGTCGTACAAGTAACATCAGTGCCATGCCGTCCAAGTGGCCAATCATCATCGTTTGACCTCTTCACTTATAAGAAATATTGTCTACAAAGAGAGTTGTAAGAATAATAATATGCATAAGGAAGATCAGCATGGACTATGTGTGAAAAAGTGAAAATTAATTCATTTGGGTCTTGCACCCAAATTTATTATTTTCTTTTTCTGTTTTTTCTTTCCTTCGTGGAATATTTTGCGTACAAGCTTATGTACCAATTATTTTCCAAATAAGGGAAAAGCATCTCATATTCGCACTGGCACGCCACTAGCAATTGAATGAAGAATGTTTATTGTATTTAGTTTTTTAACACCATTACAACAGTATATAATGATTATCATTAAAACTAATAGCAAAGAGCATTTCCAAATGCCAATTTTCAAAAACTTAATTTGATTCATATACACTAATTACTTTTCTTAATTATCATTCACGGACACAGTTATAATATAAAGCAACACTAAAAACAACACATTTTAAGAACCATTCATTAATTCATTTTTCCCAGCAATTAACATTATAAAACAGAATATAGCCAATATTTGTAGTCCTATAACCCCATATTTGAAATTTCCTTAAATAAAGGGGTTATAAACTTTACTCCCATATAAGAGAACAGATGAACGTCCACTTAGCCAGATGATGACAGTTTGCTGGCATGTATGTATTCCCATATTTCTGAATAATGATTTCAGAAGAATTTTCCTTTGCGGCAAGTGAACATGACAAACACATAATAGATTAATTAATGTTTCGCTCTTATATCCACATAATTTACAAGAAAGATTCTGTGGCTGTTTTTCCAAGATGGGGCAAAGTCTTTAGTTTCTATATTGCCAAACCAAAATTGCATAAATTGATGTTTCAATCTTGATGAGAAATGTTCTGCCAGATACCCTGGAGAACCTATGTTGGAGTACAAATTTATTACTGTCCAGGCATGTCTCCTTAGTGCAAAAGCATTTTTATCAGTTAGATTTGATGCTATTCGTGTTGCAGATCTTAACACTTGTTTGAATGTTGCCTTTCCTAATGTTGCTCCCCAAGTTTCTTGTATGCCTAAATCCTTAATAGCAATTGGAGTTTTGCAATCACGAACATCTCCTTCTGTTCTGTAGTCTACAAGGGATATTTCATACAAATAACCAGTTGTTGATCAGATAACTATATCTCAGCTTAGGACATGAATGGATGGGAATCCACAGGACAAGCAGTGGCATCATCGCTTTTTGATGACAATCTAAGCTTGGAAAGAGGTATGATGAAATTAACAGATACATCTCTGATAGCATTATCACTGAAACAAAATCTACAATTATTGGGGAAACTCACAATGTATGAGCTCAATAAATGGTGGGAAGTTACATCACTAATGAATTACATAGAGTTAGGCTGAGTTCCCAGAGGATTACGGATCTTTATCGATCCAACCTATGAAAGTTCTACCCAGGACTGTTGAGAGAATGGACACTGATCATGGCAAAAACATGCAAGGGAATAATATAACTACTAGTAAAGTATGCTAGGATTGATTTAGAATCAACACAAAAGGAGCTAGCCAAAGTAATAGAAGATATTGATAAACATAAAACGGAATCTAATGTCAATGATTTTCTGAAAAACCTTGAAGAAAGACTAGCTGTTTATGAGGAAAGCATCACAGGTAAAAAGCAACACAAGTTATTAGATAAAAAGAACTATGCAGAAGGAAGTGTTCAAACATCATTAAGAACTTTGATTCAGTCCAAAGAGAATTACAAGTAACAGAACACCAGATAAAGCAAGAGTTACTATCCATTGGATCTAGTTTAGATGTCAGTTGGGAAGTGGAAGATCAAGCAGGCACTAGCGCTTTAGGAATTTTACCCTTAACCTTCTATCAGGAATTCCGGCTCCTCATATAAAAACAGGATCAAATGGCATATAGTCAGAAAAAGGCAAGAGGATCAGGAAGAGGAAGAAGAAGAGGAAGGGGAAATGGCACAAATAAATCAGCAGAATGATTTGTAGTGGTAATAAAAATAAACAACGTAATATCCTTACCCAATGGAAATGACTTCCAATCAGATTGACCACCACAAAGAAATGGAAACAGATAAATCTGTAATCAGCCTCTCATCACATGAACTATCCCAGACTGAGATATCAATTTTGAAATTAGGTTTATCATTCTGTCTAGCTATTTATATGAATTATGCCAGTACTCAGATCGATTTATTCTTATATGTGCAAAAACTAAAACTCATGAAATTGCATGCCATGTGTAAAGGTTCTCGTCATACGAAGGTATATGTGGAAAATGACGCAGTATCTACTAATTTTAAGTTAATGGGTATTGATTTCATTCTCACAGCACATGGTCTTGAAAGCAATTATGATGTCTCCACTGTTGATAGAACTAGCGCCACTCTTAAAGCACTGGGGTTCATGGTAGATATTGCACCACCTAGTGGTTTAAAACCTATGGCTATACTGAAACCAAATATGGTACATGACAATATAGAAGTTTTTCACATTGTAATGATTAGTGAACTTGACAAACTTCGACACAACACTGAGTCACCCAGATACGATAATCTCACAAAACAACCCTAGAAGATTTCATGAATGACCCTTCTATAGTCATCAAACTAACTGACAATGGCTGTAATGTAGTGGTGATGGATGTGCCTGATTATAGAGTGGACAAAAGACACACAATTGATGGACGGAATGCAGAACAAATCAAAACATTCATCCCCAGTCAAGAGATCTGGGTTAAATCCATCATTCTTTTGCTCACCATGTCACCCCAGTTTAGACCTGGCCATATGCAAATCAGTCTTGACCCTGTGCCTCATGGGAACTGCCAAGCCACGTCTTCCCTGGACTGGAAACAAGCATCCTGGGACCGGTTTCGGGCTAACAGCCCTCATCAGCCAGGCTTGCTTGAATCCAGTGGCAAAGTGAGCAAGGGACCCACGTCTGGGCATACCCTGCCAACTTAGGGCGAACAAAGCAAACACAAGGAGATGATGGACGGAGTGCTGAAACTTTTGAAACACTCACCCCCAGTCACAGATCTGGGTTGAATCCATGATCATTCTTTAACTCACTCTGCCACCCCAGTTCAGACACAGCTATATGCAAATCAGTCTTGACCCTGTGCCTCATGGGAACAGTCCAGCCTGAACTGCCAAGCCATGTCTTCCCTGGACCGGAAACAAGCATCCTGGGACCGGTTTCGAGCTAATAGCCATCATTAACCAAGCTAGCTTGAATCCAGTGGCAAAGTGAGCAAGGGACCCACGTCTGGGCATACCCTGCCAACTTAGGGCGAACAAAGTAAACACAAGGAGATGATGGACGGAGTGCTGAAACTTTTCAAACACTCACCACCAGTCACAGATCTGGGTTGAATCCATCATCATTCTTTAGCTCACTTTTCCACCCCAGTTCAGAATATTCCAACCAGTCTTGATCATGTGCCTCATGGGATCAGTCCAGCCCAAACTGCCAAGCCATGTCTTCCCTGGACCAGAAACAAGCATCCTGGGATAGGCCTAAACTGGGGTGGCATGGCACTCAAGTCAATCATCCCCTTTGGGGAGCACCTAAGAGCGCGCTGGGATTGTAGCACTGAAGGTGCATACAGGAAAGAACGACAGTACATGATACAAGGATTTAGGGGATGTGGATATCCCCAAACCCAAAAAATACTCAATCAGGTCAAACAAAAGGTTCTAACCCTGAAACATGAGGAAGTCTTATTTAAAGAAAATCCTAGTAAGTCAGACACTAACAACCCAACTTCCAGATTTATAACTACCTACCAGAGGGTTTCTTATAAAATCAGTAACTGTTTGAAAAAACATTGTGATTTTTCTGACAACTGACCCAGTCGTAGGAAGAAACATAGAGGCTTCACCTAATATCACCAACAGAAAACCTAAATCTATCAGGGATATACTTGTTCATAGCTATTCGAATCCAGAGAGAACACGTACTTGGCTGGGTGAGCAAAATAACTTTTTCAAATGCGGCTCCTGCAAGGCGTACAAACATAGTACAAACCACAAGCAGTTTGCACTCCCTACAGGCAGAACTAAGTCAAATACCAGGGTCAGATTGGTAAGGCGGGCACTTGGGCAATGGGAAATGGGCTGGTATCCAAGTTACAGCTGTGAATCGCTTTTTTGGGCAGCCTGGGGACTGATTTGGCTGTGTCTTTGCTGTTCAGATGCTGCCAGCGGCCTAGTGGGGGCATGAATGGCCTTTCTGGAGGCAGATGGGCCTCTATTACCTCCCTTTTACTAATGAGGTGGAGGTGTCACTCCCTTTCTTTCGCTGGGCTGGCCCATTATTGTATGCAGATTAAGCGGGGTAGTGGGGGCTGAGCTGAAGTGGCCCCACTTGTATTCAGGTGTGGTTCACAAATGTGAACTAATCTGTGCCTTTTTTTATCTAAGTGAATTTATCAAAACCTGCCTCTCTCAGAGACCTCCCCCCTTCTCTTCATAAAACTTCCCTGAAGCATTGTTTTGTGGAATGGCAATCTGCAAATGTGGGCCACTTTTTTTAGCGTGCCCAGGACTACTTTTGATCACAATCCAACCCTGTCCATTACTAAATTTATCACCTGTATATCAGACTTCTGGTTCTAGGCTTTCGAATGTCCGTGCAATCTATTGTACATTGGGAGCATAAAACTACTTCCTCAAAAGAGGATATTTGAACTCTGCGTGCCATAAAAAATAATGATCCAACTTATCCCATTGCATGACATTTTGTTGAAATTCATAAAAGTGGCAGTAATCTACTCACTTTTTCGGCATTGACAGAGTGGTGAAACACATCAGATCTGGTGACAGGTCGAGACATTTAAGAGTCCTAGAATCTCGTAAAATTATTGAAATGGATACCAAATGAACGGCTAGCCTAAACAGTGATGAGGAATCAGCAATACATATAGGACACTAATAGATCAGTTATGCACTCTGAACTAGTGTTTATCTGTAATTTAGCATATTGTTTCATATATCTTCACTTTTGGAGTATTTCTCTTATGGTATTCCCCTGCTTTTAGCCAGTTTTCACATTCTCACACTATTAGTACGTAATGACATGTGATGTTATTATTTATAATGGTATTATTATTTAGTTTGGATTTTTTGACTTTTTGATAGTATTTATGATCAAATATTTTGCCATAGACATTTATATTATGATATTAGATTTTTTCGGCCATAAGATATGTCAACAAGGAGTTATTTGATATAACAGCAAGTCTAATAGTTGGCAATGTTGAGATACTCTCGGTCCCGACTACCATGGCAATGCCTAGTACAAGTGGTACAGAGCAAGTTATTTTTTCAGTGTTGGTACAGTCACCTCCCAAAAAGATTTGTATTGGGATACGCCCCCCCCCCCCAACATTAGACACTACTTCATGTGGTGATTATCTTGTTATGTTTCGGGGCTTCAGAGCCGACGAAAATGGCCGCCTGCTAGAGGAGCTCCGCTCCTGCTCACTGAATCACCCTAACATCCGTAACAACATCCTACCCTGCTGAACTGGAAACGGCAGAGGAAGGCACGGAGAAGCTCTTTTGTCGACGCTGATCCAAAGCAGATAGAGTAGCCGATGAGAAGGGGCCTGTGAGCGCCGGCTGCTGTGTAGCAAACGGCCTGAAGCAGTGAGGGTGCCCGACGACAGCGAGGGATTCCATCCGCCACAGAGGACAAACGGTGAGAGGGTGGCAGATCGCTGGTGGCGAACAACACCTCCCACATCGACCTACCCGTTTTAGCAATTAAAGGGCCGTGGAATCGGACAGAGTCTGCCGCAATCAGTCCCAGGGGAGGGGCAGGACCCGAGTGCAAGGATAGAGCGCGCAAGACCGGGAGACTGTCAAGTGCCCCACAAGACTTACCTCTGCTTGTGAAGCGATTCCGCAGAGATGACAAGAGCACCCTGTACCCACCTGACCCTCATGGACTGTAGGACCCAGCAGGGATGAGATGGACGCAGGGAAGGGAGCCAGAAAGAAAGTAGTGGGTTGGTGTGTAGGGTATCTCGGAGCCAACTGGAAAACAGGAAAGACCCAGATCAGTAAAGAGCCCCAACTCCCGTCTTTTACCAACCCGTAAAACACACACAGAAAGTGTCCCCAATCCCGGAGACTCACCAAAGCTCGGCAGACCACGGGATACAGAAAGAAGTACAGCTCCAAAGGAGTCTAATTCAGGTGAGGTGCTCCTGTGCGAAGCTCCTCAGCAAACCAAGGGAACACGCTCCTGCGCGGATTGCAGAACCAATAAAGCACAACTAAAACAAAGGCATCCCTGGAAGGCAAATGTAATGATGAACACGACTCCAACTCTGTGGAGCTCTGTCCCAATGCAGCACTCCTGCGCGATGGGACACAGAACAACTATGCGTGAAACCCAAAGTAAAGCACTCCTGTGCTAGAAAACCTGAACCCCTTTTTAGCGCGCCTGCGCGGCAAGGGTTACTGTAAACGGAAGTCAAAAGTGCCCTGGATCGCGCTCCAGCGCAGAGAAACCAAGGTAAAGCCAACAAGCGCTCATGTGCTGTGAAACTCAAGTGAACCCCCAAGCGCTCCTGCGCGGTAGAAACAAAATAAACCCTTAAGCGCTCCTGCGCGGTAGAACCAAAATAAACCCTTAAGCGCTCCTGCGCGGTAGAAACAAAATAAACCCTTAAGCGCTCCTGCGCGGAAGAACCAAAGGCAAACCCAGCAGCGCTCCTGCGCTACATGGGTTCAAAGGTCTGTGAAGGGGTAGTACCTTAACTTGTAATCCAGCATGGCGATGAGGGCGAACCAGCAGCGCTCCAGCTTAGAGTGCACCAGCTCGCTTTCTGACGCGTCTCGGCTCCAGGAACAGAACCTCGCGTCTCGGGGAAATCCAGGAGAATTCGAAGCACTGAGCCGGCGGGAAACGCGATGTTTAAGCGTTTCCCCCGGAAGTGCTTCCGTGATCCTTCGTCTATAGTCAAAGACTAGACCGGGACTCAACCTCCACCCGGAAGTGAGTATCCCGGTCTTTCTGTGTGTGCGTTAGCGGGGGAACGGCAAGCGCCGTGAAACACGACAGTACCCCCCCCAAAACAGGTCCCCCCCAACACCCCCAGAAACTCAAAAGGGGGAGGCAGGGCGAGGGCTCAAAGGGTGACTCAGATGAAAAGCACGGACCAGAACGGGAGCATGGCGTACATGGGACAAAGGCTCCCAAGACCGCTCATCCGGACCACCAGGTAGAAAAGCTTACCCTTGGTACGACGAGACCCCAAGATGGCCCTGACCTCATACTCAACATGGTCCTCCACCACCACCGGAGAAGGAGGAGAGGGAACAGTGTCACCAGAACGAACCGGCTGCAGAAGGGAGACATGGAAGACGGGGTGACCCTTCATGTGTGGAGGAAGCGAGAGCCGCATAGCCACAGGGTTGACCACCTTCTCGATGACAAACGGGGCCACAAAACGGGGCAACAGTTTCTTGGGGCCATGCACGTTGAGGTGCCGAATGGACAGCCACACCCGGTCACCCAAGCAGTAATCGGGCTCCTTCTGTCTATAAGCGTCAGCATGCGCCTTGTAGGCGTCCTTCGCTTTGGCCAACTCAAACCGTGCCTGCTGCCAGAGTCTGCGTAGGGAATCATGATAAGAACGTACGGTCGGTAACTGGCTGGTTCCGGGCACCTCCCAGGCAGAGGTGCGAGGGTGACGGCCGTGGAGACAAAAGAAGGGGGACAGGCCGATGGCCGAATGCTTGCTGTTATTGTAAGCGTATTACGCCATCCATATCACCTCAGACCATTCCTTCTCAACCATAAGCAGCAAACAACAGAGGTACTGCTCCATGGTGTGGTTTGTTCTTTAGGCCTGACCGTCGGTCTGGGGGTGGTACGCTGATGACAGGCGCACGTCCATCTCGAGGATCCTGCATACCTCCTTCCAGAAGCGGGACACGAATTGCGATCCCCTGTCCGTTTGACACCGATGGAATGCCATGGAGGCGGACCACCTCGCGCACGAAGACCAAGGCCAGTTCCGCAGCTGTGGGTAATTTCACCCAGGGTACGAAATGCGCCATCTTGGAGAGGTGGTCCACTATTGTGGGAACCGTAGTGTGCCCAGTCTTGGTGAGTGGGAGTTCAACCACGAAATCCATGGAGAAGGTGTGCCACGGATACGGTGGCACAGGGATGGAACGCAGAAGACCAACAGAAGGTTCTGAACTGTTCTTGCCTAACAGACAAACGGCACAGTTTGTCACTTGGTTTCTCGTGTCGGTCACCATTGTTGGCAACCAAAACTGTCTTTGTACGAGCTCGAGCGTCTTATGATAGCCATGATTGTGGCACATACAGACTTCTTTTTGCTGACTGAGCACCCCTGGTAGGTACAACCGTTCTCCTTGAAACAGCAACCCGTCCACGCAAGTCACCCCTTTGTGTCCCTCTGCCAGAACAACGGGGTCGGACTGCTTCGTGTCCTTTTTCACCTGAGTCATGAAGTCCGAGGATGTTACAACGCCCTAAAAGTTTTTCTCTGAAATTATGGGAACAGGCTCGGTGTTTTCGGCTTCCTCGTCGGATTCGCCTAGCCGTGAGAGGGCATCAGCTTTGGCGTTTTCTTTCCCGGGTCGGAACGTGATCATGAAGTTATATTCATTGAAAAATAGGGTCCATCGAAGCTGTCGGGCAGTGAGAGCACGTGCTGACCGTAGAAACTGGGGGTTCCTGTGGTCGCTGTAGATGGTTACTGTGTGTTTGGCGTCTTTTAGGAAGTGGCGCCATTCCTCGAATGCGGTCTTGATAGCTAGAAGCTCCCTGTCGGACACTGTCTAGTTGCGTTCCGCTGGTTGGAGTTTCTTGGAGTAAAAGGCCACCGGATGCAACTGTCCTGTGCTGGTGCTTCGTTGAGATAACACGCCCCCAATGGCATCTTTAGAGTCGTCTGCCTCCACTATGAAGGGATGCTCGGTGTCAGGGTGTACCAGAACCGGGGCTATGGTAAAACGCCTTTTCAGTTCTTGGAAAGCGTTGTCTGCTTTCTGATCCCAACCAAAACGCACCTGTTGTAATTTGCTTGTATTTCTGTGTTCTGAGCTATGTCAGTGGTTCTCCTGGTGACAGAATGTGAGTCTGATGGTTCCATGACAGACTGGCATTCTGACTGAGGAGACACTGGAGTGCGGACCTGTTGGCAAGTCCTGTCGGTGGTTGAAGTTAATAAAGACTTCCTGTGGACTACAGCTTCTTTTGGATTTATTACTGGCGACGAGTTGCTTGATTGGGGACAAGCTGCAACCACCGATTCCCCTGCGAACCTACGCTGGATTGATAAATATTTGGTCTAACCTTGGATTTAACGAATTTAACGAATTAGCTTAAATATTCATTGGCTACTCTTTGGACTTGCTGACCTACTCAACTACGATGTAATTTCAGCGAAATTTGGATTATAAATGGATTTTTCTTCGGTCTCGGAAAGTGTTAAGTAAACGTTGCTGCCTTCAAACGTTGCTTACTTTCAAACGTCTCACGAGGCCATCTCTGCGCGCTGCTGACTCCATGGCAACCCCTCTTCGCACGCGTCTCGTCCTTCGTTCTCTGACTCTGTCCTGAGTTCTAACGCTGTGACATTGACGCTCACGTTACGTGGGGTGAAGCGTCATCAAGCGTGGCGGCCATCTTAGATTGGGCTGTTTTTCACACCTCGCGTCAGTGAGCGTGACGGCCATTTTGGATTGAAAAGTTCTCTGCTGTACGGAAACAAGCTATATTATTACACAATTTAGGTGTTGAAGGCAGGAACACCTACGACAGCATGGATCCTCTAACTATTGGTAGTGGAGATGGAGAACCATCAGATGTCTATGAAATGTCCATGACAATGTTGGAGACATATTTTGGACCGCGCATAAATGTGGTTTTGGAACGTCATAGATTTTTCACAATGATTCAGGGTCCTACAGAACGAGTTGGAACTTATATTGCTTCCTTAAAGACATTAGCACGCACCTGTGACTTTGGTGAGTTGTCAGACTCCTTGGTAAGAGATCAACTTGTGCGGTGCACAAATAGTTCAAGGGTACAAGGGAAGTTACTGTCTAAAAATCCCTCTCTGACTGAGGCAATCGCAATAGTGGAAGGTGTTGAAAACACTTCCTCCTGGGTGAAAGAAATTAGAAAAGACAAAGAGGATGGTAACCTAGATCATAATGACAGTACGAAGAGAGGTCAAGGAAGTGTCCACTCCATGGCAGAGTGTGACAATGAGACTGATTTCCCTGAGGGGATCGCTAAAGTGTCGTTGGGATCGAGGAATAAAAACACTATGAAGAACACGCAGTCACATGTTGCTAGTGGTAAAGACAAAGACATCCAACAAAAAAATGAGCGTGATCCTCGACAACAGCGTGTTTTTGATAGGGAGAAGAATAGCAATGACATTAGGAGGGTACGCTGTTATAGATGTGGAAGTTTTTCACATTCCTCTAGTTTTCCTAACTGTTATGCCAGAGACTCGATATGTTTAAACTGTGGTATCAAGGGGCATTATGCCCGGGTTTGCAAATCATCTAAGAAGAGTCATAATGTAGACAGTCCTTCTGATATGATTCGTACATTAGTTATATCCAACATTTCAGAAGTAGGAGACAAGGTGGATTCGGGTAGGGTCACCATGCCTTTTTGTGACATTTCTGTTGATGACAACAACTTCACGGTCATGGCTGATTCTGGCTCGCCTTTCACACTTATTGGGAACAAAATTTGGGATGAGGTGGTTGGGTTGGATAGCGTGATGTTACAACCTCCGGATATTGCTCCTTTTAGTTATGGTGGTTCCCGTGTGGACATTGTCGGATATGTAACTGCTAAAATTGGATTTAAACAGAGGGTAATAACGGGGAAAGTTTATGTTGCTGTGAGGGGAGACAATCTGCTGGGGTGGAGGCATCAACGTCATTTGGGTATAATTTTAAATCCCAATGCCAGTGACCCGAGAGATCAAGTAATGTTGATGGATGAGTTGTGTGAGAGGTTGAGTGGGAGAATTTCAAAGATTGATGATGAGGTGTGTAATGAGAAATATGTCAAAGAATTCCCGGAAGTGTTTTCGGATAATCTTGGTTGTTTGAATGGTTTTGAGCATCGAATTATTTTGAAGAGTTCAGCTAAGCCTTGTGTACATAAGGTACGTAGGGTGCCAAATTTAATGATGGAACCATTGAAGATGGAACTTAAAAGATTGCTGGATTTGAAGGTGATTGAGGAGATTGAGGCGTCAGAGTGGCTGGCCCCAGTGGTTTTGGCACCCAAGGATGGGGGAACAGCGGTGAGAATGTGTGTGGACTTGCGCGGATTAAATGAGTGGATCTGGGTAGATCGACAACCCCTTCCTAACATTTCTGAATGCATCAGTTTGTTAAAGGGGGCCAAGGTTTTTAGTGTGTTGGACTTGTCCTCCGCGTATCATCAAGTTAAACTTCACAAAAGTTCCAGGCATCTAACATCTTTTGTTACTCCTCTGGGGGCTTACCAGTTTTTGAGGATGCCTTTTGGGCTGGCTTCAGCCGCAGCTTGTTTCCAAAGAATTATGAAGATGGTACTTGGAGATCTTTCTAATGTCTTGTTTTTCCAAGACGATATTTTAGCTTATGGGAAGTGTGAGAATGAGCATGAAAGGGTTTTGAGGTCTGTGTTGTGCAAGTTGAAGGAAAGAGGGCTCACTCTTAAAAGAGACAAGTGTCGTATAGGGTTGAAATCTGTGACATATCTGGGACACGTTATTTCTGGAGAGGGTATACAACCCAAACTCAAGTTGGCAGAAAGTATTGTGTTGGCCCCTGCCCCGCAGGATAAGGAGCAGGTTAGGTCTTTTCTGGGCATGGCGGAGTTTTACTCCAAATTTGTGAGAGGGTTTGCCAGTGTGGTTGAACCAATTAGAGTTTTACTGAAGAAAGGGGTGCATTTTGTCTGGACACCTGAGTGTGAAAGAGCTTTTGAGTTAGTTAAATCAGAAATTGGAAGGATGCCCACTTTGGGTCATTTTGATGCGAAATTAAGAACCATTCTTACAGCAGATGCGAGTCTCAAGGGTCTGGGAGCAGTACTTTCGCAGGTGGAGGATGGTGTAGAGAAGGTTGTGGCTTTTGCCTCCAGGGCTCTCAGAGATGCGGAGGTTAACTATTCTTGTATTGAGAGGGAGGCGTTGAGTGTGTTTTGGGCCATACATCATTTTAAGTTTTATTTATGGGGAATTCCTTTTGAAGTAAAATCTGACCATCGCCCTCTGGTTCAAATTTTCTCGTGTCATCACAGTGACCATTTGACTCCTAGGCTTAAGAGATGGAGTGAAGGTTTGCAGGAATTTAATTTTCGTGTGCACTACATTTCTGGCTTGAGTAACAAGTCAGCTGATTGTTTGTCTAGGTTGCCAGCGAGCGGTGAAGAATTTGATGATGTGTCTGAGAATGTGAATTGGGTGATGGAAGATCCGCTCTCAGAGGAAGAGTGGTTGGCTGGTGCCGTTGAAGATGAGGCATTTGTTTCCCTGAAAGAGTTTGTAGCTAAAGGCTGGCCAAGTTACAAAGATCTTAATCCTGTCGTGGAACCATTTTGGAGTGTAAGGGATGATTTATCTTTTTGTGGAGGCAAATTGATGAGGGGTGATAGATTGGTTCCGCCTGGTGTCCTCAGGGATAAGGTGGTTAATCTGGCCCATGAGGGACATCTTGGGAGAAGTCTCACGAAAGCACGTGTTAGGGAAAGGTACTGGTGGCCAGGAATGGATCGAATGGTGGAATCTGTTGTTAAAGATTGTCATTTATGTGCTATCAATGACAAGTCTCATGTGGCCAATCAGGTTCCCCTTTCACCTGTGGATGTACCAGATGCAGTGTGGACTAAGTTGGGGTTGGACATCATGGGTCCGTTGGAATTAATGCCGTCTCATGAGAGGTTTGTTGTACTTTTGGTAGATTACACATCAAAATGGGTGATTACCAAGTGTATGGCCACGGTCAATTCCAAGTCAATAATTGAGTTTCTTAAGGATGTTTTTATTTCTGAAGGGGTGCCCAGGTTTCTGGTTACAGACAATGGTGTGCAGTTCGTCTCCCAAGAGATGCAAGTTTTTCTTGAAGGTCTTGGGATAGTTCATCAGAAGACTGCATTATATTCTCCACAGGCCAATGGTCTCACGGAGAGGATGAACAGGGTTGTCAAGAGTTGTGTTCAAAGGGCGCTTGATTCCAAGGCTTCTTTGAGTGATGTGTTGAGGGAAACCTGGTGGGCTCATCGAACGGTTCCCAATGCGATTTCTCAGAAATCTCCTTTTGAAGCTTTAAGGGGGAGGTTGGCAGTTTCTAAGTTGAATCCGGTTTGGCTGCCTAAATGGGTGAGCAAGGGTGTATGTGAGGGGGAGAGGAAAACTAGGCTTTCTGAGTATCAGGAACGATACAAGGTGCGTTATGATGACAAGAAGTCCGTGAAGAAGAGGGTGTGGAATGTTGGTGACAAAGTTTGGGTGAAGGGGGTGAAACGTTGTCACAAAGGGGTATCTAATCTATCTGGTCCTTTTGTCATCATTACAATTAAAAAAAATGTCGTGACCTTGGACAATGGTTGCACTTGGAGTATGTCTAGGTTGGTTAAGTCTGATGGCTCGGTTCCGGGTGCAGCCAGTGTTCATGGTTGTGTTTCAGTAGAGGGAAATGAGGGTTTTGGGAGGGTGCATAGACGAGGGCACATGCCTTCAAAGTTTAAAGATTATGTTTTGTATTAGTGCTATTTTTCTTGTGTTTCTTGAATTTTAGTTGTTTGTGTAAATGCTTGGTGTATTGCTTTTCTTTCTTTGTTCATGCATCTTGTTTTCTGGGGGCTTGTTTTCTTTTGGTTGTTGGTAAAGGGGATGTGTTGTAATTTGCTTGTATTTCTGTGTTCTGAGCTATGTCAGTGGTTGTCCTGGTGACAGAATGTGAGTCTGATGGTTCCATGACAGACTGGCATTCTGACTGAGGAGACACTGGAGTGCGGACCTGTTGGCAAGTCCTGTCGGTGGTTGAAGTTAATAAAGACTTCCTGTGGACTACAGCTTCTTTTGGATTTATTAGCACCCCTTTGCGCAACAAGCGTGTAATAGGAGCTACCATCTCGGAGAAGCCTGTGATGAATCTACGGTAGTAGTTGGAAAAACCAAGGAAACTTTGGACCCCTTTTACGGACTCCGGAGGAGGCCAAGATAGGATGGCTTCTACTTTTTTGTTGTCCATTTGGATGCCTGCCGGAGGGATGATGTGCCCCAGGAACTCAACAGAGGTGACTTGAAAAACGCTCTTCTCCAGTTTCACGTACAAACGATGTCTTCCTAGCTGTTGAAGGACGGAACGCACGTGTTGCACGTGTTGCACGTGTTCTGCGATGGTCTGTGAGAACATCAAGATATCGTCTATGTAGACAATACAGAAGACGTCTATGTAGTCCCTCAACACCTCGTCGATGAAGAATTGGAATGCTGCGGGGGCATTACAGAGTCCGAAAGGCATGACCTGGTATTCGAACAGACCAAATTTTGTCCGAAAGGCAATCTTCCATTCGTCACCCTTTCGGACTCTGACTAGATGGTAAGCACCCCGCAGGTCGAGCTTGGTATACACTGAGGCGTTTTTTACCTGATCTAGGAGGTTGGTGATCAATGGTAGGGGGTACTGGTTCTTCACGGTGATGGCGTTCATGGCTCTAAAGTCTATACAGGTCCTCAGATCACCTTCCTTCTTCGCCACGAAGAAAAGAGGAGAGGAAACCGGAGACCTGGAATGACGAATAAAACCGTTGTCCAGATACTCGTCCAAATAGGATCGAAGGTGGATGTTTTCCTTCTCCGTGAGAGAATAAATTCTGCTGCATGGCAACGTGGAGCCGGGGATCAGGTCTATTCGGCAGTCGAACGACCGATGTGGTGGCAGAGTGTTGGCTCCCTTCTTGTCGAACACTTCTGCTAGGTCCAGATATTCCTCCGGTATGGCTGCTTGGGAAACCATCCCCATGCCTTGTAATGGCAGTGATCGTGCTTGTATGGAGCGATCCCCCAGGAGGTTGTTGTAGGAGAGTGGAATCTGACTAATGGTTGCCCCCAACTTTTTGCCTGGTATTTAAGTGGTTTTTGACTAGTCTGGCTGGGATCCTGCTATCCAGGACCCCAGCCTATCTGCTTTCTCCCTAAAACTGTTGTGAGTACTCTAGGTACAAACATAATTGGATGCTGGGCATGCCCTACCAGTCCCTTGTAGATGGTACCCTAGGTACCCAGGGCATGGGTCCCCCAGTAGGCCTACCAGGGCTGCAGCACTTATTGTGCCACCCTGGGACAGCCACCCAAACTGACACCACCAGGCCACTACTGTAGCCTGGGTAAGGTGGTGCTAGCACCCCTTACAGGGATGTAGGTACCCTATGTCCCATACCATACAACACATATACTCTCATAGGTCACCCCTATGGCAGGCCCTGGTAATCCTACAGGGCTGGGTGCTGAGGTATGTGTGAGGGGGGACCCCTACGTGAGTAGGACCTCTCTGCAACCTTCGTAAAAACGTTACTGGGTTGTTTGTAGTGTAGCCATACCATATACTCTTAACCGCATTATAAGTTATTGCGTCATCGCTGTAACCTAGGAGTGGCTACACAGAACCATATCGTGTTTGGTGTCAAACATGAAGGAATCATACCCCCAGTCCAGCCATGGGCATGGGGGCACGATTCCCCCTTGCTAGGAGGGTGATATGGGAAAAGCAGTAGAATTTGGAAACCAATTTAAAAGTGCACATGTACCACAAAATGGCTACTGTTCGCCACCTACACGACTCTGGCTGGCTGTTGCTGGGGAAAACCCCAGCCTCGCCATCTGGACAATAGGGCTCCTGTGGCAGGGAGGTGCCAGCACCTCCCCAGACAGGATATGTGGATTGGAACAGGGTGGGTGCACCAAAAGTCCATTCAGAGTTGCACGTAGGCAGCTGCAGAGCCCAAATTCTGCATACACCGCCTGGAACCGGTTCAGGGGCATCCTGCCCCTCGCCCAGGCGGGAAACACACAAAGGGGAGTGGGTGTAGCCACCCTTTCCCGCCTCTACTCTGATTGGTAGGCTCTATTTTGGACCATCCCCTAATCTTGGGGATATATGGGAATAACTTTGCCCTAGAGCCTTAGATTCGTACAGGACTTCACAGAACTGACCTTCGACGAGCTGCTGCCCAGCTGACTGACTGATAAAGGAGTTATCCCCCTGCTTGGCAGGCACCTAAAAGACTACAAGATACCCGGTTGGAACTTCGTTGCTCTCACGACCTTCGACGCCTTCCAGCAACCTCGAGGTGGGTCTCCAGTGCATCCCAGCGTCCTGTGAGTGTGCCCAGCAAGTCTGAGCACCCTGGACCACGTGGGTGTCGAGATCCCCGCATACCCCGAGACACCGGCCACCTCTTGTCCAGCACACGACCCCGACCAGTGGGGAAGTTGTGCTTTGGCCCATTCTTGAGCCAACCTTCAAGCAGCATTTGTGCCGACCCTCAGCTCCCTGGCCCACTCCGGTGGCCCGTGGGAGCCCTTTTACGCACTCCATTTTGCTGCCTTCCGCGGTCCCTTGTCCCTCGACTTGTGGGCCCTGACGGAGGACAATCTTCTTTTCTAAGAGTTCCCCTGGTTGCTCCAGGCCTGCTCTACGCTCCCTGCAAAGGAGAGCACCCTCAGACCACGTGGGTCTGCACCAGCAGCTGCTTTGTTCATCTTGCGTGGGTTGCGGTTGCCAATGCTTAGTGGATCCAATCGGGACACTAACACCGCAGCGACCCTCAGCCGACGTGGGACAGTCGCCCTCCAGAAGCTGGCCTTCCTTGAAGCCTCCCGGAGCCCGTGACTGCAGAGCCCAGCTGTACCTTCCACACCTGAAGCACCCGACATCCACGAGCTCCTTCCTGTGAGCTCCCTGGTCACTGTGCTGTGACCCAGACTCTGTCCCCTCTGCTTTCAGGTTCATCTTTGTCTTTTCTTCAACTTTAATCTTCACGACTTCAACGACACTTCCAGCTAGCAGCAGTTTGGACTCCTTTTCCATAGAAAATCAGCCCGCGACCCGACACCAGAATCGACCTATGCACCCGGCTTCCCTGGGGCAGGTAACAGTGGTACTTTGGTACTTCCGTGGTGGTGGGCTCTCCAAAGCCTTAAGTCTCAAGCCTTAACTTGGTACTGTTGTTAGAAGTGTCCTTAAACCTTAATTATTCAACCGCGACATTCTCCATAGGCTAACATTGCGATCCCGACAGCAGCTTCTCGCACTGCACACGCCTCCCGTGGGTCCCCTTCCTCTTAACTGTGGGTGGATTCTTAAGGGGCCAGCGATCCTGAATGCCCTAGGCATTGCCTGTAGAATTGTCGTGGTTCTTATACCACTATTTTAGTATATGGTTTGGTCCCCCCCTGGGGCCCATTGATTTCTGTGCTATTTATTGTGTTTATAAATGCTTGTTTGAAGTGTAACTTTGCCACTAGCCACATAAAGTGACTGTGGGATTCTGTCTAGAATAAATACATATATTTTATATATATACCTGTGTGGGCTACTCTTTCATTTGGTTATTCAAGAGGTTATTATGGTAAAACAATAAGCTTAACACTCCTTCAAGACTTAGCCTGAAGGCTGCTCTCCACAGCTACCACTAGGATAGCTTTCTTTAAAGGTTGTCTTAAACCTACCATCAATAGGAGTCGAATTGGACTGGTGCAAGGTGTCCCTATAACTAGGAACAGCATATGCCAGGCCAACTTCTCACAGTTGTCCTTCGCATAGCAGGTCCCACAGCAGTGTTCCGAGTCCAGGTGTATGATTCTGGACACCCAATCAATGCGGGGATTGTGCTTTACCAACCACGGCAATCCCAATATCACCTTGAATTGAGGGGCGACGATGACGTCAAAGCTGATGAACTCGGCGTGGTGATTAGCAAAGGACATAGTCATGTTCTCGGTTCGATGCCTGATAGGGCCGGAAGTCAGGTCCGTTCCATCAACAGCCTTGACTGTTTCAGGTTGGGCTTTTGACACTGTGTTTATGCCCAAGTCACGTGAAAAAACGGTATCAATAAAACTGCCTGTTGCACCGGAATCCAACATAGCAGTTACCAGCCAGGTTCTGCCCGCCTGATTCTGTAGGGATACTTCCACCCCTACGTGGTGACTGCCGTCGAATACGGCAGGGATCGCTGAGGTGCAATACGAAGAACCCAGAGGACGGATCCCCTTGTCTACTGGGTTGTCTCGTTTCCCGTCTTGTCACCTTTGGTGATGGGCAACGCAAAAGGCCTTCTGTCCCGTGGTTTAGTTGGTTTCAACGGACATTCCCTGACGAAGTGTCCGCCTTTTCCACAGTACAGGCATTGGTTCTGCTTCCTCCGTCTTTCTCTTTCTTGACTTGTCAAGGGTTCTCTTATGCCCCTAATTTTCATGGGTTAAGGTGCCTCGCCCTGGGGAGTGGATTCCTCTCTGGCTTTTTCGATACCCTTGTCCCCAAAGGACAAGAAACGGTTGTCACTGCCTTTTCCCTTCTCGATCCTTCTTTCCTGTAGTCGGAAATTCATTTTCACCACCAAATCGATGAAAGGTCCTATTTCGTCAGGCGGATTGGGTAACTGTGAAATGAGATCCTTCAGGTCATCGCGCAATCCCCGATAGAACACCGATACCTTCTTATCCTCAGGCCAATGGGCCTCGATAACAAGCCTGCTGAACGTGGTGATGTAGTGAAGCAGGTCCTGGTTGCCTTGTTTTAGGTTGAGCAACTCATTGTCCGCGGCTTGCACGAAGGTGTGACGAGCGAACATACGCCGCATGGCTTCCTTAAATGTCGGCAGGTGGTGTAGCATTGGGTCGTCATGTTCTACTAATGCAATGGACCACTGAGCGGCTTCCCCGCCCATGTATGACAGGATGTAGGCTACCTTGGATGCATCATCGGGAAAAGCCGCTCTTCTGGCCATGAAATGCAGGTTGCATTGATGGATGAAGATGCCGTACTTGGTACTGTCACCGTAGATGCGTTCAGGTGGTGCCAGCTGTACAGGATGGGGGGTGATGACTTGAATGGCTGTGTTCTGGTTGGTGGCAGCGGAGGACCCCCCAAATGTAAACGTAGGCTGTCTCAAGAGACCTTCCTGTCTGACCCTGGGGCTAGGGGTAGTTCCCCAAGGACTGGTGACCCCGGCTGCCATCTGGCCCTGTAGGGCGGTTATGTCTTGGCGTAAACTGAGGTTCTCTGCCTGCATGGCAGCCAGCATGACTGCTATGTCTTGCAAGGTAACCTCCGGGTCGCCCATGTCGTCTGGGCGAAATGGATAACGTGGGCTTCGAATTCTGTCAAGTGCCCCACAAGACTTACCTCTGCTTGTGAAGCGATTCCGCAGGGACGACAAGAGCACCCGCCCCTGTACCCACCTGACCCTCGTGGACTGTAGGACCCAGCAGGGATGAGATGGACGCAGGGAAGGGAGCCAGAAATAAAATAGTGGGTTGGTGTGTAGGGTATCTCGGAGCCAACTGGAAAACAGGAAAGACCCAGATCAGTAAAGAGCCCCAACTCCCGTCTTTTACCAACCCGTAAAACACACACAGAAAGTGTCCCCAATCCCGGAGACTCACCAAAGCTCGGCAGACCACGGGATACAGAAAGAAGTACAGCTCCAAAGGAGTCTAATCCAGGTGAGGTGCTCCTGTGCAAAGCTCCTCAGCAAACCAAGGGAACGCGCTCCTGCACGGATTGCAGAACCAATAAAGCACAACTAAAACAATGGCATCCCTGGAAGGCAAATGTAATGATGAACACGACTCCAACTCTGTGGAGCTCTGTCCCAATGCAGCGCTCCTGCGCGATGGGACACAGAACAACTATGCGTGAAACCCAAAGTAAAGCACTCCTGTGCTAGAAAACCTGAACTCCTTTTTAGCGTGCCTGCGCGGCAAGGGTTACTGTAAACGGAAGTCAAAACTGCCCTGGATCGCGCTCCAGTGCAGAGAAACCAAGGTAAAGCCAACAAGCGCTCATGCGCTGTGGAACTCAAGTGAACCACCAAGCGCTCCTGCGCGGTAGAAACAAAATAAACGCTTAAGCGCTCCTGCGCGGTAGAACCAAAATAAACCCTTAAGTGCTCCTGCGCGGTAGAAACAAAATAAACCCTTAAGCGCTCCTGCGCGGAAGAACCAAAGGCAAACACCAGCAGCGCTCCTGCGCTACAAGGGCTCAAAGGTCTGTGAAGGGGTAGTACCTTAACTTGTAATCCAGCGTGGCGATGAGGGCGAACCAGCAGCACTCCAGCTTACAGTGCACCAGCTCACTTTCTGACGCGTCTCGGCTCCAGGAACAGAACCTCGCGTCTCGGGAAATCCAGGAGAATTCGAAGCACGGAGCCGGCGGGAAACGCGATGTTTAAGCGTTTCCCCCGGAAGTGCTTCCGTGATCCTTCGTCTATAGTCAAAGACTAGACCGGGACTCAACCACCACCCGGAAGTGAGTATCCCGGTCGTTTCTGTGTGTGCGTTAGCGGGGAAACGGCAAGCGCCGTGAAACACGACAGAGTAGGGCCTCGGCGATCATTAGGAGCCGGTAGAGTATGATGGCTCACACCAGTCCCCCAGATAAAATAAGAAGACAGGAGGAGAGGGAAGAGAGCCTGAAAGGAAGGCCCATGAGAAAAGCAGGTGCACTCAATTGGATACCAGCCCCGAAGTGGGGGTAGGGACAGTTGTACCAGCTAGTGAACCTAGTCATTGGCTTGAAAACAGGACACGAAGGGCTGGGGCCCAATACAACCGGATAGAGAAGATTACTGTGTCCCGCTTTTCCAGCCGCCACCTGCCGCCAATGGTCCAAGGAGGACCACAGGAACCAGCCTGCCCTTCTCTTTCTGGCACCTGGTGCCCACCAACAGCATCAGCACTTAGCGCCTGGAGGCACTTTGAAATTGGACGCGGGCTCCCGCAGCACGGGACGCGCACGGGCGTGCACGGGACGCGCACGGGCGTGCCCGGACCACGCCCGGCCAAGGGCAGGCCCGTCTGCGCCCGGAGGAACCTAGGCTGGGGAACCCCTCTGACATCTGATGATCCGGACATTTGAGCAGGTGACTATACAATAAGTAGTACTCATTCTTAAATAATGTTATCGCCCTGTATTGTGATCAAAGCCAAGAGGTCTTGGAGTACTGGAAGTCTTCACGAACTGGGGGGTACAGACATCGAACCAAATTCATCTTGGTCTAACAGAGTTCTTAATTGTATAATATTGTATTTTACACTTGCTAGGGATATCTAGTATGGGGAAGAGGAAATTGTGTGAAGGTGGTACAGGTGATGCAAAGAAAAGGAAAGTTAAAAAGGGAAGAAGAAAAAGTCCTAGCCACAATAAAGCTGAGGGTGGTGTCATGGCAGGATGGATAGTTTACTAACCGAATGTGAAGGGTTATTGGATTCTACACACTCTGTCCAAGCCACTAGGGATAGCACGCAACAGACTCTGAGTAGCAAACAATCCAAAGGGCGTGTACCTGACATGTTTAAAAAATCAGTCAAAAAGCCAATAACACAAGAACCCCAGAATGTACCAGAATTAAGTACAACAGTAGAGGGACCCTCCCGGTGCCAGCTAGACATCCTTTCACCACTTTAGCATGCAGCAATAGATTTTCAATTCTGGCTGACCTAACTGACCCATTGGCAAATACCCCACAAAATGGAAATGAGAGATATACTATGGACCTGGATAATGCAGTGAGTAGCAGCCCCAACAATCATAGGTGTATGGGTAATCGAAGTGTAACCGGCACAGATCAATCAATCAATCAGTTAATTTGTAAGGCGCACTACATACCCGCAAGGGTTTCAAGGCGCTGAAGGGTGGGGAGGAAGGGGGTGCTGTTGCTACTGGTCGAGCAGCCAGGTCTTGAGTTATCTCCTGAAGGTTAGAAGGTCTTCGGTTTGTCATAGGATGAGTGGGAGGGTGTTCCAGGTCTTGGCGGCGATGTGGGAGAAGGATTTGCCTCCGGCTGTGGTTCTATGGATGCGTGGGACGGTAGCCAGGGAGAGGTCTGCAGAGCGGAGTTTCCCGTTGGGTACGTAGAAGGAGAGTCGACTGTTGAGATAGGCTAGGCCGGTCTTGTGGAGTGCCTTGTGTGCGTGGATCAGGAGCTTGAAGGAGATTCTTTTGTCGAAAGGGAGACAGTGCAGGTTCCTCAGGTGGGGGGTGATGTGGTCGCGGCACGGGACGTCGAACATCAGGCGTGCAGAGGCATTCTGGATTCTTTGCAGTCTGTTGATGAGCTTGGTCGGGGCTCCGGCGTAGAGGGCGTTTCCGTAGTCGAGTCTGCTGCTGACTAGGGCCTGGGTGACTATTTTCCTTGTGTCTGTCGGGATCCATCTGTAGATTTTGCGGAGCATGCGGAGGGTGTTTAAGCAGGATGAGGAGACAGCGTTGCCTTGTTTGGTCATGGTGTGTTTCGAGTCGAGGATGACTCCCAGGTTGCGTGCGTGGTTGGTGTGTGCGGGGGTGTCCCCAGTGATGCGGGCTGATAACAGTGCGTCCGTTGCTAGCAACATACAACAGGAAAGACCTATAGATGACACTGTCCATCAAACTGTGTCTAATAAGCTGGTAACATTGATGGATGAAATCAGGGCCCTCAGAGTGTCAGTTAGCACACTTAGTGACACCATAAGTAAGGTGCAAGTAGCAGTGGATTTGATTAAATCATCAATGTGCTCCCATCTGAGTCATAAATCATCCCTACATTCCGTTATGGGTGCTAGCAATTATCCAGGGGTACAAAGACATCCCAGAGGCCAGGTATAAGTGGATTTTCAAGGCCCCTAAATACGGATCCTATGAGCAATAGTCATGGGCACCCTGAGAGGAAAGACAATTTGACGCCTGTCCTCAGACCCCTGTTGTCCCCTGCTAAGGCTGTTGTTCCATCCTCTAACATCAATGCTAATAGATATGATGGACAGAGAGTGGTAGGAGCAGGGAGTAGCACATCAAGCACAGTAAATAAGGTGTACATGATTAATGTCCCCAAACTTTCAGGTGTATCCTATAGAGAAGATGAGGGATCAATCTAAAATAAGTGCACTCAGTGGATTTGCTATGGTAGGGGCTGTCGGACAATAATAAGGGATGACATCATTGCAATATTAGACTAAAGTATAATCCGCCAGAGATAGCTTCGATTTCCAGCACATCACCTCTAAGGGAGGTAGATTGAAGGTTACTTCCACTCGCTGGTGACTTTTCGGAGTATACAATACAACTATCCCCCAGCGAGTGTGGAGCTCCCGTGGCATTAAAGTTAACATCTATTCAACCTAGGCATACATCTGACACTACCCAGCCAATAGCGGGAGGGAGGGATAGTGGTACATTATCTACCAATGTGGGCGTTGGGGCGACTTTATGTGGATTAACTACTCGTAGGCTAGCAGTTTTGTCATGGAACATCGCAGGGTTGGGCACCAAGGTTACATCCCCGGATTGGTTGACATTTATTGACCAGTTCGACATCTGTCTTTTTCAAGAGACGTGGCTAGTGGACACTCTCTATCGAGTGGGCTACCTGAATTATCATATTCCAGCCATAAAAGGGGGTAAAGGTCGACCTGCAGGGGGCCTTACAATCTGGGTGCGTCAGAAGATTAGCTATAAAATCCAGTCTCTTCCGACCCAGAGTAATGATGTCCTTGCAATACGGCTGAGAGTAAGTCCACAATGTAGCATTGACATTTACAATGTTTACGCAAAGGGCCTTAATGGGGGAAGAAGTCGGAGGTTATAACGGCCCTCGACGATCTTCTGGATATACATTCTTGGGACTCCCTAGTGTTGGTGGCTGGAGACTTCAACTCGACCTTTGAGCCTCTTGGCATTGAGGACTAAGATCTCACAGGCGAGGAAGATACTCGGTGGGGCCTCCCAAAACTGGAACTAGCACCCATAAAAAAATGGACGGATGCAGCAATCCAAATTAAAGCACTTTATCTTGAAAAAGGGTTGCGGGCAGCAAATGGGCGCACAGTTTCCGATAGGCATGGGGCTAATGCCTTTGACAACAGCCATAGTGCCAGCCATATAGATTATTTACTAACTAATCTAAATCTAAAGTTATGGCACGCCTTAGGGGATATGATTGTGAGGGATCGTCTAGAGAGTGATCATAATCCCTTATGCTCAACCCTAGATTTTCAAATACAGAGCATAGTAGTTCAGCCAGTTCCTGAATTACTACTCTAGATTTGATCCCCACTAACGATATGCGGCGATTAAATGGGCTAAGCTCGCTGAGAACCCAGATTTTGTAGATACTATTAATAGGGACATTGATTTTAGTATAGCTGACCTAGAGGCCTGCAGTGACCACCCTGAGTCCTCCAAGATAATTACCGCAACTCATAAAGAATTTTTTTCCCATCTAAGATTGCATTTTTTGAAGCAGGATACAGAGAAGAATATAAAAAAGAAAAAACCTAGCTCATGGTTTAATGAGGATTGTAGGCTGGCTCGCACATTACTGGGAGAGGAACTTAAGACAGGGGCGCCAGACAAAGTAAGGGTGGCCAGGAGTACCTATAGGAAGATCCAGATAAAAGCCAAAAATCAATGGGATGAAAGCAGATGGCAGGATCTGCTTCTGGCATGTGCTAGTAATAATTCCAAACAGTTTTGGAATATTGTAAAATGGGATAGGGGAGGACAGCCAGTCCCGCCACAAAATCATGTAGCCCAGGATGAATGGGCTAATCATTTTGAACCCCAATACGCTTGTAGTGATAAAGAGGGGGACCTTGTTGTGCCCTTATACGTGTCCTACCAAGACACGGCCTCCACACTGGTTGATGTTATCATTGCCCTCAGAGCTGTATTAGGGGGTAAAGCTCCGGGTATAGATGGCATCCCAGCTGACATTTTCTTGCATGATAAACCGAAATGGTGCCGGTACTTAATATTACTGGCAAATGCCATTGCCAAAGGAGCCCCAGTGCCTGATTCCTGGATAGGCGCTGAGATTATCCCAGTATATAAAAAGGGGATAAATCCCACCCAGGTAATTGTAGGCCCATAATCCTCATAGATTCTCTGCGAAAGGTTCAGGGCCGGTTAGTGCTGAACAAGGTCCAGGCCTGGATTGATGAGTATGACATTCTTTCACCACTACAGGCAGGCTTTCAGACCCATATCAGTACTATTGATAAGGTTTTTTGGTTTATTTTAATATATTGGCGGACAGCAGTTTTAGATAAGGGCTCTTTGTATGCTGTATTTGTTGACCTTAAGTCAGCATTCGATTTAGTATCCCGCAGCAAGTTATGGGCAGTGCTACAGGAGCTAGGGATGGCACCTGAGCTGTTATCGCTTATCATTCTCTTACATGAGGACAACTTTGCTCAAATATGGTGGGGGTCACAAGGTAGTGTTACTAAACCATTTCCCATTGATAGAGGTGTGCGGCAAGGCTGTGTAATGGCTCCCACATTATTCTCACTCTTTATCAATGGGATCGCTAAGTTCTTATCGTTAACCCCCACGGATGCTCCCGTATTAGCGGGAATTCATATCCCCATTTTAATGTTTGCGGATGATCTGCTGACTTCTGCATGCCTTGCTGCTATTCGAGGAGTTTTGTCATCTTAGGGGCCTGGAAATTAACGTAGCCAAAACAAAGTTTATGTCTTTTAATCAACACAAAACTTTTAAAGGTAGTGTATGTATGAATAACCGTCCCTTAGAACAAGTAAGGGCTTTCACCTACCTGGGGGTAATCCTCCAAAAAGACATGAATTGGAACTGCCAACTTGACATGGCTACTTTAAAACACCGGCAACTATCTGGAGCTCCACTTACCAAGTTCAAAACCTCGCTCACAAAGCCAATTAGCCCTGTACTTCAGATTTATGGCATGAAAGCTGTGAGCTCCGCTCTATATGGGGCCGAGCTCTGGGGTTTCGAGAACCTATTGCAGTTAGCCATTGCAGAAAACAGGTTTTTACGTAGCATCACAGGCTTTCTGCAAAGTACTCCAGTGTGTCCAATGCTATTTGAATTATGCAGAAAATCTTTAGGTGATATTGCAAGAATACACCCACTACTCTATTGGTGAAGAATCTGGTGCTCGCCAGAAGTAGCACCTTATGCTTCTGACCTTAATGATGTATTCCGGGCAGATTGTTATCATAAAATCAAATGGCTATGGGAGATAAGAACCGTATTAGTTAAGCTTAGTTTGGCCATGTTGTGGGAAGACCCCGTTAATGCGTCTTTCCCCCCAAAAGAGTACCTGAAAGACAAGTACTGGGAATTGGTTTCCGCTGATACCCATCGAAATAGTGCCACTTCAACGCTTACTGAAAGTTTTTGGGAAGTAACGTTTTGGCCAAATTTAGAGCAATATTGGGATTTAATAACCAAACCATTTGACCGGAAGCTGTACTTTCAATTCAGGGTGGGCATACTGCCAATAAGATCGCATGCTGCAAAATGGGTCCCATCTGGTTATAGTAAGTGCCCCTTGTGTCTGGACCAACAGGAGACTGTTAGACCTGGTACCATTGGCGTGAGTCTCCCTTCCATTTTTTCTGATTGCCACCTCTGGTTTTAATATGTTTTGCTGGTTTAGATGCTTTGGGCACTGTGCCACTGCTATTCAGTGCCACAGTGCAAGTGTTCCCTATGTTAAATTGATGTATTGATTAGTGACTCCATGATTGGGTTATTTGATTTACTTGTCAGACCCTAGTACAGTGCACTATGTGTACCCAGGGCTTGTAAATCAAATGCTGCTGGCATTGTAAAGTGTGTCTCAGGTCTGTCATTGCAGAGCCTATGCACAGTCTGGTACTGCCATGCTGACTGACCAAGTGCACGCACTTGCCAGTCCCTAAACCTTCCCTTATCTTCATATCAGACACATCTATGGTAGGCCCAAGGGCAGGGTGCATTGTAAGTATAAGGTAGGACATGCCCTGGTGTGAGTGGTATGTCCTAATAGTGAATTACAGCTATTTTAGTTTTTCACTATTGCAAGGTGTAGGAAGGTGGAATCTGACTATATGGTTGCCCCCAACTTTTTGCCTGGTATTTGAGTGATTTTTGACTAGTCTGGCTGGGATCCTGCTATCCCGGACCCCAGCCTATCTGCTTCCTCTCTTAAACGATGTGAGTACCCTAGGTACCAGCCAATTGGATACTGAGGATACCCTGGCAGTCCCTTGTAGATGGTACCCTAGGTACCCAGGGCATGGGTCCCTCAGTAGGCCTACCAGGGCTGCAGTACTTATTGTGCCACCCTGGGACAGCCATACAAACTGACACCACCAGACCACTACTGTAGTCTGGGTAAGGTGGTGCTAGCACCCCTTACAGGGATATAGGTACCCTATATCCCACCCCATTACAACACATATACTCTCATAGGTCACCCCTATAGCAGGCCTTGGTAATCCTACAAGGCAGGGTGCTGAGGTATGTGTGAGGGGGGACCCCTACCTGAGTAGGGCCCCTCTGCAACCTTCGTAAAATCATTGCTGGGTTGTTTGTAGTGTAGCCATACCATATACTCTTAACCGCATTATAAGTCTATCGCCATAACGTGATAACTTGAGAATGGCTACACAAAACTATATCGTATTTGGTGTCAAACATGTAGGAATCATACCCCCAGTCCAGCCATGGGCATGAGGGCACGATTCCCCCCTGCTAGAGGGGCGATATGGGAAAAGTGGCAGAATTTAGACACCAATTTAAAAGTGCACCCGTAGTACAAAATGGAAGCTACCAGCCACCCACACGACTCTGGCTGCCTGTTGCTGGGGAAAATCCCAGCCTCGGCAGCTGGACAATAGGGATCCTGTTGCAGGGAGGTGCCAGCACCTCCCCAGACAGACTATGTGGATTGGAACTGGGGGGGTGCACCTTAGGATGCCTTTCAGAGTTGCACGTAGGCTGCTACAGCGCCTACATTCTGCATACACCGCCTGGAACCGGTTCAGGGGCATCCTGCCCCTCGCCCAGGTGGGAAACACACAAAAGGGAGTGGGTGTAGCCACCCTTTCCCACCTCAACTCTCATTGGTAGGCTCTGATCTGGACCCTCCCCATATCTTCTGGATAAAGGTGAATAATGGGGCCCCAGAGCCTCAGATTAATCTTGGACTTCACAGACTTGACCTTCGACGAGCTGCTGCCCAGCTGATGGAAGAAATCTCCCTTGGGGTAAAGGAGTTACCGCCCTGCTTGGCAGGCACCTGAAACACTGCAAGTGACCCGGTTGGAACTTCGCTGCTCCTATGGACTTTGTCGACTCCCAGCAACCTTGAGGTGGGTTTCCTGAGCATCCCAGAGGCCAGTGAGTGTGCACAGCAAGTCTGAGCACCGTGGACCGCGTGGGTGCCGAGATCCCCAATACCCTAGGACACCAGCCACCTCTTGCATAGCACACAACCCTGACCAGTGGAGAAGTTTTGCTTTGGCTAAAAGTTGAGCCAACCTCTCTACAGCAACTGTGCCAAAGGTCAGCGCCCTAGCACTCTCCGGTGGCCAGTGGGCACCCTTTTACGCACTCCAAATTGCTGCCTTCTGCGGTCACTTGTCTCTCAACTTGTGGGCCCTGGCGGACGACAATCTTTACTTTTAAGAGTTCCCCTGGTTGCTCCAGGCCTGCTCTACAGTCTCCTTGAAGGAGACCTCTCACAGAGCTCGTGGGTCTGCACCAGTAGCTGATATGTTCATCTTGCATGGGTTGCAGTTGCCAAGGCTTAGTGGATCCAATCCGGACACTAACACAGCAGCGACCCTCATCCGATTTGGGAAAGTTGCGGTCCAGAAGCTGGCCTTCCTTGAAGCCTCCCGGAGCCCGTGGCTGCAGATCCAACTACACCTCTTTCCACTTGAAGCACCCGACTGTGGTAAATATTTCGTTACCGGTACTATTTTTTATGCGGTAAAGTCTATCAAGATTAACTCAGTAAATATAAGAGGCAGAACCCGTGGTATTAGAGGTTTTAAAATGCTTTATTCCTATATAAAAGGAAGACAATTCGAATTGTGGGCCTTCTGTTCCATCACCACGAAAGTTCAGGAAGGAAGGGAGCATACATTATTGACAGATAGGCAGTTTTATAGAAAAATACATTACAGTGAAACAGATGCAAGAGGCGTAACAGCTGATAAAAGGTGCATACGTAGCTAATAGAGGGCGTAATTCAAGAAACGTCATTAAACATGATGTCACAAGTGGGTGGATCCATAAAAGAATCCTGCAATGTCAGCAGAAATGTTTGGCAAAGATGCGCACGCAGCCGCATGACGTGTGATTGACGTGCAACTAGAGGGTGGAGGGGACTTGACATTTAGCTCTACGTGTGGAGACAGAAGTCTGGGGTTATGTCAACCTAATCCCAAATCATATCTAATATCCTATGTTCAAAGAACTGTGTTATCCAAAAGGAGAGGTCTCTTAGGATAGAATCTTATTCTATACTGACTATACTGACTGTTAGTGCGTGTACAAGCGTCTAAGTGTCTACACTAGATGCGAGGGGGTAGGAATATTCCATGGTAACGGGGCTATGAATTACTTGCATGAGGACAGCGAGGCCTGGCCCCTTTGCACGGTAGCTGGAGGAATGTTTACCTAAACTACTAGACAGGAATGCATCGGATGAGGAGCGAAGGAGATAATCTCGAAGGTGAAATACAGTTTTTGGCAGGCAATATGCTGGATCAGGCACCGTTAGCCGCGCAAGGAGTAAGACAAAGTTCATGGTCACAGATGCAGGCTCAGACTGGAGCTTTCAGAGGCAGAAGGCAGGAAAAGGCTTGATGACAGAATTCGGGCCTACTCGCCTGAATCTGTGAAATGTGGAAAGTGAACCACATAAAGTCGGTGGCCTTTCATACTTAGGAATGGAATATCTGACCCATTCATGGCGGATCTGGAAGAGAACATGTTGACGGTGGACGCACATATATTTGCGTCTTCAGAACTGGAGCAGGAGGGAACATACATGTACTTATAGCATGCACATGGAGCCGTTGGGGTCTACGATAGGGGACATAACTGATCACAAAATTCATATTTCCTCACGACATTGAAGGGCTCTTTCCTTTTAGCTCCCTGGTCACTGTGCCGTGACCCAGACTCTGTCCCCTCTGCTTTCAGGTTCTTCTCTACAAGATCTACAACTTCAATCTTCACGGCATAATCAACGCTTTTGGTTAGCAGCAGTTTTGTACATTTTCCCATTGAAAATCAGCCCGCGACCCGACATCGAAAACGACCTATGCACCCGGCTTCCCTGGGGCAGGTAACAGTGGTACCTCGGTACTCTCGTGGTAGTGGGCTCCTCAAAAGCTTAACTCTAAGTTTTCAACTTTGAACTCCTGCTAGAAGTGTCTTTAATCTGTTTAAATCAAACCGCAACATTCTCCATAGGCTTTAATAGAGATCCTGATAGCAGCTATTTCCACTGCACGCGCCTCCCGTGGGTCCCCTTCCTCATAACCTGGGGTTGATTCTTAAGGGGCCAGCGATCCTAAATGCCCTAGGCATTGTCTGTAGAATTGTCGTGGTTCTTATACCACTTTTTAGGTCTCGCTGAGCCAAAGGCTCGAAGAGACATTTTATATGTGGGATTTTCAAAGTGCTACCCACAGTTTTGGCTGGCCTAAACCTTGAGTGCACGATCACATGCACGTGCACAGCTGCTCCCACTCCCCCCTCCCTTCTCTATAACTTTGGCTCCTTTGAGCACTTCAAAGGGTCCGCTCCCCCGCCCCCAAGCGCTCGCGCCCACGCTCCGCCGGGCTTGTCTTCTTTTTCATTTTTTTTTTTAACTATAAGCGCGTGCGGCCAATGCTTGTTTAATGCTTGTTTTCTTTATTTTGAAAGCAGCCGTGTGACCAGTGCTGATACTGCTTCCTCACTTGTCTCTCACGCCCGCCCGTCCGTGCTGTGTCTGTGTTTAGCCTTACTTGCCTGGTAGTTAGGACGGTGAGCCCGGCAGATCACGTGACGGAGGACAGCTTTAGTCGGCAGAGCATAGCTGAGGCGGGGAAGGCGTAGGGAAGATCGTGGGCCTTGTCACGAGCAATTACAGGGCTGAATTGAGGTAACTGAATAATTGAACAGCCTCCCTTCCAAATTACTGATTTAGGCCGTGAATGAAAAAGTAGTTAAGTAGGTTAAGTGAAGTGATAAAAACGGCCTTGTCTTAAGCTCTGTATTTTAATTGTGTGCAGAGTTCGTCGGTTTGAACCATTTCATACTTGTATTTCAAGACCTTCGCCAGTGTTTCCAGGCACATTATTTATCTTTTCCTTTTTAGTGAATGTTATCCGGGCCGCCTCTTGCGACTGCTATTCTTCCGGCGGCGAGCGCAATGTGTTTTGCAGTCACCTTGAAGATTGCGTGAGCTGCATGTGAATGCTGGCTCATCAAAGCGTCTGAAATGCAGTGGAAATAGTAATGTGTTTTTTTTTTCCTAGTGATATTTCTTTTTTCGCTGCACTGAGAGGGAACGTCTCTGCCCTCAAAGCCAATCTTTCAAATGGGGTTCAGTCATCAGAGTGCGAGTCACGGAGAGGTGTGCCTTGAATGTGTGAACTGCGCCTGCGTCCTATTCCAGTGATGGGCGATGGCTGTGACCAATCGAAGGTTTGGGGCACCTCGTAGAGAGCCCTCCACCAAAGCATAAACTCTTTAGCTTTTCATCTTCACCAGTGCAGTAGGTCTCACATTTGCGAGAGTTTCAGCTATTAGCATTGCAAATAACAATGACTTTTTATTTATCAGCTTTCAAAACCAACACATGGATAAAAGGTTTGCAATTTACAATGCCAATAGCTCAAACTCTCGTCAATGCGCGACCTATTGCATTGCAAAAGCTTGTTCTACTAGTTAGACTTTCCTGATGGGGTATTGTACCCAGTCCTTGATGCCTGACCTGTAACTGTAGACACACCTGGAGCGCTAGTCCTAAAGACCTCACTCCGTGCGTGTGCTCTAAGCTGACATGCTTGTGCCTCATATGAGTTACAGGAAACCTCCTCATCATCCTGATAATTTCATGTTGTGTGTGTGCACGCGCGGCACCCACAACTTGCGAGGAAGTGGGAGCTCTGGCTGGATCAGTCAGTAAATGGGGAAATCATTTGCTGTTTTCTAATAACGTTTGCAACGCTTATCCAATCTGCACAAAACTAGAAGAACACGTGTAATTTGCTCCTGTTCGTTTTCATGCAGATCGGTCAGGGGGGTCAAAGGCTATAGGGATGCATCAAAATGGAAGAGTATAAAGTGTTCATTGTTCGGGAAAGGCTACCTCAAATTAATATGAACAGGACCCCGAGGTAACAGTCGCACTTTAGAAATTGTCAACCCCTTAATCATTCGTCCCAAATTTCTCATGTACATGCAGACCACTGTTTTCTGTATTCTTTCATAAAACTGGTGTAATTTTGATAAATGGTTTGGCTCTATATTTAAATATAAAATGTACAAATATGGCAGGCATTACCATTCTGCACTCTGATTGGCTGTTGAAAACAATATTTTGGGGGTTATTTATTAAGGTGTTCTTCAGATGCTCACTTGATGCAAAGCAATGCAAAGCATCAAGTCTCTTTTCTTCCTCTTATAACAGCCTGTGGTGGTGTCACTGTGTGAGCACTCACGCCTCCATTAGTAAATCTAGGCTCTTATTTCAAGTGTTCATACCCCATCCTGTAAAAGACACATAGTCTACGTGGGAGTATATATTCTGCATAATTATCAGTCTACGTGGGAGTATATATGCCGCATAATTATCACTCTGGCTACCAGGGTTCACCCTACACACCTAGAAAATGCACTTACCATCGATACAAAGTTCTCCAGCTTCCAAAGATTTGGAACCTCAATAAACAAAGTCTGAAGACGTCAAACATTAGAGAATTTCAAACAAAATTGAACGACATTTTATTGTACCATCAGCCTTGAACCAAGTATTTTTGAAGCCATGGTAAAATGACGATCTGCCATTTGGCTGCAAACTTATCATTAGCAACATCGTGATTTATTGTTCTCTGGGGCCCTCTTGAGGCCATTACCAATGGTGCCATAAACCAGCTGCCTCTGCACTGATTACCCTAATTACTCATCTAGAGGGGCATTTGATTTTACATACGCTACAAACTTCCAGCTTGTCTTAATATATAATTGAAAAAACCCAAACATTTGCAGTGCAATAGGTCTCGCATTTACGCGAGTTTAAGCTATTGGCATTGTAAATGACACTGCCTTTTATTTAGGTTTCAAAATCGAAAACATAAATAAAAGACATTGTCATTTACATTTCCAATAGCTTAAACTCGCGTAAATGCGAGACCTATTGCATTGCAAATGCTTGTTTAATATATGGTTTGGTCCCCCCCTGGGGCCCTGTGATTCCAGTGCTATTTATTGTATCTATCAATGCTTGTTTGAATTGTAACTTTGCCTCTAGCCTCATAAAGAGACTTGTGGGATTCTGTTTAGAATAAATACATATATTTTATATATATACCTGTGTGGACTACTCTTTCATTTGGTCATTCAAGAGGTTATCTATGGTAAAACAATAAGCTTAACACTCCTTCAAGACTTAGCCTGAAGGCTGCTCCCCACAGCTACCACTAGGATAGCTTTCTTTAAAGGTTGTCTTTACCTATCACCATAAGAGTCGAAATTGGGCTGGTGCAAGGTGTCCCCTATAACTAGAGGACAGCATATGCCAGGCCAACTTATCACATTGGTGTGCAGCGGTTGGATTCAAGCTTGCTATTGTTTTACCAGATAACAAATTGAATTTCTAAAGTGAAAGCCACTTGGTACCAAAGGTACATATAAATTCAAGCTTAGAATATAATAAGTTCTACTGAACTTAGGAGTTGTGTGTAGAGGGTTTAGCACACCTTGACTACAACTCAAGAAAGGCTTCAGTAGGCCACACCTAGTGTAGGTAGATACACCAGTATCACTACACTAGAAAATGTCTTTGCATTCAGGTGCCCATAAGGCTCTGGAAGGACCCCAGAGGGTCCCAGCCAACAAATATGATCATCTCTCCTTTGCTGATCTTAGGGAGATGTGCACCTCTAGGAAGCTTAAGACAAACAAAGGTGCCAATACTCAACGTCTCAGGGAAATCCTGCTCATAGCAGACTTCAAGCAGACTTTAGTGTCTGAGGGGGTAGACGGGTTGGGTGGGCATCCCTCAGAAGAGGCCACTCCCAGAGTGGACTCTGATGAGGACCAGGAAGAGGATAATGATCCTGACCTGGAAGAACCAGACCACTCACAACATGGAGGTGATGGCCCAAGAGGCACTCATCCATCCCTAAAGGGAGAGTGGTGGATCCAAACAGAAGGAACAAATCCCCCTCAGAAGGGTCCAACCATTCTAGGAGATCCAAAAGGGCCTCTGCCTTGCCTCAGAGGAGAGAATCCTCCCAAGAGAGGAAATGCAGACTGATCCAGTTTGAGCAGGCAAAGCTTCAGCTCAGGAGAGAACAGTTAGCATTAGACAGGGAGTCCCTGGAGCTTCAGAAAGCTTCAAGAAAGTGGGGTCTAGAGACCCCTGGTGGCAGTAATTAAACCCCTAGAGTTAGAGAGAAAGCTCCTGACAATAGGAACCTCCATAAGATTGTGCCCCCCTATCATACAGGGGATGATATCCACAAATGGATCACTGCTCTTGAGAGGGCCTGTAAAGTACAAAGGGTCCCAGTAGAGCAGTGGGCAGCAATCCTGTGGCTCTCCTTTGCAGACAAAGGTAGAGACAAGCTCCTCTCTGTAAGAGAAGAGGATGCAGATGATTACCATATCTTGAGTGATGCTTTAATAGATAGGTTTGGCTTAACCACTGATCAATACAGACTTAAGTTCAGAGACACCCAGAAAGCACAGGATCAAGATTGGGTAGACTTTGTGGATTGTGCTACCAAGGCTCTGGAGGGTTGGTTAAATGGCAGTAAAGTAAATAATTATCAAGGATTGTACAATCTCATTATTCGGGAGCAGATTCTTAATAATTGTCAAAACCAACTCTTACACCAGCACCTGGTGGACTCTGATCTGACATCTCCCCAAGAATTGGGAAAGAAGGCAGACAAATGGGTCAGAACCAGGATCAGGCCCAAGAACCAAGGTGGTGACCAGAAGAAAGATTCCACAAAGCCCAAAGAGAAAGGTGGGGATAATAAAACAGAAAAGTCCTCTGAAGGGCCCCAAAAATCCAGTTCTGGGGGTGGGTCCCAAAATCCTTCCTCTTCTAACAAGAAACCATATTGCCATGTGTGGGGACCCAACCCCCAGCTGTAGGCAGCCAGAGGTTGACCCTTAGGGCCAGATATGACACAGTCATGGGCAGACAGGCTTCCATGGTGACCAGTGACCTGAGGAGGTTGAGACCACCCCAAATAGGGCCTCACTTCCAGACTCAGCCACCCCACCAGCCTGCTTTAGTACCAAAACCCAATACAGGTAATGTCCCTAGACTCTGGAGAAACTCTAAAACCCCTTGGGGTAGGATTTCCCAAGTGGACCATGAGACAGGGAGCAACCATGCTAGTGCAGGTTCTTCCTTATATGGCCACTCAGGAAATAAAGGCTTATCTGGACAAGGTTAGCCTTGTCTCCTTTCGTTTGGGAGGGGTTATGTAGGAAGGTGGAATCTGACTATATGGTTGCCCCCAACTTTTTGCCTGGTATTTGAGTGGTTTTTGACTAGTCTGGCTGGGATCCTGCTATCCAGGACCCCAGCCTATCTGCTTTCTTTCTTAAACGATGTGAGTACCCTAGGTACCAGCCAATTGGATACTGAGGATACCCTGGCAGTCCCTTGTAGATGGTACCCTAGGTACCCAGGGCATGGGTCCCTCAGTAGGTCTACCAGGGCTGCAGCACTTATTGTGCCACCCTGGGACAGCCATACAAACTGACACCACCAGACCACTACTGTAGTCTGGGTAAGGTGGTGCTAGCACCCCTTACAGGGATATCTATATCCCACCCCATTACAACACATATACTCTCATAGGTCACCCCTATAGCAGGCCTTGGTAATCCTACAAGGCAGGATGCTGAGGTATGTGTGAGGGGGGACCCCTACCTAAGTAGGGCCCCTCTGCAACCTTCGTAAAATCATTGCTGGGTTGTTTGTAGTGTAGCCATACCATATACTCTTAACCGCATTATAAGTCTATCGCGATAACGCGATAACTTGAGAATGGCTACACAGAACCATATCGTGTTTGGTGTCAAACATGTAGGAATCATACCCCCAGTCCAGCCATGGGCAAGAGGGCACGATTCCCCCTGCTAGAGGGGCGATATGGGAAAAGCGGCAGAATTTAGACACCAATTTAAAAGTGCACCCGTAGTACAAAATGGATGCTACCAGCCACCCACACGACTCTGGCTGCCTGTTGCTGGGGAAAATCCCAGCCTCGGCAGCTGGACAATAGGGATCCTGTTGCAGGGAGGTGCCAGCACCTCCCCAGACAGACTATGTGGATTGGAACTGGGTGGGTGCACCTTAGGATGCCTTTCAGAGTTGCACGTAGGCTCCTACAGCGCCTACATTCTGCATACACCGCCTGGAACCGGTTCAGGGGCATCCTGCCCCTCGCCCAGGCGGGAAACACACAAAGGGAAGTGGGTGTAGCCACCCTTTCCCGCCTCAACTCTCATTGGTAGGCTCTAATCTGGACCCTCCCCTAATCTTCTGGATAAAGGTGAATAATGTGGCCCCAGAGCCTCAGATTAATATTGGACTTCACAGACTTGACCTTCGACGAGCTGCTGCCCAGCTGACGGAAGAAATCTCCCTTGGGGTAAAGGAGTTACCCCCCTGCTTGGCAGGCACCTGAAACACTGCAAGTGACCCGGTTGGAACTTCGCTGCTGCTACGGACTTTGTCGACTCCCAGCAACCTTGAGGTGGGTTTCCTGAGCATCCCGGAGGCCAGTGAGTGTGCACAGCGAGCCTGAGCACTGTGGACCGCGTGGGTGCCGAGATCCCCAATACCCCAGGACACCGGACACCTCTTGCATAGCCCACGACTCTGACCAGTGGAGAAGTTGTGCTTTGGCCCAAACTTGAGCCAACCTCTCTACAGCAACTGTGCCAAAGATCAGCACCCTAGCTTACTCCGGTGGCCCGTGGGCACCCTTTTTCGCACTCCAAATTGCTGCCCTCCACAGTCCCTTGTCTCTCGACTTGTGGGCCCTGGCAGAGGACAATCTTTACTTTTAAGAGTTCCCCCGGTTGCTCCAGGCCTGCTTTACCGTCTCCTTGAAGGAGACCTCTCACAGACCTCGTGGGTCTGCACCAGTAGCTAATTTGCTTATATTGCGTAGGATGCAGTTGCCAAGGCTTAGTGGATCCAATCCAGAAACTAACACCGCAGCGACCCTTATCCAACATGGGACAGTTGCTCTCCAGAAGCTGGCCTTCCTTGAAGCCTCCCGGAGCCTGTGGCTGCAGATCCAAGCTACACCTCTTTCCACTTGAAGTACCCAAGATTGAAGGGCTCTTTCAGTTTAGCTCCCTGGTCACTGTGCCGTGACCCAGACATTGTCCCCTCTGCTTTCAGGTTCTTCTCTACAAGATCTACAACTTCAATCTTCACGGCATCATCAACGCTTTTGGCTAGCAGCAGTTTTGTACATTTTCCCATTGAAAATCAGCCCGCGACCCGACATCGAAAACGACCTATGCACCCGGCTTCCCTGGGGCAGGTAACAGTGGTACCTCGGTACTCTCATGGTAGTGGGCTCCTCAAAAGCTTAACTCTAAGTTTTCAACTTTGAACTCCTGCTAGAAGTGTCTTTAATCTGTTTAAATCAAACCACAACATTCTCCATAGGCTTTAATAGAGATCCTGATAGCAGCTATTTCCACTGCACGCGCCTCCAGTGGGTCCCCTTCCTCATAACCTGGGGTGGATTCTTAAGGGGCCAGCGATCCTAAATGCCCTAGGCATGGTCTGTAGAATTGTCGTGGTTCTTATACCACTTTTTAGGTCTCGCTGAGCCAAAGGCTCGAAGAGACATTTTATATGTGGGATTTTCAAAGTGCTACCCACAGTTTTGGCTGGCCTAAACCTTGAGTGCACGATCACATGCACGTGCACAGCTGCTCCCACTCCCCCTCCCTTCTCTATAACTTTGGCTCCTTTGAGCACTTCAAAGGGTCCGCTCCCCCGCCCCCAAGCGCTCGCGCCCACGCTCCGCCGGGCTTGTCTTCTTTTTCATTTTTTTTTTTAACTATAAGCGCGTGCGGCCAATGCTTGTTTAATGCTTGTTTCCTTTATTTTGAAAGCAGCCGTGCGACCAGTGCTGATACTGCTTCCTCACTTGTCTCTCACGCCCGCCCGTCCGTGCTGTGTCTGTGTTTAGCCTTACTTGCCTGGTAGTTAGGACGGTGAGCCCGGCAGATCACGTGACGGAGGACAGCTTTAGTCGGCAGAGCATAGCTGAGGCGGGGAAGGCGTAGGGAAGATCGTGGGCCTTGTCACGAGCAATTACAGGGCTGAATTGAGGTAACTGAATAATTGAACAGCCTCCCTTCCAAATTACTGATTTAGGCCGTGAATGAAAAAGTAGTTAAGTAGGTTAAGTGAAGTGATAAAAACGGCCTTGTCTTAAGCTCTGTATTTTAATTGTGTGCAGAGTTCGTCGGTTTGAACCATTTCATACTTGTATTTCAAGACCTTCGCCAGTGTTTCCAGGCACATTATTTATATTTTCCTTTTTAGTGAATGTTATCCGGGCCGCCTCTTGCGACTGCTATTCTTCCGGCGGCGAGCGCAATGTGTTTTGCAGTCACCTTGAAGATTGCGTGAGCTGCATGTGAATGCTGGCTCATCAAAGCGTCTGAAATGCAGTGGAAATAGTAATGTGTTTTTTTTTTCCTAGTGATATTTCTTTTTTCGCTGCACTGAGAGGGAACGTCTCTGCCCTCAAAGCCAATCTTTCAAATGGGGTTCAGTCATCAGAGTGCGAGTCACGGAGAGGTGTGCCTTGAATGTGTGAACTGCGCCTGCGTCCTATTCCAGTGATGGGCGATGGCTGTGACCAATCGAAGGTTTGGGGCACCTCGTAGAGAGCCCTCCACCAAAGCATAAACTCTTTAGCTTTTCATCTTCACCAGTGCAGTAGGTCTCACATTTGCGAGAGTTTCAGCTATTAGCATTGCAAATAACAATGCCTTTTTATTTATCAGCTTTCAAAACCAACACATGGATAAAAGGTTTGCAATTTACAATGCCAATAGCTCAAACTCTCATCAATGCGCGACCTATTGCATTGCAAAAGCTTGTTCTACTAGTTAGACTTTCCTGATGGGGTATTGTACCCAGTCCTTGATGCCTGACCTGTAACTGTAGACACACCTGGAGCGCTAGTCCTAAAGACCTCACTCCGTGCGTGTGCTCTAAGCTGACATGCTTGTGCCTCATATGAGTTACAGGAAACCTCCTCATCATCCTGATAATTTCATGTTGTGTGTGTGCACGCGCGGCACCCACAACTTGCGAGGAAGTGGGAGCTCTGGCTGGATCAGTCAGTAAATGGGGAAATCATTTGCTGTTTTCTAATAACGTTTGCAACGCTTATCCAATCTGCACAAAACTAGAAGAACACGTGTAATTTGCTCCTGTTCGTTTTCATGCAGATCGGTCAGGGGGGTCAAAGGCTATAGGGATGCATCAAAATGGAAGAGTATAAAGTGTTCATTGTTCGGGAAAGGCTACCTCAAATTAATATGAACAGGACCCCGAGGTAACAGTCGCACTTTAGAAATTGTCAACCCCTTAATCATTCGTCCCAAATTTCTCATGTACATGCAGACCACTGTTTTCTGTATTCTTTCATAAAACTGGTGTAATTTAGATAAATGGTTTGGCTCTATATTTAAATATAAAATGTACAAATATGGCAGGCATTACCATTCTGCACTCTGATTGGCTGTTGAAAACAATATTTTGGGGGTTATTTATTAAGGTGTTCTTCAGATGCTCACTTGATGCAAAGCAATGCAAAGCATCAAGTCTCTTTTCTTCCTCTTATAACAGCCTGTGGTGGTGTCACTGTGTGAGCACTCACGCCTCCATTAGTAAATCTAGGCTCTTATTTCAAGTGTTCATACCCCATCCTGTAAAAGACACATAGTCTACGTGGGAGTATATATTCCGCATAATTATCAGTCTACGTGGGAGTATATATGCCGCATAATTATCACTCTGGCTACCAGGGTTCACCCTACACACCTAGAAAATGCACTTACCATCGATACAAAGTTCTCCAGCTTCCAAAGATTTGGAACCTCAATAAACAAAGTCTGAAGACGTCAAACATTAGAGAATTTCAAACAAAATTGAACGACATTTTATTGTACCATCAGCCTTGAACCAAGTATTTTTGAAGCCATGGTAAAATGACGTTCTGCCATTTGGCTGCAAACTTATCATTAGCAACATCGTGATTTATTGTTCTCTGGGGCCCTCTTGAGGCCATTACCAATGGTGCCATAAACCAGCTGCCTCTGCACTGATTACCCTAATTACTCATCTAGAGGGGCATTTGATTTTACATACGCTACAAACTTCCAGCTTGTCTTAATATATAATTGAAAAAACCCAAACATTTGCAGTGCAATAGGTCTCGCATTTACGCGAGTTTAAGCTATTGGCATTGTAAATGACACTGCCTTTTATTTAGGTTTCAAAATCGAAAACATAAATAAAAGACATTGTCATTTACATTTCCAATAGCTTAAACTCGCGTAAATGCGAGACCTATTGCATTGCAAATGCTTGTTTAATATATGGTTTGGTCCCCCCCTGGGGCCCTGTGATTCCAGTGCTATTTATTGTATCTATCAATGCTTGTTTGAATTGTAACTTTGCCTCTAGCCTCATAAAGAGACTTGTGGGATTCTGTTTAGAATAAATACATATATTTTATATATATACCTGTGTGGACCTCTCTTTCATTTGGTCATTCAAGAGGTTATCTATGGTAAAACAATAAGCTTAACACTCCTTCAAGACTTAGCCTGAAGGCTGCTCCCCACAGCTACCACTAGGATAGCTTTCTTTAAAGGTTGTCTTTACCTATCACCATAAGAGTCGAAATTGGGCTGGTGCAAGGTGTCCCCTATAACTAGAGGACAGCATATGCCAGGCCAACTTATCACATTGGTGTGCAGCGGTTGGATTCAAGCTTGCTATTGTTTTACCAGATAACAAATTGAATTTCTAAAGTGAAAGCCACTTGGTACCAAAGGTACATATAAATTCAAGCTTAGAATATAATAAGTTCTACTGAACTTAGGAGTTGTGTGTAGAGGGTTTAGCACACCTTGACTACAACTCAAGAAAGGCTTCAGTAGGCCACACCTAGTGTAGGTAGATACACCAGTACCACTACACTAGAAAATGTCTTTGCATTCAGGTGCCCATAAGGCTCTGGAAGGACCCCAGAGGGTCCCAGCCAACAAATATGATCATCTCTCCTTTGCTGATCTTAGGGAGATGTGCACCTCTAGGAAGCTTAAGACAAACAAAGGTGCCAATACTCAACGTCTCAGGGAAATCCTGCTCATAGCAGACTTCAAGCAGACTTTAGTGTCTGAGGGGGTAGACGGGTTGGGTGGGCATCCCTCAGAAGAGGCCACTCCCAGAGTGGACTCTGATGAGGACCAGGAAGAGGATAATGATCCTGACCTGGAAGAACCAGACCACTCACAACATGGAGGTGATGGCCCAAGAGGCACTCATCCATCCCTAAAGGGAGATTGGTGGATCCAAACAGAAGGAACAAATCCCCCTCAGAAGGGTCCAACCATTCTAGGAGATCCAAAAGGGCCTCTGCCTCGCCTCAGAGGAGAGAATCCTCCCAAGAGAGGAAATGCAGACTGATCCAGTTTGAGCAGGCAAAGCTTCAGCTCAGGAGAGAACAGTTAGCATTAGACAGGGAGTCCCTGGAGCTTCAGAAAGCTTCAAGAAAGTGGGGTCTAGAGACCCCTGGTGGCAGTAATGAAACCCCTAGAGTTAGAGAGAAAGCTCCTGACAATAGGAACCTCCATAAGATTGTGCCCCCCTATCATACAGGGGATGATATCCACAAATGGATCACTTCTCTTGAGAGGGCCTGTAAAGTACAAAGGGTCCCAGTAGAGCAGTGGGCAGCAATCCTGTGGCTCTCCTTTGCAGACAAAGGTAGAGACAAGCTCCTCTCTGTAAGAGAAGAGGATGCAGATGATTACTATATCTTGAGTGATGCTTTAATAGATAGGTTTGGCTTAACCACTGATCAATACAGACTTAAGTTCAGAGACACCCAGAAAGCACAGGATCAAGATTGGGTAGACTTTGTGGATTGTGCTACCAAGGCTCTGGAGGGTTGGTTAAATGGCAGTAAAGTAAATAATTATCAAGGATTGTACAATCTCATTATTCGGGAGCAGATTCTTAATAATTGTCAAAACCAACTCTTACACCAGCACCTGGTGGACTCTGATCTGACATCTCCCCAAGAATTGGGAAAGAAGGCAGACAAATGGGTCAGAACCAGGATCAGGCCCAAGAACCAAGGTGGTGACCAGAAGAAAGATTCCACAAAGCCCAAAGAGAAAGGTGGGGATAATAAAACAGAAAAGTCCTCTGAAGGGCCCCAAAAATCCAGTTCTGGGGGTGGGTCCCAAAATCCTTCCTCTTCTAACAAGAAACCATATTGCCATGTGTGGGGACCCAACCCCCAGCTGTAGGCAGCCAGAGGTTGACCCTTAGGGCCAGATATGACACAGTCATGGGCAGACAGGCTTCCATGGTGACCAGTGACCTGAGGAGGTTGAGACCACCCCAAATAGGGCCTCACTTCCAGACTCAGCCACCCCACCAGCCTGCTTCAGTACCAAAACCCAATACAGGTAATGTCCCTAGACTCTGGAGAAACTCTAAAACCCCTTGGGGTAGGATTTCCCAAGTGGACCATGAGACAGGGAGCAACCATGCTAGTGCAGGTTCTTCCTTATATGGCCACTCAGGAAATAAAGGCTTATCTGGACAAGGTTAGCCTTGTCTCCTTTCGTTTGGGAGGGGTTATGTAGGAAGGTGGAATCTGACTATATGGTTGCCCCCAACTTTTTGCCTGGTATTTGAGTGGTTTTTGACTAGTCTGGCTGGGATCCTGCTATCCAGGACCCCAGCCTATCTGCTTTCTTTCTTAAACGATGTGAGTACCCTAGGTACCAGCCAATTGGATACTGAGGATACCCTGGCAGTCCCTTGTAGATGGTACCCTAGGTACCCAGGGCATGGGTCCCTCAGTATGTCTACCAGGGCTGCAGCACTTATTGTGCCACCCTGGGACAGCCATACAAACTGACACCACCAGACCACTACTGTAGTCTGGGTAAGGTGGTGCTAGCACCCCTTACAGGGATATCTATATCCCACCCCATTACAACACATATACTCTCATAGGTCACCCCTATAGCAGGCCTTGGTAATCCTACAAGGCAGGATGCTGAGGTATGTGTGAGGGGGGACCCCTACCTAAGTAGGGCCCCTCTGCAACCTTCGTAAAATCATTGCTGGGTTGTTTGTAGTGTAGCCATACCATATACTCTTAACCGCATTATAAGTCTATCGCGATAACGCGATAACTTGAGAATGGCTACACAGAACCATATCGTGTTTGGTGTCAAACATGTAGGAATCATACCCCCAGTCCAGCCATGGGCAAGAGGGCACGATTCCCCCTGCTAGAGGGGCGATATGGGAAAAGCGGCAGAATTTAGACACCAATTTAAAAGTGCACCCGTAGTACAAAATGGATGCTACCAGCCACCCACACGACTCTGGCTGCCTGTTGCTGGGGAAAATCCCAGCCTCGGCAGCTGGACAATAGGGATCCTGTTGCAGGGAGGTGCCAGCACCTCCCCAGACAGACTATGTGGATTGGAACTGGGTGGGTGCACCTTAGGATGCCTTTCAGAGTTGCACGTAGGCTCCTACAGCGCCTACATTCTGCATACACCACCTGGAACCGGTTCAGGGGCATCCTGCTCCTCGCCCAGGCGGGAAACACACAAAGGGAAGTGGGTGTAGCCACCCTTTCCCGCCTCAACTCTCATTGGTAGGCTCTGATCTGGACCCTCCCCTAATCTTCTGGATAAAGGTGAATAATGTGGCCCCAGAGCCTCAGATTAATATTGGACTTCACAGACTTGACCTTCGACGAGCTGCTGCCCAGCTGATGGAAGAAATCTCCCTTGGGGTAAAGGAGTTACCCCCCTGCTTGGCAGGCACCTGAAACACTGCAAGTGACCTGGTTGGAACTTCGCTGCTGCTACGGACTTTGTCGACTCCCAGCAACCTTGAGGTGGGTTTCCTGAGCATCCCGGAGGCCAGTGAGTGTGCACAGCGAGCCTGAGCACTGTGGACCATGTGGGTGCCGAGATCCCCAATACCCCAGGACACCGGACACCTCTTGCATAGCCCACGACTCTGACCAGTGGAGAAGTTGTGCTTTGGCCCAAACTTGAGCCAACCTCTCTACAGCAACTGTGCCAAAGATCAGCACCCTAGCTTACTCCGGCTAGAAGTGTCTTTAATCTGTTTAAATCAAACCACAACATTCTCCATAGGCTTTAATAGAGATCCTGATAGCAGCTATTTCCACTGCACGCGCCTCCGGTGGGTCCCCTTCCTCATAACCTGGGGTGGATTCTTAAGGGGCCAGCGATCCTAAATGCCCTAGGCATTGTCTGTAGAATTGTCGTGGCTCTTATACCACTTTTTTAATATATGGTTTGGTCCCCCCCTGGGGCCCTGTGATTCCAGTGCTATTTATTGTATCTATCGATGCTTGTTTGAATTGTAACTTTGCCTCTAGCCTCATAAAGAGACTTGTGGGATTCTGTTTAGAATAAATACATATATTATATATATATATACCTGTGTGGACTACTCTTTCATTTGGTCATTCAAGAGGTTATCTATGGTAAAACAATAAGCTTAACACTCCTTCAAGACTTAGCCTGAAGGCTGCTCTCCACAGCTACCACTAGGATAGCTTTCTTTAAAGGTTGTCTTTACCTATCACCATAAGAGTCGAATTGGGCTGGTGCAAAGTGTCCCCTATAACTAGAGGACAGCATATGCCAGGCCAACTTCTCACGCAAGGCTACCTGTTCCCCATAGGCCAGAATGGGCAGTTTGATAATTACTTCTTATATTCCTAACTGACTCAGGGAACACGAGTTTAGTATGCCTGAACTCAGAATGATAAAGTACATCTTTTAGTGAAGTTTGTTTTAACATTCTGTGTTAGAAAATTCCCCTTTTAGAAAGTAGGTATTTTCTTGCTTAACTGTCCAAGCCTGCCTCTGCTAGGTTGTGTATTGTGTGTCTGGTTCTGTGAGTGACAGGGGCTGGAGATTCCAGGGGAGAAGGTGAGTCAGCACAGGGCTGAATAGGAATATCTGCATGTAGATTGGTGGGAGGATTTGCACCTGGGACCTGAATAGGGCTGAGCCTTTCCTCCACAATGCTGGCTCCACCTCCTGTGGTGTGTCTGATGTCTCTGCCCTGCACTCTGTTTACCTGACTCCTTCTTTCCTTTCAAAGTGCTCCAGGACTGACCAGAACTGGCTTGGACTAGACAAAGGCCTTTCTGACTTCAGAGAACAAAGAGAAAAGTAGTATAAATATGGGGAGTCAAACCTCAAGATTTTAGATCACTTCTGGAACAACTAGAAGAAACCTCTGCCAAGGAGAAGAACCAAAGGAAGCTGTAGGAGTGGACTGCCCCCTGCCAGTGTTCTGTGTTGCTGGGTTGGCCAGTGGTGTCTTCAGTGCCAAGGAGAGGAGAAGGAACTTTGTGTGTACTTCATCATCGTGCAGAATATTTCTCCAAGGGCTTGAAATTGTGCTTGCCTCCTGCTGAAGTCTCAGGGTCAACAGACTTCATCACCAGCTCAGCTCTGAATTTCCTTGCTGGGAATTCTATCTGCAGAAACCTGCGTGTCGCTGGGAGCTGGAAGCGCGACGCAACAAGAAGAAGCGTGTCGCCGCCGCAGCTGTAGTCATCGCATCGCCGGAGAAGCCTGCCGTCTCCCAGAAGCGTGCTTTTGTCGCAGCTGTCTGCTATCGCATCATCGAAGAAGCACGTCGCAACCATGAGGGTCACCGTTGCATCATCGGAAAAGCCTGTGGCATGGCCTGTCGCGGCTCCAAAGTACAGAATCGCCGCAAGGCTGCCAGGGCCTGTCGCATCATCTCAACGTCGTTGCATCAAGGGCGCTATCTTATCGCATTGCACCGGATTGTCGCATCGCATCGAGGCGCCATCTTGCCGCATTGCAACCGGGCTGCAGCACGAGAATCTACGCATTACCTCCTCTCCGGTAAGGATCAAGACGCGTCCCCCACTCTGTGCAAGCATTGAGGCGCGATGCATCGTCTCCCCCGAAGCAAGGAACCGACGCATCTCCAACGCTGCAAGCCTTACGTATGCAGGTACTTTTGTGAGAACTGTGTCGCATTTACCAACAACTTGAACCAAGCTAATCCTAACATCTTTAGGTCAATTTCGAGTACAGTATTGTGGATTTTTGTCGTTAGTGGTCATGTGTTAAGTCTATATAAAGAATACTTATTTTTATAAAACCTGTGTGGTGTCCATCTGTAGTGTTTTCACTGTATTACTGTATGTGTTCACAAATGCTTAAAACACTGCCTCTGAGATAAGCCTGTCTGCTCGTGCCAAACTACCAAGGGGGTGAGCAGGGGTTATCCAGTAGTGTAATCCCCTTTCCCTGACTTAGAAGCAAGGGTCCCTATTAGGTCAAAGGTACCTTCCTCTGCCAACTAGAGACCCCCAGTTCTAACATTGGTGGGCAGCGGTGAGGATTTGAACCTGTATTTGTGACTCATATACAGTGATTGGTGTACACTAAGAGTGAGTGTAGACCAAACGCGACCACATACTTTTTGGGTTTAATTTGTTTTCCTTGGACTGTTATTTTGTCCTGAGAACTGCCAATTCTTACTGCCATGAGTAGACCAGCATCTGTTGCATCTATGGATCTAGATTTTGAGGAAGATAGATTGGAAACCTACACTTTGAAACAGCTCAAGCATCTCTGCAAGAAATTGAAAGTTGCTACACCAGGCATTTCTAAAAAGGATGACTACCAAAAGGCGCTGAGGGTCTGGGTAGAAGCAAGAAATGCCCCTGAGTCAGTGGTGGAGCCAGCTGGGGATGCAGATGGGCAACTGGATAGGCCAGTGTTTCCAGCCAGGGGAGGGGTGCCGTCCCCACCTTGCAGTAGTGTCTCTTCCAAAGAACTGTCCCCCAGAGAGTTGGAAGACAGGGAGAGAAATAGGGCACACAAGCTGGAGATGGCTAAGCTTAAGATGGAGGGTCAGAGGGAAATGGAGAATAACAAGTTGTCCTTGGAGAGAGAGAGAGAGAATGAGAATGGAGCATGAGAGGATGTTGAGGGAGTTAGAGATCAAGGCAAAGGGCTTAGAGATCAATCCCTCTGGTGGCAGCGCACCATCTGTGCCTTTAGAAAGCAGAGTGTATATTGCCAAGGATGTCATTAAAGATTTCCACAAGCATGAGGATATTGGGCAGTGGTTTGCAGCCTATGAGATAGCAATGTTGGCCCACCGGGTCCCTGAGAAGGATTGGGGAGCTGGGTTGTGGGGCCGCTTTGTGAGTGAGGGGAGGAATACTTTGCTAGACCCTGGCACATTTATTGTTTGTTTGTCCAGCGTATGTGCCCCCCCCCGTCAAGTGTGGTTTAAGCCAATCTGTAGGTCTTTGGGCTTCAGAAGGTGCGCTGATGCATTAAGAATTTTACGTACTGAAACTTCTCCATGTATTACCATCGCAATGGCTATGTTTTTGAGTTGGACATGGACCGCGAACCGTTGTAACCAGAAGTATACACTGAAAAGAGCTATTATGGCGATTGCAGATATCTTGCTGGTTATCACTCATTTTGTATTGCATTTATGTCTGGCTCTATGGTAAAGTGCAAGGTCTCCGAAAACATTATAGGGACATATGTAGGTAAATAATTTTTACCGATTCTTAAATACCAAATTTTACCGAATCGGTATTTAAGAATCGGTAAGTTATATGTAGGCCAACAATCGGTAAACATTACTGATTCGGTAAAATTCGGTAAACATGAATTGGAATTTACCGAATCGGTAAATACCGAAGTGGTATTTTCCGAATCGGTAAATACCGAATCGGTAAATACCGAATCGGTAGTTCAAAAACACATGACTTGAATCAGCCAATCCTGTGCTACCTAAACCCCACCCAACCAGGGAGTGGCCACACCCAGGCAGGTGCACACAATCAGCAGACTCTGGAGAGGCTGGGAGTGCTGAGGAGAGGAAGAGAGCAACTGCCTGATTCAGCCCTGGAGACTGCAAGAATGGCCAGCCAGGACACAGAGAGGGAAGGAGGGGAAAGGAAGCGAAAGCTGAAATTCAGCCAAAAGGAGCTGCAAGTACTGGTGGAGGAGGTCGTGAAGCAGCACCAGAAGCTTTTTGGAAAACAGTCACAGCAAGTGCCTGAGTCAGAGAAACGTAAGATCTGGCTTGGAATCCAGGCATAGGTGAATGCCATGGGAGTGACCCCCCGGGACATCGATGTCCTCAAGAAGCGGTGGTACGACATCCGTATCATCACGAAGAGGAAGGTGGCAGAATTAAAAAAAGAGGCCAGCCAGACAGGAGGTGGACGCAACAGGGCACCAGCCCTGACAGAACTGGAGGAGCTAGTGGAGACAACCATTGAGCCAGAAAGCATCGTGGGGATTGGGGACGCTGACAGCTCCGCCAGAGGCACCTCCAAACAAGGTAAGACGCTTGCACAGCAATGTGCCCCCCCCACCCCTATCCCAACTCCCCAAATGTGCTATGAGAATCCCACTCCAGTACAGGTATTAGTGCATGCCAGCAATGCATCATGGGAGATGTAGTCCCTGAAAGCCCAAACATGATACGATTAGCACAGAATAACAGGTCATGTGACACACAGTAGCGAGAAGCAGGCAGAGGACATTGAGATACTGTACAGAAAATGTATTGTCATGTCATCAAATCAATGCTTCAGGTACACTTAGCTGATGTCGCTTTTCTGTCCACAGGCACTACTGCGCACAGAACTGCCCATGACAAGGGAGAGAGGGCACACCACAAACCCAGCGCAGAGAAGGCCACCACCAGTACTGCCCAGGGAACGGCACCACAGGCAGTCACACCACCCCAGCCAGCATCGCCGCTCCTGCCAGCATCCCCACTCCTGCAGGTGTCACCACCATCTTCACCACCTGCATTGCACAGGTTGAGGTGGCGTCCTGCAGCCAGGTTGGATGTGACCGACTCATCGTCCGAAGACTCGAGGGGGCCGGAAACGTCCACTGTACCCCAGGATGTAACCCATGCCAGTGTGCTTTCTGACTCTGAGGGAGAACACACAGTTGGCAGACGGCGCCGCAGGGCTCGGCCGCAGAGTCCACCTCCCCTTGGGCAGGGCCATGGAGTGTTCTCAGGGCTTGAGGGCACCATGGTGAAAATACAACGCATCCAGGCAAGGGCAATGGTGTCCGTACAGCGACAAATGCGTGGCCTCAATAATACCTTTGGAAACATTGACAAGGGCATCAGCGCCATGGCAGGGGGCATGGCTGAGATGGCAGCGGGCATGCGGGACATGTCCCAATCCATCATGCTGCTGTGCTCAAAGTACGATGAGGACAGGGCAGCACGGCGCAGGGGACATCAGAGAAAGGATCTGACCTCGAGGGCAGTGAACCGGCTGGCGACTGCCACATCACTGCTCTGCAGGCGCTCTGTGGCGATGCAGGAGGGCCTTGCACACTGCAGCACAGATGTGTCCAGGGGGATGGTTAGGGTCACGAGTGCACTAGAAGTGCTGCTCACCAGCCAGTCTGCAACAACTGGCGCTTTGGATGCTGGTGACACAGAAGACACGACCAGCAGGAGCAGCATAACCCCCCCTGTCCCAGACACTCGTCGGAGCAACAGGCGTCAACGTGGTGCCACTGGTACCCCAGCCAGTGAGGACGCTCCCTCAATTCCATCCCGCACTGGTGCGCGTGGGTGCAAACATTAAAGCGTCAGGCAAAACAATGACACAATTGGGTGCAGTAACCCTTAACTGACAAAATTTTATTTATCATTGTTGTTGGAATACGTTTTCCTTTGTGTCGTGGCGTAGTGCTGCCTGATTAAACTATGTTATGGCATCCAACTACTGGCTGTGTCCCCTTACTCATTCAGAAATAGTTGCATGTGATCTCTGCCCGTCTCACTCTCCCATCTGTTGCTGTTGGCACTCCTGCTGCGTTGGCCTCTGCCTGTGCAGACTCATCATCATTGTCCTCAATATATGTCATTTCAACCTCTGTGCCTCTCTTTGTGGCAAGGTTGTGCAGCATTGCACAAGTGGCAATTATCTTGCAGCAGAGGATGGGTGTGTACTGGCGTGCACCTCCACTCTTATGGAGGCAGCGAAACCTGCTCTTCAATAGTCCAAACGTGCGCTCCACCACATTGTGTGTAGATTTGTGTGCCACATTATATCGTCTCTCACTCTGGGTTGATGGGTGTAGGTAGGGAGTGAGGATGAATGACCGCACGGCATATGCACTGTCCCCTAGATGAGTAGAAGGGAGACATCAGTCACATGACTCAATACACTATGATTTGCACTGAGTACTATGGAGCGTCACTGTTACTTACCTAGCAGGTATCCTTCTCCAAATTCTCCCGCAAGCAGTCGTGTGTAGATCCCACTGTTCTGGAAGATGTAGGAGTCATGGGTGCTCCCAGGGAATTTGGCAACGATATCAGTGATGATGTTCCCTGCATCGCAGATTACCTGCACATTGATGGAGTGGGTGGACTTTCTGTTTCTGTAGATGTGCTCAGTGGCAGCTGGTGGGCAGATTGGGATGTGTGTGCCATCTATACAGCCAATGACATGGGGGAACTGTGCCATGTGATAAAAGTCAGTTTTTGTTTTCTGCAGTTCAGCCTGTGTGTTTGGGAAGCTGATGTAGTGGTGCATTCTCTGCATCATGGCATCCAGGAACTTCCTGAAGAAACGGGACAGGCAACTCTGGGATACACCGCCCACCGCAGCTATCACCCCCTGGTAACTGCCAGATGCAAGTAGGTGTAGGCTGCAGAGAACCTGCACATGTGGTGGTATGGCATGCGCCCTTCTTGTTGGCTGGTCCAGGAGTGGGTGCAGGTCCCTTATCAGGTCCATGATGGTTTGGGGGTGTAGCCTGTACCTTTCATGTATCTCTGCGTCAGTCAGTTGGAAGAGTGTGATGCGCTGTCTGTAGATGCGTTCCTCCCGTCTCCATATCCTCAGTCCTGCTGCCTGTAGACGTAGCCGCCTTGCAATGACATACAGAGCGGCCATGTTGTCCACGCTGTTGCATTTTGGGATTGCTTATATGCACTGTTGATGCTTACCACCTGCTTTCTATCAGTGTTAATTACCGACTCTTATTTACCGATTTTCATGGATTTCTTAATTACCGAATTTACCTACATATCTTTTTCCGTTTTACCACTTCATATTTACCACTTCATATTTACCGAATCGGAAAAGATGTATTCGGTAAATTTGAAGCGGTATTTTAGAATTCGGTAAATATGAATCGGTATTTACCGATTCATATTTACCGAATATGGGTTTTTGGCCTCCTACATCTCAACTATCTAAATACCGGTCGGTGACGGGTTTTTTACCGAATTTCGGCCGTTACCGACCGGTATTTAGCTACCTACATGAGGCCCCAAGTGCCATATTTATCCTTAGGCCCAGTATTAATATTATCAATCTTATTCTCCGATCTTTAACTCACAGAAATGTTTTAATACTTGCTACGACAGTTAATGTGAATATTTAATAATGTTTAAACTTGTGCTTGCTTATTTATTTATTGCATAGTGTGCTATGTAATATTTTATGCATGTGCTTTTATGACTTAACTGTCGAATAAAGCTTTTTGGAAGTGGAAGATTTGTATTGGGATTCTTAAAATAGAATTTGGAGAAATGCTCAAGGGTAGTGTGGATTTAAACACATTACTGCTGATAATGTGCCAGGGCAGCGTGGATTTAAACAGATAACAACTGATATTGATAATGAGATAGTTGATCAAGGAAGCAGCCAGATATGCTAATGAATTGCATGATAAATGAGAAGAATTGGCTGATGAATTAGTAGTTGTTGTAAGTAAAATGAAAAATGTTAAACAAAATTACAAAATGGATTTGACACATGATGCAATTAAGGAAATGGGTCTTTTACATTGATAGTACATATACAAAATTTGAGAAAACAAAGGACTGTAGTGATTTGAAGAAATATTGTGAAAACGGAAAAAGAGAACAATAAACAGGAAAAAGATGGAAAACAGAGAAGCACAATTAGAAAAACGTGTTTCAGAAGTGGGGATAAGCACAGTAACTGAGTTTCCTTTGAGAGTCGTTAATGGAGGAAATTGTGTACTTGTTCCTTGGGCAAGGACATATTTGTTTGCTATTACACACAATTTTTCAAAGTTGAGAAAAGAACCAGAAAAATGGTATGATGAAATTCATAAATTAAGACACCTTTCTCCGATGTTGTGGGCAGAATTAAATTAAATGTTTGAAATTGTTGCCCCAGAAGATTTATGGTTGGAGTTCAAGGTGGTAACAGGCTGGCCAACACAGGAACCGCCTAGCTAGATTTTTAATAATGCACCATCTCCAAGATGTACCTGTGAAATATAAGGCAGTTATTGAGCACCTGAAAAAACAAATTCCATTTAAAAGATATTAATTGGGAAAAGATTTTAAGAGCAACACAGGAACTGAAAGAATCAGTGCACTCTTATTATAAGAGGTTGCTGCAGATATTTAAAAAGCACAATGGAGTTGATAGCCCAGAGAATGACGCTGTTGAAGGTTTTATTTGTGCTTTCATGAACAGATTAAAAAATCAGTGCTTAGTAATCATATTCAGCAAAGTGAATTGTGTTGGTCAACAAAAGGAAAAAGTAGAAAAAGCTTAAAAAAGCTGATGATTGCTCAAACAAAGCAATTTGAAAGGGGAAAGATGGGTTCAAATATGAATTTTGTGAGAAATGGAATGAATTAGATGGCACAAGGAGATGCATGGATTGAATGATTGGAAATGTTGAAATGTTGAAAAAGACTGCAGCTTGTCATTTATGTGGGTAGATTTGGCATTGGAAAAGAGAATGTAGATACAATTCTGGGAGAATTCAAGATAATATGCAGTAAAATTAGCAGACACAGAGAAATAATGTAATGTCAAATTTACACATTATACAGAATCAGAATTTTTGTTAATGCTAGTATTCCCAGCTCAAGTAATACAACAAAACATGAGAAATAAAATGCCATATAATGTGAGTTACCAACAGAATACCATGATCATTACAGATAAGATGGTGGGCACCAATTCACAATGATGGTGCCTGATGGGAGTGGGGGAGAGGGGGCTGCTTACTTGGAGAAGTTCTGGAGGTAGACTAAAATGGCCAAGTCATTGATGGAGAATTCAATGTAACAAAAACAAGAGGGAACCAGGGGCTAAAAAAGGTCCAGCAAACATGCCCACGGTTTGAACTGTGAAAACAAGATGTATTCTGTTCCTATAGAGGGAGAGGAGGTATAGTACTGACTATGGGGGAACCTGCAGGGAATGCCCCTTCAAGGAACAAGAGCCCTCACACACCCCCTAAGGATGTCAGGCTTTATCATCCCACAGCTTCTCGTTGGGCTGGTGCTGCAATGCCCAACTGGCCCTGCAGGGGGGCTCTTTGCTGGAGATGTTTAACCTGTGATCTTGACCGATGATAAAGCGAGTGTCTATGGGGTAAATTTGATACTATTTCTCTGTTGCGGAATTCTGCAAAAAACGGCAAAAAGTCTCTCCAACAAAAAATGCAATATTGTGTGAAGGAAGTTATCTATCTTGGACACTATATTGAATGAAAGGTTACGAAAGAACCTGTTTCTGCAATTCTGAGATTGAGTACCCTGACCACTCAGAGAGAAGATTGGATGGTTTTGGGAATTGTTGGCTGCTTTCGTCAGTGCATTCCAATTTTTTGCCAGATTGCAAAGCTTTTAGTAAGCTTAGCTTGTAATGATTTTCAAGATCTGGTACCATTTGATGATGAGTGCCTTGAATCATTTAAGAAACTAAAAGAGAGTTTGTGTCATTTGCCCATACTCAGAATGTCTGATTACGATATTATTTTTTATCTAATTTGCCAAGAAACAGATGACTGTGTGCTGTCCATGCTTGCACAAAAACATTTAGGACTCATGCGCCCAATTGCCTATCTCTCAGAAGTGTTGAATCCATTTGCTGTAATTTTTCAAGGATGTCTCAATTGGTTGCAGCAGTTTGTCTGGTAATAGAACAAAGTGAAGGAATTCTCATGGGTCATACTTTGATTGTTTACGTTACACACTCAGTTCAAACTCCAGGCTGACATATCATGCTTGGAGATGAGACTATCTCTATTCGAAGGTGCAATCTTCTGAATCCAGTGACACTGCTTCCGATTTCATACGAATGTGTAGACAGGGAAAATATTATCGATGAAGAGTTGGAGCATGAATGCATCAAGGTAACTGGGTTATGCACAATCCAAGACCCGACATTAAAGAAGTCCCACTTGAGGACTCGGGTTTGATATTGTCTTTGGTCTTGTCTGAGGGATCAATATGTTGCATTGAGAGCTGCTTATGCAGTATACTCTGTTTCAGAGACAGTAGAGGCATCTTCTTCAGCAAATGTGAGATCATCACAAATAGCAGAATTAATTGCTCTTACGAGAGCCTGCTGCTCATAAAAGAACTTGAGTGTGACGATGTATACAGATAGCCTGTACCAATTTGGTATTGTGTATGACTATGGTCATCTCTAAAGGTGCTCCTATACCGAAGATTGTGTACTTATTGAATTTGTTGAACGCAATTCACAAACCAAAAGAAGTGGAAGTTGTAAAGTATCAAGCCTATAATGCTGGAACGGATTTTGTCACATTAGGAAACACATATGCTGCCCAAATGGCAAGGTACAGTGCCTTGCAGGAAGAGAGAGAGAGGTAAAAAAGAGAATTTTGTAAATAGTGCAGTTACACAGTTTTCAGACAATGTGAATTGCTTCTTTATGGACTCATTGTAAATTTCTTACAGTGAGCTAAGAGACCTGCTCGAAGATGCTCTAGAGAACGAAAAATTGAAATAGATAAAATTAGGCTATAAAAAGAATTATCAGGATTTGTATGTAAATAAAGATCAGACATAGTCTTCCCCGTGCCATGCTGCAGCCCATGTGCAAATATTTACATAACCAAACACATGAAGGGAGAGTTAGGGTGTTTAAAAAATACTGGGAGAACATAGGAATTCGGAATGCAGCTGAGGATGTATGTGAAAAATGTTTATTTTTCCACCTAAACAATCAAGGCAAAAGAACTATCACTGTAAGGAATCACATTGGCAAATTAGAATGCCCATTTACAAAATTGCAAGAAGATTTTATTGAGATGCCACTTTGCAATGGATTAAAATATATCTCGTCAGTGGTGTGCTTGTTCTCTAAATGGGCCAAAGCATTTCCCACAAGGAGAGCGGCTAGCCTTACAGTAGCCAAATTGTTGTTGAGGGATTTAATTCCACGTTTTGGTCTCCCGACTTCTGTTGAAACTGATCTTGGCGCCTAATTTAAAAATGACGTACTCCAGATAATATGTACAGCTTTTCGATATCAAGAAAAAGTTAAACCGCAGTTACCGACAACAATTTTTCGGTGTGGTGGAGATGACGAATGGAACTCTCAAAAGAAACAGGCAAAGCTCTGTGCCTCAACAGGTCTAAAGTGGCCTGTTGCTCTTCCTCATGTGTTGAAGAATATAAGATGTGCACCAAACAAGAAAGCAGGACTGTCTCTCAATGAGATTATTATGGGAAAAGAAATGAGACTTGCACATGTTCCTTCAGCTGCATTAGTCTCAATAACTGATGATATTGTTTTAGATTAGTGTAAAGGTCTGTCTTTCACCTGGTGGATGTAGCTATAGAAGATTACAGAAACACATCATGTTATAATCTGAAGGCAGGAGACTTTATTGTCATCCAGAACCATGCTTGCAGGAGCTGCTTGGATGAAAAGTGGGTGGCCCTCACGAAGTCATATTAACTGCAAAGAGCGTAGCCAAGTGTGTGGGGGTGCCGGGGAACATCCTTTACATCGCGGTTAGTACACCGCGATGCAGTTACATCGCAATCGTTACAACAACTGCGATGTTACCACGCCATGCCATTACAACGCAAGTCTTTACATCGACTTGCGCTAGATGGCGTGCTAACATTACAAATAGTGTAGTTTACTATCCCAACACCTTCCCTACTGTTAAGTGGACTGGAGTTGGAATAGTAAATTACGCTTTTCTAATGTTAGCACGCCATCTAGTGCAAGTCGATGTAAAGACTTGCGTTGTAAAGGCATGGCGTGGTAACATCGCAGTCGTTGTAACGACCGCGATGTAACGGTACGCGTTGTAAAAACTCGCGTTGTAGCATCGTACATCCGGGGGTGCCTCATTGGATCCAATCTGCTGTTACAAAAAAACGCTATAGCAATTGAAACAGTAGAAGAAGCAGAGGGTGGTGATCAAGTTGAACAGACTGCTGAACATAATGACAGTTTGAGAACCAATTCAAACAAAATATGTAGTGTTTATCCAGGGGGGGAGAAGAGCTTGTAACTGGTGAAGATGAAGTTGATAATCAAACTGAAAATCAAGCTGAAAACTCAAGAAAAAATTTAAGGGATGATGTTATTAACTTTAAAATCAGTAGTACTAGTTGGTCTGCTCGCTGACTCCTGTGGGAAATGTTTCAAAACATATAACGAGTGATGCTGCTAATAGAATTAATCATAAGGATATAAGACATGAAAAGCATTTATGTGCTGATTACGATGGTGGAGGAACCGCCAACGACAGGCTGTCGGTGGCTGTCCCTCCACCATCATAATGCGGATTTCCGCCCGCCATATTATGATGGCCGGCGGAAGTGTGGCTGTCAGAAAGACCTACCACCACGGTCCAGATGGGTGGATTTGATCCGACTGCCCGTTGGAATGACTGCTAGTCCCGGCATTTCGGCGGTGACAGGTAGGCACCGCCGTGGGGATTATGATATACCTTTCCATCTGTCGTTTTGCAGAGGTGAACCCACCATGAAACGGCTAGTGGAAACGGATGTGGGGGACCATAACGGTCCCTTCTTTATCCCTGGAGCTGGGACATGTGCCCCTCTACATATCCCAGCACCATGTGGAATGCACTGCATGGTGCCTACCACGCAGTGCAGAGACATGTGATCTGTCTTTGTGTTGTACTGCAGTGGGTGCTGCAGACCGCAGCACCCACCGCAATGCAAAAAACATAGGCAATGCAACTGCCTCGGTGGCGGTCGCATTGTAATGTGTACTGTGGGACTGCTGCCTTGTAGGCAGGCAGTCCCAAATCCGAAACGATGGCGAATCATAATCAGCCCCTTAGTTAGTGGTAATAGAGATAATGGTTATACAAGAGTAATTAAGGAGTACCGTTGGACCTAATAAATGGGGTGCTTTCACCATCCTATCCATAGTTTAATTTTGCAACTGATTCCCAGTGCAAACGTTTGTGTACTTCTAACAGGGAATTTTCAATACCCATGTCACCCATCAATTCCCATAGTTTTCCTCTATTCACCATGTCGAAAGCGCGGAAGAGGTAGATAAAAGCCTGGTGTTAGAAATGAGGGGGCTCTGGTTGACGCAGGTGTGAACCCACAACAAGCAGGGACCCCTTACTTCTTGTCAGGGCGAAGGATGACTCCCCAGAATAACCCCTGCTCACCCTCTAGGTGCGTGGCGCGAGCAGTCTAGGCTAAGTCTCAGGCGTACACGGTTAAGCAAATGCAATTACACATACAGTAAACCCCTTGCATGCACCACAAACGGACACCAATCCGGGAGTATATAAAAATAAGCTTTTATGTAGTTTCAGCAGAGTTAAATACAAGGCCCAGTAACGTTGAACTGACGGGGCCACAATTCTTGGAAATACGGTCAAGTTCTCTTGGTTTTACGGAAAGTTCTTTAGGCGGGCACAAGGTAACTGTAGGCCTCAGCGCACTTCGTGCTGAAGCAGCGCCCGGGGAGCACACAGCAGATGACAGGGAAATAAGAACGTTGCGGACCCTGGATCCGATGCGAGCTCGCGGTCGAGTTCGTAAGTACAGTACCTTGTTTCTTGACGCAAAGGCGGGTGCGGGATTTCAGCGGCTCTTCGACAGAAGAGCGAGGCGGCGTCCGGGGCTCCCACACTTCACGATGGGGGTCTGATCTTCAGGCTCACGACAGGAGCGGGGTGTTGCAGGTGGCGGGTGAACAAAGCGGGGCAGCCGGGCACGCCGATGCGTCCGGGCCGTCCGAGGCTGGGAGATGCTCACAAACGCCGATTCCGGCGGGAGGGTGAAGGGGCACAGCGAGCCTCCACGAGCGAGGTGACGGGGCAGCCCAGCACAGCGTAGGGGGAGCGGCTCCGATCGAGCGAGGCTCTTCCCAAGGCGGGGGCGGCTAAGCAGTCCTGGTCACGGCTCAGGGAGGGACTGGGCACGAGGGTCACAGCTCCGGCGAGGGAAAGGACACCACAGTCCAGCAGCAGGCGAGTGAAGATCAGGTAGAGCCCAATGTTCCTGGGGCTCAGTTCAGGGGGCAAGCTCAGTTCCAAGCCCTTGGAGATCGTTTTGGAAAAGCACAAGTTTTGAAAGTAAAAGTAAAGTAAAAGTATTCAGCAACAGTTTCTCTTCTCTCCGTTGGCAGCAAGGTCACCACTGCAGGCCAATCCCCCAGGATAGGGACAGTCTTCCTCCTACAGCTTTCCCGGTGCCTCCTCCTCAGGCAGAGATTCTTCTTGGTCAAAAGCGGATCTAGTTTCTTAGGAGCAGGGCTCCTCCATTTATACCACAAATCTTTTGTTCTCCCAGGCCAGGGGGGCCCTTGCCTAGTTCAGTCCGGTTTCTGAGCACTTTGTTTACGTGATGCAGGCTTCTTCTTTCAGAGTGCAGGGCAGAGTCATCAGACGCTCCACAGGGGGTGGAGCCGGCATCGAGGTAGCGGAGCACTGTCCTATTCAGAGCCTAGGAGCACTCCTCCCACCCATCTACCTGTCGATCGTCCTATTCATACCAGGCTACCTAGCCCTGCCCATCTGGGTTCCCCCAGCCCTGTCACTCACACCAGCCAGACATCAGATACACATCACGCAGAGGCGGCTGAACTAGTTAGGCAAGCAAAGGCCAACTTTCTAAAAGTGACATTTGCAAACCCGGAATATTAAAATAAACCTTGCGAAAAGATGTACCTTATCATTCCGAGTTCAGGCATACTAAACTCGATCTCCTACCATGTTCCCTGGGTCGGTTAGGATCATAGGGTGTAATAATCCAGGCCGCCCATACTGGCCTATGAGAACAGGGTAGCCTTACAGTAGTGAACAACAAAATGGCGGTCATTCACTACCAGGACATGCCACGCATCTAGGCTTGTCCTACCTCAGGCTCACAATGCACCCTGCCCGTGGGCCTACCAGAGGGGTGACTAACATGCAGCTAAGGGAAGGTTTCGGGGACCGGCAAGTGTGGGCACTTGTCGGTCGGCGCGTCAGTACCAGACTGCACGCAGGCTCTGCGACGGCAGACCTTAGACGTATTTTACCGGCCGCTTCCGTGGGTGGCACAACCCGTGCTGCAAGCCCACCAGCGGCGTTTGCCTTTACATGCCCTGGCGCTCCTGGCGCACTTTACTGGGGTCTGATAGTAAATCAAACAATCCAATCATGGAATCCAACCAACACATACAATTTATAAAGGGAGCACTCGCACCGTGACACTGGTTGGCAGTGGCACAGCGCGCTGAGCGGCCAACACCATAAAATCACATGAGGCACAGCGACAAAAAGAGGAAGGGAGACTCACGCCAAGGTGCCAGGTCTAACACGTGTCCCCTCCAGCTGAAAGGTGGGGAGAACTACCCTACCCCAGGGAGTTCCTCACCACTAAGGCGGAAAAATCTGGACAGACCGTCAGCATTGGCGTGATCTGTACCAGGGCGATGTTCCACCGTGAAATCCATCCCCTGTAGGGAAGTGGACCACCTCAACAGCTTGGGATTCTCACCCCTCATATGCATCAACCATCTGAGGGGCCTGTGGTCCGTCTGAACCCGGAAGTGAGACCCAAACAAGTAGGGTCTTAGCTTCTTCAGCGCCCAGACCACAGCAAATGCCTCACGCTCAATAGCACTCCATCTCTGTTCCCGTGGAAGTAACCTCCTGCTAATAAAGGCTACGGGTTGATCTAGGCCCTCCTCATTAATCTGTGAAAGAACAGCCCCCACACCATGCTCTGAAGCGTCTGTCTGAACGATAAACTCTTTGGAGAAGTTGGGAGCCAAGAGCACGGGCGCCGTGCACATAGCAGTTTTCAAGGCCTCAAAAGCTCTCTGACAGGTGTCAGTCCAGATCACCTTCCTGGGCTGCTTCTTCGAAGTCAGCGCTGTCAAGGGGGCAACCAGGTTGCCATACCCCTTGACAAACCTCCTGTAGTACCCGGTGAGACCTAGGAAGGCTCTCACCTCCGTCTGGGTTTTGGGCGCCTCCCAATTCAGGATGGTTTCTATCTTGGGCTGAAGGGGTGCCACCTGGCCACTCCCAACTTGGTGTCCCAAGTACACCACGGAACCCTGCCCGATCTGGCACTTACTCGCCTTGATCGTGAGGCCTGCCTTCCGCAGCGCCATCAACACTTCCCAGAGGTGTCGCAAGTGTTCCTCCCACGTGGAGCTGAACACGGCGATGTCATCCAGGTAGGCTGCACTGAACGAATCCAGCCCAGCCAACACCTGGTTGACCAATCTCTGGAAGGTGGCAGGGGCATTCTTCATCCCAAATGGCATAACCCGGAACTGGTAGTGCCCATCTGGGGTGGAAAATGCTGACCTCTCTTTGGCCCCCTCGGTCAAGGCGATCTGCCAATACCCAGACGTTAGATCAAACGTGCTGAGGTAGTTGGCAGCCCCTAGCCGATCGATGAGCTCATCAGCTCTGGGGATGGGGTGTGCGTCAGTCCTAGTGACTGAATTGAGTCCTCTGTAGTCCACACAGAACCGGAGTTCGGGTGTGGCTCCCGGCGCTGCAGCCTTTGGGACCAAGACCACGGGGCTGGCCCAAGGACTGCTAGAAGACTCAATGACCCCGAGTGCAAACATCTTGGAGACCTCCTCCTTGATGCATGTCCTCACCCTGTCAGTCACCCTGTAGGCCTTGTGCCGTACAGGAGGGCTATCCCCAGTGTCCACATCATGGACGCACCAATCAGTGACACCAGGGACCAGGGAAAACAGATCAGAAAATTGTCCCAGCAACTGGCGACAATCATCCTGTTGCTCAGGGGTCAGGGTGGAAGAGAGGATGACACCATCCACTGACCCATCTTGCTCCTTGGCTGACAGGAGGTCCGGAAGAGGTTCGGTCTCCTCTTCCATCCCCGCATCTGTTGCCAAGAGCATGCCCACTTGGGACCTCTCCAAGTGGGGCTTGAGGCGGTTGACATGTAGGACCCGTAAGGGGTTCCTGGGAGTCTTCAGGTCCACCACGTAGGTAACAGGACTCTTTCGCTCCACCACCTCAAAGGGACCGGTCCACTTATCCTGGAGCGCACACGGCTCCACGGGGGCCAAGACCCATACTTTCTGCCCAGGCTGAAGCTCTACCAGAGTGGCATTCTGGTCGTACCACCGCTTCATCTCCTCCTGGCTGGCTTCCAGATTTGCCTCAGCAAGTTGCCTGAAACGCCTAGTCTGATTCCTGAAGGCCAGCATGTAGCTATATACATTCTGGGGAGGTTTCCTGGGAGATTGCTCCCAGCCTTCCTTGACCAGACTTAGAGGTCCTCTGACGGGGTGACCATACAGAAGCTCAAAGGGACTGAACCCCAGAGACTTCTGTGGCACCTCACGGTAAGCGAAGAGAAGGCATGGTAAGAGGACGTCCCACTTGCGCCTCATGGGTCCTTCTAGGCCCATTATCATGCCTTTGAGGGTTCGGTTGAATCTCTCAACCAACCCGTTTCCTTGGGGGTGGTAAGGTGTGGTGAACTTGTAGGTTACACCACACTCTTGCCAAAGAGATTTCATGTACTTGGACATGAAATTGGTACCTCGGTCAGACACCACCTCTAGAGGGAATCCCACTCGGGAGAAAATTCCCATCAGTGCACGTCCCACCACGGGGGCCGTCACTGTCCTCAGAGGAATGGCTTCCGGGTACCGGGTGGCATGGTCCACCAGGACCAGGATGAACCTATTGCCCATCGCTGTCTTGGGGTCCAGTGGCCCTACAATGTCGATCCCCACTCGCTGGAATGGAGTACCGACCACAGGGAATGGCTGGAGTGGAGCCTTCTGCTTCCTTCCACTCTTTCCACTTGCCTGGCAAGTCTGGCATGTCCTGCAGTGAGTATCCGAACTCCTGCGCATTTGGGGCCAATAAAAGTGGGTGACAAGCCTTTCAAAGGTCTTGTCCTGCCCCAAATGCCCTGCCAATGGCACATCGTGAGCCAGCCCCAGTAGGAAGGCTCTGAAGTCCTGGGGTACCACCAGCGCACGGGCTGACCCAGGCTCAGCAACCTTAGGCTCTGTATATAGGAGGTCGTTCTCCCAGTAAATGAAATGTGATCCTGACTGATCACCTGCGGCCTGGTCTGCAGCCTGCTGCCGCATACCCACGAGAGAAGGGCACTCCTTCTGTGCCTTGCAAAAGTCCTCCCTGGTGGGACCCCCTTCCTGCTGCCAATGGGTCAGCTCCGGCAGGTCTCCCAGTTCAGCTATCTGCTCCCCTGTAGGCTCCAGGGCATCCCCCTCAAGGTCTGCTTCCTCCTGGACCGTGGGAACTTCAGGGGCCGGCTTCCCACGCCCCTTGCCCCTTCTCTCTGAGGCCGGTTCCTGGGCCTCCCTCTCAGGCTCCAGGACCTCTCGAGTACCTTTACTGGCTGCCATGGACCGTGTGGTCACACACGCCCAATCCGGCATACCCAACATCTCCAGGTGAGCACTCCGCTCCACCTGAGCCCAAGGTGAGCTCTCCAAATCGTTCCCTAACAAACAGTCTACAGGCATGGCGGGCCTCACAGCTACCTGAAGAGTACCAGAGACCCCCCCCCCACTCGAAGGGAACCTGAGCCACCTTGCAGTGCCTCTCTGTGTTGTCAGCGGCAACAACGGGATAGAATGCATTGGGGACCACCTGCTCCTGAGACACCAGGTGACACCTGACAGCGGTCACACTGGCTCCTGTATCTCTAAGAGCTTCCACCCTATGGCCATTTATGGTCACCCACTGCCTGTACTTCTTAGTGTTCTCAGGCAGCTGGGTTGGAGGGACCACTTCACGGTCTCCTAGCGAGACCAGGGACATCTCTGCGGGACCCCACCCACCTTGGACATCCCTCTCCTCCCCCAAGGCTACACTAGTCACCTGCCGGGGTGGAGCACCAGTGGGTGCTGGTTTACCAAACATCGGACACTTCACATCAGAGGCAAAATGCCCCAAATTGTTACACCTGTAACATCTTACGGGCCCCTTCTGAACAGGAGGACCTGTCGGGGCCCCGGTCGGTTTCTGGGGTGGGGGAGGCTGAGAACCCTTCCCTTGGTTCCCGTGGGGATTATTTTGTGGCCCTTTTTGGAACTGCTTCTGTTTACCCCTGTCCCCCCCACTCTTCTGCTGGGGACCCTGCCCACCTTTGGCGGAATCTCCCACGGTACCCTTGTGGACCCTGGTACTGACCCAGCGGTCCGCCTCCTCAGCAAGCTTCCTCGGGTTAGTCAGCTTACTATCGATCAGGTGCTGGCGCAGCTCAGGAAAACAATTACTGGACAAGTGCTCCCATGCCATTAGATCAAGAAGCCCTTGATAATCAGTCACCTTACTACCCTTCACCCAACCATCCAGCGCTCTGCAAAAGAAAGTCACATACTCCACATACGTACTATTGGGAATCTTAGTGCAACCCCTGAACCTCTGTCTATATAACTCAGGGGTCAACCCATACCTAGTCATTAATGCTTCCTTCATATGGGGGTAAGAATTACGAACATCAACAGGTAAATCTAACAGTGTGTCCCGCCCTTCACTCAGGAACCTTCCCCACAACCCCGCTCCCCAATCTTTCTCAGGGACCCGGTGGGAAGACATGGCTACCTCGTAGGCTCTGAACCACTGCCCGATGTCGTCATTCCTGAAGAACTCCTTCACTACATCCTTAGGAATATAAACTCTTGGTCCCGCCGATCCTGGCGGTGTGCTGCCACCAGAGGGATTAAGCTCCAAACTTTTGGCTTTCAGCTCCAGCTCCCTCAGCTTCATGTCATGCTCTAATTGTAGTTTCTTTTCTTCCATGGCTAATCTTTGTTTTTCCATATCCATCTGCCCATGAAGTTTCGCCATTTCCACCTCGTGTGCCCGGGTTGCTGCCCTGTCCGCCAACTCCTCTGGCGACAGGCATCTGCCGAACTCATGGACACTTTCTGGTGGAACCACTTCCACCTGATTCTCTGGTGCCTTTGACTCATACCAGGCCCTCAGCGCCTTTACGAGTTGCTCCTTCTTTTTCAATCCAGTTTGGGCAATCCTGAACTTGGAGCAAAGACCTTTCAAGTCTTCATTGGTACGATCATGAAGTGCGCCTTCCTCCCAATCTATGTCTTCAAATCCAGAGATTACGGAAGCCGCCCTTCCGGCGGAAAGTGAACCAGGCATGGCTCTAACAACGGAGATTCTTGGCAAAACAAAAACAATGCTAGCCTTGTGGCTGTGTTACTGGTCTGCTCTCACTACGTGGTGATCAGTGATTCACTACACGCAAACCACAAATGCAAATCCGTAAATCCTCACCGCTGCCACCAATGTTAGAAATGAGGGGGCTCTGGTTGACGCAGGTGTGAACCCACAACAAGCAGGGACCCCTTACTTCTTGTCAGGGCGAAGGATGACTCCCCAGAATAACCCCTGCTCACCCTCTAGGTGCGTGGCGCGAGCAGTCTAGGCTAAGTCTCAGGCGTACACGGTTAAGCAAATGCAATTACACATACAGTAAACCCCTTGCATGCACCACAAACGGACACCAATCCGGGAGTATATAAAAATAAGCTTTTATGTAGTTTCAGCAGAGTTAAATACAAGGCCCAGTAACGTTGAACTGACGGGGCCACAATTCTTGGAAATACGGTCAAGTTCTCTTGGTTTTACGGAAAGTTCTTTAGGCGGGCACAAGGTAACTGTAGGCCTCAGCGCACTTCGTGCTGAAGCAGCGCCCGGGGAGCACACAGCAGATGACAGGGAAATAAGAACGTTGCGGACCCTGGATCCGATGCGAGCTCGCGGTCGAGTTCGTAAGTACAGTACCTTGTTTCTTGACGCAAAGGCGGGTGCGGGATTTCAGCGGCTCTTCGACAGAAGAGCGAGGCGGCGTCCGGGGCTCCCACACTTCACGATGGGGGTCTGATCTTCAGGCTCACGACAGGAACGGGGTGTTGCAGGTGGCGGGTGAACAAAGCGGGGCAGCCGGGCACGCCGATGCGTCCGGGCCGTCCGAGGCTGGGAGATGCTCACAAACGCCGATTCCGGCGGGAGGGTGAAGGGGCACAGCGAGCCTCCACGAGCGAGGTGACGGGGCAGCCCAGCACAGCGTAGGGGGAGCGGCTCCGATCGAGCGAGGCTCTTCCCAAGGCGGGGGCGGCTAAGCAGTCCTGGTCACGGCTCAGGGAGGGACTGGGCACGAGGGTCACAGCTCCGGCGAGGGAAAGGACACCACAGTCCAGCAGCAGGCGAGTGAAGATCAGGTAGAGCCCAATGTTCCTGGGGCTCAGTTCAGGGGGCAAGCTCAGTTCCAAGCCCTTGGAGATCGTTTTGGAAAAGCACAAGTTTTGAAAGTAAAAGTAAAGTAAAAGTATTCAGCAACAGTTTCTCTTCTCTCCGTTGGCAGCAAGGTCACCACTGCAGGCCAATCCCCCAGGATAGGGACAGTCTTCCTCCTACAGCTTTCCCGGTGCCTCCTCCTCAGGCAGAGATTCTTCTTGGTCAAAAGCGGATCTAGTTTCTTAGGAGCAGGGCTCCTCCATTTATACCACAAATCTTTTGTTCTCCCAGGCCAGGGGGGCCCTTGCCTAGTTCAGTCCGGTTTCTGAGCACTTTGTTTACGTGATGCAGGCTTCTTCTTTCAGAGTGCAGGGCAGAGTCATCAGACGCTCCACAGGGGGTGGAGCCGGCATCGAGGTAGCGGAGCACTGTCCTATTCAGAGCCTAGGAGCACTCCTCCCACCCATCTACCTGTCGATCGTCCTATTCATACCAGGCTACCTAGCCCTGCCCATCTGGGTTCCCCCAGCCCTGTCACTCACACCAGCCAGACATCAGATACACATCACGCAGAGGCGGCTGAACTAGTTAGGCAAGCAAAGGCCAACTTTCTAAAAGTGACATTTGCAAACCCGGAATATTAAAATAAACCTTGCGAAAAGATGTACCTTATCATTCCGAGTTCAGGCATACTAAACTCGATCTCCTACCATGTTCCCTGGGTCGGTTAGGATCATAGGGTGTAATAATCCAGGCCGCCCATACTGGCCTATGAGAACAGGGTAGCCTTACAGTAGTGAACAACAAAATGGCGGTCATTCACTACCAGGACATGCCACGCATCTAGGCTTGTCCTACCTCAGGCTCACAATGCACCCTGCCCGTGGGCCTACCAGAGGGGTGACTAACATGCAGCTAAGGGAAGGTTTCGGGGACCGGCAAGTGTGGGCACTTGTCGGTCGGCGCGTCAGTACCAGACTGCACGCAGGCTCTGCGACGGCAGACCTTAGACGTATTTTACCGGCCGCTTCCGTGGGTGGCACAACCCGTGCTGCAAGCCCACCAGCGGCGTTTGCCTTTACATGCCCTGGCGCTCCTGGCGCACTTTACTGGGGTCTGATAGTAAATCAAACAATCCAATCATGGAATCCAACCAACACATACAATTTATAAAGGGAGCACTCGCACCGTGACACTGGTTGGCAGTGGCACAGCGCGCTGAGCGGCCAACACCATAAAATCACATGAGGCACAGCGACAAAAAGAGGAAGGGAGACTCACGCCAAGGTGCCAGGTCTAACACCTGGTTTTTACATATTTCCCAATTAATGCGGACAAATTTAGGGATTGTTCTACTGCACCGAATCCAGGGAGAAAACCATATTAGACTTCAGAGAAGTAGTTATTTTCTTCTGTCCACTCCTCTACTTTTTGAAGGATTACCATCCTTAGTATTTTAGTGGAAGAGTACAAAAGTGATATGTAACAATAGCAGGTTGGGTGGTTCCTGTCCGCCGTCTTAAAATGTTGGATTATTTGTTGTAACTGTTGTATGAAGCCTTCTCCCAACTCAAATGTAGCTTATGATATATGATATCTACATGCTGCTCATGTTGCACCTACAGTATGAAGCCCTATAATCTCACACTGCTTCTCCAGTGATTTATGCTGATGATGATGACGTTTATTCTCTCTAAATAAATTAAAAAAACTGATTTGCAATAAATAAAATTTGGGATTATTATAGATTCTCTTCATGATTAAGGTAGGTCACCCTTAATTAGTGCTTCAAACACATTAGTTAATAATGGTACCCAAAATGTAGGATTCTGTTTGAAGATATCAATAGGGACATCGACAGGGCTTGAGACACGTCATTGATATCACTTGTATTACTTAGATTAATTGCACTGTCCCAATTAAAATTTCAAGGCAGGGTTGTATTCTAACACCCTTTTTATTTCTATATAGGATATCAATGGCCTGGATTCCGTGCTAGTGCAGAAAGGGAAGGATCTATCCAGGGTCGGGAGTCATCATGTCCCTGTTTTACTTTATGTGGATGATGCCTATTTAATTGCTCATACCGCATATCACCTTCAGATTTTACTTGATTCTTTTAATGACTTTATGAGCAACCTTAATTTAAAAGTGAACTACCCGTAATCATATATCATGACATGTGGTCCCAAAAGTACAGATAGGTCGGACTGAAACAGCTAAGGTGAAAAACTCTAGCTATTTGGGCATCTTATTTGATGCCAATTTAAAGTGTGAGAAGCTGATAATCCAGAGAGCACAACACTTTTCAGGGGTAGTTGTAGCAATCTTCATGTTTGCGAATAAACATGCCATAAGCCTAATAAAGAAATTATCCAACTCTACGAAAGTAAATGTCTTTCAGTTCGTACGTATGGGCCGGAAGTCTGGGGCTACACTAACCCAGGAAATGAGCAAACCTTAGAAAACAAATTTCTATGCAGGCTGCTGTCAATTCCCAAGAGCACTGCTAGCCACATTGTGCATTCAGAATCAGGTTTATCCTACTTTTAAGGCACTGTGAGAATTGCACTCTTACTATTTTGGCTAAGGATCTTACACAACCCGAGGCCAAGTTTCCTCACCTGATACTTGAAGACTGCACTAGACAAGACAACATGAACTTGATTCCATGGTGTCAATGGTATTGTCGCAGTCTGTAACCTTAGGAGTTGCAGTGGGCTTTGCAGACGATATGGAATCAAATTCCTCTTCCCCACCATACCTACCAGTTAGTTATCTGCACAACTAGAAGGCTAGATCAGAAAAGGGGATGTGGACCATGATGATTGGTGCTGACAGTCCTGTTGCAAGTTGCTGGCCTACAGTCAATATGGGAAATAAGGGGGAAGAATTTAAGATTTGCGATCTCTGGAAATCTCCCCCTTATCACCTCACCAACCCAGCCCTAAGAATCTCTAAATACCTGCAAGTCAACTTGTATTACCCTTGCACTGGGAGGTGAAGGAGGAAATAAGGATGAGAATGGGTTTCTGTCTGCAGGACAGCCAAGTAGCTCCTTAATCACCTTGGAAAAGAAATACAGTGTTATCAAAAAGACATACAATGTAATTAAACTCCCCCTCTACAGCGTTCTTCAATAATCACCATTCTTACAATGTTCTTAATACTGTTTCTTCAAAGGATACATAGTATACCTGCAAGGGCTATTGAGTCCTCCTTCTGAGTTTTTACATCTTGCTTCACATTAAACTCTCTGAATGTTTTCCTGTAATAAGTTCTGATTATTGTTCTTGCACAAAATGTTGTTAGGTAAGTGTGTCTTACTGTCTTTTGTTGATCATTGCAGGTACCTTTTGATGCTGGCAGGGAACAGATCGTTGCCCAAAGAAGGCTCGTGCTGTTGAATGACGTGGGCTGGGAACAGCCCTTTATTCATGGAAGTTGCTGTTGCAGCGCCAGCGACGTGATTTGCAGGCGAGCGTTGCATTTTCCTGGTTCGTGTCACAGGCCGAAGGTGATCTGGGAAGGGCACACCCTTCTCATCTGGAATCTCTTCAGGCAAAGAAAAGCTTCCTATCTTGGGTGTGGTTTAAGTACTAAACTGCACTCAAGATGGCCGCTGAGATTTGCTGAGATCTTGGCAAACCTCCGTGCAGGGCCGGCTTTAGGGCGGTGCGACCGGTGCCACCGCACTGGGTGCTGGCTTCCTGGGGGCGCCGTGTTTGAAAGTTTATTATGCTTTTGAAGCACCTTCTGCAGCGTTTCTTTCCCCTGGCAATTACCAGCCCTCACATAAATGTCAAGATAACTCGTGTGATTAATTATCTTCCTGGAGAGAGATCAGCATTTTGAATAGTTGAGGTTATGACTTAAGTGACGTTAGTGCAGAGGGTTAATATGCCTGCTGCAAAGAACGTGTACCAAGTAGATTACAGAGTGCTTATGATGTAAACAGATCAGCAGGTTACTGCTTTCAAAAGAGGCATCCTTTTGTTACTTGCAATTTATAACTTAAAGTCCTAATATAGAATAGTGAGCTATTAAGTTTCATCTTGAACTGCATACACACTGCAAAGTATACAATATTAGAACATTGATTAATGTTGCATAAAGGGTTAATTTGCCTAGAAATCAATTCTTATTATTATCGAAAACTCCCAACTATGCTGTTTCTTTTTCGACTCTGAGTTTGTGCTTCTCCACACCAAGCACTCTTAAACTATACTGCCTACCAGTATGGATGACATGCGACTCCTACACTCTTAGTCCTTTGGCTTATGTAACATTTCCTATACACTGATCTACACAGGTATGATTGATTGTCTCTGTGTAATGTGTGTGTGATGCAAAGTGCCAGGACAACCTACACTGGTATAACTGGCGCTATATAACTAATTCAATGCATCTGAGAGAGTGTGGTTATGGAGTCTTGGTCACTGTTAAAGGGTGCTAGTGAGAGAATCCGTGGTGGGGGTGGTCATTGGGGGGCGCCAACAAACATTGTTGCACAGGGCGCCACCAGCACTAAGGACGGCACTGCCTCCGTGTGCACAGCACATGGCTGACGAGTAACACAAGACTCGGGGGCAGGGAGTTTCAGAACTGCTGAAATGAAATCAAATACAAAAACTGTACACAGTCAAGAATACCTTTGAAACTAGAGGCACAAATATGAGACACACTATAACCTCTGGGGCTGTAAACACAAAGTTGGGCACAAAGGGCCTCATGTAGGTAGCATACCAGTTACCACTTCTTAAATACCGAACGTTACCGAATCGGTATTTAAGAAGTGGTAACTCGTATGTAGGTAAAGTGTCGGTAATTTTTACCGATTCGTTAAAATTCGGTAATTACCGAATCGGTATTTACCGATTCGGTAATGAGGCATACCTTCCCATTGATGGGAAGGTATGCCTCATTACCGAATCGGTAAATACCGATTCGGTAATGGGGGGAACACATGCAAGGGTGGCAGGGTGTCACATTGACACCCTGTTGCACCCCTGATTCGGCCATGTGTGCACATGTGGCACACATACATGCCCTAAGGGCATGTATGTCTGCCACATTGCACACTGCTAAGCGCTTAAAAATGCTTACACACATCCATTAATTATTTACCACCAACTATTAGTTGGTGGTAAATACCGACTCCTAAAAACACCCACACACTCCCCCTACATCTCATTTCTGTATTCGGAATTTACCGAATCGGTAAAATTACCGATTCGGTAATTTTACCGATTCGGTAAATTACCGAATACAGAAATGAGCCCCCTACATACCAAAAGCCAAAATACCGGTCGGTAACGGTATAATTACCGAAAATCGGCCGTTACCGACCGGTATTTGGCGACCTACATGAGGCCCAAACTGAGGGGGCTGAGACATGACTGGGTTCATATTTTTATCAAGGGCAACAACTATCACCGGAGAACTGCATATCCCTAGGGTTAATGCTAGGGAATGGGTTACACAGTAACCAGGGTGGGGGCAAACCATGCGCGATCATGACACATGGTTAGCCTACGTCAACTGGGAACTTCAAATCTCTTTAATTCTCCTGATAAAGTTGATAATTACTCCAAGACTCAGGTTTAAAATGTATTGTATAGATATACCTATAATCTGATGCCGTTTGTACAACAGTTTGGGTGGAACCATACCCAATGTGGATAGACAATCCTGAATATAGATTTTATCTTACCTGTTTTAGACTATGCACAGTGCACTTATTGGTAGCCTTCCCACAGCAGGGTTCTTGGTTCTCCTCCCTGCCGTGTTGTCTCTGTGACAATACGTCACAACAATCTACCACATATTTTAGTTTTTTTTGTAATCGTTATAGTCTACCGAGACCACAATTCCTGTGGTCAGTTTTGTTCACTAACTGTATGAAGTCCTGCAGGCTAGGTTTGTAATTTTTACAGTGCATAGAATTGCATTCCACTTGCCACGCAGTCATCAGCTACATCCGATGGGCTTTAAGAATCAGCAAAACGTATGCCACCTAGGGTTACTTACAATATTGTCAAGTTGGTGATTCTTGCTTTTTCATCAGGATGGACTATTATGTTAAGGCCTACTTGTCCTTTTTATTGCCCATAATTCGACATTTACAGCAACCAATGCCTTTTAAAGATGTAATAACGAAATCTAGAAACTGGTTCATGGCAGAACTAATCTTTGTATTCATGCTTGTTTTTAATTGATTAAATGTTCTTTTATGGCAACTGCCGAATAAAGTTTTGACTGACTGACTGACTAAGGAGTACATTGTAGTGAGGAAAGTTGAAAGATGTTCCGTCTGTACTTTTCTTCCTAAATCAGCTGGAGAGAGGGTTAGCTACGTATAGCTGGAGTTTTCTTATTCTTTATCCTGCAATCTTTATAGCTATATTTAATCACAGGAATTTCTCCCTATCTAACTGACTTTAATATGAGAACCTATTTATTAATGAAGATAACAGGGAAATAAATTATGCATTTTTTTTAAGGGATGGTACAAATCACGGCTGAAGCTAAATATTGATGTTGTTTATTCATACATAAGCATGATTTCATTATGGAATATAATGAGAAAGGTATAAAAGGTGTAATAACTCGAGGCAAACAACTCGCTCGACCAATCCCAGTCCAGATTTCGAGCCAACCACAGCACCGAGACTGCCCTCATCGCGGCCACCGACAAAATCAGGACCCTGATGGAAATCGGAGAAACAACCGCCCTCATCCTCCTGGACCTCTCGGCAGCCTTCGACACCGTATGCCACCGCACCCTAATAACTCGCCTCTCCAACACTGGGATCCAAGGAAAGGCCCTGGACTGAATCACCTCATTCCTCTCCGACAGAACACAGAGAGTCCGCCTTCCTCCCTTCCGCTCAGAGACCTCCAAGATCATCTGCGGCGTACCCCAAGGCTCCTCGCTCAGCCCAACCCTCTTCAATATCTACATGAGCCCCCTCGCCGCCATCGCACGCAAACACAACATCAACATCATCTCCTACGCCGACGATACCCAGCTGATACTCTCCCTCACCAAAGACCCAGCCGCCGCCAAAACTAACCTCCAGGAAGGAATGAAAGACGTCACAGAATGGATGAAGCTCAGCCGCCTGAAGCTGAACTCAGACAAGACGGAGGTCCCCATCCTCGGACAATCCCCATCCGCCTGGGACGACTCCTGGTGGCCCTCAGCACTGGGCTCCGCGCTGACACCCTCGGACCACGCACGCAACTTGGGATTCATCCTGGACTCCTCCCTCACGATGACCAAGCAAGTCAACGCCGCCTCGTCCTCTTGCTTCAACACCCTGCGCATGCTCTGGAAAATCTTCAGGTGGATCTCCACCGAAACCAGGAAGACCGTCACCCAGGCCCTCGTCACCAGCTGACTGGACTACGGAAACGCCCTTTACGCAGGAACCACTGCCAAACTTCAAAAACGACTACAACGCATACAGAACGCCTCCGCACGACTCATCCTCAACATCCCTCGCCACAGCCACATATCCGCCCACCTGAGAAACTTGCACTGGCTCCCCGTCAGCAAGAGGATCACGTTCAGGCTCCTCACCCACGCACACAAAGCGCTCCATGACATGGGCCCGAATACCTCAACAACCGCCTCTCGTTCTACGATCCCACCCGCCAGCTCCGCTCCGCCAGCCTCGCCCTCGCTACCGTCCCACGGATTTGCAGAACCACCGCCGGAGGAAGATCGTTCTACTACCTGGCAGCCAAGACATGGAACTCCCTCCCCGCACACCTACGAATGACCCAGGACCATCTCACCTTCAGGAAACACCTCAAGACCTGGCTCTTCAAGCAGTAGCAGCACCCCTCCTCCCCCTTCCAGCGCCTTGAGACCCTCACGGGTGAGTAGCACGCTCTATAAATGCTTTGATTGATTGATTGATTGATTGATTGCTAGCTGTGCAGTGGATGTTATGCCAGAATGCAAGCTGAGGTAAGACTAGGGGCTTGAACTAGATCTTGGCGGATAGGATACTCCATCACAAACGGGACGGATATCCCATCTACCGTATTGGAATAGTTAATAGATTGATAAGTGGTATATTTCTATAGGTGAATCGGCGCCGCTAAGGAGAATATCACTAAATAATATACTAAAGCAAGCCTCCTCAAAATCTTTGTGGCCTAGACCAGCAAAAGAAATAAACATATAACAATCCCCAGCACAAGTCTAATGGTGTCGCAAATTTATAATTAAAGCACAGAGTAGGCAAAAGTTTCTTCAAAACACATATATATTCTCTTGTTTTATTCCTGGTACCGTTTTATTCCCGGTACAATACTAGGATTACCACGGAGAGCGACGTTGACACTTGAACACGAAGGCACCGCATACTCACGATCTGGTGCCTTTGGAAACATTTTATATCTGGGGTTTCAGGACCCTTGTGGGACGGAAGTATAACCACAAATTATAGGTTCTTCATTCGAAAGACAGAGCCTTCAAAAAGTCGCGGGATACTGCCCACAGAGCGACGAAACACGTGTCGGCTGCTACTGTCTGAAGACATACAGAAATAAAACAAGAGAATCTATATGTGTTTTGAAGAAACTTTTGCCTACTCTGTGCTTTTATTATAATTTTGCGACACCTTTAGACGTGTGCTGGGGATTGTTGTATGTTTACAGTATTAGAAGTGTATTATATGCTATGGCACTTGTAATACGGCGAAGGGGATATCCGTCACGTTTGTGATGGAGTATTCCATCCACCAAGATCGTAATCAGGCCCTTAGTCTTACCTCAGCCTGCATTCTGGCATAACATCCAGTGCACAACAAGCACTAAACACATGCTCTGTCAGGCATCAGGCCCTACATTTGATCAAGAGGAAAATGTGTTGTGTAATGAAGAGTGATATGTTGTGTGTGTAAGAGTGAGCAGGAACAGCTGCTGTGAAATACAGAGATGAAGATCCCTGTCTTGCTTTTAGCCTGTAACCTGAAAGTTGACTGATACATAAGCTGTTTTCCATATAACAGAGTTTAATTGATTCCTTACTGAATAACTCCATCCCTGAAGCTACAACATGCAACATGTATCTAAAAAGTATTCTCTGTAAAACCCTATAACCAAGAACTAGGTATGGGACAAATGTAGAGCACTACAAGTGTCAGCATTCACTTAGGAGCGTAGTACAGGCCTCTATAAGAAGGCCCCTAATCCTTCAGGGGTCACCCAACTCTTCAGGGGGGGCACATTTCGCACTAAGGTCAACAAATATGTGTGAGACATGGGAGACTCGGACCTCTCTTCACATTCTGCATTGGGGCCTGATTGTTCACATTAAACCACTGCATTCACTGTGTATGTCCACGCGTTTGATTATGTAATTCATTGAGTATGACTCACAAGGCCAGGTATTTATACATGACATTATGGTTGGGCTTTCTGCTGTTCTTGAAGATCACAGGCACCTGGTCCAGTACCATCAGATGTGGAACAATCTGTAGACGGTACAAGAAAAGTAAAAGGAGGAGTTACTCTATCATAATGCTGGGTCGGCCCTCTCCTGCCATTACTCAGAGAGAAGCGTATACTCACACTTTTGGCCAAGGGGGTTTTGGAAATGAATGGGGTCTGGTACTTGAGCTTGGATACATTTTCCTCTATCAGATCACGTGGGGGAACTACCTCAAAGAAGTCAAATATCGACTAAGTACTTTTCAGGCATGCAGCAACCCTTTTAAGCATGGGGTAACCCAATTGAGCATGGGGCAACCCACTTGAGCATGGGGTAACCCTATTGAGCATGGGGTAACCCTATTGAGCATGGGGTAACCCTCTTGAGCATGTGTTAACACTGTTGAGCATGGGGTAACCTGGTTGAGCATGGGGTAACCCTGTTGAGCATGGTGTAACGCGGTTGAGCAATGCAACTTTGAGTGTGAAAGCTGAGATATAAGAAATGCTAGAGTCTATTGTTCAAATATGAAAAAATGTTAAAGCTGTCATTTTCTATTGTTCAAGTTGTTCAAAGGATTCATTTCAGTTAGTCATACCCATACAAGTACATATTAAAAACATTTTAAAAGTTATTTAGATATTAGCAATTCATAAAAATACAGAATACACTGCCATGACTTGCTAAGTCAAGAAAACGTGCCTGGAACACTGAGTAAATATAAAAAAAACAGAAAGAGAAAAAACTAGGCATACAAAGATCGTACCAATCAGCAAAAACCTCAGGAGGTGGCAGTCCTGCACCACAGAAGAAGCTGGATGACATGGAAGAAATGGTGGCCACAGTCATCAGTGGAGAGACGGTGGCAGGAGTTGGGGGACCGGACACTGCTCAACTGGACCCGACACAACAGCAAGAGGGTGAGTAACGACCAGGGATGTGGGGACGGGGGGAGAGGGGCACAATGGCATACATGCACAATTAAGTAGAGCACAGTTGTGGACAAATCATGCCCCAGACCACAACTCCCACCAAGAGAACTATGTATCCAAGTATGCAACATTTCGGCACTGTATGATCACAGAAGTCAGAGGCACGCCGCATGTAAGGGATAAGGGGCAGTCAAATGCGAGCTACAGGGGCAACTCCCCCAAAATGCGGTACACACACATCACGTGCACAGCACATCAAACATTGACAACGAAGTGGCACAAACCACAACACGTTCACCATAGAACAGAGGACACAACTGGTGCCGACTGGGTGTAGACACTGGCCAATCACAAGTGGCATTGCAGGGAAATGTGAGTTGATAATGTACAAGTACAGACACACAGCCGTGATTTTGTTGAAATGTCCACAGTCCCTCAGCAAATGGGCAGTCCCACTGAAACAGCCACGAAGTACACAGTCATGATGTCTGTATGTAAACATGTACAATGCAACAACACACATGTGAACACATTGTTAAACTGCATCTCCCTTCACATTGCAGAGGGACAATCACCACCTCCTGCAGAGTAGTCCCAACCTCTCTTCTCTAATGACGAAGAGGCTCACGACACCTTTGACTCCAACGCCCTCCGAGAGTTCATTGACAGTCTCCGCAGCACACCTCCAGGAGCAGGGCAGCCCAGCTGCAACGAGGAGAACCCACCCCCTGCACAGACCACACTGCAGGCAGCACCCACCACCACGGCTGCCTCCCAGGACCCCCACAAAAAAAACATGGCCTTCCAACGCTGTGTGTTGGGATGCCAGGAGCAGCTGGCTGAACAGGTGCAGGTTGGCTTCGACCGCATGGCAGACAAACTAGATGCCATACGTGGGTGTCTAAGTCTCATCAGGGACCACTCACAGCCCCTAACAGACACCGATGGTCCGCTCCATGCTCTCCAATGAACCATGGCTGACATCGCTAGAGTCCTGACTATAAGACAAGAATGACTGTCTAGTCAGAGTGGCTCCAGCGAGCTCGCCCGGGAGTTGGGACTCATGCGGAGGCTCATGGAGAACATGGAGTGGGCCAATGCGGAAGGAGCGGCTGCCATGGCTGCACACCAGCGAGAGGTAGCTGGGTTCCACAATGACCTGAAAACCATCCTCATGGCATTGCTGCCACAAGACCTGGTGCCGATGCATACTGCTGCTACCACTCCATCCACATCTCCGCCTACTGAAGTGTCAGTGCCACACAGTGCATCAGACATTCCACCTCCGGCCCCTGAGGTGTCACTGCCACACAGTGCTGGAGAAAGGCCAGCACCACCCACACGTGAGGCACATGAGACAGCAGAGGACGAAGATGCAGATGAATCTGCCCTCGTGGTCAGAAGGAAGCAGTAGCATCCATCTCCGAATCATGGCCGGTTTCAGCTTGGTTCTGCCCTCTGCATCATCACCTTCCACTGTCCCCCGATACCCTCTGCGACACTCACCTTGGAACTCGACATGGACTGCCATAACCTGTTTGATCGCCAATGACACTGTTATCAGACTGCGGACTGAACTCTTCCACTTCCTTTGGACTGGTCATTCCCTGAATGACTCTGGCTGGCCCTCCACGGACCAACATTTGAAAGTGGGGTTTGCATGGCCCTGTACTGCTCCAGATGCAACACTCCACTGAATGTGCATTAAACATTCCGAATCACACAGATGTGTCGTCTGTATGGTCTTTCAAGTGTAGTAGCATGGATGAATGTGGGGTCAGTGAATTCCTCTTATGTCCATGTGGCTCATATCGTTGGACTTGGGTCACAGGGTGACATATTGTCGATTGTCATCCGGGTGGCGCTGAGGCAACAACAGTGACACACACATTTGTTACTTCCTTGTCCAGCCCCGTAAGGAACCACGCACAGCCCCCGGGGTCATTGTTCCAACCCTTACGCTGGAGTGGCATACGCCAGGCCAGCCCACTACGCTTACGCTCCAGGGGGGGACAACAACACCACATGTGCCAGGACTCCCTTGTAGTGATCTGCTGCTCACAGGTCTAGTTGTCAGCCTGCCATGGCCACTCCCTCACGGCTGGTTTACACCCACACCACACCCATCCAGCACACGCATCACAGCACATGTGACCCTGCCAATAAAAAGGGCCGGGCGCACATGCACGATGCCATTTCCAACCTCTCTCGGGGTGTATCCATGTGGTGTGCATGTAGGCATGTGAGCCCAGGGGCCTGCGACATCACATTCCGCAGGCCCGGTGGGGACATGATGACGTCCGCACCACGATACCCAATCTTAGAGGGTCCATGACTGTGGGGGCACAGACTTGGTGGCACCGGATACACTGCGGCCGGCAATGGCACACCGCCATGGGACGGTGACTTTCGGAGCACTGAGGTAGGGGCACCTTAAGTGCTGAGCGGGTGTGCAGCCTGCGATAATGCTCCGTCCCGGCGGTCCGGATGGCTCAGGTTTTGTGTGCCCTGCTGGACCACACTTTAGGCCTGAGCCATCGGACCCCGTGGGCCTACCACCACGTGGCGTCGCCTCCTGCATCACAGAGTTAGTGGCACCTATGACGCTGAGCGGGTGTGCAACCTGCGATAATGCTGCGATGAGGTCGGTTGCACTGGTATGTCCTCTGCCATGGAGTAATCAAGACCCAGCACCAAATGTGAGACCTGGTGGCCTGAGGAGCGTGGCTGCATGATGGGGAGGGTGCCATGTCTGCGGGCCCCGGGCTTGTGGCGGCACGTGGTGGGCCCTCTTTTCTACACGCCGGCGGTGGAAGGTTAGCAGTGAGGCCTGGGTGCGTAGGGGCGGGCATGCACCGCTGGGCGGCGGGAGGGGCTGGGGTGCATATCCCTGGGTGCGCAGGGGTGGGCATGCACCGCTGGGCAGTGGGAGGGGCTGGGGTGCAGCTGCCTGGCTGCGCAGGAGGTATCAGGCGATGATGTCTTGTGCAATTGTATGGACTTTGCCATTTAGGTATCTGGACTCTGTTTCAGATGGCTGGTCTGTCTCAGATGTGGGGCCTGGTGAACTGCACTACATACTGGCACGTGGTTGGAGACACACCGGTGGCAGCAGGTGGGCAATGTGGCCTGGGTGTGCAGTGTCGGCACTCTCTCTCTCTGTCCCTCTCTTCTTTTCTCTAGCTCTCTCTCCCCCTATCTGTTCGTATATCCCTCTCTTCAATCTATCTCTCGCTCCCCCTCTCTGTCCGTCTTTCTCTCGCTCCCCCTCTCTGTCTGTCTTTCTCTCGCTCCCCCTCTCTGTCCGTCTTTCTCTCGCCTCCTCTCCTTCGCTATCTCTCTCCTTCGCTCTCTCCTTCGCTCTATCCCTCCTTCGCTCTCTCTCCTTCGCTCTCTCTCTCCCTCGCTCTCTCTCTCCTTCGCTCTCTCTCTGTCCTTTGATGTGCGCAGGACACACCTTCTCATCATGATTTTTGTCTTGGAGGCTGCGACCTACAGATTGTCCCGAGGGAGCCGCCATGTGTCTCCATTTCTGTGTTTATTTTAATACATTTTCATTTGTTGCTTCGAAGGTGAATGCGTGATGCTCATTTTTGTAATGACACATGCATGTCACCAGATGTGATTGTGGGACACCAAGCAGGTTATTTGGTATATGTTTCTGTGTGGTTGATGTGACATATCTTTGTCCGGGGAGGGTGGGGGGTGCCTAGAGTGTGGCCCCGGGGGGGGGGGGGCGGGGTCCTGGGAGTGATGGCGGTGGGTGTTGTTGCCCTCTTCGGGCTTCGGGATGCATGTTCTGTGGCTCCATGGCATCTGTTGTTCTTCAGGTGTGGCTCTGGGCTGGCTCTCTTTTGTGGTGCAGGTTGTATTCCGACTTTGCACCAGGTCGGAGCAGGTGTTAGTTTCCTGGTGCTAACGCGCCTTATCGCATGTTTTGTGATCTTATCGCAGATCAGGGTGGTCGTTGAGAAGATTGTGGTGTGGTGTTGTCACAGCTTTTCGCTCGGGAATGCCTACTCTGCATCTCATTAGCAATAGTTGCCCTGAGAGAAAGAAGCCAGGCTCATATTGCCACAGCTCTCTGCAACTGTCTACTCGACCGCCATCTTGCTCCGCTCGTTTTTTTCTTTGGAGAGTGGGATGAAGAATCGGTAATACTGAGTGGAGAGTCTGCCTCCCTTTTGTGGACCCCCCCCCTCACTAAGTAGGCACTGGAGCAGCAGGATAACTGCCCGAAAGGCGACTACCCGGACGGCACGGTTGGCTCGCTAGCTTGGCTAGTTGGAGTTAGCTGGGACCCCGGGGGCACAAAACAAAGGATCCCCAGTGAGGAATGACCGGAGCCCCCTCTCCCCTCCCCCGCGACAAGGACAGCACGAAAATTACCTGACTGGCTCAACTGAGGGTGGACTGACGCCAGGCTGGTGCCGAATTCATGGTCTACTTGGAGGTGCCGTACGGGAGTGGAAGCTTGTTTTTTCCGGAGGCGGCTGCCGGCAGGTACGAGGGTTCTGCTGTGAGCAGGGGAGGTGGCGCGTACCAAAGCAGGAACGTTACTAGCAATATTAAAGGCATATAAGCATAGATGGTGATATACTGTAAGAGTGGCATTGAATGTCGGAAATATGAAAGATACGATTACAGTAATTCCGGCTGAAAATTCCATCCATCTGCGCCCAAAACCTGCGGATTTAACCCGGCTCTATTGGCAGCTAGTTCAGGCTTCAGTGTACCTGGTCGTGCGCGGTCGCTTCCTGCTGGCAGCGTGTGGATTCCCTCAGGACCAAAAGAGGGGTCATATCGACACCAGTGATAGCAAGTGCCCAGGGGCTCCCTTTGGCATGGCGCCTAAGCTGAACACTGCGGCAGCAACAGCTAAGACGACGAGAGAGAGGGTAGCTCGGGGGTTACAGGCTGGGGAGACGCTAGAAAATCCCCATTTAGCGGGAACACCGAGACGAGGTCGCCGAGTGCCACAGCCATGCGATCCAGCGGAGAAAAGAGCAGCAGCAGCGGCAGGGGCTGTAGGAGGGGCTCCGAGCAAGACGCGACCAACAGTGGTGGAATTACTGCAGGGGATTGGAGGGCGGGTGGGCAGGGCAGAGGGCCCCCCGGTACAGCAGCAGGACCAAGGTGAGGTGCAAGCGCAAAAACAGAGCACTTTGGACTCCGGTAATGGAGGGGGGGGAAACAACAAACAGAAGATGAAAGCCGTGTCTAAGGCTGGCACAATGGGGTTTCATGATGAGGAGGTGAATAGCGATCTCCGGAGCAATCCCACCCTGATGCAGGCAGAAGATAAGCAGGATCTGTCTGGGCCAGACTCAAACACCGACCTAGGGGGGAAGGTGGTTAAAGGGATTGAACCTGAACCTGGAACTGTGGATTGCCAGATGGAGAGCATTGAGTCGGAGTTGAATTTGGTGGATTCCTCTATTTTAAACTCTGCTAAGGAATCTGACTGTGTGGGGTCCAAATCGTCATTGGAAACTAAAGGAGGTCAGGTATATATGGAGCACCGAGCCATAAGGGAGCACCCAGAGCAGAGCAGTACTGGTCCCATGATGAGTGAGGCCACTAGGCTGGATCAGGAGCAGGAGATGGTCACTAGCAAGATTTTTTTTTCACTGTCTGATGAGGGCGAGTGGTCCGATCGCTCAGGCATCTCCTTGAGTAGTAAGGAAAGTGGCAGCTATAGCCACAGTGAGGATGAAGAGGGGCGGAGAATCCTCTTAAAACTATAAAGAAGAAAAAAAAGGGAAGATCAGGTGAAACGGAACTTATCTGGGATTATGGCCCTCCCATTCACCTCATGGGCCCCCATACGCAAGAGTCGGCAAACCCTAGATCAAATACGCCGGATGGATCACTATTTCTGGAGACTATATTACAGGCCATTAATACTCATAGGAATGAAACACGGCAAGATGCCCGACGGGCCCAGACTGGTCTTAGGAAGGTACAAGGAGTGGTAAGGAAACTGACGAAAACGTGTAGCTCCTTTGGGGTTCGTATCGCCGAGGCTGAAGCTAGAATTGATCTGGCTGAGTCAGAAGGTACTGCTACTAAGGCCCTTGCACAATCTCATGAATCTCGCCTGGTTGACATTCAGTGGAAGCTGGAAGAGCAAGAGAATTATCAGAGGCGGAACAATTTGAGGCTGTTGGGTATCCCTGAGGGGGTCGAGGGGTCTGACATTCGGGGGTATATAGTGACTCTATTTCAAGACACTTTCCCGGAACTTAACAACTGGAATTGGCCCTTGGAGGTGCAGCGTGCGCATCGTGTTCCATTTACTCTGAAGCAGCCAGCTAGGGAGGGTGCACTCCCCAGGGCAGTATTAGTTTTTATAGGGAATTTTCTACTTCGTCAGACTATTTACGAGAAAGCGAGACCAGAGGCCAAGAGAGTGAGGGAGGAGGTTTCCTATTTCGCTCGACCCGATTACTGCCACGCCACCGTTGAAAGACGATATAAGAACCAAAAGACAAGCCAATGCTGCGTGTGAATTTGCCTAAAATTTCTCGTGGCCTGAATAAAACAGGGGCACTGACAACCAATTGTTCCGTTGGATTTAATCCTGTAAATATTTTTAGTTCACGTTTAGAAACATTTTTAAATTAACAATACATATTCATTACAAAAGAGATGAAAACACTTAACTCAACAATGACATCATTAGAAAAAATTAGACACCACTATATTCACCCATGAGGACAGCATTCATACTACTCATACTACTCATACAACCACACTAACGTACAACATGAGACAGAAATCTTCAATCAATAAGTCTTTACACAAAGGCCATCAAACCACTACTGTGCATAATAATGAGGCTTAATGCTATTTTTTCGCGGATTGGCCGTAGAAAAAACAAGGTCTACGCGTTTCGAATCCCTTTGTTGACGGGGATTCTCATCAGGACCAACACTTGACTGCAAACAAAGCAGAAAAACAAGATTTACTAAGCTGGCCCACTTTGTAAGTGAAAAGCCGCATTGTAAGAAGAGATCTTACCTTAATCTAAGGAACGGGGAACTCTGCCCACACCCTAAAGAAAGGGAAAGCCGATATTGTTACCTATTTCTGTAAAACCACTAGTCTAGATCACCACCCTACAACCGTTTTAATAAACACACCCACACGACATAGAGACGACATAAACACGCAGTCTAGTTTTTACTAGTGAGGCTTACGGGTGTGTGGAACGGTGTTGGATTGACTGAAGGTACTTCTTTCTGGAATCAGAACAACCACGAGATTTTCGCGAATGTTTTATGGGTACTGAGGGATATCTGAAAGCATGAATAAAATAAAATAAAGGCGCGTCCTGTCACAAAGAATGTTTAAACCTGCAAGGTTTTAAAAAAGGGTTGTGCGACGATCTTAGTGCGCTTACCTCCAAAGGAAAGGAAGGGAGGATTTAATCTGCTGCTCGGTCGTCTGCTGTCCGGGGCAGGAACTAGCACGGCGTGAGCTCAGCCGGCCGTTTTGGAGATAATGCCACAATTGACGTATCTAAACGAGAACATAGGCTACGTCAGGTTACTAATGCCTGAAAAGTCCGACAGCGTGCGTAGAATCCATTTAGAAAGCGGGGAGCTGTTACCTGAAGAGACGGCGTTGTCCGTGTGTCTTTTGTCAGATTGTTAGTCACCCATTAGGTACCTGTTCTCCTATTGGAGCATCTTTTAACCATGCGCGGGGAACACGACTATGAGGCTTCTGGGATTCGTAGTCTAACCGGAAATGTTTGAAGAATCTGTTGTTTGACGAAGGTTTGCAGATGGCAAAAACTACGTTGAAAGACGATGGCGCCTTCGCCAATTGATCAAGCCATTTCTAGATAAACAGGCTCAAGCATACTTGAATAATCCTGCGCGCCTTAAGGTCGTTTTTGGAGGGCAGGCCCATCTGAGATACAAGCGAAGGATTATCTAGATAGCTTGTAGGAATTGCCAGCAATTGTAATATTAATGTAATGAGATAGAAACATTTTCGGGGCAGGCTGGCGTCTATCGAGCATACTTTTTTTTTTGGGATGCTGCCGTATGTTGCTGCTGAGAGTGGGGGTAAGGTGGGGGGAAAGGGTAGATTCCATAAAGGTGAAAGGAGAAAAAAAAAAACAGGGTGTTTAAAGAGGCTTAGGCAAAGGTTTCACAGAGCTTTAGCAAAGGGAGACTGGGTAGTGGGGGAAAGGAAGGAAGGAAGAAGAAGGAAGAGGGAAGGAAAACATTTTTTTTTTAGTAGAAATAGATGAGGCTCACAAACACATGCACTCTGCAATCATCAAGCAACAGACTTAGTCTGTGCTCCTATTTTGGGGGATGTTTAGGGAGGGGGGTGGGGACGGGGAGGGTGCGGAGGGAGTGTAGGGGGTAAAGGGGGGGTGGGTTGGGGGTAAGAAGGGGAAAATAGCACATCCATGTTTTGCCAGATGGGGTTCTAAAAGGATTAAATTCAACGTAATCTTGAATGTTTGGGAAAAAGCAATGAAGAGAAATGATGCTGTTCTCGTTAATCTTCTTAGTCATATAGCAGGAGGTAGAGAGGAGGATAGAAAGAGGACCAAACAAATAGGGCGGAAAAAAGTAAGGCGTATGGGTAGGCTAAAGATCTGTTCTATCAATGTGGCAGGGCTAAATGATAGAACTAAAAGAGGACGCTTGGGGAATTATATTAGATCTTGTGGGTTTGATATAATATGTCTGCAAGAGAAGCATATCTCTTGGGGGAAGCGTGGCTTGTTGGATATAACAGGGTATACTACGGTGGTCTGTTCATCCCAGAGCTCTAACACCAGGGGGGTCGCTATTTTAGAAAAGAAATCGGTGGGGGAATGTAAAAGAAGACTAGCCGATACAAAGGGAAGATGGGCAGCAGTGGAGTTAAAGTTAGGAATAACCCTATGCACAATCTACGCTTCTAACCAGGATGATCCCGAGACCCTGGAGGAGCTGGAAATCGAGCTGGCACTTTGGTCTACTCCCTTAATCATATGTGGGGATTTTAATATATCAATAGATCCAGCATTGGGGGGGCACTTGGAACATCGAGAACTGGGTATAAGGGTCGGACGCCTAGGGTTTTTAGAGCATTGTCTTCACTACAAGAGAGTCATGGGTTGGTGGATGTTTGGAGATATAAATACCCACAGGATCCTGGCTACACCTATTTTTCTTGCCCCCATAAGAAATATGTGCGCATAGACTACTGCTTTGGGGGTAAGGGGCTGATAACTAAGCTAAATATCTTGAAGCATCCTAAGTTAATATCGGACCACAACCTGTGGTAAATAAAATAAATATTACCGGACTGAATTTCATGCGGAATCTTAAATTAAAGTAAATAGCTCAAATTAACAAGAGGCAGAATCCGTGGTATAAGAGGTTTCTAATGAGCTTTATTCCATTCAAAATGGCTGACTCGAGTCGCGGCCCTCAGGTTCCGTCACCACGAAGGTTCAGGAAGTGAAGTACAATAATTCATTAACAGACATGTATTTTTATAATAAGTACATTACAATGAAACGAATGTAGAAGGCGTAACATTTGATAAGAAAAATGACGTAACAGTGACATAATCGAAACTAGGCGTAATAAGGAATAAAAGAAACATGATTGGTTAGAATTATCAGACATAGGTGGATCTATAAGATAATACTTGGCATAGATGCGCGCGCGGCAGCATGACGTGTAATTGACGTGCAACTAGGGGGTAAAGGGGACTTGACATTTAGCTCTACATGTGGAGACGAGAAGTCTGGGGTCAAGTCATCCTAATCCCAAATCATATCTAACATCCTATGTTTAAAGAACTGTGTTATCCACAAGGGAAGAGACTCTCGGACAGAATCTATTCTATACTGACTGTGTGCGTGTACAAGCGTCTAAGTGTCTATATGAGATGCGAGGGGCAGAAAACTTTCCATGGCAACAGGGCTATGAATCACTTGCAGGAGGACGGAAAGGCTGAGTCCTTTGCTTGTGAGCTAAAGGAAATGTTTACCTAAATCACTGGACAGGAATGCATCGGCTGGAGAGCAAAATAGATAATTCGAAGGTGAAATACAACTTCTTGGCAGACAGGCGAAAACTAGCCGAGGCAGGCACCGTTAGCTGCACAGGGAGTAGGACAAAGTTCATGGATACAGATGCGAGCTCAAGCTGAAGCTGTCAGAGACAGAGAGCAGGGAAAGGCTTTGAGGACAGAATCGGGCCTACTTGCCTGAACTGTAAAAATGGAGTAACTTAGTCATATAAAGTCGGTGGCCTTTCATACTTAGGAATCGAATATCCAGCCCATTGATGGCGGATCTGACAGAGAACATGTTGACGGTAGACACACATATGTTTGCGTCTTAGAAACTGGAACTGGAGGGAACATACATGTACTTGTAACATGCATATAGAACCGTTGGGGTCCAAGATAGGGGACATAACTGATCAGGAAAATCCACATTTCCACATTCCCTCCTTGTCCCCTTCTTGCCCTTCACGAGACATCAATCTTCATCATTCCATTGATTTGCTCATGGAGCATCATTTCTTCTTCTTTCTTCTTCCGGGATCTTGAACGAAAACCTTGATGTGGAATACACGATGTGGCACACATACCACAAATCGCTGGTCCACATTGCAGGCATAGACAACAACTGAAGAGCATAAGAAGGCCAATACCTAGGAAGGATAGAACTCTCCATCCCCAGGCTGATATCACACTCCAAAACCACCCGGACCACGTCCAAGTGCCTGGATTCTCGTGTATCTGGCTTACAATCTTATGAAGGCGTGTTATAGCTTTATATACAGATGGCGAATTTTCTGGTATGAATATACAGCAGCTGGATCCGATGACCCTACAAGCTCCGCCCCTATCGGCCAGGATGACGTCAAGGACAAGACGATTCTGGAGAACAACAATTCTCATCACTGATTGTTCCTCTGTCAGATTGCCTAGGGTGGCTATAGTCTCGTTTACTACAGCTTCAAGAGTCTTGGTGAGTCTGCGTATCAGCTTACTATTTGATATAGTACCTATATAGGGAAAGATACCTTTATTGAAATCTACATACTTGTCCCATGCTGTTTCAGTATAATCGACAACTGGGAGATCTCTTTGCTCTCTATTGTGTACTAAATGAACATTTCGATAATAATCAGGGGGAGCTAGGAAAACAGGTGGCAAAAGGAATGCTATGTAACAGGTACCATCCCAATCTAGAGGCAGACGCATATATGCCGTCTGACCACATATGAAGTAGGAATGGCGAGAAGCTCTAATGAAGATTTGCCTTGATCACTATATTCTACTGTAGTAACGCATTGGCTATGACCCATGTGTATGGAACCAACTTTTCTTACACATAATTCACCCTTAACTGGAAATACTGACATAGTGGGCAGAATTAGTTCAACTTCGGATTTGACATTCAAAATCATAAGATTAGGCGTAAAATTACCTAATTTATACACTTCATTTTCTAAATCAGTTCCTGTTCTACTGGGGTGACCCTCCTTATTAGGGTGACAGACTTTGAATAAAACTAGATTCAGATTTCCCCATATCCAATGTTGTTGATAAACTGCTGTGTCTGGGTCTATGGAATTTAATAAACTAAACCATGCTCCACAGGAGCCATTGTGTGTGAATGGATGTGGAAAGAAAGGCAGAACTCCTTTGTTATTCTGATAGGGAGGAAGTCGGCCACACACCCAACAATTGGTCGCATTACTAGTCTGATGGGAGTGATGTAACATACTAATGAATGTGTTATTGCGCAGCGCAAGTCTATAAGATAATTCATGTGGCGGTAGGTCACTAAAAGAATGTTCATCAGTTATATTGAAAACACGTTTAGAAACAGGATAATACATATGCAACAATATACTTGCAGTAACTATTAAAAAACTCAAGGAAAACAAAATTAATAAAGTCACAATACAGTGGTTACGCAGTAATTTACAATAAGCATGTCGTTTCATTATGATTCTGGACTCTACATGATTCAGACCTAAAGGGTACATGTCGGGACAGATTCAACCGCTTCACCTTGGAGAGGACTTAAACAATCAAATCGTCCGACAGTTTAGATCTGGACCTGAGTTTCTGTTTATAGCACTGAGAGTCATTTTGTTCAACAAAAGGAAGTTTTGAATCAGTCTGTGAGGGAGTGCAGGGCACAGTGTCTATATCTGAAGGTAGTCCATGAAATTTTTTTACGTGACTCGAATGAATCCACCCCTTTCGTCCCTCGATCTTCACGGCTGTTCTTGTGGTCAACAGGACCAACTTGGGTGCTTTCCACCTGGGCTCCAATTGACTCTTCCTGTCGAAATTTCTCACAAAGACAAGATTACCCGGAACAACGTCATGGGGTTTCGCCTCAGTGTTGTCGGGAAAGGCTGCAGCTACCTGTGAACGAGAAGATTGTAGTGCAGACATCAAGGAAGCCAGGTAATCTGTCAGCATATTACAGTCAACATCAGTTATTTTACGTGGTATAGGCGTCCCCCACATATTCGGTGGTCTACCAAAGATCACCTCATACGGGGATAGCCCTGTTCTAGAGTGTGCTACCATTCTCATGTAAAAGAGTGCAACTGGTAATGCTACTATCCAGTCGACACCTTTCTCTCTACATATTTTGGACAGTCTGATTTTCAGTGTCTGGTTATGTCTTTCTACGAGACCTGCTGCCTCGGGATGTCGGACACAGTGGAACTTCCACTGATATCCCAACAAGAGTGAGACATGTTTCATTAATTCGGATGAGAAAGGCTGACCGTTATCTGAATATACAACACGTGGTAAACCGTACCGTGGGAAGAATTCTCGAACTAGCTGCTTGGCAGTAGTCGGGGCAGTGTAATCTGATACGGGATACGCCTCTGTCCAACGAGAGAGAGCGCAGACAACTACGAGGACATATTTGAATCCTCGACAACGTTCCATCTGAATATAATCCATCTGGAGGACTTCAAAAGGATGGTCAGGAGGCTGAAATCCACCCTGCTCTACGGGAACACTCTTTCCTGGATTAAACTGGCAACATATCATACAGGTACGAACTTTTTGTTTAGCTGCTGCTCGTAAATGTTTGTTGAACCAAATGTGCTGAATGCTGTCTAGCATAGCCTTCTCTCCTAAATGTGCTGGACTGTGAACTGTAGCTATAATGGCTTGAACCATGGAATCAGGGAGAAACCATACAGATTTCTCCTTCGTCATCCATCCTTGATCTGTCTGGATCCTTCCTAGTTCAGTCCACTTCTTTATTTCTTCTGCTGTGGCATGTGTCTGTATGTCAATTACGTCAAGTGTGGGATCCTTAATCGTCATACACTGTGTTGGGGTCTGAACTATTGGCTTTGTCATGTCTAATGTGCGATTCTGAGCAGTCTGTTTAGCTGTTCTGTCAGCTAAATCATTGCCTTGAGAAATGGTATCAATAACCTTCGTGTGTGCTTTACATTTCATAATCGATATAGCAGTGGGTAAATGTATTGCGTCTAACAAGGCATGAATGAGGGGTCCGTGCTGAATGTGGGCACCATGGGAAGTTAAATAACCTCTCTCTCGCCACAGCACGCCGAAGTCGTGTACAACTCCGAATGCATAACGTGAGTCAGTGTATATATTAACTTTCTTATTTGTGGCTTGAATACAGGCTTGCGTTAGAGCAATAAGTTCTGCTGCTTGGGCTGACAGAATATCTATACAATGTGTCTCAATAACTTCAGTGTCTGTTGTGACTGCATACGCGGCCACTAAATCTCCTTTACTTGTTCTCATGCATGATCCGTCTACATACAACGTCAGGTCTGGATCTAACAATGGAACGTCTGTCAAGTCTTGTCTAGGTTTCGTCTTTATTTCAATGATTTCAACACAATCATGAGCTAGTGGGTCTGTTCCAATTACAGGTAGTAGTGTAGCAGGATTCAATGTATTACACCGTCGGATCTCTATGTGTGGTTGAAACAATGTCAGTTCATAACCGGTAAGTCTTGCTATGGTCAAGTGTTGCGTTTGTGTTCGGTTCACAAGAACCTCTACTGCATGTGGTACTTGAACTGTCAATGGGTGTCCTAATACTATGGCATCGCTTTGTCTGATTGCTAAAGCTGTCGCTGCCACTGATTTCAGGCATGCAGGCAAAGCCTGAGCTACGGGATCTAATGTACTGGAAAAATAAGCACATGGCTTGCGTGATCCTGCTTGATCCTGAGTGAGTACTGACAAGGCAGTACCTTCGCGTTCTGTAACAAAGAGTGTAAAAGGTTTGCTATAACATGGTGTTGCTAAAACAGGTGCTTGACATAAAGCTTCCTTTAGGCTTTCAAAAGCTTGTGTATGTTCCTGAGTCCAAGGGAGAACAGTCGATGTGGCTGCCTCCTGTGTGGTTAACTGAATGAGTGGTTTTGCTAGAAATGCGTACTGAGGGATCCACTGCCTACAATATGAAGTGAGGCCTATGAAAGCCCGCACCTCCTTTTGTGTCTGGGGTATTGACATGTTAGCAATTAACTGGATGCGATCTGGTGTAAGCTGCCTTCCCTCCTTGGACAGCGAGTGACCAAGATAAATAACTCGCTGAACACAGAATTGCAGCTTAGAAGGGGACACCTTGTGCCCCTTGTCGGCTAGGAAATGTAAAACTGTCAGAGAAGCTTTTTCACATTCTGGCTCGCTTCTCGCGGTGATCAGCAGATCATCGACATATTGAAGCAGTGCAGTATTGACTGGCATGTGGATACTGTCAAGTTCTCGTTTCAGTGCTTGGCTGTAAATGCTGGGGCTTTCTGTAAATCCTTGGGGAGCGCGTGAGAATTTAAAGCTGCGCCCATTTAAACTGAATCCGAACAAGTATTGGCTTTCCGGATCTATTGGGACGCTGAAAAAGGCATTCTTGAGATCAATTACAGTAAAAAATGTTGCTTCGGAATCAATTGCTGTCAACAATGATGATATATCAGGGACCACAGGGAATTGTGGTACAATACACTTGTTTAGTTCACGCAAATCAATAACCAATCGGTACACTGGTGAAGCAGTAGGATCAGTTCGTTTAAGAATCGGAATTATCGGTGAATTACATACATTGGAGTCTGTTTCTACAACTACTCCCTGGGCAATTAGCTCATCAATGATTTTCAACAAAGCCACTACAGCATCATGCGGTAACTTGTATTGTCGCATTCGTGGTAGTACCACTCCTGCTTTCAATGTAACTCGATAGGGTGTAATGTTCATGCAGCCAACATCCGTAGGGCCTTGTGCCCATAGATGTACTGGTAAAGTCTGTAGTCGGGGATCCATGTCTCTAGACACATAGTGACCTTTAAAATCACGCAAAAACAACCTTACTCCTTCCGGAGAACAACATATTATGGCTCCTAGTGCTTTCAGAGTTTTAATTCCTAACAAATTTTCTGGGCATGATTTAGTAAGCAATAAATCTGTAGTTCGTGTCAAAGGTCCTATCGTAAGTGGTAGAGGCTGTGATACTTCATTAACAATAGGTTTTCCTGAAAAACCAAGGGAAACATTTTGAGAGCCTGAGAGGGGTGCCCCTGGAACTTCACTACGTTTTATGGTTGTTCGACTTGCCCCTGTATCGAGTAAGAATTTTCTATCTTGACCTAATAATTCACTATGTACATAAGGTCCTTCTTGATCTACCGGAATCTCGATAAGCGGTAAGTCAACTTCCCTCTCTAGGCTGGTTCATGCGTAACGCTGATACTCAGGGTATTCATACTGTGCAGTCTGATACATTTGTTGTGTTGTGGTTTGTGTGGCAGTAGCAGGCAACGGTGGTGCAGCTGGCACAAACTGTATGGGTTGCTGTGAGGCTGGCATAGACTGTTGCTGAACTGGCACGGACTGTCCATGCTGCATAGCTCCTTTTTCATTCTGATCTTGTCTAACTAATCGTGGTCTCTCTTTTGCAATACCTGTAGCTATATTACGTTTCAGGACTTGACAATCATGTACATAATGGCCTAGTTGTTTACAGTAATTGCAGGTTCCTTTTACAGGAACTGCAGAATCACCAGAATGTGTCACACCCTTTTTGTGACCATCTGCTGGTACTGTCTGAGAAACTAGCATTTTCATTTTTGTATCCTTCATGCGTCTATGCTCGTGTTCTTGTTCATCCCTAATTCTATTGTGATGATACTGTAACATTTGTAGCATTTGCGACGGAGTGTTACTTTGCCAGGTACTCTCGAATTTCAATATTCTATTCTTCACTGGAGGCAATGCATTTTCCACTAATTTTGTCACAAATAGATGTGGATATGAGTCACTACTTGCTTTTATACCACTATTTATACCAAAACATTTTTCAAATCGAGCATAATAATCGCTTGTGTCTTCATCTTGCTTTTGTTTACAGGCTGTGATTGCACCCCAATCTTCCTTCTTTGTAGTTAATAAACGTGGCAGTACCTGTACTAGTAAACCTGGTAATAGTTTAACTTTATCCCCGAGCCCTGAACCTGCAGCTCGGCCCCTTTCTTCCTCTGCTAATGCTGTCCAGTCTATCTTTTGGTCTCCCACTTCCCACTCTTTTTTTTTCAGTTTTTCATATATGCCAGCAGGCAAAAGCACTTTTAATATCGTCATAATATCAGGAAAGGTGTACTCTCCCATCAGTAACATGTCTTTAATTTCTCGGTGGAAACCCGCTGGGTCTTTGTCATGACTAGGTACTACTTTTTTCATTTCTAATAATTCCATTTTTGATATGGGTGTGTAAACAAATACACGGTGAAACTCATTGTCTTCGCCTTTTATTGGGTGCACTTCTCGTAGAGGATTTTGTCTATCCATGTAGTATGGTGCTCTTTCTCTGGGGGGCAAGGAGAGAGAATCCGGACTTACAAAAAGGACGTACTGCTTACGTGACACTAATATCTCTTTAATTAGCTTGTTACTAGAACCTTTCCATCTGTACGTGAGTAGTTCCGTTAATATATCAGGTAAAGGACCAGGGTCAGCATGTTGGCTCTTATATAATATGAGGAGTTGCTGAATCATATAGATTCCAGCTAAACGTTGTTCATCTGTACTGAGGTTAAAAAACGTGTGTGCTACGGTCTCATCACCGTATTTTTCAGGACTAACAATCCAATGAACGGCTGATCTGGCTAATTCTTGCTCATCCATGGAATCGAGGAGGTGGTAACCTCTTCGTTCTCGTAGTATTTTATCTGCGGCTTGAAACGAATGTTCAGGAGACTTCAGATTTATTACAGGCGTCGGATACGTTCTGCTATTATTTGGACATACAGAGTGTATTGGATCAGAAAAACATCTAGTATTTTCACAAGATCTTCCTCTGCCTACATAGGCTATGGTCTCTGACTGTCTTGCAGAATTCCCTGCTTCGGACACTTCATCTTGCTCAAACTCGTCTGTTCCCAATCTCTCTTCATGAATACGCTCTATTTCTTTACGTATTTTTCGGCACATGGCTATTATACAATTTTGCTTATCGTGTCTCCCTTCTGATATATTCTGACTCCATCTTGTAAGAATAAGCATTGCATTCGGGTCTACCCCCGGACGATCTTGATTTCTGATCACACAGTTTATGAGGAAACGTAACAGTTCCCCCTGTATCTCTACTTTCTGGAATTCCATAGCTCTGTTAATACATCCTGGATCTCGTCCTGTTTGAACAAAATGATATATGTTATCCAGATGCGTAGTCATTCCTGGTAACCTTGCTAAATACTCTGCGGCTCGTCTGATACGTAATGATGCCAGGACCATTTCGTCCTCTTTACCGACCACGGGGTCATATCTACAATTTACAAGGAGTTCCTTAAGCGTACGTTCATTTACGAACTTAGGTGTACGTGAATGTGTTGACTCTTGAAAGACAAGTTTATTTATTCTAGGTGGTGTAAAAGTACTGCTAGCACCTCCCGTGGCCCCATCTGGGGCGTCGGGTGTGAATGGATTCGTTGAACGTGATACAGCAACTATGGGTGTCGATACCCCTGTAGAGTCAACTGCGGAGACAGATGCGGAAACAGATGTGCTTGCCGAAGCTTGTATCGGGACTTGCTGTTGCACGGGGACAGATACCTGATCCTGACGTTGAACCCCTCCGCCAGACGGTCTATGTGGTGTGGCGTTAGCATACTCGGGAGCTGCGTCATCTAGATATGAGGAAAGAAAAACATCTTCTGCGGTTCTGGGATGCCCCTTTGGATGTACCTTAATTGGAAATAACGGGGGTGGCAAGTCTTTTGGCACCTCCGTAACAGCCTTAGGTAGTCCTTCGGCTAGAAGGGGATACATACCATTCATAAGAGCATTTCTTTGTCTATTTACTTGTTCTGATTTCACTCGGATACCTTCCTCAATTAATAGATTTTCTTGAACTTTATTTGAACTTTCTTTACTCCTCTCTTCTTGTCTACGTGCTTTTTCTGTTCGTCTATGAGATTCTTTACGCCATAACTCAACAGCGTCTTTCTGTGACTGTCTGACCTTTCTTTTCCATAACTCTTCCTCCACTTTCATGATGCACTCTGCATCCCAGGTTCCCGCTATGGGCCACCTTTGACTTTCCGGTAATCCTTTGGTATAATCTACCCATAGATCAAGAAACAATATGGCATCTAAGCCATGTTTATGGTACATGAAATGTCCTGGAGTGTCTCTAGGAGGAATAGGAACTGCTTCTTCAAGCACCCCTTTTCTAGTAGTAATCTGTCTTAACTTCGAGAAGAGCGGCATATTGACAACTGACCTGATACTTACTCTTGAACTTACTTAATACGAGAAACACAATAATGAACAGTGAACAATGAACAATCATTCATACCACAATATGCAAGACATTTTCTGAATACTTTAAACATTAAACATTAAACATTATAACAATGGTCGACAATGATGACAGTCTGCCTAACTAATCACCACGCTGAATTCTTGACAATAACTGAATACTTCGGAATACTTGATATACTGCTAAACAGTACATATACACTGCTAAACAGTGCAGACCGGATTTGTGTACCCAAATCCGTCTTGACCGGCACAACCTATGTGCGCGTCAACACGCCTCCTCGGCGATGGTACTCACCGAGTAGCTCCTTGAAACGGAAGGCCTCAGAGAATGGACAGGACTCGATAACTGCGGACATCGGACCCTCTGGACGTCGGAATTTCGGAAAACCTGGTGGGCCTCTGTATACCTCGGATCTTGCTCTCTCAGCTAGGCTCTGGTCGGGATACTTCGCACTTCTCACCGCCTCGTCTGGGTTGATTGCAGCCTCAGTCGCCCCCGCTTGACCGGAGGGAGCTTACAGGAAATCCTGCTGGTACGCGTTTATGGTCCGTCCAGCTGTGGCAGGAGACCGGGCCTGCAACGCACCGCCGGCGCGTGAGATGAGAAAGTGTCCCTGTTCGGGCGCCATTATGTGGTAAATAAAATAAATATTACCGGACTGAATTTCATGCGGAATCTTAAATTAAAGTAAATAGCTCAAATTAACAAGAGGCAGAATCCGTGGTATAAGAGGTTTCTAATGAGCTTTATTCCATTCAAAATGGCTGACTCGAGTCGCGGCCCTCAGGTTCCGTCACCACGAAGGTTCAGGAAGTGAAGTACAATAATTCATTAACAGACATGTATTTTTATAATAAGTACATTACAATGAAACGAATGTAGAAGGCGTAACATTTGATAAGAAAAATGACGTAACAGTGACATAATCGAAACTAGGCGTAATAAGGAATAAAAGAAACATGATTGGTTAGAATTATCAGACATAGGTGGATCTATAAGATAATACTTGGCATAGATGCGCGCGCGGCAGCATGACGTGTAATTGACGTGCAACTAGGGGGTAAAGGGGACTTGACATTTAGCTCTACATGTGGAGACGAGAAGTCTGGGGTCAAGTCATCCTAATCCCAAATCATATCTAACATCCTATGTTTAAAGAACTGTGTTATCCACAAGGGAAGAGACTCTCGGACAGAATCTATTCTATACTGACTGTGTGCGTGTACAAGCGTCTAAGTGTCTATATGAGATGCGAGGGGCAGAAAACTTTCCATGGCAACAGGGCTATGAATCACTTGCAGGAGGACGGAAAGGCTGAGTCCTTTGCTTGTGAGCTAAAGGAAATGTTTACCTAAATCACTGGACAGGAATGCATCGGCTGGAGAGCAAAATAGATAATTCGAAGGTGAAATACAACTTCTTGGCAGACAGGCGAAAACTAGCCGAGGCAGGCACCGTTAGCTGCACAGGGAGTAGGACAAAGTTCATGGATACAGATGCGAGCTCAAGCTGAAGCTGTCAGAGACAGAGAGCAGGGAAAGGCTTTGAGGACAGAATCGGGCCTACTTGCCTGAACTGTAAAAATGGAGTAACTTAGTCATATAAAGTCGGTGGCCTTTCATACTTAGGAATCGAATATCCAGCCCATTGATGGCGGATCTGACAGAGAACATGTTGACGGTAGACACACATATGTTTGCGTCTTAGAAACTGGAACTGGAGGGAACATACATGTACTTGTAACATGCATATAGAACCGTTGGGGTCCAAGATAGGGGACATAACTGATCAGGAAAATCCACATTTCCACAAACCCCTTGGTAATTAGCTTGGAAGTGGAGGGGCTTGGCAGGAGATATAATAGGTGGTCATTTGATAGACGGCTTCTTACTAATGACTACTATATTGAGCATATGAAATACTGGGCTCAAGAATTTTTTGACTTCAATAGGTACAGTACGGGCAGAAATATTGTCTGGGATTCATTCAAGGCGGCCCTATGGGGGGAGACAGTGAGTTTTGTGGCTAGGGAACGGAAGATGCAAGAGTTTAACAAAAAGGAATTGATGGAGAGATTGGCTAAGGCTGAGGAGAAGCATGTAGAGCTCATTAAGGAAGGTGGGGATGTTTCCAGCACACTGCAACAAATAATCGTAGTTAAAGCTGAAGCCAATAGCTGGTTAGCCAAGGAGGCAGCCGAAAGATTTCAAACCAGGAATGATAAACTATATGAGAATGGGGAGGCAGTAGGCAGAATACTTGCACTGCGGCAGAAGGTTACCCAAAACTTAATTAGGGTAATAAAACAGGATGATCATCAATATACGGACCCGGTTAGTATTATGGAGGAATTTCAGAAGTATTACCAAAAACTCTGTAAGGGTCCAGTTCCTGGAGAGAATATACTTGATTTGGAGTACCTTCTGACCAAAATATCTAAAGAACGTTTTGGGGAACCTCTGTGCACTAATGTAAGAGCCGAGCTAGAAACAGAAATCACGCGGGGGAGATTGACCTAGCATTAAAAGAACTTGCCGTAGGGAAAGCCCCGGGCCAGATAGGATACCAATGGAGATTTATAAATTATTGGATAAAATCACCACACCAATGATGCTTGACCTGTTTAGGGGAATACAGCATAGTGGAATTCCTCCAGCTACATGGCAGGATACGGACATAATAGTTTTTGCTAAGAAAGGGAAGCCTGTGGACACCCTGTCTTCATATCGGCCTATATCATTGATAAATTCGGATAACAAGATCTATTCTAAAATTATAGCCAATAGGCTCAAGAGGGTTGTAGCTTCATTGGTCTCCCCGTGGCAGCATGGGTTTATTCCAGGGCGTGATACTACGGATCATATCCGTAGGGCAATAGGCCTATTTGACATCATGACTGTTATGGGGGTCCGATGGCTATGATCCTTCTGGATGCCGAGAAGGCATTTGACAGGGTGTCTTGGGCTTTCCTATGGGGTGTTTTCAGCTCAAGGGATTGGCCCAAATATAATTAGGACAATCAGAGCCATGAATTTTAAACCAAACTCTCAGATTAAAACGATGGGTTTGGAGTCCGGGATCGTATCTATCTCTAGGGAAACTAGGCAGGGGTGTCCCTGCTCCCCTATACTTTTTGCCCTTTATATAGACCCCCTGCTTTCTCCGATTATGGGGAGTGATAAAATCATCCCAGTAAGGACTAATAGCTTTGAGACCAAAGTTCTCGCATACGCGGATGATGTAGCTGTAATTGCAACAAATCCGGCGGAAGCAATTAAGAGCGTATTGCTGAGGACTATGGGCTCTTATCCGGCTACTCACTAAATAAGGGGAAGACAGTAGTGGTCTGTTCGGAAAGAACTGTCTGTACCGATCCAAGGCGAGTTGATTCGGCAGTGTATCTGGGGGTAAGAATCGCCTCGGATATCGGTATCATCAATAAATTAAACTATGATCCTCTATTGGAATCAATAACAGGAGATCTGCGTCGAGTCAATAAGCTTCATCTTACGGTTATAGGGCGGAGTAATTACTTGAAGATGAATGTACTGCCTAAATTGCTATATCTGTTTAGCTCCATTCTATTGGCAATGGGGGAAGTAGCCCTAAAACAAGTTGAGTCTATTTTTTGGGGGTTTATTTGGCAATTTGGGAAAGTCAGGCGGCCATGAAATTATTATCACTCCCTCTAGATAGAGGCGGGCTTTTAGCCCCAAACATTAGGCTGTATTATTACGCTGCACTGCTACAGCAGATGATCCCGCTGTTTGTACCATCTAGGCCTGGAGATTTAGAAGAGAGGATTCCATCTTGCTATGAATTGATCCTGGGCAATGAGGCACTTGGACTTTGCCTTCGGCAAACTGAGAGGGGATATTATAATAAGGTGCGGTTTAAAACTATACAAGGAGTAGGGAAGGTGTGGAGGTATGTTATCAAACTGATGGCCATCCCCAAGATAAATCGTTATACCCCCCTTTGGCGATCGCCATTATTTCCGGCATTAACACTTGATAGAGTCGGAGGAAGATGGGAGCAATGGGGAATAAGAATGCTCGGGGATATTGGCAATGAGGAGGGGGCTCTATCGTTTAGTGAATTACAAGCAGTCTACGGTATGCCAGGAGCAGACTATATGAAATATCTCCAGATTAAGAGTTATATAGTAGGCATACGGCCTAGGTTTAATTGGAGTAAGATCCCCATGCTGGAGGTTATGGGTAGGGTTTCAACTAAAATAGGAGGGCTTTATACGCTTTTACTGGAGAAAATCTCGGATGATCTGGAAAAGGTAGAGGCGTCGTGAGCGTGCAAACTTGTGGATCCGGAAGTGGATGTGTGTATGAGCCTTTCAATGCTCGATCAGGTTATTATGAGTACCAATTTGAAAGCCCAGTCATACAAAACCCTATTGAGCTTGTATCATACACCATCTAAATTATATGGGTGGGGAATGCGGGTCGATGATCGATGTCCGAGGCGTGGGGAAGGGCTGGCTGATATGAAACACATGTTTCACGACTGTGACAAGCTTGAATTGTTGAGAAAAGATATTTTGAGGTTTTATCAACAACTATTTGGTACCTGTATGGATTTTACCCCAACGGTTTTTATTTTGGGTTATGACTTTACTTTGGATTTGAGCAATAAACAGGCTTATTGTGTTTTCATTGGCATGACGGTATATAGGATCCTGTTAGCCTCACGCTGGAAGGATCTGGAATCCCCAACATTTCAGCTGTGGCTGGCAAGATTGCTTGGTATTTATAATCAGGAAAAGGCTTTGTATGCCTGCAGGGGAGTAAGATCTAAAAAGAGAGGGAGGTAAATATGGTGGTATGTTGCAGAGTGGTATGAGGATAAAATTGGAGCAGGATGAAGCCATATGCAGATGGGATAATGGGTATTTCATTATTATATATTTTGGAGAAAACAGATACGTGTTTACGGAAGTTACATTTGTTTGGCAACTTTAATGTTGGATTTGCGTTTTATTTATCTCTCTGTGGTTTTCAATGGAGCACTGTAAAACTTTTTGGATGTGTTTAATAAAAAAAAAAAAGGAAAGAAAACAAACAAAAAAAACAATAGTTGCCGGGGTCATCCTTGACGATGTTTTTTGCAGCTGCTATTGCTATAAAACTGGTGATATGGGCTGTTTGCACCAGCTTGTGAATGGAGTTATACGTTTATCGCAAATTTGGCTGCATTAAGGTGCTGATAACTCGAAAATAGCTCCTTGAGAATATGGCCCTAAATGTCTTTCAGTTGGTACATATAGGGCGGGAGTCTGGGGATACACTAACCCAGAAAATCAGCAAACCTTAGAAAACAAATTTCTATGCAGGCTGCTGTCAATTCTGCTAGCCATATTGTGCATTCAGAATTAGGTATATCCTACTTTGAAGGCACTGTAAGAATTGCACTCTTACTATTTTGGCTAAGGATCTGGCACAGCCCCGAGGCCAAGTTTCCTCACCTGATACTTAAAGACTGCACTAGAGAATACAAAATGAACTTGATTCCATGTTGTGACTGGTATTGCCGCAGTCTCTAATCTTAGGAGTTGCAGCAGGCCTTGCTGACAATCTGGAATCAAATTCCTCTTCCCCATCGTACCTACCAGTTAATTATCTGCAAAACTAGAAGGCTAGATCAGAAAAGGGGATGTGGATGTTGCAGCGTGGAATGTCAAATTCCCCCTTCGTCACAGACCAAATATCACAATAACACATTCACGCAAATACATTCATTGGTGGGGCCCATAACACCAACACTCACACTTCATTGATCTGTTTCCCTAGAGGGATAAGTTTCCAAACGCTGACATGAAAGGAATATCTTTTCACCTAAACCCTAATGCGCTTATGGCGATAAAGCAGTTAGTTGTATTATAGTTTGGTAATTCAATTCATTTATTTATACTCTTCTCTTTTTCTTAGTTCTTCAAATAATCGACACAACACGTTTGTCAATTAATCAAAACATCATTTATCTAATTAAATTGCAAATTGTTAGAAAATCATCGTCCAAACCGCAGAACATCATATTTACCTAATCTGGCTATTGGTCGTCCTCTAAGTCAGTCAAGTCGTGGAAAAATCTTTAAATTCATTAAAGTCAGGCCGCAATTCAGTCTCTCAAAGATTCAGGATAACAGCTGTCCAGCAGTGTCACCGTCCTCTCCGTCAGCATAATGTCTGGAAATGAAAGCGTTCAAAAGAAGGACTCCCTAATTCGCTTTGTCTACCTACTTTTATAATGAAACTAACATCAAAATGTAACAAAAATCAGTTTTAGAAGGTCCTGATTGGTGGGTTTGGGGTCATTCGGTGAAGTTCTCACATAGTCCGTAAGATTAAGTCATCGCACTTGCTGGTTCCGGTTTTAAAGACAGTTCATTGTTGAGGTCCTGGCAACTCTCCCATTATGACCTTGGTGGGTACATCTCTCCTGGGGTCTGGACGAGGCCATTGTTGCTGGCGGTGACGCATGCGCACTTCACCCAAAACCTCGTGAGACAGCAGCAGTCACGTCGTACGTCTCAGTCAGCCATCTTTATGAAGGCGGAAATGGTCAACTTAAGCAACACAAACACAAAAACGTTATTAAAACATTGAACTGGCTAATAAAATGTTAAACCCTCACTAATTCCCCTATGTGTAAGTAATTATCTAGCATAATAGCAACATTCAAGGCGTTTATATTCACCCAGTGATGTCATCTGGTGCAACTTACAATTACATCACAAAAGCAACATATATCATGCAATATTCTAATTTTCTACCATTAGTATGCGTACATATATTAATATACAATTAGTTTAGCCATGCAAAATGCAAATCCCACGTGTAATTCTTTTGTTAATATAATTGGTGAGTTTTCACTTCACACGAATTAATAATATTACTATTAGTTGATTATTCAGATTAATATAAACATGCAGAATGGGGGGGGGGGGGGTATTCAACATTTTGTACTACCCGCTCCAGCAATTCCCCCTTTGGTGATTATATCACCACACCAACAAAATTTTGTATCCCATTACGGAATATCAAAGTGATTTCTTGTTTTTATTCATATTTCAGCTACCCCTGTTTCTTCTCTTTTTGCTGATTTATACATGCTCTCCTTGATTTCCTCCAATTCTATTTCTTCAAATTCTCTTTCTTGTTTCTTATCTCTTCTCCTTAAATTTTCTCTTCTTAATTTTTTCTGATTGTTATCCTTTTTACGACAAATACATCTTAATCTAGTTATTAATACTATTAAAATCACACATGTTAATGGGAATAATATTTTACCTAAAAATGTACTACCTAGTTTTACTACGAAATCCTTAATAGCTGATAATTTCTTTCCAATCTTTTCCCAAACACCTTCAACCTCCAGTGGTGCAATTTCGTTCTGCAATTCTGTAATATTTTTAATATAAATTTTCAAATTTTTACTTTAGTCAGGAATGTAAGTACAACAATGTTGAACTTTCAGCATTCCACAGACTCCACCCTCCTTTGCCAATAATATATCAAGAGCAAGTCGATTTTGCATTACCATAGCACGCATGGCAACCATTTCAGTATTTACCAATAAGAAACCTCCAGCGGAGCTTGTTGACAAGCGATCCACTACTGTTGAAAGTCTTCTAATTTTGTTTGCATTCAGAGATATTCCCACTGCTGGTATCAATGCTCCAAAAATGTCACCCACAATTTCTGTCCAAGATTCTCTCTTACTACGTGCTAAATAACTACCTAAACTATGTACACCATGTCCTCCTCTATCCATATGAAAAATCTTTGGAAAAGCCAGGCCTACATAACATGTGCCATACCAATGGTCTGGCAAACGGTAATATGCCCTGTTCCCACAAATGAAATATAGTCCAGGAAAAACGGGATCTTTTCCACCTTTAAATCCCCAATCCACCCATGATTCGGTATGTATCATGGCACTCGCTATTCCCTACAAAATAATTATCATATGCTGTTTGATTCCTTCTAATACACAATTTCCCTTTCTGAGGCCAATCTAAAGCCATAGTTGGACTCGTTTCCCCTTTCAAGTGTTTTTCCATCTCTACATCCCAGACTGTCTTCTCCACCTTTCCTTCCGAAGCCTTTCTTTGCATTTTCAATCTCCTTTCTTCAACCATATCTAAAAATGTATTTTCCTCTTTCTTTAAACTGCAAGTCAAATTATTTCTAAATATGTATTCTAATGTTAGTTCTTTAGTCTCTAAGAAAAATTCACCTAATACCTTTGCAGGTTTTACCTTGTTTAGTTTGTTAATTGACGGTACTTGTGAAAATATAGTATCTATATCTGAAAAATAATACTCTAATCTACCTATTTGATAAAATAAACTAGCTATTACACTATATGTTATTCCATAAGTTACTGGAAGGTGGTGATAAGTCACTCCCTCCGATACAGAAGCAGGTACCTGCATACACACGTAGCAGTCCCTTACGTCCATTGTCTTTACTTATTCATACAACAATTTTGAAAACACATTATTAGAAATATCTGTAATAGACCTGTCTTTATGTAAATAATTTTTATCTATGGTAGTCGGAACTACCTTTTGAATCTTCCCTATATTAGTTATGTTTTCACTATGTCCTTCTAATGTATCTATAGTAACCTTAAATGAGATCAGTAGAGAAGTATACTCCATAGAAGCATTAATAATCCTGTACAACAACAACACATTTTACACCATCTCCTCAAAAATGTACATCTACCTTTGTTACTATCTATGTTTGCCATCTTTGCTAAAATGGACCGTGTCTTTTGACTTAGCCTCTTCTACTTCACAACTAGTTTTTCTAACCCAAGGCTCTAAGCACCTACTTGGTTCTACCAGTTTGTTTTTATCTTTTTCAATATTTTAACTGTCTTTCTCTCAGTTGGATTCTTGTCTCATTTCAGTTTGGCATTTCATCATTTTTCACTTTTCCTTTGTTTTCGGTATACAGAATGTCCTGAACATCAGCTTCTTCTCCAATATCAGACAAGATAACTCTCAGGATTTCCGATTCTTCGTTTTCCTCAACCATTTCCGGTACAACCACCTCTGGATTTCCTTGGCTATCCGCCTCTTCTTTTACTTCAGGCAGGGCCACATACGTCCATTCCGGTGATTTATACTTCTGGTTAGGTTTCCTTGTTCTTCTGCTTTCTTTATCTACAATTGTTTCTTCTTCTTTTGATTTCTCCTGACTCGTCACTTCATTCACCTGTTCAGCCCTTGGTGAATTTACTCATGTCAGTCGATATCTCAATCTTTTTATTTTATTCGGCCAAATGTCGTCTTTTGCAGTTCTTTTCAATTTACTCCCTTTATCGTTCTTTTCAGTTCTCCAAGCTCTCTTTCTTAGAACTCGACCTTCAGGTATCTCATCTTCGCTTTCCTCTGACTCTGTTTCAACTTGCTTTTTACTCCCAACAGTTTCTTTTTCCACCACTTCTTTTGTTCTCCCTACTTCTGTCCCTCCTCGAATCTCCGACACGCAATCTTCCTGCTGACTACTTGTCCCTGCTTCTAACTGAATGTTGGAGTTCCCTACACCTCCTCGGGGGTCTTCCGCAATAATCTTTACCTCTCTCTCTGTATCTGGCACCTGTCCATCTAAAGGTGTTGTTTCAGGTGGAATTTCTCTCAATCTTTCATCTGGCACTTCCTTCTCATGAATCTCTTTTATCGTCTCTTTCCTTGTTCTTTCCTGGAAGATTGTGCTCTTTGTTCTGTCTCTGAGTCTGAACTGGTATCAGAAATCTGTAACCTTCTCCTCATGGAATTACTTCTGGGGACAAAAGTTAAACTTGGTTCTGTTGCCCCCATTTCAGGGTTTTCTTTGTCTTTTGGCTCTCGTCATCTGACTCAGTACTGGATTCTGATTCGTTAAAATACTCCTTTTCTTTGCTGTCTACTGGATTTGGAATTCTCAAAGTATGACTTGCATGGATCCAGTTCTTCAATCCAGCACACTTCACAGCTGTTGTTGTGGTCAAGATGACTTGTCTTGGTTTTCCCCACCTGGGAACCAAACAGTTTCTTCTTCTGTGGACTTTTATCCTTACCCAGTCCCCTGGGCTTAGATCATGGGCTGGCTTCTTTTCAAGGGTGGTGGCATCTGCTCCAACCTGATGAAACACAGAATGAACTGCGTCAGCCAGGCTTTTAGAGTATTCCAACACCATGTCATCAGTTATCATCAGTTATAGTCATCAGCTTGTTGACTGGTATAAAAACGTGGCGCATGGCTCGTCCCATTATGATTTCATGAGGACTTAACCCTGTAGTTCTGTCTGGAATTGATCTAAAAGTCATGAGTACTAGAGGCAAGACATCAGGCCATTTCATACCTGTGGCTAAACACATTTTCCCTATCTTGTTTTTGATAGTACCATTCATCTGTTCCACCACACCAGAAGCCTCTGGTCGGTAGGCACAATGTAGTTTTTGTCGTACATCCAATGCTTCACAAATCAGTTTTATGATCTCATTATGAAAATGTCCTCCTCGGTCTGATTCAGTTGTCACTGGGAACCCAAATCTAGGGATAAATTCCCTCAAAAGTAATTTTGCCACTGTCATCCCATCATTTCTTCTTGTTGGAAATGCCTCTACCCATCTGGAAAATAGACAGACCATAACCAAGACATACCTCAACCTGTTACAGGGAGGCATCTCAATGAAATCCACTTGCATTCTGGTAAAAGCCCTCCTTCTCGACCTATTGTTTCTAGACTCACTACTGTCTTTCTTCCTGGATTGTATTGCTGACAAATTAGGCATCTCCGACAAAGACTTTCTGCTACAAGTCTGAACTTTGCATTATACCAGGTTTGCTTAAAGGACCTGATCATAGCGTCTCTCCCTATGTGTCCCTGTCCATGATACATCCGTGCCATGGCAGACATCATGCTATCAGGCATGACTGGTCTTCCATCTCGATAGACCAACACATGATCTTTCTCTCTTGGTGCAAATCCTGCTTTTACCCACTCTTTTATTTCCTCCTCTCCTTCTTCTTCCTGCAATTGTCTTACTTCTTCCCATGTTCCCACAGTGTTAGAAAACATCAAAGAGCAAGAAATCACCTCTTTTTCCTTAGCCCGATTGATTGAATTCTGATTTTGTGGACAGTATTGCTCCATATCATTTGCAAATTTATTTCCAGTAGCGATATAATCACCACTGCGTCTATGGGCAGCACACTTTACAACAGCCAATTGCCTAGGCAGCTGTATCGCCTCAAGCAACTTTCCAACCACTTCAGCATTCTTAATGGGAGTTCCACTTGAGGTTAAGAATCCTTTCTGCAGCCATATCTGGCCGAAGTCGTGGACAACTCCATGGCCATTCTGGCTATCAGTTATCACAGTCACTTTCACACTTTTCCCAATCTTGCATGCTCTCATCAAAGCAACAAGTTCAGCTACTTGGGCCGATTTTACTCCTTTCAAATAGGATGCTTCCATTACTGCTGCGACTGTGCATACTGCATATGCGGCACTTAACACTCCATCATCTGTCCTCAAACAAGACCCATCAACAAAACTAACAAAATCACTTTCTGCTAAGGGTTCATCTTTTATGTCAGGTCATGGTTTTGTACAGAAATCAAGTACATCCAGACAGTCATGATCTGCTTCATCTCTTACTTCCACATTCTCTGCATCAGGCAACAATGTTGAAGGATTCACATTCAAGCATCTTACAAGATTTACATTTGTTGCACCTAATATGACCTTTTCATACTTAGTCAGCCGACTATGTGTCATATACTGAGTACGACTCCTTGTTAAAAGGATCGCCACATCATGAGGTACAAACACTTTCACAGGATATCCCATCACAATTCCCTCACTCTGTTCCAAACTCCGACATGTAGCAGCTACTGCTTTCAAACACCCAGGTAGGGCTACAGCTACTGGGTCCAACATTGATGAAAAATATGCAATTGGTCTCCTCAGTTATCGATGCTTCTGTACTAGAACAGAGAGTGCACATCAATTTCTCTCACTACAATACAACTCAAATTCTTTCTCATAATCAGGCATACCCAATGCAGGTGCTTCACACAACCCATCTCTCAATCTTTTGAATGCTGCCAATTCCTCTTTGTTCAAATCAAAGGGATCTTTCACATCACTTCTTGTCAGTCGTACCAAAGGTTTTGCGATCAACGAAGAATTGCTGATCCATTGACGACAATATCCAACCATTCCCAGAAACATTCTCACTTCTCTTTGGGTCATAGGTGGACTCATTCTCTTTATGATCCTGATTTTGTCTATTGTTATTCTTCTCAGTCCTTTTTCAATGTTATGTCCTAAATATTGTACTTCCTTCTTACAAAATTGTAATTTCGATGGTGACACTTTTAGTCCTCCATCTGCCAAATGATTCAGCAAGGCTATCGTGTCTACCTCACAAGCTTCACGGGTTTTCGATGCCACAAGTAGGTCATCGATGTATTGAAATAACACTGAATTTTCTGGCATTTCTAGATTTTCCAAGGACTTCTTCAATAGCTGATTAAATATTGAGGGGGTTTCTGTATACCCCTGTGGAATTCGGCACCAAGCCAAAATACGCTCACCGAAACGAAATGCAAAAATTTGCTGACTGTCGTGGTGCAATGGGATGGAAAAGAAAGCATGGCATAGATCAATCACTGTATACCATTCTGTGTCATGAGGAATCTGATATAAAATCACAGATGGATTTGGTACAATGGGACAGCATGATACAACAATTTTGTTTATCTTTCTCAGATGTTGTACTATCCTGAACTTCCCACTAGGCTTTTTCAGTCCCATTATTGGCGAATTACATGGACTACTCATTATTTCTCTCAAAATACCTTGTTTTACCATTTTTTCAATCACAGGAGTAACTCCTTCGATCATTTCAGGTGTCAATTTATATTGAGGGACATTTGGATAACTTACTTCTTCTTTTACTGTTATTTTTACTGGATCTACATTTCTAATTAATCCTACATCTTCTCCGGTGAAATCCCAAACTTCTGCTTTAACAGATTGTTTTAATTCTTTAGGTAATTCATCAGGTTTAAATACAGCAAAGGTTTCAGTAACCTCCTTTTCCCTGTTTGCCATTGTCATTTTATACAGCACATCATCATCTGGTGTTTCAAATGCTATTCCGTCTGGAGTACAAAATATAGTGCAGTTCATCTTGCACAACAAATCTCTACCTAACAAGTTCACAGGACTAGTGTCGCACACGACAAAGCGGTGCATTTCAGAAAATTTCCCTATGCTAACTTTCACTGGTTCTGTAAGGTAAGCTTTAATCCGCCTGTTGGATACACCAACTACTTGGATCGTTTCATCCGAGAGAGGAAGATTCTTGACATCCGCTGATGTAACAGTTGATCGAGTAGCACCAGTATCAACTAGGAAAGTAATATTTTCATTATTAACTTTTCCATCTACAAATGGGCCTGTCTGGTCTACTTCTAGAGTTGTGCCAAGTACGCACTCTTCTTCCTCCCTTCGGCACAGTCAATAACCCTCCTCTGAATCGCTTTCATCGCGTTGCAGCCAATACTGCGAAGCAGCGCTAGCGCGTGGCGGTTTATTTACCTGTTCTTCGTTGTAGAATCCCGTTTTCTTACTATACTTCTGGGAATTTTTGCTCTGTGGAAAAGGTGGTTTTGGCACCTGATTCTGTTGTGTTACAACCTGCTGCTGTCACTGCGGTTGACCACTCACCTCATTCTGCACCTGTGGATTCAATGATGCATTTTCATCGTTAGTACTCGGGGGAAATTTACACTCGGATTTCCAATGCCCTATCCTACCGCAATTATGATCGATATTTCCTTTACCTTTCCCAGGATTCAATTGTTGTCTTGATCCTGCTTTTTCTGCTAATTGAGCTTCCTGTCTCTCCGCTACCTTTACTTGTGCCCACATAGCCTTTTCTTTCAATTTTCGCTGTTTTGCTTCAATCTCATCACAGAAATATTTAGCATGTCTCAGTTCTTCGTCTATTTTCTTATTTTGCCAGTCTACGGTATGCTGTTTTATCATCTCACTAATTTCTGGACGAAGACCATATACAAACCTGTATACGAAATGACTTAAATCCTTTTCACTTAGATTTTCGTCCCCACTAAATTGTTTAAAGGTCAAAATTAACCTCTCATAATATGCGTGTACTGACTCTTTGCTTTCCTGATGTGTTCTGTCAATTTTTATCCAGTCTGTCTCTTTAGAAGTTACTTTGTTTTTCAGAAATGCCATAACCTGTTCGTATTTTTTCATTACCTCGGGGGCTGGAGCCCCTGTTTTTGGATCCATTGGGTATTCTTGTGTCGGCCAATCTATCATGATTTTTCACTCTGTCCATAGATCTGCTGGTACTATTACGTCAAACAAGCTATTTAGATCAATCCACAATACTTTGGACAATTTTACAAATCTGTCCACCTGTCTATACCACTCGACAGGTTTTTCACGTAGTTGAGGGAAGTCATTTGTAAATGATAGAATATCTTGCCTAGTCCATGGAACATGTACATATCCTTCTCCTGGAATTTCTCTCATAGGGCATTCTGTCACGACCTTCTCTTTTTCTCTAACAGGGAAAGCTGAAAGGGTTTTATCTGAAACATCATCTCGTTTTCGATACCATCTACTTTTCCATTTGTCCACATCTCACCATTTTCTCAACAAAATAATTATTTCCTTAATCTGACTCATTCGTCCTGTGGTATTCATGTTTTCAATGTCTTTTTCAGTGAAATCTACCCGATATGGTTTCTGTAGTGCTTTTATCTTTTCAATATCTATACCCATTTCATTTGCCACTTCTAATCTTTCATGGAGACTTTTTGCTCTCCACATTATGCGTTTACACAGAAATAACAACTCCTCATCTTGGTAGGTTTTTAACTTCTCCGTAGGGATAATTCCTACTATTAACTCTTCCAGTACCATTCATAGTTTAGCCACATCTATTGACTGAGATTCTTTGTCTTTCTTCTGCAAGCTTCTCAACCATTCACTTAATTCCTCTGTAGATGGCCCTACTGACTTCTCTACACTTCCTTGTCCAAAATCCTTTTGTGTTTCTAATATTGACTCCACTGTTGTCATACGCCTTTCTGCACAGTTCTGGCCTACAAACGGGTTATTTGAAACATTTGGTTCAATCATACTTATTGTCTGTCTCCATGGATTATCATTTTGACTCATTTTTGGTTGTTCAACCTGTTTATTACTTTTATAAGGGACCGTCAAGCAATGTTCGCTATCTTTCTGTTTATCAAAAATAGGCATTACTGGACCTATCGTTACTGGGACTGTTACAGCTTTCAGATTTTTGGTCAATTCTCTTATTTTCTCTTTTAATTCTTGGGTCGTCTTTGCTAGTTCTGCTGAATTTTCATCGTTTATTTTACCTCCGGACTTCTTTCGTACCTCTCTAATGGAATTGTTTTTTCCCAAATCTTGGAACTCTGGTTCCGATTTTATGATTCGTACTGTTTCTTTCATTGGGGCACTTGGGGTTAATATTTCTGGTTCTGGACGATATGGGGGTGGATTTTTATAGAACATGTCATCAAGAACATCATCCTCTGATTCATTCACTCCATACCCTCTCAATTCCACATTATGTCTCTTTTCTACGCACTTTCTTCCTTCATTCTCTCCTGCAGCTCTTACGGGAAACAAACCCTCAGTCATACTCGCATTCCGCCACCTTCTCATTCGATCATCATGAGTCTCATGGCCATATGACCTACCAAACATGTACCTATACCTTCCGCCACTTCTCTGTCTTTCGCTGTCATGCATCTCCTCTTCCCATTCTGTCAATGCTTCAAATTGTGTCGGTCTAGGTCTTGGTTCTAAATTCATCATTTTCTCTCTTAAATTTCTCAAAACTGCCAAATTAAATGAACCATGTTCTGGAAAAGCCAACACTCCGTCCTTTTCAGTATACTTGACCCAATTGTCTAACCAAATACAGGTGTGATATCCATATTTCGCAACCATAAAGGATGCGGGGGTTTTCGGGTGGCGGAAGTAACTGTCCTTCCCTAGTTACAATCGGTTTGTCCTTTTTAAACCACTTTTTAATTCTACCAAACCAGGACTTTTTCTCCTTTTCTGGTGGATCGTAATACATTTTCCTGTCTTCCGTGTATCGCTAGTCTCTCCTTACAACTGTACCGCTATTCTGTCCAATCATAGCGCGACTCACACTAACGCACCAATCCGGAGCGTTTATGTCACTTTTGCAATTCTCCAATCCCAGCGCGACTCACACTAACGCACCAATACGGAGCGTCTACGTCACCCTGTGTTTCTCCACTCCTAGCACGGCGTATACTAACGCACCAATCTGGAGTGTTCTACGTTTCTGACTGACTGGCCAATCCCAGCGCGGTCGTTCTGACGTCAACAGCCGCTGCCGCAGCTCCTCCTCCTGTCTACCCCTCCTTTACAAAATCCACTCGGTAAGTTTTGTTTCGAATTTACAATTCTGTTAGTAACAAAACAAAAACACCACCATTGTCCGCTTCGCTAACCAAGGAATAGTAATAGACCTTTCTCACGAGAATTCCGTCTTTCCCGAGAGCAGCGCTTACCTCTGCCCTACTATGGAATCGTTACTTCCGTTGATAAAGTAGCACATCCCTCTACCTTACCCTTCTAACAAGCATTAGCTAACCGTTTCTCCAGAATTAAGACACATAGTTGGAGACCCAATGCTCCTGAGAAATGAAACTAGAGTTTCACAATTAACCCAAATGCCTTCACATTCACGCACTTTCATATGAGAAAAATGTAATACATTCACACAGAATCCTGTCTTTCCCGAGAACAGCGACCAGTCTGTCCTACTACAGAATTATGACATACGTTAACAAAGTAGCACTTCCCTCTACTTTATCTTTCTAGCAAGCTCAGAGAACACCTGTTACCTTTCCAGTGATAAGCGTTATCGGAATGCCATTTGGACTCCTGGTACCTAAGACCAAAATTTCACAGGTGACCTTCGCCATCATACACACTTCTCTCACACAGAAAATGTCTCTAATGGCAACACACGACGATGTCACTGAATCGAACCCAGACAATGCGTTGTGCAACTTCAATCGTTACACGTTTCTTCCCTGTGTACCTACAGGGCAACAACAATTCCGTCTTTTCCGAGAGCAGCGCTTACCTCTGCTCTACTACGGAACCGTTACAAACTTCCGACTTCCTACATCCCAGAAGCCTTGCAAACAACATAGAACTCGACGCGACTCAACATAGAGTGTTAATACATATACCAATATCAATCAATAACCAATAATCAATAGGCAATGTACAAGCTATATTCACCAAACCAAAACAATAACAACCATCATTCTGCTACCAGAAAAACTGTTGTAGCGTGGAATGTCAAATTCCCCCTTCGTCACAGACCAAATATCACAATAACACATTCACGCAAATACATTCATTGGTGGGGCCCATAACACCAACACTCACACTTCATTGATCTGTTTCCCTAGAGGGATAAGTTTCCAAACGCTGACATGAAAGGAATATCTTTTCACCTAAACCCTAATGCGCATTGAATACTTTTATTAACTTCAAACCTCGTGATATTCCCCTCATTTGGCGATGAATCAGTTAGTTGTATTATAGTTTGGTAATTCAATTCATTTATTTATACTCTTCTCTTTTTCTTAGTTCTTCAAATAATCGACACAACACGTTTGTCAATTAATCAAAACATCGTTTATCTAATTAAATTGCAAATTGTTAGAAAATCATCGTTCAAACCGCAGAACACCATATTTACCTAATCTGGCTATTAGTCGTCCTCTAAGTCAGTCAAGTCGTGAAAAATCTTTAAATTCATCAAAGTCAGGCCGCAATTCAGTCTCTCAAAGATTCAGGATAACAGCTGTCCAGCAGTGTCACCGTCCTCTCCGTCAGCATGATGTCAGGAAATGAAAGTTCACTCAAAAGAAGGACTCCCTAATTCGCTTTGTCTACCTACTTTTATAATGAAACTAACGTCAAAATGTAACAAAAATCAGTTTTAGAAGGTCCTGATTGGTGGGTTTGGGGTCACTCGGTGAAGTTCTCACATAGTCCGTAAGATTAAGTCATCGCACTTGCTGGTTCCGGTTTTAAAGACAGGTCATTGTTGAGGTCCTGGCAACTCTCCCAGTATGACCTTGGTGGGTACATCTCTCCTGGGGTCAGGACGAGGCCATTGTTGCTGGCGGTGACGCATGCGCACTTCACCCAAAACCTCGTGAGACAGCAGCAGTCACGTCGTATGTCTCAGTCAGCCATCCTTATGAAGGCTCAAATGGTCAACTTAAGCAAAACAAACACAAAAACGTAATTAAAACATTGAAATGGCTAATAAAATGTTAAACCCTCACAATTCCCCTATCTAGCATAATAGCAACATTCAAGGCGTTTATATTCACCCAGTGATGTCTTCTGGTGCAACTTACAATTACATCACAAAAGCAACATATATCATGCAATATTCTAATTTTCTACCATTAGTATGCGTACATATATTAATATACAATTAGTTTAGCCATGCAAAATGCAAATCCCACGTGTAATTCTTTTGTTAATATAATTGGTGAGTTTTCACTTCACACGAATTAATAATATTACTATTAGTTGATTATTCAGATTAATATAAACATGCAGAATGTTGTACTACCCGCTCCAGCATGGACCATGATGATTGGTGCTGACAGTCTGATTTCAAGTTGCTGGCCTGCAGTCAATATGGGAAATAAGGGGGAAGAATTTAGGATTTGCGATCTCTGGAAATCTCCTCCTATCACCTCACCAACCCAGCCCTAAGAATCTCTGAGGGGCATATCAGCAACAACCGGCAATAATTATCGCTAAGCGCACTTAGCGCTAGGATAATTATCGCCGGCTATTGCCGAATTTTATTGCTGAGATAGAGTGCTATTAGCAACACTTATCTCAAAGGCGATAAAATTCCTGGCGCAAGCTGCCAAATGTGCAATTATCGCTGGAAATCCAGCGATAATCGCACAACATTTGGCAATAGCTTGTTGATAGGGCAGGGCATACTTAACCATGATATACACCTTCCATTGGATATCATGGATAAGTCAAACCAAAAGCAGGCGTAAGGAAAGTAGCAATAACCAAGGTTAGTGCTACTTTTCTTATCGCTATGCTTGTTAGCGTGCCCATTGATAATTGGAGAAATGTCGGTTAGCGACATTTCTCCAGTTATTTCTGGACGGAACACCCACTTTGCATCTCATTAGAGATGCAAAGCTGGGAGTTACGCGAAAAGGCGCTAAGGCAAGGATTCACGCGATAGCGTGACCTTGCTGATAAAGCGATAAAATTATCACCGCTTTTTGGCCGACAACGGCCGCAAAAGCGGCGATAATTTTATATTGCGCCTTGTTGATATGCCCCTAAGTACCTGCAAGTACCTGCAAGTCAGCTTGCATTACTCTTGCCCTGGAAGGTGAAGGAGGACATAAAAATGAGAATGGGTTTCGTTCTGCGGGACAGCCAAGGAGCTCCTTAATCACCTTATAAAAGAAATACAGTGTTATCAAAAAGACATACAGCGTTCTTCATAAATCACCAATCTTACAATGTTGGTACTACTGTTTCTTCAAAGAAACATACGTGTAAAGGCTATTGAGTCCTTATGAGTTTTGAAATATAGCTTTGCATTAAACTCTCTGAATGATTTCCTGTAATAAGTTCTGATTACTGTTCTTGCACAAAATGTTGTAAGGTAAGTGTACCTTACCGTCTTTTGTTAATCATTGCAGGTACCTATTGATGCTGGTAGGGAACAGATCGTTGCCCAAAGAAGGCTCGTGCTGTTGAATGAAGTGGGCTGGGAACGTCCCTTTCTTCATGTAAGTTGCTGTTGCAGAACCAATGACCTGATTTGCAGGTGAACGTTGCATTTTCCTGGTTCGTGTCACAGGCCGAAGCAGATGTGGGAAGAGAACAGCCTTCTCGTCTGGAATCTCTTGAGGCAATGAAAAACCTCCTATCTTGGGTGTGGTTTAAGTACTAAACCGCACTCAAGCTGGCCGCAGAGATTTGCAAGATCTCGGCAAACCTCTGTGTGCACAGCACATGGCTGACCAGTAACACAAGAGTCGGGGCTGAGAGTTTTAGAAATACTGAAATAAAATCAAATACAAAAACTATACACAATCAAGAATAGCTTTGATACTCGTGGCACAAATATAAGACACACTAAAACATCGGGGGCTGTAAACACAAACAAAGTTGTGCACAAACCCAGGGGGCTGAGACATGACTGCGCGTATATTTTTAGTATGGTCAACATATATCACCTGCGAACTGCATATACCTGGAGTTAATGCCAGGTAATGAGTTACAAGGTAACCAGTATGGGGGCGAACCATGTGCGATCATGACACATGGTTAGCCTACGTCAAGCAAGTTTTCCTGGAACTGGGAATTTCAAATCTCTTTAATTCTCCTGCTAAAATTGACAATAACTCCAAGACTCAGGTTAAAAATGTATTGTATAGGGGCGTGGCTTTGGAGCCGGGGAGAATGGCCACCGTTTGTGAGAGCTCTGTGAAGGAGTAAGGCGACAGGCCGCCTCCATGCGTTTCATGCGCATGCAGAAATCACCGAGCTGCTTCTTCACGCGGCGGAACACTTCGGCAGTATTTTGAGTCTTTCAAGGTGGCACCGGGCGACCGCGCTACAATGTATCACGACGTTCTCCTCAGAGCACGGATCTTCGGTAAGACGTGGCCGCCATTTTAGCTAATTGGCTTTCCTGCTCCACGTCTCTCTGCTGCCTGCATTCACCAAGTTTTCACCCTGAATTGATATAGGCAACAATAAAAACAGTTTTTCCTCAGTATTACTGAACTTTGTGGGCAACTTTGTCACGCTTTGGTAATTTTTTGGCGCTGTTCTTTTTTCTCTTCAGTTTTCTTCCAGCATTTCAGGGCGCAATTTTAGAATTTTAAATTCTATTTGCCAATTTTCCCTTTTCAATAGCCATATCGGATCATAAATACTTATTCAGCTTTAACTGTTCCCTTGCCGCTGGACATCATATTTTTGCTCCTTGATTGAAAATGCATTTCTAGTCAGATTTTTGGTTTCCTTTCTTCTCAGAAATAAATAACAGACTGCTTGACGCCATTTTTGATCCTTGTTTGTTTACTTTTCAGTTCTCCTTTTAAAATGGCTCGCTCTAATCGCTCTTCTTCACAGCAACTGTCTGCGCCTTCTTCGTCATTAGAAGATATTAATCCTTTTAGTGTACTACAGGATAACATGGAGGAAAATCCTAATGACTCTGTTGGAATAAAAGGTACATCTACTACTACTTCTCGCTCGAGCAATAAACCTAACTCCAAAATTCCCTCCACATCGGGAAAACGAATAAAGACAAATCCACCTTCCCCTACCAACTCTGCCTCTTCTGTTTCTTTGGACCTTTTGCTTGAGGAAATACGTTCTCTCAAACCATATGTGGCTGAAACAAACACCCGACTTCAAAGCCTTGAGGACAACTGGTCACATACCGAGCTTCGAGTTGCGGATCTTGAAAGAAGAGTGACTTCTGTGCAGGTTGTCTCAGACCAGGTCCCCGGCATTCACAAAGAAATTCATTTTCTTAAGCAGCAGGTCGAGAATTTGGAAAATCGTAAGAGGCGCAATAACCTACGCATTTACGGTTTGGCGGAAGTTCTTGAAGGGTCACATCCCCCATCCTTCTTTCAATCTTTCTTGCCAATGCTTTTAGGTCTTCCTACCTCTCCTCCGTTGAATATTCAGCGAGCTCATCGTCTGGGTCCAGTTTCCCGCATATCTAATTCCTCTGCCTCTTCCTCGAAACCTAGAGGTGTCATTCTGTACTTTCTAGATTATACTGACCTCATAAAAGTGATTCAGGCGGCTAAACAGAAAGGGAAAATTACTTGGAATGGCTCAAATCTCTTTTTTGCTCAAGATTACGCTAAGGCTACTGCAGATCGACGCAAACAGTTTCTGGACATGAGACCGGCCCTGCGTGCCCTGAATGCCCGATTTTGATTGTTTCACCCTTGCCTTTTCAAAGTTACCCACAACAATAGAACAACAAATTATGAAGATCCGGCTCTCCTTCAACAATTTCTGAACTCTCACAGAGATGATTCCATGGACACTCTTGGTCTATAATTGTTGACTCATTTCATAACGGGTTGTTGTTATTTGGCGTTGGTCCTTCTCTTATTGTTTTGTTTTTAATGCGTTGTGAATGATCATTTTTAATGTCTTCTCTCTCTTCCTTTCTTAGGTGCGGTTCTGTGCTCTCTTGTTGTTGTGTATGATGTTCTCGCCTGGAGGTGTTCCCCCTTTGTTGCGTCCTCTTGGAGTCCTCCGTTTCGACGTGCTACTTTCCCTATGTGGCTCTTCCATCCCCACTTCTCTTGTCTTTTTATGGTATGTCTTTTTGACATTATTTTGTACCATCGATTGTTTGACTTGTTTTGTTTTTCTGTTCAATGTCTCTTTTATCTCTTTTATTTCTGTTCTTTTTTCTCCAAATCTTTTTTCATCCTTTTCTTCTCTTTTCCCTTTTTTCGCTTTTTGTTAACATCTAATCACTTTCTTGGTCTTGGTTCTTTCTCCCTTTCCTTGTATGGTATCTTCATCTCTACACTTCATAATACTCGTTTTGTTAACCCTGCCTTTATTCATATTTTTCTCTTTTCCTTCATCCTGAGGCTATTTTACAATTTTTCATCTATGTTTTCTTGCTCCTAGGTAATAAGGTTCTATTTTCGTATATTGGTTGCATATTGATTGCTCTTATTATGTTTGATCAGTATTACTTAACTATGTTTTATCTTCTTTGTGCAGATTCTCTTTAATAGTTTAACTTTAGAGTTGTAACATGGAATGTTAAAGGAGTCAATAACCCTATTAAAAGGCAACGCGTATTAACCCATTTATCTAGATTAAATACTGATATTGCTTTAATCCAAGAAACGCACTTATCAGATGCTGAAGCAGCTAAATTGAAAAGTTGGATGGGTCATGTTTTTTCTTCCCCAGCTTTAGGAAAGAAGAATGGTGCTTTGATTTTATGTCATAAAAAACATTAGTTTTCAATTGTACATCAAGAAAATGATCCTGATGGTCGTTGCGTAATTGTTAAATTACTTATTGATCTAATACCCTTAGTTTTATTTAATGTTTATGCACCTGTTACTATTGATAATACGTTTTGGACTCAGGTATCTGACAAACTTCTTCTGTTAGATGACGATTATGTTATATTTGGAGGTGACTGTAACCAGGTTTTAGATCCTATATTAGATAGACATTCTTCTGCAAAATTCTCCATTTCTAAGATGCACTCACAATATACCTCTGCCATATGTCGTAATGCTTTAATTGATATCTCGAGACTTTGTAATCCAGACTTACAAGAGTACGCCTTCTATTCTCCTCCTCACAACTCACAATCTAGAATAGATTATCTCTTTTTCAGTAAACCTTTATCTCAACTTGTTACTCATGCTGAAATTGGTTCTATCCTCATCTCGGACCATGCTCCAGTTTTTGTGGATTTTGACCTGCTGCCTTTTTCTCCTAATGCTGGTAGATGGCGTTTTAATAATGCATTATTATCAGATCCTAATTTCACAAGTCAGTTTAGTTCTTTTGCTTCTGAATTCTTTTCTATTAATTCCGTGCCGAACTCTTCTCCGGTAATGATGTGGGACTCTTTTAAAGCTACAGCCAGAGGATTCATTATAAATTTTGTATCACTGGAAAAAAAAGTTTTTTGAAGCCAAAAATTCTCAGTTATTAGCCAAGATTAAGCAACTTGAATATTGTTATTATCGCTCCAATTCCGAAACCTCATTAAAAAATCTTATTGAAGCAAAAATGTCTTTTAACAAATCTACTACAGAGGCTGCATCCTCTTATCTCTTAAAAAGTAGTGCCCGTTATTATGGTGGCCAAAATAAGATGGGTAAACTTCTTGCAAATTATTTAAAAATCCGTCGTGAACGGACTAAAATTTAATCCATACGTAATAATGTAGGAGAGTTGCTTTTTAAAGATAATGATATTTTAAAGGAATTTGTTTCATTTTACAAAAATTTGTATACTCCAGAGCACCAACCAACTTCAGATGCTCTTTCCTCCTTCTTTCAATCAATAAATTCCCCTCCCCCTTATGATACTGATTTTTCCCTATTAGAAGCGGACATTACTTTAGCTGAGATTAAACATGCTGTATCCGTATCCGTATTGAAAAGAGGTAAACCACCTGGTCCTGATGGGTTCACTACTGAATTTTACGCTCACTTCGCTGCTCTATTACTTCCCCATCTCTTATTACTTTATAAGTCTTTTGTCAAGGATGGTTCCTCTTCAGGATCTTTTCAAGAAGCCGTGATCTGTTTAATTCCCAAGTATAACAAAGATCCTGCGTTTTGTACAAATAATCGCCCAATCTCCCTAGTTAATTTAGACTATAAGATTTTTGCTAAGATTCTTGCGCTTCGTATTGATCCCATTCTGCCGAACCTTATTGGATCCGAACAATCAGGATTTATTAAAGGCCGTTTATCTTCGGATAATTCCAGAGTCTTTTTTAATATTTTAAGTAAAGCCTCTTCTCTTGATTATCCCATTGCTGCAATAGCATTGGATGCTGAAAAGGTATTTGACAGGATTGGCTGGGATTTCATGTTTCATGCTCTCCAGTGGACCGGATTCCCTACTAATTTGATTTCTCTTATTTCTTTACTTTACTCTGGCCCTAAAGCTTCTATTTTTGTTAATGGGAAAACCTCTGAATATTTTCCTCTTTTCAGAGGTGTTCGTCAAGGTTGCCCTTTATCACCTCTTTTATTTATAATTGCATTAGAACCCTTCTTAACGAAAAGTAGGTTAGATGATAGAATTACCAGTTTTAACCTTGCCACTACTCAGGTTAAAATGTCTGTTTATGCTGACGATATCCTCCTGTACTGCTCAAATCCCTCAACTTCTCTTCCAGCCTTTCTTTCTCAAGTTGATCATTTTTCTCAACTCTCTGGATACCGACTTAACTCGGATAAATGTGAAGTTCTTCCATTAAATGGACTCTGTCTGAAACAGGATTTCATTTCCACTGGTTTCTCCTGGAAATCCACTAAAATAAAATACTTAGGTCTATGGTTCTCTCCCACCATTCCAGAAACCTTAACCCCTTGTATGCCCTTGACGAGCTGGACTCGTCATGGAGCACAGTCGCGCTGTGCCCATGACGAGTCCAGCTCGTCATGAGGCATACCCTAGGGAAGAGCTACCCCAGAACCCGAGGCCCCCCCCCCTTTCACTGTAATGACGATCGGCGCGCACGTCGCGCCGACGTCATTACAGTGAAAGTGAAAGTGAAATGAGCCAGGAGGCTCATTTCAGGTTTCACTTTGTACGTGCTCAGGGGGCTATCTCAGCCCCCTGAGCACGTAGAAAGACGGGAGAGGTATCGTTGGAAAGGGGAAAATCTCTTGGGGATCGCCACAGGAGGGCAATCCCCAAGCAGGGATCCACCCACTAAACACCAGGGAGGGGGGAGCGGCCCCTTGGGCAAGGGCCTTTGCTCCCCCCTGTTTATTTTGGGCAATTTTAGTCTTTTTGCCCCCCCTGGGGGGCAGATGGGGGCATTAGCCCCCAATCTGCCCCCCGGGGGGGTAAAAAGCCCACTAGACAACAGGGAAGTTTTGTAAAAAAATAAATAGGGGTGAAGGCTGCCCAAAACGGGCAGGCCCATGCCCCCGCCTCCCCCCCAATTACTACAGTCTTTCTGCCCCCCCGGGGGGCAGATGGGGCATTGGCCCCTAATCTGCCCCTCCGGGGGGGCAGAAAGCCCACTAAACACCAGGGATTCGTTTTTAGTTTTATTTTTAGGGTGGGGGCTGCCCGCAACAGGCACGTCAATGCCCCCACCCACCCGTCACCATTACAGCCTTTAAGCCCACCCGGGGGGCAGATGGGGCATCGGCCCCCAATCTGACCACCCCCCGGGGGGGGGCAAAAAGCCCACTAGACACCAGGGAATTGTAAAAAAAAAAAAAAAAAGGGTGGGGCTGCCCAAAAAGGGCAGGCCCATGCCCCCCCCATTACTACAGTCTTTCTGCCCCCCCCGGAGGCAGATGGGGCATTGGCCCCTAATCTGCCCCTTCGGGGGGGCAGAAAGCCCACTAATCACCAGGGATTCGTTTCTAGTTTTATTTTTAGGGTGGGGGCTGCCCGCAATGGGCACGCCAATGCCCCCACCCACCTGCCACCATTACAGCCTTTCTGCCCCCCCGGGGGGCAGATGGGGCATCGGCCCCCAATCTGCCCTCCCGGGGGGGGCAAAAAGCCCACTAGACACCAGGGAATTGTAAAAAAACAAAATAGGGGTGGGGGCTGCCCAAAATGGGCAGGTCCATACCCCCACCCCAAACCCCAATTATTACAGTATTTCTGCCCCCTCTGGGGGGCAGATGGGGCATTGGCCCCTAATCTGCCCCTTCGGGGGGGGGCAGAAAGCCCACTAAACACCAGAGATTATTTTTGTGCAATTGTTTTTAGGGTGTGGGCTGCCCGAAACGGGCATGCCAATGCCCCCACTCTCCCCCCCACAAAAATGTCAGTCTTTCTGCCCCCCAGGAGACAGATGGGAGCTGTAGCCCCCAATCTGGCCCCCCCTGGGGGCGCAGAATGCCCACTAGAAACCATGGATTTTTTTTGTTTTATTAGTGTAGGGGCTCCCCAAAATGGGCATGACAATACCCCACCCCACCCCCAGAGAAATTCCAGTCTTTCTGCCCCCCCGGGAGGGCAGATGGTGGCAGTGGCCCCTGATATGCCACCTGGGGGGCAGAAAGCCCAGTTGGCGCCAGCGAGTATGCAGGTTTTTTTTATGCGTGGGGGTGGGGGCTGCCCAAAATGGTCATACCAATGCCCCCACCCCCACAAAAAACTAGCCACAGTCTTTCTGCCCCTTTAGGGGCATATCAGGATGAAACCCCCTTCCCCGATTCCCCCCCAGGGCGGCAGAAAGCCCACCGGGCTCCGATTTTTTTTTTAGCAATGTGCATACCTGTGGATTTTGGGCCCTAGCGCAGTTGGCACGTAGGCAAACCTTGCAAAACTGTACATTCTTTAAAACTAGACACCGAGGGGAATCCTGGATGGGGTGACTTCACTGGCTGTCACCAGGTTCTGTTACCCAGAATCCATTGCAAACCTAAAAATGTGTTCAAAATAACAAATTTTCCTCACATTTCTTTGTCGGAAAGTTCTGAAATCTGCGTGGGTCCACAAAACTCCACCCACCCTGCGTTCCCCAAAGTCTTCAGAGAAAAAAGGTACCTCACTTGCGTGGGTAGGCATAGTGCCCGCGTCAGGCAAGGGCCCACAACCTATTGAGGAGACATCAAAATTACCTATCACAAAACAACCTGGTTTTGCAAAGGGGGTCCTATGAGTTTTTGGCCCCGGGCTTGGCGGCCACCTAGGGAAACCTACCAAACCCACACATTTCTGAAAACTAGACACCCGGGGGATTCCAGGGAGGTATGGTTTGCGTGGATCCCCCAACGTTTCCTTACCCAGAATGCCCTGCAAACCTCAAATTTAGCTGAAAAAATCTCCTTTTTCACACATTTTTGTGTGGGAAAGTTGTGGCATCACCGGGCTGACACAAATTTCCTACCACCCAGCGTTCCCCCGGGTCTCCCGATAAAAACGGTGCCTCACTCGTGTGGGAGGCCCAAGTACCCGCGACAGGCAAGGCCCCAAAACGTATTGAGGCGACATGAAAATTGCCTACCTCAAAACGACCTGGTTTTTCAAGGGGGGTCACCTGGGTTTTTGGCCCGGTGCTCGGCGGCCACCTAGGGGAACCTACCAAACCCACACATTTCTGAAAACTAGATACCCGGGGGATTCCAGGGAGGTATGGCTTGCGTGGATCCCCCAACGTTTCCTTACCCAGAATGCCCTGCAATCCTCAAATTTAGCTGAAAAAATCACCTTTTTCACAGATTTTTGTGTGGGAAAGTTGAGGCATCACCGGGCTGACACAAATTTCCTACCACCCAGCGTTCCCCCGGGTCTCCCGATAAAAACGGTGCCTCACTCGTGTGGGAGGCCCAAGTACCCGCGACAGGCAAGGGCCCAAACTTATTGAGGCGACATGAAAATTGCCTACCTCAAAACGACCTGGTTTTGCAAGGGGGGTCACCTGGGTTTTTGGCCCCGTGCTCAGCGGCCACCTAGGGGAACCTACCAAACCCACACATTTCTGAAAACAAGACACCCGGGGGATTCCAGGGAGGTATGGCTTGCATGGATCCCCCAACGTTTCCTTACCCAGAATGCCCTGCAAACCTCAAATTTAGCTGAAAACATCACCTTTTTCACACATTTTTGTGTGGGAAAGTTGAGGCATCACCGGGCTGACACAAATTTCCTACCACCCAGCGTTCCCCAGGGTCTCCCGATAAAAACGGTGCCTCACTCATGTGGGAGGCCCAAGTACCCGCGACAGGCAAGGGCCCAAAACGTATTGAGGCGACATGAAAATTGCCTACCTCAAAACGACCTGGTTTTGCAAGGGGGGTCACCTGGGTTTTTGGCCCGGTGCTCGGCGGCCACCTAGGGGAACCTACCAAACCCACACATTTCTGAAAACTAGACACCCCGGGGATTCCAGGGAGGTATGGCTTGCGTGGATCCCCCAACGTTTCCTAATTCAGCTAAATTTGAGGTTTGCAGGGCATTCTGGGTAAGGAAACGTTGGGGGATCCACGCAAGCCATACCTCCCTGGAATCCCCCGGGTGTCTAGTTTTCAGAAATGTGTGGGTTTGGTAGGTTCCCCTAGTTTGCCGCCGAGCACGGGGCCAAAAACCCAGGTGACCCCCCTTGCAAAACCAGGTAGTTTTGAGGTAGGCAATTTTCATGTCGCCTCAATACATTTTGGGCCCTTGCCTGTCGCGGGTACTTGGGCCTCCGACACGAGTGAGGCACTGTTTTTATCGGGAGACCCGGGGGAACGCTGGGTGGTAGGAAATTTGTGTCAGCCCGGTGATGCCACAGCTTTCCCACACAAAAATGTGTGAAAAAGGTGATATTTTCAGCTAAATGTGAGGTTTGCAGGGCATTCTGGGTAAGGAAACGTTGGGGGATCCACGCAAGCCATACCTCCCTGGAATCCCCCGGGTGTCTAGTTTTCAGAAATGTGTGGGTTTGGTAGGTTCCCCTAGGTGGCCGCCGAGCACGGGGCCAAAAACCCAGGTGACCCCGCTTGCAAAACCAGGTCGTTTTTATGTACCCAATTTTCATGTCGCCTCAATATGTTTTGGGGCCTTGCCTGTCGCGGGTAGTTGGGCCTCCCACACGAGTGAGGCACCGTTTTTATCGGGAGACCCTTGGCTACGCTGGGTGGAAGGAAATTTGTGTCAGCCCGGTGATGCCTCAACTTTCCCACACAAAAATGTGTGAAAAGGTGATTTTTTCAGCTACATTTGAGGTTTGCAGGGCATTCTGGGTAAGGAAACGTTGGGGGATCCACGCAAGCCATACCTCCCTGGAATCCCCCGGGTGTCTAGTTTTCAGAAATGTGTGGGTTTGGTAGGTTCCCCTAGTTTGCCGCCGAGCACGGGGCCAAAAACCCAGGTGACCCCCCATGCAAAACCAGGTCGTTTTGAGGTAGGCAATTTTCATGTCGCCTCAATACGTTTTGGGCCCTTGCCTGTCGCGGGTACTTGGGCCTCCCACACGAGTGAGGCACCGTTTTTATCGGGAGACCCGGGGGAACGCTGGGTGGTAGGAAATTTGTGTCAGCCCGGTGATGCCTCAACTTTTCCACACAAAAATGTGTGAAAAAGGTGATTATTTCAGCTAAATTTGAGGTTTGCAGGGCATTCTGGGTAAGGAAACGTTGGGGGATCCACGCAAGCCATACCTCCCTGGAATCCCCCGGGTGTCTAGTTTTCAGAAATGTGTGGGTTTGGTAGGTTCCCCTAGGTGGCCGCCGAGCACCGGCCAAAAACCCAGGTGACCCCCCTTGCAAAACCAGGTCGTTTTTATGTACCCAATTTTCATGTCGCCTCAATACGTTTTGGGGCCTTGCCTGTCGCGGGTACTTGGGCCTCCCACATGAGTGAGGCACCGTTTTTATCGGGAGACCCGGGGGAACGCTGGGTGGTAGGAAATTTGTGTCAGCCCGGTGATGCCTCAACTTTCCCACACAAAAATGTCTGAAAAATGTGATTTTTTCAGCTAAAATTGAGGTTTGCAGGGGATTCTGGGTAAGGAAACGTTGGGGGATCCACGCAAGCCATGCCTCCCTGGAAGCACACGGGTGTCTAGTTTTCAAAAATGTATAGGTTTGCTAGGTTTCCCAAGGTGCCCGCAGAGCTAGGGTTCAAAAACTACAGCTAGACATTTTGCCAAAAAAGGGTCATTTTTCACTGCGAAATTGAGGTGTGACCGCGTTGCGTTTTGCGCCGTTTCCTGTCGCGGGCACTAGGCCGACCCACACAAGTGAGGTACCATTTTTCTCGTAAGACTTTGGGGAACGCGGGGTGGGTGGAAATTTGTGGATCCACGCAGATTCCGGAACTTTCCACCACAGAAATGTGTGGAAAATGTGTTTTTTTTGTAAATTTTTTAGGTTTGCAAGGGATTCTGGGTAAAGGACCCTGGTGGGAGGCAGTCAAGTCACCCCATCCTGGATTTCCCTGGGTGTTTAGTTTTCAAAAATGTATAGGTTTGCTAGGTTTCCCAAGGTGCCCACAGAGCTAGGGTTCAAAAACTACAGCTAGACATTTTGCCAAAAAAGGGTCATTTTTCACTGCGAAATTGAGGTGTGACCATGTTGCGTTTTGCCCCGTTTACTGTCGCGGGCACTAGGCCGACCCACACAAGTGAGGTACTGTTTTTCTCGTAAGACTTTGGGGAACGCGGGGTGGGTGGAAATTTGTGGATCCACGCAGATTCCGGAACTTTCCACCACAGAAATGTGGGAAAAATGTGTTTTTGTTGTCAATTTTTTAGGTTTGCAAGGGATTCTGGGTAACAGACCCTGGTGGGAGGCAGTCAAGTCACCCCATCCTGGATTCCCCTGTGTGTCTAGTTTTCAAAAATGTATAGGTTTGCTAGGATTCCCAAGGTGACCGTAGAGCTAGGGTTCAAAAACTAGAGCTAGGCACTTTGCCAAAGAAGGGTAAATTTTCACTGCGATATTGAGTTGTGACCACATTGCGTTTTGCGCCGTTTCCTGTTGCGGGCACTAGGCCGACCCACACAAGTGAGGTACCGTTTTTCTCGTAAGACTTTGGGGAACGCAAGGTGGGTGGAAATTTGTGGATCCACGCAGATTCCCGAACTTTCCACCTCAGAAATGTGGGGAAAATTTGTTTTTTTTGACACTTTTTTAGGTATGCAAGGGATTCTGGGTAACAGACCCTGGTGGGAGGCAGTCAAGTCACCCCATCCTGGATTCCCCTGGGTGTCTAGTTTTCAAAAATGTATAGGTTTGCTATGTTTCCCAAGGTGCCCGTAGAGCTAGGGTTCAAAAACTAGAGCTAGGCACTTTGCCAAAAAAGGGTAAATTTTCACTGCGATATTGAGTTGTGACCACGTTGCGTTTTGCGCCGTTTCCTGACGCGGGCACTAGTCCGACCCACACAAGTGAGGTACCGTTTTTCTCGTAAGACTTTGGGGAACGCAAGGTGGGGTGAAATTTGTGGATCCACGCAGATTCCGGAACTTTCCACCTCAGAAATGTGGGGAAAATGTGTTTTTTTTGACAATTTTTTAGGTTTGCAAGGGATTCTGGGTAACAGACCCTGGTGGGAGGCAGTCAAGTCACCCCATCCTGGATTACCCTGGGTGTCTAGTTTTCAAAAATGTATAGGTTTGCTAGGTATCCCAAGGTGCCCGCAGAGCTAGGTTTCAAAAACTAGAGCTAGGCACTTTGCCAAAAAAGGGTACATTTTCACTGCGATATTGAGTTGTGACCACGTTGCGTTTCGCGCCGTTTCCTGTCGCGGGCACTATGCCTACCCACACAAGTGAGGTACCATTTTTATCGGGAAACTTAGGGTATTTCAGTTTTGTAAAGAAACTGTTATTATCTATTGACTTTCGATGCATTTCTGCCTTCCAAATGAAAGATATTGTGTAAAAAAGAAGTCATTCTAAAAAATGACTGATAATTCTCATGCTAGTATGAGTATTCCCAATTTCAGAAATGTGCAAATATCTACTGTTTCTAAACTCTATATTTTGTTCCCATTTCAGAAATACATAGGTGTCTTTCATACCGATTTTTCCATGTACACATTTTTACAGAATTATTACTTTATACCCGGTACATAATAAAAAACCCTTGCAAGTTGCTGCTCAGTTTTTGGCTCTGGGTTCGTCGGGTTCTTGGTGAACCTACAAGTCCTATATATCCCCACAACCAGTAATGTCCAGCGGATGTAATAGTATATTGCTTTCAAAGAGCTGTCATAATTAGAATAAGTTACAGGTGAAAACGTTGACACGAAAGGCTTTTTTTTTTAACTAATTTTCAATTTATCCTATATTCAACTGTTAGTTTCTATAAAAAAACCTTGATGGATCTACACAAATGACCCCTTGCTGAATTCAGAATTTTGTCTTCTTCTCGAAAATGTATAGCTTTCCAGGATCCATTATTGCTTTTGTACCCATTTCTGCCATTAACTGGAAGGAGGTCAAAAGCACAAAAAATAGCAAAATTAGGCTATGTCCCAGATAAATGCCAAAACTGTGTAAAAAATGTTGGGTTTCTGACAAAAGTCTGGTATCCCCGAAAAGCTGGGAAAATGGTGATTTCAACCCCACAAACCCTTTTTTGATAACATTTGCAGGGAAAAACCCAGATGCTTTCATTTGCAGCCCGTTTTTCCAATTTTTCCGAAAAAACCCAAAATGTTGCTGTATTTTGGCTCATTTCTGTGACCCCTCTAGGAGAATCCACAAACCCTGAGTACCTTTAGAATCCCCATGATGTTGGAAGAAAAGGATACAAATTTGGCGTGGATACCTTATGTGGACAAAAAGTTACAGGGGCCTCAGCGCGCACTACCCCAAATAGCCAAAAAAGGGTGTGGCACAGGAGGGGAAAAGGCCTGGCAGCGAAGGGGTTAAAAGAAAACTTTGACAATCTTACTAAAACTTTATCTACCTCTATTGACCGATGGCATCAACTTTTTCTTTCCTGGTGGGGACGCATGGACTCTATTAAAATGATGCTTTCGCCGCTAATTCTCTATCTTTTATCTATGATCCCGGTTCATATTCCTGGTTTTTACTTTAAAAAAATGGATTCTCTATTAAACAAATTCCTTTGGAAAAATAAGACTCCTCGAATTGCTCTCAACGCCCTTAAGGCTGACAAAACCTCTGGAGGTCTCAAATTTCCTGATTTTAAATCCTATCATTATGCTTTTTCTCTTAGGAAGGCTGAACTGGCTTGGGAGAGGGATCTTGCAGACTGTTGGACTATCCCATTTTGGGATAAATTATGGTCAAAAATTCATAAAACATCTAGGGCAGCGAATACCTCTCAGACTCTTTATTTTGTTTACAAACGCCTTCTTCTGACTCCTTCAAAGATAGCTTGTTTCTCTACAGACTATTCCTCATCCTGTTGGTCCTGCAAAATGACTTCTGCTGATTTAAAACATGTGCTCTTTGACTGTCCCTCCCTTTCCCGTTTTTGGCTCCTAGTCTGGTCTCAAATGAATAAAATTTTGAATACCCAAACTCCTTTTTCTCTATCTAACATCTTTTTAGGCTCCTTAGCACCTTCTTGGCCTCACCCATCTCCTAATCCCTCTTTAATTGACTTATTATTAGCTATAGCCCTTCATTTAATAACTTCCAACTGGAAACAAGTTGAAAAAGTTACTTTCAAAGCCTGGTGGAATGCTGTTTGTTTTCATCATAGATTGGATACAAGCAATGTCTCTCCTCTATCCTTATCTATTAAAAGAGATCTTTTATGGCTCCCTTTATCCACTTACCTGACTGATGTAGCTTCTAATTCCGCCATTACAGTGAACACTCCAGATGAAGTCAGAAAACCTCCATAAATCCTCAGTTGTCTTTTTAAGCTTAGTTCTAAATGTAGATTTTGGATGACTCCTTTTTCTTTTCAGTATTGTATCTTATGAATTTATGATTACAGTATATTTATTACAGTTCATGTATATGTAATAGAGTCTCAGATTCTGATAATACCTTTTATTTATATTGGATTTTATTCCCCCCTTATCCCCCCTCTCCTTCTCTTGCTTTTTCCTGTTTATTATTAATAGGTTTGGTTGTTTAGACTTATTATATGGTGATTTTCCTATATAAAGTTACTTTTGTTTTGTGTGCTACAATTTTTCTTTTCAATAAACTTTAAACTTAAAACTTATTTAAAAAAAAATGTATTGTATAGACATACCTATAATCTGATGGCGTCCCATGTATAAGTAATGCCACTGTTTTATGATATTCACAAACAAGAAGGTACGGAGTTCCTAAGTGGTATATTTAACAACTCACAAGATATGTTTTAAAAGGTACTACATGTAGTGAGGAGGGGGATCCCTCCTTTCGGAACTTGAACCCTCACACACCCAGCAAGCTAGGTGTCATGCTTCATCATATGGGCCTGCTCCCCATCGGGCTGGCGCTGCAATGCCCGACGGGCACTCTTAAAGGGGCTCTTTATCGGAGATCTTTTGTTCCTTGCCGTAAGGGTGATGTGGGTGTGAGGTGCCTACGTGGGTGTCGATGTATGTAGTGATGATAAAACAGGTAAGGGAGTCATCTGTGGTGAAGTTTATTCTGCGAGGGACCCGACCTCATTAAAAGTCAATAGGGAGGGGTAACTCCTTTGTTATAATGTGACAAAAAACGTACTCAACTCCCAGTTACTGATAAATACACCACTTAGGAACTCCGTACACTCTTGTTTGTGAATTGAATATAGGGCATGTACGTTGGACCTACCTAAGCCCTATCCGTCCCTCCTTTTTTGTAGAACTGTTTTATGATACTCACCGATTTCTACCACAGTTTGGGTGGAACCATACCCAATGTGGATAGCCAATCCTGAATATAGATTTTATCTTACCTGTTTTAGACTATGCACAGTGCACCTCTTGGTAGCCTTCCCATAGCAGGCTTCTTGGTTCTCCTCCCTGCCGTGTTGTCCCTCTTACAATACGTCACAACAATCTACCACATATTTTATGGTTTTTTGTAATCGTTATAGTCTACCAAGACCACAATTCCTGTGGCCAGTTTTGTGCACTAACTGTATTAAGTCCTACAGGCTAGGTTTGCAATTTTTACAATGCGTAGAATTACATTCCACTTGCCACACAGTCATCACCTACATCCGATGGGCTTTAAGAATCAGCAAAAAGTATGCCACCTAGGGTTACTTACAATACTGTCAAGTCGGTGATTCTCCTGTTTTTTCATCAGGATGGACTATCATGTTAAGGCTTATTTTTCCTTTTTATTGCCAATAATTGGACAATTACAGCAACCAATACCTTTTAAAGATGTAATAACGAGATCTAGAAACTGGTTCATGAAAGAACTATTCTTTGTATTCATGCTTGTTTTTAATTGATGATTTATTCTTTTATGGCAACCCCTGAATAAAGTTTTGACTGACTGACTAAGGAGTACATTGTAGTGATGAAAGTTGAAAGATGTTTCGTCTGTACTTTTCTTCCTAAATCAGCTGGAGAGAGGGTTAGCTATGTATAGCTAGAGTTTTCTTATGCTTTATCCTGCAATGTTTATAGCTATATTTAATCACAGGAATTTCTTTTTCCCTATCTAACTGAATTTAATATGACATTAGAGAACCTATTTATTAATGAAGATAACAAGGAAATAAAATATGGATTTTTTTCAAAGAGATGGTACAAATCACGGTTGAAACTAAATATGTATGTTATTTATTCATGTTTGCTGCATCAATGTAATGTGATTTCATTATGGAATATAATGAGAAACGTATAAAAGGTGTAAGAACTTTGGAAGAGCTTGACACTGTTCTAGAGGAGATTAAGAAATAATTTTGACTGTCCAAGATTGATAATGGCGCGAGAGGAAGGGTTTAAAGGTTTATGGTGAAGCATAGTCATATGGAAGGAAATAAGGCTGAATTTGTTGGAAAAAGTACATGCAATAAAGCTTATGACGTTAGTGGGGGATTTCTGCTAGGGAAAGAACCAACATGAGAGGATTTTATTATATGTGTGGGAAAACTGCCTATTTTAACCTGCCACAGAATTGGGTGGGCTCATGTTATTTATCTTTAGTTTTTTTTAGATTCTATCAAGTAGAAGAATTGAAGGAGGGACATAATTTGAAAAGAGTGAAGAGGAGTTATGAGCAAGTAGTTTTGGACATATTAGGGGCTATTATTCCTCCTGTGGGACTAGTCATGAAAGATGTAAAGATTAGACACTTGTCCAGGGTTAAAGATAGACTTGTCATAGATGCAGCAGGGTCTTTTAAGCTAGTAAATGTAGAAACATTAGCAATTAGAGCAGTGGTGATGGAAAATCGCTTTGCATTAGATATTATCTTGGCAGAAGAGAGTGGAGTCCGCAATGTAATTGGAGCAAAGACATGTTGTACCTATGTACCTGACTATCGTGGAGTGCTTGATTCATATATTACGAATATAACTAATTTAACATATGAGATTAAGTCATTAGAAGAGCAAGGTGCCTGGGAGGTTGTAGGATCCTGGATAAAGGGGATAGAAAATGGTTTTAAGATAGTGGCGAGTGGTTAAGTACTGTTGGTGGTGGGGTTCTAACACCAGTGACAGCAATGTTAAATTGTGAAATTTCTTTGTCGTTTCTCTTCAAATTGAAGGAGTGTAAGATCAAAATATATGGTAATAATTTTATATAAGCCAATGGAAAAGAAACAGATACAAGCATTATTCTCATCTTGAAGATTATTAAGATTGAATATATCAGCAAATACAGCAGAATATTCTATTAACCAAGAAGATGAAGACTTCAAAAAGGTAATAGCTGATTAATAAAGATATTTGTGATTTTAACGATCATTAAAAAATAATCACAGAGGCGATTTTTGGTAGCGTTGTTGAAAATATGAAAAATGTACACATTTGTGTGAAAATTATTTCTCATAATTGGTGGTTTTTTTTTATAATGCATAGCATTGTAACCAATAAACTAATGATGTTGCAGTTCGGGCTGGACTGTTCCCACAAGGAACAGGTTCAAGACTGATTTGCATATGGCTGGGTCCAGACTGGGGTGGTGTGGTGAGCGAATAAATGATGGATTTAACCCAGATCCTTGTGACAGGGGGTGAATGTTTGCATTGTCCAGCATTCCGTCCATCAATTGTTTCTTTTACATATGTCGCTTTAAGTGGGAAAGGTATGCCCAGACGTGGGTCCCCTGCTCACTACACGCCTGGATTCAAACTAGCCTGGCTGATGAAGGGTGATGCCCTGAAACCGGTCCCAGGATGCTTGTTTCTGGTCCAGGGAGGACCTGGTTTGGCAGTGTGGGTTGGACTGTTCCCACAAGGAACAGGGTCAAGACTGGTTTGCATATGGCTGACTGCAAACTGGGGTGGTGTGGTGAGCAAAAGAATGATGGATTTAACCCAGATCCTTGTGACGGGGTGAATGTTTGCATTGTCCAGCATTCCGCCCATCAATTGTTTCTTTTGCATATGTTGTCCAAGTGGGAAGGGTATGCCCAAAGGTGGGTCCCGTGCTCACTACACCACTGGATTCAAGCTAGCCTGGCTGATGAAGGGTGATGCCCTGAAACCGGTCCCAGGATGCTTGTTTCTGGTCCAGGGAGGACCTGGTTTGGCAGTGTGGGTTGGACTGTTCCCACAAGGAACAGGGTCAAGACTGGTTTGCATATGGCTGACTGCAAACTGGGGTGGTGTGGTGAGCAAAAGAATGATGGATTTAACCCAGATCCTTGTGACGGGGTGAATGTTTGCATTGTCCAGCATTCCGCCCATCAATTGTTTCTTTTGCATATGTTGTCCTAAGTGGGAAGGGTATGCCCAGACGTGGGTCCCGTGCTCACTACACCACTGGCTTCAAGCTAGCCTGGCTGATGAAGGGTGATGCCCTGAAACCGGTCCCAGGATGCTTGTTTCTGGTCGAGGGAGCACCTGGCTTGGTAGTTCGGGCTGAACTGTTCCCACGAGGAACAGGGTCAAGACTGATTTGCATATGGCTGGGTCCAAACTGGGGTGGTGTGGCGAGCAAAAGAATGATAGATTAAACCCAGATCCTTGTGACTGGGGGTGAATGTTTGCATTGTCCAGCATTCCGTCTATCAATTGCTTTTTTTGCATCCATCAAGGACATGGCATTCTGTGGATTGTTACAATGTCCTATTTGTAATCCCATCGGTGATCATGTTCAAGCTGTTCTATTGTTAGGCTGCAGAAGCAACATTAGACATATTGAAACATGCGTGCTCTTTTCTGTATTTACAAATTGATTATATTTTAATTTCTGGTTTATGTTTTTTTATTTTTTTAAAAGTGCCTACTGTTTGCCTTTATTGCAGACTAAGTACACTCGCTAACCACCATTTCAAGTAAATTGGTACTACTTTGCTATCTTGATAATTCACAGTCAGATTTACAGTTGTTTTCTGTTCACTAAGTAAAGATGTGCACATATAAGATTTCTTATGCTGTCAAAAGTATAAATTATAAAAATATTTTGCTGTTTATGTCTTTTACATTCACCACTTACAGCACAAACTTCAACTTCTAACTCCAGTTTCTAACATTCTTCTTTGAGAGCACAGCTTAATTTTGCCAATGCTCTTTATTCAACAAAGTGACTTCGCTCTCAACTATCATGTTGCTGTAGCCAAAGAGGTTGCTTCATTGTGGTCTTTTCTTTGTTGGACAGCTAGAAGCAACACACACAAAGTGGCATGAGTTACTATTCATGTCTCCTAATAAAAAGTCACATGCAGGCTTTTCTGTTGCATGTTTAAAAAAATAGAGCTCTATTGCCTTTGCCAATGCTTGTTTAACCTGGGTGCACTTGAAGGGTTTGTTGTCCTTTTCCAGTTTGACCAAACTAATGGAATAAACATATGGGTGAACTTTGAGACAGAGATTGTGCAAGAACATGCACATATGAATTAGTTACTGAACACAGTTAGGAATGAGCTCTTGCCACACTGTTAGTTATAAACTTAGTTTCAGCACCGGAGCACATGTGTGCTGGTAAAAAGTGCTGACTCTCATTCGATGGTAATGTACTTGGTTGTTTATGGTTAACTGTTTCCTGTTCTTGTTGTCTCATGAGCAGGCCCCAGAAAGTTGTGCAATCAAAGAATGCAGGCCAAAGAGTTTCACATTTTTCTACTTGTTTTCCAGTTAAATTTGTCTGATTACAAGGGTTCTCTTGAAGAACAAGAGATGCTTGTTCTTTTGTTCTTTTGAGTTTGATTATTGCAAGAAAATGGCATGTGTTATAGCATGTGTTTAGTGCTTGCTGTGCAGTGGATGTTATGCCAGAATGCAAGCTGAGGTAAGACTAGGGGCTTGAATTAGATCTTGGCGGATGGGATACTCCGTCACAAACGTGACGGATATCCCATCTACCGTATTAGAAGCGCATTATATGCTATGGCACTTGTAATACGGCGAACAGGATATCCGTCACGGTTGTGATTGAGTATCCCATCCACCAAGATTGTGATCAGTCCCTTAGTCTTACCTCAGCCTACATTCTGGCATAACATCCACTGCACAACAAGCACTAAACATATGCTCTGTCAGGCATCAGGCCCTACATTTGATCATGAGGATAATGTGTTGTGTAATGAAGAGTGATATGTTGTGTGTGTAAGAGTGAGCAGGAACAGCTGTTGTCAAATACAGAGATGAAGATCCCTGTCTTGCTTTTAGCCTGTAACCTGAAAGTTGACTGATACATAAGCTGTTTTCCATACAACAGAGTTGAATTGATTCCTTACTGAAGAACTCCATCCCTGAAGCTACAACATGCAACATGTATCTAAAAAGTATTCTCTGTAAAACCCCATAACCAAGAACTATGTATGGTACAAATGTAGAGCAATACAAGTGGCAGCATTCACTTAGGGGCGTAGTACAGGCCTCTACAAGAAGGTCCCCAATCCTTCAGGGGTCACCCAACTCTTCAGGAGGGGCACATTTCGCCCTAAGGTCAATGAATATGTGTGAGACATGGGAGACTCGGGCCTCTCTTCACATTCTGCATTGGGGCCTGATTGTTCACATTACACCACTGCATTCACTGTGTATGTCCACGTGATTGATTATGTAATTCATCGAGTATGACTCACAAGGTCAGGTATTAATTCATAACATTATGGTTGGGCTTTCTGCTGTTCTTGAGGATCACAGGCACCTGGTCCAGTACCATCAGATGTGGAAAAATCTGTAGATGGAGCAAGAAAAGTAAAAGGAGGAGTTCCTTTATCATAGTGCTGGGTCAGCCCTCTCCTGCCATTACTCAGAGGGAAGCGTATACTCACGCTTTTGGCCAAGGGAGGTTTAGAAATTGGTGGGGTCTGGTACTTGAGGTTGGATACATTTTCCTCTTTCAGATCACGTGGGGGAACTGCCTATAAGAAGTCAAATATCTACTAAGTGCTTTGCAGGCATGCAACAACCCTTTTGAGCATGGGGTAACCTGGTTGAGCATGGGGCAACCCACTTGAGCATGGGGTAACCCTATTGAGCATGGGGTAACCCTCTTGAGCATGTGTTAACACTGTTGAGCATGGGGTAACCTGGTTGAGCATGGGGTAACCCTGTTGAGCATGTGGTAATGCTGTTGAGCAATGCAACTTTGAGTGTGAAAGCTGAGATACAAGACATGCTAAAGTCTATTGTTCAAATATTTACATTTTTTAAAGCTGTAATTTGCTATTGTTCAAGTTGTTCAAAGGATTAATTTCAGTTAATCATACCCATACAAGTGCACATTAAAAACATTTTAAAAGTTATTTAGATATTAGCAATTCATAAAATTACAGCATACACTGCCATGACTTGCTAAGTCAAGAAAACGTGCCTGGAACACTGAGTTAATATAAAAAGAAACAGAAAGGGAAAAAACTAGGCAGACATGCTAAACAAAGATCGTACCAGTCAGCAAAAACCTCAGAAAAGGGTTTGCTATGCTCAACTGCAGCTATTGATAGACTCTCTGCCTGGCTAGTATAGTGTACTAGACATTGATTAACAAGGCTATTAGTTTAGCCGAAACTATTTTACTAATAGCCATTTCGCATTTGTTTAATCATATTAGCTACAGATCTAACAGTATGCCTACTTGCAAAAGACATATATAACAGGGAAGTATGCGAGGACCTGTATTGTTTTGGCGTCTTTGAATTAGCGCTAGACCAAACTATTTTAATTCATTTGATCTGATACTTTATTTATACCTTTTTTTAAACGTTTTTGTTAAATCTTTGTTATGTATTCAAAATAGAAAGAGACTATGAAGTCTATATACAGAAAATACTTGTGTACATATGATTAACAACACATTAAACAATCCACAATGTGAATAAACATTAATGTGAAAAATTATTAGAGAAAAAAATCATAAGCAAAATATCCTAATATCTAAGAAGTCTTATGTTGTCTTTAGCCTCTAAGTCAAAATCCTATTTCATATATTGACATTATTTCATGAACATTCTACAAATGTTATATGCATCAACGTTTCAATTAAGGAAGAATGGGAAAACACAGGGGAAGCATTGGTGTCAAATACATGGGACTGTCCTCTATATATAGACAAAAAATGAATTCATGATTCCTTCATGTTTATATCACAAATCATAGTGAAGCCAACGCGTTTCGAGTCTCTGATATTAAATATGCGGACTCTCATCAGGGCTCTTGATTTTTGGCAGCACTGTGGGTTTCTGAAATTAGGATGAATAAAGGAAAAACGTTTTAAAAGACCAAACAGCTATAGCTCCCTTTTTAAAGTTCACTTTCTCTTTAAGTCTGCACTCTAATTGTTGTACCTGGACAATAGTGTGTTTTTTGTCCGTTCAGTTTTCTTTATCTGTAAGGGAGAAGGAACCATATTTTAGAATTATTTCCTACTCCCTTTGGCCTATGTAGAGAGATCAATACAGGGCTGCACCATGCTGTTTTGGAAAGCCTACCTTTTCTTCCAGTCGGGATTGTTTAACTGAGAACTTCACTGCCTTTTAGTCATTTTGTGTGCCGGCTCTGTGTAGGGGATGACAGGCCATTAATCAAAATGAAAGCTGAAAGCTTTCACTTATGGATGTAATTAAAAAGTTTTAGCATACCTGAAAGCCGTGGTAAATACTTAGCACGGTGGATCCTTCTGCTACTTGGGCTCACGGGGGCTTTTTAATGAGCTGGAATCCGTGTTTGCTACTTAGTGCGATGGATCTTTCGTGCTCCTTAAACTCATAAGGGCTTTTTAATAAGCTGAAATCAAGCATAACGCTTAGTAAAACAAAGCGTTTGTCGTGTTGTGAAATCGGTTACTGGCCGTGTTATCTTATTGTTTAAAGTACATGCATACCTTTGATTGTTTCATACATGAGCTCTCATTTTCGTGATGTGCTCTTTAGTTATGAAGCGCGTCTTTCTGAAATGCAAAATGTAAGTTCCTGATCAGACTAACTTGCAATTTTAATTATGTTTGTCTGAAAACCGGGGCTCGGGTGAAGGTGAATTACCTTGCAGTTATTCTGTTCTCTCTCATCTGATTCTTTCGAGTGAAGTGGCAGCATTTCCCATTGGAAGCATCCCATTAATGGCTTCTGGGTGGCATTTACATTCATTTTGGACTAGCAGGTTTTTTTATGAGCATTGTGTTTTTTTAAATATTTTTGCCAATTCTGTCATGCTGTTTAAACCAACTGTCGCGCTATTGAATTTCAGAATTAAATACGCTTCTTTGCGTAGTAGCAGGTTCTCAAAATCCGTCGGAATTTTTGAATGTTTAAAACTAGCCAATACTGTCCATTTAAATTGAGTCTCATTGTGGCATTTTTCTACAAAGTGTTCAACCATTGGTGCGGTCATAACTTTTTTCTTTATTCTAGACCGATGTTGGGTGATTCTTGTGTTGGCCTGTTGGTTGGTTTTCCCTATATAGATTTTTTGACATGGGCAAATTATAGCATACACTGCATCTTTTGTCTTGCAGTTTGTAAACCCAGCATGTTTTCATCTTGTGCTGCCATGGACAAATTCAGTGCCTTCTATGGTGTTTCCGCAGGCAATACAGTTTCCACACTTTCGGTGTCCTCCAATGGGCTTTAGATTCCATTGGGCCAATAAATCACTTTTGGGTTTAGGTAGAGCGGTGTTTGCTCTAATTATTTGTTGGCCAATACTAGGATTTTTTTTCCATGCGAAGAGTGGTTTAGGAAACGGGCACTCTAGGTTTTTTAATAGATGCCAATTCCTCAAGATGGTTTGCCTGAATCTGTTGGTATCTGGGCCATAGGTCTATACGCACACTAATCTTTCCAAGGTCTTTTATTCTTTTACTTGGTGAAGACATTCTCTGGGCATGAATCTGGCTCTTTTGGTTGAGTGTTTAAGCAGTTTCTTAGAATAACCTCTCTTTTGCATTTTGTTGCAAAAGAGCACAGCATATTCTTCAAATTCTGACGTCATGGAACAATTTTTCCTAATTCTAAGTAGTTGCCCGTAAGGGAGGTTCTACTTTAGACTCCTCGGGTGTGCACTTTTGTAGTGTAAAATTGTGTTCTTATCTGTCTCCTTTTTATACAAGGTGGTCCTTAATTCATTTTGTACAGGTTTCACCTCTACGTCTAGAAAAGTCAAGTTGGTAGTGCTGGATTGTACAGAAAATGTTATGTCCGCATGCCTTGAGTTTATCCATTCATGGAAGGACGTCAATTCAGTCTGGCTACCTTGCCACAGGCACCAGACGTCATCAATATACCATAACCATTGTGTTTTATTCTTTTTGTAGGGGTTGTTGTTTTCAATGAACTTGTCTTCCTATTGAGCCATGTAGAGGACCGCCATCTCTGGAGCGAAAGGACATCCCCTGGCGGTCCCCTTCACCTGTACATACAATTGATCCTCAAATTTAAAATAGTTTTTCTTCAATGCCAGCTCTGCTAGTTGTACAATGAATGTTGTTGGAACCCTGTGGGGTCGCATTATTTTCTCCAGGTACAGTTGGATCACTTCCAGAGCTTCCTCTTGGGGTATCTGTGTATAAAGAGAGGTAACGTCCAATGTTACCATTATCTGGGTCTTTTCATTAAATGAGGCTCCTTCAATTTTTTTGATAAAATCCGTCGTATCTCATAGATATGACGGGACTTCAGTCAGAAAAGGCATTAGAAAGTAGTCAACATATTTTGCGATTGGCTCAAAAATTGAATCGCACCCCGAGACTATTGGCCTCCCTGGTGGATTTTCTAAGTTTTTGTGAATTTTTGGCACAAAGTAAAGTATTGGGGTCCTTGGAAATTTTTTAATCAAGAAGTCATGCTCTTTGTGGCCAAGATAGCCTTCTTCAAGGCCTGGTTGGACTATATCTATATTCTTTGATTTTATGGAAGGCATTGGATCTTCTTCTAGCGGTCGATACCACGTGGTGTTAGTCACTTGGTTCATTCCTTCAGCTAGGTACATCTCTCTGGGCCAGATGACCACCGCGCCCCCCTTATCTGCCTTTTTGATTATTATTGACGAATCTGCCTTAAGTTCTTTAATAGCAGCTTGTTGTTTAGAGTTGAGATTTTTGTTAAGATATTTCTTATTCTTCTCTATTTTAATAATAGATGACAAAATTATTCGTTCAAAAGCATAAATCTCTTTTGGAATGTTTTGAGTCGGGACAAATTTGGACTTATTTCTAAGGCCTGTAGTTTCTTCAATTGGTGCTGAGTCATTATTTGCAAAAAAAGCTTTCAATCGTATCTTCCGGCAAAACTTCATAGCTTCTAATTTGAGTTTTGTGTAATCCGTTCTTAGGTTTGGGACAAACTTTAATCCAAGATTTAATACCACTTCTTCCTCTTTAGACAGTTGTTTTTGTGAAAGGTTGAAGATAGTTGAATTTTCTACGTCTTGTAAAACCGATTTCTGGTGCGCATTTCCCAGGGTTGTTTAAATCTGGCATTCAATTTTTTTCTACCTCTCTCTAAAAAAGACACTTGTTTTTTTGAGGGTCCTTCTCTTGGATCTTGTCCTCCTGAAGAATCCGATGAGGATGTTTCTGAGAAGGTGCTAAACCGATTTCTAGAGCGTCCTTGGTATGTCGTCAGATCTCTTCGTGATTCAGGGGAAGTGTAGTAATCTTCTTTGAGGAATGGGTATACTTGCTCTATGTTGAATGCCTTGGTGTCCTTTTCAAATTTGGCACTTTTATTATTGATGGAAGAATCTTTAAATGTTCGTATTTCCTTCTCAATTTTTTCTAATAGCGTCTTGGCCTCCACTGCTGATTGATTATCCTTAATAGCATGCGTTAATAGTTCTAATTCTTCTTGTTCTTTTTTACATAGCCTTTGCGCGGTTTCAATGGTGTGGACCATGAGGTCTCTACTACACTTAGTATTGATGAAGCTGAAACGTTTTTTGTATTCAGAATCCTCTATAAAAATGACAGGAACATTTTTAACCTGTAGGCCCCATGAGATGGTACCAGCCTTGAGATGCTCCAGGAGGAAATGCCCGTGTAGTTCTGTACGTATGTGTTTTTGATATAGTCGCGTTAGTTTTTCTACTTCATTCAGCTGTTTAGCTGATGTGCTCAACGAGATTGCAGAGAAAGGTGAGGGAGCTGTTATAAGGTTCTGATTATGGTTCTCTGAAAAAGACAATGTGTCTCTTTCTGACATTTTTTGACAGGAAGGATGAAAAATCCTTCCTGTTAAGGATTACTCTCTTATTTAGCGAAGGGGTACCTTTATTTGTGGTGCCTCCACTCTCGCAGGTGGCTACCCGCTCTAAATCGGTAACAAGGGGAGTTAGGCCCAATGGACCAGGTTCTGGCTGGGCCGTATATAAATATATAACAGGGAAGTATGCCAGGACCTGTATTGTTTTGGCGTCTTTGAACTAGCGCTAGACCAAACTATTTTATGTCTGCTTGTCTTGAGTTTATCCATTCATGGAAGGACGTCAATTCAGTCTGGCTACCATGCCAAAGGCCCCAGACGTCATCAATGTACCGTAACCATTGTGTTATAAACTGTATTGCCTGCGGAAACACCCTAGAAGGCACTGAATTTGTCCATGGCAGCACAAGATGGAAACATACTGAGTTTACAAACTGCAAGACAAAAAATGCAGTTTATGCTATAATTTGCCCATGTAAAAAAATCTATATAGGGAAAACCAACCAATAGGTCAACACAAGAATCACCCAACATCGGTCTAGAATAAGGAAAAAAGTTATGACCGAATCAATGGTTGAACACTTTGTAGAAAAATGCCACAATGAGACTCAATTTAAATGGACAGTATTGGCTAGTTTTAAACATTCAAAAATTCCAAAGGATATTGAGAACCTGCTACTACGCAAAGAAGCGTATTTAATTCTAAAATTCAATAGCGCGAATGTTGGTTTAAACAGCATGACAGAATTGGCAAAAATATAAAAAAACCACAATGCCCATAATACACTGCGTGGTTGCACCAAAACCTACTAGTCCAAAATGAATGTAAATACCACCCAGAACCACAACACCCATGATTCAGAAGTCAGAAGCCATTAATGGGATGCTTCCAATGGGAAATGCCGCCACTTCACTCGAAAGAATCAGATGAGAGAGCACAGAATAACTGCAAGGTAATTTGCCTTAACCTGAGCCCCGGTTTTCAGACAAACATAATTAAAATTGCAAGTTAGTCTGATCAGGAACTTACATTTTGCATTTCAGAAAGACGCGCTTCATAACTAAAGAGCACATCACGAAAATGAGAGCTCGTGTATGAAACAATCAAAGGTATGCATGTACTTTAAACAATAAGATAACACGGCCAGTAACCGATTTCACAACACGACAAACGCTTTGTTTTACTAAGCGTTATGCTTGATTTCAGCTTATTAAAAAGCCCTTATGAGTTTAAGGAGCACGAAAGATCCATCGCACTAAGTAGCAAACACGGATTCCAGCTCATTAAAAAGCCCCCGTGAGCCCAAGTAGCAGAAGGATCCACCGTGCTAAGTATTTACCACGGCTTTCAGGTATGCTAAAACTTTTTAATTACATCCATAAGTGAAAGCTTTCAGCTTTCATTTTGATTAATGGCCTGTCATCCCCTACACAGAGCCGGCACACGAAATGACTAAAAGGCAGTGAAGTTCTCAGTTAAACAATCCCGACTGGAAGAAAAGGTAGGCTTTTCAAAACAGCATGGTGCAGCCCTGTATTGATCTCTCTACATAGGCCAAAGGGAGTAGGAAATAATTCTAAAATATGGTTCCTTCTCCCTTACAGATAAAGAAAACTGAACGGACAAAAAACACACTATTGTCCAGGTACAACAATTAGAGTGCAGACTTAAAGAGAAAGTGAACTTTAAAAAGGGAGCTATAGCTGTTTGGTCTTTTAAAACGTTTTTCCTTTATTCATCCTAATTTCAGAAACCCACAGTGCTGCCAAAAATCAAGAGCCCTGATGAGAGTCCGCATATTTAATATCAGAGACTCGAAACGCGTTGGCTTCACTATGATTTGTGATATAAACATGGAGGGATTATGAATTCATTTTTTGTCTATATATAGAGGAACAGTCCCATGTATTTGACACCAATGCTTCCCCTGTGTTTTCCCATTCTTCCTTAATTGAAACGTTGATGCATATAACATCTGTAGAATGTTCATGAAATAATGTCAATATATGAAATAGGATTTTGACTTAGAGGCTAAAGACAACAGAAGACTTCTAAGATATTAAGATGTTTTGTTTATGATTTTTTTTTCTCTAAGCTTTTTCACATTAATGTTTATTCACATTGTGGATTCAAAACACAATGTTGTTGTTTAATGTGTTGTTAATCATATGAATACAAGTATTTTCTGTATATAGACTTTATAGTCTCTTTCTGTTTTGAATACATAACAAAGATTTTTAAAAAACGTTTAAAAAAAAAAAGGTATAAATAAAGTACCAGATCAAATGAATGAAAATAAATTGATCTAGCGCTAATTCAAAGATGCCAAAACAATACAGGTCCTGGCATACTTCCCTGTTATATATTTATATACGGCCCAGACAGAACCTGGTCTATTGGGCCTAACTCCCCTTGTTACCTACTTGCAAAAGACAAGCATCCTATTCTGCCATGATTTGCCTAATGAAAAAATCCTACCCAGGTTCATTAAATTATTGTCTAAAGCGCATTGTGCTTTTGTGTTATGTCTAAGGATCACAATATAACATCATCACTCTTTGAGTTTGCTCTAATACACCAAATTGATTGCAGAAATTTTGAAACAGGAAAAACAATGCTGCCTCTGTTTTCTGTCCTGGATACTCACAATGCATGATGTTGATATCTGGTTACCGGTAAAAGACAGAATCGAATGATCGACTGAGGACGTTGTTACGTACAGGCTCTATAGAAGAATAACAAGTGCTCTTCAGTCTCTTCAACCCGCGACTGGATTCAAGCAAGCCTGGCTGAAGACGGCTGAAATGCCAGAAACTGGTCCTAGGAAGCCTTTTTCCGTTCCAGGGAAGGCATGGCTTGGCAGTTCGGGCTGGACTGTTCCCATGAGGCACAGGGTCAAACTTATTTGCATATGGCCATGTCTGAACAGGGGTGGCAGAGTGGGCTAAAGAACGGTGATGGATCAAACCCAGATCTGTCGACTGGGTGTGAGTGTGAGTGTTTCAGAGTGGTTCTGATGCTCCGTCCATCACCACCCCCTTTTGTACCGCTTTGTTCGCCATAAGTTGGCAGGGTATGCTCAGACGTTGAGTCCATGCTCACTTTGCCACTGGATTCAAGCAAGCCTGGCTGAAGACGGCTAAAATGCCAGAAACCGGTCCTAGAAAGCTTGTTTCCGGTCCAGGGAAGGCATGGCTTGGCAGTTCGGGCTGGACTGTTCCCATGAGGCACAGGGTCAGACTGATTTGCATATGTCCATGTCTGAACTGGGGTGGCAGAGTGGGCTAAAGAACGGTGATGGATCAAACCCAGATCTGTTGACTGGGTGTGAGTGTTTGATTGGTTCTGATGCTCCGTCCATCACCACCCCCTTTTGTACCGTCTTCTACCCGACAGCCCATAGGGCATAACTTAGTTGGGTTGTTATCTTTGGCCCATGAGCTAGTAAAAGTAGCAAGTGGGAAGACCGCTAGTCTAAATTATATAAACAGCGCTCTGGTGACCAGGGGATTAATAATATACATATATTGCTCGAATTGGAATTTGTACTTGACCTCTAAAAAATTATCAGAAAGGCTACCCCTTAGAATGGCAATGAGCCAGGTGCCTAATACAATATTCCAGTATCTTGATTTCACAGTTTTGCATTTGCCTACTGGAATTGGGGAAGGAGGAAGCAAATACTCACTAAACCCTAACTTACCCAGCCAGGTTTTTATATACCAAACCAGGGTATCGTATGAGACAAAGAATTACCTAGAATATCACAAAGGCATTCTCTGTAAGCCACCATCTCCCTTGTTGTCCATATGGGAATCCAGTATAGATTTGGCTTTAAGTTAGCTATATTACTAATCGATTTTAAATTTAGATCAAGTCTTAGTGGGAGCAACATTGCGCTTGTTGGGAGTATCAGCAATGATTTAATGAAGGTATTCTCACCTTTTTCAAGTAAATCTAACTTGCACCTACCCCCCGGTTACACTCTGTAGAGGGCTGCACCAAGGGCCTGTGCCTTGTAGATTTCCAGCTCCGGCAATATAGGGTAGGTTGAGGTTCGGTTGGCAAACCTGGTAATTGTAGAAGCTAGGTGTTTCAGGATTAAAGAGCTTTTCTCAATTTGGGGTTTCCAATTGTGGAAATCCATAAGTCTCACCCCTAGATAGTCAAATTCGGGAACACTTTCCAAAACTTTTCCTTCCAGTACTACTCTTCCCTTTACTTTTTTCCAGAAGTTAAACATCATATATTTAGTTTTGGCTCCATTTATTTTCTGACCATGCCCCTTACAAAAAAGATATGGGGCCAGATGTATGAACCCTTTTTTGCAACTGCAAACAGGAGATCCTCCCGTTTGTGACCGCAAAAAAGGTATTGGCATGTACAAATGCTTTTTTACGAGTCACTGACTCACAAAATAGCATTTGCGACTCCCGCTATTAGGAAGGGGCGTCCCTTCCTTGTTTCTTAGTGCATAATGCACCCTCATGCCCAAAATGGATGTGGGGATGCATTTTGCACTAAGACTATAGAGCTCAATGCAACAACTATGGCGAGTGAAACGACATTGGAAGGAATTTTCTGTGACGTGTGCAGTGGAAACTTCACTTGATCTCTCTATAGCCTCTTTCTTTAGGGTTTTCATCCAGATGTAAGACTTGGGTGAGGCCTGTGGATATGGCCAGTAGCCGCTGGCGCGTTGACAGAGTGGCGGGGCAGGGGTAGGTGGGGAATGGGGACTGGGGAGGAGGAGACAAATAAAAAAAATAAAACACTTACCTGCTCGGCGCATCACGCTTCTCGGTCCTCCAGACACAGGCTCCCAGAGTTCACTGCAGCCAATCCTAACGTTGCTTTTATGCTGCTGAAAGCAGCGACAGGATTGGCCTGAGCGCCAATTATTTGTGCTCCCACACAGACTGGGAGCCTGTGCCTGCTCTCTCCAACCGAGCAATGCAGCTGGGTTTGGAGAGAGCTTCACTGTGCATGTGGGTTAGGATGGTGTGCATGTGGGTTAGGATGCTGTGCATGTGGGTTAGGATGGCCTGTTTTCATGTTTTAAAGACCAACCTCTCTATAGTGTCAGAGTCAAAGGGTTGCTGCAAATATGACATGGCAGATCTCCCTCAAGGGTGTTAAGCAATCACTTTCACATGTTGCCTCTATTGAATTTAGATGCCGTCTTCGGTATCCAACGAAGTATTCTGTATTTCTACTCTCTGAAGTAGAAATGGGCCTCAAGGCTTTTTGAATGATCTTTAGGACGCTCTCCTGTTTCACAGTGGATTTCTGCATCTTTTTCTCCCTCAGTGCAGCCAAATACTGCATCCCCAGACTCTAAAACTCCCAACAGGGACCAGCATGTGTACACAACTTATGAATGTAGATGGGAGTCCTAGCGTGTTTATGTTTTGAAATAGTGCACTTTAGGACCAACAGTGAAAACATAATCAAGTTTCAAGAAATTACTATAGGGTAGTAAATTGCTAGATCCATAATGTAGTCTTCCTTTGCTAAAGAATTGCCTCCATTGCGCTGCACGGATTGTGAAGTGTCCATTCATTGAAATTGATAGCATTTATGCAAGTGCTGCTCCATTATGTTGGTCTTAGGTAAACAAAACATTGATGGGTGGACTGCTTGAATTAATCTCAACCACTGGTAATTACTCAGGGTCGCATCCCTTTCCACCATTATTTTTCTCACCAAGGCACCACAGATTAGACCCCGCTATATGAAAACCAGCTGTGGTCCTGCTCCAATAGGAACAGTTCAGCCCACACTGCCAAGCCAGGCCCTCTCTTAACCAGAACACAAGCGACAAAGACCGGTTTCGCCCTGGTTGGGGCTCGTCAATCTGGTTCAGGTGGCACAGTGAGCACTGGACCCAAGTCTGGGCATAGCCGTTCCACTTAGGGTGTCACATTAAAGTATATCATACTGGCATCATTGGCTAAAACTAGTGATGCAGCAGTTGATCCCGTTCTACGAATTTTTCTTTTTCAGTAGTGTGCAGGAAGTGATGTTCCGAGTGGCTCCATGTTGCATCAATGGATGTAGCTAGCTGGCATATCCCCAGCCATTCTGTCTGACACCTTGCTGCTTGTTAGCAGTCTGCTTCTCCCTTGCCCACTCCATGTGCCCTGTTCAGCAACCCTCTCTATTTCCCATTGTGGCCAATTGCACTATAGTGCCACTCCGTGATCATCTTACCCTCCTTCTGTCTGTGTCTGATTCTTCAACGTGCGCCCACACACATCTGGGTTTGTGTCCTATTCCAGCTCCTGCCATCCAGATTCAATTTCTTGTACTCTTCAGCAGTCGTATGGTGCTGAGGAGCAGAATGGTCCATGGCAAGGAATGATGACGCATGTGGAATGTAATTCTGCACACATGTAGTAGTTGTTAGAGACACGCAGTGTCCATATACCTGGATTCAGGGGACCTGTTGGTTTAACCTCGATGATTTGCTCATTATAAATAAATACGGCTGCCTGCACATTGCGGTGGTAGTTTCAGATAGTTACTCGACTTAGAGCATCTTGATCTCATTTGTCCATGTGACCCGCCGACATCACAAATGATGATGAGGAATGGGGGGGGTCTGCCCATGCACCAAGTGTGCCCCAAAAGTGACCATTTGGTACCTGTTAAGTGGTGCGGCAAACACTGGTAACATCCAGTAGCCCTCGGATCCTCTGTGGTCACATGTCCAACATGACTGTGGGTGGCCGCGTAGTTAGGAGGGCTTGCAAACTCGAGGCCATGCTCCATAGATTGTATGAAGGAATCATGTATGTGTTTTGCATGCATGCCTTTTTAACACCGGCATTTGAATGAGGCGTTCCTTTTGCAGGAGAGAAGCAGAAATGCAACCTCCACCGCAGTATGGTGCCAGGTCCAATAGGGGGCGCAGTGATATTGGGCTGTTGAAGAAGGGGAAATTCCTCAAGGGGATTCTCTTGGCAGGCCAACTCCAGTGAGGGAGGGAGGAAATATGTGCAACTGCTTAGGAGGGAAGCAAAATAAAAGGCTAAGCAGAGATGAATATGTATCTGCAAAGCACCAAGCCCAGCACATGATTACTCTGAACCCCGCACAACTACAAGGACAACTAGGCGCTAGACTCCCCGAAGGCCCCTGCACTACCCAGCCAGTTTATGTGGATACCACCAGCAGAGGAATTAAAATAAGCAGATGGTGAGTGGAAGGGAGTCCCGAACAGGGCCTGAATTGTGACGAAAAGCAACCTGTCCCATGCTGTATATGCAGCAACACAGGACCAGAGCCGTGTGACCAATGTCCCCGCACCCCATGGCACCAGTTCCTGCCATTGAACAGTTCATGATCTCAGGACCACCCTCAGCACAAGAGCAAAAACAGAAACTGAAGCTTGGAAGAGTTAAAATTTATTTTGCAGTCACGATTGTTGAAGACAACAGAAAATGGCCACTACTCCTACACTTGGCAGTAGCATTTACAAGTTATCCTGCAACCTACCTGAATCTTGTCCCCCATTCACTTTCGACATCATATTGACAGCCCTCAACAATCATATTGCACCCATCGCTAACCCAGACTGCAAGCGATTCCTTCAGTAGCAAGCCCAGCAAGGCCAGACAAATCCTTACATACCTTCCACTCCCGACTGAAGGATCTGTGCACCCTACAGGACTAGACAGTGGAATTCAGGGCACAGTTCATACAAGGCTGCACATAGGCAAGAGTTAGAGAACAAATATTGCAAAAGCCAGGTCGAAGGGGTAGCACCTGATCCTGCCAAGGCACAGGACATAAAGTCAGCTCCAGTCCCATCATCTATGACTGCTGGCAGAAGCTTTCTGGGCATGGTCAGCTACTGCCGGCACTTTTGCAAAAATCTTACTGCCCCTCTGTGAGAGCTCACACATTTCTCAGCCTGCTGGGTATGGGAGAAAGAGCACAAGACCTCGTTCCAAACACAAAGAATGCACTGTAGCCTGAGACGACTATGGTGTACTTTGAAACATTTGACAAATCCCCAGCACACGTCAAACAATGAGTTTCGGATAGAAATTAGTGCATAGCATTACGCATAAAATATTTTCAAACATATGGAAAAAAAAATTCTTGTTTTTTTATTCTTGTATGTCTTCAGACTGAAAGACTTCTTCGTACAAACGCAGCCGGCACGTGTTTCGTCGCCAAAGGGACAATATCCCGTGACTTTTTCAAGGCTGTAATATACAAAACAAACCAATGTATCTCCTTACAGAAACAGGAGAGCAAATCTTAAACTGGTTTGAGATAAAACGTAATAGCGTATGAGAGGCCAGCATGCACAAGATGCGGGATATTGTCCCTTTGGCGACGAAACACGTGTCGGCTGCGTTTGTCCGAAGAAGTCTTTCAGTCTGAAGACATACAAGAATAAAAAAACAAGGAAAAAAAAAATCCATATGTTTGAAAATATTTTATGCGAAATGCTATGCACTCATTTCTATCCGAAACTCATTGTTTGACGTGTGCTGGGGATTTGTCAAATGTTTGAATTTATTTGTTGACACTAGGTCACAAAGATTTTGAGGAGATTGGTGGTTCTCTCCACCCTACAAGCACCGTCACATAGATATCGCCATCTCATGAAAATAGATTAGTGGTATTCTCCTTAATGGCGCCATAACACCTACGACAAAATACCACTGCAGCTAGCTTATTTATGGTGTACTTTGATCCTGCAAAGGTGTTGGAGCTGTCAGTGAACGCCCCACAAGAGTCGGAGAGGTAATCTTTCCTGTTAAAATGTAGCATGGTGGTAATATTATGCATTATGACTGGGAGGCCTTACCATGTAATATTGACACGATATCCAAAAGTGGATCTCTGATTTACACTAGTAATCCTTCTCTTAGTCCTGGTATAGTGGCAAAGAGCAGACAGGCTTACTTAGATAAATATATGTAAAGCATTTTACAGTACCAACAGTGACGATAAGTAATTGACACAACTCGAAAGAAATCCGACACCAATTTATAAAAATAGAGGTTATTGTTGTAGAATTTTTAGACACCACAATAAAGTATGTACAGGTCGTGTAAAACATTATCATTGCGGTCAAGGGGAAAATCTCAGGTGACACTCGGCCACTTGCGGAGTGAGTTCCACCTAACCCCCTTGGAGTTAAGGTTTTACGGGTCCACAGACCAAGCTGCGACAGTCAGAACAATTTTACCTTGCCCAGGGAGTCTGGGTGCAGAGGTGACCTGGCTGTCCTTGGTGCTCAACGGGAGCCATGGGAGCTGTCAATACCGGCACTTAATAAAAGAATGCTTGCAGGTCGAGTCCTCGTGAGCCTCTTGGGAGCGAAGCTTGGAGGGGCCCCTGGACCAGGAATTACCAGGCAGAACAGCTCTACCTAGTTCGGGCGTCTCCGGTGCAGAGGTGTCCATGGCTCTCCGTGGTGCTGAACGGGTACTGACTTTGCCAGGCATGGCAATGAAGCCTTCATTGGGATGCAAAGACTCAACAACTGCGCCACAGAAGTGGAGTAGGGATGATGCAGAAGTTTCCCTCCGCATGGGGAGCCGAGAGAAACAGTAAGTAGTCAGCTTAACCACCAATAAACCTTGGTCCCTGCAAAGGTCTTGGCTGGGTCAATTTTCTTCCAGTGGTCCTGGCGAGCGCTGTAGGGGGCTGCAACTTGGTGAGGTTCAGGACTACACTTCCCAGAAGGCACCTAGCCAGCTACTTTCAGGCTGGTCCACAACGGAGCCCGGTTGTCAGTCCTTTGGAACGTGGAAGGTCAGTTTGCGCCTGCCGACAGCAGGGACTAGTGCCTCTAGCCATAGGGAGTCCTGATAAAGTCTTTGGCTTGCAGAGGGGTTACCCTTTCTTTTGGAACCGGTGTCTGGTCCTGGAAAAGTTGTAGTCCGGAGGGGGAAGGGAGGCTGCCACAGGTGCAGTACTTCACGCCTCTTCTTCGTGGAGTCCTGGTGACGGGGGTACCCCTTAAATCCTGGATTTAAGGGGAGTTTAGGGGTGTGAGGGTTAGTGCCAATAGGCTACTAAGCCTGCAGCTAATCTGTCCCTCAGGTGACAACATCTGGTGAATGTATGTCACCAAACTACCCACAACCTACTATTCTTGGAACTTTTCAAGATGGCATGATCCATCCTCGGCTGCACAGACCAGCTGGCCCACCCTAGAGGTGTGGCTAGCTTTTGGGGGTCGTATGCCTCCTGCATACATTATTTCCCACCCCCTCGCAAACACAAGTGCCTGGGGGAAGTGGGGGTGCCTTTGTGTTCACTGGGAGACAAGTGACTTACTTATCATAGACGGTGAAGCCTTAGAGGCTCACCGCCCCGATGGGTCTTTCACTAGCCATCCTGGGAGGGAGGAGGTGTAACCTCCTTCCACCCCAGGCCTTTTGCCTCATGTCCTCTGGAAGTGATAGTGCTCACCAGCAGGAGGTCAGACTTTTGTCTTGGTGACAAACAGCATGAAAACCGCACCAAGGCACAAGGGAACTCGGTATCTTGGTGGGCACCCTCTAAGGGTGCCACTGAAGTGCATGCCAGCTCACCCTCGACGCGAGAATCATGTCAGGGGTGAAAAAGCACGGTGTTTGAGACCAAACACAACCACATTCGGTGGTACCATTGTGGAGCTGGCTATCCCGACTTTGTCCGGTAGTCAGTACAGGTTAACCTATGGACTGCCGTTCACTTCCAGTAAAGTGGAATGGCATGGTTACTGTAGGAGCATATATGTCTGTACATATATGCCATCACCATTAAGATAATATATCCTGCCTTCTGGGCTTTGGGAGGCCTACTTTAGGGGTGACATATATGTTAAGACAGTGAGCTAACTCTGTCACTCATGGTGTGCACAGAGTCGAACTCGAGCAGAAAAGTTGTTCGTGCAGGCTGCGGTAGGGTCCCTGCAGACTTTACTTTTACTAGGGTCACTCGGTGACAAAAATTGTGCTGCTGCCCTAGTGACCCATTTAACACCCTTGCCATGGGTACCACTAGTACCATATACTAGGGACTTACAAGGGGGGTGGAAGCATCTTGTCAATTGGGTGTATCAATTCACATTACCTTTTGAGGGAAGGAGCATTGGGGCCTGTTTCGCAGGTCCCAGGGCACTTTCAGTTCTAACACCACAGCATCAGCTGCTGCAGACGTGTTATCAAAAATCTGACTGCTCTTGCTGCCCCTCTGTGTGTGTGTGCAGCCCTGTCAAGTTTCTTATGTCCATTCGTGATGTGCTGCTCCAGCCAGGATTTTTCTTTGAATTCTAGGACTTGTAGTCTTGGCTACTGCATTATAAAACAGGACTGTGTTATGTAATGTTGCTATCTGTGTTCTTTTGTGTGTTGTTTTGTGTGTCATGAAACCCTGCATTGCAGCGGCCCCATGGACCATGCTTTTCATACGTTGCAGGTTACAGCTATTCGGTGAACAATGCACTCACTATGGAACAACCAGAACGATTGGCATTGTCAGTTCTTGGTGTTTCTTTGCTTTAGATGTGTCTTTTGTCTGCTCTGATTTGAAACAGTTTCTATTACATCCTCCATTCGCCTTGTCAGAAGGTGACAATTCGTTTACGGAAATAAGAGAGACCAGCTCGCAAACGCGAAAGTTGTTTCGGTGCACAATTTTATATACCCACTGCCGCAGGCACGCTCCCCCCACAGCGCCCCGCGAGCCCACGCCCAGGTGAGCATTTGTACTTCCTGCCGCGGACACGTGGGCTGAGTCTGACCTCCGATCACGGAGCTCAGATTGCAGAACTCTGCAGTGCTTTCAACCGGGTGTAGGAGCGCGCGGAGCACAAGTCACGACTCCTGCCACCGACCACGACTGCTGAAGGGTCGAAACATGGCGACGGAGCTACCGACGGACGAGCTGGTGTTCTTTGTGAACGGCAAAAAGGTAGGGAAACAGGTTTAGCAGCTGACACGCTGACCAGTACCTGTGTGTGTTCAAATATACTGCGTGTATAATGCACCCAGCAGTCCGATGCCCCTGGTCTCCGTAGGAGGCGCTGTCCGGTTGTGATAAGTAGTGTACTTAAAACATTGTTGGCATGTTTGTTTGCTCTTAAATCGTCTTGGTCCTATTCGGCCTGTTTTAATTGGAGGATGGAACCTCTCCCTTTCTGGTCCAACGCGCCTTACGTCAAGTTTGCCCCGAAGCAACAAAAAACACGACGTACTTGTGCAAAATGTTTGGTAGTACGAACAAGTTTTACCAGCAGATCATATAGTGTGTACTTTTTTCTTAGGTTCACAAGTGGTCTAATTTACATAATGATGAATGGCGCAATGATGAAGAGAGCAGAGACACTCGCACCCTTCCCTCCTAGGTAGCATCAAAGTATGCTTCGGATCCAGTTTGCTCTGATGTTTGAGCAGACGAAAAACCTTAAGTAAAACCCACTCATGTTGTTTTGAAAACAGCAGGTGGAAAATGTATTTCTGCATCTTGATTCACATAATCCGAAAACGTGGAGTCTTAGGAGCGTAAAGTGCACTTGTAACCACGAAAAGAATAGATGCCCAGTCTCCAGACTGCTCATGTGTGACATTTCCATGGCCTCGGTGTGCGCATGAGTGACATTCCATTGCCAAATGTGTGACATGTCAAGTGACTCATTAAGGCAAGCAAACAGTACTCTGAAGTCCTTTAATACAAACAGCGTAAATTACCCCCTTTTGAGCAATATGATGCTCTGGAAAAGCCCTGTTTAGTAGCCAAAATGCGCAATGTGAAATCCTGTCTTCTCAGCTTCCCCAAACTGTGTGATCCGAAGCAAATATTTTATTTCACTGTTCCCCTTTTTCTTCGTGATCACATATTCGAGCGCCTTCAAATATGTGAGTTCATGGTGTCTGCTGTACAACACATTATTTAGTTTTATTTAATGGAATATATTTTTGCTCCATCTGTAATAAAAATCTAGTCCACTAATGGAGTGTACATAAGAAGTCTCCGCTCCAGTGTTAGCCTTTTGTGACTCCTGGAGGGTGAGTTTGACAAAGGATCCTGTAAAGTGGGGGCCACTCGGCCCTCACGCCCACATGGCGGTGCGGTGCCCCCCCTCCCCTGGCCTCTCGGTGTTGGGGGTGTGTCGCGGGGCGATGACGCGCGCGGCGCGCCCCCAACACCGATAGGTCGATGCCTCCCCCGTGACCCGGAAGCAGCTTTTCAGCTTCCGGGGCAGGGGGGCGGGACGGCCGGTGGGCGTGCCCCTGGGCCGACATGCAACTCCCAATATAAGGCGCGGGGAGCGAGCTGGGCGCCCTCTTGTCCCTGGCTCGCTCCCCCGCGTCTCCCATGTGCCCCACGCTCGGGGCGTGCTAATTTTCCCCACCCACCAGCCCTAATACAAGCTACTGAAGAATGCTAGTTAGGGGTGCTAGTTAAGTTTGACATAGGCCTTTTTCCCGTTGAAAGGTAGGATTGGTTATGGTTAGGTAGGAATGTTGTCTGTACTTAGGCCTTTTTCCCGTTATACAGCTGTGATTATGTTATTAAAGGGGCAATGTTGTGGGTACCTAGGCCTTTTTCCCGTTATATAGCTGTGATTTTGTTGTCATTAAAAAGGTAATATTGTGTGTACTTACGCCTTTTTTCCCATTAGCACAGCATGCTTGGTATTTGTATGGTTTGGTTGTAGTTTAGTGTAGTTGTCCTTTAGCGAGTTCATTTTCCCTAGGTTCATCGTCGTATTTATTAGGATTGGTCTGGCGGTAAGGTACTGATCAGTGAGCAGCAATTTAAGGTCCTAAGGGGGGCGTCACCATCCACGGAGGGTGCGGCCCAGGGGGAGGGGCCACTGGTCCCTTCTAGAACTTCAGGGGCAGGAATATCCGCTAGCTGCTAAAAATGCGGGGGAGGGAGTCACGCTTTCCTTAGGCTGGTAGCCACCCCGCACATACACCATGACGTCAGCATATGACGCAGAGTGTAAGGGCCCTCCTTGTTGGTTAAATGGAGTTCACGATGCCGACGGGGTAGGCGGTCCCCTGTCGCGCATGCGCACCTGTGGGTAAGGGCGTGGTTAGTAGGACTTGACACCGGTTAGCGACCTTGCAGTCCGGCCAGTAATGTTAGAATGCAAAATTCAGGCAGGATGTTAGATTCGGATAGGAAACACGCTGTATTAGACGTTTGTTAAGGGTAGCCTTTGAAATTTGTCTACAATACTGTAAATCTAATGTCATGAATGTTGCTTATTCTTACATAACTGATGTAATGTTGATATTCATCCTTTTATTGTTTTATATAATAAATACGGCCGGGGGGTCCCTGACCCCCCGCCTTCCAAAGATAATTTGCTTATGTCATTCCTTCAGGGTGGTGTGGAAGGCTGGGAGGGGAGGGTAGCCAGTCACGGACCATGTAGAATTGTAGCAGCCAGCCAAGGAGCAGAGCACAGGTTCCTCATGTGCACAAAGTCAAAGGAGTCTGAAATATTTATGCCTTCCTACAGCCAGCGTTGGGTAGCAGTAAAGTGAGGAGGAGATGCTGTTGCAAAATTCCAGCCAGCACCAAATGTGTCATGACAAGGTGTCCTTATATCCATGACAGCCTCCCCTTTTCTCCATCTGGGAGGCTCTGACATGTACCCATCAGCTGCCACTGGGAATCACACCACCGCACTAAGACAACCTGAAGCAATGGCGAGGGGCAGAGAAGAGCTGTAAATGTGTGACAGTGCATTTCAATGCGGCAATCAGCATTGAAATGTGTTACTATCACTTGTAATGCGTGGCACTTGGCAGGACTGGTAAAATCCACCATTTTATGCTTAGGACCAGCAGGTGGGAAGTGCATCGGACACCAACGCGATTGCATAGGTACTCGTAGCCTAGAGACACTCGGAAAGATCCTCTCAGTGAAGGTCGGAGTAACTGTTTCCAGAATTGTTTTTTCTTTTTTACAGGACTGGAGCGGAAACATTTCTCTGTTAGTGCAAACCTCGACAGCCATTTCCATGCAGCGCCTGACTCACAAGGCGTTTGTGTTCCTTTCCCCAGTGCAGGGAGTCATACACCAAGACTTCTTGCAACGGGCAATAGGAAGCACAAATGTACACACTTACGACTATTGTGTTTCTAAGCTGCCACTCAGTGCACCCATGAGTGGCAACAGAGGGCACCCCTTGCCGGACAGTTAAGCTAATGGGGCCAGATAAAGTTAAACTTCACCAGGGATAAAGTCAGTCTGAGTGGATGTGTGGTTATGAGGAGAGAAGTTTCTGACTTCACACAATTTTGTGCATGAAGTTTTTATTCACCCGGCTCCAAAAATCCCCCCAAAAAACAAGCTTTGGCAAAGGCAGAGGATCTTGCCTTTGCAAATCATTGTGTTTGCCAATGCCTTTTGGTGATGCTGTACAACAAAGGCAAGATGCTGCGCAGCATTGCCAAAAGAAACAAAAATAGCAAAACAAGGCAATGATACAGGCGCAGAAGTCACATCATTTCGTAGGTGCATGCATGTGTCATTATGCAAAAAAGGTATGACAAAGAAGTAGACTGAGAGCACTTTTTTTTAAAGGTTGTGGGACTGGCAGCAATTTTCAGCCTGGCCCCACCCCCAAAAAGAGATATCAAAAAAAGAGTAGGTGCTGCCTGGTCTCACCCCCAAAAAGAGATATAAAAAAAAGAGTAGGTGGTGGGAAGCAACGGAAGAGTTGGTGCGAGAAATGAAAAGTAGCACACGAGGAGAGCAGCAAAGGGGGAGAAACACAAAGCAACATGGAGCATGGGGGAGGGAGGGATGTTGACGGGAAAGAAGAAAAAGAAAGCTTGAAATGGGAAACAACCTTTACAACGCAACTATTACATCGTACTACACTTACAACGCAGGCATTACAACGGAACATCCTTTACAACGCATGACACTACAACGCATACCATTACAACGCATACCATTACAACGCATGACACTACATCGCATGTCATTACAACGCATACCATTACAATGCATACCATTGGAGTTAGAATAGTAATTTTTAACCCCTACACTATCCAACACTTACCCTACTGTTGCACCCCCTGGAGTTAGAATAGTAATTTTTACCCCATACTATCCAATACTTACCTTAAATGCAATGTAACAGTATGCGTTGTAATGGTATGCGTTGTAAAGGTAGTATACGATGTAATGGAATTCGTTGTAAAGGTAGTTTTTTAAAATGCGATGTAATGGAATGCGTTGTAGTGGATGTTGCGATGTAAAAATTGCGTTGTAAGTGCATGCGTTGTAAAAGTATGCGTTGTAACGTCATACATCCGCTTGAAATATGAGCCCTTTTCTCTAACGACAAATTAAAGAGCTTCTGGTGGACCAGGAGCAGTGTTGATCCTCTCAGGACTTTGTTGCTCCTCTCTGGATCTGGTCATTCAAAACAATTCAATATCAAGTAACATTTCAAAATTAAATGTAAAGCACATTATGCTCACAATAAAGACTGACAAGCAGCACAGTGAAAACCGTGAAGGTTTATTAGGAGTTAAAGGCATTACAGAAAGCAGTCATTTGTACTGCAAAAGCGTGGAACTCGGAAAAATGCAATAATGAAATAGCAGAACAAAGTATAATTCAGTTCAAGTAAATAAGTCATAATCCCACAACCCGCAGGATGTGGCCTGTGTTATAGGAAAGTATACAAAGGAATCATACATTTGTTGTGAATGTGCAGAGTTCTCATAATCCCATCCAATCCTATTAAAGAAAGAGGGATATTGTTTAAAATCACATTTGTCAACACCAATCACTATTCCACAGATTCATATAATGCAGTTCTCATCCTGGACACCCCAAAAGTGAGTACAAATATCGAAGCAGAGCTAGAGAAAGAGGCATCACGTTACACATGAGAGAATGACAGTGTTTCAAAACATTGTTTACAGCCTAGCTATTGTGTGCGGAGTGCCTGGTGTGGAAAGGACAGAGAGATGACTGCATGTAGGAAAAGAGGACTGCAAACAGCAACAATCATTTTAAAACCAGCCCCTACATTTTCAGTGTTAAAATATGGCTTCTGGACAGAATATCTTAATTTCACTGTATGTTAATCACATTCTGTTAATGCAGAATCAAAAAAAAAAAAACTCTACATCCAGGGAGACAGCTACATGGAACACGGGAGCTGGGATTTAGGGTGGGGAAGAAGCAAATGTGGAAGAGTGGTGGTAGACCCATTTATTCTCATGGGGTGCTTAAGCAAACAGTAGTTCCCTAATAGTGAGCAGTTGAAGGATAGAAACCAGCCAGTCAAAGAGATAATATAGAGGCTGTGCTCCAGGTGAGGGGCAACACAAGATGGGCAACCTGGGAGAAGGACAGCCACCAAATAGAAACCAAGCAAACAAGATTGACAGTAAGTCCAACCAATGGTAAGCAGTGGCCAAACTGTAAGCGCACAATAGGTCCTTTCCAAGCTTGCACTGTCTTGTAGGGTTGACCTAAAAATATTTGGCTGAGGTGTGCTGCCTCCTACAATTGGGTGAGTTAGTTATATAAATATACTAGTTTTAACAAGCTCCCAACATTTTGAGAGATGTTATTTAAGAACAAGTGAACAGCCACGCACGAGGGTGCAACTCTGCAATCTTTATACTTTTTACGAGAAATGTAAATTCGGATTATTAAATTAGTTTTAGTTATTCCTTCAGAAATTATTACGTCCGCAACTCATCCAATGTATTTTTTCCTTCAAGCGTGACCTTACTATCAAGAAAAGAATCAGTTGTATGTGCTATGTTTATTCAACTGACTTGAGAAAAGGTACAGCGCTTGCGCACCTCGCTGTTGCACTGCGAAAAGAGGACACGTTCTCCTCAAGAAGTACGCCATATTTATCCAGGTACACCAAATTAATCCACAGTATGTCAATCAATTATTCAAGAAACAAGTGATCAGTGTGTTCAATGTTTGTAAAATCACTCCGGAGACAGCTTTTTTTAGTTGATTCAGAATTCTTTATTCCGCATTTTCAAATGCCCTGTGCTGCCAATCCAGGCTATTACATAGGCACGTGCTGTCAACCATACCTCGAGCCGACACATTAAAAAGCCCAATGCATTTCGAATTATGTTAATTCTTCGTCAGGGGTTGCTGTAACAAATCAGAGAAAACTACATCAACAACAATTCGGAAAGAGAATTCGCTCAATGTCTGTAAACCATAATAGCAACCTTACTCTATGTCCAAATTTACCCGTGACATCCCTCAGAAATACACTCTAAAACAGAAGTGAAAATAAAAGTGAAAATAAACCAAACACTACAGGCCCTTCTATTGGCTTCCACTAAAAAGAAACTGTGCTCATTTACCTTGTGAAAACTCAACCGGCGTGTTCGTGCTTTCCTTCGTATTTGGAAAATCTTCATCTCTTCTCCCTCCCACCCAGGTGGTTCTTAAAACATGCTCTCACACGTTTGCCCAATCAATCGCTTAATTAACACAAACCTTGTGACCTGCTGAGTCCTGTGATCACTCGTAAAAAATGACTAATGCCTACAAATCCCACAATGCTCTAACCCCGTCATCAAAAACAATACCCCCATCTGGAATTAAGAATTCGTGCTGAAAAATAATGATGTCATAAAAAACTGTGCATATGAAAAAAACAATCAAATGTAAAATGAAATAAATGTTCAAATATCATGGTCTTGATGAAAAAAAACTTTCTCTTGAATAAGAACATAAATGTATTGAACGTCTCTCATGTCTTTAACCACCTCTCCGAACAAATGGTATGTAGTCCACTCATAATTTTCTTTGCAAAGTTCCGCTCAAGGTCTTCCGATATTTATGCTGTCTCCTAAGCGATACTTTTGAAAGGTTTGTCTTTTAACTTTATTCTGTAATCTGTAAACCACCGGGGTGCAAACTCGCGTTGGGACGATAAGAGTTGCTAAGCAAATGTAGAAATGGCGAGTGTACCTTTTCTCAAGTCATTGACATTCTGTGGAGGGACGTACCACAGAGCTGTTTTTGCGCGCATAAATTCGCAATTTAAGCAAAATCCAACGACAAATAAAGGGAAGGAGTGCACGCGCCATTTCTACATATGTTTATTCAACTGACATTTGCACCCTTACATCTTAATGTTGCTAATTTTAGTATTTTTAGGTCTAGCTTGACAACTGTCAAATAATGTATAGTTACCAATTCTTTCCAACATACAGATTCGGGAGAAACTGGATGCAGTATAGGGAGGAAAAGGACATTGGAAGAAAACAGAATCAAGGGAAAACATCAAGCAGACCCTGACATCGGGCAGTAATACAATTTACAATTATAGGACAGTGGGTGGAGAGAGGGTACATGAGGGTCTAATGCAAGGGCAGCCTCGCACAATGAGTTACACATGATGTGCTATATTTCAGGATCCACTGATAAAACATTGATTAAAGAGCTAACTCTTTAAGTATCAGGCTGGGAGGGAGCAGCAGGGGTTATAGTTGGTCATGGCGTGTTCTCATCACCACACCAGGGTTGTTTATAGTCCCTTCCCTTGGAAGGAGAAATGTAATTTGGGTTAACAAGTCCAGTTACATTTGGTAGGTCAATTGGGGCAATGTAGAAGTGAGGGGAGGGGGGGGGGAACTAGCTCATATAGGGGAACTTTGTCAATCTCACAATTAAGAAGGGATGAAAAGATGAAGTTTCTTATCATGTACATTGTACAAATGGTGAGAGCACTCACTTGGAATGTAAGTAGACTGAACTCCCCGGTAAATAGGCATAAGTTATGGAGTGCAGAAGTAGCAGAATACGTTGAGCTAATTGGCTCCCCAGAAACCCACCTCCCAGAGACGTTTTAATGCAGGGGCAAAGTGGGCTCTGGCCCAGGGCCCCAGCCTTTCAAGGGGCCCCCTGACAGAGTCAGCTCCGTTCTCCAGAGTTTTGCCCTAATGACCTTGAATATTTCTTAAACAGATTATTTTAAATACTGTGTTCCTTTAATTTATTTTTTATGTACCTGATGTGTGAGTCTAGTACAGCCATTTTGCAGAGAAATGTTGTGTTTGTTTCATGAAATATACATAAAAAAAGTTTATTATAAATCAGAACAAGGCCTAACATATAAGAAATGGGAGGGCGTCACAGAGATTATTTGCAGTAATATTGGTGAGCTGCTGCTGTGTTACAATATTGAAAACACACATAACTATCCCTGAATATTAGATGTAAACACATTTAGGGCCTTATTTATGAGAAGTGATGCATCGCTGTGTGAAAACAGGGATGCGTCACTTCTTAGTGCGCCCTCCTTGCGACATGATGGATGCGTCATATTTACTGTATGATGCATCATGTCGCAAGGAGTTACAGATACGTCAGTATTTCTGACATATCTGTAGGCGCAAAAGTGATGCATTCATTGCTGGGGTGTGTCTGAAAATAGACGCAAGTGCAGCAATGTGTCCTTTCATATGTGGCAAGCCCCATGTGACAGGGCCTGCATCAGTCTTACGCCTGCTGTGAGGCAGGTGTAAGATATTGACACAATGGTGACCTAGAAGTGTTGCACTGAGTTCTCAAGGATTTCAATGTGCCATTTCTATAAGGCTTTTTGCGGGGGAAAACCCACCCTGCATACATTGTACCTGGTGCAGGTATAATGTGGTACACGCAGATCTTTTGGCCACCAAGAGCTCCAGTCAGGCGTTTCTGGATTATTTTATGTTATGTTAGTGGGTTTATAAAGCGTGACAGCTGCCCCAGCAAAGAGGCATCCCGGCAGTGACAGCAATGAGGTAACCAAGATTAGGGAGGGCCCAAGGAGGCCTACGAAGTGGGAAAGAGAAAGGTTTTGATGGCTTTCCTAAATTCGAGGTAATTATGGAGCCCCCACATGTGGGCTGGCAGCTTGTTCCAAAGGATGGCCACTCTGTTCCGAAAAAAGAACGACCTCCGGCACAAACCCTCCTAACCCGGGGGACCACCACCAGGTGTTGTCCCATGGCGCGGAGCTGGCAGGAGGGAACATAAGGTAGAAGCAAGTCGGTCAAAATATTAGGAGAGGCAAATTTCAGAACTTTTATGGCTATAGAGAGAGCCTTGAACCCAATCCGCCTAGCCACAGGCAGCCAGTGGAGACGGCAAATAGCGTTTGTCACTGATCAGGCTTTGTGCAGACCGAGGAGAGATTTTGCGGCCGCATTCTGAACTCTCTGTAGCCTATGTATTTCTGTCTTGTTTGCTCCCAGATACAGTGAGCTAGCGTAATCAAGTCTTGACATAATCAAGGCCCGGATTATAATTTGCCTGTTGTGGCATCAAAGAAGCCCAGAATGGGTTTGAGTCCTCGCAAGAACCTAAAGCAGGTTCCCGCCACCTTTTTCGTTTGAGTCTGGAAGTTGAGGGAAGCATCCATCCAAACCCCTATGTTCTTCACTGCCTGCTTGGGGGAGGGGGCAGTGCCTAGGCTCTTGGGCCACCAGAGCTCATTCCATAGACCATGGTCTTTTCCTATCAACAACACCTCTGACTTGTTGGCATTAAGTTGGAGACCATTGGCGGTCATCCACTCGGCGACTACCCTAAGATAGCCTTGAAATTTAAAAGCATCCTGCTTAGAGTCGCTCGAGAGAGCCACCATCAACTATGTGTCGTCTGCATAAGAGACCATGGTCAGCCCTCTGCTCTTGGCTACTGCGGCCAGAGGTTGTACATATAGATTGAAAAGCAGAGGGCTCAGGGAAGAGCCCTGTGGCACCCCTTGCTTGATGAGATAGATGCCAGAGGTATTCAGGGGAGCTATCATGTGAAACATCCTATCAGCAAGGAATGAGGCCAGCCACTTCAGGGCTGAACCAACCATTCCAACCTTCTCAGGCGTCGCAACAGAATGGCGTGGGACACTGAATCAAACGCGGCACTGAGATCCAGAAGGATCAGTGCCGACTTCTGCCCAGCATCCAAAGCTGTCCAAAGATGTTCTGTCACCGCCAAGAGCGCCGACTCTGTGCTGTGGCCAGGGCGAAAGCCATTTTGGGAAGGGTCAAGCCTGTTGTTGGAATTCAGGTGGTCCGTGAGGAGGGAGTTAATATGATATTACCAAAGAAAACAACTTCAGTTTTGTCAGGATTGCACTTCAGCTGATTGATCTTAAGCCAGTTAAAAACCTTTGTGAGGCAAGACCTAATCATTGATATCAAAGTCAGTTCCTTTTTCACATGTAAAAATCAGCATAGGAAACAATTTTGGCGCCCTCTTCCTCTACCAGAAATGCAAGGGGGATAGATATATATTAAAAAGGATAGGACTGAAGATGGAGCCCTGAGGGACACCTACATTCATGGCCGGAACCGGGGCTGGGAAAGGGGGGAGCCAGATGTCCTGAGATCGGTTTGCCAAAAAGGATGACATCCATGTTAAGGCGGTCCTCCCCAGGCCGATGTTATCAAGTCTCTCCAGGAGCTTCTCATGTGGGACCGTATCGAAGGCTGCCAACAGATCGAGCAGTATCAGAACAGCCTTGCCTTCCTGGTCCAGCTTACCTTTGACAAATTCAATCACTTCCATCAGAGCGGACTCCGTACTGTAGTTTGCCATAAAACCGGATTGGGACTCAGGAAGGAGCTTCCCATCTTCAATGTGTTTTTGGAGGGCCTTGTTTACATGCTTCTCTAATACTTTGGAGAGGGCCGGAAGAAGGGAGATTGGCCTGTAGTTGGCGGGATCCGTCGGTCTGGTGTTAGCTTTTTTTATCAGTGGGATAATCTTAGCATTCTTCCATAAATTTGGCATGTTACCTGAGGAGAGGGAAGCATTAAAGAGCTAGTTTACCATGGGGTTTATGGTGGGAGCCAATAGGTTCAGGATATTCACTGGAGATAGGTCGGTAGGAGAGTCAGTCTTAATGCTTTGGAGAAGGGTCAGTGACTCTTAAAGCTGAAACTCAGGGAAAGCTAGTAAGATGGAGGATCCAAGAGGTAGAAGGTCAGTTCTTCCTCTGAGATGTTAGTGAAGGCTTGTTGAATCACGGAGATCTTTTTGTGGAAGAATTGAGCTATTTGCTTAGACCACACTTCCGTGCATGGCCCTTCCTTTGTACCGGCTTTTGGTGACGGATTTAACTATGCTAAAGATTTCCTTACTCTTATTTTGGGCATTTTCTATCTTGGTTTTAAAGAAGTTTTTCTTGTCTGCCTTCAAAAGAATTTAATGAGCTTTTAAGGTGTCTTTATACACCTTCCTGGCCTCAGGTAGATAGGATTTACGCCATTTCTGTTCCATTTTTCTACAATTTCTTTTGCTAGATCTGAGGGAATCGTTAAACCATGGAGCTGGTGGGACCAACCTATTTGAGGAGCGGGAAACTACCGGTACTGCTGCACCAATGTTGGTTCGGAGCCATGAATATATTGAGAGGGCGTCCGAGTCGGGGCAGCCAGACAGCTCTGGTGAGGAACGACCGAGGGAGTCTGCTAACATCGGGATGGATATTTTATGGAACGTCCTGTAATTAGGGACCCTCTGCCCTGCGTTAGCGCGAGGGGCTATGGCAGAGTTGAGCATGACGAATTTTAATAAGAGGTGGTCAGACCAGGTAATGGGAAGAGGTAGGCTTACTGATATGTCAAAGTTGTGAAAGATTTGGTCTAGGGTATGGCCCGCTTTCATGGGTGGGCGAAGAATGAGATGGAAACATGTTGCAGGCCTGCAGCATCTCCAATAAGGAAATTGTTTGAGGGTCATTTCATTTCATTAAACTTTATTCGGTGTGTAGAAACAACCATAAAGGTATACATAAAATATAGCACATCGCGAGTAGTTCATAACCTAGAAACTCATAAAATGTCATTAAAAAGATAGTACAATTACATCAAATCATCAAGAATTCAGCGCTCCATGGGAATAATTATGCTTTTACGTATATTAAGTGCATTTATAATAAAAAGCGCCATGTTAAAACAGACCCTAGCATCGCTGAGCTCGGACAAAATTTTTGCTGCAGCAAGATGTGATCCACCACCAAATACGAGCAAAAGTGGTTTAAGGTGTTAATTCTGAAACCAGTATAAAAATTGCAAAACAACATAAAGTGTACTGTGCTCTGTTTACTTTGTCCATCGCATGGGCACGGAAACGTGTTTGAGGGACAGGTTTTCATTATGGGAAAAGCAACCAAATGATGGACAATACCCAATCTTAGTCTAACTAGGACAAAACGATGCATGGGATTGTGTATATAGGTCAGCTAATCCTGGAAGCCCTGTACTTGGTTAAGCGTTAGATAAAACATAACTGATGGTTTCTTATTCTCACTAACTAGCCAGGTTTCCCTCCTAATATTCATATATAAGTTTCTCTGATGGACAATTTACTAAGTGATAAAACTTGAAGGGATTTAGTCTGGATTGACATATTAAACATTTTGCTATACACAGAATTAATATAGCTTAGCCAAGGGATCGGATGGCGTTGTCCAATGTAAGACTGTCTCGGATAATTGCTTTGGTACAGCTGGTTTCGTCTTTGGACCACAGAGAATGCCAAAGCAATAGGGGGCGTGATGCGACTACATCTGTGAGGTACTGTAGTTCGACTTCTCTGTGAATAATCTCAGATGAAGCCGAGGTAGGCAGACAAAGTAAGCGTTTTAGGAAACCATTTTCCTTAGTCTGCAAAACTTTACTGTTAAAATAACCCCATACACCAGCCCCATATGTTGCAATGGATAAAACCCTTGCCTTATAAATTTCAGTCATCTCCTTAACTGGTTTGGAGCCCAGCTTGGCAGAAAATCTAAAAACGCCATGTGTACTTCTGTCCATTTTACACTTAACATTAATGAGTTCACGAGTCCAGGAGCCATTACCAGAGAAGGTAATGCCCAAGTAACAAAATGAATCAACAGAAGCCACTGGTAATTTATCCAAAAGGAATGATCGACCGTGGACCCACATACCATTGTGTAAGTTTTACTTTTGTTAATGACCAGTTTCCGTGCACCAATAAAATCCCCAAAAGCATCCATTAGACATTGAAACCCCAGAGGGGTCATGGCCGGCAGGACCGCATCATCTGCGTACTGTAGTACCGGAATGGGGCGCCCATCCACTTGTGGGACATCAGCATGGGCAGTTTGCAAAGTCTGATCCACCCCATTAATAAATAAAGAAAATGAAATAGGGGCTAAAACACAACCTTGTCGAATGCCATGTTTAACTGCAAAATTATTAGTGCATTCTCCCACAGAACCGTTGCACTATAGGGGACCCCCTTTAAAGGTTATACTTTCAGGTTAGGGAGAAGAGGGGACAGAACCAAAGACCACTAAATATGCTCCCTCATAGCCTATCTATTCCTTACATCAAGGACTTGCTCTCTCTTGAGCTATCTCATGCATATAATCACAACAGTGACACTTGACATTTAAATGTTCATTACTTTTATTATTTCATTGCTTTATATATTTTATAACATTTCACTTTTCTTTTTCTTTTTATGTATATCTTTCTTTTATTCAAATAGAAAAAACTGATTATGAAAATTCATACAAAAAACAAAATCATCACAATAATTACATAAAATTTCACAGGCATGAATCCATTTAATAGAGAAACAACCCCTGGACTAACTTCAATAAATACATCCATATCACAGCCATTCGAACACATATATACTCTCACAAACTTCATACAACCAGCATCTGAACAAGGTAGAGGTTATGTGTGACGCAGAAAACCTCCACGACCAAATAGATTTTTATGTTCAGAGCACAAGGCTCAGCATAAGGTCAACACGCGTTTCGACGGTATATGAAGAGTAGTTAGACCACCTTCATCAGGACCTTTCCAGATACCCACATCAAAATCACAGCAACCAGGGAACAGGGTCAAAGGATTTATGGAAAATTGACAAATGGTAGCTATTAATATAGTCTCATTATAAGCGAAAGAATCCTCCCTTATTCTCGGCAAGATCTGCCTATATTTCCAAGGCAAGTTCCTTAGCAAATACATAGTTTCAATATGTATTAGTCCTGGGGCCCAATGCGCGAGGAAGCCAAGCTTTTTCCAAAACTTGTTGATAGGCAAGACCATAGAAGACCTTCTAAGTTTTCTTTCATCAATTTGTATTCCTCAATCGATTTTTTTCTTCCCCCACTTATATCTGTTAGAGTTTCAGAGTTGTTACACGACTCGTGCGTTCTGCTTCTCAAAGTATGGATGTCTGCACATGATGGCCCACAGTTCTCCAATTGAGACCCATAATTGCTTACCAAATTCTCATACAGTCTGACAAGGAAGCTCACAATTCGTCTAGAGCAGTGGTCTTCAAACTTTTTTGCTATGAGCCCCCCAAAGCAAGATGTTTTGGAGTCAGGGCGCCCCTGCAAAACTTTATGGTAAGGATCGGAAAACAGGAGATGCAGGGCTGAGCGCAAAGGCAGAGCTTTTTAGATCATATCATGGATACTTTTTTTTTGTGGCTCATAATCTACAACAAATGTGAAACATATAGGGAAAATCATCAAACAATAACAGAAATTGACTAAAAACTGTTCTCTCCATAATTTGGTTATTGTGAGCCCCTCGCACTCCTGGGCTCCAATGCTACTGCACTTACTGCACTAATGATAGCTGAGGCCCTAAGTAGAAGTCTACCCTTCTCTGCCTCTTTCACAGCTTACCGACCATGGCCATCACTCCAATCTTGAATCAGGTTATCCATCCCTTTTTTGGTTTTTGGAGGGAGGACCTGGCCCAAGGGCATTGGAAAACTTTACAAAAGCACCCTATACATTACACAAACACTAGTTCATATTCATTCATCATATATTTTTTTTATTTTAGGCATTGGACGATTAAGAGATTTGAGTTGCGCTGACATGAGGACCTGAACTAGGTTCCAAAGTATGCAGCTCTCGCCATTAGGCTACAACTCCTCCCTTTCAGAAAAAAAGAGCTCCAGCGTGTTGCCCCCACCTTTTTGCAGCAAAGGTGCTCTCATCTCTATATGAAAGGTCCTTTTCAAAGATTGACTAGTATGCTTTTTGCTATATTTGGGTATTAAACCGGTATTAATGAGGTGAAACCTATGCCCAGATAGATTTTACCAAATGTAAAAATGACAAAATAACAAAATAAATGTATGACAAAATGTGCTGTATAACATCACATAATTTTCCTTTTCTTGACACATAATTTAGTCAACCCTGCCACATAATTTGGTCCTCCCCTGCCGCATAATTCCGGTGAGCCTGGCTTTAATTGGCCTCATGACGCTGGACCCTATGCAACTGGTTAAGCAACACACACAAAAGCTGCTGAGGAGCTAATATATGCTCTAACTGTTGGAGTCAGAGTGCTTTTTACCACAGGCATGGAAGTTGTAGCTCTATAAATACACTTGTTACTATTTCCCCTTGTGAAAACCAGGATTCAAATCGGCGACTCTCTGGTAAAACAGAAATCTGCAGTTATTGCTTTAGCTAACTGAAGTTTATAACGTAAGACAGTATATTTTCGAAACATTTGTTTCATTTGCTTTGTTTTTTCATTTATTGTGTGTGCATGTTTTTTTTTATATGCAATTATCTGAATCTGAAAAAATTACATAGTTATTAGCATACTGTGTTTAGCCATGAGCCCAACTCACTGACTGTGCCCCGGGAAACATCAAGTTTACAGTTGCAAACTTTTGATGCAGTTTAACCTCTGCATATAAAAGAAGACAGCCTGAGAACGCGACGGCTAAACGTTGCTGCTTCCAGGCCATCTTCGTTTACAATTCCTTCCTTACAGACGCAGTTGCACCCCCCTTGGAATGCAGTCACGAACCCCCAGTGGGGCGCGCCCCACAGTCTGAAGACATGTGGTCTAGGGGCACCCATACCAAGCAAGGTAGTCCAAAGAGTGAGGTGATCTATTAGATCAAAAACGCTGCTCAAGTCAGCGAAACAAAGATATAATCTTCCACCTTTGGCACGAGTATACTTGCCTATAAGCAGGTCAAGATTCACGCATTGCTCGATAGACCCTAGGGCTTTCCGGGAAACCAAACCGCGCAGGTGAGAGAATTGAACAGTCCCAAGGCCATTCTTCTAATCTTTTCAGTAATACCTTGCTCATCACTTTAACAGACGAGTCTGACAATGAAATTGGTCTGTAATTTTTGAGGTCTGATTTATTGCCCTACTTATGAATATGAGCTATGATAGATGCACCCCAAGTAAGAGGAGGAGTTCATTCTGCAGCCATATTAAAAACTCTAGTTTAAATTGGTGCCCATAAACTAACATTTTGCTTAAAAACATCCACTGGTACCCCATCCAGGCCCGGTGCTTGCCCACCTTTGCTTTCAATCAGTGCCCAAACCACTTCCTGTAAGGTATTTATGTATTTATTTGAAAGGTTTTATATAGCGTTGGCTGGACCCGGAAGTATCAGAGCGCTTTACATGAGTATCGGACCATAGTTGCAGGTTAAATCGTTCCAAAGGTAACACAGTTATTAGAGCATAGCTACATAGTTACATGTTCAGTCGAGACAAACAATAAGGGCATATGCGTAAGGAAAAAAGCAGGCAAGGGGAGCGATTCAGGGGGGAGGGGGTAGGAGATGGGGAAGTAGACAGCGAATGAAGGAGGGAAAGAGGAGGGGGAGGGTGAGAGACACAGCATGAAAGAAGAGGGGGGAGGGTGACGGGGGCACAAACCGGTAGACGAGTAAAAGCTGTGTCCAAAATCCAGTAAGCTGTGAACCCAGGGGAAGTGGTATCCTTCCCCTAACTCAGATGCGAGAGGCTCCCTTTGCACAGTGGACTCTCTCAGAGGGGTCTCTGAGACTCCAAGGCCTACCTACTGGATCCTTCCCCAAAAAGGGGAGAGGGAGTGCTTTGGCAAGAGGCGCCATACCATGCCTCAACAGTGAGTGGCTCCCTTAGCGCTGTGGACTCTCTCAGAGGGATCACTGAGACTCCAGAGTATAAGTAGTTGGATATTTCCCAACAAGGGGAGAAGGAGTGCTTAGTTAAAGGGCACAAGGGACAGGGGGCATAGCAGGCAAGGGGAGAGATTAAGGTGGGAGGGGATAGGAGCAGAGGAAGTAGACAAAGAATGAAAGAGGGAAAGCGGTAGGGGAGGGTGATAGAGAGCATGAAAAGAGGGGGGAGGGTGTTTTACACAGTTGACTCTCTCAGAGGGGTCTCTAAGACTCCAAGGTCTACCTACTGGACCCTTCCCCAACAAGGGGAGAGGGAGTGCTTTGGTAAGGGGTGCCAAACCATGCCTCAGCTGTGCGTGGTTCCCTTGACGCTGTGGACTCTCTCAGAGGGTTCACTGATACTCCAGAGTAAGAATATTAGATCTTTCCCCAACAAGGGGAGAAGGAGTGCTTAGTCAAAGGGCAACAAGGGACAGGGGGCTAGGAGGAGGGTCGGAACTGGCAGGACAACAGAGGGGGAACAAACGGCAAAAGAAAATCGCATTAATTACAGAAAGAAAACACCTACAATACCCGGATAAATTAGCGATCCAGAAAAAGACAGGATCCACTAAAGGCAAGGGTCAGGGAGGACCAAGGGAGTGAGTCAATGAGCTGAAGAGTCCCACAAGGAAGATCCGTGTTAAGCTTGGTAGATTTCGCTAGGTCGTGGACCATTTCCAGTTTCTTGAGTATCATGTCTATTGTGCTGGTACCTTCACCTTTAATATCCAGAGGTAACAATGGATTTATCAACTGGCCCCTTTTTAGAGTGGGCACCGATCCGGCTACAGGGGGATTAAAGATACTAGTGAAGTGCGCCACCCAGGACTCGCAGGTGACATGCCAGGAAGTCAGGAAGGGAATCATCCTTTTAAAAAGACGAGTTAACAGTGTCCCAAAAATAACTTACTATCCCTTATCTCCGCCGCTTGAGTCAGTTTTGACCAGGCTATTTCCTGCAATTCTTTTTTCCTTGCTAGAAGTACCTCTCTATGTTTAAATCTAAGAGATTTAACCAGTAGGCTATCTCTAGGTCGTTTGAGGGTCTTTTCCATTGTCCATATGTATATTGAAATCTCCCAGAGTAAGGCAGTTGTTGTATTTTAAGTCCAGGGAGGTGGTGGCTGTATTAAGCGTAGTAACAAAATTTCCAATTGCACTGAGAGGTCTGTAAATCATAAAACCAGCTATGCTATAATGGGGGATAAGGTACAGCGGAAGCCTAAGGCCTCTGCACCCTCGATGTTTTCCATTGGGATGGGAGAGCAGTCTAGTTTTTTTATTGTAAATTATGTGATGCAAACTGGATCACTAACGCAGCTGAGGAAACGGAAACTGCGTGGGCGGAAGTGAGGAGCCCGATAGTAGCCCTAGCCCTCTGAACAATCTGCGTATAAGCCGTGGCTGACCAGGACTGGAGGAAAAGCGAGTTGCGAATCGGAGCTGCTAAGGAGGTGTAGGCAAGCAGAATTAAGTAAAGTGCAAGTGTGCGTAGGTAGGAGAAATTGTTAAAAAGCACAGAGTAATTCAGCCACACATATACAATTTAAAAAGTATTAAAAACCTAGTAGCAGGGCAGGATAGACTAAATCCTACCACTGTCATCTGTGTGCGTCCATTTGCAGCGGGAATATATAGGCTAATGCCTATGATACAAACTGGATCGCTAACGCAGCTGAGCAAGTGAAAACTGCGTGGGAAAATGGAACTCAAATTGGATCATAAATTCAAAGCTGTTCTGAAAAGGGGCCCCCAAAATATGTTTGGCCCAGGGCCCCCAAAATCCTTAAGATGTCCCTGCCACCTCCTCAAAAATGATGTGAAACTAAGGACACGCAAGCTTTATCCGGTCCAGCATTTCGCGATGGGATTTGAAAAGAGGAGGGGGTATGAAGCACTTCAATGCCTTGTCAGCAGTAGTAAGCACTAACTATATACAATACAATGATAGCATTACACAATGATCGTATGCGACTCGGAGGAGGGTAGATTTGTTATTTTGTATAGGAGGCATGGTGGGGAGGGCCTTAGTGGAATAAGCTCATATACCCAGATCATGGACCAGGAAGCATTTGTTGCTTCACTGATGGATTGGACTGTCCAGGGAGAAGCAATCTGGCTGAGGAACTTTACCATAGTCCCAGATTTTGTAAGTGATCGACATCTAGAATATAGGCATCTACAGGGGCGATGTCGAGGAAGCTAAAAGGGGCATTCCAAGAGTACTCTCAATTTGACATCTGGATAGAGGTTCACCCACATGTCAAGGAATATACATATCTTTCACATGTGATCCACTCATATTTGAGGACTTACTTGGTTTGGAGGACACAGGCATTATTACATGATACCAAGAGTGTGGATATATGGGTAATCGCACTATCAAACTATGCTTTGGGAAATTAATTTGTGGATATTGCCTTTCACGAAAGATATATAGATATTTGATAGCTCCCTTCTAAAAGACGTTGTCTTAAAGGGACGGGCCCAAGGAGTATTTTGAACTCAAAAACATGGAAGAGGTGGCCTCAAGAACCTTAGTGGAAGATAAGGGGAGGTGCATAACTGCAAGGGCTAAACAAGATGCAAATAGAAATGTATGGAAGCGAAGTTAGAATTAGAACTCAAAACATACGAGGAAGAATATATAGAGGAAGGTTCTCTCTATACCTGAGAGAAGTAACCTCCTGAAAGGAAAACTGAAGTTGCTTAACACCAATAAGTCAGAAAAGGCCCAGATCTGCTTCAATCAAATATTTTATGAGAAAGCTTATACAACACATAGGCGTCTTGCTAGGAGGCTCAGGATGGCCACTACTGAAATATGAATACCTAGTTTATTTGACTTGAAGATAATGGAGGAGCAGACTGCTCCAGGGAGAACATGAATTCTATTATAATTTCAACAAGGGTGGCCTAACAGATATTATCTAGCAGAGTTAATGACATGGGTCAATTTACCTAAACTGAAGAAGGTAACTAGAGACAAACCCATTGCTGCAGAGAAAGTAGCTCAAGTCACAAAAAACATAAGTCCTAATAAGGCCCTAGTCAGAGATGGTCTGACAAATTATTACCGTAAATCCTTTATTGCAGATCTAATTCCAAGATTTATCAAGGTATATTAATAGCTCTTAGATCACCAGAAATCCTCTCCCTGAAACCCTGACATTTCTAGAAAAACAGTGAAGTATCAGGATTTAAGGTGAATCTAGAAAAATTTGAACTTTTGAGTGTAGGTCTAGACTGGACTGGGAAAGGAGAGCACAAGTAGATGGGATATTTCACTTCAAATAGGCTAAGGAAAGAATTTAATATCCAGGCACTGTTATTATCCCCACACTGAGAAATCGATATAGCGAAAATTACCCCAAAGATATTGCTTACATTAGGAGAGACTTGCAGGGCTAGTGGAACCTTTTCACATCTTGACTGAGATGGGTGGCGATGCCAAAGCTGAACATGCAACACCCCTTGTTGTACCTCTGTCAGGCACTCCCAGTTATGCTTCTTGTGAAGGACCTTGAATCCTCACAGTCTGCATCTGACACATTCATTTGGGTGGGTAGGAAGAAAACATTTGCAAAATGTGTCCTATCAGCAGGCAGTGGAACAGAAGGGGTAGGCCTCACTACTGTAGTTCAATACCCCCCAAGGACAAGGTTATGCATAGTATTGTAGTAGTCATTACGTGAAACTGAGACACATTTGACATGCATGGAAGCTGCATTATTCGTCTGTACCCCATGCGGTTTGATTTGGCTAACTAAAAGATCTAAACCCTGGATAGGGTATATATTTTAGAGATGCTATGGCAAACATTGGTAACCTGGGGCACAGTGTCTACTGGTCAGCACTTTACATCGTTTCCATCTTCTTATGTTGTGTTATTCCTCAACCCATATTTTACCCCTGGTTTTCATGATGAACGATTCCATAGGTGGAGGGAGGTCGACTGCAGGATGCTATAGAATTTCTTCTGTAGGGGTATGATCAAACCACCTGAAGCTTGCAAAAAACAATTTTTGGATGACATTATTACAAGATGACATTATTTTCAATTGTGGCACGGGGCACTTTCTCAGGACAATAAACTGGCCCACTCCAGAGATCTTACACAATTTGAAACTCTTCCGCACTTATGCAGACACAAAGGGCTTGATTTCTAGCATATACATTATACTCTCTCACATGGTGGTAGAGTTTGTCCATACATGAAGAGTAGGAATCAGCTTTTTGGAGAGGACATCCTTTTACACAGCTAGAGGAGGATGCGTGAGGACATACTGAATCTGTTCTGTAGTGTTCAAAAGAGCGCAACAATTTGTAAACTGATGCTTCATTGGTAGTGAACCCCGAACAAAGCGAGACACAATGAAGCGGGGTGAAATGTTGGCAAGGATGTGGCATGAATGTGGCGAGCTGCGTATTTGATGTTCATGCTCTATAATCCAAACTTCTTTGAAAGAAGTTCAGAGTCCTATGAGGGCATCCTGGGCTACCATGTTCCATTGGATCCAACATTGCTAATTTTAGGACTAAAATCACTCTTCACATAAGGGATGTCTAAGAATGACTTGATGCTCCTTGTGAACATAACCTTGGCGACTATACAGCGGATTGGCATCAGAAGTAAGAGCACCACCTCTCCAAAGATATGAGTGTGGGCGGAAAGATTGTGGTCTGTATTAGTGGTGGAACGGCTAGATGCTCTGGGCGGAGGAAATATGTTGGAGAAATGTAAAAACTGATCCTGAATTATCCTAATGAGGAGTCACGAATCCTGGCATGTCTGAGGTCATTGCATTCCCTGTGCCTCTTGGAAGTTTAGGAAAACGAAGAGTGAGATCAGGGTCAGTGACTCTGCCCCAATGCCTTAAAACTATCTTGTTCTAAATGCCCACAATAATTATTGAACAAAGTAAGCAACACTGAGGATCTTTATGAGTGCATGTGGGGGAAGAGGAGTGTGGGGGAAGGGGGAGTTAGCCACATCCTGTCAGTAACCTCAAACGGTCAAGTGATTGATTTATGCTTTGGCTTAGTGACTTTTTAATAGGTATATATGAAAAAGCAATAACATATCTTTGAGGGAAAACACAGAGAGTGGGCTTTGGTACTACTCTGAGGATTATTCCCCTCCTAACTCATGCTATTGGCAGGTTGGTGTATCATTCAGCTTTCAGGTGAATGCCTCCATTGTGATTCACGAGGGGCTATTTTACATCTGAAAAGTACACTCAATCGTCATGTTGTTTGTCAAACATGGTACTGTTTGTCACAATTATTACTTATCCCCTATATGCCTTCAATCCTGAAAGCAATCAATTGTGCAACTTGCAAAGCCAACGGCGCAGGCTTTAATGTGATAAACAGCATGTGTTCATGTAACACATGTAAATATCACTAGTGTTTATGTAGTTGCCCCATTGAAGCCCGACCTGTCGGCTATGCAAATGCATGTTTAACTGTTGTTCTCATTAAATGAAGGGTAGGAATCACTAGGACAATGTTATGGCACACCCTGGTTAAATGTTAGTGCTGCCTATCAAAAACAAAATTAAAAAAATCAGTTCTCCGTCGTTTACATTATCATAACCTTCCCCCTCCAGGCGTTCGAAATCACAGTAGGTCTGACCTGGATAAGCCAACTAAGGGTAATGTCTTTCAAATGAACAGCTGCCTTTTGTTGGTTTATACATGCTCTGGAATCAGGCTTGTGCACACATAGCTGATAACTATAGGAGGGCTTCGTTCAACATGCTCAGTTCACGCTTGTGACTGTCAACCCTTTTAAGAATTGAACAATTTTTTAACATAAAAAGTAACTGGTTCCTACATTAACAGAAATATTAATATTCACATCTTGACATTTGTAGCGAAGTATGAAACTTGCATAATTTGCTGTAGCGTAATTACGTGAAAATACCTCTTGCACTCAAAAATTACTCTCACGGTCCATTCGGGTAAAAATAACTGGATAATGTAAGTGGATTTCCAGTTGCTTACATTCAAAACACTGCAGCTTGTGTTCGGATTTGTTCTGAAAACACTGCCATTCACGGTCAGATTTGAAGTTTCACACTCAGAAATTGCTCAAGTGAGATGTACTGCTCGGGTAAAAAAATCTACCTGATTTGCTGGTCTCATTAAGAAAAAATATCCGAACAGTACATCTTGTGTTAAAATTTCTCCCTGAAATTACGCGATGTAGCGTAATGGTTAATCTCAGTAATTTTGTGTTTATTTTGTAACATGAGATTACCAAAATTATGCCAATTATGTCAGCGTCATAAAAATTTCACCCAGGCAAACTTGTATAATACTTTTCTGTTGATTTTTTTTTTTTACCTTGGATATTTTTTTTTTTATTTCATAAAGAAAAGTTGTTTGCATTTTTCTAAAGATAGTCACCACTGTTAACATTCATCTGCAATGACAACAACTTAGCATCTATTTCATTTATCTACCTATGTAGGAGTGTTGTTAAGAACCAAACATTGCAAAAATGAATTTTTAGCATAAAGGCTGTGCACTTATGGACAGGCAAAGGTGGCGTAAGGTATTTAGTTGGGAAATTATTTTTAGTGAGGGCCTCAGGGTTGTCACTTACAGAGGAATGTTGCTCTGCAAGATATATTGTGAATTGTGGGTCAGAGCAGCCTCAGCGTCCACTGGAATTATAATTCCAAGCAGAGGACGTCATTGGGTGCTTTTCCTTCCCTGTTTTAGGTAGCAGGATTTGGGTGTTCTTTCAAAATAGAACTGGTTTGTGTCTATACTTCCCATGGCGTTAGAAAATGGCTCTCTCTGAAGGGTCACCCCAAACTTTTTCCCTTTCTCCTCCAATTTTTCTGACCATCTTTTCGTTGGCTCTGAGCACTTTCCCCCTGCTAACCAGAGCTAAAGTGCATGTTCTCTCTCCTCTAAACATGGTATCATTTTCTCATACCCAATTGGAATACTTAATTGACTTATAAGTCCTTAGTAAAGTGCACTGCCTTTGCCTTGGGCCTCTAAATCAAATGCTACCAGTTGGCCTGCAGCACTGATTGTGCCACCCACACAAGTAGCCCTTTAAACATGTCTCAGGCCTGCCACTGCAGAGCCTGTGTGTGCCGTTTACACTGCCACGCCGCCTTAGCATTTAAAACACGTTGCACACCCTTAAAATCCCCTTTTTATTACTTATAAGTCATTCCTAAGGTAGGCCCTAGGTAGCCCATACAGCAGGGTGATGTGTAAGTAAAAAGGCAGGGCATGTACTTCTATGTTTTGTATGTCCTGGTACGTAACACCTAAGTTCATTTTTCATTACTGTAAGGCCTACCCCTCTCATCGGTTAACATTGGGAAGTCTTTATTATACTTATAAGTTTTAATTCCTGATTGAGAAGGAGTAGTTCTGTCATGCTAATATCATTGGAATGGCACAAAAGCAGTCCTCTTTGCTGGCAAAGTTGGATTTAACATTACTATTTTAGAAATGCCACTTTTTAGCAAGATAGCATTTCTCTGCCCCTAGCTCTGTGTGCCTACATTCTGTCTCCAATACACGTCTGGGGTGAGTGACAGTTGGACTTTGCACATTCCTTCTAGATATCCACAAACAAAGGAGGTTAGGTTTGACTGAGTGACCATCTGCATCCTGATGGGTCATCCTGGGCAGGATGGGAGGGAGGAGCTAACATACCTGGCAGTGTTCTATCGACACACAAAGGTTTGTATATCCTCCTGTAGTGAGCCTAGAGCCAGGGCTAAGAAGTGAGGACCTCCGTGAACTTCAAAGCCCCTCTTTGAATTTACCTCCACTTAAAAGGCACAACTGATTATAAGTACTTCTATGATCCCACAAAATCATACACTTCTGAACCTGTAAAGAAACTCATCTGGAAGAAGGATTGATGTGCTACTAAAAGCACTATATCAACAAAAAGAGGGGGGACCGAAGAGCACATTACGGTCCAGTGTCCATGCTCCTCAAATCAAGTACTGAAACCAAAAAGAGGACACTGTTCCAAAGGCAGGGCGCCATAGGTCACCCACAAGCCTTTCAACAAAGAAAGAAAGAAAAGAAGAAAAGGCAAGAGAACTAGGTATGAAAAAGAGACCCCCTCACACAAAGGAGACACCAATCTTGTCTCTTGTTGCCCTCACACACCCTGGAAGGATGTCATGCTTCATCATCGGGCATTTGCTCCTCGCCGGGCCCGGCACTGCAATGCCCTGCGGGTCCACCGAAGGGTCACTTTGTCGGAGATCTTTTCACAGAGAAATGCCGGATAATGCCTGTGGGTGTGTGGGGTAGGGGTCCAGTGCTGAGGGTAACAAAGTGCGTGCAGGTAAAAATTCCAGTCAGGGGTTACTAGACAAGACAGGTGGGGATGCATTCGGATTCTCAGATGCCAAAATTAGAACCCCATGGGTAAAAAATACCCTGTCAGGCTCTATATGCCTGTAATCAATCGTGGATCAACATGTTTCGCGCCCCTGTCGCCATAGAGGTCATTGGAGCTTCTTCAGGATCAGAGATAAAGTATAAGGAGTGCACGTGGTAACAGTGAAGTGAATATAAAAAGGTATACCCTCATTATGAATCAGGGCGGGCCAGCTTCCTGTAGTTCATACAGGGGGGCAAAAAGTTGAAGCTGCTCCTGATGGATACCTAGAAAAGAAACACAGGATAGAGTACATACAGTCTGTGCATCAGTACAACTTGATGCATCAATACGTGCCACAATCGTGTGCACGACCTGCCACAGTAAAAAAGACACACATACCAAAAGGGATAGAACAGACGTTCCCCCTACACCACCAGTATGGTTCCGGGAATTCAACACCTCAAAGGAGGTCAGAGGGGTCTATGCCCACCCATCGACAAGTCCACACAATCGCACGGGAATGAAAAATATGAAAAATATCGGGGTGGTCTAAGGAACCCTCAATCACCCTCCATACATGTGAGTTAACAAGTAGCGGGACTTACGAACAAGAATACACATTCAAATCACATGGTGTGCTTACCCAGTTCTGCCGGGGGAAGGGCTACTCAGGCAAGGGACGCCGGAGTCCCGCACCACCTCTGACTATGTGGGAGCAATGACAGAGGAGAGAGATTATAAACTCCCTGGACTATACAAGTCGAGCAACAGTTGCTCGTCGTGTCCGTTCGATTAAACGGATGCTCCGGCATTACTTACAGAGAAGTCTGGAGCGGGCTGCAGTGTACCTGCCTTGTCCGTGCGTCTGCCCGAGGAAAGTAGTAAAGCCCGGGGCGTGGTAAAATAGCCTATGTGAGGATATCAGGGTGGCACCCATTTCCGGGGACATGAGACTTCCTACTTGGATGCTGCGCTTGCGCAATGGTGGTCTGAAAGCGCATGTGTAGTCCCAGGAAGAGGGGGACTGCTCCCTCGCGCATGCGTCAGCATGCCAAAATTGGGAAAAGTGGTTGGATATCAGCCATAATAGACATATGAGAGAGTTCCAGAGAATTGCCCAGAGTACAGGTGGTGAGGTTATGTGTGTGAAAATAGAAAAATAAAAAGAAGAAGAAAATAGATAAAAGTCCCTCGGCTGAGCCGCCGTGCCAAAACTATATCAACAAAAAGAGGGGGGACCGAAGAGCACATTACGGTCCAGTGTCCATGCTCCTCAAATCAAGTACTGAAACCAAAAAGAGGACACTGTTCCAAAGGCAGGGCGCCATAGGTCACCCACAAGCCTTTCAACAAAGAAAGAAAGAAAAGAAGAAAAGGCAAGAGAACTAGGTATGAAAAAGAGACCCCCTCACACAAAGGAGACACCAATCTTGTCTCTTGTTGCCCTCACACACCCTGGAAGGATGTCATGCTTCATCATCGGGCATTTGCTCCTCGCCGGGCCCGGCACTGCAATGCCCTGCGGGTCCCCCGAAGGGTCACTTTGTCGGAGATCTTTTCACAGAGAAATGCCGGATGATGCCTGTGGGTGTGTGGGGTAGGGGTCCAGTGCTGAGGGTAACAAAGTGCGTGCAGGTAAAAATTCCAGTCAGGGGTTACTAGACAAGACAGGTGGGGATGCATTCGGATTCTCAGATGCCAAAATTAGAACCCCATGGGTAAAAAATACCCTGTCAGGCTCTATATGCCTGTAATCAATCGTGGATCAACATGTTTCGCGCCCCTGTCGCCATAGAGGTCATTGGCGCTTCTTCAGGATCAGAGATAAAGTATAAGGAGTGCACGTGGTAACAGTGAAGTGAATATAAAAAGGTATACCCTCATTATGAATCAGGGCGGGCCAGCTTCCTGTAGTTCATACAGGGTGGCAAAAAGTTGAAGCTGCTCCTGATGGCTACCTAGAAAAGAAACACAGGATAGAGTACATACAGTCTGTGCATCAGTACAACTTGATGCATCAATACGTGCCACAATCGTGTGCACGACCTGCCACAGTAAAAAAGACACACATACCAAAAGGGATAGAACAGACGTTCCCCCTACACCACCAGTAGGGTTCCGGGAATTCAACACCTCAAAGGAGGTCAGAGGGGTCTATGCCCACCCATCGACAAGTCCACACAATCGCACGGGAATGAAAAATATGAAAAATATCGGGGTGGTCTAAGGAACCCTCAATCACCCTCCATACATGTGAGTTAACAAGTAGCGGGACTTACGAACAAGAATACACATTCAAATCACATGGTGTGCTTACCCAGTTCTGCCGGGGGAAGGGCTACTCAGGCAAGGGACGCCGGAGTCCCGCACCACCTCTGACTATGTGGGAGCAATGACAGAGGAGAGAGATTATAAACTCCCTGGACTATACAAGTCGAGCAACAGTTGCTCGTCGTGTCCGTTCGATTAAACGGATGCTCCGGCATTACTTACAGAGAAGTCTGGAGCGGGCTGCAGTGTACCTGCCTTGTCCGTGCGTCTGCCCGAGGAAAGTAGTAAAGCCCGGGGCGTGGTAAAATAGCCTATGTGAGGATATCAGGGTGGCACCCATTTCTGGGGACATGAGACTTCCTACTTGGATGCTGCGCTTGCGCAATGGTGGTCTGAAAGCGCATGTGTAGTCCCAGGAAGAGGGGGACTGCTCCCTCGCGCATGCGTCAGCATGCCAAAATTGGGAAAAGTGGTTGGATATCAGCCATAATAGACATATGAGAGAGTTCCAGAGAATTGCCCAGAGTACAGGTGGTGAGGTTATGTGTGTGAAAATAGAAAAATAAAAAGAAGAAGAAAATAGATAAAAGTCCCTCGGCTGAGCCGCCGTGCCAAAACTATATCAACAAAAAGAGGGGGGACCGAAGAGCACATTACGGTCCAGTGTCCATGCTCCTCAAATCAAGTACTGAAACCAAAAAGAGGACACTGTTCCAAAGGCAGGGCGCCATAGGTCACCCACAAGCCTTTCAACAAAGAAAGAAAGAAAAGAAGAAAAGGCAAGAGAACTAGGTATGAAAAAGAGACCCCCTCACACAAAGGAGACACCAATCTTGTCTCTGCCATTCTGCTCCACTGCTGCTCTGGAAGAACTGCTTTTCTGCTGTCCTGCCCTGCTGTCTGCTACTCTCTGCCCCTTCTGAGGAAGAACTGGACTCTTGCTTGAACCCAGAGTGATCTCCAAAGACATGCTGTCGTTGCTCCTGTTTTGAGACTCCGTCATATTAAAGTCTGACCTCTTGCTCCTTTTCCTAGTCCATTGAAAGTGGACCCAGTCGCTTGCATCAGTGGAATCAATGCATCCTCTGCTGCATGAAGCAGAATTAATGCATCACCGCTGTTGCGGGAACAGAACTGGTGCATCACACTCAGAACCAGAGCATCGCTTCCAAAACCTCCGCATCGCAACTGCCGCATTGCCACCGCTGCCGTGAGAGATGATCAACACCTTCCCTCGACCACATGGAGAAAAGCAGCGCATTGGATGAAGAACCAATGCATTTTGGCTCTGGCACTTCATCTTCAGAAACAGTTTATCGCCATCATTGCTTTGAGAAAATCGACGCATCAGATCAAGTGTGGTATCGACACCAAAGCATCGCTTGGCTGCACCCGGCATCTCGCTGTTGCAACCAGGGCCAAGGTACTTTGTTCAGTGGGCCTTGCATCGCTCCTCTATCTGGCCCGTGCTCTATCGTGGTTGGCCTGAACTCTTGACTTTACCCTGGTCCAGTGCGACCAGACAACCCCCATAGGCGCTTATTGCTTCTAAACGCTGTTGACACTTTTATTCTTTAAAAATTCATATCTTGACTTCTACTTATTGGATGTTTGTCGTTTTGGTCTTGTTTTATTTTTAAAATCCTAACCTAGTTTTCTAAACTGGTTTGGAGTCTTTTTGTGGTGTAACTGTGTTACTGTTTCACAAATACACATCGCCTCTTAAGTTAAGCCTGCTTGCTCTGGGCCAAGCAACCTGAGGGTGTGCACAGGTTAATTTATGGTGTGTATCTAATTTACCCCGACTAGGATTGTGGTTCCTTGTTTGGGCAGGCCGCATACTTCTGTCAACCATAAACCCAATTTTTAACACATGGGTTACTAATTTACTCTTATAGAAACATTATCTTGGGTTCCCACATAGGAGAGGGAATTCACTGTCTCGCTTTCAGTCACATTTCGTGGTGGGATGGGGTGTACTTGTGATTGTCATTTATGCTGGTGGATCTCAAGATGCATTCCATGTTTATTTAATTTTTCATTGATTTTACCCAAAGTATGGGCCTGGAAGGGGCACTTACGTGGCTGGTCACTATTTACGCACAGTGCTCCACCTACAGCCTTCAGGGTCGGGAGAGATGGGTTGGGCCAGGGGCCAGGTGCTGGCAGTTTGTCAAAATTCAACTCTCAAGCGGATGGCAGGCAGAAACAAGCATGGGGCATCTTTGCCACAATTGTTTGGCCCACGGTTACCACTGGACTGGCTTTCCCCATATTGGTGTGCAACAATTTAAATATAGTGGAAAAATGTGACATGGTAGGTGGTAATCAGGTAGTCCAAATTGTTGCAGAACTTGACTCTACTAATGCAACATCATGGCTCAGAAAAATAATAATTTTGACAATGTTTAAAATGAAAATTGTTTTTAAACGAAAATTCTTTTGTAATAAAATGTGACCTTGAGAAGTCAAAACCATAGCTGGTGGCTGTGCTCTGAGACAGTTTGTTTTTGGGTTGACACCTTTGTTGCTTGCTGTGTCCTGGTCCCACCAACAATGCAGCAACATAAAAGCCGTGTGACGTCCTGAAAGAAAGCCCTCAGGCTAGTGTAATATTTCTCCCCATCACAGTTCCTCATATGTGAGTGGCTCCTACCCCGCCTTCCTCTTTAATTCTTCCTTGAATATTATTGTGTCTTATCACAATAATGTGTTTGGTTATTGTTTGTCTGTGTTGCACAATCTACTAACAGATTTAGAACACACCATTGACCTTTGCCTCTCTGCTGCTCATTGCTACCAGATGAGTGCAAGGCTCACTGTGTGGAGAGGAAAAGGTGATATTTCAGACGATTGCCGGTGGCATAGGTCACTCTGCAACAATGCAGTGTAATTGGGGACTACTTCCCCTAAGGTTGTGGAAGAATGGTGTCCCTCTGATACTGTTCTTCACATTGCATCAATCGACGTTCTAAACCCACAAGTATATTTAAACATATAGGGGCCTTAGGGGTTCTCCACTCGCCGGTTCGCTCTCCCTTTCATTGCTGCTAATTTGCTTATTTGCACAACTTACAGCCCTCATACTCGCATTTTAAACATTTTAACCCCTTGAGTGCCCTGCCCTTTCCACGCCCTGTGCCGGGCGTTTCATTAGCGGGTGGGGCTCATGACGAGATAGTCTCGTCATGGGCACAGCGCAACCGCGGCCCATGACGAGACCATCTCGTCATGGGCACTCAAGGGGTTAAACAAATGTTTTGTTAATGTTTCATTGTGTTCCCTACCGCCTGCATTAAAGTTGCTTGCTGGGGTTGATGGGTCAAGACCACTTCCTATCTGCCCGTGGTGCCGCTGAGAGACGCCATTTTGGTAGCTGGCGCTCTAGTTCTTTGGCACACGGGAATATTTAAGCACACACTGCACAGAGCGGAGCGCCTTAGGGGTTCTCCACTCGCCGGTTCGCTCTCCCTTTCATTGCTGCTAATTTGCTCATTTGCACAACTTACAGCCCGAAGTTAGAAAATTTGAAACAGATGTTTTGTTAATATTTCATTGTGTTCCATACCGCCTGCATTAAAGTTGCTTGCTGGGGTTGTTGGGTCAAGACCACTTCCTGGCTGCTCGTGGTGCCGCTGAGAGACGTCATTTTGGTAGTTGGCGCTCTAGTTCTTTGGCACACGGGGATATTTAAATGCATGCTGCACGGACGTGCAGCGGACGCGCGCAGCGGGTGCACCGCTGGCACGCCAAAGGCGCGCCGAAGGCAAGCCCGTCTGTGCCAGTCAGCGTCCCAGAGGCGGCCAGCGCCAGCCATGCTGCCCGCATTTCCCCAGGGGCTGAGCTTAGAAGGAGCTACTCTGGAGCCGTACTACGGGCTCTGGATCTCACCACGGGCTGTCATGCTTGCAGTTGGGATGGGGCTGAGGGACCGAAAGATGCTTATTCTGTATGCGGTTTTAAACTGGCGCGTGGGCTTGCTTCTCTGGTTATCAATGGTCTCCCTCTTGGCCAGTCGGTCAAGGACCTTCCTATTCTGGTAGCCATGTTTAATGCTCTCTCGCTTAGGAAACATCATGCTGACGTGTTTGACCTCCTGGAGGACAACTCACTTGATCTGTTGTTCTTGACTGAGACCTGGCTTGACTCTACTTCAGATTCGATTGTATCTTTTGCCATGCCAATGGGCTATAAGATGTCTAGAGCCGACCGCCCGGAGGGGAGAGGGGGCGGTGTGTGGCTATTATTTATAAGAACAAGTGGGATCTTCGCTTGGGGGACATTACTGCTTGGGGAGGCTGCGAGGCGCTTGATTTTAGCGTCCGCTTCTCAGCACACTTTACCTTGGGTGGCTCCTTGATCTATAGGCCCCCTGGCCCGGTGGGTTCATTTCTTTTGACCTGTGGGGACGCTATAATCTCTAGGGTGGTAAGGTTTTCCCACTATATGGTTTTGGGTGATTTTAATTTCCATTTGGATCGAGCAGACCCCAAGGAGGCGCATGACCTGTTAGACTTACTTCATCTGGCGCAACTTGATCAGCATGGCAGCCTTCTGAGGAAATATGAATTTTGTGATCAGTTATGTCCCCTATCGTAGACCCCAACGGCTCCATGTACATGCTATACGTACATGTATGTTCCCTCCTGCTCCAGTTTTGAAGACGCAAATATATGTGCGTCCACCGTCAACATGTCCTCTTTCAGATCCACTATGAATGGGTCAGATATTCCTTTCCTAAGTATGAAAGGCCACCGACTTTATGTGGTTCACTTTCCACATTTTACAGATTCAGGCGAGTAGGCCCGAATTCTGTCATCAAGCCTTTTCCTGCCTTCTGCCTCTGAAAGCTCCAGTCTGAGCCTGCATCTGTGACCATGAACTTTGTCTTACTCCCTGCGCGGCTAACGGTGCCTGATCCAGCCCGTCGCCTGCCAAAAACTGTATTTCACCTTCAAGATTATCTCCTCCGCCCCTCATCCGATGCATTCCTGTCTAGCAGTTTAGGTAAACATTCCTCCAGCTACCGTGCAAAGGGCCAGGCCTCGCTGTCCTCATGCAAGTAATTCATAGCCCTGTTACCATGGAATATTCCTACCCCCTCGCATCTAGTGTAGACACTTAGACGCTTGTACACGCACTAACAGTCAGTATAGTCAGTATAGAATAAGATTCTATCCTAAGAGACCTCTCTTTTTGGATAACACAGTTCTTTAAACATAGGATATTAGATATGATTTGGGATTAGGTTGACATAACCCCAGACTTCTGTCTCCACATGTAGAGCTAAATGTCAAGTCCCTTTCTCCCTCTAGTTGCACGTCAATCACACGTCATGCGGCTGCGCACGCATCTCTGCCAAATATTTCTGCTGACATTGCAGGATTCTCTTATGGATCCACCCACTTGTGACATCATGAATAATGACGTTTTCTAGTTACGCCTATTCTAGTTACGCATGCATATTCTATTTTGTCTTATCAGTTGATACGCCTACTGCATCTGTTTTACTGTAATGCTTTTTCTATAAAAATGATTACCTGTCAATAATATATGCCCTTCCTGCCTGAACTTTCGTGGTGATGGAATAGAACGCCTACAATTCGAATTGTATTCCTTTGTATAGGAATAAAGCCTTTTTAAAACCTCTAATACCACGGATTCTGCCTCTCATTTTACTGAGTTATTCTTAATAGACTTTACCGCATAAAAAATAGTACCGGTAACGAAATATTTACCACATAAATTGGCGCCTGAACAGGGACACTTTCTCATCTCACGCGCCGGCGGTGCGTTGCAGGCCCGGTCTCCTGCCACAGCTGAACGGACAAAAACGCGTACCCGCAGGATTTCCTGTATCTCCCTCCGGCCAAGCGGGGACGACTGAGGCTGCGATCAAACACCCAGACGAGGCGGTGAGAAGTGCGAAGTATCCCGACCAGAGCCTAGCTGAGAGAGCAAGATCCGAGGTATACAGAGACCCGCCAGGTTCCGAAGTTCCGAGTCCAGTCCGGTCCAGTCCAGTTTCAGTTCCGTTCCGAGGCCTTCCGTTCCGAGCTACCCGGTGAGTACCATTACCGGGGAGGCATTTAACGTGCACATAGTCTGTGCCGGTCAAGACGGGTTTGGGTACACAAATCCGGTCTGCACTGTTTTAGCAGTGTATCTGTACTGTTTAGCAGTATATAAAGTATGTTTTGCATATAAATAAATATAAATAAGTATTATCTAGTGTCAGTATTATGTCAGTAACTAGTTTTCTATTAGTTATTATTGTTCGTAAAACTGTTAAGTGTTAAATGTTTTGAAATACGTTCTATATACTGTGGTGTGAATGACTGTTCATTATTGTGTCTTGTATAAAGTGTGTTCTAGTAATAAGGTTTAAAAATGCCGCTCTTCTCGAAACTAAGACAGATCAAAACTAGAAAAGGTGTACTCGAAGAAGCTGTTCCTATCCCACCTAGGGACACTCCAGGGTACTTTATGTATCATAAGCATGGCCTAGATGCCGTATTATTTCTTGATTTATGGGTGGACTACACCAAAGAATTACCAGAGAGTCAGAGATGGCCCGCAGCGGGGACCTGGGATGCAGATTGCATCATGAGAGTAGAAGAAGAATTATGGAAAAAGAAAGCCAGACAGTCGCAGAAAGATGCCATTGAATTATGGCGTAAAGAATCATATAGACGTACGGAAAAAGCACTCAGACAGGAAGAGAAAGGTAGAGAGAATTCAAATAAAACCCGAGAAAATCTATTACTTGAGGAAGGTACCCGAGTACAATCAGAACAAGTAGACAGACAAAGAAACGCCCTTATGAATGGTATGTATCCACTTCTGGCCGAAGGGTTACCTAAGGCTACTCCGGAAATACCAAAAGACTTGCCACCTCCATTGTTTCCGATAAAAGCACATCCCAAGGGGCATCCTAGAACCGCAGAAGATGTTTTCCTTTCCTCTTATTTAGATGACGCAGCTCCCGAGTATGCTAATACCGCACCACATAGACCGCTTGCCGATGATGCTCATCGCCAAGATTCTCCGTCTGTACCTCCACAACAACAAGCTTCGACACACATTCCGACAAGCACATCTGTTTCTACCGCTTTTCCCGCAACGACGGTTGCTGTCTCACCTTCAACAAATCCTTTCACGTCCAGCACCCCAGACGGTGCTACAGGAGGTACGACAGACATTTTTTCTACGCCACCCAGAGGAAATAAATTTTCCCTTAGAGAATTAGCACACCAACGTACGCCCAAATTAGCAACCCCCGACATGCTCAAGGAACTTCTAGTAGATTGTAGATATGATCCTGTACCCGGTAAACGGGACGAAATGCTGCTGTCATCATTACGTATTCGACGAGCTGCAATATATTTAACGAAGCTACCAGGAATGGCTACACATTTAGAAAATATATATCACTTTGTCCAGTCAGGACGAGGTCCTGAAAGTATTAGCAGAGCCATGGAGTACCAGAAAGCGGAGGTACAGGGACAACTGTTACGTTTCCTCATAAACTGTGTAATCAGAAATCAAGACCGGCCTGGGGTAAATCCGGAAGAAATGCAAAAACTTGTCACTTGGGGCCAGAATATATCAGAAGGGAGACATGATAAACAGTTATGTATAGTAGCTATGTACCGAAAGATCCGCAAAGAAGTAGAACGAATGCACGAAGAAAGATTAGAGGTAGACGCCACTGACCTAAACAGAGAGGAGGGGGAGCAAGAATCAGACCAAGTAGATACAATAGCTTATGTAGGTAGAGGAAGATCCCATAATAATACCAGAGGTTTTAACGACCCAATACGTCCAATACGTCCAGAATGTAATAGACATCTTCCAAACCCTATGCTAAATACAAAATCCCCTGAACACTTATTCCAAGCCGCTGATAAATTACTCCGAGATCGAAGGGGATACCACGTGCTTGATTCCATGGACGAACAAGAATTAGCCAGGTCAGCAGTACAATGGGCTGACAGTCCCGGCGAATACAATGATGATGTACTTGCACACACGTTTCTGAATTTAGACCCATATGAACAGCGTTTAGCTAGTATATACATGATTCAATACCTCCTTATATTATATAAAAACCAACACTCCGATCCAGGACCCTTACCTGACATATTGACAGAACTACTCACAAATATATGGAGAGGGTCAGGTACTGATTTGATTAAGGAAATTCTAGAATCCCGAAATCAATATTTAAATTTCGTATGCCCAGAACACGTTCCAGTTCCCATCATGGGAAGAAAAATGTATCACATAGATAGACAGAATCCGTTACGCGAAGTACACCCAATTAGAGGTGCCGGTGATAATTTTACACGCGTGTTTGTGTACACGCCTATAACTAAACTGGAATTATTAGAAATGAAGAAAGTAGTACCTAGTCATGACAAGGACCCAGCAGGTTTCCACCGTGAGATAAAAGACATGTTACTCATGGGAGAGTATACCTACCCCGACATTATGAAAATATTGAAAGTCCTATTACCCGCCGGTGTTTATGAGAAACTCAAAGAAAAGGAATGGGAGGTGGGAGACCAAAAGATAGATTGGACAGCATTAGAAAACGAAGAAAAGGCCCGAGCTGCAGGAGCAGGGCTTGGGGAAAAGACTACAGCACTAGCAGGATTACTAATACAGGTACTGCCACGTTTATTAACTACGAAAAAGGAAGACTGGGGTGCAATCTCAGCCTGTAAACAAAAACCAGATGAAGACACTAGTGATTTCTATTCCCGATTTGAAAAATGTTTTAGTATAAATAGTGGCATAAAAGCCAGTAGTGAGTCATATCCACATCTGTTTGTGACAAAATTAGTTGAAAATTCTCTGCTACAAGTCAAGAATAGAGTATTAAAATTCGAAAGTACCTGGCAAGGTAATACCCCATCACAGATGCTACAGATGTTACAATATCACCACAATAGAATTAGAGAAGAACAAGAACACGAACAAAGACGTATGAAAGATACAAAAATGAAAATGCTTGTTGTACAGTCAGTTCCAGCCGATAGTCATCACAAGGGTGATTCCGCAAATCCTGCGAAAGGGACATGCAACTATTGTAAACAACCAGGTCATTATATACACGATTGTCCAGTCCTGAAACATAATATTGCCACAGGTAGAACACATGAGAGACCACGTCCACCTAGACAGGATCAGAATCAACAACAAATCCCTCAGAATGCACAACCTAGGTTAGCTCCGCAACAATTAGCTCCGCAACAGGCAGCTCCACAACAGATCGTAGCACCACCACAAGCGCAGCCTGTTGCTGCAACACAAGCAACAACACAACAGATGTATCAGTACGCACAAACAGATTATCCCGATTATCAACGATACTCATGAGATAGCCTAGAGAGGGAAGTTGGCTTACCCCTTATAGAGGTTCCTGTAGACCAAGAGGGACCTTATGTACATAGTGAACTATTAGGGGAAGACAGAAAGTTTTTACTTGATACAGGGGCAAGCAGAACAACTATAAGACGCAGTGAAGTTCCAGGGGCACCCCTCTCAGGCTCACAAAATATTTCCCTTGGATTCTCAGGAAAACCTATAATAAATGACGTAACACAACCTCTTCCACTTACAGTCGGTCCATTAACACGTACTACAGATTTATTGCTTACTAAATCATGTCCAGAAAACTTGTTAGGTATAAAAACATTGAAAGCTCTAGGAGCCATAATATGTTGCTCTCCGGAAGGAGTACGACTATTTTTACGTGACTTTAAAGGTCACTACGTATCCAGAGACATGGATCACCGACTGCAGAATTTACCTACACATTTATGGGCACAAGGCCCCACTGATGTTGGTTGCATGAACATTACACCATATCGAGTCACACTAAAGACAGGAGTGGTACTACCACGAATGCGACAATACAAGTTACCACCAGATGCTGTAGTGGCTTTACTGCAAATCATTGACGAGCTCATTGCACAAGGAGTGGTTGTCGAAACTGACTCCAATGTATGTAATTCCCCGATAATTCCGATTCTTAAAAGAACGGATCCAAAAGCTCCGCCAGTATACCGATTAGTTATTGATCTGCGCGAATTAAATAAATGCATTGTACCACAATACCCCGTGGTCCCAGACATCTCTTCATTATTGACAGCCATTGACTCAGAAGCAACATTTTTCACTGTAATTGATCTCAAGAATGCTTTCTTTAGTGTCCCAATTGATCCAGAAAGTCAATATTTATTCGGTTTTAGTTTAAATGGACGAAGTTTTAAATTCACACGCGCACCTCAAGGATTTACCGAAAGCCCCAGCATCTATAGCCAAGCACTGAAACGAGAACTTGACAGTATACACATGCCAGTTAACACTGCCTTGCTTCAATATGTCGATGATCTGCTGATCACCGCCCGAAGCGAACATGAATGTGAAACAGCGTCACTGACGGTTTTGAAATTTCTGGCTGACAAGGGGCACAAGGTGTCCCCTTCCAAGCTGCAATTCTGTGTCCAGCGAGTTGTTTATCTTGGGCACTCGCTGTCCAAGGAGGGAAGGCAGCTTACACCCGATCGCATCCAGTTAATTGCTAACATGCCACCACCCAAGACACAAAAGGAGGTGCGGGCTTTCATAGGCCTCACTTCATACTGTAGGCAGTGGATCCCTCAATATGCATTTCTAGCAAAACCACTCATCCAGTTGACAACACAGGAGGCAGCCACATCGACTGTCCTCCCTTGGACTCCAGAACATACACATGCCTTTGAAAGCTTAAAGAAAGCTTTATGCCAAGCACCTGTCCTAGCAACACCATGTTACAGTAAACAGTTTACACTCTTTGTTACAGAACGCGAAGGTACTGCTTTGTCAGTACTCACTCAGGAACAAGCAGGATCACACAAACCATGTGCTTATTTCTCTAGTACATTAGATCCAGTAGCTCAGGCACTTCCAGCGTGCCTGAAATCAGTGGCAGCAACAGCTTTAGCAATCAGACAAAGCGATGCCATAGTGTTAGGACATCAATTGACAGTACAAGTACCACACGCAGTAGAGGTTCTCTTGAACCGCACACAAACACAACACTTGACTATAGCGAGACTCACCGGTTACGAATTAACATTGTTTCAGCCACACATAGAAATCAGACGTTGTAATACGTTAAATCCTGCCACACTGTTACCAGTAGGCGGAACAGATCCATTGGCACATGATTGTGTCGAAGTCATTACTATCACGACGAAACCCAGACAAGACTTGACAGACATCCCTTTGTCAGATCCAGACTTGACATTATATGTAGATGGGTCATGTATGAGAACAAGTACAGGAGAGTTAGTGGCCGCTTACGCAGTCACAACAGACACTGAAGTCATTGAAACAAATTGTATTAACACTTTGTCAGCTCAAGCAGCAGAGCTCATCGCTCTGACACAAGCCTGTATTCAAGCCACTAATAAAAAAGTTAACATATACACAGATTCACGTTATGCATTCGGAGTCGTCCATGACTTCGGCGTACTGTGGCGAGAGAGAGGTTATTTAACTTCTCACGGTGCCCACATCCAACACGGACCCCTCATTCAAGCCCTATTAGACGCGATTCATCTACCTACTACAATATCGATTATGAAATGCAAAGCCCACACAAAAGTTACCGATATCATTTCTCAGGGTAATGACCTAGCTGGCAGAACAGCTAAACAGACTGCTCAGAATCAGACTCTCACAACTGACATGACAAAGACAATAGTCCTGACACCAACACATTGCATGACAGTTAAGGATCCCGCCCTTGATGTAATTGACATACAGACACATGCTACACCAGAAGAAATAAAGAAATGGACTGAATTAGGAGGGATCCAAACAGATCAAGGATGGATGACGAAGGAAAAATCTATATGGTTTCTTCCCGACTCAATGGTCCAAGTCATCATTAACACAATACATAGTCCAGCGCACCTAGGAGAAAAAGCTATGCTAGACAGCATTCAACACATTTGGTTCAACAAACACTTGCGAGCCGCAGCGAAACAAAAAGTTCGTACCTGTATGATATGTTGTCAGTTTAATCCAGGTAAAAGCATCCCCGTAGAACAGGGTGGATTCCAAACTCCCGATCATGCTTTTGAAGTCCTCCAGATGGATTATATCCAGATGGAACGATGTCGAGGATTCAAATATGTTCTCGTAGTTGTCTGTGCTCTTTCCCGTTGGACAGAAGCATACCCGGTTTCAGATTACACTGCCCCGACTACTGCCAAACAGTTAGTTCGAGAATTCTTCCCACGGTACGGTTTACCACGTGTTGTCTACTCAGATAACGGCCAGCCGTTCTCATCCGAATTAATGAAACACGTTTCCCTTCTATTAGGATACCAATGGAAATTCCACTGTGTCCGACATCCCGAGGCGGCAGGTCTCGTGGAACGCCATAATCAAACTCTGAAAATTAGATTGTCCAAAATATGTAGAGAGAAAGGAGTCGATTGGATAGTAGCCTTACCAGTTGCGCTCTTTTACATGAGAATGGTAGCACATTCTCGAACAGGGCTATCCCCGTATGAGGTGATCTTCGGTAGACCACCAAATATGTGGGGGACGCCTATACCTCGTAAAATCACTGATGTTGACTGTAATATGCTGACAGATTACCTGGCTTCCTTGATGTCTGCACTACAATCTTGTCGTTCACAGGTATCCGCAGCTTTTCCCGACAATACTCAGGTGAAGCCCCATGACGTGGTTCCTGGTGACCTGGTTTTGGTCAGGAATTTCGATCGAAAGACCCAACTGGATCCTAGGTGGAAGTCACCGAAGTTGGTTCTACTTACCACAAGGACAGCTGTGAAAATCGAGGGAAGGAAAGGGTGGTTGCACTCGAGTCATATCAAGAAATTTTATGGACTACCATCCAGCGTAGAGACTCAACCCTGTATTCCCTCACAGACAGACTCAAAGCTCCCTTTGGCTGAATTAACGAAACCAGAACTGTATAAACTAAAATTGAGGTCCAGTAAGTCAGACAATTTGATTGTTTAAGTCCTCTCCAAGGTGAATCGGTTGAATTTGTCTCTGACATGTATCCTCTGGACCAGAATAGAGAAAGAAATAATCAAATGCTGCTCAAAAAGCATGCGTATTGTAAATCATTTCGTAGTCATTGTACAGTAACATTATTAATTTTGTTTTTTCTAAGTCTTCTGATCATCATTGTCAGCATCCTATTGCACATGTATTACCCTATTCCTAAGCGTGCTTATAATATAACTGCAGAACATTCTTTTAGTGAATTACCTCCACATGAATTGTCCTATAGATTTGCGCTGCGCAATAACACTTTTATTAGTATGCTACATCATTCCCATCAAACCAGCAATGCCACAAATTGTTGGATATGTGGCCGACTCCCTCCCTATCAGAACTATAAGGGAGTTTTGCCCCTCTTTCCCTATCCGTTCACACACAATGGCTCCTGTGGAGCATGGTTTAGTTTGATTAATTCCCTAGATTCAAATTCCGCAGTTTATCAAGACAACTGGGTATGGGGAAACCTGAACTTAGTTTTGCTTAAAGTCTGCTACCCTAACAAGGAGGAACTTCCCAAAAGAACAGGAACTGATTTAGAAAATGAAGTATATGGATTAGGTAATTTTACACTTAACCTTATGATCCTGAACGTTGAATCAGAGGCTACACCAATCTTGCCCGCCATGTCCGTATTCCCAGTAAAAGGGGAACTATGTATAAGAAAGAATGGCTCCATACACATGGGCCATAGTAAATGCACCACTGTAATAAAATTCAGTGATCAAGGCAAGTCTACATTTAGAGCTTCCCGTCATTCCTACTTTATATTTGGGCAGACCGCATATATACGCCTACCTTTAGATTGGGATGGTACCTGTTACATAGCATTCCTCCTACCACCTGTTTTCCTAGCTCCTCCTGATTATCATAGAAATACTCATTTAGTACACAATAGACAGCAGAGAGATCTCCCAATTGTTGATTACACTGAAACAGCATGGGAAAAATACACAGATTTCAATAAAGGTTTCTTTCCCTATATAGGTACAGTCAATAATAGTAAGCTGATACGTAGATTAACCAGAACCCTTGAAGCAGTAGTGAACGAAACTATTTCCGCCTTAGGCAATTTAACAGAAGAGCAGTCTGCTATGCGGATTGTTGTGCTTCAAAATCGTCTTGTCCTTGACGTCATCCTGGCCGATAGGGGCGGAGCTTGTAGGGTCATCGGATCAAGTTCTTGCATTTTCATACCAGAAAATTCGCCGTCAGTATATAAAGCCATAACTCGCCTTCATAAGATTGTAAGCCAGATACACCAGAGTCCAGGCACCTGGACTTGGTCCGGTTGGTTCTGGGGCGTGTTGTCAGCCTGGGGATGGAGAATGCTCTCCTTCCTAGGTATTGGCTTTCTCATACTATTCAGTTGCTGCTTATGTCTACAATGTGGGCCAGCGATTTGTGGTCTGTGTGCCACCTCGTGTATCCCACATCCAAGTTTTCGTTCGAGATCCCGGAAGAAGAAAGAAGAGCAAATGATGCTATATGAACAGATCGATGGATTGATGAAGATCGATATCTCCTAAGGGTCCGAAGGGGACAAGGAGGGAATGAGGAAATATGAATTTTGTGATCAGTTATGTCCCCTATCGTAGACCCCAACGGCTCCATGTACATGCTATACGTACATGTATGTTCCCTCCTGCTCCAGTTTTGAAGACGCAAATATATGTCCGTCCACCGTCAACATGTCCTCTTTCAGATCCACTATGAATGGGTCAGATATTCCTTTCCTAAGTATGAAAGGCCACCGACTTTATGTGGTTCACTTTCCACATTTTACAGATTCAGGCGAGTAGGCCCGAATTCTGTCATCAAGCCTTTTCCTGCCTTCTGCCTCTGAAAGCTCCAGTCTGAGCCTGCATCTGTGACCATGAACTTTGTCTTACTCCCTGCGCGGCTAACGGTGCCTGATCCAGCCCGTCGCCTGCCAAAAACTGTATTTCACCTTCAAGATTATCTCCTCCGCCCCTCATCCGATGCATTCCTGTCTAGCAGTTTAGGTAAACATTCCTCCAGCTACCGTGCAAAGGGCCAGGCCTCGCTGTCCTCATGCAAGTAATTCATAGCCCTGTTACCATGGAATATTCCTACCCCCTCGCATCTAGTGTAGACACTTAGACGCTTGTACACGCACTAACAGTCAGTATAGTCAGTATAGAATAAGATTCTATCCTAAGAGACCTCTCTTTTTGGATAACACAGTTCTTTAAACATAGGATATTAGATATGATTTGGGATTAGGTTGACATAACCCCAGACTTCTGTCTCCACATGTAGAGCTAAATGTCAAGTCCCTTTCTCCCTCTAGTTGCACGTCAATCACACGTCATGCGGCTGCGCACGCATCTCTGCCAAATATGTCTGCTGACATTGCAGGATTCTCTTATGGATCCACCCACTTGTGACATCATGAATAATGACGTTTTCTAGTTACGCCTATTCTAGTTACGCATGCATATTCTATTTTGTCTTATCAGTTGATACGCCTACTGCATCTGTTTTACTGTAATGCCTTTTCTATAAAAATGATTACCTGTCAATAATATATGCCCTTCCTTCCTGAACTTTCGTGGTGATGGAATAGAACGCCTACAATTCGAATTGTATTCCTTTGTATAGGAATAAAGCCTTTTTAAAACCTCTAATACCACGGATTCTGCCTCTCATTTTACTGAGTTATTCTTAATAGACTTTACCGCATAAAAAATAGTACCGGTAACGAAATATTTACCACACTTCCTACTCATCAGACAGGTCACATACTTGACCCCATTTGTACCAACTTTCCTATTGCTCTAAGGGATTCTTGTCCGGTTTCATGGTTGGATAATTTTATATCCTACTTTTCATGGGAAGTGTCTAATGCTGAGTCATTGGCGCGCTCTTACCGTAAACCAGCCTTTGGGAAAATTGACCCACTCGAATTTTAGCGGGCCCTGGAAACTTCTAGACCTACTCTGACAGGGGATCTAGAGGAATGCTTGACGGGGTTCACTGGCTGGGTGTCTCGGGCAGTGGCCACTGTGGCCCCACATCGGCCCGTCAGGTTGGCTAGGGAATCTCCTTCTAAACCCTGTGTTATATTCTCTGTATATTTTATTTGTGTGTCTCTTTAAATGCTTTTAGAACTTTCTGTAGTTTTGGATTGTTTCTATGTTAGGTATTCTAGATTCTGAGTCAGATAACCTGTAACTCCTGACTTGGAAGCTTGTAACTACTGTCACAGTAGCGACGCGTCGAACATTCAATTGCTTCAAACTTCGTCAATCCGCTGTAAAGTTACATACTTAAACGGATTTACCTTCAAGACCATGTGAACCTGTATTTCTTCAATCCTTCAAGAGATTCTGCCTCGCGTCTCCTAGAATCTGGTGAGCTGCGTTCCTCCTGTGGAATTCTTCTTCGATCTGCCTACTTGACCCCATTTCGTCATTACGCTTACTAGGAACGTAAGCGTCACGGAAGGTCACGTTGCATATGGAGGCCATTTTGGGCATTATAATTTTGGTCTTCTAGCAACATCGTGTAGTACGGACTGAAAACAGGACGGAACAATGTCTTCGAAAGGCGGACAAGTTTTAACAGCAAATTTCAACGGCGGTCTTTATTTTATTTATATCTGACTTTGCACATAGTCTGTTTTAACCATCCAATACATGGAAGTTATCTTTGACATCATTTTTGTATGTTAATGCACACGGTGATGTGCACACCTTTTTCATTTCTATAACAGTTGGCACACAGTGATGTGCACACCTACTATTTTAGGATTTATCTTCACTTTAATTCCATAAATCCTTAACATCATTTAAGGTTATTTTTTTAACTTACTTTCACCATTTTATCCTGACTCTTATTTATCTATCTCATAATGCAGTTTGACCCTCCTGCTAAATTTCTTCAAGTAAAGGGAGACCCTCCTATTCCTTGGTCCAGATGGAAGGAGGCATTTCTGACTTATCTCAAAGCTATAGATGGCGACAGACTTTCTGCTGAAAGGAAGAATAATATATTTTAACATTGTTTAGGATCCGAAGGGCAACTTGTGTATAGGACTCTCCCAGAAACTGATGAGGGTGGAGACAGAAATGTTTTTGAAGATGCTTTACATAAAATAGAAGTTAGGTTTAATCCTACTTTCAGTATTGCGTTAAACAGGTATAAATTGTATACAAGAGCACAAGAAGAGAATGAAACGTTTGATGATTTTCTTACAGGGTTACGTGGATTATCTGTGCATTGTAATTTTGGTCCCATGACCGATGAGATGATCCGTGATCAAATCATCGTACATATTAAAAGTAAAAAAAAACAAGAGCACTTATGGATCATGGGAGATCCCGATCTAAATGAGGTCATTAAAACTTCTAAAGCACTGGAACAATCAGATAAATGGATTAAATGTTTGCATAAAGATAATAAAGGAACAAATGATGAAGTGTGTGCAGTAAAAACAGAACCACCACGTGTTAGCTCTGGTACAACATCAACACGTGATGGTGCTGAGTCTTATCAGGCAGGTCAATTGGCTCAAACGTTTGTCAGAAGACCTGAAAAGGCTTTTCATTGTTTTAGATGTGGAAGCCCAAATCATGGTGCTTCTTTTCCCAAGTGTCCTGCCCTTAGTAGAGAATGCAAGAAGTGTGGAAGACGTGGACACTTTGCTTCTGTCTGTAGGGATCCTAGGAACCGTGACAATGGAAGTGTTAAGGAAAAAGTGTCCTGTGTCAATTTAGAAACTGATGAAAGAAATAGTGAAGCATATGTAGAGGGAATGTTATTGTCCATAGGAAGTGATAACGTGGATACGGATGTCAATAACATGAGACCCCCAAAGTGTGTAGTACGTGTACAGGATGTAGAGTTGGAGCTCATGGCGGACTCCGGCTCTCCCTGGACCATTGTCACTAGAGAAATGTTTTTAGATCGTTTTAAAGGAAAGTTTTCAGTTGAGGTTTAAAAAAAATCAGATATTGTAGCTAGAGCTTTTGATGGTTCTGTGATCAAGATGGATGGATTTGTTGAAGCTATCTTTGAATTTAAAGGGCGCACGGCCAATATCAAAATGTATGTTGCTGTCAAGGTTGTGAATGTATTAGGCTGGAGGGATCAAAAGTCCCTTGGTATTATGCATAATCCCAGAAGCTTTGATCCTGTTTTGTTAGTGTCTCAAGTGAGTGAAAGTGTAGATTTTAAAAATGAGACTGACACCATTATTAGTCTTTTTCCTAAAGTGGTCTCTGATAAATTAGGGAAGCTCAACAAATTCTCACACAAGATTAAACTTAAAAATGGAGCATGTCCAGTAAAGCAAAAACTTAGAACTGTACCCATATGTGTGAGAGAAGATTTAAAAAAACGTTTGCAAGGGTTCATTGATGCGGCTATAATAGAGGAAGTGGCATCTTCTGAATGGGATTCTCCCATTGTTCTTGCAAGAAAATCGGATAAAAGTTTGAGGTTGTGTGTAGATTTAAGAGCACTAAATGCTAATTTAATAGTGGACTGCCACCCTTTACCGAATATAAATGAAGTAGTTTCCATGCTTGAGGGAGCCAAGATATTCTCTTCATTTGATTTGCGCTCCGCTTATCATCAGATTGTTCTTACAGAAGATTCAAAAAGTTGTACCGCTTTCTTGACGCCCCAAGGTTTATTTCAATATAAAAGAATGCCATTTAGTTTGGCCTCTGTGGCGTCTGTTTTTCAGAGAGCTATGTACCACAGTTTTAAGGATTTGGAAAGTTTTGTGAGATGCTTTCAGGATGATATTCTTGTGTTCTCCCCTAACTCGGAAAAACATGCTGAGCACATAAAGGAAGTATGTAGACGTTTAGAACAGAATGGGTTATTAATTTTTAAATTTTGGTCTGATGTTTGGGATATTATTCAACAAATATTTCATATTCATGATGTTATTTCTTACAAAATATTAATATGTAAATCTGTTGGTCTTCTGCATAACTTAACTGAATTAGAAGGTAAACTGTTTAATTTCCTACTGTCAGCTGCTTTAAAGTCCATTACATTTTGCTGGAAGGATATTTCGTCTTTATCGGTTCATGCTTGGTGGTCATGGGTCATTTTTACAAGAAGAGGTGCTCAATTATCCCTGAAAGGGATCAATCATAATTCTAATTGGTTTCACTCTTCTTGGTTACCTACAGATGTATACTTATCTTTATAATTGTATATTTATACTTGATCCACCGTTTTACAGTCATTCTACTTAAAGCCTTATATGATGAATGTAGCTCTTTTTTCTAATAAGTTGACATTGCAATTTTTCATGGCTCCCTCCCTTCCCTTCTTTTTAGTTTATCTTCCCTCCTTTAATTGATTATTTATACTTCTTTACCTATTGTATTTAGAGTTGTTTGTGGAAATTTCTTATTTTATACAGGTATTTTCGCTTATGATATATTTTTTCTGTATTGTCTGTATTTGTTCATTATTATGGAAAAAATTAATAAAACATTTTGAACTAAAAAAAAAAAGAACAGAATGGGTTGACTTTAAAACAAGAGAAATGTAAAATGTTTCGTGAGAGTGTAGAGTATTTGGGACATACTCTATCTGGTAATGGAGTGATTCCAAAGAAGTCCTTGGTGTAAGCAATTGTAAATGCACCGGCTCCTGATAACAAAGAGAAACTGGTATCCTTTGCAGGACTCTGTGAATATTACAGCAAATTTATAAAAGACTTTGCTACCAAAATGGAGCCTTTGAGTGAGCTTACTAGGCACAGGGTGGAATTTTGTTGGACACAAAGACAAGAGAAGGCTTTTCAATTGATCAAGAATGAAATTGTTGAGGCTCCTACCTTAAAACCATTTTGTATAAATAAGACTTTTATTGTCACAGTGGATGCTAGCATGTATGGATTGGGGGGGGGGGTTCTTTCACAAAAAAGTGCGAAGGACGAGTGGTGTGTAGCGTTTGCCTCTCGCACTCTTAACGAAACAGAAAGGAGATACTCTGTGATCGAGAAAGAGTTATTAGGATGTGTGTGGGGTATTGAGCACTTTTGGAATTTTATCTGGGGGAACAGATTTATACTCAGAACTGATCACAAACCACTTGTTTCTATCTTATCTCCTGGTGGTGGGTGGAATGCCACTGTAAGAATTAGTAGACTTATGTCCAGGTTGCAGGAGTACAATTTTTTCAGTGGAATATGTTCCCGGAAGGCATAATGCTACAGAAGATTGTCTTTCTCGGCTTCCCAGTTCTCAGATGAGTGATGTAGAAAATTCCAATGACATTGAGATGATTGCCACTATTTCTGATTTGGTTTCACAAGAATTTTCAGAGGATTTGTGGAATCAAAGTGTAATTTCTGACAAAACTTGGGGTCTCCTTAAGGATTTAATTTTTACGGGATGGCCCAATAAAGGGAGTATTCCTCCTGAACTCCAGTCATTTTTGCAAGTTTCTTCTGAACTTACGGTAGAGAATGATCTAATTTTCAAAAATGGAAAGTGGGTTCCTCCTGAGTCAATGCGAGATAATATTCTTAAACTTGCCCATGAAGGACATCTTGGGATGTCGTCCATGAAGAGATTGATAAGATCTAGTTTTTGGTGGCCAAGTTTGGACAAAACTGTGGATAGAACAGTAAGAGAATGCCAACATAAATCCCATGAGATGGAGAGTTTTTTGGCCCTGTATAACATTAAGCATCATACTACAGCTCTCTATGAACCTCAGGGAAATGGTCAGGTTGAGAGGTTCAACCGAGTGCTTAAGGATGGTGTTGAAACAGCTAAGAAATCAGGTAGAGAGTATAAAATTGTTCTGAGAGAAAAATTGTGGGCGTATCGCATAACTCCACATACTACAACTAACTTAAGTCCTTTCCGTCTCCTTAGAGATAGAGAGCCAGTCTCTAAGCTGTGTTCTTGGTGGATAAAAAATAAAATGTCAAAAGAATTTGTTAATGATGATTTGAAGCAAGTGATGTTTAAAGTTCAACAAAAACAAGAAAAAATGAAAGAATTTTATGATACAAAAATGAAGGTAAAAATACCTTCATTTGTGATTGGTGACTGGGTCAGAGTACGGAAACCAAGATTCAACATTAAAGGGTCTGCTAAGTTGGGACCTCCTATTAAAGTTGTAAAAGTAAATTTTAATACTGTGATGACGTAAGATGGGAGAATTTGGAATGTTAGACGAATTGCTAAATGTCGCTTATCGCCTGATTCTTCTCTTTGTAAACCCAACACTTCCAAGGAGCCTGACTCCATTGCTTCGAAAATAAAAACTGGTTGCAGGAGCATCAGGCCTCTCAGTAGAATGAAGGATTATGTTTAATTGTTAAGAGAAAGGATGTGTTATATTCTCTGTATATTTTATTTGTGTGTCTCTTTAAATGCTTTTAGAACTTTCTGTAGCTTTGGATTGTTTCTATGTTAGGTATTCTAGATTCTGAGTCAGATAACCTGTAACTCCTGACTTGGAAGCTTGTATTTCTTGGATCTCTTAATTAAATTACTATTTTTATAAATTACCCTCTTTGGATTTATTTGAATGCTACACCCTGGTTTAACTCGACCCTTAAAACTGCGAAGCATGAATGCAAGATTTTTGAGCGGGCTTGGCGCAGGTGTGGATACGGCCCGGCAGCCAAGCTGAAGCTCAGAGACAAGCAAAAAACATACTATGAAGCTATTACATTGGCTAAAGGGCAATTCTACACAGCCCGTATTGAATCTTCCAGTAACAACTCCAAAGACATTTTTGCCATCTTGCAAAGCTTCACATCCCCTTTGGCCCAAGCGAGTGTGACTCCATCTTCACCTGCCTGGTGTAACACTCTCTCATGTTTCTTTAGGGACAAGATTCGGATTATTCAGGCGCTGTTCACACCCCGCAACGGCAGCAGTGGGGGACTTACAGAGACTCAGCCTGTTGGTTCTGCTCACTCACTGTCGGTAGTCAGACCGGTCGATCCTTTGGAGTCTCTCAAAATTCTTAGGGGCCTCAAGTCTGGTTCGCCCTCGGATCCATGTTCTGCCTAGACTTCTGGCAGCAGTGGCAGAGAGCATGAACATAGAAGTAAACTCCATTATTAATATGTCTCTCCAGAAAGCTGTTGTACCACAGGTCTGGAAGCAGGCTAAGATCCTGTCGCTCTTAAAAAAGCCGTCTTTGGATACCCTCAGTCCAGAGAATTACCGGCCTATCTCCCTCCTTCAGGCTCTTGCCAAGGTGTGTGAGAAGGTGGTTAATAAACAGCTTACAGACTTCGTGGAAAGAGAGGCACTCTTGCATCTATCTCAATCAGGGTTTCGGGCATCGCATAGTACTGAGTCAGTTCTATTGGAGGTGTCGGAGGCCATTCGGGAGTGTCTTGACACCGGCGGGAGAGCGGCATTAATTCTGCTGGATCTCTCGGCGGCGTTCAACATGGTCCCGCACGCTTTTCTCCTAGCGCGACTGGCCAGTATTGGGGTGCCGGGGGCCGTTTGGGGTTGGCTTAGGTCCTTCCTGGAGGGACGGGTCAAACAGATTTGGCTCCCACCGTCCTCCTCCTCCCCTCAGTTTGTGACAACTGGAGTCCCTCAGGCATCCTTCCTTAGCCCTCTCCTTTTTAATATCTATGTCACTCCACTGATATATTTGGCAGAGGAGCTTGGGGCTAAGGTGATGGTCTATGCGGACGATACCCAGCTGCTCTTCACCTGGGACAAAGATGCTGACTCTGTTTCATTGGCCCAACACTGCTTAACCTCTATCTTTAAATGGCTGGTGGATGCACAACTAAAGTGTAATGAACAGAAGTCTGAGATCTTGTTGTTTGGCAAATTCACTCCCAATTTCCAAGAGCAACTGTGGCCGCCCAACCTTCCACTGCCCTCTTCCACAGGGAATCCCATCAAAAATGTGGGGGTTTGGTTCGATGAGAGTCTCTCCTTCTCGACGCACATTAAGAAGCTGGCCGGGTGCCGCTTTGGCCTTCATAAAACGCTTAGAATTTTTTTTCCTCTTTTACCTCAGGCGGCAAGGGAAACTGTCACATGTGCTCTAATTTTGTTGCGACTGGATTACGCCAATGACCTTTACGTCGGTGCTCCGGGCTACCTGTTGAAAAGGCTATAGGTGGTTCAGAATACGGCAGCCAGACTGCTATTAGGCATTTCGACTAGGAACAGTGTTCGCCATCAGCTGCGGTCCCTCCATAGGCTTCCCGTGGTGGACAGAGCTAAATATAAATCATTGGTTCTGGCCCATCGTGCTCTCCATGGGTGCAGTCCTCTTTATCTGCAGAGACGGTTTTATTTTTATGTTCCTTCGAGAGCCCTTCAATCCATGTCCCTTCGCTTTGCACAGGTCCCCCGCTTTAAGTATCAGAGGCTAGGGGGCAGCTCTCTTGCTGTGAAGGCTGCTGTGGCTTGAAATACCCTTCCTTTCATCCTGCATTCCATTCAGGACCCAGCAGTTTTTAAAAGGAAATTAAAGACACACTTCTTTGCCTGATAGTCTCTCCCCATACCCCTCCAGGCATCGCACCGGGACACTCAAGAGTATCTGAGCGTGTAATAAATATATGTAACATAACATAACATATATCATAGTATACAAAAATGTACTACACATCTCATTACTTTTAGAAGCAGCCATGCTCAGAGGTGCTACATAACCTCTAAGTCATTATTTTTTAGTTTGTTTTAACATTTACAAAATGTTACAGCAAACGATGTTCAACTACAAATTCTATCTAGCATATTGTAAGACACTGCCCCTTCAGCAAGATCTACAGTCTTAGCATGTTCATGAATTATCTTTTTATCTGAAAGCTCTTACGCCAACAGAAAAAAAGGGTACATTCCTGTCCTGGCTGGCTACATGGACCCAGTTAGGCATGCTGAACAAAGTACCTTCAGGCCTGGTTTGCGGAGAGTGGCATGGATCCATGTCGAAGATGCTTCGCGAAGGTGAAGTGATGCGATGAAGCTGCAATGCAAGGGCCTGTGTCATTGAGGGTCCTGTCGACGGAGTGTGTAATTCCAAATCCGGCGTTAAGGATGCGGTGTGCAGTCGGGATGATGCGTCGGTTCCGAAAAGCTGCGAGGCTGCGATGCAGAGTCCGGTCTTGTTGTCGAGGTTGCCATTGACGAGAGATGTGAGGAGCTGCGCCAAGTATGCGTCATGCAGTGGCTGTTCCGAAGGCATTGCAGGTCTTTGTGACGGGTTCAATCCATGCATCAGCAGGGATGCGTTGGTTCTGCTTGGGGTTATGTCGCGCAGCAGAGGAGATGGGTCAGTTCCGCTGGGTCTACAGATGCTGGTAAGGCATCTTAAGCCCACTTCCAAGGGTCCACGACTGGGGTGGCACCACTTGTCAGGATAGACTCACAGATGACAGAGTTCATGTACAGATGCAAGGTGGTTGGAAACCTGTTACGTCCCTGAAGCTTCAGGTCAAGAGGCAAGCCAACTAGCCCTTGGAGTCACTCTGAGTTCTGGGTTCAAGTGATACAGGTCCGGTTCTTCTCACACAGACAAGAGGGCAGCAGGTCGGCACAACAAAGCAGTAGTCCAGCAGAGTGCAGTCCAGCAGAGTGGCAGTCCTTCAGCAGCACAGCAGTCCTTCGTCCTGGCAGAGTACTCACAGTCCAGAAGTGTACTGAAGTGGTGGTATCTGAGGTCCAGGACTTGTAAAACTTAAAAGTAATTGCCTAACATTTTAAATACACTGCATTCTGCCCTCTGTGCGGTCTAGGGCCTACCCTAGGGTTGGCTTCTCTGTATTAAAAAGGAAGGTTTGGGCCTGGAAAAAGGTTTATTTTGCAAGGTCGGATAGGCAGTTTAAATCTGCATAGACAGCCTCTGCATTGGCAGGCCTCAGACATGTTTACAGGGCTACTTAAGTGGGTGGTGCAATCAGTGTTGCAGGCCCACTAGTAGCGTTTAAATTACAGGCCCGGGGCAGATGTAGTGCCACTTTACTAGGCATCAATACGTAAATTAAATACGCCAAATGGGTCTAAGCCAATGATACCATGTTTAGAGGAGCAGTCATAAGTACTGGTTATCAGTGGTAAAGTGCAGAGTCATAAGTCCTGCAAAAACAAGGTCAGAAAAAATGGAGGAGGAAAGCAAAATGCTTGGGGGAAGACCGCCCCAAAGCTGACAGGTCTAACACCTGTTCTGCCTGGTGAAAACATGAGGATTTGTATGAAATGAAATGAAATGGGTTTTTGTAAAGCGCATGGCTACTCGGAAGCATCCCAGAGCTGAGCGGAAAACCAGAGTGAGCAACCAGAAATTATGGGAAAAGCCAGGTCTTCAAATGCTTCCGGAAGATGGAGTGGGTAGGTTCCCTATGGAGGTGAAGTGGGAGAGCGTTCCAGAGCTTGGCGGCATTGTATGAAAAAAGCCTACCCCCTCTTCTAGCTCTCTTGATTCTAGGCACATCTGCAAGATTAAGCGTGTCGGAGCGAAGAATTCTGGAGGCTTAATACGGACAAATCAAATCTTTGATGATGGGAGGTCCGTTCCCTTCCAGAGACTTGTGGGCCACACACAGGGCTTTGAAGTATATTCTCTCCTGGAAGCCAGTACAGGGAGCGCAATGCGGGCTTCGCAGAGCAGCGATGGCTGGTGCCAGTAAGCAATCGTGCCGCCGCGTTCTGAATGATCTGGAGCCTAGCGACTACTGCATTAGCGGCTCCCAGATAAAGGGAGTTGCCGAAGTCTATCCTAGATAGGATCAGAGTCTGTATCAATAACGTTTTTGCTGGAAAAGGGAGTAAGGGTAGTACTTTACGGAGCATGAAGCGACCGTCTTCCTAGCTTGGGTTTTGAAGGAGAGGCCTTGGTCTAGCCAAATGCCTAAGCTTTTTATTTCAGGCTTTGGGACCGGGGCCGAACCCATGCAGACTGTCCAGAGGGCCTTGAGATTAACACATAAGTGGTTGCCGAGCATCATCAGCTCGGTTTTGTCGCCATTGAGTATAAGATGGGAAAGACTCATCCACTTAGCCACTTCCTCCAAACAGGAGTGAAGGTCAGTGGGTGACTAACCAGCTTGATTCAGTGTTACGACTAGCTGCGTGTGTCGTCGGCATAAGACACTATATGGATTCCAAAAGGGGCGACAGTGGAGCCATATAAACATTGAAAAGAGTCGGACTCAGGGAAGAGCCCTGAGGGACTCCACACTGCAAGGGTAAGGGATCCGAGGTGATATCATCTTCAAACACCTGAAAACACATTCCTTTCAAGAAGGATTGGAGCTAGAAGAGAGCTTGGCCTGACACTCCTACGTTCCTGAGACGGTGAAGCGAAATTTAATGGTTCACCGTGTCAAAGGCCGCGCTCAGGTCAAGGAGAATGAACACGGATGAGTCTCCTGAGTCGAGAATCTTTCTTGATTCCTCCACCACCGCTAACAGAGCTGTTTAGGTTCCTTGGTGGGGACGGAAACCTGTTTGTGGTAGATGAAGCAAATCATGAGACTCAAGAAACGCAGAGAGAATGTAATTCACATATTTTTCAGCGATTTTGGTCACTCCAGGGAGGAGCGGGATAGGCCGGTAATTACCTAGGTCATTAGGGTCCAGATGAGGTTTCTTTATAAGTGCTTTGACCATAGCTCTCTTCCACTCGGGGGTACCAAACCCGAGGCGAAGGAGGCATTAATCACCCTAAGGATGGGGGGGCAACTATGGGAGCTACCATTTTCAAAATGTTAAAAGGTACGGGATCGAGAGACGATCCACTTTTCACGGAGGCTAGAATAGGTAGGAGAGAATCGAGGGTCAGGGGGGTAATAGTCTCCATGAGAGGGGCATTCTCAGCTCGGCTGGAGACTATACTGTTGGGTATGAAAAAATTGTCTTTCAAGGGGAGAAGCTTGAGAATGTTCGTCCGGAAGGCGTCCGGAAGGATCAGGAATCGTCGGTGGGGCAGGGACTTTTAGTAACTTTTTTGCAATCTGAAAAGTTTCCCTGGGAGAGTTGACAGCAAGGGCAATCTTTTCCTGAAAGTATAAAGCTTGGGCTTTCTTAATTTCCCCTTTATATGTTCGTAGAGTTGCTCTATAGTCTGATTTCTTGTTGTGGGAGAAATCTTTTCTCCATATCCTCTCCAACTTTTTGCTTTGTTGTTTGAGAAGGCGTAATTCAGGGGTAAACCATGCTGATTTATTAGAGCCCGCTTTTTTCTGGCTAAGTTTTTTCGGGAACACTAAGTTGAGTGTGCCTTCAATCCAGGAAGTAAGGTGATTATAAGCGGTCACCGGGTTGGAGTCTAGGGTGGGTAGGAACTTTCCGAGTGCATGGGACCATTCTTCCAAGGGAAGTCTGGCCCAGGTGTGGTTAAGAGTTCGAGACAACTGTGTGTTTGAACCTGTAATAGCAGGGGACCAGAAAAAAGGGACTAAGAAATGGTCTGACCAAGGGAGGGGGATAGGAGGTTTACCTTTTAGATCTCCCAGACTGGAAAAGATAGGGTCAAGGAGATTTCCTTTAATATGGGTGGGTTGAAGGACCTTCTGCTGGAGTTGGTAGGATGCAAGATCTTTTAAGGTTACTGGCGACCGAGGTAGAAGGGTCATCGAAGTGAAGATTAAATTCTCCCAGGAGAGTGAAGTTAGCATTGGTATTTGCGAGACCAATGGTTGTTTCCAACAGGGATTTTCAAAATTGCCCTGGCGCACCCAGAGGGCGGTATATGAGAAGACCTGAAAGTGTAAGTGAGGGGGTAAATTCAATGGAGAACTGAACATTCTCATAGTCTGCTATTGGGCTGCCAAGTGGCAGTAGGTTATGTCATTTTTATGAACAATGGCAATTCCGCCACTCAAACCTGTCGTTCTATCTAGCCTTTGGATTAGGTAGCCCGGAGGAAGGGCTCTAACTATATCAGAAACTGACCTTGCAGAAAGCCAGGTCTCAGTCAGGAACAACACTTCAGGTTTGAGATCCGATAGCAACAATAAAACCTCTGGCGAGTGTTTTGGTAAAGATCTGCTATTAAGAAGCAGTAAGTTAAAACATTTCCCCTCAGAGGTTGGGGTGTGTGAGTTGATCGAGAGCTCATACTGGCAGTGTGAACACTTATCCTGTAGGTCCTCTGGCGCAATTGAGTGAGCACATTGAGGCCCTAGAAGATTGTTCAACTGCCACAACTGAGTGCTGGTATAACTGAATTGAGCTGGGGGAGGAGGAGCAGGGGTTCTGGACCCTGGGCCCAGTCGGGCACGTATGGGTGCAGACGGGCTTGCCTTAGGCGCGCCCGCTGCTCGCGTCCACTGTGTGGTCCCGTCATTGGACGCTTTTATCCTCGTCTGTAATGTATCAAGATGTGATGCTAGAGCACTGACCTAAGGCCTAGGAGACGTTCTAGCCCCTTCCCCCAGTGACAGCACAGCTCCCCCTAGTGCAGGCAGCAATGAGTAAGCAGCGAGTCAGTGTTTTTAAAAAGAAAACAGCGGAGCATTGAACACAGCCCCCCTTTTAGTGCAAAACAGTGCAAGTTTAAAAATCAATTTTAAGTTTAAAATCAATTTTACTTTAAAAACAACAGATTGACATAGGCAAATCAGATTAAGATAATCACACGCTCCGTCGCCCAGTTTCCACAAGGAAATACCCCTCTAGTATATTGCTGCATTCCTGTGAAATGGGTGAAGGACACACTGAGATTCCCTTTACACTTCAAAAGACTGCTCTTGATTCAGTGATAGATCACAAGGAAGGGGCCTGGACACATCTCAGGAAGGACAATGGAGTTGATAAAGAAATCATAAAGAATCAAGTTGAGGGTCTGAGATTAACCTTTTGATGGATATATCACTGTGGCTGACATCCAGGTGGGAACTCTGGCCACTCCAAGGAATTGTGTTGTGGGACAATCAGGTTTGGAGTCGTGCCTACTGTGACAGACAGTCTTACATGAGGAAAGAAAAAAAGGAGAAGAGTTCACTTCAAAAGAAGCAGACCCCAACACAAACAGATAAAGGCTCAGACCCTAAATTAAATGTTGTTGTCTGGAAATGAACTATAAGAAGGGGAGGCTAAGACCCCAAGATGTGTCATCTGCCAAGGCTGTGTGAGAATGGGAAGTTCTGAATAACTTGTGCCTTTGACCAGGACTGGGTGCAAAGACCTGCTAGTTTCCCTGCTGGGTGGGAGGACATCACCCAGGACACCAAGATCACTTGCCCAGAGCCTGAAGCACCAGCATCTTCCTGCTTGCCACGACCAGTATGCCCTGTGAGGAGAGCATTGGAGGAAGCAAGGTCCAGTGGGGAGTGAGGTGTGAGGCTATGCACCGATCGGGTCACCCATGTGCCCTGCCAGCTCTGTCACTCTCACCCGTATGCCAGGCGAGTGCTGCTGCAGTAACCCCGTATCCCAGGAGGGGCCACCAGTAAAGTCACCACTGCTGAATCGCTGGAACCTTGACCATCTAGGCCTGGGCATTTTCACCAAGAAAGTCTGTACCTGTGTTGTCTAAGTACTCCGTGCCGTGAGAGCTGGTAAGCCATGAATTGGGCCAGATGGGCCCCCAGGGGATTTTCTGCCAAAGGTGATGCTGCACCTTTGGCACTTTTGACTAAAATCCTGAAGAGTCAAAAGGGGAACACTTGAGTATGGTCTAATAGTGCACATTTACTGGATGCTGCCACCAGTGAATGGGGAATAACCCCTAACACATTACACAACGGAAGGTGGGACAAGGATTTTCCTGACAGCTACTATATGCCCGACCTCTAGGGGGATGGTGTTGTTGCTTCTGAATGTCAAAAACCTTTGCATGTGTAGAGCTAGAAATAAAATACTTCTTTTTTGTATAAAAGCAAGTATTTGACTGGATGTGGATTGTTTGAACTGTTTTCACTTTGAGTTATGAGTATTGTTCACTGACCTGTATCTACATCCCCCACCCGATGAAGCCTTGACTGCTCAACATAACCACCGCTCAGAGTCAAGTGCAGAAGGGATACATGGCTTGGTTGCTCATGATCCATAGTTGGTCGGTTCCCAGGACATTTGGAGTTAGTCCTCAACCACCACCTTGTGACCACAAGCCCCTCTGTGCATGTTGGCCATCTGAAAGGGGTTTTGACGATTGGCGGCAAGCAGTGGGACGCCTACATTTAGGATCCAAAAATACAGATGTTGCATTGGCCACTTGCAATCTGCACCAGTACTACAATAAGTCAAGTTTGTATTTCCTTCTCCGTACAAAGGTGGCACGCATAGGCAATGGTGAACACAGATTTGGGAATTGACCTCTGTAGTAATGAGGTCCAGGCTGGTTGATGTAATTCAGGAGGTTTTATTGTAGTTAGTTACATATTCTGTAGATCAGCCCCACCAGGTGCAGCCAGCATGCTGCTCAGCCCACTCTCAACTGTGACTTCTCCTCACAGGCTCCCAACATCCCTAAGTGCATCATCACTGCAACATTCCACTGGCTGAGTAGATGGTAAAATGGTAAAACATTAACATGGAAAGGATACTAGGATACTACATATCCCCCTTTCTTATATAACAAAAGCAATAAAGATAGGAAACTGAAAAGGGAGAACCATAAATGAGGAAAGAAAGAGAGGAATGCATAAACAGCATAAACAGTGCAAATAAGTGAACAACAAGCATGGAAGAGAAAGATGGGGGAAGTAGAAAAGAGGAAGCGACAGATGAAAAAAACAGATAAATATAACCCATCCTCCCTGCTATAAATAACAACAGAAAGGAGTAGGAAGACCCAGAGAAAGAAAACAATGAGGAAAAGACAAAACACGCAGCACCAATGACTACCCCTCAGACACACCTACTGGCCTGGCAGGCAAGCGAGAAAGCAAGGCATAGCACACCACAACAAAACACAGGACTAAATCCAGACCCATACACAAAGTGGAGAAGAAAAAAAAATCTTAAGAAAAAGGAAGAACAAAAAAACCGCACTACGGTAAGAAAGGACAGAGAACAAAGAAAGACTAACAACAAGAAACAAGAGTCTATGGATGACAAGGAGAAAAGACATCACGAGGAGAGCTGAAAAAGCGAGAAAACAGAGAAGATGAGAGGAGAATACAATAAGGTCACTCATACTTCCCCGTTATAAAATTAACATTGTAATATAATATAAACATAACATTCCATTGCAAAATTGACACTGTAATAATAAAATGAAGACATAACAATGAGTCAAATGGGAATGGGACCCCTGAGAGACACTCTATATAGGACTAAAGACGTAACCAACGTATGTGAAACACCTGACCTACCCCAAGACGAAAGGGAGGTTAGTTATTGTTAACTAGTGTAAATGGTCTAAACCCATAAACTGTCCCTAAAACCAGAGATGGTTAACAAATGCAAAAAGGACTAACACCCATGCATAAATGCCCCACATAAGGGCATCCTCGTGTAGAGGTCACATACTTTGTAATGTAGTAATGGGACTATAACCCATACAACACACCCTGTGTGGGGTAACCGTATAAGAGGATATGAACTGAAAACTAAGATCAACCCGAAACATAAGGGAGATTAGCTATAGTTAGCTACTGTATATGGGTCTGAACCCATGACCTATTCCCAGAAATAGGTATGATAAACTACTGTGGATGGGACTAAAACCCATACAAAAATGTCCTGTAAAAGGGTAGAAACTTTAAGTAGCACATGTGGGCAAATGTACATTTAGCAAATGGGACTAAAACCCATCCCCATCTCTACGTAGGGAAGAAAAAAAATGTATACTAGTTGGCAGGGCATACCCAGACGTGGGTCCCTTGCTCACTTTGCCACTGGATTCAAGCTAGCCTGTCTGATAACGGCTGATTAGCCAGAAACCGGTCCCAGGATGCTTGTTTCCGGTCCAGGGAAGACATGGCTTGGCAGTTCGGGCTGGACTGTTCCCACGAGGCACAGGGTCAGACTGATTTGCATATGGCCATGTCATAACTGGGGTGGCGGAATGAGCTAAAGAATGATGATGGATTAAACCCAGATCAGTTGACTGGGGGTGAGTGCTTGCAATGTTCAACACTCCGTCCATCATCCCCTTTGGTTTTGCTTTGTTCGCCCTAAGTTGGCAGGGTATGTCCAGACGTGGGTCCCTTGCTCACTTTGCCACTGGATTCAAGCTAGCCTGGCTGATGACGGCTGATTAGCCAGAAACCGGTCCTAGGATGCTTGTTTCCGGTCCAGGGAAGACATGGCTTGGCAGTTTGGGCTGGACTGTTCCCATGAGGCACAGGGTCAGAGTGATTTGCATATGGCCATGTCTGGACTGGGGTGACGGAGTGAGCTAAAGAATGATGATGGATTAAACCCAGATCAGTTGACTGGGGGTGAGTGCTTGCAATGTTCAACACTTCCTCCATCATCCCCTTTGGTTTTGCTCTACTATGTGAACAAGAACAATAATAATAAATAGCACATGTGGGCAAATGTACACTGAGCAAATTGGACTAAAACCCATTGCCGCCCCTAAGTAGGGAAGAAAACAAAATGTGTACTATGTGAACAAGAACAATAATGCAACAACTGTAAATGTAGTGCATCTTTAAACTATATCCCACACCAGTGAGCAACATCTCACCCGAGTTCTACAAGAAAAGAAACACCCTTGCGTAAGGGAACAAATCGTAAACATGCCTGATCGTAAAAACACAAAATACTGTAAATAGTAAGCATGACATATTAGTGCAAAGATAAAACATTTGAAACAAACAGACTAAAACAATTTCCACAAAATATGCACTTATAAACAGCCCCAGACACTGTAGCTCAAGACACAATAGGGTGGAAATTAGAGCTTCCAACCTCTGACTTACTAACTCCATATGGACAGGCAGTAAGACAGTCGAAAAAAACGAGGTGTGCCTGTCACTGGGATAGCATGGAGACACTTCACACCGAAGACAAAATGTGTCAGTGTGTCATCTAGAGAGTGATAAGCCAGATCCAAATAAACATGTAAATACTCCAATCTGGTGTGTGTGTCACCGTAAACAAATGTGCAGAGTAAAACTTAGGAGAAACATGGAGAGAACATAAACAGTAAATGTACCATGTATAGAAAACAGTGTACCCTTCATCATCTCTATAAACCATATCTATAGAGTTAGTTAATGATTGTCATCCGTTTTTTAGGTCTCAACCTGACCTAAGCAGCGCATGCGCTGCTCTCGTCTTATGAGGCTTCTTGGAATCGATATGATTCCAGAATCCTCGTCCCAGCTCCGCCTTTAGTTTTGATTCTTGCGTGACGTTTTGCGTCACAAATTATGCCAAAGGCAGTGCAATGATTGCACCGGAGGCATGTCACTCGCTGATTGTTGCCACCGTGTCTCCTTTTATCCACGCCCAGCGGGATTGGATCTCTTACTGGCGGCGGGAGACAGTGTCTCCTAATTAACCGCTACGCACTTTTTTGTTATCATTCGCCTTTGGCAAAGGCAGCCGCGTGTTTATTTTTGCATTGCGCTTCCACTTAAAGTGAAAGCGCAATGCAATTATAAACAAGCAGCTGCCTTTGCCAAAGCCGAAAGCTTGTTTTTCTGTGTGTTGTGCGCTGAAATGGCTCGCTGTTTTGTTGGAGCAATGTTGGCTATATTGTTCTACGACCGAACAAACATCTGGGACCAGATGTGCGGCTAATTAAAGTTGGTGTGTCGTTGTCTTTTCTAGCCGCTTGAGTTGCCGCAAATATAATGTTCATTTTGATATTTGAATTCTCTTCAAAGCTTTTTCCCTGTCAACATTATGGGGGCGTTCTCCTTCTTCACGTCAGGGCTCAGTGTGTGTTTGAAACCAAACGTAGCGCTCGGCATACAACTTTTACAATTCTGACCCATGCATTCTGTGAAGTGCTACAGCCTTATTTGTGGACACAATGATACCCTTTCTCATCAAAAAGACGTAGTCACAATTTAATATCATTACACGTTTAAATGTCCAGGTGTAACTGCAGTTACATTTAGTAATCGCGCACTGTATTTCTCAAAAACACGTGGAGAAATAGCACTAGTGAGAAAATAAGCCATGTATGGCGCTTGTTTCACTGAATTGTCGGCATGCTCTGCGTTTCTGTTTTCAAGCGTCTGTATCTGCCACTAAATGTCATTTAATGGTGTTGACCGCAAATATAGTATTTACCTTAAACACATTTTCATTTGGCTCAATTAAACAGAAGACATTTGTTGAAGTTGATTGTTACAGTTAGTGTCAACTTAAAACAATGCGGTTCAGTATTGCCCGGTGAAAAGTAAATAAAAAAATACACGAGTTCATGTTGCTAATTTATAAGCGTCACTTGCTGATTGGCCGAGGCGCCGGGCCTGCGCCGCCAGCGTGGCCTTTGTTGTCGTCTCCAGCTCCAAGACGATAATCGATGCGGGCTTATGAGGGAAGCGGAGCTCCACAGGAGGAGTTCCCTCTTTTAGTATACACATCACCGCAAATACAGGATTTAGGAAAACATTTCTCACGATTGTGTTTATGGGTGTAGGTAGGTATGTTTCTTGTTGAACTTTATACGAACACAAATGATGCACATGGTTAGGTATTTTACCGAATCAATCTGGCGTTTTTTAATACATTTCAAGCATATGTGGTATAATGTTACTTGTAAGGAAACATTTGCTGTTTTTGGAAGGAGAGAAGAGCGCACGATTTATTGTTCAACCTAAAGCCTATTCAGACTAAAATGCTGATCTCCTGTGAAATATGCATCCAATTTAGGGCTCTAAAAAGATTTTCAGTCTTTTGTACTCATGTCCGAGCCCTCGTTAAGAAAATCGTATTTCTATAACTGATAAACGAAACAACTATGGGGGCACCCTGTTGAGCTCCATAACAACCAATTTGATTTTTTGATAATTATTTCATGTGCAAAGTTATTTTGCAATTCACTATTTAATTTGAACACCCAGTATAAGACAAAATCTGCTTTAAAACGATAGTTTCTAGTTTGTAGTGTTACACAACATTATCCCACCACTTGTCAGCTCAGTGTGTCTATTGACCTGTTTTTTCAAAGTACCTACAGCTACACTTGACTGGTCGTATACGCTATTTTAAGGTTGTATTTGTTGACAGGAGTCTTTTCAGTGCCTACTAAACCTTTTTGATGTTTTTGTTTATAGACACGTGTTAATAGCAACGTTGAGGTCTATGATTAATTACTGTGTATGAAACCAGTGTTTTTGTGTGCTGACATTCTTCCTGAAGAAAATTCAATGTTCAGTTAACTTTCTGGGAAGCACTGTACGTTTGAGAAAACAATCCCTGTTGGTAGCAGTGGTTACAAACAGCTGCACTTACTGTCTCAGACCGTGAAAAGAGGTCTTGGAAATAATACTGGATCCTATTTGGGCAGGAATGACCCTCTCGGTGGACTTCCATTTCAAAACGCTTTTGCTCGGTATAAATTGTAGATGTGAGACCCTGTTTATGTTGTTCTGTTGTGGCCCCATACCATACTTGTAGTTCTGCTTCCCAGTGCCTTTTAAGGTGTGGTCACACTTGTTCTCACGTCTCACGTTGGTGTGAATTCAAGCGGCGATTTTGCTGTACAAAATTAATTTTTTCAAGTGAATCCTTATAACAGATTCATTTAGTCTGGCAGCGTAAAGGCATCTACTTGAGTATTGTCTCATCCCCTTTGTCTCCTTTTCGGAGTCTTTATTTTGTGTCCTTGTGCATTTTTTTCTGTACATGGCATTCAGCGCTGCTCTTGCTGGAAGCAAAGTTAGCTGAGCAATACGCTGGGGCTATGTCGTCTTGTAAGACCTTCAGTGAAAGAGTTTGGGGCGAGACACTGATTACTGTAAAATCAGTTCTTCAGGTGAGATCTTAATCTGAACATGGCAGTTCCTTATTTATTTGGACCTCTGGCTATGTACTTTTGTGGCAATTTCAACCATAGTGCATTGTAACTGAAATTTGTGTAGTGCCCATTCTGCCATTAGTGTGGCCTTGTAGCACTGTCTGTTGTCTGGGTCTTACATATCCACGTAGTACGCAAATTTCCATTGATGGTTAAGTCAGAGTTGATGTTTGATGATGTCATTCAGATATTGTGTTCTGGTTATTCATAGAGGTATTGATTAAGGATTTTGGATCAGAGGTGTTTGAAGGGCCTTAGTGAGTGGTTGCATGCATTGTAGGTCAATAACTTAACAGTTGCCCGGCAGCTGGATATAGGTGGAGCGTTATGTTGCTGATTTTGTGACTTGAGTTTGCTGGATTGGCCATATACAAGACTAGAGTAAACAATGTGTTATCAATACTCCAATGCTTTTTTAAAATTCGATAACAGATTTCCATTATCAGTGGTATTCGTTTAACCATCTCAAAAGGATTAAAGGCGGAGCGACTCCACCAAGTTTCAAACCTTGACCACTCAGCTAGGCATACACCTCTACAGCTGATTCATTAATGTATGCATTAGTCCACAGAAACACCTAAACTTCGTGTAACTTCGAATTTCAGTTCACTTCTTGTTCTGGTACAAAGCGAGATTTTTGGAAAATAGAAGGCAGAAGAATGAAAAGACTAGAACATTAAGGTCAACATTCTGAACATTGGAAGTGGATGTTTAGACCCCAAAAGATAGAGGGACAGCAGAAACACACAAAAATGTTTAGTCTTTTTGACCTGAACACAAAGCGTATTAGGTACAGGGTAAACAAGCATTGAAAATGCAATAGGTCTCGCCTTTCATTAAGTTAAAGCCATTTGCTTTGCCAGTGGTATTGTATAGCAAAGCAAATGGCTTTAACTTAATAAAAGGCAAGACCATTGCATTTTTAATGCTTGTTTTTTTAAATTGCCCTGCAAAGTTTGTAAGAAATCCAAAAACAGAGCAAACAGGATGACAATAAACTTCAAATCGTGTTCAGCGATATATTACTGGGTGGGAGAGCGCCGTTAAAGAACTGTTTGAAAATCTGGAACTCGTGAAGAACAGAGAATCAAAAAATTACCTTCACTGGATGAGTACAGTTCAAAGTAAATGGAACTCCTTCAGCAAGATGTTCCTGGTCCAATAAATCCAAAATGCGGTATGCAGTACTGACGTGCGCAGAGTGGCTCACGTCACGACAATGCTGCCAAACGTCCAACAGCAGCTATACGGGATCCATAGTGACGAAGCCTTCATGGAAAGACTCCACGCATCAACAAGATAACGGTTAGTGTGCATGCGCAACACATGACTCACGCCGGCGTTTTCAAACTACACAGAAGCAGTTTAACTGGCAATGTTAAATGAGATGGCCTCAAGTCAAAACAAAAGATAATAGATGAAAAATGTCTCACCAGCAATTTCCCGCTCGAGGCACCGGCACAGTGTGAAATGTCCTGAAAACAATCCTCACGGTCCTCCGCTACCTCAAATGCCGCAAAAGATGTGGAGAAATTGTTGAAACCAAAGTGAATGTAGATTTACTCCACACCAATAACGTGATTAAAATCAAGCTGAACGTGACACTTACATGAGCACAGCCTTCCAGATATGACGTGTCCCCTTGGATGTCCTCAGTGTGGTACAGAAATCACCAGGCAGACTCCACGATATTATTCCTGTGCTGTCAACCATAAACACATTTAAGCTAAGTGCAGCTGCGCATCTCCAAACACAGAGGCACAGAAATGACGGGTTATAGCGAGCACCAAACACTCCCATGTTGACTGGATTCTTAAACACTGTGTCGTTTGCCGTGAAGGTTCTGTGAAGACCATTCACTGAGCCTGAAGACTGAAGGACTGTTAATTTAGAAGTCCAAAGTAGGTAATCTAGATGAGAACAGCACGCTAGAACTAGGGCTGTCAGATGGTAGTGACACTGGTGGGGCTGAGAGACATAGTGCTTCATCTTTTCCAGTTTCTTGTTGTCTTCTTTGTTTTTAATTGAAAGACTTCTTTCTTTAATGTTGACATCTTTGTAGTTCTGTGTAGAACAACCTTGTAATTTTTCGCGGTTATTCTTAACCTGTGGATACTTCCTCTTGATCTTTGTGTTGTTTGTGACTGTTCATACTGTAGGCAGTTTTATCTTCAGGTCCTTTTATGTTCCCCAGGTCCCTGAAAGTCCAGTTGTAGCACGTAGGTAGTCACAAACTCGTCACAAAATAAATGTAGTAACGAGGTCCAGGCTGGTTGATGTAATTCAGGAGGTTTTATTGTAGTTAGTTACATGTTCTGTCGATCAGCCCCACCAGGAGCAGCCAGAATGCTGCTCAGCCCACTCTCAACTGTGACTTCTCCTCACAGGCTCCCAACATCCCTAAGTGCATCATCACTGCAACATTCCACTGTCTGAGTAGATTTTAAAATGGTAAAACATTAACATGGAAAGGATACTAGGATACTACAACCTCAGCAACATGTCCATAGATCAGATGAAGGATTTATGTAGGGGCAACGGGTGGAGGATTCCCAGAGGTAGGGAAAGAGAGGTACTTGCTAATTTCATTAGGGACACATTTGCGATACTAGGCGAAAGGGAGGAGGCTGCAGCTGGTTCTGGGGAGGGAACCATGGTACTAACCCTGGAAGAGTGTGTTGTGGATTCAGGCTCTAGGATACCCTCAGCACAGATATATTCCAGACACACTCTGAGTGTATCTCCTGAGGGAAATAAACTCTAAAAACAAAATAAATAAGAAGAGAAATAAAGGTTTTGAAATATTTCCAAACTCTTCTCATTGACTGAACATTAAGAATCAGGCAGTTGATGATATTACATGATTTTTGTTCTCGTTCCAGCTCCATTCAAAATACGGTGGCAAAGGTCCGTTGACCTGTCAAGCACCATCTGGATTTCCAAATTGATAAAATCTCTAAGTTGGGGTGTTTAGTCTTAAATACCATTTGACCAAATCCTTTAGGCGCTAACACTTCTAATGTATTTTCCAGAGTTTCACCAAGACACTCACCATCTTTAGTTTCTAGAATATATCAAGTGTGTACACCACCTTGAATTTCTAGGGTACCACTGTCTCCAATTTGAGGAGCGTTACAACAAACAAATGATGGACGGAATGCTGACAATGCTTACATTCTCCCCCAGTCAAGAGATCTGGGTTAAATCCATCGTTCTTTTGCCCACTACACCACCCCAGTTTAGACATGGCCATATGCAAATCAGTCTTGACCCTGTGCCTCATGGGAACAGTCCAGCCCGAACTGCCAAGCCATGTATTCCCTGGACCGGAATCAAGCATCCTAGGACCGGTTTCTGGCTATCAGCCGTCATCAGCCAGGATAGCTTGACTCCAGTGGCGTAGTGAGCACGGGTCCCACGTCTGGAAATACCCATCCCACTTAGGGCGAAAAGCGTTACAACAAACAAATGATGGACGGAATGCTGACAATGCATACATTCTCCCCCAGTCAAGAGATCTGGGTTAAATCCATCGTTCTTTTGACCACTACACCACCCCAGTTTAGACATGGCCATATGCAAATCAGTCTTGACCCTGTGCCTCATGGCAACAGTCCAGCCCGAACTGCCAAGCCATGTCTTCCCTGGACCGGAATCAAGCATCCTAGGACCGGTTTCTGGCTATCAGCCGTCATCAGCCAGGATAGCTTGACTCCAGTGACGTAGTGAGCACGGGTCCCACGTCTGGGAATACCCATCCCACTTAGGGCGAAAAGCGGTACAACAAACAAATGATGGACGGAATGCTGACAATGCATACATTCTCCCCCAGTCAAGAGATGTGGGTTAAATCCATCGTTCTTTTGCCCACTACACCACCCCAGTTTAGACATGGCCATATGCAAATCAGTCTTGACCCTGTGCCTCATGGGAACAGTCCAGCCCGAACTGCCAAGCCATGTCTTCCCTGGACCGGAATCAAGCATCCTAGGACCGGTTTCTGGCTATCAGCCGTCATCAGCCAGGATAGCTTGACTCCAGTGGCGTAGTGTGCACGGGTCCCACGTCTGGGAATACCCATCCCACTTAGGGCGAAAAGCGTTACAACAAACAAATGATGGACGGAATGCTGACAATGCATACATTCTCCCCCAGTCAAGAGATCTGGGTTAAATCCATCGTTCTTTTGCCCACTACACCACCCCAGTTTAGACATGGCCATATGCAAATCAGTCTTGACCCTGTGCCTCATGGGAACAGTCCAGCCCGAACTGCCAAGCCATGTCTTCCCTGGACCGGAATCAAGCATCCTAGGACCGGTTTCTGGCTATCAGCCGTCATCAGCCAGGATAGCTTGACTCCAGTGGCGTAGTGAGCACGGGTCCCACGTCTGGGAATACCCATCCCACTTAGGGCGAAAAGCGTTACAACAAACAAATGATGGATGGAATGCTGACAATGCATACATTCTCCCCCAGTCAAGAGATCTGGGTTAAATCCATCGTTCTTTTGCCCACTACACCACCCCAGTTTAGACATGGCCATATGCAAATCCGTCTTGACCCTGTGCCTCATGGGAACAGTCCAGCCCGAACTGCCAAGCCATGTCTTCCCTGGACCGGAATCAAGCATCCTAGGACCGGTTTCTGGCTATCAGCCGTCATCAGCCAGGATAGCTTGACTCCAGTGGCGTAGTGAGCACGGGTCCCACGTCTGGGAATACCCATCCCACTTAGGGCGAAAAGCGTTACAACAAACAAATGAGGGACGGAATGCTGACAATGCATACATTCTCCCCCAGTCAAGAGATCTGGGTTAAATCCATCGTTCTTTTGCCCACTACACCACCCCAGTTTAGACATGGCCATATGCAAATCAGTCTTGACCCTGTGCCTCATGGGAACAGTCCAGCCCGAACTGCCAAGCCATGTCTTCCCTGGACCGGAATCAAGCATCCTAGGACCGGTTTCTGGCTATCAGCCGTCATCAGCCAGGATAGCTTGACTCCAGTGGCGTAGTGAGCACGGGTCCCACGTCTGGGAATACCCATCCCACTTAGGGCGAAAAGCGTTACAACAAACAAATGATGGACGGAATGCTGACAATGCATACATTCTCCCCCAGTCAAGAGATCTGGGTTAAATCCATCGTTCTTTTGCCCACTACACCACCCCAGTTTAGACATGGCCATATGCAAATCAGTCTTGACCCTGTGCCTCATAGGAACAGTCCAGCCCGAACTGCCAAGCCATGTCTTCCCTGGACCGGAATCAAGCATCCTAGGACCGGTTTCTGGCTATCAGCCGTCATCAGCCAGGATAGCTTGACTCCAGTGGCGTAGTGAGCACGGGTCCCACGTCTGGGAATACCCATCCCACTTAGGGCGAAAAGCGTTACAACAAACAAATGATGGACGGAATGCTGACAATGCATACATTCTCCCCCAGTCAAGAGATCTGGGTTAAATCCATCGTTCTTTTGCCCACTACACCACCCCAGTTTAGACATGGCCATATGCAAATCAGTCTTGACCCTGTGCCTCATGGGAACAGTCCAGCCCGAACTGCCAAGCCATGTCTTCCCTGGACCGGAATCAAGCATCCTAGGACCGGTTTCTGGCTATCCGCCGTCATCAGCCAGGATAGCTTGACTCCAGTGGCGTAGTGAGCACGGGTCCCACGTCTGGGAATACCCATCCCACTTAGGGCGAAAAGCGTTACAACAAACAAATGATGGACGGAATGCTGACAATGCATACATTCTCCCCCAGTCAAGAGATCTGGGTTAAATCCATCGTTCTTTTGCCCACTACACCACCCCAGTTTAGACATGGCCATATGCAAATCAGTCTTGACCCTGTGCCTCATGGGAACAGTCCAGCCCGAACTGCCAAGCCATGTCTTCCCTGGACCGGAATCAAGCATCCTAGGACCGGTTTCTGGCTATCAGCCGTCATCAGCCAGGATAGCTTGACTCCAGTGGCGTAGTGAGCACGGGTCCCACGTCTGGGAATACCCATCCCACTTAGGGCGAAAAGCGTTACAACAAACAAATGATGGACGGAATGCTGACAATGCATACATTCTCCCCCAGTCAAGAGATCTGGGTTAAATCCATCGTTCTTTTGCCCACTACACCACCCCAGTTTAGACATGGCCATATGCAAATCAGTCTTGACCCTGTGCCTCATGGGAACAGTCCAGCCCGAACTGCCAAGCCATGTCTTCCCTGGACCGGAATCAAGCATCCTAGGACCGGTTTCTGGCTATCAGCCGTCATCAGCCAGGATAGCTTGACTCCAGTGGCGTAGTGAGCACGGGTCCCACGTCTGGGAATACCCATCCCACTTAGGGCGAAAAGCGTTACAACAAACAAATGATGGACGGAATGCTGACAATGCATACATTCTCCCCCAGTCAAGAGATCTGGGTTAAATCCATCGTTCTTTTGCCCACTACACCACCCCAGTTTAGACGTGGCCATATGCAAATCAGTCTTGACCCTGTGCCTCATGGGAACAGTCCAGCCCGAACTGCCAAGCCATGTCTTCCCTGGACCGGAATCAAGCATCCTAGGACCGGTTTCTGGCTATCAGCCGTCATCAGCCAGGATAGCTTGACTCCAGTGGCGTAGTGAGCACGGGTCCCACGTCTGGGAATACCCATCCCACTTAGGGCGAAAAGCGTTACATCAAACAAATGATGGACGGAATGCTGACAATGCATACATTCTCCCCCAGTCAAGAGATCTGGGTTAAATCCATCGTTCTTTTGCCCACTACACCACCCCAGTTTAGACATGGCCATATGCAAATCAGTCTTGACCCTGTGCCTCATGGGAACAGTCCAGCCCGAACTGCCAAGCCATGTCTTCCCTGGACCGGAATCAAGCATCCTAGGACCGGTTTCTGGCTATCAGCCGTCATAAGCCAGGATAGCTTGACTCCAGTGGCGTAGTGAGCACGGGTCCCACGTCTGGGAATACCCATCCCACTTAGGGCGAAAAGCGTTACAACAAACAAATGATGGACGGAATGCTGACAATGCATACATTCTCCCCCAGTCAAGAGATCTGGGTTAAATCCATCGTTCTTTTGCCCACTACACCACCCCAGTTTAGACATGGCCATATGCAAATCAGTCTTGACCCTGTGCCTCATGGGAACAGTCCAGCCCGAACTGCCAAGCCATGTCTTCCCTGGACCGGAATCAAGCATCCTAGGACCGGTTTCTGGCTATCAGCCGTCATCGGCCAGGATAGCTTGACTCCAGTGGCGTAGTGAGCACGGTTCCCACGTCTGGGAATACCCATCCCACTTAGGGCGAAAAGCGTTACAACAAACAAATGATGGACGGAATGCTGACAATGCATACATTCTCCCCCAGTCAAGAGATCTGGGTTAAATCCATCGTTCTTTTGCCCACTACACCACCCCAGTTTAGACATGGCCATATGCAAATCAGTCTTGACCCTGTGCCTCATGGGAACAGTCCAGCCCGAACTGCCAAGCCATGTCTTCCCTGGACCGGAATCAAGCATCCTAGGACCGGTTTCTGGCTATCAGCCGTCATCAGCCAGGATAGCTTGACTCCAGTGGCGTAGTGAGCACGGGTCCCACGTCTGGGAATACCCATCCCACTTAGGGCGAAAAGCGTTACAACAAACAAATGATGGACGGAATGCTGACAATGCATACATTCTCCCCCAGTCAAGAGATCTGGGTTAAATCCATCGTTCTTTTGCCCACTACACCACCCCAGTTTAGACATGGCCATATGCAAATCAGTCTTGACCCTGTGCCTCATGGGAACAGTCCAGCCCGAACTGCCAAGCCATGTCTTCCCTGGACCGGAATCAAGCATCCTAGGACCGGTTTCTGGCTATCAGCCATCATCAGCCAGGATAGCTTGACTCCAGTGGCGTAGTGAGCACGGGTCCCACGTCTGGGAATACCCATCCCACTTAGGGCGAAAAGCGTTACAACAAACAAATGATGGACGGAATGCTGACAATGCATACATTCTCCCCCAGTCAAGAGATCTGGGTTAAATCCATCGTTCTTTTGCCCACTACACCACCCCAGTTTAGACATGGCCATATGCAAATCAGTCTTGACCCTGTGCCTCATGGGAACAGTCCAGCCCGAACTGCCAAGCCATGTCTTCCCTGGACCGGAATCAAGCATCCTAGGACCGGTTTCTGGCTATCAGCCGTCATCAGCCAGGATAGCTTGACTCCAGTGGCGTAGTGAGCACGGATCCCACGTCTGGGAATATCCATCCCACTTAGGGTGAATGTATGACATTGTTCTGCATTCTGTCCATCAATTGTTATTTTTCCAATTTGAGGAGTACATTTCTTGGGTGGGTCTCAGCAGAGACCCTGAGCTTGCAGTTGGTACTTCAGAAACTAAGGCTGAGGAAGATGAAAAGGGCGGTAATCTGAGAAGAAGAAGAAGCTAAAACTAGCTCGCCAGGAACAATAGCAGAGGAGGAGGGAGAGGCCGAGGAAGAGAAGTTGTGAGAGAGGTACGAGAAACAGAGGGCGATTGAAGAGAAACAGAAGGAAAGGGAAAGAGAAAAGCTCTGCCTAACCAGGCCCAGGGCCAGTGCTATTGTGAAAACACAATGAAAACAGACACATACATACACAAGGGTACACTAAATATTAGGGTACACTTACAATTGGCATTATCTACCCTATAAGTACCTAGGACATAAGGCAGGTTGATTAAAACTACCTTTAAGTCCCTTGTGTATAATAGTGCATAGCAGTTTAGAGGCCAGCAGCCCTTTCTGCTCTTATGTGTTCACTGCTGAGAGAGTGAGGTCATTTTAGAAGCAGACCTGTGTTGCAGCACTGCTTTTAAAAGTAGATTGTGCCTAAACTCAACTTTAAGAGTAGGGGCAGTTAAAAAAGTGATGTACCACAATATGCTGCATATTAGGTACCCACAGGGTCTCCCCTAGGTGTCCCAGGGGTAAGAAGGGCCCTTATAAAAGAGTTTTATATGCCATGGGGATGGAGACATTGCACATTTCACTTCCCCCATTGTAGTAAAGTGCTTCCCAAAATCAACCTTTGTGCTAGGAGACCGATGAAGTGAGGACCAAGACTATTTTTGCATATTCAGAACCCTTACCGTCTCCCCAAGGTGTCCCAGGGGTGGGGGGTCCTCTAACTATAAGCAGGATCCTAATAAAAGATGTTTTATCTGCCCTGGTATTGGTTGGAGAAATTGCATATTTCATTTCACCATTGTAGATTACCAGCCACAAAGGTTAGCATGGCAATAGTTTATTAATGCATAACTATAGCTAGGAATTCACTAAAGGTATCATTCAAGGACTTAGGAGAATGGTATCAATAAATCCAACAATATGCTATTGTGGAATTTATCCTAAAATATACAGAAAAGAAGCTAAGAGGATTATCCAGGCTGCTTTGATGAAGTGATAAGTAGCTCACCCAGGGAGAGGTTATCTCTTGAAGAGAGCTCCGATATACAGGAATGCCAGAGCAAGGGGGAGGAGTCGTAAACCATTGAGCTTCAAAGGGGGATATGACAGGCAGGGAATGCTAGACCCATCTACCCACCAGCTCCCCTGACCCAGTCAGATGGCAGGCCTAAGGCTGGAATTTGCAGATGGTAGGGGGAGGAGAGCTATGGAATTGACCCATTCTGGAGGTTGGTTTAACTAGTTCTTGCTCCTCTACTGGAAAGCCACCTATACTTAATGTTGGAGAAATTGTGCTTGCTGAGAGAAGCTTATGTCACACTTTGGTGGAAGTGGTCATGCTCTGCACCTCTGCACCTCATTGGACAGGAGTGGTCTCCTGCCTGACCCCAGATAGCCCTGAATACATATGTGAGAAGTGAAGAGCCTCTCAGATCTGCTGCATGAAACTAAGAGACGAAGAAGGCTTGCCAATCTGGAAACCTGATTTGCACCATCCAGCCTGGCATTCTGACTGACTGCTCCTGCTGCATTATCTGGTACTACAGCCCTTTGCATATACCTTGTTTCAAGAGGAATACAGAGTGAACTCTCTGCAAGCTACAGGAGCTCACCTGGACTATCACCACCAAGAATCCCCAGCCTGGAGTGCGTACAGTGGATTTGTAAGGGTTTTGTTCAGGTGCATTGAGATAATTGTGGTACCAACCTTTCAAGGACCATCTTGGAGATTACAGACACTTGGATTGTGTTTTGAATACTTTAGACCCCCAAGAGGAACTTCAGGAACAAGTTCAAGAAGGTTGGAGCAACTTTGGAAAAAAGCTTCAGAGGGGGAACAACTCAACTGCCCGAGCCAAGCCAGAGATCTTCAACCACGAGCCGGCCTGCCCTGCTGGTTCATCCCGCTGAAGAGCTCCGGAGGTCTGACTTCCAGAGTTTGACCGGGAGCTCGCTGGAAAGCAAGCCGGCGAACCCTCACCAAACCCAGAATGGTAAAGAGCATTGAGGGGCGCCGTCAGAAAAAGCTCCAGAAACGTTTGGTAAGTCAGAAAGAAGAATCTTGATCGAGGCCTACCGTGAGGGGTATCTTGGCAGGGCTCCATCGTGGTCAGCCTTAAACTTACTTTGTCCTGGTCAAGCGCGACCAGATGTCCCAAGGTGGCACTATAGGTTTCAAAGTGCTATATAGTGCTAAATCTTTAAAAATGCATATCTCCGGTTCCCTACATTGGACTTTTGTTGTTCTGGTGTCATTTCGAAGATAACAATATTTTCTATTTGTATAAATTGGGGTGGGAGTTTTACTGTGTGTTGTGTTTTAATTATTCACTGAATTGGTGTTTTTCTAATGCTTCATATACCTGTCTCTTAAGTGAAGCCTGCCTGCTCGCAGCCAAGTTACCACGGGTTGAGCATGGGAATAATTTTCTGAGACATTTTCTGAGCTCTTGACTGTGTTAGTGGCATTGTTGCCAGTGGTAGATGCATATTTCCCACTAATAATAATACACTTTCCAACAAAATTTAGGGCAACAGATGCAGTCTCCAAACCTTTAAAGTATGAATGATGAAACCAAGCTCAGGGTAAAATCAGTTTGCAACATTTCTTGTTAATAAAGTCGCATAAATAGAGAAAATTATGTTTCATGTTGTACAAGCAGCATAAAAGATGTATAGGAGAACTTGCTCATTTGTGCATGAATGCAAAATGTATGTTACCTGTCCTATCTTTAGTGGTACAAAGCAGAAAGCTTTCAGTGGCAGACCTTATGCAAAACAGAATTTTTGTTTTTAACAAGGCCCACATTTAAAAGCTTGTGCTGCAGGCATGGACATCTTTGATGAGTAGGCAAACCTTTGCCAGTGTTGTAAATCTTGACAAACATCTGCCATTAGGCCAATAGCCTGCATTCCAGTAAATGGATATGCACTCTATAGGCATTTCCCAGGTTTTGTCAGCACTCTTTGGTTTGGTGTTACTTTCCTCTGCAGCATCACAGTGGCTCTCTTCTTAGTTTCAACACTTTTCATGCCTTGATTTTCTGACATATCTGGTTTCACTAACTTCTGTTCAGCTATACCCCTATACATGTAAATTGCATATGTTTAGCGGGTTTCACAGTTGTGGCAGGATTGTGTTGTAATGGGACTCTCATGCGAGAAAGAACATGCTAGATCAGTGCTCAATTGCAATGGGGACATTTTAGCTTCATGCAAAAGCACAATTGTATAAAGTATAGGATCTGGGAACATTTCACACGACTAGGGGAGTCATGTTTGAAAAATTGCAGCACTTTACGTGTGGCAGAAACTACCAGATTTAGTAAAAGTTGTCTGCTGAGGACACCAAGTCTGACATTAAGTCTCCCACAATTGCACAAAACAAGTGAGCAGTGTTTAGCCAGGGATTTTTACTGACGGTGGCACCCTCAAGTGCAAATTTCTAGGTGTAGATAATAGCACAGCCAGTAGGATGTGGATTTCGGATACAGCACCTTTGTTAAAGTTAGGTATGTCAGGTGATATACTTCTTGACACCTTACTTGCTCTTGATTTTGCCTGGTGGTAGGATCTGGGCAAAGCCAGCTAACGCTACTTTAGTAGATCTGACTTTGTGCCAGAGCACACGATTTTGCACTTGTCCACACCAGACACACCTCCCTTGCATACTTTTTTTTTTTTTTTTTTGAAACCGTTTATTACAAAGTTCAAAGAATATACAAAGATGGGCCTACAACCTTCAGGCCGGCCGCTAGCAAACAAGAGGAGCATATGATACACACAGTACAACGCATGCTGCGGCAAAGGGAAACGTACAGGAGTTAGCAGCGTTGATGGCCACACCATCCGGACCCCACATAGCGGTTTCTTTTTAACATAAATAACAACAAAAAATCAAACCACAAGGCAACCCACAATCGAAAACAGCAGCATGTGCTCCCCTAGAAGGGGGACCCTACCAATCCATAGGAGTAGCAAGGGGGGGAGAAGGTCAGGGCAGGGACTGGGTGGACTCAGTGCCCGGTACCGGAGAGCTAAACCGGCTAAGGGGACGGGGCAGGCGATGGATCGGGCAATAACGGTGGGGCACAGATTCCCCCGCGGTAGGCGTTCCAGGGGCCCCATACTTTCACCCATGTCCCAGGCTTACCTCTCGCTACATACACCACCTTTTCCCGAAACATGCACCAGTCCATATTTTCCTTCCAGGCCGAAACAGTCGGGGACCTCTGGGAACCCCACAGTTGAGCAATATCGCGCTTGGCCACCATATATCCCAGAGTCACCCACCACGTCTGTGGCGCCGAGTAGTCGGTTGGTTCCCACACGTTCAACAGGCATCTCCTCGCTTCGGGCAGTAGCGACACACGCGTAACCACCCGCAGGACCTCATGCACACCACGCCAGAATCGCTCCACTTCTGGGCATTCCCACAAAATATGAAGAAAGGTCCCCAAAGAACCACAACCCGTCCACAGCATAGCCCATACGCAATAGCCTTGGCCCCGTTATGTAGACCCTATGGAGTATCTTGAGCTGGACGAAGCGAAGGCGGGCCGGTATGGCCGCCTTTTTCGGGGAGGCCACCGCCGAGACCCAGTCCTCGTCGTCCAGCTCCAATCCATCGGCCACCCATGCCTCACGAAGGTTAGTCAGCAGTCCCGAGCGGTCATTGATAAGTTTTTTATAGATTAATGAGATCGTGCTTTCCGGTACATGTCCATCCAGCACTCTATCCTCCAGAGGGGAGTACTCCGGGATGGAGGCGACGTCCGGGAAGGCGGAGCATAGTGCATGACGGATCTGCATATACCGAAAGTACTCCCTGTCCTGCAACTGGAATTCCGTCTGCAGCATCTCGAACGTTTTGAATCCCCCCTCGTCCAGAGATCCCCCACCCTGCTGATACCTATCATGTCCCACTTCTCGAAGCCCTTCGAGGTCCACAGGGAGCCCAACTGCTCAGATGCGTATAGTGGTGACGCCCGGGTCAAACGATCCTTCCACCCCATCGCTACATTAGCCGCGTGCCACACTCGTACCATGACACGCGTGGGGCCCGTCAGACGTGCGTCGAGCGAGCTGGAGTAGAGCGCTCGATTATAGTCACCACCCGGCAGTAGCATCTTATCCATTTCAAAGGCCGGGTTTAGGGCGGGCCCGTATAGGCCGTGATTAATCGCAGCCAGCTGGGAGGCCCAATAATACCGTTTAATATCCGGGAGGGCAATCCCCCCGTCATACCACGGGAGCGTCAGCTTCGCCAGGGCGATACGCGGTCTCCCGTCCCAGAACAGCCGGCGTTGCAAACTCTCCACCTCGCGGAAGTAGCGCGCCGGGACGAGGTCCATTGTATTCTGCAGAGCGTACAGGAAACGCGGCAGCGACATCATCTTAAACAATGCCGCCCGGCCGAGCGGCGAGAGCGGCAAACGCCGCCAACGCGCGACATCCTCCTTCAGGCGCTGGAGGGGGGGAAGCAAGTTCCGATCATAACGGGCCTCCGCGTCCAGGGTAATGAAGACACCCAGGTACCTAAATCCCTGCGGGGCGATCTGGATAGGACAGCCCCGCGGAAGGATAGGAGCCTCCCCAGAGAGGACATACACGCACGATTTAGCCCAGTTGATGACAAGGCCGGAGTTACGACCAAATGAATGCAATACATCAACCAGTACTATCAGTGATTTACGTGGGGAAGCCAGGTACAGGAGAATATCGTCAGCGTATAGAGATACGCAGTCCTCATACTCGGGGGTCCAGCGGAGACCACGAATAGAAGGTTCCCACCGCAGCCACTCCGCCAGGGGCTCCAAGGCAAGCGCAAAAAGGAGCGGCGATAACGGGCAGCCCTGCCGCATGCCCCTGCCCAACTCAAACGGAGCCGACACTCTACCGTTCACAACCACCTGCGCCAGTGGGCCAGAGTACAACAATTTAACCCAGCTGATAAACCCTGGGCCAAACCCAAATTTCGCGAGCGTCGCCCAAATATATGGCCATTCAAGTGTGTCAAACGCCATAGTGGCGTCCAAGGACGCCAAGATGGCCGGCTCCCGTATGAACGGGACCCGTGCGAGCACCCCATGCAAACGCCGCAGGTTAAGCGCTGTGTTGCGATGGGGAATAAAGCCGGACTGGTCCTGGTGGACCAAGTCACACACTACGCCGACCAGCCGATTGGCCAACACCTTGGCGAGAATTTTGGGCTCCGCATTCAATAACGAAATGGGTCGATAGGATGTGACCCGGTCCCGTGGCCTCCCCTCCTTGTGGATAACCACGATGGTAGCCAGACGCTGGTCTAGCGGGAGGGAACCCACCGAGTGGGCCGCAAGGAACATAGCACGGAGATGCGGCACCAGCGTATCCGGTCGCAGTTTATACAACTCGATGGGAAGACCATTAGGACCCATGGCCTTGCCGGAAGCGACCGAGCGTATGGCGAGGGCAATTTCTTCGGAGGTTGGAGCGGCGTCCAACGACACTCTGTCCTCCTCCGAAAGGGAAGGCAGCGCGATATCTCTGAGCAGGGCATGGGAATCCTCTTCAGAGCGGGAAGACACCGGGGAATACACCCCACGGAAATAGTCCGCGAAGCAGGAGACAATTTCCTCCGGTTCAGTGACACACACACCATTCGTTTTCTCAATCAACGGGACAACTCGACTCGCTCTCTCTTTTTTGTCCAGCCACGCAATCAATTTACCAGCCTTATCACCCACATCATACAGTCTCCCCTGTTGCTCTCTACTGAGGCCCCTGGCCGCCTCCGTGACGAGGGCCTTATAGGCCGCTTGCTTGAGTTGGAGAACATGTAATTTGTCATCCGTCACCCCACATTCTAGATCACCCTCCAACTCGGTTATCTCCGCTTCAACACGGGTCACCTCCTCCTGCTCGCGCCTCCGGGAGTGGGAAATAAGGGACAGGGCCTCTCCTCGGAGTACTGTCTTGAACGCCTCCCACAGTGAGACCGCCGATGACACAGACCCCACATTCTCGTCAAAATAGCGCTTAAGGGATTTAATCAGCTCTGCGCGAATGGTGGGGTCACGCAGGTACCAGGGATGGATCGGGACCACCCTACCCTCTCCTCTCGGCAAAATATCAAAGTGCAACAAGAGCGGGGAGTGGTCCGAAATACCCCGTGCCAAATGGCGCACCTCTCCCACCCTCCCCACATAAGCCGCTGGGACCAGGACATAATCTAGCCGTGAGAGACTACCATGAGCCCCTGAATGGAAGGTGTACTGTAGCTGCGTGGGATGTTTTAAACGCCAACAATCCACCAGCCCCAGGGTATCCAAGAGGCCAGATAACCACGCTTGGGCCCGGGGGAGATCCCTAGGGGGGTGACGATCCACAGTTCCGGAAACTACAGCATTAAAATCCCCCCCCACCACTAGAATCCCCTCCGGAAGGCCAAGGAGGAGGCGCCCCAGGTCCGCAAAGGTGGTCGTCTGCAGCCCCGGCGGGACATATACTGACACAAGAACGACCACTCTGCCCTCCATTCTGCCCACCAAAACCGTGTAACGTCCCCTATCGTCATGGCGCACCTCATCAATCTCCAACGGGAGCGAGTTTTTAACCATAATGCCCACACCCCTTGAACCAGACGTGAAGCCCGAATGGGCCACAAGGCGGTAGCCCCGTCGATTCATAGCGCAAAAGGAGTTGCCAATGAGGTGCGTCTCCTGCAGAAAAACTATATCGGGCGAAATTCGCTTCAAGAACTGCAGGACCACACCTCGTTTTATCCTGTCCCCCAGTCCATTAACATTCCAGGACAACAAACTCAGTCCCCTACCCCCCATCATAAACAGAAGTCATCACTCGTCCCCCAGAGAGCACTGTAGAGATAACACAATGATACGTTTGCCTTGTGGTGTAAACGAACAACACCCCACCCCAACCCACCCACTCCAACAAAACTCCCCCCTCCCTGCACCCCTGCATGAGCCCGGACAGCCCCCCCAACTTGCAGTGTGCCTGTCGCCCCTATAGAATGAAACTAGCTAGACCCCCTAGAGGAAGAAAGAGTACCCCTTCTAGACCCCACACAACCTCCATGGGAGGGGAATGTACAAAGACAGACGCTTGATCGAAAGTAGCATCGTATTCGTCCAGAGTGAGGCCCAATATTGACCCCTCAGTCCCGATCCAGTGGGCCGTCTCCTCCCGCCGCCCCCCCCCGCCATCTCGATCACAATCCCCAGACAGAGTGTCCAGCCAGTCCCCGGCCGCTTCGGGACGATCAAAAAAGTGTGTGCGACCATCCACCTCCACTCGCAGCTTGGCCGGGAAGAGCATGGCGTATTTTAAGTTCAGGTCCCGAAGTCGGCGTTTGACGCCCAGGAAGCTCAGTCTCTGCTTCTGGACCGCTTGGGTGAAATCAGGGTAAAAGTTCACCTCCATATTTTCCAGCTTAACCGGCCCCTGTAGTCTGGAGGCTTGCAGGATCGCGTCTCTGTCCCGAAAGTTAAAAATCCGGGCAATGAGAGGTCGCGGAGGGGCTCCGACCTTCGGCCTTCCCCCGGGAACTCTGTGGGCCCTCTCCACGGCAAAAAATTTACTCAGTCCCCGAGGCTGGAGATGGGTAGCGATCAGGTCCTCCACAAATAGATCCGCCGCCGCTTCCTCCCGTCCCTCGGGTACTCCGATGATGCGAATGTTATTCCTCCGGGCCCGACTCTCGGAATCCTCAAGGCGCCGATCCATAAGTGCACTCGCCTGACTAAGCCGGCGCACCTCCATTTGTAGTGCCGCCACCTCAGTCGTAAGGCCCGATGCGGTTTGGGCCAAAGAATCAACTCGGTCGTTGGTCTTGGAAAGATCGGCCCTCACCAGGCCAACATCCACAAGGACCGCGTCGATCTTCTGTGCCAGGGTGTCGAACCGCTGGCCCACCGAGGCCTTCATCTCGGAAATGGCGCCCATGACGTCGTGGAGAGTCAGATCCGTGGGCAAGTCCGGGGCATCAGAAGGGCCCTCAGGGGACTTGTGCGGTCCGCCGGGAGATCCCCTCTGGAGGGTATAGCGGTCCATGCTGTTGGCCTGATGGACGGTGCCACGCCGGGTCGACTTGGTCTTTGACCGATCTCCATCTTGTTTCGTGGCCATCGCCGCTGGTCCCACAATCGCACCAGCAACGCCGTAGAGGGCAGGCAATCAGGGCCACGAGCTCCGGGGGGGCCACCCCAGATCGGCGGGGTGGGTCACAGCCGGCAGGCAGGCAGGGTCCCCCAGCGAGGCCACACCAACACGAAAAGCTCCGCAATCTCACTTGCAGAGACGGTGCGAAAGCGAAAGTGCGGGGTACGCGACACGCCAGGCCCGGCCCGCCGTTGTTGTTCACTTTGCCACTGGGTCACCCCCCAATGCAAATCCGGGGTCCGGCGAGAAGAAGGCCGCAAACTTCAATCGGTGCTCACTCCGGCATCCGAGGTCCGATTTGAGAACGGAAAACGGGTACCACCTCAGCTCAGGCTCACCAACACAGTCCCCTCAACCGAGGCAGGATGAATTCAGGATAGACGTAGGAGGTTGCGGAGGTCCTCGGGAGCCTCGCACCTACGCGGCCATCTTGGTTGCGCGCTAGGCTCCTCCCCCTCCTCCCTTGCATACTTAACTGTGATGGCACAAAGAGGTTTTGGCACAAAACCATGGTCAACTTTCTCTGAAACAGTGAGTATGTACTGCAGCTTCCTTTCCACTTTGAACCCAGGCACTGAGTGGCTTCAACTATCCTAAAGTTAGATAGCTTTGCGAAAGTCTTCTCAAGGAAGATGGCAGTCCTTTTCTCCATGAAGGAGAAAAGGCACAGTCAAGGAACCGGTTCACAAACTCCCACTTTCTGTGTCAAAGTGTTCTTATTAGCCAGATTACAAAATTGTGAAAGCTTCATACATGCGAGGCAGACATCAAGCGAGAGATATACAATCTTTACTAGAAATCAGCATAAAACTATACAGTGTTTTTGTTTGCTTGTGCTCTCACATTTAAGGCTAAAATGTGTGACTCTTTTACATGAGGTTAAACAAAGAATACCTTGAAGCGCATGTTTATACACAGTACTTTTCCATCATTAACCGTTATCTTCAGTTAGAAAGAAATGCATTTTGGTTGCTTGTTGTCCTGTACAATCTAACATTTAGGAGACTACAACTGGGATAAGCAAAATTCTATTCCAAAGCTGATGGGAAGGAGGAGTGAGCGGTGCCTTGTAATGCAATGAGACACAGAATAATGTTGGAGACCTAAACATGTACATTATAGAAATCTAAGTAATGGTACATAATTATACACTTACACCTAATACAATGATTGTAGAAAATGATCATCTTTTGTGTGGAGTGCACCAGTTTTTTACCTTGAATGTTTTTGCTGGCTTTAGAAATCTGTGATCTTTACACTTGCTAACTAGTGGTAAATTGCCTGTTCCCATCGCCTTTCAACATGATGAAATTGGAATACCCAAAATGGCATATTCAACTTACCTATAAGTCCCTACTATATGGTACCAACTATACCCAGGGCATGTAAGTTAAATGTCACTGGTGACTGCAGCACAGATTGTGCCTTCCACTACAGTGACTGTTCAAACATGACTGCAGGTCTATCCTTTGTAGCGTAGGTATTGCAGTTTTTAACTGCAAATTCAACCTGTCAAAATAACCCCATTAGACAGGTCAAACCCTTCTTTTAAATATTTCTTAGTCCCTCCTAATAAGGCAGGGTGCATGGTACTTGAAAGTAGGACATGTAAACATTTATTGTTAAACATGTCTTTAATGTGAAAAAAGTCCCAAAAGATATTTTCACTGTAGCAAGGCTGTGCCATAGGAAAATGCAGAGTTACACTATTACATTTAATGATGTTAACCTTGGTTAGGGAACAGCTAGAAATTGAATTCAAAGAGTCTTTTAATCATTATTTAAAATCCAATTGAATGGTAAAATATAATATTTAATAACTATTAAGGAAAAGGTATATTTAGAAAGTTACACTTTCCATGCCTAAAGCCCCTAGGGGTTCATTTATATGTGCTCCATCTGCCACCTGACAGCCCTTGATGAGGTGTGGAAACTTCCCACAGACAAGCAGGACAAAGGGCTTTAAAGTGTTATTGTTCCCTTTACAGTGTGGGCTTGGCCCAAGAATTATATTACCTTCAAAGTGGCCTCCCTGTCACAGGTAATTACTAACCGACACGTGAGCAAACTCTTCCTTTGTCTCCCCTGTAGGACATACATTAATCCCAGCAGGAGAGATGCTCCCCCTAGAACTAGTTCAGAGTGACCACAGAGGAGGTGTGGCTCATTTCCATGACCGCACCTCTTTTTTAGACACAGAACCTCTACACAGGGAAATTAAGATTCACCATCTTCATTCTAGGTAGAGGGAGGTTTGATTGCATTAGGGCACACAAAAAATGCTGCAAAAGGGGTTAGAGAATTTTTGCTCTATTGCTTAAAAAGGGGCTGTGAGTCTTCCCTAACCATTGGCTGCTACCAGTCATACATGTCTCATTCCCAGTACCCTCCGAGGAATCCTACTGGACCTGTGGAAGATCAGAAGAAAACTGTACTTGCTGCCTGAGACATGAGAAGATGCCTGGACCTGCTCACCCTCTTGTAACAAGGACGAATAAGTGGACTTCAGAGTCATAGGGCTGAGCTCCAGGTGAAGCTACAGGGACACAACAAGCTACAAGAGGCTTTTTCTGCAACTTACCTGCTGACCAGTTCCAACTGCACCTACCATGGGCCCTGCTTGTTATCTCTGCTGGAATGAGTCTTGATCCCAAAGTGCTGTTCATGAGGTCCTGGAACCCTTGGCTCGAACAAAGTGTACTCTCTCCTGAAACTGTGAATTAGAATGTTATTGGCTCTAAAACACCTCCGGAGGACTTGGATCAACCTGCCAAGCCTATCCGGCAATGGTGTGTTGCCACTGGGCTGAAGATTCAGGTTGCTTCCACCCAGTGCTTTTCTGCAGCAACAAATCCAATTGAGCAAGGACCTCATGGAGGAAATATCTGGCCTTGTGGAACCCGCTTTGGCTACATGCAGCCTTGCCTTGCTGGAAGAATCTGGGCTCCAAAAAAGTGATTAACTCTGATTGTAAGAATCTTAATTGGCCGAAAGCTCCAAAAGTATCTTTTCGGTGAGGGACCTTCTCTGGACTCCAAATACATTTTTCTCGGGGGCGTGGCTAGGCGCCGAGGTGAATGGCCGCCTGATCCCGGAGCTCCGCCGGGACCGTTGGTGTTCCACCGAAATCCGGACCTAATCCGCGCTGAGGGGAGTGCCCTTGGAGCTCCCCCGGCTCCCCCTGACCCAGTGCCCACGAGGGCGGCTCGGCGACCCCAGGCGACACTCGAACGGCCTAGGAGGGTGGCCGCGGTGGTTGACGGCGGCCTGACGCCTCGGCTCCGGACCTCTGTTGCGGCTCCCAGCGCTACTTGAGGCCCCGGCGAGGGCCTGCCCACTGACGCGCACAGAGCGACGCCGTCGCAGGAGAACGCGGCTAACATCGCGGATCGGGGCCGGAGATCATCGGCTTCATCGGAGCAGGTGCGGGATCGCGACTGGGGCTGCGGCGGCCCGCTTCCCTGGCCGAGAGGAGGACGCCATTTGCGGCCATGAGGGAGCGGAGGGAGGCCTGCCGCTGAGGGACGCCCTGCCATACCCTCCGGTGAGACTCCAGAGCGCGACTGGGACTGCGAACCACCTGGCTGCCCGGAGGTGGGACGGAACGCTCTACTCTATATCGGACCCGGCTGGTGGCGGCGGAGACCCTCTTCCCCCTCTCGATCCCTGACAGAGTACTTTGGGCTCCAGCCTCCGTCCGTCAATCCCAGCCCGGATCAAGGGGCGCCTGGGTGCTGCGGAAGGGACCACCAGTCGTCCTAGGGAAGGTGCACGATCGCGACTGGGGCTGCGGCGGAGTGATTCCCGGGCCTAGAAGGGGACGCCATTTTGTGGCCACAGACGAGCGGAGAGTGGCCTGTTGCGTGGGAGCGCCCGGCCCACTCATCCGGTGAGGCCCACGGCCGCGACTGGCTACTGCGCACCGCCTGGCTGACTGGGAGTGGGACGGTGTACTGGAACTGATTCTGGGCCTCTCTTGTGGCGGCGGAGGTCTTCCTCCCTCTATCAATCCCTGAGCAAGAGCGGGGGGCCAAGGGCTACGTCCGCGAACGCTGGTCGGACCACAGGACACCTCGGTGTTGCGGAGGGCGGTGCCGCCTACGGCCTGCAGGGTGCCCGGACCGCCATGCGACCCAAGAGTGGAGCCGCAACGCAGGCCAACAAGCTTGACCAGTACACAGTAGCCAAGGCGCCGCCTCCGGCGGAAAGGGCTCCGAAGGATGATGCGGACCCCGCGGACCCTTCCCTGAAGTCCATCATGGCTGCGATTCAAACCCTGGGCACGAACTTGGAAACCAAGATGGATAAGATCACTATTGAAGTGGCCCTTCTACGGGCTGACCTAGGGAAAACCACTGACCGCTCCAAGGCTAATGAAGTCGATATTAAGGCCCTACAGGACTCGGAGAAGCGGCTTGAGGGCAGGGTGAATGAACTAGTCCACCAGCACCGCCTAATGGCCCTGCGGCTCGATGATCAAGAAGGGAGGGCTCGGAGAAGTAATATCCGCGTCGTGGGTGTGGCGGAAGGACTTGAAGGAGAAAGTGTGGAGCTCTTCCTGGAGGACCTGATCCTACGACACCTTAAACCCAAGCGTCTCTCGAAGCTCTTCACCATTGAGCGGGCGCACAGGGCCCCTATCCCACGACCCAAGCCTGGAGCCATGCCACGGACGATCATAGCCAAAATTCTGAATTTCCGGGACCGGGACGCAATTCTTCAGGCGGCACGACAGCACGGTGACCTACGGTATGAGGGGGCCACGATCCGGTTCTTTCCCGACTTCACGCTCCAGGTCCAACGGGAAAGGCGCTCCTTCCAAGGGGTCAAGGCGGCGCTCCGCGAGCGTGGGATCAAATATATGATGTTCTTTCCCGCCAAATTGAAAATCATCGCCGGTGGGCGATCCCTCTTCTTCACCACGCCGGAAGCGGTGCAGGAGTGGCTGGATGGGGGAGAGGCGACGCAGGATTCCCGGAGTGGAGAAGTACAGCGGCAAGATGCGGGCCTGCCCGCCACGGAGTCGGCGCTAGGCCGCCCTGCGGGTGGTGCGCCGAGTCAGCGGTCCTGGCGTTCCAGGTCCAACAGTCCCCGCTGGGGCTCGTCCAGGGAAGGGACGCCGCGCTGAGACCACGAGCGATAGCGCTGAGAAGACATCAGACAGTAACGTATACCTCATGTGCCTTTATTTTGGGACTTGTTAACTCTGGGGTACCCTGGCCGCCTCACTGCCTCTATGGGTGGCTTCCCTCTATGGGTGACTCCGTGACAAGGGGGCTGAACGCACTGGGACACCACGGACGGGCGACCTAAGGGGACTAGCCCACGAACTTCCCAAGTTGAGTTTCTCGGTGGGTTCACCGGGGTGGGGTGGGGCGACAGGCGCTCTGCTAATTGGGGTGGTGGGCAGTTCTAGACCCACGGAGCAGGGGGCAGGGTGGGGGGAGTTGTTTTGGGATGGGGGGGGCGGGAGGTCAGAGCCAGCTCCGGGAGGGAGGGAGTTGAACGTCCGGCCTGTTGGGTTTGTTGTCATTTGTATGGTTTATCATTGTGGGGTGGGACTCAGGGAGGGGTGGGAGTTGGGGATCCTTTACGGTCACGCACACTATGTTCACACAATTGATGCCCGGGTGGTGGGACAAGACACCCTCTTACGACACAGCCATGGCTAGAAGGTGGGAAAAAAGCCTTAAGATTCTCAGCTGGAACGTCAACGGTATGGGGGACAGACTCAAGCGTACTATAGTTTTGCAGTTCCTCAAACGGCACCAGCCAGATGTGGTGCTTCTGCAGGAAACACACTTATTGGGGAATGTCTGTCACGCCCTAAATAGATATGGGTACACTCTAGCAGCACACTCAGGTTTCACCACTGGATCGAGAGGAGTAGGTATACTCCTGCGCCGCTCGCTGCCCCTTCATGTAGATGTCACCAAGACCGACCCGCAGGGCCGCTTCACGGCTGTGTCGGGGCGCTGGGAGGGCCGGGCGCTTAATCTTCTTTCAGTCTATATCCCCCCAGGCCTACAGGCCCGGGCCTTCGAAGACCTGGGCCCATTCCTACTATCGCTACCCGAGGGTCGGCTCGTTCTGGGAGGGGACTTGAACGCAGTAGCATCGGGAGCCCAAGACAGATTACCACCTAGAGACCTGCCCCAGGGGCAACGGTGGCTGCCGGACTTCCTCGAGTCCTTCGGGCTGACGGACGTTTGGCGCCTACTCCACCCCACTGAAAGTAGCTTTAGTTTCTTCTCCGGGGCGCACCACTCCTTCTCACGGCTGGACTACATCCTCACCTTGCTCCAGCACGACATGGCGGTATTGGAGGCCGAACTCCTCCCCAGGGGCATCTCCGACCATTCACCGGTCCTTGCACAGATTATATTCGGAAGTAGACGGGAGGGCTGCACTGCGCCAATTAATCCCTGGCACTTGAAACACGAGGTCACTAGGAAACACATATCCACTTCAATCTCGCGCTACTTCACAGAGAACGATGGGTCGGTCGCCTCCCCTGCTACCCTGTGGGAGGCGTTTAAGACTGTGGTGAGAGGCGAGGCGCTATCGGCTATCGCGGCTCGGCGACGGGAACGTAGCCAACAGACCGTAGCGCTAGAGGAGCAACTTGGGGAACTAGAAAGGGAGGCAACGACCAGCGGCGACCGGGAGCTCAGGCACGCGATGCAGCTTAAGGCGGCGGAGTACAGAGCGCTGGTATCCCAGGAGGCCCAGACGGTGGCTCGGCATAGAATTGGTAGGATATATGATCAGGATGACAAAGCCGGGAAACTTCTCGCCTGGCTTGAGCGGAAACAACAGGCCAGCAGGGTGGTGCCGGAGTTGCACACGGAATCGGGGAGAGTGCTCACGGAACCCCGGGAAATAGTACAACAGTTCGCCGACTATTACCGGCAGGTTTACAGGCGAGAGTCGGACCGGCCGGAGGAGGACTCCATGGACCTCCTCGCGGACATACGACTGCCTACTCTCTCGGACACAGATCGGGAGGCTCTTGACAGCCCGCTCACCGAGACTGAGCTCCAGCAGGCGATAGGGGACCTCCGTCCTGGTAAAGCGCTCGGTCCGAATGGCATACCCATAGAGGTCTACAAACTCCAGCCAGACGTCACTAGTAAGCACCTCAAACTCATGTTCGATTGCAGTAAAGCATTAGGGCGGCTGCCCCGGGACCAGCGGTTGGCGACTATAGTGGCAATTCCGAAAGAAGGTAAACCCAAAGACGCTTGTGCATCATACAGACCCATCTCGCTTCTAAACGCGGAACCTAAAATACTTGCCAAGACGCTGGCCAATCGGCTTAAGCCGGTGCTTTCGTCGCTAATCCACCCTGACCAATCGGGATTCATGCCCCACCGAAACACGGCCCTCAATATTAGGAGATTGCAAGGGGTGCTGGGGCAGTGCCACAGTCTTCAAGAGGACGCGGTGGTGGTCTCGTTGGATGCCACCATGGCCTTCGACACCCTAGAGTGGCCCTACATGTTCGCAGTCCTGCGCAAGCTGGGCTTTGGACCCCAGTTTATCGCTTGGGTGCGATTACTGTAAGCGGAACCCCTGGCGCAGGTGCTGGTAAACAATAAGGTGTCTGAAGTCTTCACGCTGGCCAGAGGAACTCGACAGGGCTGTCCCCTGTCCCCCCTTCTATTCGCCCTTTCCCTCGAGCCGCTTGCGGCCTGGATAAGACAGGTGGCCACCGTGCAGGGCATAACATGGGCGGAGGGATGGGAGGATAAGATATCTTTATATGCCGACGACATACTTCTTTACCTCTCGAAGCCGCGTGAGTCACTGATCGCGGCGCTGAATATACTGGACAGTTTCGGTCGCAATTCTGGCTTCCGAGTCAACTGGGCCAAATCGCATCTATACGTTCTCCGTGGGGACCCTCCCAGGCTCCCTGATTCTTGCCCTATTCGGGTGGCAGAGGACGGGTTTAAGTATCTCGGAGTGTATATTACTGTTAATAAGGCTCTGCTTTACGAGCACAACCTCAAGCCGCCGCTCCTTCGGCTTCAACGGGAGGCGAAATCCTGGCAGCATCTGCCCCTGTCATTGCTGGGCAGGGCAGCCTTATTTAAGATGCTCTCGCTCCCGCGGTTTCTATACGCACTTCAAAATTACCCGCACCTGGTCCCAAACAGTTACTTCCTAGCAATCGAAGCTGCGCTGCGCGACCTCCTATGGGCCGGGCAGCCCCGAATCTCACTGGCCAAACTAACACTGGGGTGGTACGATGGCGGAATCGCTCTCCCCGATATTCGCAAGTACTACTGGGCGGCCCACCTATCCGCAATCAACCAAGGGACATACGGGGACGGGAATGACCCGGCTTACGGCATGGATAGATGGCTGCTGCCCGGAGGGAACTATGAAATAGCACTTTACTCTAGACGGGGTGTGCGCAAACTCACCGGCCCGACACGGCATTCGGTGCAGCTGTGGCACATCGCACAGAAAAAGCTCGGATGGTCCGGAGTCCTCACGATGGCCACGCCACTATGGGCCTCAGAGGCGTTGGGAAATTTGCGACGCACCAAAGGATTCCGCAATTGGGATCTAATCGGCATCTCTCAAATCAAAGACATGTGGGGACCTGCTGGGGTCCGCTCATTCGCCCAAATGCAGGAAGCCTACGAACTGGCAGATGCCGAATATTACAGATACTTGCAAGTGCGCCACTCCTTGCGGGCGAACATCCCACCGGAGGTCAAGTTGCCGCCAGCCTCCCCGCTCGAAGATAGATTGCTTGACGGACTCCTCGCGGAACACGCCATATCCCTCACCTACAAAAAACTTGTTAATAACCCCCCAGACTTGCTTCTTCCCCTTAGAGAAAAGTGGGTCGCCGAAGGGCTGGAAGTAGATGACGAGGAGTGGATGCACGCTTTGGCTTCTCCATGTGAGGTCGCGATATCGGCCCGATTGCGGCTCATCCAGTTGAAGATCCTACACAGAGTTTATATCTCTTGCACAAGATTACATATGATGGGTAGGGCTGACACAACGCTATGTAGGAGGGGGTGTGGAGGTGATGGCACCTTTTTTCACGTGCTGTGGGACTGCCCGAAGGTTCAGAGGTACTGGAGGAGGGTGGTGCGGGAGATGGAAGAGGTGTGGGAGGTGGAGATTCGCCCGGAAGCCAAGAGGTGCCTCCTCAACATATGGGAACCAACTGACCTGCCGCCAAAGGGGAGGATCTGGGTGACACTCGGGCAAATGATAGCAAAAAGGAACATTGCCAGGCTCTGGGGCAGCGCTGTTCCACCGAAACTCTCAGACTGGACCAGCGACATGGACTGGTGCATGCTGCAGGAAAAGACAGTATATGTGGCGAGAGGGTGCCCGCGCAAGTGGGTTGAGGTATGGTCCAAGTGGAATGATTTTAGGGGGGGAATCTGCGAACCTCCTTCCATCATGCAGGAAGACCCCGGAGATGATTAGACACTTGCTATCGCGGCTCGGGGAGCTGGGAGAGGGGGGGGAGGGTGCTGGCTAGCCAAGGGCACACATGACAGCGCAGTGTTGACCGATGTTTCGGGAGGGAGGGGGGGGGGGAGTTGGAAGTTTCGGCACTTTATGCCTCCTGGGCAGCCTGACCTAATTTGTGATTGTTTGCTAAAATCTGGGACAAGTAATATTCTTCTCTACCTCACGGTACGTGTGCACTCCTCAACGCCGCCGTACCTCCGGGTTGACAGCATAGGGCTGTGTGATCAGATATACATCCAAATGTGCTTTTCGCGGCCGGCCCGCTGGGTTGTAGGCTCTTTGCTGTGTACCGCAATGTTTAAATAAAGGTTTTCAAAAACTCAAAAAAAAAAAAAAAAAAATACATTTTTCTCCTACTCTGAGCATTCGCGCCAAAAGTTAACGGCTTCACCGGGAACTTGATCAATGGCTATCAGATTTTGTAGACCATTTCCTGCTGCCTTGGCAGCTGAGGAGTTTTGAATTACATTTCAGAAACAGGGCCGATGGTAAAACATCCGACAGTGTTGAACCTGCTTTTTGTATCTGATCTGCATTCTTTCATGATTGGCCTCAAATCTGTGGTTGGTGCCTTTTGGTTCTATTTTGAATCTTAAACTTGAAAAAATAATATCGCTAATCCCGGTATTTGTTTTTGTCATTTTAGTGTAATTATTTTGATATACTCTATTTTTCTTAACTGGTTTGAGATTTTTCTTGTGTTGTGTTTTGACTTTATTACTGTTTTGGTACTGCTTAAATGCTATACACATTGCCTGTGAGTTAAGCCTGTCTGCTCTGTGCCATAGCTACCAGGGATGTGGAGCTCAGGTTAATATAGTTAGTTTACATACTTGCTTGCATTTTCTAGACCTGTCAAGACTTACAATGAAGGCATGTTTGACCAAACACCTGCATGCCTCATGGGATACAATATGTAAGAGGTACCTGGTGAAAAGGAGGTCGTGAGTGAAGATGGCTGACAGCTACTAGTTTCAAGTTTTGAAACAATCACTAATCACCAACAAGACAACTCAATAAGAAGTATACCCATGACAGAGATATGTGTATATTATACAGACCACATAATCTAATCCCAGAGGCTAGCATGAGGTTAAGTGACCTCTTGCATTGACTTGAGTGTAATTTGGATATTGCAGGTGTGAGCCCTGTCCCCACTTAGTCTTTCATCTTTTCCAGTCTCACACAATTAATATTATGTTAGTCTTAATATTTACATTTGAGCAACAAATAATTCTGCTTGTGTGGTTCACGGCATAAATGGCCCAGTTATTTATTGTTATTTCTAGTGTAACATTCGGGCTGGCTTTGGAAAAACTCCATATTGCTGCTGGATAGCCAAGGAGCTCTTTATTTGATGCTTGATCATTGTTTTTAGATCCACACGTGGTTTAGAAACATAACACTTTGTTTCTAATCTGTACTCTATTGTGAGCAACAAACCATCCCAAATACGCTTACAATCGAAGGATTTTGCAATTTTATTAGGCAACATTACACATCCTTTACAAACAAATGTGTCAAATATGTTTAATCAAGCAGGAAGTTGACAAGTACTTAAAATTGACAATATTTTCTTCTTTGTTTTGCAAAGATTTTATGTAAGAGAATTATATTCCATTCAGAATGTGTCTTAAACCTAACCTAACTTGGCTATTGACTCAGGCTCCATTTGGTTCCAATTGTGACTTTACAATGTAATGTTTAACTAAAAAGTTCAGACAAATGTACTTTAAATGACAATGTTTAGATTATTGTTGCAAATCAACATGTCTTCTAGGCAAACCAACAATGTTTGCATTTCTGGTTGTACCTATAAAATCTCAGTGTTGAGCTGTAATTCACTCCTGTGTTGGTAGTGTGTAGCCTAGGACTTATTTTCAACTTACTCTACAAACGACATCCAACGCTTCTGACCTAGGTGATCATCCTATTCCAGGGATCTCCATCCTTTTCTGTCCTAAGAGTTACTTTTGCTCAATGAAAATCGTCATGAGCTACTTTTATTAGTTTCGTAACAGTGACCACCTAAGACGGCATTACCTTAGTGGCCACCCAATGCAGCATTACCCACACTGATCACCTCCGTGCATCAGGAGAGTTGCCAGCCATAATGTGATAAGCCTTTGTTACTTTGGAATGCCTTTACATGGATAATACATAACCACCATATCTGAAATGCCTAAGCTTCAAGGTAATACAGTTAGGAATAAGTCACCTACCACATGATGTATCACTCACATATCAGCTTTAAATATATTTTGGAAATTCAACCATTTTTCTCAAAATATGAACTTGTGTGTATGGAAAATAATTATATTTTCTTATCAAATACACACTTTTTAATTTTGGTTTCCATATATTAAAGGAATCAAGCAAACACTTCAAATTAAGGAGGCGGAGATGCTCACAGGAGAGCTTCCTGTAGGCAACTGGAGAGATACCAATAGCTCACAAGCTACTTGTTGGAGAAGCCTGTCCTATTCAGACTGAAGTACTGCTTAGGGGTATACTTAAATCTCTCCAACAAAACCATTGAAAAACTACAAGGAATACAAAAGAGAGCCATACCTACAATCTTCGATTTTCCTTCTAAGGTCACAGCTGCCCTGGTTAAGAATAGAGTACTAAATAAAGCACAGAGTTCTTTGCCTTATCTGGAAAGCCACCAATTCCTATCTCATGTCTTCAAATTCCACTAACCGTCTAGACAAGCTACGATCCAACTTGGACCACAAACTAATCTTTAAAAAATAAAAGTAGCGAAATATGGAGGCAAACCATGAACGTTGAAAGTGGAAACCTTTGGAATAATCCTTCCAAAGAACCAATTTCACAACCTTCATTAGCTCTCAGAAATATATTATACTTCTCATTCTGAACCATACCAATGACCACACTAAATAGCAGTTCTTTCTCAATACCTGCATTATTCCTCCACTTTACCACTATGCTCAAGACTTTATACTTGATATTTGTAGCCTCGAAACAAACAGGATCTTCATAGTTTTAGAGTTTCCCCCTCCCTGCACCCTTCTGTACTTCAGCTTCCCTTCCTCGCTCATGCTCTCCATTCTTCCTCACTCTCTTCCAGCACATAATCTACATTTTTCCAATCTCTGTCAATTTGCATTGTATATTTTGTTTTTTTATTTTATGATGTGAACATGTGTAACACCTTATATTACCTAATAGGATCATTCTATGACCAAAAGATCTGCTAAGCCTAGACGCTGGACCCCTGACATTTGTTATGATGAGGCCTTCCCTATTAAGTGCTGTGCCTGTTTTTCGATGTTTGGGGAACTTCATGCTGATGCCTTCATTACTTTTGTCCACAAAAGGTGTCTATGTCTCTCCACCATTCCACATGCCTTCCTATAAAATCCGTACCCCACCTGTGTGGCTGAGCCTATTACTTGAGGCAAGACCGGATCAAACCAAGGGCCATGAGAAGACTACGTTGACTTCAGATGTTAAGATTGTCATCCAATTCCGTTGAATGCGCTAAGCCCCCCCCCCACCCCCCCACACACATATGGGTTACTGCTTTTATCACAAGAAGTGGGACTGGTAGGAATTTTGTGAAGCTCCACATAGCGGGAATGTTCTCACAGAAATGTGCGGAAAATGTGATTATAGCCATGGGTTAAGGTTTGCAGGGCATTCGGGGTAAGAAAATGGAGTGGGTTCCATGCAGGTCTAGTTTTCAGAAATATCTGGGTTTGAGTGATTACTGTGCTGCACCTAGGTCATAGTGGTACATTATCCCATTAAAATAAATCTGTATTTTTGTTTGTAGCAGTGGGGTTTCCACTTGCTGAATTTCAGTATATATTGAATGCGTGTGCTGACCGCATCGTAGTGCTGTTATTTTCTTTACTTTCTGCCGATCTGCCAACTCACACTGTACCAACCATGTGTCACACAATATCAGCTCCCTCCACACGGTCACCTGATGAGGAGCCAATATCACATGGGTTGGATAGAAAACAGGTCGAAACCACTGTTGAGTAGGGGGTTTCCAGCTGTTTTTTTCGGAAGATCTTAAAAGACAATGTCCATTGAGGGATGCAAGAATACTCCGGGATGTCAGATGGCAGCAGCCTTAGCAAGCGTTTGCTGTGCATTTTGTTTTTAGAAAGGGAAATAGAGGTGAGAGGGCGCAGTGCATTGTAGAGAGGTCATTTTTGGCACGAGGCACCCCCCCCCTTCTCACATGGTCAAATTCTTTTTTAAGTTGGAAGGTATGTTTTCAACCATGATGCACAGAGGATACACTGCAATGCAACATGTCCAGAAAGCATTAACAAAGCCTGTAGATCGCGCATAGGCGAGGCCCATTGGCTTTGCCAATCCCTGTTATGGTTACAGTCTGCTGATGCACAGATTGGCATACAGCACCTCCAAGAGAACAGAAAAAGACGGCATTTAGGTAGGTAGTTGCTTCCTGTGATATTTAATTAGGGTACGAGATTTGCACCCTGGATATTCTGTGAGAAGGAGTTTCAATTTCTATTTCTCCTAAAATCTTTTTAATGTTTGTAATTTTTTGTGTAGTCTTTAGTTGTTTGTGAATTAAAGTATTTTTCCTTTTCAGAAAAAGGCACTGGCTAGGTGTTGATTCATTGAGTGCTATTTTGTTTGTTGCTCAATTCTAAATTTGTACAAAATAGCACTCTCCTGACTTGGTCTGGTAATGGTCTCCCTTGTTGCCCTGCAATGGAAGTACAAAAAGGTGTACCTGATGCTCTGTTTGACGATCTGTGGTATGGAGGCCAGACTATTGATAATTTGTGCTAAGCAGCCTACCAAAAAAACTTACGTCACTACTTCCATATCTGAACAAGTAAGATCACTTTATCAAAAGTTTGATGTGTATACTCAAACGTTAGCTATTACAGTACACTCTTATGGAGGCTGCGCAGCGGCCGCGCCGCTGGAGCGCCGAAGGCGCGCCAAAGGCAAGCCCGTCTGCGCCCGTCTGCACCCGTCTGCACCTGGACCGCGCCCTGTGCCAGTACCCCTGGCCCTCGCCGGAGCCAGAGAACCCGACTGAGCTACGACTCCGCCGCCCTCAACGCACTCAACACCGGACGACCACCTGCCTGCCACCGAGCCACCCCTAAGCGCACCCACGGACCCTTCACCTGCCTAGCCTGCAAATTCACCTGCCTCCGTACCTGCACCCCACCCACCGGACCCAACACCAACAACAGCCACCTCAAGTGCATCCTCCTCAACACCCGCTCCGTCCACAAGCACGCCATCGAACTCTGGGACCTCCTCGACACAACAACACCAGACGTCGCCTTCCTCACGGAAACCTGGATGAACGCCTCCTCAGCCCCCGACATCGCCATAGCCATCCCGAACGGCTACAAAATCACCCGGAAGGACCGCACCAACCGAACCGGAGGAGGAATCGCCATCATCTACAGGAACACCATCAACATCACGACCAACGCCGAAGACACACTCTCCTCTGCCGAACACCTACACTTCCAGATCCACACCAACCCCAAAACCACACTCAGAGGAACCCTCATCTACAGACCCCCGGGCCCACGCACACAATTCAGCGAAACCATCGCCAACTTCATCAGCCCACACGCCCTAGCCTCACCCGAATACATCCTCCTAGGGGACCTGAACTTCCACTTGGAGAACAAGAACGACAACAACACCACCACCCTGCTCGACAACCTCACCAACCTCGGACTCAAGCAACTGGTGAACACCCCCACCCACTACGCCGGCCACACGCTCGACCCCATCTTCTCCGCCAGCAACCACATCTCCTTCAGCCACTCCACCGGACTACACTGGACCGACCACAGCTGCATCCATTTCACCTTCAAGAAGACTACTTCCCAACACCACACGCAACAGATCCCCCGCAGATGCTGGAGCAAAGTCACCACAGGCCAGCTAACCACATCGCTGAGCCAGAACCCACCAGTCGACACCCCAGACACCAACAACGCAGCCCAGAACCTCGCTCAGTGGATCACCAACTGCGCTGACGACCTCGCTCCTCTTAAGAACCCCCCAGGCAAGACCAGCAACAGGAAAACCACATGGTTCACCGACGCCCTCAAAGACTCAAAGAAATCCTGTCGAACCCTCGAAAAAGCCTGACGCCACGAACGGACAACAGAAAATATGACAGCCCTCAAGAACGCCACCCGCGAACACCACCAGCTGATCCGCACCACCAAAAGGACATCGTTCAAAGAGCGGCTGGACAACAACACCAACAACAGCAAAGAACTCTTCAACATTGTTATGGAGCTCTCCAACCCCAGCGCCAGCAACAACGACATCGCACCGTCGCAAGACCTCTGCAACTCCCTCGCCACATTCTTCTACCGCAAGATCGCAGACATACACGACAGCTTCAGCACCCAGACCCCGCCTCCAGCCACTGAACCAACAATCACTCCCACCACCCTCAGCGCCTGGACCTCCGTCAGCACTGAAGACACACCCACGTCATGAACTCCATCCACTCCCTCGGACCCATGCTCTCATCACATCTTCAACAAAGCTGACGCCATCATCGCACCCCACCTCCGGAACATCATTAACAACTCCTTCACGTCAGCCACCTTCCCAGAAAGCTGGAAGCACGCAGAGATCAACGGCCTTCTAAAAAAAAACACAGCCGACCCAAAAGACCTCAAGAACTTCCGCCCCATCTCTCTCCTTCCCTTCCCGGCTAAAGTCATCGAGAAGACCGTCAACAAACAACTGACTGCATTCCTTGAAGCAAACAACGCACTTGACCCATCCCAATCCGGATTTCGAGCCAACCACAGCACCGAGACCGCCCTCATTGCAGTCACCGACGACATCAGAACCCAGATGGACAACGGGGAAACAACCGCTCTCATCCTCCTAGACCTCTCGGCCGCCTTCGACACCGTCTGCCACCGCCTATACAACACTGGATTCCATGGAAAAGCCCTGGACTGGGTCCCCTTGTTCCTCTCCAACAGAGCCCAGAGAGTCCGCCTCCCTCCCTTCCGCTCCACAGCCACCAAGATCATCTGCGGCGTACCCCAAGGCTCCTCGCTCAGCCCAACCCTCTTCATTATCTACATGCGCCACCTCGCCGCCATCGCACGCGAACACAACCTCAACATCATCTCCTACGCTGACAACACCCAGTGAAGTACTGGGGATTTTAGGACCACAGCGGTGCCAGGGATAGCACCCTATGACTTCGGGTTATCCTGTTGCTGTAGTATTATAAAAGACGCTCTCATGGTAATGTAACAAAGAACTTGGCAGAAGAAGCTGAAATATGAAAAAGACATCTTTATTAAACTCAAATGAGTGAGACTGCATCGCACAGAAGCCTTAGCAACTGAATGAGGCAGTCTGCAGAACAAAAACCAGTCTTCTATTTTATACAGAATATTACGCTTTGGGCAACACCGCCCCTGTTTTACAAGTGGTCATTCACATATTTTGGCTTCAAAGAAAAGGCAGAGTCATGGTGACAATCCCACATTCCTGTTCAACCAGCCCACAATTATTTACCCAGCGAGGCTCAGATCCCACATCAGATACCGGCAGACCCCAATAAACACGGGCACCTCCTGTTTGTAAAACAAGCCATAAAGCAGGAAGAGTCAGGTGTGAAAGAGATTAGCTGGAGGCTCGTGTGGGATGAAAAGGCTTTATGGTGTGTCAAGCCCTGATGCTAATCACAGGTGGCCAGAGGACGGGGAGCTCGTGAGACCGCCTCTATGACCTGGGGCAGCAGAGCCAAGCTGCCCAGGTCATAGAGAAGTCAAAGGAAGGCACATGTGCTCTAAAGGCCCGTATTTGCTTCATAATATGTAGCCTATGTGAGGGCAACCATAAGATGGCCACCGCTCTAAGATGGAACCCACGTAGTGATGTATAATATCGTATACATAGTGCATTTAGCAATGAAACGTTATATAAAGCACTTGTACATACCGCATTGGCCATTCGCGGTTTGCTAATACCGGAAGAGACAGGGGTAGGGCCCTGCCTCCTACGCGGTCCCAAATTTTAAAGTACCACACCAGCTGATACTCTCCCTCACCAAAGACCCAGCCACCGCCAAAACCAACCTCCAGGAAGGAATGAAGGACGTCACGGAATGGATGAAGCTCAGCCGTCTGAAACTGAACTCAAACAAAACGGAGGTCCTCATCCTCGGACAATCCCCATCCGCCTGGGACAACTCCTGGTGGCCCACAGCGCTGGGCACCGCACCTACACCCACAGACCACGCACGCAACCTGGGATTCATCCTGGACTCCTCTCTCACGATGACGAAACAAGTCAACGCCATCTCCTCTTCATGGTTCAACACCCTGCGCATGCTCCGAAAGATCTTCCAGTGGATCCCCACCGAAACCAGAAAGACGGTCACCCAGGCCCTCGTCACCAGCCGACTGGACTACGGGAACGCCCTGTAAGCAGGAACCACAGCCAAACTCCAGAAACGACTGCAGCGAATACAGAACGCCTCTGCACGACTCATCCTCAACATCCCTCGCCACAGCCACATAACTCCCCACCTGAGAAACCTGCACTGGCTCCCCGTCAGCAAGAGGATCACGTTCAGGCTCCTCACCCACGCACACAAAGCGCTCCACGACATGGGCCCCGAATACCTCATCAACCGCCTCTCGTTCTACACTCCCACCCGCCAGCTCGGCTCCGCCAGCCTCGACCTCGCCATCGTCCCACGGACCCGCAAAACCACATGCGGAGGAATATCGTTCTCCTACCTGGCCGCCAAGACATGGAACTCCCTCCCCGCACACCTTCGACTGACCCAGGACCATCTCACCTTCAGGAAGCACCTCAAGACCTGGCTAATTGAGCAGTAAACGACCCCCCCCCCCTTTCAGCGCCTTGAGACCCTCACGGGTGAGTAGCGCGCTCTATAAATGTATTGATTGATTGATTGATTGATTAAACTTTTTTGCTATATATATAGAGATATATATATTTGTTAAACTTGTTTATTGGATTTCAGTAAAAAATAAGCAATATGAAATATGACATGGCATACATAGTTAAAATCCTTCTACACAGCATTGGCTGTGGCCATAATTTCTCATCAGTTGCCCTTACATTATCGGTGAATCTAGGACTTCACAGCTGGGTCTGAATCTCTCTCACAGCTATAGCGGTGTGAGTCTGCATTGGTGTCTCAGCCCAGCTCCACCTCTATTCCTCAGAATTCCATTGAATCGCCCAATACCTTGAAAGAGCCATCAGATGGTTAAAAAGTATCAACCATATCCTTGAGGTGTCATCATATGAGTCATAAATACCCTTATATGTCCTAACGAGTCCTATAATGTGCACACAAACCACTGTCATATCCCCCAAAAGTGTCATCAGATGTCCATAAAAAAGAGTCTTCAGATAGCCATAGACACCACCGTGCCACCATTTTGATACTGCCACATCAGTTATGCCACTACTGATGTATTTGACAATGGTATTTGTGATTCCATCAGGGATGTCATCACTGTTGCCATTTAGAAAGTTAACTGTAAAGCTATTGTGAAATAATAGTGATTACTTTAATAGGCAAGCTATGTGGTTTTGGGATATATCAATGGCACTGCACCTGAAGTGTTTTTCAGCGAATCCAAATATATTGTCATTTGAACATTATATTCTCTGTTAACTTAGATTCCATTTCACACATTAAAAAAAGGCATTTTTGATTTGTTAATTTCTAAAATCTCTACAACCGATCATACAAAAAGTTATGACCTTCTTCTCTTCTTTCTCATGCAATTGCTTAACGTCAGGATGAGGAAAGGCCCCAAAAAGCTGTCAGTAAAAAAAAACACAAACCCACTCCTTTAAAAATGGAGTTTTGCCACCATCCCTTAGTGTGCCCTGCCCCGTGAGTGAGATGTAAATAAGGATTGATACCAGTTGTACTTACTGTTTTCTTTTATACTTCTCCGGCACTTTGCCCATGCTGTTGCGGCTCTTGAGCATTTATTTCCACAAAGCACTTAGGTTGACGATGCCTGGGTTCGTGCCTGCCTCTCCTTCTTATTAGGAATAGCAGTGTTGGTGTTTTAGACTGTGCTGCATTCTGCCTTTATAGGAGTCGACTTGGGCAGGGCTCTCTACCAACCCGCCCTGCCGCAAATGAGGAAAGAACCGTTTGAAATTGTGCTGCGCAAAATGTGCATCATCGCTGGCTACATCCCAATCCGCCATACGAAAATGGCCGGGGGGGGGGGGGGTTGGGGGTTCTGGTTCAAACGCTTCCGCGACACTGTAAGGCGACTCTGGGCGTGTTATTGCAACTCATTCAGTAGGACCTGAAGTGAAGGCTTGCAAAGTATACATACACACTGTGAAAAGAGAGTCCAGGACCAGCAATAAATATGGCTTTTGGTGCCATGTGGTCACTCTACTGTGTGCAGAGGTCAAAGTGGACAGGATCTGTGGGGCAGGACTTGCCCATATTTATTTTTTTCCTTTAACAAAAACAGCTCCCCTTCTTTTTGTAAAGGACAACGTTCCCGGGGGCAGTTAGGTTAAACAGCTGGAAGTGAAAAGGGGTGGTGGGGGGGGGAGTCTCCGGTGTTGTGAAGGCGCGAGAGAGGTACGACCCTGAACAAGAAACAAGAATTTTTGCTAGGGTGCCTGCTGAAAGAAATGTAAATATGTGCGACTGATTGATCTGCGAATGTAAAGGCTGCTCGGGGGCCGGTGGTGGAGCCCTTTGAAGCTTGTTGGTTACAAATCTTAATTCTTTTTCAGAGGTATGCTGAGGTTGTTACCAACGTGTGCTTTTAATGGACAGTTAAAAAAATGTTTGGACTAGGTGCAGTTTGTGTATTAATAAAATGTATATTTTAGAAGACCTTTTTTAATCGTGAAACTAAATCTTCTGCACACTTGTGGCAGCCAATCTCATACTGTGCAATGCTAGTTTAAAATAATGTAATCACAGGGCTTTCTGCCACAGGGTAGACCTCGTAGTACCAAAAATACACAAGTCATTGTTCCCCACCACACCAACCCGGATTCAGTTCTCGTTACACCGACAGATCTCCGCAGTGATCGCATTAATCAATAGAGTCGTCGTCATAACGTCAAATAGCATATGTCCCCCTCACTAGTTTCCCTTGCGTTTATTTTTCATTTAAGGTGTGCGTTATGTTGTATGCCGTTACCTAAAGGTGATACACCAACATAATTAAGATTATTTAGTTCTCTTCAGCCAGGCCTTTCACTCTGTTCCCACGCCCTCTCCCCTTCTCCCCCCCCCCTCCCCCTTCTCCCCCCCTCTCCCCACAATTAACCCAGGATCACAATTCCCGTACTTTTTTTCATGCACTTTGATCGCTGGTTGTGTGAAGCACTACTCACTTGCGTTGCGTATCCGAAGGAGTATTTGGCCAAGTTATAAATTCTTATGTGTTTGCGCAGTCAATTACTGAACAGAACATACTTTTTTTCCAAAATGAAATGTTCGCAAAATGCAGCCTCGTTGTATAATAGGCGAATGCTTTAGTTATCCATGGATCTACTGGTGTCACGGGAAGTCCCTGCAGCTCCGTGCCACAATACATTGCTCTGCACCGTGGTGCTAAAAAGAGCCCAGAGCCCAGTCAATAAAAAAAAAAGCTTGGCGCCTTTTTGTCCTAGAGTAGATGACGTAAATGCAGTGGCGTTGCTAGACACTTTACCGCATGTGTCGGTTGTCTCCCCACGGCAAACGCATGTAAGGGGGGAGGCCGCCCCCCCCCCAAACTCGTGAGGCACCGGGCAGACGCCCCCACCCTTGCTACGCCGCTGCGTAAATAATACAGAACAGGAAACTTCGCGGAGCTTCCCCCTCCTTCCGCCCATACATGTTACAATTTCATACAAGTTCATTTAACGCATAACAAATAGGAAAATGTTTGTACTGTGCATAAATGTGCTGTAATTATAAAGGGCTATTTTCGTCTGGAACATACGAACGTACGCAGAATGTAGAAAACGGCTTTAAATATTTTGGTGCAGCTGTGGTACAGGATAAGTGAGCATTAATTACCAACATTAAGCATGGAAGGGGCCAGGGCGCACGAGAGCTGAACCACAGAGCAGCAGCCAAACACGGGAGCCAACAGCAGGGGGAGAGGACGCCAGGAACACCACCGCCTTTCTCCGAGGCAGAGCAGAAATGCCTCGGAGAAACGCAGCGTCCTTTTCGGATTCGGGGCGTGTTTTGCTGTTATCTCCTCCAGCCATTGGCTGGAGGAGATAATTAGACTTTCTGCAAAAAACACGCCCCCCGATCCGAAAAGGACGGGGCCTGATCGGAGTGACGGGACCTCTTCTCCAATGGCTGGCCAGCATTGAAGAGGCCAGCCAATGGAGAACAGGGGAGAAGAGGGGCGGGTTGAAGCCCCTCTTCTCCAAAACATGAAATCTCTCGACTTTCGGTTCTGCCTTCGGCAGACCGGATGGTCCCGAGACCTAAAAATGGTGGTGCTGCCCCATTTCCTTTATCTGTTTTCCAATATCCCCATAAAGCTAAGACAGGGGTTTTTTGCCACATTCCGGTCTTCACTGATAAAATTGATCTGGGGAGGCAAGCAGGCGCGGGTCTCGTGGTCAACCATCTCACTCTAGATTATGACAGAGGGGGTTTTCGTGCACCGGATCCATATGTATATTATTTGAGCGCTCAGGCACAATACGCATATTATTGGTTTCATGGACATGATTTCATACCACATATAGCGGTAGAGGACGGAGACGCCTTTCCGGTCCCTTTGCATGCCATTATTACTCACGTGAAGCGGAATACTCCTAAGTCAGAAATAAACAAAATAGACACTACAGTAGCGGCATGGCAGGCGATTGGTAAACTTGCTAATAGACTACCTCTTTATGCACCGGCACTGCCTCTAGAACATCACATGGCGCTATCAGTAACTCAAGAAGCTAATTCTATGCGCTTGCTCAGAGAGGCGGGGCTGGGCACAATGCAGGATGTTTATCCTGGTGGTGCATTCCTCATGTCAGAAAATTTGCAGTATGTTGATAATCCCACATTGCTATTTAGTTTTGCTATTCACAGACTAAGACATGCCATCAAAGCGCACTATCACACATACCCGACTGAGCCCCCGACTCTCCAGTCTCTACAATTGTTGCTCACGACTCCCGCGCGGAAAAAGTTAATCACAAGATTATACAAGGCTATAAGATCTGATGTGACGAGGGTACCGGACGTGAGCTTGGATCAGTGGAACGCTGTGCTTTCCCCCCCCATGACGCTGAAGGAGTGGGAGCATGTGTGTGCGATCTGACGGGTAAACTCACCCCTAACGGAAATCACCGTATCATTCACTTCAAGTACCTACACCAGGTCTACCACACTCCCATGCGCTTATACAGATATTAATTGCGAGACAATAGTAGATGTAAATGATGTGGTCAAACAGATGCCGATTTTATGCATCTCGCTTGGGAGTGTGAGGGAGTGGCTCGTTATTGGGGGCAGGTGGTGCAGAATATTCAGGATATGTCGGGAACAGAGCTTCAGGCCACACCACAAGTCTGTCTGCTATGTTATGTTCCTCATGCCAAAGGGGTTCTGGGAAAGTTCATACGTATTGCATTACTTTTAGCTAAACGTAGAATTGCTATGACGAGGGAGGCCACACGGACGCCGAAATTGAAACACTAGTTCAGAGACATGGTGTATTGTAAGGACAGGCTTGAGCTATATGCAGAGGAATTGCCAATATCATCACCGCCCAGAGACATTTGGGAACCACTGCGACAGTTCCTGCAGAGACAGGACTCGTCTGAACTGCAGGATTGAAGGCATTCGAACTGTATATCAGGGGCGCCCCCCGCCATTATCAGAATACTCTGTGCTGAACTGTTTACCGTGTTATGTAACTGATCCAATGGTGTTTGCTGATCACAATCTTCCAGTGGCTAAATGATGCAGAACGCAGACGGTGTAATGGTTTTGTTGTTTTTTTGTTTTGAAATGCAATAAACAGATTTTAAAAAAAAAACCCTACATGCAAAATCCAAATGTCCAAGCAAGACCTGTACCTCTTTAACTGTCGCAATCGGTTTTTCCAGCATCGCTCCAAAAAGCAGTTGCATTTGCACCTTTTTGTTCAGTGGCAGATGTGCTTCCATAGTTATGGAATCCAATTCAATACTCAGAAAGAACAGCACCATTGGTAGCCCCATATTTCTTTCCGGGGCCAGTGGTACCCCAATGTCGCCCATGAGCTCTTGGAAACTTGCCAACTGTTGCCGACAGTCCACAGAACCAGGCAGCCCCAGAAAAAAGAAGTCGCCCAAATAGTGCGTCACTGCCATATTCCCAGTGTGTACCGTAAACACTCACTGTAAGAAAGAGCTAACCACTCAAACAGTGAACATGAGATCACACAACTCATGAGTAATGCCTTATCTACGTAGCATTGGTCTTCAAACTGTATGCCTAGCAACTGGAAGTCCTCTGGATGAACTGGCAACAGCCAGAAGGCTGACAATGTCAAACTTCTCCATGAGTGCGCCTCTTCCAGTCTGTTCCACTAGTGCTATTGCTACATCAACTGAGGAATATCACACCGACGTCTTCTCACCTGGAATGAAGTTATTGACTGAGTTCCCCTCTGTTCATAATAAGTGTTGTATAAGGCGTGATTGACCCTGCTCTTTTTTCAGTCCCACCCGATCGGAGAGACAATCAAGTTGGGTATAGGCCATTGTCCAAAAGGTCCTGTCATTCTACCCTCTTGTACCTCTTTTGTCAATTTGTCTCTGACCACTTGCTTATGTATAGCTACTGATTTCAAATTGTCAGCCAATCTTGTAAGTCTGGGACCCCTTTATCCTGGCAAAAATGAGAAAGGTTGAGGTACAGTTCTCCATTATTGTAGGCACTCTAACCCTTCTAGACAACTTGACCTCCTTTTCTTTGGACCCCTACTTGGTCCTCAATTCTCTGTGGAGGAGCTTCAGCATCTCCACACATTCCCTCTTCCATATTTTTACTTTCATTGCCAGCATTCAAGGCACACCCAGTGGTTTAGTCACCCCCATGTATGGCAATTTCCTTGCTTTCTTTCGTCTTAGTGAACTCCCCCTGCCTCCTCCTGATCATCTGCCCCAGCTGCTGTCCCCAGTGGCATCTCCTTTCCCTGGAATGTAATCCACTTTTTTCTCCTGTCCCTCCGGGGAGAATGTTACTGGCCATCCTGTGCGTCAGTGGCAATGCCTGTGTCCTTCACGTATCTTCCTTACGTAAATGTACATTCCCTCGTCCTCGTCAAGCCTGCCATCACCCCCACAGACACCATGCCTAGTTGCTGTGTAGCTACCCGTGTGATACCTGCACTCTTACCTGACATCAAGGTCGGCCTTCTCTGTGGATCCTGCCACCCAACCAGTTGTGAAGGGGCTCCCCTAGCTGATTCCGTTTGGCGTGTCCCAGGTCCGTTCAGACACTCCTGTAACGAGCTACAAACAAGTGCATTACGTGAACCCCCTTATGCACCCCTCCCCCACCACTCCACTTCTTCTTGGATGTAATCCACAATTTCCCCTTCTTCTAATGTAACTTCATCATAGTCAAGTTGTTCTGGCTCGTGCTCTAGCTCTGCCAGCCTTACATGCTCCATATCTTGGCAACCCAACCAGCTGTCCACCCCACCACCCAATGTGTGAATCACTTAACAATGCAAAGGGCAGACCGGGGGCCAAGATATGCCATCCTGCCTGTGCCCCCAACCCACTCCACCTTCAACCATTGCTTGATGTCCGAGAGGCCGCATGGACCTGTCTCGGCCGTCCCACTACCGAGGCCACTCCAGACCTTCTTGAGGCAGTGTTGTTGCCTTCCCGCGACGCCATCCTGCTGGCCCCCAAGACCCTGCAATCTCTTCTCCTTGGGGTTTGTAAGCCACATAAGACTCTCCCAAGTCAGCATCTCTGCCCTGAAGCTGAGCCTGAACTACAAAAGGCAGGTCCGGCGTGCCGTAGTTAAGCTCCCTCAACCTTTTGCCCTGCACCCTTTTCAGGCACCCATACCCAGCTCCCCTCCTGCGCATTTCCCTACTCTGCATCTCTCCTTGACACCACCCATTACCTCTCACACCCTGCCTCCACTTACCTAGTCCTCCTGTCCCTGTCCTCTGTGCCACCCCCTCTCTTGGCCGTGTGTAATGAAATATAAATCAATGTATGACATCAAGCAGAGATACTTCATGAAGTGTGTTTATTAGCCACAGCTGCTGCAGACCAGAGCAACAGTCACCTCTGGAACCTCTGAGCTACAAGCTCACAGAGTACATTCCACATTCCACAGACATGTCATCTTAATGGAATGAATGCAAGATCACAACACCGTGCCTGGCATAAGTGCTTACCAGGGATTTCACCCCATCAAATACCCCCTCCTCTCTACCCTCTTCCTCCATGCCCTCCTCATCACTCCATTTTAAGCTGCCGCAATCAAGGTTGAGGCCTGGCCCGTTACCCAATGTTGGGCCTTATCCCTGCACATCAACTAACCCCGGTTCCCCATCTTGTTCCTGCTGCTCCCAAACGCCTCCACCCAGCTTCCTCCCTCTATAAACTGTGCATCGCCCTGGGGGGCCTGTCAAGCCATCCCTTTGCCTCAAGTGACACTGGGGGATACCTCCCAACCCCCTCCCCCTCCCTGGCAATCTCCTGCTTCACAGCCTGCTTCTTCTCCTCTCCAACACCCTCCTCCTTATGTCTTATGGCGTTGGGCCATCAGCTCTTCCCCTTCTGTGCCTCCCTCCATAATTCTCACCCCCAAATTCTCTGGCCCTCACCTCCCCTTCCATGGCCACACTCGCTGCCTCAGAAGGCATGGGTCCCCCGAGGAGCACGCGGCCTTCTTTCTTCCCTTCGGTCGGGCCTTGGTCCGCCCCCTTTCACCTCCATGAAAACAAGCGGAGGCTGACATGCTGGGCCTTTCCCAGTGTGCAAGCCACCCTCTACACTCGGGCCGCTCTCCTGCTCACGGAGCGGCCCTGCCCATTTCCTTCTCTGTGCGGGGGCAAGCAGGCCAACACAGCGGACGTGACACCGCTTGATGTGCACCTTGCCGGGGGCACTAAGACACGCGCGACCGGTGTTAGCAAGTCTATGTAGCCTGCCTTGGCCAGCAGGCGCATGGCCACCTGAACCCTGCGGTCCTGCATTCTACAGATAAGTATGCTACGCTAAACACCACTAACTCTCTAAAATTAAAAATTACCCTGCCAGCTAATGACGGCCACTGTGTCACCACAAAATTGTGACAGGGAATATAAAATGGCCGTTTTCATACCGGGCGATAAAACCCAATGTAACCCAGCACAAAATATATAGCCCAAACGAAGACCGATGCAGCCTGGGCTGCACCATGTCCATAACTCCCCGGGGGAGGGGCACACCTCCCTGCGGTTGGCTGCCCCCCTAATGCTCATTACAATCATCTGCTTTAGTGAGGTGATTACATTTGAAAAGCCGCTGCTATGCATAGCGTGCTGAAAATGGTATTATATGCTCTTAAAGAAGATAACATTCAACCTCATGTGTCCAGTAATCATATTCTTACGTGCTTAAAGCTATAAATAAACTTCATGTTGACTAGGTAGACAAGTAGATCATTATTATGTACAGAAACCGATAAAAATATTTTCTTTATTTTGACCTTGACTGTAGTCTCAAACTCCTGGAAGTCCGGGATTATCTAAACACAGCCCCAGATGTTGCCTTTCAGCTACCGATCTTTTGATGAGAAGAATGATGTTATTGTGCTATTGAACTCTCTGGGTCCTCAAACATAATTAGATGACTTCAGGATTATATTTAACTTAATCCAATGAAGGTTTCATAGTCTGATGAATTCGGTAAGAACTAAAATTAAAAAACGAAGCGATTTATATTATACAGCCACCAAATCATAAAAAATTGCTTACTGATGTCCCGTGTTGTTTCAAACAATTCTACTGCACTATCTCTTCTACTGGCTGGAGTCAATCAAGAAAACGCCTGATTTCTTGCTGTATCAAATATAATATATTAATTTATGTGTGTGAGAAAGTCATCCTTTTTGCCCTGATCACCCAATTGTTTGACTGATACTGGTGGTAACTGACTCCGACTGCACCCTGGGCTCTGCTAGACCCCGAGCCAGTACTCTGATTAGAAAGGTATATGGTATATGGTAATTAGGTGTAATTATAAATGGCATTGACAACCTTCCTGTAGGTCCCTAGTATATGGTAGGGCTGGTAGGTTTAGAGTCCATGCAGCTTTGAGGCACTGAAATGTGCACTACTGTGTTGCCTGCTGTCATTTTAAAATTCAGCCCTGCTTTGAAAGCTGCTTTTAAATTGAAATTACAAGCAATTTCGACTGTGGATTTAAAGGTACTTCCAAAGTATTACAGTTGTAAATTACAAAGAAAGAAGACAAGATGAGGTAAGTGGGGAGTCTTCTTTCATCAGCCATCCACTCTCCGACTCCAACTGTCAACTGACAACTTCCAACATTCCATGGCAAGCTCCCTTGGAATGTTCAACAGGGTAAGGTTACAGGGGGTAGGGGGAGCATACCATGTGACTGAAGCAAGAATTAATGCAGAGAGGCAATTTACAACAAATACTCTACCTTATTTGTACATATACGTCACCCCTAAGGTCTACCCTAGCTGACCCCAGGGTAGGGTGCCATGTAAAAATAAGCAGGGGCATTTTAAAAGATGTTTTATATGCCCTGTTGAGGACTGGAAAGGGAGTGTTCAGGGACATGAGTCATGCCAGTAGGTTAGCCAGCTCTTCCTCTCAAGGAGAGGAATTCTCCATCTTGAAGTACAGTGCTTTGAGAGACAAGAATATGCCACACTTTGGAGGAAGCTGTAATGTTTTTGGGTGACACTCTATACCCCATTAGTCAGGGATGCCCCCTGCATGTCGCCCCAGAATATTGGATAAATATGTGAATGCTTCATAGCAACCCAGAGCTGCTGCCTGAAACTACAAGAAGAAGATAGTCTGCCCTGATGGAACCCTGGGCTACACCGAGAGGACTGCACTCTGAATCACTGCTCCTGCTGCACACTACAGCCCTAAGGACTTTGCCTTGCTTGAAAAAGAGAAGGAGTGGACTCCCTGAAAGCAACCGGTTAAAAGAGATCCACCTGCATCATCTCCAGCAAGAAGAACCCAGTTGATGACCTTCAAATTGACTTTTAAGGATTTGGCTCTGTGCATTTTGGGAACTTAGTTCCAACTTCAGAGCAATTCAGGGACTCTGGAACCTTGGATTTGTGTTGTGGACACTTTGAACCCTCAAGAGGAACTTCAGGAAGAAATTCCAGAAGTTTGAAGCAAATTTTAGAATATGCTCTGTATGGTGACCAACCCAATGTCAAGAGTCAAGCCGACTACCTTGCACCACAGCCTGTCCTGGATTTCAGTTTTGCCCTGCTGAAAGCTCCTGAGGTCAAGACTTCCAGGAGTTGACCGAGGTCCCTCACTGAACCAAGCCGATGAAGCCGCTGTGAATCCTGGTCTGCTGGAGAGGCCCGCTCGACGTTGAGAGAAAATCTAAGTGAGAAGGTCAAATTGTGACCAAGGCCTCCTGCTTTGAGTATCCGACCAGGGATCCAATGTGGTCGGCCTCAAACTTTGACTTTGTTCCAGTCAAGCGTGACCAGATGTGCAAGTTGGTGCCATATGATTTTAAGCATTACAAAGTGTTTATTCTTTAAAAATTCATATCTCCGGTTCCCTATATTGTCTTACATATTTAATGTATTGTTGTTTTTAACCCATCTCCTAAGTTAAGCCTGCCTGCTCGTTGACAGATACTAAGGGTCGGGCAAGAGAATAGTTTATTGAGATCTGGTCTGGTCCTTATAATGTGTTGGTGGCCTTATTGCTAGTGGCAGGTGCATACCTACCCCTACTAATAATCCACCTTCCAATAATGTGGAGACCAGTTCATGGGGATTGTGCCAAGATGCATAGTTATATAGCACAAAATATAATTCACCAAGCAAGGTTATTCATCCTATGTCTTGCCCCTAATCATTCTATACTTATACAGCTAATGGCTTCCAATTCTATTAGTTATGTTTGTCACAAAACTGTATGACCATAGGGTACTTAGAATCACAATTCTTAATTGTCCATATGTGTTCCATCCATCTGGTTTTATTTGTCTTTTTTGTGGAGCCTATATACATTTCTCACTGTCGATGAACTATGACCTCTATTTCTATGGGGAATTGGACGCAGGTCATCTACTTGACAAAGGCTTTGCCGAAACGCGTCGTACTGTTTGGTTTGTGAGACAATAAAATTCTTTATTGGACTCGTCCTATGGTGTGCCGCTGGAATTTACTTCATAATCCTGAAAGACGACTTCTCTGTGGGAAATATAATTAGCGGTGCTGTGACCGCTGCTGGCACCGGTGTCGTAAGGAGGGTGAGCGGCTGTTCACAGCGATCTGTGCAGATATATATATATATATATATATATATATATATATATATATATATATATATATATATATATATATATATATATATATATATATTCACTGAAAAAACCATAGGTTTTAGGGAGAGTTATAGTTAGTCGGACATTTTACTCGTACAAAACCAGAGAAACTCCCCCGTTATAGTTAGTTCAGCTAACTATAACTCTCACCCCCACAATGCACTGCTGATGACGTCACATATTACATCACTCATGACATGGTCAGTAACATCACTGATGACATCTCAAATTACATCACTGATGACATCACTGATGACATCATCCAGTGACTGTGTGTTTCTGTAAAGTTTAAATATGTTTAATATATATAGGGAAAGGCGTATTGAAGAATGAGTGGGTGTATAAGTGTCTGAATGGATGATTTAGTAGGTGCGTGACTGACTCTATAAGTGAGTGATTAAACTTATCTTACTGAATGTATGGGTTAGTGACTAAACTGTGCGAATTTCTGTATCCGTCTGTCTGTTGGTGTGTAAGCGGCTGCATGGGTTTACGAATAGCTACATGAGTGTCTATATGGGTTATTGATTTGTTGTCTGAGTATCTGTATGGGTGGGGTGTGTGTGACTCTGCGCATAGATGTGTGAGTGGGTGATTCACTGAGTCCATGTTTTCAAGAGTGCATCTGTGATGGACTGTATGGGTGGGTGAGTGTGTGTATGGGTGTGTTAGTGAGTGAATGTATATATCAGTGGTATATGTGTGAGTAACTACATATGTGAAAAGCAGTATATATGTGTTTTGAAGTACATAAATGGCTATAAGTGAGAGTGTGTGATTGTGAGAGTGGCTGTATGGATGAGTGTGTGCTTGTATCATTGATTGTATAAGAGCGTAAGAATGTACTAGTATTTGTATGAGTAATTGAGCTGGTGTGCGTATAACCGTATGGGTGAGTAAATGGCAGTGTGATTAATTATTTGCATGACTGACTAGGTGTGTGAGTACCTCTATGGATGAGTGTGTGAGTGTCTACATAGGTGTATGAGTGCATATGATAGTCCTGTACTGAGTGACTATAAGTATGAGTGACTGTACAGGTGAGTGAGTGGATGTGTGTGTAAACCTAAGAATCAGTGAGTGGGTATGTAGTTATTGGTGTTGGAGTGTCTGGTTTTCAGAATGGCAGTCTGTAATTTAGAGTGGTTGTATGAAAGGTTATATTAGGTTGTGAGAAGATGCATCAATTTATCACATGGATGATATCATCAGTGATGTCATTTGAGATGTCATCAGTGATGTAATCAGTGATATCACTGACCATGTCATGAGTGATGTAATATGTGACGTCATCAGCAGTGCATAGTGGGGGTGCGAGTTATAGTTAGCTGAACTAACTATAACGGGGGAATTTCTCTGGTTTTGTACAAGTGAAATGCCCAACTAACTATAACTTTCCCTAAAACCTATGGTTTAACTTGGGGGATTCATTCCCCTACAATCCTGAGGGTCCCTGGAGGCCACCTCTCGGCAACGCAGCAAGTGGTGCTTACTGGAGGTACCTGGTGGGCTAGTTGGCCCCCAGGGACCCTCAGGATTGAAGAGGAATTAAATCCCCAACTTAAAACGCGCCACAGGGCGTGTTTGCACACATGTCCCCTCAGGCCCCACCCCCTTCCTTCACCACTGTGCAAACGCATCCTGTGGCGCATTTTAATTTGGGGGATTAGGTCCCCTTCAATCCTGAGGGTCCCTGGGGTCTAACTAGCCCACCAATTATCTCCAATTAGCGCCACAGGGCTGCGTTGCAGAGAAGTCGTCTGAGGCCACGCCCCTTTTTACACCTCTCTGCAACGCAGCCCTGTGGCGCTTACTGGCGGTACCTGGTGGGCTAGTTGGCCCCCAGGGACCCTCAGGATTGAAGGGGAATTAATTCCCCAATTTAATATGCGCCACAGGGCCAGTTTGCACACATGTCACATCAGGCCCCGCCCCCTCCCTTCACCCCTGTGCAAAAGCGCCCTGTGGCGCGTTTTAAGTTGGGGGATTAATTCCCATACAATCCGGAGGGTCCCTGGAGGCCAACTAGCCCACCAGGTACCTCCAATTAGCGCCACAGGGCTGCGTTGCAGAGAGGTGGTCTGAGGCCATGCCCCTTTTTACACCTCTCTGCAACGCAGCTCTGTGGCGCTTACTGGCGGTACCTGGTGGGCTAGTCCCCAACTTAAAATGCGCCACAGGGCGCGTTTGCATAGTGTTGCTGGGAGGGGGCAGGGCCTCCTGCGCGATGCCGGCTTTAAAAAAAATATCTTTTATATAAGGGGGGTGTGTGGCCCCCCTTCCTTTCCTGTTTTTTGGGCCCTGGGGACCCCATCCCCCAGGACCATCCCCCGGGACTCTGCCTCGTTTTTTTTTGTTTTTTTTACTGGGGAGGGGGGCCGCGTGGCCCCCCTCCTGGGCCACTTCTGGCCCCGGGGACCCCATCCCCCGGGGCTGGCCTGTCTATTTTTTTATTTTTGTAGGGGAGGGGAGCTGCGTGGCCCCCCTCCCGGGCCACTTCTAGCCCCGGGAACCCCATCCCCCGGGGCTGGCCCTCTCCTTTGGGTACCATGGGGGAAGCCCCAATGCCCCCATGGTCCCAGCCGGCTCTCCGCCTCCTGCTGGAGCCGGCATTGCTTTTCCACATGGGGAGCTGCTAACATGCAGCTCCCCGTGTGGAAAAGCTATCTGCTTTGCTTCATTGAAGCGAGAGCAGGTTTCCCTGCTCTCGCTTCAATGAAGCAAAGCAGTTTGCAATGACAGGGCGGGAGCCGCGAGTCGCCCATTGGAGGGCTCATATTTTTAAATGGGAGGAGTGACCTCTATGCCAAAATGACTGTCGGGCCTCTGAAGAGTTCAATGAGCACGAAACGCGTCAGGCATGAATCGACAGGCATGCTGTATGCCAGTGGTTCCCAAACTCTTGACTCCTGAGGACCCCCACTGAATCACTACTGGAGTCCGGGGACCCCCAAGCAATTTTTACAATTTAAATTTCAAAAAATTAAAACAATAATTCGCAAAAAATACACAAACAATTACACACCAAACAAATACTTGCATTACTAAAGCTTTTATTATTTTATCTTGGAAAATATGCAAAAATTATTTACACGCATTGATTGCATAATGTGCCATGAAGAAACCATTTTAAAATAAACCATTTTAAAATCAATGCAATAATTTGGAGTGGACTACACTTGCAGCCACACTTTTCATGAAACCAACCCTGACGGCCGGAATAAACCATAATGTCACTGCTACTAGCACACAAGCTGATCACTCGTCACACACAAAAAGAATTATAGAAAGGCTGCTGCTAAATCATAGCTGCCAAGGTTTCAGATTGCGGTGTGAGATATTGTCATAAATACAGTGTAATTATGAGTGACATTTCAGTGACTATGAATGACGCTTGCTCACAAGCAAAATAAAGCAATGAAGATGAGGGAAACATAAATACCAGAAAATACACCAATTTGAGCAACAAGACAGGCTAAGTTAACTGCTTCAAAGCATAAGAAACAATTCATTTATCAGACCATATTAATTGCCAAAGTTTTTTCTGTCGCGTTTTACTTTTCCAGCCAGAATAGCGTTTTAACCAAATGCATATTACATTTTCGTGCTAGCAGTTAGTCATTTCACTTGTAACACTAAAACACTGAGCTGCCCTGCCCCTGCAGATTTACTGTGTTTCAAATATTCAGATCATGATAATATCACTCTAACATTCTACAAAAGGAGTGCATGAATATGCCAACATTAAAGTAAACAGACTTTGAGAGCAGCAGCACAATAGCAGTCTGTACACATTGCACAGATACTGACTGATGAGCAAGCAGACAAGTCATAAAGCGCAAATAGGTACAAGTTACCAGGCATACGGAAATGGTCACCAAGCCCAGACTGAGTGATCAGAAGCTAGAAACAGAACCCTCTCAAAAAGATCTAATGAGAGAGGGCAGAATCCGCCAGCTGCTGGAACGTCTGAGAGGCCTTTTTTCCAAATCTGTCCGGAATAAAACCTTATTTGTTACTATCCTCAATCTGAGACGAAATTTAAATCAAGCAAGAAAAATGGGGCACGATAAATAGCATCTGTTTTGAGTTTTTGGAGACTAACATGCAGACTGTGGTATTTTGGTACTATAAATAGCACACTTTTCCCCTGTAAGTTTACGGCAGGTTTGACCGTCCTAAATTTTAAGAAGGGTGCAATATTTAACATACCTGGTAATTACATACGCAGTGAATACCACCCAATCACTGCGCAAACAGGGCTTACCCAGAGGTGGGACAATTCCAACCAAATTGTAATGTATTTAGTAAGTACCGGAGGCGCAACTAGAGCCAAATTTCGTGGGGGGCAGGGGGCTAAGAAAAAATTTCGGGGGGGGGGGGGCTGAATCTAGTTTAAGCAAGCGGCAGAGTGGAGCTGCACAGGGCCGGCTTTAGTGCTGGTGGCGCCCTGTGCGACAATGTTTGTTGACGCCACCCCAATGACCACCTCCACCACGGATTCTCTCACTAGCACCCTTTAACAGTGACCAAGTCTCCATAACCACACACTCTCAGATGCATTGAATTAATACCAGTGTAGGCCCGGGTGTCCGAGCACTTTGCATCACACACAAATTACACAGAGACAATCAATCATACGTGTGTAAATCAGTGTATAGGAAATATTACATAAGCCAAAGGACTGAAAGTGTAAGAGTCACATGTCATCCATACTGGTAGGCAGTATAGTTTAAGAGTGCTTGGTGTGGAGAAGCACAAACTCAGAGTCGAAAAAGAAACCGCATAGTTGGGAGTTTTCTTTAATAATAAGAATCGATTTCTAGCCAAATTAACCCTTTTTGCAACATTAATCAATGTTTTAATATTGTATACTTTGCAGTGTGTATGCAGTGCAGGATGAAAGTTAATAGCTCACTATTCTATATTAGGAATTTAAGTTATAAATTGCAAGTAACAAAAGGATGTCTCTTTTGAAATCAGTAATATTTGATCTGTTTATCATACCCACTCTGTAATCTACTTGGCACACGTTCTTTGCAGCAGGCATATTAACCCTCTGCACTAACTTCACAGAAGTCAAAACCTCAACTATCCAAAATGCTGATCTCTCTCCAGGAAGATAATGAATCACAGGAGTTATCTTGACATTTATGTGAGGCCTGGTAATTGCAGCGGAAAGAAGGTGCTTCAAAATCATAATAAACTTTCAAACACGGACCCAGGTCGCACCGCCCTGAAGCCGGCCCTGGAGCTGCGGGGCTCTTAGAAGGGGTGAAACAACAGTAAGGCCTCATTAACGTGCAAATGGGCTTTTAAATACCTGTGAAGTGCTCGGGTGAAGTCTCATCCCGGGCTGAGGGCCGACACCCACAACGTGATTCCAATAGGTGTTGCGCGACTGGTACACCCGGCCTAAATAATCACGGCGTCCTAATTCCCCTGGCCTTGCCCAACAGCTGTAAATGTAAAAATTTTTGCCGGAATGCTGGTATTTAGAGAGCCGAAAGCGGAGACAGGGCATTGGGCGGCAAAATGCTCCTGGGCTGGCTGCAGACGCGAGGGAAGACGCACTGCCGTGCAAGCGTGCGTGAGCGTGCGCGGCTATAAAATAATAAGCCATTCACACTTCAGCTTCCCTGGCCTAAGCTGAAATGGTGATTGGCCCGATTTTTTTTGGTCCCGCCGCCCCAGCGCTGTCATTCACAGTGCGTGTATGCTTAATATTTAAAAATAGTTGACTCAAAGGCACTCCAGCCCGCGGACCCCCTGGGAATGTGTCACGGACCCCTGGGGGTCCGCGGCCCACAGTTTGGGAAACGCTGCTGTATGCTATATATATATATATATATATATATCCAAAAAAAAGCCCACTCAGTTGAGAACTGGTAGAGGCCACTCGGGGGAGAACGTTGGAAGATCTTTATTTCGTGACAGCATGTGCATAATGCATTTCAGCCCTTCGGCCTTCCTCAGATGCTGCTGTTTGCAAGGAGTAACTCCACCCCCACCTATAAATGTCACTACCATTGGTGGAAATCTGCTGACCATAGGTCACATGTTTGCAACTCCACTGCAGTTCTGCCACAACTACAGCTCCCAGAAAGCTGTAGAACTGGGTGAGTGTTGCTTGGTAGTAGCTGAATATGAAAACCCCTATGAGTGTAGGGTAATGTGCTGGAACAGTGCAGAGTGTTCAAATTAGGAGTCTTTGCTGTAAAATTATCGTCGATCTTCCTCCGGTCCCCTTCAACGCTCCAGCCTCGTTATGCGTATAATATATATATATATATATATATATATATATGTATATATATATATATTGAACCACCACAGTAGAATTGATGATCTGCAATGAAAAAGGAAGCTTTTGAAATATTTTATGTTGATGGATTTAGGGTCCCATTACGATGGCGGGCGGACTGTAATGGTAAACGGGACCGACCGCCAGAGGTCCGGCAGTCCCGCTGTGCCCATTAGGATGCGACCGCCACCCTGGCGGTCGCATCCTAATGTATTTTCAACATTGTGGCGGGCAGTGCTGTAAGCAGCACCCGCTACAATATTCAAAATGCATGTTGTGCATTGGCATGCACAATGTAACAGGCACCGCGCGGTGCCTGCCACCTTGTGAATACCAATGTAGGGGGTACCCTACCCCCAAGTGAAGCCCCCCCGGGGGCCCGCAACGGGCTCCCAAAGTAAACTCTGCATGCCTTTCCAAGGCGGAGTCTCCGCCATGGAAAGGCATTCCACCACACACATTATAATATGGATGGCGGTGCCTGCAAGGCACTGCCACCATATTATGGGCCTTTTTCCGCCCAGCAGGCAATCGTAACGATTGCCTGCCGGCGGAAAAGCAGCAGACGGTCTTTCCGTCGGCTGCGGTACCCCCACGCCATGCTAATGTGGCGAGGGTAAAAGGCCGTCCGGCGGGGTGTTTTGGTGGGCAGATCGCCAACGCCGGTCGGGCGGTGGCGATCTGCCCGCCATGATAATAGGCCCCTAAGTTATGATGAAAAACATGAATAAGTTATACATCAGCCCTGGGACACTCCTATGAGCATCCGTGCGCTCTATAAAATCTATTCAGTCATCTTTCATTCATTATTGACAAAGTCAATAGGTCTCACTTACTTTTTGAATTACAAGCTACCCCTTGATTTTGCCAGTGCATATTGTAAATTATATTATATAAAGGCTTCCTTGACCCAAACCTATCTCTTTGACTTCTATGCCAACTCCTTCTTTGGTTGGTTGAATGCTTTAAATGCAGATTATTATAAAAGGTAGGCGACAGAGCAGACAGAAAACAAATTAGGTAGCACAATTATTTCCCAGTAGTGAATCATGCACAGATGTGACCCAAGAATGAACCCATTTCTGTGTCTTTACATTTATTCGATGATGTTGTTGATGAGACTGTTAAACATGAATTAACAGGAACGTATCTCTTATTAACGAATCATCTTTGCCTTTTTGCAGGTTATTGAGAAGAATGCTGACCCTGAAATGACCCTTTTGACGTACTTGAGAAGAAAATGTATCCAGTAAATGATGAAAATGTATTTATTATATTTTAATTTTGATCAGCTGTTTTCCTAATCATGAGACTATATAATTTGGGTCAGTGGTGCAGCAAGTGTGTTGTGGGTCACCAATACAAGTGAGGTGAAATAAATACACAATACCTATAAGAGGCTGTTTGTAGTTGGCAAGTGCCTTCCTACAGCAAGAAGTAGGAAATAACCCGGAAGAGGGTGCTTCTAGATGGTTAGCTCCTATCTACATCGCAAAGTAAGCAATACCTGAAAGACATAGCTTCGAGATCGGGAGCTCCTTTATGTATGTCCCGAAGTAAGCCCTACCTGGGGGAAAATGCTTATATACTCTGAGAGCCCTTGTGCAGGAAGGTTCTTATAGGGTTTGAGCGCCTTTTCACAGCCAGAAGTAGCAAATACCTCAAAGAGGGTGCTTCTAGGTGTCAAGCTCTTGTATACATTCAGAAGTAAGAAATAACTGGAAGAAGGTGCTTGTAGACAGCTAGCACCTTTGCACAGCCACAAGTAAGAAATTCCCAGCTCCCATGCACAACCTAAAGTAAGACATATCTGGTACAGGGTGCTTATAGAAGCTGGGAAGTAAAAGATAACACTAACTGGAGTGTAGTGGGCCCCCTGTTCTCTTGTGCCCCAGTGCCACTGTACCTGTTGCAACTAATGAAATCAAAGCGCCTATTTTGGTTACCGGTTTTAAATGCGTATTGAATAAAAATTGACCTAAACCCTCCTATTGCATTACAGTTACCAGAATCCATTCACCTGAATTCCTTTGTGTTTTTTACACTACCTTAATGCTTTCATTTATTTGAATACTCTTTTCAAAGATTGCACAGCACTGTGGGCACAGTAGAATTGCATGCAATCGTACTGTTACCACTTGGTAAAGTCACCTGAGTTCTGTGCAGCTGCTAGTTGAATCCCTTGGTAGGGGGTTGCTGTGCGGGATCAATTTTTCCAGTCATACAACCACAAAGTTGCCATTCTATGGGGCTTACCAGATACATTTGCCACCTTTACTGAGCCAGTAGGAAATGTATGGATGGGCCTTTTGGTGGAGTGAAGAGTTAGTGGGGAGATTGGAGGTTGGAAGAATAAAGGAGGGCCCGGAAAGGTGTTTCCTGGGAGGTTGAGCACTGTATGCTCCCAGTCAGAAGAAAATAGTGAATGGGACTTGGCTGCTACTGCAGTTAAAGCTGTATGTGATTTTTCAAACCTAATATATGCTGTCTGGGAAAATCACATCTGGTTCCCCCAAATATGGAAAAAAACATTTGTGGAAAAAGAGACCAAGTTCGAATTGATCAGATTTTGTTTTCTTTGAGAACAGAAGGAGAGCAGTAAAATTGCAGGTTATAATCTCTTAATCACTGCTCATTTCCTACACTTTCTGGAAAAATATCAGTTATTTTTAGCATGTTTAGCTACACCAATGGGTAAATTACCTTAATTTTCTAGGGTCACACTTTGTAGTTGTTTTGTGTGAGACGCCTAAAACATAGGCCATGGAGCCTCCTCCTTTGCTAGAGGTATAATTTTTCCATAGTTATAATTTATCGCCTAGTGGAGAATATTTCTAGCAGATGGCATTCTGGAAGAAAAAAGAAAAATTATTAATATTTCCAGTACATGCCCACCCTTAGTCAAACTAGAGAAATTAATTTTATATCCATGTCTAAGATGGGCGTAGGCTGATATGTTTAGATCAAAAGTCAGTAATTTCAAGAAGATAAATATCCTTTCAGCATATGTGCTGTTGCTAAAAGATTGACGCAGATGGTCAATAACACTTGGAATCCTAGAGCCCAAACAACAAGTCTTTTTAGGGAAGAAAATATTTTTCAGTTACTCACAACCCAAAGAAAAAACCCAAGGTTAGAGGTTTCTAGCATGCGTGTGCTCATATAATATTTTAATTATTTTTTTCTATTTAGAAGCTTGCATAGTGACTAGTTATTTGTGGGTGAAAGCCTAGGTCACCCACTATAGGGAATATAGTGGCTGAAACATGTAGACCTATCACATGATTGATACATCATTTACATTAAGGTTGAAGAGGTTTCCTCTTGATTTTTAATCCTATTCCTTTGGGATATAAATAAAGGCAGTAAGTCCCACCAAGAGGTAGTTTAAGCTCTTCTAACTTTTTCATTTTTGCACTTTTCTCTTTACCCGTACCACTGCACACATAGGGTGATCATTATCAAGAGCTCCTCCTGCACAGGAGTTGTAGCCCACACCATATTAAGTCATCCATAGTGTGAGGAGGGACCCTATGATGAAGCATGCCACTTAAGGGTGGGTGAGGGTTCTCGTCCTTAAAACAATCATTGTTTCTAATCTATGAGATTGTCTTTTTTTTGTGATGACAAGACCACAAGCATTTATTGTGTGTGTTTTAATTAGTATTGTAAGAAGTCGGTACTCGTAGGTCTGTAATACCTCCTTTTTGTGTATTGAGTTCAATAAGATCAGCTAACACTAACTTCATAGCTAAAGCCGCAAGATAACCTCACTCAACTGTAAATGTTTAAAATCACGCTGAGGTGCATTTAGATGGCAACTTTAGGCTCAAGTCTGATATTTGCCACACATACTAGAACAATAAATTTCAAATGTTGCTTTATTTATGTACTTGTATAAAACTGAAAACGTAAGTAGACAAACACAAGCATCATTGACAAAAGAGCCACAGTAACAGATTGTTGGGTTGGAATATTGTCCACTTCATGTCAGTGTTACACCATGCCAGCAGAGAATGGTTAAGTTGACGTTATTCAGATCAAAGCAATGCATAAGAAAGCATCCCTCGAAGTCACCTCCATCTCACTGTAAAGAAACATTTGGAAACTTATGATCACATAAAGGATAGCAAACATCAATGGAAGAATTTTATTATATAAACGCATTAAGTATTTGGAACTAGTAATAAAACAATATCATTATTTAGATACATGAGCCAATTTATGGAACTCATACTCTAGGATAACTATCATTGGATTTATAAATGAAACAACACAGAGGTTTAGGTTCATTCAGTAAACAGGGTAATTGCAACAGTTTTACTTGTCACTATATTATTTGTGTATCAAGCTTTGCAAGTCTAGTGCTTCATTCAAACCCTAATTTACGCTACCAGTTTTGAAAATCCACAGGCCTTCCTGAATGTTCAACCATCTACTTGATCAATTCCTTTATATTGTTTGGATAAGAAACTACTGCAAATGATCTTCTGCAGGATGATTTTCTTCAGAGTGACTCCCTAAAGTAAATAATAGCTTCTTGTTCCTGAAGCGGGACCTCTGGCTGATGATTTTGCATCTTATTTGTCTCTTTGTTTGTCCTGCTTATAAAAGGCCAACAAAGTGATGGCAAATACCACTCCTAGAGCTACTGTCGTGAAACTGACTGAGGGAGTCTTCTGTGACGTGATTATTCTTTTTTTCCCCATATTTCCCTTAGGAGAGGTTACTTGAGCAACACATGCTTGATCACCAGTACTCTTGTTCTATTTCCAGGAAGTATTTAGAGTGAAGGCTAAATTGTGATGAGGACTGGGTATCCATCAGGTTCTGTGGAATAGCAAAATGGCATTTGAGTGAAGTTCGGAGTGATCTTGGCTATGAAGGTTTAACTATAGATTGAAGGCCATCTTGAAATTTCGACCATTCTGTTTCCCATTTTGTTAACTCTATAACTCAGAATTAATATGACAAGTCTTAAACCAAATGGACTTTAGAATGTAATGACAGAGTGGAGAGAGCTGGGTCCAAAGGGCGTTTGAGAAAGTTATGCTAAGTTAAAAATTTTGTTTAGATGTTGCAAGGTCCCATACGTATTCTTCGTAGCTGTCTTTTCATTTCTTATTGAGTGTTGTGACTTGATGTTACACCTCATCATTGCACATTCCAAATAAGAAAGTAACTAGATATAATATGAAAGGACAAATGAAAAAAACACACATGCTGGAAATTTACATTAAAGTACAATCCTGTTGTACATGCTATCGACTCTTTATGTTGACCCACTGAAACCCCGCCCCCACCACTCTAAAACAGAAGACAGAGGCAGGACACACATAAAGAAACTTACCACCTCTGAAGGCTTCCAGTGAACCTTTGCAATGAGACAAACAAGTAATTTCCACATAATTTATTACACAAGATTCTCCCACAAATTCACACTCATTAAAATCTGGATACAGAGGTGTTGCAGCAGGCCATGAACTTTCCCACAAATGCCAATTTAGTTAGATTTTCTAATCGCATTTCAACCTTTGGTTTGGCCATTCTCTGTAAAAGATTTAAAGTTAACCTCTTATTTACAATGCTGGGATATTGGACTGATTCTGGTCTTGATTAAACTCATTCCGTGCTGAGAGGAGCTATATGGACAAAGCTGGATTTTGGAGTGGGTTCTTGGTTGGACTCAACTGGGATAAATGCAGGACAGGTCTGTGTGCTTGACTGGGCCTGGATGCACATCAGGCTGAGTTGGGTTGGACTGGATACTGTGGTGGGCCGGGCTCAGCCCTGTGTAGTATGGTACTGGAATAGTGAGGCCTAATTAGTCTCTGACAAAAATATTGTGTCCCAAATATCATTTAGAAAAATATCCCTCCACTAGAGTTAATAATAGAAAAAATGCACCCAGTGAAGTTAAATTTGTGCAAATAAAATAGCCAGCATGGGAAAAACTGTGTTTAATGGATAGCTGTTTTTTAATCGCATTACAAACCAAAGATACAGCCAGAAATCTTAGTGGACTAGTTGGTGGCCCAAAAAATTGCAGGCCACAGGTTTTGAAACTAGAGTGCCTACTTTCAGTGGTGTATTGCAAAATGATGAGACTCCCCTGCCGAATGCGACTCGGGAGTTTACCTTATCTCACAGATATTCACTGGCCTAGGGCTGAATGGGGCCCCTCCTGAAAGGTTGGGGTTCCCCTGGATGGTTGGTTCCCCTCGCCACATGGCTGCAGGAGCCTGTTATACGCCCCTGCCTACTTATGGCCTGATTACAACTTTTGGAGGTGCGGAGGTGGGCAGCCTGCCACCACTGCGACCCCGCACTTCCAAGAGTCACTGCCACCTGCCAGATTGCAAGTTTTTTGTAGTCGGTTGGGTGGTCGGCATAGCGGTTCCCGCTGCGATACCTCTTCCAAAGGCAGCGGGGCTTTTGAAAAAAGATACTGCAATGGGAATGCCTCGTAAGGTTCCTGCACGGCATGGACTGTAACCTCCATACTGTGCAGGAACTGGCGTGCATGTGCACAGGGGGGCACTTGTTGTGCCTCCCTGTGTGCATAAACTGGAAACAGAGGCACAAGGGTCCCTGTAGGCCCCCCTTTGTTTCCTCTCTGCCAAAGTTTTCAAGGCGGTGGAAATTCCATGAAAACCCTGGTGGAGAGGAAACTTGTAATATGCTTGGCGGGACCACGGCGGTCCCTCCAAGCATATTCAGCCTCCCTGGCGGCGGTGGCGGTCCCAAGGCGGCCTGACCTCCCAAGTCTCAATGGCCAGTGCGGCGGTGGCTGGCCACTCACCGCTGCTCCACCTTGAGTCTGGCAGTCCGACTTGTAATTAGACCCTTAGTGTTTCAACTTCTCTAGGTGAATATAATGAGTACTGTCCGGTAAGTAACAATAGCACCTACTATCTGATTGTTTATCATCTAATTAGTTTGTGGTGTATGCGATATATATTGTCATCGCAATTTTGTTGGACAAAAGATAACTTCTCAAAATGCAAATCAATCCAGTAAAAAATATGGGAGTTTCATTTTTTCTACTGACATACATTAAGTGAACTCCTTCTTAGCTACAGGCAGGTGCAAACGCTTCTTAGTTGTACATACTTCAAATGTTAGGTTTGCCTAATGTTGAGTTTGACAACTTTGAAAATACTGTAACCATGAGGTGATAGTAGAGCACTTACTATGCTGTGCGTTACCTGCCACAACTGTATGTGGAACTTTGTACAGAGAAAAACTCATATTATCTGCTCCACTTAAGCTTCTGAGCCTTTGGAAGCATTATTAGGAATTCTTCCAAGCTAATTTTAGTCATATTTGCCTCTGTTTGCTGCGCCGGTGAACCTGAAGACCCTTGGCCTTGTAGAGATGCAGACTTTTGCTTACCATGGCTTGAAGCGTCTTGTTAAAATCAATATTGGCACAGTAATTGGTTAAATGTTTGTCCAAATGCACAACTGTCAACTACATAGATGTTACATTTTGTGTTGAGCTGTTTAGTACGACGTGAGTGCTCGTGCAAATCTTCAGTAAATACACCCCTTGGGTTTTTGCGTTCAAGTCATGATAAACAGAATATGCATTTGTCCAATGTAAATATAAAGACAATAGCTGCAGTGTGTTGTCCAGTAATGTCTCACATACTTTCTGCTGCATCCTAGATTCTATCAGCTTGCCTTAACCTAAACCACAACATAGTATTCTGTAAGCAGCACTTCATGCTCTAGGTGCTCCTGCTCCAATAAAAGTTTTATATTGGGTTCTCTGCTTTTACTTCAATCAATCATTCTTCTTGCCAGGACTGCACTATCTCAATGATCTGCAAAGTATATGCAATATTTTCATGTTACTTCCTAAAATGAAGTTGTCACCTGCATAATGATACCATTGCTCATCAAATGGTATACATGTTTGGCTAACATGTTTAATAAATACAGATTAAAGATGAGCATTACCCCACAATTTAAGTTCCAATGTCTGGTAAATATGTTTTGTGGATTTATTTAAGATGGTATTTTAATTATTGCTGTTTTATTTTTTTGACGTGCACATCCGACTTTGTAGTATGTTGCTGTTCAGTGTCATTTTGTTGTTAAAATGTTAATCTCCATTGCAAGGGTTCTTTGAAACAGAGGAGTGGAAAATAACGTATTTTGCATGCTGCAATGTGTTTCCAATGTAAAGCAAGCTTAGGTATTCTTAAATGAATATGATGCTGCTAGTATAAGAGATTAATTTATAAATGTCCAGTATTTGTAAAACGCGAACAATTACCCGAAGGTGTCAAGGCGCTGGGGGCCGTTGGGAAGATTCATCTAGACAATGGTTTGGTCAGGTTTGACTTTGAAAGCTGCCCTTGCTCAACAGGAATTTACATCTCCAGATTAGGAAATAAAAAGGTCTTCTGTCCAGTGCTATCTATGATATGATAATCAGACTATAAACTCTTGCTTTTCTCTAATGCCCATATGTGTTCATCAGAGTCATGATTATTAGGCACTTATTACAAGTTGGTCATAAAAGGGTGGGATATTTGTCGTGTCAAGAGCACACCAAAGAACAGTGTCAGCGGCAGGAATCCGAAGGATACCAGATGAAACTACAGGACACACCACTTCCAGGAACGCTATGAAGGGTAATGCATGGCGGACGGCCAGCTGTGGTGGCAAGACCTATTTGATTACAACATTATTGAAAAATCTGTGGATTTCCTCCCTTGAGGTGGTACCCAAATGAAGTGCACAAGGCAAAGTGAGACTATGCGTAGACATGCGATAACCAACCACAACACAAGAGAAGGAACAATATGCAGAACCACGCGTCTAAAACTAAAAAGTGCTACATATTTTCTAAACAGCATTTCAACAAAGGGTATCATCAGCTAGAACTTCACAAAGGCTGTGAACATCACAGTATTCAGGAAACACTAGCAACTATTTTGATACAAAAGACTGAGCTTCGAAGGGTCCCCAACAGCTGAGACGCCTTTCAAAAAATGATCCACCCAATCATCATCGCTTTCAATGACAGTGATACAGGCTGAATAAACACACCAGTGCATCAAGATGTTGGTGAGGTACACCTCTACCTTGGAATGGCCATGGACTACTTGTCATATTTCAAGGACAATGTTAGAATCAGCACACCCTGAGAGAACTGACAAGGTAGGTGAAATGTGGATGTCAGTACGTGCTCAGGCATCAAAAAGAGAATTAGCAGGGCAGAAAACAAAGGCATACTTGAGCCCAGACCTCTGTACAGAGATCATAGTCAATGCAAATTTGTCCTAGTACAACATCATATCCTATGCTAATTGAAGCATGAGCGATGTTGAGGGAGGTAACTCACAATCTGAATAAGAGAGACTTTCAGTCCTGTGAGCTTGCAAGCACTATCATCTTTTCATTTACTTTAAATATTTCACAATTGTGCAAAAACATCAATCACTCTTAATGGGTTTTGGCAATCTCAAGGCAAAAAAGACACCCAGAATTGAAAGGTAGGTAGTTCTTCTACAAGAACATATATTTAGGATGATAGACAAGCCAGAGCAAGGACCTAATCTTGTAGACTACATGTCGGGACACCCCTAATGGTAAAAAAAAAAAAATACTCTACAGCAGAAAAATATTGGAACTGTGAGATGGAAAAGGCATATTAACTAACCATCTGTTCCCCTACAATCAATTGCTGAAGGAACTCAGAGTGACAGTACACTTTAGGATGTGACAAGAAGAGGGATTGGCCACCACTGGAGACACTGTGAAAATACCACACTGGGTCTGAAAATTGACATCAAACAACTGTCAGTGTTCAAACACATGAGTAACAAATTGTCAGTGGCTGCTCATACCATTTTCCTCCTAGGAATTAGGGTAGTCATACCTAAGACCTTTCATCAACAAGTCATTGATCTAGCCCACGAAGGAAACAGAGAAAAAGTTGTTCCAAAGAGAGTATTAAAAGAATGAGTGTGGACCAAATTGTGGAGGACACACAGCATGAATTTCATTAATGTTAAGTGGCCATTTGAAAAAGCAAACTGGCATGTCTCCATTATCTGATGGCGAGTGGTCTAACATTTCCATTGACTTCCTTGGCCCGATAAGTCAGGAAAATACATAATTTCTGTAATTGACGAGCACTTGTGATTGCCTCCGGTAAAACAAGGACCATCAACCAACACTGCCATGGTTATCCCGGTACTCACTGAAATGATTGCATTCAGGGGCATCCCTGAAACTTATCAACAGGCCTCCATTTAGTGATCATGTCTTCATTGAGTTTTCAACACACCTTAATTTCAGAAATTACAAAATAATAAAACCCAGATGTGTGACCCTTGCTCACTTTGCCACTGGATTCAAGCTAGCCTGGCTAATGAGGGGTGTTACCCTGAAACCGGTCACAGGATGCTTGTTTCCGGTCCAGGGAAGACATGGCTGTGTCTGAACTGGTGTGGGGAAGTGAGCTAAAGAACGATGATGGATTCAACCCATATCTGTGACTCGGGGTGAGTGTCTGAAAAGTTTCAGTGCTCCGTCCTTCCTTGCCTTGTGTTTGCTTTGTTTGCCCTAAGTTGGCAGGGTATGCCCAGACGTGGGTCCCTTGCTCACTTTGCCACTGGATTCAAGCAAGCCTGGCTGATAAGGGGTGTTACCCCAAAATCGGTCTCAGGATGCTTGTTTCCGGTCCAGGGAAGACATGTTGTGGCAGTTCGGGCTGGACTATTCCCATGAGGCTCAGGGCCATGACTGATTTGCATATAGCTGTGTCTGAACTGGGGTGGCGAAGTGAGCTGAAGAACGATGATGGATTCAACCCTGATCTGTGACTGTGGGTGAATGAATGAAAAATTTCAATGCTCAATCCATCATCTCCTTGTGTTTGCTTTGTTTGCCCTAAGTTGGCAGGGTATGCCCAGATGTGGGTCCCTTGCTCACTTTGCCACTGGATTCAAGCTAGCCTGGCTGATGAGGGGTGTTACCTGAAACCGCTCCCAGGGTGCTTGTTTCCGGTCCAGGGAAGACATGGCTTGGCATTTCAGGCTGGACTGTTCCCATGAGGCAAAGGACCAAGATTGATTTGCATATAGCTGTGTCTGAACTGGGGTGACGAAGTGAGCTAAAGAACGATGATGGATTTAACCCTGATCTGTGACTGGGGGTGAGTGTCTGAAAGGTTTCAGCACTCCGTCTATCATCTCCTAATGCTTGCATAAAAAAATTATTCTGCTATGGTTTCAGGCAAATGGAATGGTAGAAAGGTCCATGTCCACATCAAAGAAGGCCATACAGCAGGCTAAAGTAGAGCGGACGGCAATTTAACAGCTTCTAAATATTGGCATACTTGCACACAGATATAGTGTACACAGTACCATGGGACAGGGCCCTTCAAAGCTCATGCTAGGGCGTGACTTGCCACCTGCCTGCTGATCTGGACAGGGCTTCACTTGAAAAGAAGTGGACGATTAAGAGAGGATGAATTATTTTGCTGTGACCCACAGGAGAAATTTAAGATGAAGTGATGCACTGACTCACTATGATGGGCTACTCCATCAGAAAAGAAAGCATGGGATTTTGGCCAAGTCATATGAGAACAAAGAAGGAAGTTTGTTGCCAAGCAAGCAAATCAATTAATCAATTCTTTTTATTCGATCATGGATAAATGGATCATAAAAGAGCATGTCAAAGTACAATATACAATCACTATAGTTAAAATATGATTAAAAAGTTTTAAAATGAGGGCATTAAATAAAGTGCATCACTTTTCAATATAAAAATGTCATCAGCTTAGAAAGAGAGAAAATAACCAAGTGCATAAGTACCATAAACTACTATAGATTCAGACAGATCAAACCCAGTAGCAAGCGTGATTATAGTAATATTGATTTTCGCAGCCATACAGCATTTTTTTTTTTAAACTCGCCGCTTTGCATATTAGATGCCACTCAAGTTGTTGGAGAACACTCAACACAATTCTACATCTCCTGATCTTTCGGTTTCTCAATAGTGGAACCAAGGGTGTTTAGTCAATGAGGCATAGCACTTACAAAAAAATACAAAGTGCAACAATGACTGGGGAGAGATTTCATTACACAGGAATAATAAAATATCAGCAGGTGCAAATTGGCCCTGAGGAAAACATAGCAGCCATCTTATTGATCGAGTTCGAAACCGTGTTAAAAGTGCCCTTCCCCATGAATTCTGGACAAACACCAAGTGGGGGGCTACGGCATCCACTGTTTGAACAAGACAAAAGTTCTGATGGAAGGTTTCATCAGCTCCTCCCTCTCTCGACAGTCCTTTCCATAGTTAAGAAAGCGATCCTTTAGCCCCCCATTGTCCCTCTTAGTGATATTCCTGGAGTTGTCAAAAATATAAGGGCAACCTTGGGCCAGGATGGTCTCTCTAACCTACCTGATCCATGGAATTCTGGAACCATCATGACACCATAGGCAATCAGTGAGAATGAGACGATTAACGACGGCCTCTTCATTTAGCCAAACAGAGCACCATAGTAATAGTAGGGCAAGGCTAATTTGGTCCTCAACGTATTCTAGGCCAAGCTCCTGATGTGCAATGTTGTGAGAGGTGGACAGAGGAACAACCAACAGCCGCCGACAGACTCTATTCTCTTACGCTTGTGCCCGTGCTGTATCACTGTATCACCAAACCCCTGAGCACGTAAATCAACCTCTGCAAATGATCACCCGGAAGGAAACCATGATTCCTGAAGGCAGATAAGGAATGCAGACACCAGGGTCACTTCCCAGTCCAAGAAGTACCACCATGCAACCAAAATTCATGAGTCAGATCCTACAAACTGCAAGAAGAAGACACATCAAGCGAAGAAGTGGATCATGACATATCCTGACACTGTGACCTTGTACGTGAGCCACATGCTCAAGTATGGTGTTCTGCCAGGTTGTTCAGGAGGCCAGTGCCAGTCATAGAGTGAAATGACTCTTGTAAGGGGAGCTGGCAAGCTCTGGGTGGTAGTAGGAGGGAACCAAACTGTAGCGATGAATTGAAGCAAGGGGGTGGGGGCGATGTCTCATTGAGAGCACGAGATGGAAGTATGGGCAGCAGGAGCTAGGGGACATCAGGGCACTTTGGGATTATAGAAAGGGGCACAGGCGCTTGTGAATCCCCTTTTATAATACCGATAGCGTTGGCGCACTTAAAGCGCCAGCGCTATCAACAGAAGGTGTTCCCTCATTTGCATAGGGGTGTGCTCTATGCAAATGAAGGAATTCCTTTGGCTCTGCACCCGCACCATATTACAGACCCGGGCGCAGAGTCAACGGAGCCTTCAGGAGCCCACTGACAGTGCGCCATTGAAAAGGTGGCGCCCTGTTAGTGCGCCCCCTGAGAGCAGGCCTCTGCAGGGGTTAAAAGGGGGTCCCATGGACCCCTCAGACATCCCCTTGCCAGTGGGTGCAGTCGGCGACTGCACCCCCCTGCAAGAGGATCTCTAATCCCCTTTGAAAGTGCAGGCGGGTGCTGCCTGCACTGTGAAAACACGGAGCGGCTGCTCCGTGTTTTCACATGAATGCGCAAAGTCATGGTGGCCCTGGGGGCAGCGCTTTAACCATAATGGGGCGCATTGGCATTGTTTGCGCCCGATGCACCTTTTCAAAGGTGCGCAGGGTGCAAACAATGTCAATACGTAATACGGCTCCAGATGAACCCAAGGATACTGGACACCAAATCTGGGCAATGGGTTCCAAAAGAAGTGGGGGTATACAAAAGACCCAATAGGGGAAGCTATAATATTGGCATACATGGCAGATGGTCAGCTCTACTAGACAGTGTTGAAGTAATGTCAGCTGGAGATGGGTGAATAAAGCACATGCTCTGGTGTTCGGTTAACTCATAAGAGGGGAGCTTCTACATAGGACGAAGTATTTACCACATGGTCTAAATACCTCCTATTCTGAGTTTTCAACAGGAATCGAGGTATTACATGCAGACATTTTTTTAATGCACCAAATAACACAGATTTGTCTTTTCCCTGGCTTTCTTACCCCCAAAACGTTTCAGAAAGTTTGACCTTCCAGAATCTATCAGTGGAAAACTGAGAAGGTGTAATAGCTGTCACACAACTCGTAGTTATGCAATCTTTTGTTCATACAGGGATTGACATTTTTCCCTTACCTTGTTATGACACAACTTGAGCACTCATAACCCTGAGTAAAAGGGAAAAGACTGTCACAATGCTGTGTATTAACAGTATTTGAGTTAATCCCTGTTTAAAGCTAACAGTGCGTAGGATCAGTAGCGTCTTCACTTTGAGAACGTTAAATTAGAACTGTATTAAATATTAACTGTGGATTGGCATGATACAAGGACTATGAAAGCATATTTCTCTGAAACAGTCACTTAGAAAAAATGCCCTTTGAGCTTTCCAGTTGACTCGAGTTAAATACTGTTCCCAACACTAAGAAGTTAAAGACACCAGTTTTTTTCTTTGGAGTTTTAGATAGCGCAAACTTGACCCAAAGGTATAGGGTATCAAAGGGCTTTACATGAGCACCAGTTGACTTACATAAGGAGACATTCATTAGGTCTCGCCTGAGCCAGCGCGCATGCGCTGCTCTGCGTGGCTTATTGTAAGGGCGTCCAACTCCCAGAGCTTTTCCTCATGTTTTTAGGTCGAGCCTAGACAGCGCATGCGCTGTCGCAAGACCTATAGTAAATACAATATTGAGGGTAATTTCTCCTGCCGCTTGCCATTGGTTAAATATGGCATTGCTTTTCTTATCTCGCCTATGTTTGGCTGGCAATCCTATATGTCACTTCTGTTTTTGGAGGAAGCAGCACTGACCAACTATAGTATAGTTACGCTGTAGTTCGGTATCTCTTTCTTTTTGGGACTACTTCATTTTCTCAGTGTCCCTGGCCTCGTAAACAAATGCATGCAGTGTCCCAGAGGAAACATCCTTTGGTTTCTTTGTTCGCGAGCGACACTCAGGCTGAAGCAGCACCAGAGGGGGGACACGGCAGTCAGTTTCACCTCTCCAAAGCATCTGACAGAGCCTGTGATCTCACAGGGGGCTGGCATCCTCACCACAAGGGTCACATAGCCAGCCTGGCGCCCAGTGATATGCCTTACTTAGCGGGCGGGCGAGTGTGTAGAAGTTACATTTGGTAACACCTGCAATTGGCAAAAGACTTGACTAGAATGAATTGTGCTACATACATTTTATGCGCAGCACACCCTTTCTTTTTGGCACCATTTATATTTGAAATCCTACTTATTAAACCCAGACAGTAGTTGTTTGTTTCACTTCCTTCACGGTCTCACGGGCCGGAAGTGTGACAATGCCGGGTCCATTTCGCAACAGTCTCGTGATTCACAGGTGATTAACTCATCAGCGTATCTGATCGCCTTGTTCTCTTCCGCACAGGTCAGCGGCGGTGCCAATGTGGTGTAGGCACAGAACAAGGATTTATTGAAAGTCTGCTAATGTCAAAAAACGATGATTGGAGAAGAACAGAGAAGGACAGATGAGACGCAAACTGTTAGCCCCAACTTATTTCTGTGCGCATATATTTGTACCTTGTATAATTGTGTATTTGTAAAGCGCATGTGCAGCCACTGAGCATCTTGGCACCGAATAACTGATGAACCCAACTCGGTTGTACTGACTTTATCAACCTTAGAATGATGAAAGGCAGACTGCCAAACCCACATTTGTGGAATGGATCGATTGGTTTCAAGCCACAACACCCAAGTGGGATTGGTTGCAGCATTTTGTAATAACATTTGTATCTTGCACATTTTGCCTTTGCGCCAAAAATCTTTCAAGTGGTCTTGGAAATACCTGTCACCCGGAACTTACTATGCAAGGTTAAGAAAACTGGTCAGCACCTGTAGTGGGGTCGATAGAGCCTTCGAGACGAGGGCCCAACTGATCGCAGGATGCAAGTCACCGGAACTGCGCAAGCTAATTCTCCGCCAGCCGGGGATCACGTTGGAAGAAATACTGGTACTGGGAAGGTCACATGAACTGGCGGACGCACGCGCAGGTGAAATGGAAATGGCGCTTGCGAAGAAATCGTTTGGGGGTCAGCCTGTATATCCAACTCCTATCAAGGAAGAAAGGGTCGAGGCGCTGAAGAAGGTGTATGGCCGTGGGGCCGGAAATGGGGCCAAGACGGAGGAGGGGCGCCGGAGGCGTGAGTGCCGAAACTGTGGCATGGGGGTGCACGCTCCAAGAGTAAGCACTGCACAAGGGAGGCAGTGTCTGAATTGTAACAAGTATGGAGATTTCTCTAAAGTATGCCAGAGGGGTAAATCACAGGGCGACAGCAGACCTCAGGAGTCGAGGCCCACCAAGTCAGCCAAGAAGGTGCAGGAGGAAGGAGAGGTGGGCAGTAGGGGGCAGCAGTCATCAACGACAGAGGATGAGGACAATGTGTTTGTGATTTCCCATATCCGAGGAGTAAACACCACTAAGAGACCACCCCCTACCTGCCAAGTATGGATTGGAGAATCCTGCATAAGGGCGCTGATTGACACAGGGGCATCGGTCAACATACTGGATGCGGATCAGTATAAGAGACTCAAGCCGAGACCCCGACTGATGCCGACAGCAGCCCGGATTTTGACAAATGGAGGAGATACTCCGATTCCGCGACAAGGAGTAGTTGACGCGGAAGTAAAATACAAAGACAGAGTCACGCCACCCGGTTCTATGTTACCTGTGACAGAGCAGGGTCGTTATTAAGTTGCCACACCGCCGAAGATCTGGGATTAGTGACATTCGCAAAGCACATACATCAATCCCAGGCGGACCAAATCCTGGAAGAATTCCCCGAGCTGTTCAGGGGACTTGGATGCCTGAAAGGAGTGGAGGTCCAACTCCACATTGACGAGTCGGTCCAGCCTGTAGCGCTTCGTCACCGGAGGGTACCGTTCCATCTCAGACCCTTGGTGGAAGCGGAGTTAGATTGTTTGGAGAGGGAAGGTGTCGGGACCCACGCCGTGGGTGTCCCCCTTGGTGATAGCCCCCAAACCGAAGCAGCCAGGGGCCATCCGGCTGTGTGTGGACATGCGGCTGCCGAACAAAGCCATTCACCGTGAGAGGCACATCACTCCAACTATTGATGAGATTTGATTGGGGCACAGTGGTTTTCGAAGGTAGACTTGAACTCGGGGTACCATCAACTGATGTTGGCGGAAGAAAACAGGTACATCATGACGTTTTCCACCCATGTAGGACTGCGCCGTTTCAAGAGACTGAGCTTTGGGATATCCTCGGCGGCTGAGGTGTTCCGAGAGGCTGTGAGAGAAGCACTGTCCGGTTTAGTAGGAGTTATCAATGTGAGCGATGATATCCTGGTCTTCTCGAAGTCGCTGGAGGAGCACCACGTGAGGTTGAGAGCCACTCTGAGGCGTTTGGTCGAACGAGGCCTAACGCTGCATCAAGCAAAGTGTGAATTCTATGCTACGGAAGTTGAATTCTTTGGATACCGATTCTCGGCCAAAGGATTACAGGTGGATCCTTCCAAGGTAGAAGCCATTAGAACGGCGGCCATCCCTCAGATGCCGTCGGAAGTCAGAAGCTTCTTGGGGATGGCCAACTACTGCGGCCGTTTCATTCCGCGACTGGCCACCCTTTCGGAACCTTTGCGGCAACTAACCAAAAAAGACACTACCTGGCAGTGGACGGACAAGGAGGCCCAAGCATTTGCTAATGTGAAGAAAGCCCTACTAAAAGGGGCAACGGTGGCATATTTTCAGCCAGGAGCACCCACGGAAGTGATAGTAGATGCCAGCCCAGTAGGGTTGGGGGCCGTGCTCCTGCATGGGGTCAGACCAGGATGAGTGGGTACCCCTTGCCTATGCCAGTCGGTCACTCACGGTGGTGGAGACCACATACGCGCAGATTGAGAGAGAAGCACTAGCCATACGGTGGGCATGTCAACACTTTCACATATACCTCTGTGGGCATCGTTTCACTGCTGTGACTGACCACAAACCGCTGGTACCCCTCTTCGCGGGAATGGCACGAAGCAGACCACCGCGAATTGAAAGGTGGGCCATCCAGATCCAGCAGTATCAGTTTGAGGTGGTCTACCGTCCAGGAGCAAGTAACCCCGCAGATTATCTGTCGAGACACCCTCTGGCTCTGAGTGGAGCACAAGGGCCGGAGGTGGACGAGGGTGCTGAAATCTACGTGAAGCAACTGCTGGAAGATGCTCGTCCACAGGCATTGCTATTGGAAGATATCTGGAAAGCATTGGGCGAAGATGAATGCCTACAAATGGTGAGCCGCACGCTAAAAGATCACCAATGTAAGTGGTTCCTTAGCGGGAATGAGTGGAGGTTGGCCGATGAGAAGGAATACTGGGAGAGCATGTGGAGGTGTCGAGGAGAGCTGAGTGCGGCAGGAAACGGAATAATCCTGCGTGGTTCGCGGATCATAATACCTGCCATTCTCCGAGAGCGCACAATCGTGTTAGCGCACCAGGGACACTAAGGAATCGAGAAAACCAAGGCTCGTCTGAGGACAAAGGTATGGTTCCCGGGTGTGGATCGAATGGTGGAAGACAAGGTCCCGCGATGCCATGCATGCATCATAACGGGGCTGATCCTTCGGAAGCTCCCATTGTCACCGAAGGGCCCAGCTTGTCACCATGGGAACGAGTGAGTTTTGGGAGTTTCCCTGATGGACGGAAAATGGCAGTGTTGGTTAACAGCCATTCGAAGTTCCCGATAATGGAGTTGGTGGCCTCGACGGCATTTGAATGTTTACAGCCTGCACTGGAGAAGACATTTGCATTGCTGGGGCTGCCGGTGGAGATCCATAAAGATAATGGACCGCCGTTCCAAGGGCAAGAGTTTCAGGAATTCCTCGGACAACATGGCATCTGACACCGTAAAATAATGCCACTGTGGCCGCAGGCCAATGGGGATGTAGAAAGGTATATGAGGACACTGAACAAGGCCCTACGGATCGGGGTAGCTCAGGGTGTCAATCTAGAAACCTGTTTACATCAGTTCCTGAGAGCCTACCGCCAAACACCTCATTGCACAACAAAATGTGCTCCCCATGACCTCCTGCTAAAGAGAGCGATGAGGGATGGAATACCCAGCAGTTAATCATGGACCCCGGCGGTTATCGACGTGGAATGATCCCAGGCCTGCCGAAAAAACAATGACCGGGCCAGCCAGAAAAGAGGGGCCCGACCGGCCGACATTCAGGTCGGGGATTATGTGGTGGGAAAAGATCGACACCTGGGGTCTAGGTTCCGCACACCCTTTGCGCCTGACACGTGGAGAGTGGTGCGGGTCCAAGGGACTCTAGTAGTGGCCGAAAAGGGACACCAACGTATAACCCGCAACGTCTCCTAGTTCAAGAAGGTCCCCAGGCCGAGTGCGCTTGCAACGGAACCCGAGGTGGAAATGTGGAGAGAGGAGGAAGCAGAAGTGCCAGGGGGCGGAAGCCAGACAATGGGACCGACCCCGGAAAGACCTGTCGAGATGGCCGAGACAAGTGAAGCTGTGCCTCGAGGTGACAGCTCTCAGGAGGGGGCCGAGTGCGGAGAAGGGAGGAGCCAACACCATCGTTATGACTTCCGCAACAACCCAGTGCCGAACACCAGGCTGCGGGACTTTGTGCGGTAAGACTCATTGGAGGGAGGCTGGTCAAGTGTAATGCCGTATGAGAGACACGGGTGTTGCTACCCAGACGTTGCCATATGACCGGCTGTGTAACATTCTATTTTCAAATCGCCAGGTCGGATGGGATGTGGTGAGTCACCCGGCCGCTACAATACAATGTTTGCATGCACCTCCCTGGGCCGGGCGCGGACCAGGGAGTACTTAATAAAGGGTGACGTCAGCGCACGTGGCTGACGGCACGGACCGAGTATTTGTGTGGACGTTCCTTGTGTGTGCTCTGCTGTGAGGCCAAGGCCTGTGTTCACCACCTTCGTGACCGGAAGGTGCCTTAGTGTGAGCCTAGTCCGGCGCACCCCTGCCCGGGACCTGAGGTGTTACAGAGGGGTCTCGGTTTTCCTTCCACGTATTGTGTGTGTGTGAATCATGCCACCTCTTAGTCTGCTTCCCCGCCCCCTTGGATTTGTTCAAACCTCATCCCCCTACCCACCGGGTCAGAATTTCCCCAGCATGCTCACGGAAACAGAATAACTTCCTGGGGCTTTTGTTCACTGCACATCCACTAAAGACACCCTCTTTCTGGAAGCTGCCTATAGTAGCCTGCGTGACTCAATGCTCTATCAACCAACCATGCACTCCTAATAAAGGGCTCTTTTCCCCAACAGACAAGCCGTTGTAGTTCCTTCATGCCTCTCTGACCCTGTAGAATAACTAATCTGATGTGATGTATGTTTCACGCTATGAAAGTGCATCTGCAACACTCTGTGAATGAAGTAGCATTTTAGTTTATTTGTATACACAGTACGACTCTGGCTTCCTACTAAACTGAAAGTTGTGTCAAAAGCTGGCAGGCATGGTTTCAAAGCTACTGCTGCAGACTTTAAATCTGGTGAAGCAGTTTCCTGTCGCCATTAACATATGTGAGGAGTTCAAAACCTACAATGCTATGAAAGGTAGCCTAAAGGCGTAAGTTTGTTTTGCTTGCAATCTCCCTAACAACGCCCACATAGCCACGTAGTAAAACCGGTAAATGTTAAACACCCAGAATAATGTGCTGGATGGCTAAAAACTCATAAGGTCCCAAAGGCGAGACCTATTGGCTATGCTAATGCTTGTTTTTGTAAGGCACGGGGAGATTAAGTGATTTGCCCAGAATCACAGGATGTTGAGCGTCGTAGCCTAGACTCGAACCCGGCTCCCCATATTTGAGGTCGACCGCCCTAGCCGCTATGTCACATCCTCTCCCCTCCCATTGAACAAAGGCCCATTTCAACCCAGGTAGGATTTCTATTGCCGTTACCAACAGGTCCATTAATTAGGGCTGAGGAGAAGCCAACCCTGAACTTTAGGGAGAAGGTAGACTTTAATCTCTGATGACCAGAATGAGGCCTTCTAAGAAGATTTTGAAGGGAAGGGGAAGGTTTGTGTGAGCAGAAACAGGCCCAGAGGTAGGTGTGATCTGACTTCAGAGGGATTCGCCAGCTCGGGTTTTTCCCAGCATGCTGTTCAGTTGTGGGCAGTCAGTGACAGAGGAGCATATTATTAAGGACGGCGTTAAAATTCTCGCTGCTTTAGCGGCAGGAAACTGTCGCTAAAGCAGCGATAAAAGGCTTGATAATATGCCGCAGAGAATTCCAATAGAAGCCCATGTTCACACCAGAACATGGGCTTCTATTGGAATCCACAAGGGCATATTATCAAGCCCATTATCGCCGCTTTTATCGCCAGTTTCCTGCCGCTAAAGCAGCGACAATTTTAACACCGACCTTGATAATATGCCCCCAAGTTTCTTTTGAGTCACATAGAGGTAGAGAGATGATGAGGCGTCTCTTGATTGAATGTATGCCCCACCAGTTGTAAAAGTCTCCACCTCCCTTCTTAAACCTCTGTTCAAGCATCCTGAGAATGGAGGAAGGACCTGTGCAGTAATAAGATTCTGGAGGACGGGGGGCTACACTTCTGACTTACACTGCCGGATTCTTTCAGACTCTCGCCTGGGTTGGTGAGTCTTGCGTCCTTAATATCTGCCAGGCCTAGTAGGAAGTGGACCTGCTGTAGGGGGGGTTGCAATCTCCTCTTGAGATTGCCTCTATTGTAGTGCCTGCAGCAGTAGGCACTACTGTGGAATTTGGCTTTTGGACACAGCCACCAAGCTTGAAACCCAAGGGGCTGGGGAGAGTAGGTGCAGTGTGACGGAGTTTCTTGTCCGTCAGATTCTAAATAAGGCCCTAAGGTATTCCCACATAAATAGGAGACATGTAAAACATGATTTAATTAATAGCGTGACCAGATTCCGAGTGATAAATATGGGCCAGATGTACGACCATTGGAATTTGCGACTCGCAAATTGCGACAGATTGCGAGTTGCAACTTGCTAGTCCCAAAATCCAGTGTACAACAGTGTCTCAGACGGTTTGTGATTCCCAATGGGGTCGCAAATTGCATGCCTCATGAACATTAATGAGGCTGTCGCAATTTGCGACCCCATTGGGAATGGCTGGCACTCCCAGGGATGGTGACCTGCTGGGGTCAGCAGACCACCATGTCTGGGCCTGATTTGTCAATAAAGCAATTTAAAAAAAAATGCAGCCTGTTTTCCTTAAAGGAAAACGGGATGCATTTAAAAAATAAAAATGAAACATTTACATTTACAAAATATTTTGTAAGTGCTGTCAGTGGTCCCTGGGACCACTGCCTGCTCTTAAAAAATATTTGCGCATCCATTCCCAAAGGGGAATGGGTCCCCTCGGGTACCCTTCCCGTTTGCGAGTGGTTTACCACCCTTCTGTGAAGGGTGGTAAACTGCGAGTGTTTTGCGACCGCAATTGTGGTTGCAAAACATTCATACATAGGTTTTGTAGTCCCTATTAGGAAGGGACACCCTTGGCAAGCCCCTTCCTAATAGCGAGTCTCTAACCCTATTATCCGAGTCGCTAAAAGATTTGCGACTAGCAAAATAGGGTTAGTACATTGGGCTGACTTATTTTGCGGTTGTAAAGGGGCTGAAATCCCCTTTGCGACCGCAAAAAACGGTCGTACATCTGGCCCTATATCTCCAACTGAAGATGTCAGAAATTCTAAACTTCATCAGTTATTCAAAAATAAAAAGAAATTACGAATCTGAAATTAGAAGGATCTTTCATCGCCATTATACACAAGAGGTTCAACAGTGATCAGATTTTATAAAATAGTGGTAGTCCTTCATTCAAATTTCAAGAGTGCTGCTGCTCATGGACAAGTGACATTGGACAAGTACCTTTGGAAGGGGTGTAAATTGTTTTCTTTATTATTGTTTTTATTTAAAGTTTTCATGATAAAGACAAGTACAACAATAACATGCCAACAGTGTAAAGTTGCAGCATTTCTCCACATATGCAATACCCAGTTCCATGAGAATCCCACGCCAGGTGGCATAGAGAGGTTTCATTCACTCGTTCTACATTCCTCCAGCCAATAGCATACATTAGCCCTGTTCAGGACCACAGGTCCAGCAGATGTCCACAGCCTTGGACCACCATACTCCCACAGCCTTTCAGCGCTTCTCCAAGGGACAACTCCTGCCCAAGGGGCACCGTAGTTGGCACCAGGGGACACTGGGCGGGAATCACCATTCTCCCGCTGCACCCCTTGCAATTGTTCCACCATCTCTACCGATAACTCACATTCTCATTCTCATCAGTTCTCACCCTTTTCAGCCTGCATTCCCTCTGCTCTGCCAGGCATTTGTGAAGTGGAGAGGGGGGCTCAGGCCCAGTCTAGTGATTGCTTTAAGTTGCTTTGCTAAGACCAGTTCCTGCAAAGCAAACCTATTCCTCATCTTCCTTCCTGTTTTGGGTATCGGTAGAAGACTGAGAAGACAATGTCGAGCGGTTAGCTCAAACCGGGTGCCCGAGACCCTTTGTATTATCCACACCACCCTAGGCTAGAAGGCCCCTAGCCTATAGCATCCCCAGGTCATGTGTAAAAAGTAAGCTAGGGTCACACTGCATCTAGTGTAGCCCTCTGTCCGAGCTGGAAAGATTCTGTGCAGGCGCAGTGCAGGTATTAGACCTGGTGATCTTAAAGTGGGCATTACTAGCCGTTTCCTTCACTTGGGCACATGCTTGCTTCCACTCGCCATCTTTAAGTTCCTCATCTAAGTCCACATTCCAGCCATTGTGTACAGCCGTCATGTCAATACATTGATCTCTCTTCAACGGCAGATACATTGTAGTGAGAATTTGCGACTCCCCACCAGGAAGGTCGACCTGATCTCCCGGGGCATACAGGCGAGCATGCAGAAATTGATCTGGGTCCACCAGGAACAAAAGGCCAGTCTTTTCCATAGTAACAAAGGTGCCGTTCAGATAGAGATCCCGCATCCTGTGGCAGCCACCCACCGTCCATTGGAACATGCTCATCGATGACTGTGTGTGCTGAAAAGGTTTCAGCCACCAGAGAGGGAGAAGCCGAGCAAACGGGGGTCTTCACAAGACTCGTTTCACTGCCAGTTCCCAGACAGTTGCCACCTGCCTCACTATATATGAGCTGTCCATCTGCACTCTTGTGCTGCTCATCATGTGTTTGGGAAGGTCATCCTCTCCACTAGTCCGGCCAGCTGCCGCTTCTCCTGGTTACTAGCCTCCGCACACCATAACGCCGCAGATTGTGGCAACCCAGCCATATAGTTCAGCTGCAGATTGGGAAGTCCCAAAACGCCCTCCCCAGAATCCAGTTTCACTCTGTCCAGTTTCACTCTGCTTCTCTTACCCGCCCACACCAAGGACACCAGGAGGCTAGTGAGGGGTGTAAGTTGTTGAAAAATACAGGAGGAAGGAGTTTTACATTGTGAACCATGCAACAAACACAATAAGTAGGGTTTTTTATTGTTTATCTCTGTCATTTTTTCATACAGAATTCTGGTTCACTAGTAGCTCGAGAGGTCTGGGTTTCATTGTATGCATTTGTAATTTTTTATTTAGTCCTGTGTGAAATAATTTACATTTTATTTTAAAAGTAAACGCACTATCTTGAAATTGATATATTAGGTGTTATTGTGTGCTCTGCAGAGTCCTGAAATCGTCAATCGTCACCCCCTCCATGAGTAAGCCTTGCACAGCTCTGCCTCACTCTCAGAGGTTAGTTTTAAAGAGGACACTTGATGCTTTGCACTGGCTGGACCTTTATGTCTGATGGCAATGGTGTCCTGAGCACAGGTTTTGGGTTTAGGACTTTTCCAAACTAGAACCCAATAAACCTTGCCCTTGTCTTTCCTCACCCTTGAAGACAGACTCCTGGCAGAAGACACAATGGAGATGCTTCAGAAGAGGTTTGTATTCTCTGTTCCTTATTGGCTGAAGAAGAGTAGCAGGTTACATGACCTAACTCAATCCAATGGATTGAATGAGATGTCATCCTTCCAGCTGTGACCAGAAGGCCATGTAGGCTGAGGGAAAGGTTCCCGGCTCCTGAATACTGGTCCCTACCTCCCCTGAAGGTGTTCACTATTGTCTGCAGACCCCACTTATGACCAGTGTGGTATGTCGTTTTCTTGAATATCCAGAGTAGAGGCTGCTGCAGATGTTACTTTCCTTAACTATTCTTCCTCCAGTGGGTTCGCCAGGAACAAAGCTGGGCTGTCGAGAAGGCGGATGCGGAGCCTGCACTGTGATGATTTCTCGCTTTGATCACATCCAGAAAAAAATTATGTATCCTTTTCCATTTGGTAAGTCTTCTAATCACAAAGGCCATAGACTGTGTGTGGAGTTTAAAAGTCGAATAAGTAAGAATGAATGATGTCCTTGAAAGCGTAGTAAGATACAAGCGCCCACGAAGAGCAGGCAGGAGCCTCTGGAAACGCTGCTGTCCAGACCCATAATCCAGTAGGAATGTCGGCTGGTCCACAGTAGAAACCAGGGCAACAGAACCCATATATAAACAATATTGAAGGTTAACATAAGGGTTTACCAGAAGTACATAGTGCGTGTATGGAATGTGTATGTGGTATACAAGAAGTACATAGCGCGTGCATAGATTATACATGCGTAACCATACAGCACTACGCCGTTATCAAGCTCAAGGGCGGAGTCTGTGGCGATTAAGGAGCCTAGGGCACCAGATTTTGTAAACTGTACTAATATTGAGCAGTTCAATGCCAAGCTGTAGATAGACATTTACATTCATTACCTTTCCAATGGAGAATAGACTTGATGACATAACACATAGTCAGACATGTTGGTTAAGCGCAGCTATCCTGCAGAGAAGATACAAGTGGCAATGACTCAAGGAATGTTTATTTGGGACACTGTTTTCCCCATTGGGTTGATGATAAGGTGAAAGCTTTAGGCGTGTGTGATGTGACAAGCAAGTGTTTGAGGTGTTAACATATTGGGTAAAGAACTGGGACTGTCGATGCTATGTTTAGAGTATGCTATCGGAATAATGAATGATTTGCATATTTTTGATTCATAGCGTACATATGTGGATGTGCTAATGAAAAGTTTTTTAATGGTTCTATATAGAGCAAGAATTGTTGCAGATGGTCTTAAAACGCATTGAAGTGGCCTCCAGTCATTCATCTTGTTATAGTTTGAGCCATCTTCACACTGGACGGATTCCCCACACTCATGTACAACAAATAGAGCTACACATGGCAACTGTTACATACTAATGTTTGACACTTCTGTTGGGCCCCATCCTTTTGTTCTTGAGCTGCATGTCAACTCATTCGATCATGGATGTGTGTCATTCTACCATATGTTGAGGACTCTCAAATTTCCCACTTCAGTGTGAGTAAAGGTGACCCAGCCCACATACAATATTTGTATCCTGCAGTGTTTGATACATAAATACACCGATAGCACCCGAGGGAACATTATGTATGGAAAAAGACCTTGCACAGATGAGTTGTGAGTTCTTGAACATAGAAAATGTTGTATCCCTGTTCGACAGATTGCCGCTGTTAGCGTCTGTGTTTCTCATTCATTTGTACACGATGTCCCAACCAGCATCAGTGTTTTGATGTTCTAATAAACAGTGCCATACTTAGATGTACTTGATTCCTGTGTCACACAGTATGGATGTCTCCAATGCAAAATTCACATACTTCGCTTTTACGTAATTACAGCAAAATGCAAATCTTATATTTTGCGCTATATTTTAGTACAAAATGTGTAAACAGATGCTATGATACATTTAAACAAAACCATTGCCACCAGCCCCTCGTGTTCTTCTGCCCCCGGGTGTTTACAGCAAATTTTTACTGCAAATTGCGCTCTTCACTGTAAATGTTTTACCAGGAATGGCGCATAATTACACGATGTGGCTTAAAGGCATACATTTCAGGCTTATCATGTGATGTGAAATTCCCAAAACTATGTAAATTATGTTGGCGTAATTTAAATTTTACCAAGGCCTAATAATGTGTATGTTTCATCTCTACCCCAGTGTATTCGGAAGTTATGAGTTTAGAGTTACCTATTGAAGGAATTTCATGCGCATCTTTTTGTGTATTGTCTGTTAAAGTTGTCTCATGCACTTAGTGCTTAATATGTAAAAAAATTAAGTGCCAGTGCTCGAAGCTAAGCTCAGAAGCCCACGGCCAGTGCAATTAAATGTCAGCGCTCCAAATACCAAGGTTGCCAGTCTAAATGCAATTTCCTTCCTCTTTAATGCACTACCAGACGCTACCGCCCCCTTTATCTCACTTTTACAAGTTCATGTTTTCTCCCTTTGTGGCAGTTTCCCCATTTTTCTTTCCTATGTGTTTCCATTTTGTTTATTTTTCCCTCTCTTGCTCTTGATTAATGTCTGATGTGGAAAATAAGTGCTGGTCCCCAAAAATGAGTTTCGTGGTCCCCCACCGGCAGCGGCGTAGCATGGGTTGCCAACGCATGGGGCAAGGCAAGTATCCTTCCACTTTTCTTTTAAAATGTTGTGCCCCTATTTAAATTTTGTGCCCCTAAAATTGTCCCTAAGAATTGTGTGCCCCAGGCAACTGTCGCTGTACCCCCCACGCTACGCCACTGACCACCAGCAACCACCAGGTTAAATGAAGCACTGTGTGTACTGCTTCTGGCACCATGATGCTTTCCACCTTGTATTCCGTTAGTGTGGGATCCTTAGCTTCTCACAGGTGCTTCTCACACCGTCTCTTTAAGGCGCTCTGGGCTGATGGTGTTGTGTTGGTTGAGATGACATATCTCTGGATTCCATGCCATATGTTCTTGGTGGAGCGTGGCACTTGCCTCTCTGTTTTTCCAAAGAGTTGTCTTGTTTCTTTGATCCTTCCTGTAGTAGCTTGTCGAGCTGTGCTAGGACTTTTTTCTGCAGCTGTTTCTCCTCCTTGGTCGGAACGGTGTCCCGGCTTTAGAGGTCTTACTGGCTTCACCTCTGTGCCTCACTGCAGATGTGTGCTCCTCCACTGCTGTGCTTTGGTGCAGCAGTTGTCTCAAGTTAGTGATGACATCAGTGGCTGCCGAAATGACAGTCACAAACTGCAATCCTTCATTCTGCAATTCTGCCCGTTACTGAAACCAAATACCAGACGATCATATGTTCATTCGTGCAATTTTGTGATTCCGATTTGAGAATTGGTAAATGTTGCAAATTTGGAATCGCCAATCTTATGGTCATACATGTGAATCATTTGGTACGGGGCTCTGTTTATATTAATTAAAAAAGGCTGCCTTTATACTTAATGAGCTGACTGTAATCTAGCTCCTTTTCTTTTATTGCTTTTGCATTTTTTTTATCTTTAATTGTTAACTACTCTATTTGGTTGTATCTTCATTCTCTAATGATGGATGATTTGCCCTTTTAAATGGTTTGAAATAAATAGAATGAAAAAAGAAACTTATATTTAATGTTCGACAAATTAGCAGTTTTAGTTGAGATTTTGATTCAATCTTTATAGACAGTGCAGCTTACATATATATCATAGACCGACACCCACGAAAGACCCAATGGTAAGAATGTGCCTTCATATTTCATCCTTTCAAATAAAGTCATGCATAGTACTACTAGTTACCAACCTTGACTCCCAGGTCTAGCCACTATTCAGCTAATGCTTGCTTGGCGCCGGTCTGTTCGCTACACCATGTCGCTGTAACCACGGTGGAAGGAATCGGGAGCACCAAGACAAGACTGCATCCAGTCCAGGTACTGTTTACGTGGCAATCAACTTTATTTCAATGCAAGTAACGCATTTCCATTTTATAGTTACAACAGACTATGGAATCTCTAGCTTTATAAGCTTGAGGAATCCCTCAAAACATCAACAGAATTTTTGGTTTCAACTTGTGAGATTTTATTAATGATCACAAGTGTTGAACGTAAAAGGGGAAGAGAATATACAAGTAAATAAAACATGCTCTGACTTTCAGACACCTTAAATTTTCCCAGTGATTTTTACTGCACACAGGGTCCGTGTGGGGGTGCATTTAAATTAGAACTACCCTAAACAATCAAGGTAGGAGCCCAGTCTACCCTACCGACAACTGATGTAGCATTGATTTCAATTGTGTCTCCGCTCCCAGGAGAGGATAGCAAAGAGCCACGGCTCCCAGTGCGGGTTCTGCACTCCTGGATTTGTCATGTCCATGTACACCTTGCTTCGTAATTCACCGGAGCCGACTATGGAGGAGATCGAGAATGCATTCCAAGGTAACTGCATGAGCTTGGCCCACAGGTTAAACACCTTGGGCCTCATTCACAAAGGTTAACCAACACTTTGGTGTAAGTTTACAACTATTTGCTATTCACAAAGGTATTTTACTTGTAGTGTCTTTACGGCTGTGGAGGCTCCGCACATAAAAATATAGGACAGTCCTAAATGAAAGGTTGCCTTTGTGAATCAGTTCCTTTGTTAGAATATTGACAGTGGTAAATGAACACAATTCAGAATGGTTTATTAGGCTGTTTCAGGGTTTTGGAATGGTTCTAAGGGGAAACTGCAAACACCCCCAAATGTCGGCTCAGCTGGTAAAGGTTATTTTCAGATGAATTAGGATTACAAGGTCTGCGGTGACTCTGTGGATCAGTGGTGCTTCATTCTAATACTCAGCAAAACCAAAGAGGATGATGGACGGAGTGTTGAACATTGAAAGCACTCACCCCCAGTCAACTGATCTGGGTTTAATCCATCATCATTCTTTAGCTCACTCCGCCACCCCAGTTCAGACATGGCCATATGCAAATCAGTCTGACCCTGTGCCTCATGGGAACAGTCCAGCCCGAACTGCCAAGCCATGTCATCCCTGGACCGGAAACAAGCATCCTGGGACCGGTTTCGGGTTCATAACCCTCATCATGTATTCATTCTAATACTCAGTCTGCTGGAGGCAGGTAGATTCTCCATTAGAAATACTCAGGAAAAATTAGGAATTAAGATGGTATCCAGCGGCGGCCCTCCATTAGGGCAAAGTAGCGCTACCCCCCACCACCAGCTGCACCAAATAAAACGATAATAAAACTGGTTTCTAAGCTGTTTTATCATCTTTTTTAAATACCCCTGGACCCACCCTTAGGACTTTGACGACTTGTGGGCGGGTCCTAGGGGGATACCACTGTGGTGGGGGTGTGCACTGCACATGAGGTGTTTCGCCGGCGTTTCAGGCTGACCAAACACCTCATGCGTAGTGAAGCTCTCTCCAGCCCCAGCTGCGTAGCTGGTGCTGGAGAAAGAAGGCACAGGCTCCCAGTCTGCATGGGAGCACAAAGTTGAAGCGCTCAGACCAATCATGATGCTGCTTTTGTTGTGCCTTTACCCCAAATTTTGTAGCACGCATATTTTTACTGCGAATATGCATTTACAACTCATTCCAATACCACACATTTAAGGTACATTGGGGAGGATTGGGGGTCTCCCCCAACAAATAAACTGTTTTTAAATCTAAAAACAATGCGTGGTATTGGTATGCGTTGTAAATGCGTATTTGCGGTAAAAACATGCAAGCTAAAAAATGCGTGGCAAAGGCACACAATGTATTACATGTGTTGTACCATCGTACAACCCTTTCCTACAGCGTCATGATCAGCCCAGTGCAGTCTGAGAGCCTGTCCCAGAATCAGGAAGAGCGGGACGGCACTGACTGCAGAGGAGGCGGCGGCGATCAGGTAAGTTTATTTCCTTTATAATTATATTATTTTTGTTCCCCCAGAGTCTCTCCCCATGCCCCGCCCCCCAAGGTCTCTTCTCCAGCCCGCCCTGCCTCTTTGGCTGGGGACGGGCTGCGACTGATGGTATCAGGACTGAAATTACTGGTTCCCCAGTAATTCTCAGGAGAAGCTCCAGGTCCTCTTGTAATCTCAATTAGCCCTGGCCCCCAGAATTCCTGAAACCCTTGATATTCGTTCTCTGTAGAGGAGTTTCAGGGTAACTGCTATGTGAATGTGCCCCATTTACACTCATGGTATGCAATTCTGGATATCCTCAAGTTGTTACATGGATCCAACCCTCCTAGGTCTGCACCAGGCACCTCTGCAGTACGACAACCTGCTCTCAAAGATTGTGGCAATCTCTGGCAAAGCTGAAATGAATTGATGACTTGATTGTTTCCCAACTAACACCTAATTAGCATTTTTGTGGTAGAAGGCGATAACATAAAATGCCTGGGCTGGAAAGTCTCACCCTGTGCATGGGAAGAACCAGCGTGCAATTTTGAGTCCAGTAATCATCATCTGGGCACAGGTTCATACAAATCAGCACAAAAAAGCGTAGCACAATATTTTGGGAGACGATTCTATAACGTCTGAGGCTGCCATTCCCCAGAATAAGCCCATAATATTAGTAAGTAGCGCTCTATAGAAAGTTCAAAAACTGGGACATGATTCTCAGTGGTGTATTAGTAAAATGCATCACTTTGGAGTTGGCTGTTGGTTCTAGCTGATAGTTCTGACGGAAGCAGGAAAACACTTAGGACCTGATTACGAGTTCGGCAGAAAGTTTATTCCATCACAAACGTGACAGATATGCCATCCGCGGTATTTTGAGTTCCACTATGTTCCATTGGTTTTAATGGGACTGGTAATATGGCGGGTGGGATAGCTGTCACGTTTGTGGTGGAGTAACCCCTCCACCAAACTCATAATCAGGTCCTTAATCAGCGACTGAAGCAGAAATATTATTCCATCTGGAACCTAGTGACGTTAACTCCTTCAACGGAGTCCCCAGGAGAAGGTAACAAGACTAGAGATCTTTGGAAGGACATTTCTCCACCAGGAACCTAGAGTGCAAGCTCCTTTTACATTTTGTTTTCATAGGGACCTGTAACAGATAAATACTGCAAATGTCCACTATCCTTGTAAGTGGGACCTGACTGTCCATAGTAAGATCCTACTCAAACTCTCTGAGTCTGATTCCTAAAAGTATTTTCACATCTAAATCCACTTTATAAACACACCCACAGACACACACACTTGCATGAATGTGCGCACGCGCGCGCGCGCATACACACCCACACACACACAAACATGTGATTTACAATGAGAAATTCCTGGTCTACGGATTCTGGAATGGTGGGATTTTGTCGTCTGAAACGGGTTTTCTAACACGGAAATTGCACCTTAATGTTGTCTCATTTCTGTCAGTATAAATAATTATACATGAGATTAGTTCAGGAAATTTACGACTTTCATAGATTATTTCCATTTCCCAACCGCACTTGAAGAATACTGTCTGAATTCCTAAAAAATCTGAAATTTACTCCAAATAGCAGCCAGCTTAGAGGAGTACATGTCGGACCATTGAATTTTGTGTAAATTAAGCCATGTGCATTTCTCTGATAGAGTGAACTTCATTCTGATAAATGTATTTTTTTCTGTGCACACAGGAAATCTGTGCCGCTGCACGGGATACAGACCCATTCTTGAAGGTTACAGGACGTTTGCAAAGGTAAGGGAATCAATGAACACATGTAGAGAGATGTGCTTGTGTGTATGCATATGTGCCGAGATTAAAAAATAAAATAATAAAGCACTTTTATTGCATGGGTGTAGCAATTTGGTATAAATTGCAGCACAATCTCACTTTCATGTTTCCCATGCTGAGAGGAGATTGATCCATATATTTTTTTTGTCCATATTTTTTCATGCAGCTCAATAGGATACGTTTAACGTAAACATTGTGAAGAAGAGTTTTTTTTAAGCCAAATCCAACCGACTATGACCTTATGTGAACTGTACCATTACTTCTTATTTTAACTCAGAGGGTCACTTTCTAATACTGTCATTTACTTTCAAGGGGACGCCTTTTGGAAAAGCAGCAAAGTCCCGGATCTGAAGGTTTAAAAAAACAATCTAAGGAATACATTTTCCCTTCCGCTCGAGCGAGAATTTGAGCACTCAACTTGACAGTCGTTTACCTTTTCTGTTTTTTAGTTCTTGCCTCTCACTGCATGCGCTCTCGCCTGCTGGAGATATTCAGGCACATGCATCATCATAGGGTTTTGCGATTCCTTAATAGCGATTATTAAGGAATCGCAATTAAGGAATAGCAAAACCCTATGCATGTAGGAATCGCTAAAGAAATAGCGATTCCTACAAATTCCTTAATTGCGATAGCAAATTGCGAGTCGCAATTAAGGAATGTCTTCCCATTCATTCCTATGGGCCTCCAGGCCCATAGGAATGAATTAGAGATTGCGGAAGCAATTTGCGAGTACCAGTAGGTACTCGCAAATTGCTCCCGCAATTTCGATGGTGCAAGGGTGTCAAAATGACACCCTATTGCACCCATGTATGTTCACTCTGCACAAATGTTGCATACACACATGCTCTAAGGGCATGTGTGTGGGCAACATGAAACTTAGAAAAATGCAAATAAGTGCATTTTTCTAAGTTTTCGCAAATTACCATGAGGTCCAGCCTCATGGTAATTTGCTCACGCTAATAGCGAAATCGCTATTTTTTAAACTGTAATGCATTGCATTTAAGGAATCTCAATTAGGGATTCCTTAAATGCAATCGCTATTTAAGGAATCCCAATTTTGAGATTCCTTAAATAGCGATTTTTGCATTTGGGATGATGCATCCCAAATGCAATAATACCGGGAGCAAAGGGTCAGATTCTGAGAATCTGCCCGTTTGCGACCGGTATTTTGCTTGATGCATGCGCCTGATTGTGTACAACAAGGGGCTTTCAGCCTGCCCTTTGCTTAGCATTCGTTAGCTTCTTTTTCCCCTCTTATTTGCTGCCTTCTAATTGGCTAACCCGTGTTGGTTTCACTTCCTCTTCTTTTTGCTGGAGTTTGGCCCAAGTACTGATTGCTTCAGTGTTATTGCTGTCCTTCCGTTGATCATGCTGTGATTGAGGCAGTACTTTTATTTTATTTCTTCTCTGTCGTCCTTGATGAACCTCTTGCCATTTGTAACTATGTTTTACTATGCAACTCACTTCAAAGAAGCTCTTTTCTCCTTTGACAACATATGTTATCTGCTTTTATTGTTACAACAGATGTTATCTTCTTCCAAATGCATTTACACTAATACATGGACATGGGCTCAATGGCTTTCCTTATGTGGTAGGATTTTATGCCAAATGTTATATACTTCTTCAGTTTTTCACGCATGGGGAGATTAACTGATTTGCTCAGAAATCCTTTGTCTATGCTGTACAGCATGGGCATTGCCAACTTTGGCAATGACGTAAAGCCATGCTGTATAACTGCGTGGCTGCTGTGCAGCATGGCTAAAAATAATAATAAAGAAAAGGACTATGATGCATCCAGTGCTAATGCACTTTTGTAACAAAAAAAGGTGCATTAGCTCTGGCTGCTTCATAGCGCATTTAGTTTCAACCACTTTTTTATTACTTTTCGTTTATAACAGGCGACCATACCCACCTATTCAACTTTAAGGTATTTCTACCAAATAAAAAAATTCAATCCCCTCCTAACTTTCGCCGTCCCCCGACACCACCTTATTTATCACATTGATTAGAGCAGTGGAATAGGCCACATAGTCCTATTTTTAATTAGTTTTATGCACACTGCAAAGCTTCCAGGCTGTTGTGTGGCTACAAAAACATTGTTAAAGCCAATAACTTACATAGGCGAGACCTATTGGCTTTGCCATGCTTTTTCTAAGCAGTGCTGCACTGTATTTCCAAGCTGCCAGGTCTTTTGCCAGTGCCAACACAAGATGATGAGCATCTGCTGTTGTTTTCCTGCTGTCACTCTATGTATAGCCTGCAGAAAACTTCTTGAATCCTCATGTCTCTTTCATGTTGAGTGGGACATCTTCCTGTATGAAATAAGTGTGGTGAGTACACCTAGTGAAACCATATTACCTTGATCGAAGTCAGGAGAACCTCACATATCTTTCCAAAGTTCCCTTTCTTTACCAGATGTGGAGGCATGGGTAATCACTTTGCCCACCTTTCGCCTTTTCTCACACAATGGATGCAGAGGCACCGAGGTACACGTCAAGAGATACTCTATACATTACTGTGATATCACTTGACTGAGGCAGCATTGGAAGTTGTGTGTCAGCATTAAATATTTAAAAGTTAGGGACAGTTGTGTTAATGGACCTAATTGCTGTTTCTTTTTTTTTTAATGACTCGTATACTATAAATATGAAACCTCGAACTAGGTTTGACGTTGGCTTCAATGTCTCAATAAAGCTTGTTGTTTATCAAAGAAGGAAAAAAATAACTTTCCAAACAAACTCAGTTTTCTAGTTGGTTAATAACAGCTTGTTAGTCTTCATTTTTGTTATGCCACAATTGTCACTCTTATTTGCCTTCGCCAGTGCCAGCTTTAGTGCGATCCGACCACAGTGCCGGCTATAGGGGGTGCGACCAGTGCTGTTGCACAGGGCACCGTGGTCAAGGAGGCTCCCTTTGCATGACAGACTGAGCCGAGACAAGAGCAGCCTGCAGAGATCTTTGTGTGCGATGAATTTCTCAGAGAATATTTACAATTGCATGGTGACTCTCGTGGTTAATGCACAGATCTGCAATTTGTCTAGTCACAGTTTCGACTCATTTTGAAGTAGCAAAGAGGGTCAAACTTCTCATTTGCAAAGCACAATATGTGACATTCAGATCACAGATCAGTATTTTATTATGCAGATAGCTCACTGGGTTACTACTTTTGTCACAGAGCTCATCTTGTTACTTGGAGTTCATTAGTTACAATCCTTTTAATTTAGCACATTGAGCTATGATCTTGCATCAAAGCGCTGCATACAAATTGAAAGGCATAGGTTTAGAACCTTATTCGTTTTTTTTCTCCATCTTTCATTGTTCTAAGGTTGCTAAATATAGTTCCTTTAGATAGTAATACAGTGTTATTAATATGACAGCTCAAGTCATTGTGGTATGGTTCAAATCCTGAGTTTATAGGGACAATGTATTAATGCGTTGTGCTTGTTTTGCATCACAAAAGTGATGCAAACCTGGTGTAGCTATATGTTTTTGGGTTTTCTTCCCAGCACAAATCTTGAATTGCATTGGACAGTAGCCCTAAAGTAACACAAAGTAGCACTATGCACTACTTTATGTCAAGGAGTCATACCATGGGTGGTACATGGATCTTCCAATGAACTCGCCCATGGATTTTGATGATAATCTCCAGCTACTAACCTGAGTAGAGCGAGATTTGCATAAACAAATTACACTTCCAGAGGTAGTTTTCTCCCAAGCTTTCCAACTTTGTTAAAGTATAGAATTTTACAGTTCCAGTAAAAAACATATGCTTGGCATCACGCACACACCCTTGCACAATGGTGCCAGGCAGCCTAACACTAGACGAAAGAGCAACACCATCATATCTTAATAGATATGGTACTGTTGTGCTCTCTCCTTTTCATGCAACTTTAGTTACTACACATCGTAAAAACGTAATTCATCTGGCCCTTCTTTTCTCCAGACAATGCACTCTTAACATATTATGACTACCAGTATGGATGACATGACAACCTGTAGTCATCATTGTCTTAAGTAACAATTCCTATAATTTGATTTAGACAGGTGTATGACTCAGTGTCTTTGCATTACGTGTTTGTAATGTAAAGCGCTCTGACAGAATCTTGGGATGAGGGCAACTAAACAGCAATACAACTCTCTATTCAAACAAAACTATTACAGTGGCTACTGGGACAAATCGCCTCCATCCCTTTATTTAGCTGCAAATGCCACTTCCCCTGTAACTGAGCCCATAGTTAAGCACAAAAAGAAGGCAGAGAGAGTGCAAAAACCTGTGACAAGGGCATAAATGCTAGTGGAGTCTCATCAATTTTCTTCATCAAAATCCACTCTCATGGAACATCTGTGCCTTAGGGTAGATGCAGTGATAAAGGAGTAAATAGAAGCAGCATTGAACCAGAGAGAGGGCATCAGGATAAACAGAGCCACTAAATGCACATCAGTTTCTCACAAACGGGCTTTCTGTGTCGTTGACCCTGACTCAGAGAGTGGAGAGAGACACTGCTGCTGTTTTGCAATTTGTCGAGTTTGTCAATGAACTGATAGTAGCCCCAAGCTCAGTGCGGTATAACAGGGAAGCTTTGAATGGCAGCAGCTCCCCTGTCCTTTTGTTCTTAAATTAGCTAATGTTCCACCTTTTGGAGAAAGAATTGCAGAACATGGATTACAATCAAGGATGAAAGTCATCCATGCACTCTCATAGCACCTAGATTTTAATACTCTTAACTCTTATCAAATTCTTCCTGCTGAATTTGTCGTGGATTGGCTCTCCTCCGAAGGTATTTGAAGGGAATTGTGTTGTTATAAATTTCAGGAGACCCATATATGTTCACAATATGCTTGCTTGTGTTGCAGCGGACACTGGGCCCCCTTTTTAGTAAATTTAGTTTCTCATTACTATTGTATTCTCTTTTTCGTGACACTCACTTGATTCTCTGATGGATCTTGTACTGTTCCAAAGTGGGTTTGGACATAGGAGATCTAATATCCGAATATCCAATGAGGATCAGGAATTGGATAACTGATTCACAAATTTGTAATTAAGTTTATGAATATGACTCTCAACACCAGTCTATATAAGTGTAGTATTATTACTGCTCTGAAGAAATTTAGCCGGACTAAAATCATGAAAGCTAATAATTCTGTTAAGGCAATGCAAAATAATAACATTAGTACCTGATGATCTGAAATTTCTCTATGTTGATCTCTCCCTGTTATAAATCAATCATTTCGAATGCACAATCAACTTAAGGAGACAAGTCATGATGAACCAGAGTCTACGGTTTAGTTAAAGGCAAATTTATCAAAGAGATTAAAAAAAGACAAAACATCATTAATAAACATTTAGAGTCTAAAGAGTGCAGGACAGTCTAATTAGTTTAGGCTTGCCATAAAATGGAAAAGGAGCTCTGGAAAGTTCAGCAAGGACATGAGCCACAACAGCTTATAGGTAGTGTCCATTTGAGAAAGAGTCCAAGATTAGCGCTCACAGTGTACGTGCAAGTTGTAAAAGAGCAAGTAGAGTCTACAAAGGTTACCAAAGAGCTGTCTCCAGGGTCAGTCACAGAGAGTCAGGCAGAAGAAGAAGTAGTCTCGTCCATCCATCAACACAAAGTACAGTATAACCCTCCAGCTCCGGGGTGACAACTCCTAGGTCACCTCATTGGGTCACACTACTTAGTCCATTGGTCAGTTCATATAAGATGATTGTCATATGGCATGAAGGAAGAAACATATTATTGAAAGAGGTCGTACTGCTCACGTACGTTTTCAGATCATCCGGTAAACGTAACCTTCCAAACAATGATCCTTTAGCAACAAGCACATCAGTGAGTTCAAGTGGACAGTTTCCCATAGCAGATATTCCCAAAGTATCAACTTTTATTTCAATAGTCCTTGCCAGCCAATGGGAACTCTTCTAGTAAGACATAGTTTTGCTTCACATTGAAATTTTACGAAAACGTCTCATGAGTGTAAGACAAAGCAAAGTAGTACAAGTACAGACCTACAATAAAGTTAATTTAAAACATGCAGAATATAAAGAAATGGAAATATACATTTCATAGGTGAAATCAATATTCCAAAAAGCCTCAATTTATAAGCACTCAGAGCATGTTATTTGTTGGATTGCAAAGATCATATGTAACTATGACACAAGAATGCATTTTCAAGATACCAACGCATAAAGTTATTTGAAATCATAAAATATTAATATAGTTTCAAATGGTTTACATTACGACATATATGAAGAATATTATTTGTCAGCTTCAGGACATTTGCATTAAATATGTCTATACAGCATTATTTTTCATTTCTCATTCAGTGCACAATTTCACATATGCAAATGATGAACTTCAGAATGAAACCCTTCAATATAATTCGTAAACTTTCTAGATTAGGTTAGATTTCATTAATTCTTAACATATGTTACTATTTAAATAAGGATGATTAGAATTTCGGAACACATGAGTACACCACTTTACATGTTGAAATAACATGTTGAAGCTGGTAAATATTATAAACCTATATTATTCAAATAAATATGATTTAATCTATTCTACATTTATCTGCATGCTTTTACGATGCAGTAACTAAGTCTTCTTTCATTAACTTCTCATGTTACTTTGACAAGTGTTTAGTGCACATCTATTCATAGGTCACGCAATATGTATCATAATTGGTGTATGTGTCAAGCAAAGGTTCAGATAGCTTTTCAGCTCTATCACTTGTTTTAGATACCCGAATAGAGATGTGGCGCAGCGGCCAGGGTAGCTGACTCCGGAGCATGGGGCTCACAGTTCGACCCCCCGTGAGCCCCATGAGGCAAAGTAGTGTCAAGGTCCCCCCACTAGGTTTTTTCTATAAACCAGCTGCATTATTTCACAACTTTAATATAACAGGTTTGCCAATTCCAGCTTCAGCCACCAGGGTCTGATTCCATTTCATAATCGATTCTTATCCTTACCATTATATGACATGGATGGGCAATGTACCCAACAAATTCTTGAGACCCCACTAGGTTTTAATGATGCTCCCAAAATAAGTGCAGATGAAAACTGCGGACGAATTCTCAGGGGACGCTATGGCGCTTTTAACTGGCATAGTGAACGTAATCAGCTGGACCATCCAGGCCTTGCCTCAAAAATACATTTCAGGTAATATGATATTATACTGCTGCAGGAAACATGGGAAATGTTGGATATATATCATGATGGTTATAGTTGTTATTCAGTCCCTGCGTTTACATCAAGTCCTGGAAGAGCGAAGGGCGAACTTTCTGTTTGGTCTCATTTAAGGTCATCCATATTGAGGTAAGTAGCAGAGTGATGCAGGTGTCATCTACCTAGAGTAATAAGTTAAACTTCTGTTTATTTATATTTTTATAATGAATAATTTTCATAATCAGATAACAGTGCTTTCAAGAAATAGTTTGACTTGTTTGATAACGTGCTGAGTTTGCACAGGTCGCTGTCTGGTTTCAACATGATAATGATAAAATATATAATCTGACCCCCCCCCCCATTCCAATCATAGAGGTACCAAGTTAGGTAACTTTACTAAATATTCATGACATACTTTCTGCAGACACATACTGTATCAACCTTATTTTTCAGAGAATATATGTAAGAAATTGGGTTACTGGTTGGCTGGAGTGTGAGCCCTGGTCAAGCAGCAACCACAATCCTTGTCAGGGTAAGGCGCAAGTAAATCACAAATTAAAGTGTGCTCAAGCACCTGCTAGCTTGGCACAGAGCGTTCAGGCTTACCTTAGAGGCAATTTGTAAAGTATATCAACCTTCATTCATGCACCACTCACCTTGCACAGAGAGCACTCACACCATTCTCCCTGCACTCATACACTGCTTCCACACGTCTTATTATGCATTTACCAACGCTTGTTTTCTCTGTCTCATTCACTGAACCTGGCTCCCTTAGTAGCCCTTGATCAGCACCTATCAGCCCTGTCCTGCTGATGTAAAACTAGTAAACATTAAGTGGGTCTATGATTACCAGGCCATGGGGTGCAGTGCTTATCCCCACTTAAGCTGCTAAGGCACAAGGTTGACGACACCACTGATTCAAAGGAAACTCTAGAAGCAGACCCAGGAAGCGTTAACAGCAGCAGATTCCCCAGGAGTAATTCCGGATTTACAATGGGGCATATTATCAAGCACGGCGTTAACATTATCGCAGCTTTAGCGGCAGAAAACTGCCGCTAAAGCGGCGATAATGGGCTTGATAATATGCCGCAGAGAATTCCAATAGAAGCCCATGTTGACACCAGAACATGGGCTTCTATGGGAATTCTCAAGGGCATATTATCAAGCCCATTACAGCCGTTTTAGCGGCAGTTTTCTGCCGCTAAAGTGGTGATAATTTTAACGCCGTTTCTTTTTTTTTTTTTTAAACCTTTATTTTCAAAAGTCAGGACACAGCTATTCAGCCGACAACCCGGAGGTTCGGCAGCATCGATATACAAATACAGAGATGCGTTCCCAGTACCATGAAAGGAGAAGTGCAAAGGTTCAATTTTAATTAAATACAAAAACACACAACAAACCCCAGCAAGGCAAGAACACTGAAAGCCCATGATGAGCCCCACAGGGGAGGCCGGACCCCACTCATCTAACAGTTACAGTACAAAGTAAAGAGAAAGAAGAGGGACTGTAGAGGCCGAAAAATCCATAAACCATACTGAGCTGGAAAGAGGGTTAGGAGGAAAGCTGTTCCTCGGGAGGATCCAGATCCGGGGCAAGACATATTCCCCCCTGTATTGATTCCACCGCCCCCATATGGCGTGCCATTTCCGGGGGCGACCTCTAGCGCAATAGACCGTCTTTTCCCTTAACATACTCCAGTCCATATGTTCCTTCCACGCGGTCAATGTGGGGGGCCCCGCGGAGCCCCACAGTCGCGCGATATCTCTCTTAGCGACCATGTTGCCCAGAGTCACCCATTGGGTCTGCGCCGCATTATGATCAGTGGGCCCCCAGACATTCAGTAGACAACACCGCGCTTCCGGCTGCATAGCAATGCCCGTCACCTCCCCCATCACTGCATGGACTCTCCTCCAAAATTCCGTGATGACACCACATTCCCAAATGATATGCAGGAAAGTACCCGCCATACCACAACCCCTCCTGCATAGGCCGTCCTCCGAGAATCCCATGTGAACCAGCCTTGGCCCCGTCACATACACTCGATGCAGTATTTTAAGCTGCACCAGCCTCAGACGCGACGGGATCACCACCTCCTTAGGAGAGGAAACGGCAGACTGCCAATCCTCGTCATCCAACTCGAGGCCATCCCTAGCCCACTGGTCCCTCAACCCCAGAAGCATATCCGCCCGGACGTTGATCAGTTTCTTATAGATGAGCGAGATCGTGCTCTCGGGCATATGGCCATCAAGAACCCGGTCCTCCAAAGGAGAGGACTCAGGCACCTTCTCACCCTCTATGAGGACCGACCGAAGGGCGTGACGCACCTGAATATAGCGGAAAAACTCAGACGGCCCCAGCTCGTACTCCTTCTGCAACTCTTCAAAGGACTTCACCCTCCCCTTAATCAGGACATCTCCGACCCTGGAGATGCCGATCAAGTCCCATTTGTCAAAGCCTTTTGTGTGCCAAAGCCTACCCAGTGTCTCAGATTCAAAGAGCGGGGTAGCGAGGGTGAGCCTATCCTTCCAGCCCAGCGAGTCAGTTGCCATCTTCCACACTCGCACCGCCACAGCAGTAGGCCCCGTGAGGGACGAGTCCAAGGACCGCGAATACAACGCCCTGTAATAGTTACCACCACGCAGCAACCACCTGTCCATGGCATACCCAAGGCTGAGGGCAGGGCCATAGAACCCATGATTAATCGCACTCAGCTGGGTGGCCCAATAGTACCGTCGGATGTCTGGGAGCGCAATGCCCCCGTCGTACCATGGAAGCGTCAACTTTGCAATAGCTATTCGCGGCCGCCCATCCCAAAGCAACGTTCGTTGGAGGCCTTCGACCTCCCGAAAGTATTTGGCCGGAACCCAGTCCAAAGTATTCTGCAGTGCGTAGAGAAAGCGGGGAAGCGACATCATTTTGAACAGGGCCGCACGCCCCAACGAGGGAGAGCGGCAGCCTCCGCCAGCCTTCAACATCCCGCCTCAGGCGTGCCAGGGGGGGGAGCAGGTTCTTCTCATATCGCACCGCAGGGTCCATGGAGATAAAGATCCCCAAATACACGAAACCCTGCTGAGCGACCTGTATCGAACATGTTCTAGGGATCGGGGGAACCTCGCCACTAAGTACATACAAATATGATTTACTCCAGTTGATAACAAGACCCGAGTTCCTACCAAATGATGTGAGTACGTCACAGACCACTATAAGTGATTTCTTGGGTGAGGCAAGATACAGCAGGATATCATCGGCATAGAGCGAAATACGGTCCTCGTGTTCAGGCGACCATCTAAGGCCCCGTATATCCGGGTGCCAACGTATCCACGCAGCCAGCGGCTCAAGGGCGAGGGCGAACAACAAAGGCGACAGGGGACAACCCTGCCGGGTACCCCTCCCAAGCTGAAACGGAGTCGACGCCCGACCATTCACCACCACACTCGCAAGTGGCCCCTCATACAGCAACCTCACCCAACTCACAAAACCGTGGCCAAAGCCGAACTTGGTCAGCACGGCCCACAAATATGCCCATTCCACCGTGTCGAATGCCATCGTGGCGTCAAGAGACGCCACAATAGCTGGTTCATGCAGTGTGTCCGCCCTGGCGATTACACCATGAAGGCGCCGGAGATTTAACGCTGTGTTTCGGTGCGGGATGAAGCCGGATTGATCCGGGTGGACCAAGTCGCCGAGTACCCTAATCAATCGGGTCGCCAGGATTTTAGCCAGAATTTTCGGCTCTGCGTTAAGGAGTGAGATAGGCCTATATGAGGCGCACTTATCTCGGGGTTTGCCCTCTTTGTGTATAACCACAATCGACGCCAGTCGCTGGTCCAGCGGGAGGGTCCCACTCCCCCGCGCCTCCATAAACATGGCGCGCAGGTGAGGGGCGACCCTATCCGGAAATAGCTTGTACAAATCGACCGGCAAACCGTTCGGGCCCGAGGCCTTACCCGAGTTTAACGCGCGGATAGCCCCCGCCACCTCGTCAACCGTTATGTCACCATCTAGATCGTCCCTATCTATGTCAGAGAGACAAGGCAACTCGAGATCACGGAGGAGGTCAGACGAGTCCTCGGGCGGCCTATCCGACACTGAAGCATAAACCCTACAAAAATAGTCCGAGAAACACTGTACAATCCTCTCAGGTTCCACAATCGCCTCTCCCCTCTCTCCCGTCAACTCTGGCACAACTCTATTGACCCGTTCTTTTTTGTCCAGCCAAGGCAGGAGTTTCCCTGCCTTGTCACCAACATCATACAATCGGCCCTGCTGCTCCCTACTGAGGGTCTTAGCGGCGTTCGTCACCAGGTCCTTATACTCAGCTTGCTTCAAGCAAAGCTCATGCAGTGAGGACTCTGTAACCTCCTCCTCCAGCGCTCCCTCCAGAGCCGCGATCTCCTCCTCAACCTGCAGAACCTCGCCATCTCTCCGCCGCTTGGCAGCTACTACTAGGGAGAGAGCTTCCCCTCGGAGCACGGTCTTAAATGCTTCCCACATCGACACTGCCGAGTCCACGGATCCCTGATTATCCTTGAAAAAATTATCTACTTTCTTTACCAGCGCGCTGCGCATCTTGGGGTCTCGGAAATACCACGGGTTGATAGGGGCCACCCTTCCTCCTCCCTCCCGACCTAGATCCAGCCGGATCCACACAGGCGAATGGTCAGATATACCACGCGCCATGTGCCTCGCCTCGGAGACCAATGAGGCATGCGCAGCCAGAGTGAGTAGGTAATCAATCCTGGAGAGACTACCATGTGCCCCGGAGTGGAACGTGTATTGGCTCTGTGTGGGGTGCCGGAGCCTCCAGCAGTCTATCAGGCCAAACGTGTTTAGGAAGTCTGGGAGCCACCTCTGAGCCCCCCCTGTGTCTCTGGGCGGGTATCTATCCAGCAGGCCGGAGCCAACAGCGTTGAAATCACCTCCCACCACAAGCATACCCCCCGGGAGATCCAGCAGGGCCCTACCCAGATCTGTGAACGTGGAGGCCTGCAGGGCCGGCGGGACATAAACCGAAACTAAAACCAAAGTTCTTCCTTCCCACCGCCCCGCCACCGCCACAAACCTCCCCCTATCATCAACAATGGTGGAGTCCACCTCAAATGGTAGCGAAGCTCTGACTAGGATGCCCACACCCCTGGACCCAGAGGAGAATCCCGAATGTGCTATGAATTTATAACCCTTCCTATTCAGAGCATAGCACGTATTACCAATAAGGTGCGTCTCCTGCAGCAAGGCGACATCCGGCATTGACCGTTTCAAGAATTGAAAAACAATCCCACGCTTAATGCGATCCCCCAAACCATTAACATTCCAGCTTATAACACTTAAACCCCTACCCCCATCCTCAAACGTAAAGAGGCCCACCCCACTCCCGAAGAGCCACCATGGAACAGTCCTGGAAAGAATCATCATGCCTTGCAGAAATAAACCCCCCAACAACAAACCCAAAATCCCAAAAACCCCCCCCACCCTGCACCCCTGCGGCAGCTTACAAAGCCCCCCCAACTTGCAGTGTGCCTGTTGCCCTACAAAAACCCCAAAAAACTACAAAAAGTACCCTAAGGGAGGAAAAGAGCACCCCTCGTCCTCCCGCCGCCCTCCGCATTGACTACACTCTATTCAAGTCTTCAAATATAGCCAAGTCGAGTCAGCCCGGCTCAGAAAAATCAGCCCTGCCCGTCCCGGCCACTGTCCCCATCCTCGCCAATGTCCTCCCCCGTCCGTCGTCGGGGCAAAGCGTCCAGCCATTCATCGGCCATAACAGGAGAGTCAAAGAAAAATGTCCGATCTTCGTGCACCACACGTAGTCTGGCAGGGAAGAGCATGGCGTACTTCAGATCCCTCTCCCGAAGCCGCCTCTTCACCCCCAGAAAGCCCTGTCTCTGCCTCTGCACCTGCTGGGTGAAGTCCGGGTAGAAATTCACCGACGCGTTCTGGAAGGGGACCGGGCCCGTCACCCTTGATGCTTGCAGGATAGCGTCCCGATCTCGAAAATGAAAGAGCCGAGCGACGATCGGCCTCGGTGGGGCACCCACCTTGGGCCTTCCACCCGGCACTCTATGGGCCCTTTCAACCGCAAAGAACTTTCCAAGACCTTTAGGCTTCAGATGATTAAGCACCAAGTCCTCGACAAGCAGGTCAACCGAAGCCTCATCCGAGGACTCCGGGACCCGGATGACGCGCACGTTGTTGCGCCTGGCCCGGCTCTCAAAATCCTCCAGCCGGCGGGCGGCGAGATCACTCTCGGTCCTCAGCTTACGAACCTCGATCTGCAGTTCCGTGACATCATCGGTGAGGCCCGTGGTCTTGAGGTCCAGGGTCTTAACCCGTTCATTCGTTTTGCCCAAGTCCGCACGGATCAGATTAACATCCACCAAGATGGCATCCACCTTATGCGCCAGGGCATCAAACTGTCTCCCAATCGAGGTCTGCATCCCTTCGAGCGCGCCCATGACATCCTGTAGTGAGAGCTCCGGGGCCAAAGGCGAGGCCTCCTTCTGGGTATCCGGCGACTGGCTTGACCCACTCGGTGATCCCTTCTGCAGAGCATAGCGGTCCATACTATTGACTTGGGTATAAGCTCCCCGCCTGGTAGACTTAGCCTTCAGCCGATCCACCTCTGCTTTGCCCGACATGGTTGATACCAAGCAGGTCGGTTCAGATAAGACGGGTCCCTCTCAGTGAAAGGAATCAGGGGTGATCAGCTCTGCAGTGGGCCACCAGAGTAGCCTGCCGAGCGTCCATAGGATAATAAAGCCACCAAGAGCTCTCCAGGGGCAGGGCTGACAAAGGGAGAGAAAGCGAAAGTGAAAGGACGGGGACCTCCGTCCGACAGTTCACCCCTCGCCTGGCCGTTGTTGTTCAACTAGAAGTCGGGCATCCTGCCAACTCTAGCTCCTGGCATCCCCCGGAGATAGGCCGCAATCTTCCGCCAGGCATAAGTCCGGTTCCCGGTGGGCGATCCGACCGCGGGTAGCATCAATCGCCTCCCTGACAGGTCATACACACGATGCCATGCATACCGACAGGATTAGAGACAGGATAGTCGACGGAGGGCGCGAGGGTCTCGGGAGCTCGGAGCTCACGTGGCCATCTTGGTCAAGCGCTAGGCTCCTCCCCCCTTAACGCCGTTTCTTGATAATATGCCCCTTTGTCATTTAAAGGTTCCTGCATTGCCAGAGCTTTTTTTTCACGTATCTAATTGTAACAAAAGTCAATTTACGAACTTTGAATTCTCCACCCCAAGCCCAATCGTGCTTGATATTTATTTTTTCAAAAGGGAAAGATTTTCCCCCACAAAGAAACTCCTTCCCTATGTCACCACCAGTCGTGTGGGTAGTCCCAACCGCAGTCTCCTTCAGATACACGTTTATTCCTGCCGTTTGTGGGGCACATTTGCTCACACATAAGGTCAGTCCACACAAGAGTGTAATTTGTGGCCATTTTTCTGGTGAAAGTGGTGCACGAAAAATAAGTTGATGTATGCCCGAAAATCTTGTCTGTGAGTGTCCACATACTTTCCAGCACATCCCCACCTTGCAATACCTACTCTATCTATGGGAACAAATTTATTTCCATGGAAACTATACTGGAATAATATTACGTGTAAGTGAATAGTTTTATGAATGTAGAATCACCTTTGTAGAATTTACATTTGTAAATAATGCAATTTGCATGTGAATGTTTGTCCTATCCTCCTCCTCAGCTTATTCCAAACTTTCCTGTACTTTGCTACCTTAGACCTAGTTCTTTACAAAAATATATAATAACAAACAAAGGGAGACCCGCCCGAAATGTACTTTACTTGTACTATATACCATGTTATACCAATGGCGGTAAACCCGGATAGCCAATGCATGTACTATGTATAGAAAACTTATTAAAATAAATAAATAAATACATTTTAAAAAGTTGAATCTGATCTTATATGCGCACATTCAGTCATCAGGCCTCACTAGATTTGGGGTCATTGGTAATGCCAGGATGCATTACAATACAGGGGTACAGTAAAGATCAGACAGAATATCTGGTGGATTCCAACAGACAATGAGAAGTTGAGAGGAAGTGATGTATTTAATACTGTGGGCTGAAGGTCAAAGGTGAAGGAGTCGCACAACATCTTGGAGGAGCAAAAGTGTTTCTCGAGTTGGAATTAAGCATGCAGCAATTATTATTCCCCTCCCAGGGCAATTAATTTAAGTTTATTTGGAGTACAGATCAGGATGCTATAAATGTTCTGCATAAACCTATACAACATGGTACTTAACGAGAACTTCCTTTTTTCCAACAGGACAGTGGAAACTGCTGTGGAAGGAGGGGCAAGGATCAAGGCTGCTGTATGATTGTAAATGAAAACAATGCTGTAAGTGTGAAAAGGCGCTTTACCATATCCTTTATATCACCCTTTTACGCCTTTCCTGTAACACACAGGCCGATTATCAAAACATTTCGTAGGTGTGACTTTTGTAGTACTCTTGATCGCTACTGGATTTCACGATTGACCAGTAGTCCATCGGGCATTCTCTTGACTTACTCCTGCAATAGAGGAGTAAGTCACCGCACAGTCTATTTGAATTTGGCCCATGGTTTTATTATGGCATGCGAAAGCTAATATTTGGGGGACAATTGTCAAAAAAACTACTAAGGCTCAATTCACAAAAATTTTATTATTGGTAGGTAAAGCTTACGGTTTTAGTACTTCTGGCTTACTTCTGGATTCCAAGAGTAATCCAAGAAGAAGCCATGGATTAATCCAGGAGCACTCCTGGTTAACAAAATTAAGCCAGGTGTAGTCTAAGTGGAATTCTAATCAAGTGTAGGACCTACACCAGCACTCGTCGTAGGGCTACGAAGAATGCGTGCAGATTTACTCAATAACGCAGTAATTGATGTGCACCTAAAACCAGCCAAGGCTATTGTCATGTGTTGTCTGTGTGCGCTCTGCAGAGAAGCCAAAGATGAGATGAGCACGTATTCTGAACAACTTTTTAACACTAACAGGCCCTGCGAGAAACTCACACTACATTCAATCTCAACTCCAAAGCTGTCAGTAGTGGCTAGTTGTAAACACTTGGAGGCGACTCCATTCAAAGCATGCACTATACGAGAGTGATGTGCTGAACAATGAAAAAAAAAAATGCAAAACACAACATCTTGGGAATAGCTACCAATCTAATGCACTGCAATATTCAGTAACTCATGAGATATAAACAGGAGCTAAGTCACTGACATGGATTACCTGAACATTTATTACATCCGATGTTCAGAAATCATCAGTGTTTCGCTCAGTAAAGTTAAGGACAAGAATATAGGGCACAAGAGGAACCTGTTTCAATGACCGTTTTAAAATACTCCCAGGTCTTAGACCCAGAGGGACTCAGCCCACTTAACGGCATGCCTTAGGGTCTCTCTGGCTCAAACAGTTCATGACGGACAAGACACGGCCTAGTATGGGATTTGTGCTTGCCTAGACACTACTGATGCCTCAGAAGGGTATTTTGGCAACAGTGTTGTGCTCTGCTGATGCACGTGGTGGGGCACAACATGGTTTTTAGAGATGCACAAGCCTTTCTCATGGATGTGCATTTGATGGTGTAAGCCTTTTTGGTGAAAAAACTGATTCTGTCCTGGAGCGCATTAGAGATTGTAGAGCAACGGCGCATTCCCTGGGTCTCTTGCCCCTGGCATGTAGTTTCCACATCAGGTCAGAAAATTTTGAGGCTATCCCGGGGGGCTGGTTTATTGACAAAAACTCTCTTTTCAACAACTGCAGCAATTTCCCCAGTCCTTTTTAGGCCAGAAATGTGTGTCTGCATTTAACGCACAGGTTGGCTGAGGGGCATATTCTGCCATTCTCCTTCCCATGTGACAACAGCCATCAAGCCACTTTAGTTTGCCCTTAGTAGCACAAACCCACATCCTATTGAGGGCAGAATTCAGCACTTCCTCCCAGGATCGCAGCCCATCATGTCTGACTGATGAGTCCTACAAATCGTTCAGCAGGAGAATGCCTAACCCTTACTTTTTGCTCGCCAAAGCTCCCCGCCACAACAGAGTGACTCTCAGAGGACCACATGTCTGCGCATGTGCATCTGTTACTCTTCACAGATGCTATTAAGAGGGCGCAACACACAGAAAGTGGAGAGGGTTGTTACTCTTGATATTTCCTTATGCCGAAGAAGGATGGGAATCTCTCACCTAATCTCTGAATGCCTTCTTGCAGACAGATACATTCAAAATGCTCAGGCTGTCTCAGATCATGTCTGCTCTGGGCTAATGTACTTGATGGTGTCCTTGGACCTACAGGACATATATTTTCACATATCCATCCTGCAGTCTCACAAGTATTGCCTGTGGCTCAAGGTAGGCAAGGAGCATCTTCAGTTTTCTGTGCTTCCCCTCTACCTCACCAGTGTGCATTGAGTGCCCACAAAGGTGAATGGCTGTCTTTTCTGCCCACCTTTCGAAGTTGAGGATACCAGTTTTCCCCAATCTCGATGACTGGTTGTAGAAGGTGGGCTTGATGCAGTCAGTTGTAACCTATCTCCAGATTGTGATAAACCTAACATCGTTTGAGCCAAAATCACCCCTCACTCCTTCATAGAAGCCTCTATTCATTGAAGTGCTCCTGGATACAGTGCAGTTTAGAGCCTTCCCTATACCACAACAAATCTAGGACATTCGTTTATGGTCCTGATGTTTAGAGGATCAATCCTGGATCTCAATGCGAGCAGAACTGAGGCTTCTTGGCCTCTTAGCCTCCTCAATTCTCCTTGTCATTTATGTCTTCAATGGAATCATATGTTCCAGTGGCCCAGCATCAAAGAAGTCTATCAGATGCTGTCCAGATTTCAGAGAAGATGGCTTACAATCTGCCATGATGGCTGCTCAAATGCAATTGGTCCAGCAGCAGGCCCCTTTCTCCCCGCCACACAAAGCTAAAATTTGTTACTGATGGGTCCCTGCTGGGATGGGTAGGCCATGTGGGCAAGGTGGAGATCAGAGGATGCTGGCCTCTGATTTTAGCCCGGCTCCATATCAATCTGTTGGAGTTGCGGGCCATTCGTCTATCTTTGAAAGCCTTCCTGCAAGAGGCTGGTGCAGGTTTTCACAGCCAACACCACAGCTATATGGCATTGCTACAAGCAGAGCTAAGTGGGAACTTGGGTGCTCTGCCAGGAGGTTCTGCACCTCTGGAGCTGGCTGAAGTGTTAGGGCATTTTTCTGACTGCGACCCACCTGGCGGGATCCTAGAATGCCAGAGCAGACGAGCTAAGTAAGTGGCATTTGGCAGATCACAAACTGCTTCTACAACACGAGGTGGCACAGGGCATCTTCAGGCAGCAGAGAGTACCCTGGCTAGATCTTTTTTGCCACTGTCTAACGCTGAGTGCCAAAGGTTTTGCGCTTTTGAGTTCCTGTGAGAACACTCGCTAGGAGATTCATTCCACCTGGAATTGAAAGCAGTACTCCATCTGTAATTAAAATCATGACACTAGTAGACCTTCTCTCCTCTGCTTCCCTCAACTCTGAAAAAGATCAGGAACTATCTTTTGTCCAGGAGTGTCTGGTACCTGGAATTTGTGAACATGGTATCTGCCCTACGATCAAGCTATCACTTCAAGAGGATCTTCTGTCACAGTAGCAGGATCTGCCCTGCACCCAAATACGAACGACCTATGCCTCCATGCATGGAGATTGAACAGCAGCAGTTGACTGTTTGATCTGCCGGCTAAATTGAAGGATGTCATCCTTATTGGGAGACGGTCATTCAAATGAAGTCCATTTATGCCTAGTTCTGGGTCAAACTTGTGGCCTGCTGTGGTATCCATAAGATTGACTTTTTACAAGTCAGGCTGTCAATGTTCTTTTGCTTGTTTTGTCTTTGCCGACAAAGGGCGAGCAGTGGGTGCTATTAAAGGTTGTTTGTCGACCCTTTCGACCTTTTTATGTTTACCGGGCCAACCGTCCTTGTTTAAATCACCTTTCTGGTGACTTTATAAAAGGTTTGACACACATTTACTTCCAGACAGTCTGCGATGCCACAATGCGATCTTAATTTGCTCTTGAAGTTTCTCATGTTTGCACCTTTCAAGCCAACTCATAGTTGCTTGCTCTGTCTCCTGACTTTACTGTCGGTTCTCCTCATAGCATTTGTTGGGCTTGGCCCTTTCTGCAGGGTCATCCCCAAACATTTTGCCTTAAGCCTCCTGTTTTCTGAACCCGTTTTTGTTGCCTTTCAGGACTCTGCACACTTTACCACTTCTACTTACTGCTAACGTGCTTGCGCTTTCTCACTTAGACATGGTAAAATTGGCTTACGCTAACTTGGCATATTTAATTTTCTTGTAAGTCCCTAGTAAAGTGGTACTACCTGTACCCGGGGCTGCAAATTAAATGCTATAGTGGATGTGCAGCACCTATTGTGCCACCCACCTAAGTAGTTCATACCATGTCTCAGACATGCCATTGAAGCCTGTGGGTGCAGTTTTATCCTGTCAAAGTAAACCTTATGCCAGGCCTAAACCTTCTTTTTTACAACATATAATTCACCCCAGGCTAGGCCGTACTCCGCTCAGAGGGCATGGTGCTGTGTATTTAAAAAGTTGTACTTGTCCTCGTAGTGAAAAACTCATAAATTAGTTTTCTACTTCTGCAAGACCTACCTCTCCCATAGGATAACATTGGATTACCTTATTGCTTTTAATGAGTGATAACTTCAAATTGGGAGCAAATAGGAATACCGAGTTTGGTGTCTAAAGAATTGTAATTTAAAACCCTCTTTAATGGTAAAGTCAGATTTAAAGTCACAAGTCTGAAAAAGCCCTATTATAAAGTTGGCATTTTCTTGTCCTAACCATGTTGTGCCTGCAGCCTGTATCCTGGATCATATACTAGGTGTCGTTAGCATTTCGCCATTGTGTATTACTCCCAGACAGTGAGCCAAAGTGTTGGCATGATGGGCCTTCTCTGACTTGATGAGGGCGGAGGAGCTGTCACCTACCACACTTGCACATCACAATAGCTCTGCCTGAGCATACTCACACAGGGTTTCACACCAGTCTGTTGGACCCCCAGACACGCTGGGGCCAGGGGAGATTGATAGGAAATTCCAGACAACTCTGGGAGCGAAAAACCTCCAGAACCTTCTCGTACTTCAAAGCTGGCACCAAATATATATATTAAACACTCAGACCCAACTCTGGACCGGTGGAAGACTCGGCAGGACTGCTGTGCTGCTCTGCTACAAGACGGACTGCTACTCTGCTGCCCTGCTGCCTGAGTGAGTATGGACATGCATTTTGAACCCATGACCACCAGAGTGACTCCAATGGCTAGTTGGCTGGCTGCCTTACCAGAGCCTCAGGGACAGAAAAGGTTCCAACCACCTGGAACCCAGCACCTGGACTCGGTCTGCTGTGAAAACTACCAGCCACAAGTGGTGTGACCTCAGTACTAGAACATTGTATATGGGCCTGAAGGTGCTCTGCCTGCCCAGCTGTGGTTGGAACCGACACAGCACGATGCATCTCCTTGCTCCCCTGATTCAGAACCACAGCAGCATGACGCATCTCCGACACAACCTCACATCGCAGCCTGCAGTCTCCTGGGATCTGCTGCTGTGCAATGCATCTTCGATGCAGAAATTTGCATTGCAAGGCCCTCGTTTCGGCATCCTCGATGACAACTGGATTTATGTAATTTTGGTATCAAATAATTTATTACATTTTACTTTATTTGATTAAATTGGTGTGATATTTTTATTGTGTTGCGTTTTCACTCTTATTGTTCGTGTGGTTCATAAATACTGTACACATTGACTCCAAGTTAAGCCTGACTGGTTTTGTGCCAAGCTACCAGAAGGATACGCATAGGTTAATTTGGGGTTTGCTTGTGTTTCACCCTGATATAAATTGTGGTTGCTGGTTGAGTAGGGTTTCACCACTCCTAAACCAGTATGTCAAGTCTCTACAGTAATTACTTCAGCTTCTCACATGTGTGAGCCTCAGACACTTTCAGTGTAGCTGCCCTACATCACTTTTTTCTCTACTAGGCAGCGTCATGGAAATCTGTAAATTTGTTCACAGAGCAGTACTGCTTTGACAGCCAGGTCTGGAGGGAAGGCCATTTCACCCACTCGGTCCTGCAGGGCCTTTTGGTCTGAGCCCACTCCACAAACCTTACGCCTAGGGAGGTAGTGTTTTGGTATATATTCTAAGGTGAGGAACCTGTGGTTAGAAGAATACTTCAGAAGAGTAAATTACTTACCTTCAATAGAAATGGTTCTGGTGGTTACTCTTTCGAAATATACATTTCTCACCACTCTCCCACCCTCCAGTTCCATGGAGTGACCTATTTTTAGCATTTAAAAAGGCCTCAAATTAGAAATCAGCACACTGGTACCAACAGTTGTTCAAACTCCATGTATGAGCATGCGGAAAGGGAACAAAATAAGAAACTGATTTCATCGTGTAGAGGTGGCACTTATATATGCCTCCACTACGTTGCTTCGAGGGCAGTACAGAGCCAATGCAGAACCATATGGTGCCACCTAATGGCACAAAAGGAGCATTGCTGGGGAAAGGATTCTGGGACCAGTATAGTGTCTGGGGTGTACTCTAAGGTGAGGAATTTGCAGTTAAGAAGAGTATCCACCACAAAGAACGTTATCAAAGATAAGTAAGTTCTTCTTCCAGTCCAAAGTGGCTGAATCCACTATCTGTTGAGCTGCTTGTGTGGTGAACCCTTTGCTATAAAATCTGCTGAAGCCCTTGTTGAATTTAGTGATTTTCACTACCAAATTTGAGCCCTGAAAAAGTACCCTGATATTGTGTCAATAGTGTAATGAACTGCGAATACCCAAATAGGTCAGTGTCCATTACACTACAACCCAGGCAAGCTTGCTGAGATTAAACAAGCATTCCAGTGTTTGGTAATTCCACAGACCACCTGCTACCCTACTCCTTTACCATTCTAAAATTATTATTGCTGGGATGGGTGATTGGGGAACAAGCAGGCATAGAAATATTAAGGCGAAGAGTTTTTCATCTTAGCTGTTTACATATGTCTGCACTGCCTGCTTTCAAAGAGATCTTTGAAAATCCACAAACCACTTTCCGGCAGCTCAGAGCCCCCACACACTATGGTGCCCATTACGATGCCGGACGGAAAAAGCTTCCGCCCGCCGTGCTCGCAGCAAAAATCCACCCGCATGACCCTCGGCATCTCCATCAATCAAATTGTGATGCAATGCACGGAAAATCCTACCACGGCGAACGGAACTCACAAATGACCATCTGCCATGCTTGGAAAAGTTGCAAATCCGACTGCGGTGGATGGGGAAAGCAGTTCAAGGGACTAAAAAGGCCGCTCCTGCCGCGGAATGAACACATGGCCAATTACAAAGAAACCACGGAGCTAGAGGACGGAGCATTGCATTCCGATTTCCTTGCTCACGCATAGACCAAATGAATGGCAGTAGTAACAAACTGAACAGCGATGCACAAAGTGTGCCTGCACTCGACGCTGCCCTCAATCACATCACACACCCCACAATGATACACCCCAAATGTCCATTGGCAACGTAAGCCATGCCCAGCATTGAAGAAACACCTGGAGGACAACACACATGTGGACACACCCACATACCGCTGCTTAAAACCAACCCGTTTCTGGACCAGCAACCTTAGCACACCAGAAGCTGACACAGAGAGACAAGGCGCCATTTACGCACACAGCACAACATCACATACACCCATCTCCACACAACACCACTTCCCACCCACACACCTGATACACTTCACATAACTCCACCACCCCCTGCACCCTGCACTTTTCTCACCTTTGCACTGTGGTCAAACAGAAAATGCCCAAATTCACCAACACTGAGTTGAAAGTGATGTTAGACGATATAATAAGGGTAGAACCACATATGTATGGAAGCCTGGTCCAACACACCCCACTTGTGCGCAAACCCAGATGTGGACAAGGATCGACAACAAAGTCAATTATGTAGGGACCACCCTACGCATACTGCGTGACATCAAAAGGCGGTGGGTCGATCTCAAGACTCAGGTCAAGCATCGGGCCCATAGGAACCACGAGGCGGCCCAAAGAACTGGTGACGGCCCTCCCATACCACCACCAACCTTCACTGAATGGGAGGAGAAGGTGCTCGCCATACTGCATCCCGACAATCTCACAGGAATTGAGGGGGGAGTGGAGGCTGGTAAGTACAAACAAAATTACCACATCCCACTGTAATATACTGTTGTGCACAACAAGTGAGCCTCAATTGGCAGACAAAATCTAACCCATGTACAATGCACGCTGTCAACATGAATGTCTCATATGGCTAGCATTTCCTTTCTCTGCTTCACATAACAGGTAAGTAGCTATCTTACTCGGGAGGGGGTTGTCAGGACCTGACAGCAAGGCCACAACTCCCACAAGGCCCTCTGTCTTCCCTCCCAAACAGCAGGGAGCTCTCTGACCACCACATCCCACACTTGTGAGCCAACTCTGCCAAGCCTCATAAGTTGCAGCCAGTGCACACACAGAAAATACCATTGAGAGTTCACATGAATCAAAGTGTCATTGATGAAGTCACATGTAACTGCAAAGCAAAACCCAAGAACGCAGTTGCCAAAACCCAATGTGCATGTACCATTATCCCAAAGCATAAAGGCTCCCATCAACACAACACATGCATGTAGACTCAGTCAAATATCACAAACCACACGGGGACAGCACAAAAAGCACAACAGAAATCAGGAAGTTGCGGCATAGTATTCAAACAGTTATAGCAAAGTCACAAATATCCTAGCATGAACGGAAGTGTATGATCAACAAGTTGGTACCAGAGGACATGTCTTTGGAAATACAATATCTGTACATAAGAAATTGTTGCTACAGCCATGTCACAACGCTGACGAGCAATGTATTTACCTCCACATCATGTCCCACTACTGACAAACTGTCATGAATGACAAGTAATGCCAAGGTGAAAAGTCATGTTGTCTCAATCGAAATGTGCCAAATATGAACATCAAAGTTGTGCCGTGTACTGAACATGCTGACAATCCAACCTCTGTTCAACAGATGACTCGCCAGCAACAGCAGGCACCCATGCCATGGACGAGCCCAGCCAGTCTCCCACCCAAGAAGCTGAACCCTCGGATGCAGACTCACTGCTTTTTACGGTTGAGGAGGACCGACCTGGCCCCTCCGGCGTGCCCAGGCAAGCCCAGTCTCTGGCCCTCACTGTCCCCACCATTACCACTCCCACAACAGCTGCAACAACAACACAGACCCCTGCAGCACCGACCTGTGTGGCAGCCACCTCCTCCATCACCCCCGCTGCCTCCAACACTGTTGTCCCTGTGCCAGTTGTAGTCAATATCACCAGGCAGCCTCGGGGTGCTGGGGACAGTTTGCAGCAGGTATGTCTGATTTGCAGACAATGGACACCTCTAATTGTCTGCCTACATCACAGGCCCTTCACAAGACGACCCCTGGCCAAGAGATGGCAGTCAGATGTCAAGGGATATACAAGCGATGTTCACAGGCTGGAGGTTTCATTACACAACATTGGTACAGTACGAGAGACCTTTGTCCTTTTTCACTCCTTCCCTCATTTCAGTCCATGCTGGCTATGAGGCATGACAATGTATGTAATTTCACTCTCCTTTCTTGAACATACCATGTGTGTGAAGACTTGACTCAAAGGTCACACTCTCTCATACCTTCACAGTGTAGTGACCAGCTGGTCACTATTCTAGTTGTTCTGATGTACCAGTCCCTCCCAGAGGGCTGGCTTACCTCCCACCCCACAGCCACCCAGCACAGGCATCACTGGGCATGTGACCCTGCCAACAAAAGGGTCCTGACACGTGTGCCCGGTGCCAGTTCTCCCATTCAAGTACAGTGTCTGTGTGGTTACTTTATATGCATGGGGGCCTCGTGCCCCACATTACACATGGGGTGCATCAATCACTTTAGGCAAATTAGTTGTGATGTGTGATGCAATTCGCATGGCGGCAATTCAAATGCAGAATGTGTTTGCATGCGCGTTAGCTGGCATCCACAGCGATGACAAGCATTGGCCCCAATTGAATGTTGCAGGATTGCGGTCGCAGCTTCCAGGCCGCCGCTTTGTGGCACACACTATGCGAATGAGCCATCAGACAATGTGAGCCTACAGCGGCGTACATTTTTTTATATTGCAGTGTCTTCGCTCTGCAACTGCGGACTCGGCATTGGCCCCAATTGCCTTCAGGGGCACCGAGGGTCACTCATGAGAATTGCATGGGCCTCGCACTTTGCATTTGGCAGTTTGCCACATTCATCGTGGTCACACCACGCTTGCTGGAAGTTGTAGTTGTTCAGGGGTTGCATGCGTGGAGATGATTGATACCTAATCACTCCTGAGGCGGAAGCCGGGAGAGCTTGTTCGTATTTTGTTTTAAAATTATCTTTGCATTGTACTGCTTTTAAATCCACGGAACACTCACCCTTGAGCACTTTCCCCCTGAAAGCTGCTGTAATCTCCTTCGCACAGCGGATCTTAGCGCTGTTGCGGGTAGGGAACAACATCGCCGCCATCTCGCGCCAAACCCCCGGGCCACGCCCACTTCCTAAGGCCACGCCTCCCACCTTCCTATATCAATGTGCATTCCCTGGGCGCGCCGTCAGCGCGCCGAGTCTGCGCCCGTCCGCGCCAGGCCGGGCCCAGGGCCCAAAACCCCTGGAGGCCACGCTCCAGTAATAAGGGTCTACACGCCTGAACTACTACTCTCCATGCGACTCCCCGTCAAGCTAAATTGTAAGATCCTACCTAATGACAGGCACAATTCCATCTCGTGTCCTTCCTACAACTTCCAACTCGATGTCCCCCAGCCCTGTCGGCCCATTTCCTCAGGCCGTAAGCCGGTACACACGTGGTTTCTCGGAAGCTTGAACTGCAGATCCCTTGGCAAACACAAAAGAAACATATATGACCTTTTGTCCGACAACTCACTGGATGCCCTATTCCTCACAGAGACGTGGCTACACGCCAGCTCAGGACCAGACATAGCTGAAGCCCTACCGTCTAACTATGCCATTGTCAGAAAAGACCGACCCACTGGAGTAGGGGGTGGCATAGCAGTCATCTTTAATAAATCGTTGCAATGTACCTTGGAACCGGTTTCCCTAAACGCCTGTGAGATGGCCCTTTTTAAACTTCAACTCCACCCGAACTTCACCTTCACGGGTCTCCTGATCTATCGACCACCCGGCCCTATTCAACCCTGGGCAACTCAACTTGTGGATTGGGTCGCCTTGGTCCGGGTAAACTACAGCAATTTGTCCATTATAGGAGACCTAAATATACACTTTGATGACCATCTGAATAAACCTGGCATAAACTTAATTCACGATCTTGCTGCCATGAATCTCACTTTGTGGAACTCGGGAGCTACACACAAAGGAGGTCACCTTTTGGACCCAATTTTTTCAAGCTTTCCCCTGTCACTCTGCCATCCAGCCTTGCCCCGACACTGGTCAGATCACTTCCTTACTAATTTCAGCGTGTCTGACCATATGACTTCTAGTCCCTCCGGCAGGACAGGACAGTCCGGTAAAAGGAATTGGAAGAAACTGGACATTAATCACTTCATGTCCGTCCTAGACTCTGCACCTCTGGATGAATTATTTGATACTGAGGACATAGAGATTGTAGCCACTAATATAAACAAATGGCTACTAGGAGCCTTAGACACCTGCCTTCCCTTGGCTCGCACAAAATTCACAACCCACAACTCTCCGGCGTTATGGTATAACGAGGAACTGAAAGCAGCAAAATCCAAGTGTAAACGCTTGGAACGCCTTTGGAGGACAGACTACTCCCCTGTAGCCTGCCTGACCTACCGAAACGAACTCAAGCTTTACCATAAAGCCTGCTCTACGGCCAGAGCCAACTACGTGGCGAAATCTATCTCAGAAGCCACTAACAAATCTAAAACTCTGTTCAATCTCGTAAAAGAGTTAGCGGGCTCAAACACATCAGCCAAACCCCTTCCATTGAATAATGTTCAATGTGAAGAATTGGCGCAGTTCTTCACAAAGAAGATTGAGACCATCTACCAGGACATTGTAAAACAACACCAGACACAAGTAGTGACAGAGCTGGATCTCGATCCGAAGGTGGAGGCCATCTCCCCTGCGCCAAACCTGTCCTACGAGCCACTAACATCCTGGCCCGAGATAAATGTTCAGGGTCTTCGAGACATCTTAGGGAAAGTAAAATCTAGCTCTCCCATCGAACCCCTTCCAATCTCCGTACTCAGACTCCTGGACACCCCACAACTCTCCATCATCTGCCAAACTTTGAATCTATCCCTCTCCACAGCAAAGGTCCCAGCCATGTGAAAACATGCCATGGTGTCACCCCTACTGAAGAAACCATCGGCAGATCCGAAAATCCATGTTTCTCCAAAGTTCTGGAGAAACATGTCCATGGACACCTCGCCAGATTCACGGAGGTAAACAACATATTTCACCCCTCCCAATCGGGTTTCCGCCCTGGCTTTTCGACTGAGACGACACTGCTTGGAGTGATGGAAAATCTTCGCCTCCTAGTTGACAGAGGTGATTCCGCTGCGCTGATTTTACTTGACCTCAGCGCAGCGTTCGACACCATCTCCCATTACATTCTGTTAAATTCGCTCTCCACCATGGGCATCAGAGGCAAAGCACTGGACTGGATATCATCTTTCCTGACTCTCAGGACGTTCCAAATCACCTCCAGTACCGTGGCCTCAAATGTCCATCTATCCCCTTATGGTGTCCCTCAGGGTTCGGTGCTGAGCCCCCTGCTTTTTAACCTATACGTAACCCCGCTCGCCCAGATCGCCGAAGCAGCAGGTCTAAACATGTTTACCTACGCCGACGATTCACAGATCGTATTTTCACTCTTCAATGGAGATCACGACTCCTCCTCCCTCCTGCAGTCTGGCCTTAGGAACATCGCCACCTGGATGAGTAAAAACATGCTCAAACTAAACGGTAGCAAAACGGAGGTTTTAATACTGGGCCCAAACCAAAATCTCTGGAACCCAAGACACTGGCCATCTGAAATGGGCTCCCTACCCATCCCGTCACAAAAAGTACGCAACCTAGGCATTATCATTGACAACAGCCTAACTATGGAGCCCCAAGTCACTAGCCTGACATCCACCTGTTTCACCATCCTGAGGTGGCTCAGGAAAATCATTTGGATGCTACCTGACGACACTCAAAAGTCTGTGGTCAACGCATTAATCACCTCCCGTTTGGACTACGGAAATGTCCTCTACCTAGGGTCTCCACAGGCAGTCATGTGTCGCCTTCAACTGGTGCAGAACACTGCAGCAAGACTGCTCTGCAAGTGCCACAGAAGGGAACACATGTCCGGTCCCCTTAAGGCACTCCACTGGCTACGAATTGAAAACAGGGTCAAATTCAAAACACTTAGCCTTATGCACAGAATCAAATGGGGCAATGCCCCTAGATACCTACAAGCCCTCGTGCGAACCTACACGCCGGCTCGCTGACTGAGATCCTCATCTCAAGGCCTTTTCTGTGTACCCAAAGTACGCCTAGTGAGGATGGGGGGGTAGATCTTTCTCCCTACTGGGCCCTAAGCTCTGGAACTCCCTCCCTCAGCACCTACGCCTGGAAACCCGCTATATCCACTTCCGCAAAGCCATTAAGACCTGGCTTTTTAACCAGTAACTTGCTCCCGCCTATCCCCAGAGTCTTTCGTTCTGCTCATGTGGTTAAATATCTCTTAGCGCCGGGAAAACCTTTTTGGGTAGCTGTCGCGCTTTAAAAGCCCAATAAAGAAATAAATAAAATAAATGTACCTCTGCTTTTGAGCACAGCGGTGTCTTCTCTGCCGCAGGTGCATCAGGTAGAGCAGTGGGAAGCCCGGTAGCGCAGGATCCATGGTGGCTACGGTGGGTTAGATGGGTACTGTATCGGCTTTTTCTCTCCGTTGTTGTGTTTCCGCCATCTGCGACGTGGTGGTTTTTACGTGGCGGAGGGAAGGGCTGTTTGCAACATCGTAATCTGGTTGACGGACGGAACATGTTTCCCCATGCCGGTCTTGCTCTATAGGCTCCGTCCGCCACCCTTGTGTCCTAGTAAAACATGCGGAGACGGAAAGAGACCATTGGACGGACAATGGCCTCTGTTGGCCCATTGGTAATATGGCGGTCCCAATATACGCATCAGGGGCGGTAAAAAAGAAGTTTTCCGCCACCGCCAACACTACGGATGGGCTTCCGTCCGGCATCGTAATGAACCCCTATGTCACTTATGAGTTCACAGACTACAGCACACACTCATCTTCACTCACTGTCACATGGATATTTTCCCCAAACAAATTGCACACAGGTGTCCTTCACACTGCAATTCCTTTCCAACACATATGTCCACCTATTTGCACATCCACCATACTTCATGCACAGAAAACAAAAGAATTATGAAAATATTTAAATCAACACAATATTCTAGTAAGATGTGATTGAATCAGATGGCTAAATTTCTCACATTTCTTTTTATTTTTATGGCTTCAGACGCAGTAAACTTCTCAATACCCAAGCACGTTATTCCTGACATGCAAGCCGGGTTCACTAAAACACTTCTTATATTACTAGTGCCATTTCGATTCATAAAAAAAAAAATTAAGACTTCTTCGCAATTGCTCTCATGCTCAAACATGACAATTCTTGTTCCAGTCTACTGTTTGCAACCCTACAGTTCACTGTTTGTAACCCTGCTTGCTTTTATTACTTATATTAGGTCACGCAACATAGTGTCATGTCTATCCCAATGAATGCTTCACAGTCCTTGGTTTCACTCTGGTGTAATTATCACTATCCCTTCCTCTCCCTGACTTGCTGGAAGTGTTCCAGGAAACACTTTAGACTCCTGTAGCCACCCTGCAATGTGTGAATATAGGTTGCAACACTAGATCCCCACTATGAGGTGTTAGCTAGTATTATGCACTTAGCTTATGGTGGTAGCTGAATTGTATTAGGATTGCATTATTATATAGTGTGCCTGGTAATGCGCCATGCATAGGACCACTGTGAAGCTCTTTGCAGAGGCAGGGCTTTTCAACCCGCTACAGTGTGTATGGATTGTTTGCATGAGCTCTTTGCAGCTAAGAAGCAATAAAGTGGTGCAGCCCTAGAGTTGATTTGGTGGTGGCTAATTTTGCACGGGAGGGCTGTAGTGCCTACATATTGTTGGTTGTCAAACATAGTGGCTTCTAGTGCAGTAGCGCAGGCATACTTGAAAGTTATAAAAAGTATTTTTCCTTATCCTGTTCTGAGCTCTGCCATGTGTGGAGACTCCAGGGTTATATCACAGTGGGGATCCCTATCATGACTATTTCTTGATTTCTGGTTTAGCACAAGAAGTTATTTCGAGTAGTGTTTTGACTCTCATGCTCCACAGAGGTCAGTTTTGTTTGCCCTGCTTTCCCCAGAAATATCTGTTAATCACTCAAGTAACTGAGCTTAGAATAGCATGGTTAAGGATATGAGATTGCATTGCTTGAGTTCTGTGTCAGTGAATCATACAGTTAATGAGCAATTGGTTGTGTATTGGGTTAGGTTTCTGGCCAGCAACCAATATTCTTAGAAGGGCATACAACATTTAGATTTAGAGCATGCCTTCTATGATAGAATAGCAATCATAAAAAGTCACAATACAAAAAACACCATGAAAAAATATTGAGCCTCAAAATATCGTCTTTACATACTTACATTGTAAAGTAAAAGAATATTGAATACAAGAATATTGTATACCAAAACATCAACATTGCATATATATTATTAGATGTGGTTAACATTATAATAGATTAAAATCAGTTAAATTCGTTTTTTTTTAAATCTAATATATTTATAAAAAAAATATTCTAAAACATTTTAAAATTAATCAAATAACTGAAACAAATACATGTAACTAAATTAAAATATCTTTCAGAAAGGTACATTTTAAAATTAAATTATAAATTGAAATAAGTATAATTTTCAAAGAAAAAAGATATCAGTAAAAAAGATATCAATATTTAGTATAATATGCTAATAAACAATATTAATGTGTACAATATGTACACTTATTAATTCTAAAACAATATAAAAACTTGTTATTACATCATTAAAATTCAGTTAAAAAATATAAATAGTATATATGAATATATACCATTAGTTCGCATTTGTTACATACACTGGGGCTACGGCGCGTACATGCGGGGGTGGGGTACGCGGCGTACATACGGGGGTGGGGTACGCGCCGTAAATACGGGGGTGGGGTACGCGCCGTACATACGGGGGTGGGGTACGCGCCGTACATACGGGGGTGGGGTACGTGCCGTACATACGGGGGTGGGGATGGGGGTATGCGCCGTACATGCGGGGGTGGGGATGGGGGTACACGCCGTACATGCGGGGGTGGGGTACGCACCGTACATACGAGGGTGGGGTACGCGCCGTACATGCGGGGGTGGAGTACGCGCCGAACATACGGGGGTGGGGTACGCGCCGTACATACGGGGGTGGGGTACGCGCCGTACATACAGGGGTGGGGATGGGGGTTCAGTGCGGACGTGTAGGGATGGGTGTACGGGGCGTACCGGGCCCCCTTTTCCTCGTGCATCGCGGCGTACTTCGTTTTTCCGGCACTTTTTGGCTCCCGTAAAAATATTCCCGTGCGAAGTGCTGTGGGCACGAATCGTACTTGCTGGTCCGTAAAACGCTGCCTGACTCCGTGCGAATGTCACATACGCGCTGTCCCGGATCGGACTTGTATGTACGGTGCGTACCCCACCCCCGCATGTATGGCGTGTACCCCCATCCCCACCCCCGCATGTACGGCGCATACCCCCATCCCCACCCCCGTATGATGTAATAACAAGTTTTTATATTGTTTTAGAATTAATAAGTGTACATATTGTACACATTAATATTGTTTATTAGCATATTATACTAAATATTGATATCTTTTTTACTGATATCTTTTTTCTTTGAAAATTATACTTATTTGAATTTATAATTTAATTTTAAAATGTACCTTTTTGAAAGATATTTTAATTTAGTTACATGTATTTGTTTAAGTTATTTGATTAATTTTAAAATGTTTTAGAATATTTTTTTTATAAATATATTAGATTTAAAAAAAACGAATTTAACTGATTTTAATCTATTATAATGTTAACCACATCTAATAATATATATGCAATGTTGATCTGTAATTTTATGATATGTATGAACCTCTAAAATCACTTGTCCTCTGCTTTCAGCTGCTATGCAGGAGCAGAGTTGTAATGTTGGAGCCATACGCAACTTGGCTTCTCCTTCACGTCCCTAATGTGCCTTCCCTCTTCCTGCCATTCCTGAAGCTGTGCTATCTGCTCTTAAGCACAGCAGTGATGCCATAGGGGATGATAGACGGAGCGCTTGAGCAAATCAAACACTCACCCCCAGTCAACTGATCTGGGTTTAATCCATCATCATGCTTTAGCTCACTCCACCACCCCAGTTCAGACATGGCCATATGCAAATCAGTCTGACCCTGTGCCTCATGGGACCAGTCCAGCCCGAACTGCCAAGTCATGTCTTCCCTGGACCGGAAACAAGCATCCTGGGACGGGTTTTGGGTTCATAACCCTCATCAGCCAGGCTATCTTGAATCCAGTGGCAAAGTGAGCAAGGGGCCCACGTGTGGGCATACCCTGCCAGCTTAGGGTGAACAAAGCGATACCAAATCGCGCTTGAGCAAATCAAACACTCATCTCCAGCATGCTCCCAGAGAGTCCTGCCAGTGCAGCCTGAGGTTCCTTTATCATGTAGGAATAGTGGGAAATCATTTTTGTTTCCCACTGATCCTTCATCATAGCTGTGAATAAACAGATTCAGATTCTGGTGTTCACTATAGTGACTCTCAGAGTGAGCCATACCTAACGTATAGCATTATACATGGGTAACTATGTGTTATGGAGATGGTTTTCACCAAGGTGTTCTAAGGGGCATTAAATGGACAATGAGATTGAAGTGTGAGTTGTCTTTGTCACCTGTAAAAAAATCGCATTTTGCTCCTCTATAACTTTGCTTTCTTTGGCCCCACAAAATCATCTGCTCCTGCTTGCAATATATCTACCGGGGCAGAGGAGTAATAGGGGTTTGATATGTAACATTTAAAATAAATAAATACAAAACTTGGCCTCCTGCCTCCAACCCCACCACCCCAGAGACATCCTCCACTTCCCAAATCAAGAAAATAACTACCTGGCCTTCTGCAACCCACCCCAACAACCTCTGAAAAATCCCTCTCCTACTCAAGTTTAAACATAAACAAATTCCTGGTCTCATGCCACCTGACTTCCAGCCAGTTACCTCCACCACCCTCCCTCAGCAGAATCCTTTCCCTCCCCCCACCCAAACTTAAAAACAACAGCCTTGTCCTCTGCCAGTCACCACCACCACCATCTGTCTGTAGCAGCTGGTGTCGTTGAAGAGGGGCAGGATGGGGGGACGACAGACAACAAATAAAATACAAAAATAAATACAAAAAGTAACTTACCTGCAACCCGCTGCATCACACTGTTCAGCGCCAGCCCACTTCAGGCCCCCCTGCGGCCAATCCTGAAGCTGCCCTCATGCATGAGAGCAGCATCAGGACTGGCCTGAGCGCCCTGAATTTACGCTCCCAGTGAGACTGGGAGCCTGTTCCTGCTGTCTCCAACTTGACAACGCAGCATGGTTGAAGCCAGCTTCAGCGCGCAAGTGGGTTTGCCGTCCTGAGATAACCGGCCAAACACACATGTGCACTGATACCAGTGCATACCACTCCCCCTCCAGTCACCCCTTGGTCCAGCCCCCAAAGATTTGTCGGAAAACGAAAAATAAGAAGTTTTGAGGCAGTGGGGGGGGAGGGGCAGCGATGCTAGCCGCACCCCAGGTGGTACTACGCTGTCAGCAGCTCTGTGAGAGCCACTTCTCAGCGCGGCTTCTTTCACCTTCTAACCACGGATCTGCAGAGACTTGCCGACAGGAGAGAACAAGGGTGGTCCAGAGAGAGCGCTACTTGCACGGTCCCAGCTCTTTCGGGTCCGTGGAGTCCCTGGAGAGGCGAGAGAAGGCGCATGAAGCCGCCAACTGCCAATCTACTGCCACGATCTGCTCAGACCCAGGTTAGGCGGCAAAATAAAGGGGAAGCCAGTGTTTCCTCTTGAGTGTTTCCACAACAGTGGTTAACCACTTGGTTAACTATTGTTGAGTCGTCACTGTAGGGAATAACCAGATCTCATTTGGGGTATTGAGGGTAATGTCTTCCCAAGGAAGCCATATAAAAACATATAATAAATATATTAAATCACTCTCAAATTCACTTTTTGGAATTCCTTTTCTCGTGTAAGTTTGGAAGTAAATTTGAGTACCATTCAATTATGTGTTAAAATTCTGCTGCTATTTTATTGTTACTGTTTTCCAGTCACATGAATTAATTAAAAAAATTAATGGATTGATGGCTTGTTGAGCAAAATCACATATAAAAGGAGACCTGCATTTTGAGTGGGGGACAAATTACAAGTTAGCGTACTTAATGCATAGAAATAAAACAGATGTTACTTAAAATCTCCAAAGGAATGCATATATATCATTTTTATGTAGCCAAAACGTAGAAATGTAAAGTTTTGTGTGTCTCTTTTTCACAGTCAGAGACATCATCTGCACTCTGTAATCCTGCTGAATTCCAACCCTTTGACCCAACCCAAGAGCCAATATTTCCTCCTGAACTACTGGTAAGTGACTGCATAATAACTGCACCAACAGTTACTGCTGGATGTATGAGCCAAAACGAACGACTGGCTGCCAATTGGATGCCAATAGAAAGAGTCCTTGAATCCGAGTAAACAATGTTGTTTTTTGTCCTGATTTAGCAAATTTGAGAATGTGGAATAAATACTCCCTCATATAACTGGAAACTGCTAAACTGCACAAGCTTTACTGAAAGAAAAAATACATCGCATTGCTATTTCCTGCCAGAGAATTAATTTACAACACATGTCCTTCTTTGATTTGAGGTTATATATATACTATATGACGGTAAAGGTGCATCTGTACAGTTGAGCCAAGCTTGGTTAATACTTGCACAACTGTCATTGTGGCTTTGTATTATGTATTTTAAACCAACTGTTTTCTCATAATTCGAGGAAAGCTGTGTTTTCGCTGTTATATGAAACACACTTGCAAATGAAATACCAAATGTTCTTGTAAAGCAGTGTTTCATCTGAACGTGCTCTATTCCCTCCCTAAATATACAAGTAGCCACTTTTGTGACAATTTTCTTTAGCAGCCTTCACGTTTAATGTAACTGTAGCATACTTGTTCCCTGGGGCTCTTGTTATAATTGGTATCTCTTTATATTTTAATTTATTTATTTGTAACACCGCCAACTCAATTATAGTTCGCCTGACATCCCCTTTTTTTTCTGTAATATATTTTTATTAGGGGGCCTGAAGTCTGTTTTAGTAACTGACCTTTTCATTTCAGCCTTTATCCTTGCTAATCAAGCTATGATGCTGCTACAGTCTTTCCTCGCCAGTGTTAGATATACTAGACTAACTTGCCTCTGGTGCCTATCCATCTAGTTCCCTGTTAAATATTGCACTGCTATAGGCAAACGTTTAGGGCCTGATTACGACTTTCGACAGTACAGAAGAGAGGGGTACGCCACCGCGGTACTCCTGCACCGCCAAAAGCCACTTGTGCCCGCCCACCAGGTTACAAGTTTAAAGCAGTCTGGCGGGAAGGTGGGCTGTGTAGCGGTCCCACGGCGGTGTCTTATAAAACAGGCACCGCAATGGAACAGCACAACAAGGTTCGTGCAGTGCGTGGACTTGAACGTCCATGTCGTGCAGGAACTGGGTTGCATGCACACAGGGGGGCACAACATGTGCCCCACCGCATGCATGTCCATACGGAGGAGGCACGGTGGCCTAGTAGGGATCCCTTTGTTTCCTCTCCGCCACGATGTTCATGGAGTAGAAAGCTTCATGATCACCAATGGAGAGGAAACTCGTAATATGCTTGGCCGCAAATATAGTGGCTTCAAGCCTGCCAAAACACCGCCAGGGAACGGCGATTCCATGGCGGCTGCAGTGGTTCCCATGGCGGTCCGACCGCCCTAGTTGTAATAGGGCTTTTGGAGCACTGGTGTGGCGGTGGCACCCCCGTGATTCTGGCGGTCCTCCGACTGCCAGACTCGTAATTAGGTCCTTAGTGGAGTCCTGTACTGCTGTGGTTTTATGGAAGCGTTTATAGGCCTGACTACATACTGATTCAGCCGTATGGATGCCACATCAATAATTCTTTAAAAATGTACAGCGAGAAGTAAAGAGATGTAAGAAAGAACATATCTTTCTCCCCCCCCCCAATTTTTCCACTCTATTTTCGCTGGCTTTAGGGCTAAACAGTGGCACAGTTCCTGTGAACCACACACTGTGTGCACTGGTTTGATTTAATTGGCTTATTTAGCTTTCCTGTTCAACCTTGGTAGATGATGCACCAATTTTGTGGACGTTAGATGTCATAAGTTGGCTGTGGTGTGTATCTACATCACCCAGATAAATGACAGAATATCTGGCTTCAGAAAGCACCATTATGCTCTGGATGGGTAGCACATTAAAACTTGGCATTGAGATATGGCAGAAAAAGGGCCTTTGTCAAGCAGAAACACCTACATCACCCCTAAAGTGTACCTTGTAAGCATACATTGCTGGTTGCTTAAAGTAATGATGGTGCATACTACCCATGGTAGACAGTATGACATCACAATAAGAAATTACCCAAAGGCTGTTTTCACGGTGTATGTAAAGCTGCATTTCCAGGAACGGCTTAGTTAAGAATACATTTTTTTTTCTTATTTACTCGTACAGAAAATGCTAGAGAAATGATGAAAAGTTATTTTTCACTTAGTTTCAAAAATCGACTTCAATGGGGAGATAGATTTTTGATAGCTGTGGAGGAAAAGTAACTTTAGGGAAGTGCACTCTGTGCTGCCTTAGAGTAAACTGGCTTAAAACATGTTTTTCTCTTAGCCCTGCTCCACAAACTGCTAACAAGACTCCGCTTGGAGGACATTGTCTTGAGCTATTACAGCAGGAAGGGAGGTGTTTTGGCAACAAGTGTTAACTGAGCAAGGATAGCCATTTGGAACAAGCATTTACAATGCAATAGGTCTCGCATTTACGCGAGTTTGAGCTATTCACATTGCAAATAACAATGGCTTTTATTTGCGTTTTCGTTTTTCAAACATAAATAAAAGGCATTGTCATTTACAATGCCAATAGCTTAAACTCGCGTAAATGCGAGACCTATTGCATTGCAAATGCTTGTTCTGAAGTTTCTACCCTTTGTTAGAAGCGGTTCAATCCTGTTTGGGACCAGTGGTTGGTGTGGAGGGTGGGGGCTGCTGCGCCTTTGCCTCACATTGGCTGAAAGCGTCATGTGCTGCTGACCTCTCCATGAGTGTTCCGTAAGACAGCGACATACAAGTCTTAAGTTGAATTTATTGATTCATACTGATCAAAAGTTACATTGCCCGATTAATTCGTGTTTGCTTAGAAAGATGATTCCCATTTTCTTCTGTTTGTTAATAGGAACGGAACTTTCATTTTTTTTTCTCGCGTGGTTTCAAACCAAATTGATTACTGTAAAGTAGGCATAACGTGTCGTTTTGTACATTCCGGGGGTGGGATCTATTCCGGCTCTGGTTTAATTTCTTCCACGAACTACCAGCTCCTCAAACTGGCACTGAAGGGTCGAGCTACTGCAACGTGGGGTTTTATTTCAACCTCACTGCTTCTCACACTATTGTAGCCCTGATCTCACCACTCCGTCCTACGCCCCTTCCTGTCTGTAGATTGGCGGAGCACATTTGTTATGTGCGTTGCCAAGGCGACGTTAAAATTTTGTCATTGGCTGACGCTGTTGCCAAGCCCGAGGTGGACAGGTTTTCTTACCCGACTCTTCTCAAGAATGAGCGCATCGCCGCTATTAATGGAATAGCCATTGCCCACGTTCTGTCTGTTTAAGTGGCTCCTGGAATGATCCCGAGGATGTATAGGTTCTCAATAAGCATGAATCCGCCGATCTCAATAAGCATGAATCCGCCGACAGGTTGTGAGCCCTGGAGTCAAACTAGCCAGGTATTCCAACACTCTAAATCGTTGTAATCACAAGAAGTGGTATGCTTTAACGTTTCCCATTCTTAGGCACTTTTCAGTAATATTTATAAAAGTTATGCATTAATAATTTCTATCCAAATAAGCCAAGGTTGTGTGGTCGTCGGTCCTCACAGGCTCAGCCTTAATTGATTTTGCATATCGCTCCGGCTCATCACAACGTGAAGACGGACGAACTGGTTAAGATTGCTGTGAAACATACAGTAAGTCTCTTAGACATAGTATTACTGCCCTGCCCCCTGTACGACAACCAAAGCGAGCCTATGTGTCAGGAAACAGAAATTTACAGCCTCAGGTCTTTAGGGCCGGCATAAAAAAGCTTACTCCTTCCTATTGGGACAAATTGAGGTTTTTGAATTCAAGAGAATCCCCCATAATGTTATTAAAGAAGAGAGTCTCGATAAAAACTAAAGTGCCAAAATTGTTCCAAGATGTAAGAGTTTCGAATCTTGCTCACATGTGGTTGCTGGGATTAACAAACCCGTCGGAGCTTGGCGCGCGCGCTTGGCGGGGCGGGGGAGCGGACCTTGTTGTTGTTAGTGGGGGCTGTGGTGGTTGAAAGAGTGGCGCTCACATTTAGATGAACAAGCCCGGCGGAGCGTGGCGCGCGCGCTTGGGGGCGGGGAGCGGACCCTTTGAAGTGCTCCCAAAAGGCGGAATGCATGGCGGCACGATGCGCGTGATTGTGCGCGTGCTAGCCATGCAATCCGCTTTTTGGGAGCACTTTTCAAACCCGCTTTCTATAGTCTCGCGTTGCGATCGCTTACGCGATAGCAAGGTCGAGACCTAAAAAGGACCAGAACGCTGGCAGAACAATGGGCACCTTTCACAGTTTCTCCTTTGATTTGGAGATGCCAGATGGGTCTGTCAGGATCTGCTGCTATACATTCCCAGAAACCCCAAACAATTGGGCTACGCCCCTGGAATGAGGGAAAACCGGTTCTGCCCATGACAATGTGGAGGACACCTCATCTCTATAGGGAAGTGGCTAAAGGAAGAGATAGAGGATTGTGGGAGACCTCGTGTTTGAGGAACTCTGTGTAGATTTGCCATAAAGCAGGCAAGTAAGTGCTGGTAAATGAGGTGGGGATTCTGTGAGAAAATTATGATGGATGCAGTGAACTCTCCGGTCACTTTGTCCACCAATGGCCACAAAAGTGCGCAAAGGCCTAAATTACCTAGGCAGAGCACGGTCCGGTGTGGGATTGAGTGTACTATGCCCCACGCTTATGCTGTATTTAGTTACTGCTTACCCATTTGCACAAACCATTATCTTTCTCAAAAGTTTGGTAATGAACGAGTGTTTGTTCATGGTGCATAGTTTATGAAGAGAGAGTGATTACTGCTATGGGGTTGTTTATTCCTGGGATTACTCTCACCCTTCTTTAATTTAAGGACCTTGCTAAATTCATATACCATCTTGTTGTGTCTTACAGAAGCCTCACTGCTTAGTCACACCAGGGAGACTGGTGAGCAGGTACTTCTGTTATGTATCTGCTTCCCAGTCAACGATCAAAACCCCAAATCGACTACATACCAATTCCCACTGGTTTAGAAGCACATGGCAAACATTACCATCACATATCAGCTGCTGCATTTCATATTATTAACAAACAGAAGAGATTATATCAGATGGAACTAATCTGTTTCAATTCATATTTTGGAAGCCGTGATTTTTAGTGGATAAGTAGATGTCTAGTGATTAACAGTGCAAACCAAATTGTCATTGCATACACAAAATCAATCTACATACAAATACAGAGGTCTGCCACTGGCCGTAGGACTCATTAGATTACGGTTGACAAATCTTGTTCCATTTGGAGGCAATTTGTGCTGTGTTTTTCAGCATAACCAATACATTTCCTATTTTATATACATTAAATTTAATGTATATCATTCACATCTGAAAACCTGGTGTCAATCACTCCCCAACCACCCACAGCCATTGAACAACCATGAATTAAATGGTATTCTTTATGAACGAAACGCATCTTTTGTGAAATGTTGTATTTCTTTTCATGCAGATACAGTCCGGCATACCTCAGAAGCAGCTGTGCTTCAGAGGAGAGCGGGTCACATGGATCCAGCCCACAAGTCTCAGTGAACTAGTGACTCTCAAATCTCTACATCCGGATGCTAAGCTGGTAGTAGGAAACACTGAAGTAGGTAAGAGGAAGTACTGACATTATATAACGTACTTGAAGGGATGCGAGAAGGTATGAAGTTATACAGGTATTTTGTTTTCTCACACCCATGATCTTTATACTTTTAGTCGATCACATTAGTGCATGACTTGCTGCACTGCCCCAAACCAGCCACATTAAAATGCTGTGTGCACCTCCATCCATACTGCTCCACACACCCCCAGCAAAGCACTGGGACATGAATAAGAAAGAAACAAGACTAAAATGCCTACTCTTCAGTGCTACATCCATGAACACAAGTCGCTTTAACATCTTCGGCCTACTCTCAGAAACAAGACCTCACCGTCATTACACAAACACGGCTCAGCAAGATGTTTGCACTCACATGTCACGAAGCCATCCCACCAGGTTTTTTCATCATAAACAAAATTCATTTTGACAAAATTGTAGGAGTCCTGTAGAAAGCCTCACCATGAACAATTGAGAATCCTTAATGATAAGATGTCACCTCACTCCAACTATAACTTATTCCTTCCTTTTAATGTATTGACCACCACACAGCAATGCCAACTTTGAAAATGTGTTCCTTGATGCAGTAAACAACACCCGACTGGACTACCCAAACCAATTAATTCTAGGAGACCTCAACATATGGTTAGACTAGAAGAATCTATCTACAACCACAGCTATTAGAACCAACCTTCAAGCCTTCAACCACCAGCAAATTATTTCTGGGTCAGCTCACTGCGCAGGACACACTATAAACAATACATATATATACAAAATATCATCGCACAAAATAAAGTAATAACATAAAAGCAGCATAGTTTTTAAGAGTTTGCAGATTTTTTCATCGGACTGTTTTTTAAAGAATTTGTTTTCACTTTTTGCACTAAACACCCAACGTTTTTACAATTTAATTATCTTCATAATATCACTCATCTGTCACCTTGACCATCCCAACATCATGTTTCCACTATCAGTGATTATAAGATATAGTCAGCCTATTGTATTGCGCACTTCTTCGTTCCCCCCCTGGAATACATATTTATGCAATGCATCATAAAAAACAATAATATTACTAAAAGCAGTTATTTCATGCAAATTGTATTTTGACTCCAGTTTTCTAACATGACATTCATGTCGTCACTGTTGATAAAAAGACATCTTGTTATTCATACATCCTAATGATGTACGAAAATCCAAATTAATTATATTCAATTTATTGGTTCTACCATCCTTTTGTCAATCATGAGTTTCCTGTATTAGGTATTGGTTATCTCATAGATATTCAAATCATTCAAGTCGAGTCAAGAGATACTTTATTTCGGCCTGATAAGGCCATAAAAGCCCGGATAAAACATATAAAAATACAGTACAATCGATACAGCTATTTCAGTATAAAAATTTAGCGTACACGTTAAAAAGTTTGATCATTAAAAAGACTATCTCCAAAGTTGTACTGCCATTAACGCCGTTCGCCTGTCCAAGACACTGGTGCCAGCCGTGGCGGCAGACAGTCACATTAATCAGAAAGTTCGCTGCCACAGGGCAGGAAGAAGGCGGCACGACCATCCATGGTTAAGGTACTTTTATTTAGCTTCAAACAACAGCGCGTTTCAGCCGCAAGCGGCCTTTGTCAAGGTATAGATTAAAAGGTATAGTAATTATCCTAAGAAGGCTCCGAGTATATCAGACATGTAATGCAAGTTCATAAGTTAAAAGGCGGAGTTAAGAAACAGAGTCCCGGGTCATGATGGAGACATAGGGTGGGTAGTTTGGACTTGCTGTTTCTTTAAAACTGCTTGGTATACACACCGCATTGAAAACAGATAACAGGACACTGAAAAAACAATTGCCATACTGCTATCATATTTTAGGATCCTATAGGCCTGTGAGCAATGGGAAGTTCCACGGGTCCTACATAACTGTCGTAGCCAGCAATGTCTTATTACCTTATATGTTGGGCAGAAAAACAGTACATGTAGGTCTGTCTCCGTACAATTTTTGCAAGTCGGACAATCTTTGGTGGAACTGCCCCCCCACTTGTGAGTAGCAGCACATAAGGGAAGTGCACCGTGCCTAAACTGCAAATAAAGTTTTTGGGCAAGAGAAGGCTGTATATCATCTATGCTAGATTCTAAACTATAATGCAGTTTAACTTCTAGAAAGGCTGTTGTAAGTGTGCCTGTCCTGGGGCCCCTCAGTAGTAGATTAGGATTGTAGTCCTTTAAATTCTTAATCAAAGCCTTCCTAGGTGTTAACGGGCATCTATCTTCAGAACTATCCCACAAATCTCCCATTCCAATGGATAGCAAGGAATTATTGATGTAAGTGAGCCAAGATATTTTACTAGCACCATTGAGGTTTGCCACTTCCCTCAGTTCCTCTCTGTACATAGCTAATTCTGGGGTGCTCCATAAGCGATGCCAGTATAGCAGGGGTCTGAGGGCAACCTCCAGTGCCATTGGGCTAACTCCAAGATCCATTTGGAGCGGGGTTAGTTGTGTACTTTTGGGAAGTCCCAAAAGTTGTCTGAGAAATGAGTTTTCAGTCTTAACAAGTTGTTCAGGTGACCGATGATCCCATAGTTCTGCCCCATATAGTGCAGCTCCTCTGGCTTGCGCCTTCTATATTTCCAGCACCGGCCCCAGGAAATTATGTACACACTTCCTCTGCTGTTTCGCTAGCCGCCCTGTTGCTTGAGCCAGTTTAAGACAAGCCTTCTTGATTTGAACGCCCCACTCCATTTTCTCATTACGGGACAATCCCAAATACTCATATACAGGGACTTTCTCTAGGGATTCCCCAGCTAATTGTGGATTGGGTCGTGTTGAGCGCCCTGCATTGAAAACCATATATTTTGTTTTCTGGGTATTAATTTCGAAGCCCCTATTCTTACAAAATAAGTAAAAGATGTCTAAAACCCTTTGTATGCCTCCTTGACAGCAGGAGGGTATCATCTGCGAACATAAAGGCAGGTACCTTGCGGCCCACTTACTTGGGAGCATCTATGTCCCCTCCTGCTGTCAGGGCTCCTACTAAGCCACTGATGAAGATACAAAAGAGGATCGGAGCCAGAATACACCCTTGCGTACACCTCTCTCTATAGGTATACGATCGGCGAGGTTCCCGTTATTCCCGTATCTGATTTGAGCAAAATTATGGTCATATAATCTTTTCAGGATGTGGCATAAGTACGAGGGCGCTCCCAAGTCTAATAGAATAGCCCATAATTTCTCCCTGGGAACTAAATCGAAAGCCAATTTTAAGTCCACAAAGATCATGTAGAGACTGCCACCCTCCACGATTACTGAATTCCAGTGCAGTAGTTGTAACCTGAAGACTTGATAGATTGTGGACATTTTTGTTCTGAAACTGGCCAGGTAAGGACTAAGAATGGAAAATTGCTCCATCCAGTTCTGTAATCGGTCCAGAAGCACTCGAGCAAAGATTTTTTGTGCGACATCGATAAGGCTAATGGGCTGATAATTCGCAGGATGGAGGGGTGAACCCTTCTTAAAGATCGGGATGATTTCCGCCCCTAACCATCTTATAGAATTCTCCATTCCCTGAAGAATAGCGTTGAATACGCTCCATAGGTACGGAGCCCAAACGCTAGGTTCAGTGAGATAAAAATCTCCAGGGATCTTATCTAAGCCCGGAGCCTTTGCGGGTATTACTCGGACAATTGCAGCCGTTACCTCTTTTAGGGACATGGCGAGGGTATTCAGACGGGCTGGGTGTGGCTGGGGGCAATGAGTTGCTATTTTCCCAGAATCGCCCTCCACCTTAGAATAAAGTAACTGGAAGTGAGCCCTCCAAACCTCGGCCCCTAAATTCAGTTTGAATGCTTGTTTGTCCTCTTTGGAGTCTGTACTTATTATTTTCCAGAAGGTCCTCATGTCCCTACTATTTAGGGCATGCCTCAGACTCTCCCACCTTTCTTCTTCTTTCTTTTTTAGCTAGCTTAATTGTTTTTTTGTAAGATAGCCTATTAGCCTTTATTACCAGCTTGTCATTAGATTTTATGGCTGAGAGCAGGGTTTTCTTGGCCTTTCGGCAATTCCCATTATACCAGGTGTGGCTGGGTTCACTGCCTTCCTTTGATCGTGATACATACGAAAAGCCAGGGCCGCTATTAGGCCTTGGTGGTTTTCTGCAATTTCACGGAGTGGACGAGTAGAGTCTCCAAGCTCACTCAATTGATTTGCAGCCTCCAGATATGATATGATTATTTGATAAAGCGACGCCAGTCTATCTTGAGAATCGCATAGGGTACCCCATCTTACTCTCCTCCTACAGACAGTTAGAGTAGGCCCTAGTGTTTTCGGAGATTGGCCGCTTAGGACATCCCCAGTATATGGAGAGTCCAATTCTAAAATCAGGTCATTATGATCACTGCCATATCTGGGGGCAATCTTAAAATCAATCATTCGGTGCCAAGATTTAGTGTTCACCAGAATATAGTCTAGGATCGAGGGGCAGCCCGGTCTGTTATAAGTAAAATTAGCTGGACAGTCAGATTTGGAGCGCCCATTGCACGCCCTGAGCGAATGATTCAAGGCAAGGGTGTTCATCTGTATGACTAATGGTGTCCAGGCCAAGTTGGCGGGGCATTGGCCATTGGAATAGCCCAATGCAGGTCCTCCTCCTTTGGGTCACCTGCCTCCATGTCCTTCAGTGGTTCGTACTGACAATTTAGATCGCCAGCCAGGATCACTATGTCATTGTCGATGACTGTGGGTAGAAATGACGATAATTTGTCAAGGGTGGGAGACTCTTGACCATACCCTATTGGTCGTGACTCGTGAGTAGGCATTGAGAAGCACTATCCTAGCTCAGGATGGGAAGCTCAAAATAACACAGAGGATGTCACTTGAAGATGTCTCTACCTGCTTCACTGAACAACCTATATGGGTTGCAATCCAAATACTGAGACCCCCAGATGGTCTACCCTTCCTCCCAGATGTGGCTGGTGAATTAAAAGTTGTATAGCCAAGTCTATGTGTGTCCTCCCTGGCCCAGGTTTCCTGGAACATGCATATGTCATTATCTTGGGTAAAGGCACCCCACTCCGGATTGTCTACTTTGGAGCGGAGTCCTGCAACGTTCCAGGATAGCATTTGGAGCTTCGGCGAGTCATTTGACAGCTTGCTAGGGTTTCCGGGGTCCTTATCTAAAGGCCAATGGACGTTCCTAGCTGAGGGCTGGTTGACTTCTATGGTTGTCAATGGTGGGTTCACCGACTGATGGACATTATAAGTCTGCAGCAGAGGCTCTACATTATTGTGGAGGGAAGGTACTCCCAGTATCTCATCCCTTTCAGCTCTTCTAACTCCCCTGGCCTCTACTGATCCTTGTACTTGAGGCATGGGGTTGCCAGCGGGGGGAAATACCTGGTCCGTAGTCAACGGCTTAGTTGTACCTCGTCGATTGGCCATGGGGCTAGACTCAGTAAAATTCACAGGGGACACTCTCGGGTTTGGCAAAAGCAGGGACTTTGGAACTCCAGACTCTGGAAATCCAGACTCTTGTTCAGCCATGCGCGGACTAGTTGATTCGAGTTGTCGGGAGCCTCTTATAGCGACCCTGCTATCAATTAGCTCAACAGTCGGTGTCTCTAGTCAGTCGTTGTCCTCCAAGGAACCTAGGACTGCATAGTAATTACTCACTAGTATATTATATCTGGGTTGATTCCACCCCCTGCCTCTGTCCATCCCTTGTAAAGGCTGCATATAGCCAGATGGCTTATAGAAGTACCCCAATGGCAGTATATGTATCCCTGTTTGCTCTACAGTCCAGTTTCCCGCCCTGTCAAGTAATGTTTGGATGAGATAAGGTGACCCAAACGACAGCACCACACAATCACCCCCTAGGGACGTTTTGGATCTACCTATCCAACCAACCCATCTAACCATTTTGAATTCTGTAAAGAGTGGGGAGGATAATCCAGTCCTCGAACTTAGCAAGGAAAGTGCTTTATTTTTAAGGGATGTCCAATGTTCCCTGGTTCCATCAGGCAGCATGGGGACATTAGCCAACACAATTGTGTAGGGGATTGGTTCCGGTGGAAGGTGCAGGGAGTTTATATCAGATAGGGGCTTCCCTTCTACTTTCATGTCTAGGTCTGCTAGGTGAGGTATCATTTTGAATATGTATTAGTAGTTCTTGCATGGCACTTGGAACCTGTGACTTGTGGTGAATATTGGACATACCTGCCTTGTTCTGGCACATAGACGGGAGATCAAATTGTGCTATTTGAGGAGCTATCACTGGACCAAGGCCTGGGGATCGTGATTGTGCAGGCTGAAGCCTGTCGCCCCTATTGATTTGGGTGTTTTTTGTGTTACAATGGCAAGGGTTGATCGATTGAGGCTGGCTAATCTGAGTACAGGGGCCGCTGAATCATGTGTGCATTACTTGTCATTGATTCGAGTTTATCAATACTAGTTTCTATTCTAGTTACTTTTTGCAATAGGGGTTCTAATAGAGTTGTGACCAGCCCACCAATTTTTGCCCAGAACTCCATGCTTTCAATGCCCTGTATGGAAGTTGGGGAACTTGTAGGGGGCATTTTATTAACAGGACTAGTTGCGGGCGAATGCCCTTCAACCTCCTCCTCCAGGTCCTCCACCATGTTTTTACTTTTGCGTCCTCTCTTTGATGCAGGATGTATTGGCTTGTTGGGGCCCTGACCCTTTCTTTTTCTGGATAGGGTTGGAGAACTACCCCCCAGATTGGTTTTGCTTTTCTGACCCCAAGTGATTACTTTGGGTTTTACAATTGCGGCCCTTGGCTTAGTACTGTCATTTACTTCAGCGGTGTAACTAATCGGTGTCCTATTTAGAGAAATAGTCTGTTGACAGTCTGTGTTATTTGGGGGCACTAGCATGTCTAGTTGCCCTTGGGGGAGTTTTGGTACTAAGGACAGTCTTCGCTCTGTTAAAGCAATTTCATGGATGAGAGCTGACTCAGCGCATGACAAAAAAGCATCCAAGGTCCCCACCACTCCCAGTCCTGTGAGTGATTTTCTTTTGTTCATTTTGTTGATACACTCAAGGGCAGCAATATATAACAGATGGTAAACAGTAATTATCAACTGATAATGATAAAAACCCATAAGCCCGCATACAATGGCCCCCCTAGCAAAGTCAATAGTCATATAAGTGTAAGGCACAGAATATTAATAAGGTGGCCCTGCCGGGCACAGACGGGCCCACCCTTGGCCCGGGCTTTGCCCAGGCGTGTCTGCGCACGTCCCACACTGCAGGAGCACTGGCGTTGCTTTGTGCGCCTCCTGGCACTAGCAGCATCTGTGTCCGGTGCGCGTGCCCCAGTGAGTGCCGGGAACTGCAGTCCGTGCTACACGCGCCCCCCCTCCAAGCAGGAGCCGAATCCTCGGGTCAATGGCGACAGTGGCGGTGGCAGGTCCGGCAGCACAACAACAGTGAGTATTCCCTGGCAAAGTTTAAAAGAAGACTCCCGTGCTGCGAGAGCACTGGCGTGGTTTTGTGCGCTTCCTGCCGCTTGCAGCATCTGTGTCCGGTGCGCGTGCCCCAGTGAGTGCCTGGAAGTGTAGTCCGTCAAAGGCGGCAGTGGCGGTGGCAGGTCCGGCAGCACAACAACAGTGAGTATTCCCTTAGTAGAGTGCACCCTTTCTAATCGCTTGTTCATTAGGCTGAATCATTCAGTAACAGATATATGTACACCACTTCATCAATAATTTATGTGCTTATTTATAGCTATGTGTACACAAAAGAAGCTACCCTGAGTGAAAGAAGACTGAAGTTAAAACGTGTTAATTGGAGTGCCTGGCATCTCACAAAAAGTGAAGGACTTTCCTCACACACCACCTAGTGTCATGCTTCATCATCAACAGTCCTCACTCTCTAAAAACTTGGTTTCATAGAGAGCGGGCCCGCTTTCGATCAAACCAAGTGACCATGGTTTATGTGTTGCCTTATTTAGAGCTACACACATCTAGGTAAAAAAACAGGAGGCGGATAACATTTTTACTTAAGCCGGTAATAAGACGAAAGGTGCGCGCACTTTAGCTCACAAGGTTCACCCTCGATCTGTCATGTGTTTTCTGAATGGCCCTTTGTAGTTTTCCCTAAGTTAGCCTAATTGTGCACGTTGTAGGCCACATTTCCATTTGCACATGTTACTATATAAACCCTCTTACTTTAGTGCCACATTGTACTTTCGCAACGAACCAGCATATGTTTTCGTGTTCTGTTCTTTTCCTAGGATTTAGTCTGAATAACATAGACAAGGTCAAACAACAAAACCCCTTGTTATTCTCTCTGGTCAGACACTAGCACCTAGACATAACACGAGAACACAGCTGCTGTTTGTGAACACACATATCTTGTCATACAGCTGAGTTCAAGAGTTTGAACATAAACACTGAGCGAAAACTCTGCGTCAAGATTGATACGTCAGCTGAGATGTAGAACATCCATCTGTGTATACTAAGGTATGGGGTCCGCCACTAATCCTAGAGATCTTTCATATAAAATTGTTTAGCTTTAGTATAAGGGGAGGGGTTTTAGGCTAATCTGTCTTATAACGTGACAGGGCTTTTCATGGTATACGGTTTATTAACCATGCTACCTGTATTTTTGGTATGCATTTGTTTTCTACTTACAGCACAATAGTTTAAATAAATATTCTAAACTTCCTTCGTGTCTCTTGGTTATCTTATTGTGGACGAGTGGGAGAGCAAAAGGGTGTGTCCTGCTTCCACGTTCCCTGAGAGGGTCGAGAGTGTTGTGTTCTGGGGTGCCAATTCACTTGTTTCTCTGGTAAGGTTAGGAGGGCATGTGAGGCATTATAGCTAGTCGGACTCGGGCTCATAGGTACTGAGGTAGTATGGTGACTCAGTCCCTATATGCTGACGTTCTATGGTCCCAATCATAGTTCTGTTCCTGAGCAGAATCTTTGCAACAGATCGACGTCCATTATACAATTCTGTCTGCACTCCCAAAAGCTCTAATTCCCCTACATTTGTTTCCCATTATCGTTTCTATTGTATTGAAGCTCCTGACCAGGCCATACATGTTGGTACGGTCACTGGCAGTGCTGGCAGGGCCCATTGGTGGTGCCCACTGCTGTGGCCTCCTGACGGGGGCCCTGAAACTTATTTTTGTATCAATTAAGCACTGTCTAGGGTTCAAGAGTTCAACCTACACAAGCATTCAACAATAATGTGTGATTGTACAAATACAAAGATGCATTTAGGATTACTGAGCCATGGGGCAATTATAATAATGTATTTATTTGTGGTGTTTTATAACGGGAACATGGCTCATGGGCATTAGAGCACTATACAAGAGAAATATTTAAACCGTCAAAAGCATGCATATAAGCAAAACAATGAAAAAGTTATATGGACCGATGTAGTAAGGATTTGAGGGATATGGGGAAAATCCAAACATGTAATTAGGATTAATGAGGGATGGTGCAAATCTGAAAATACACTAAGGATTATTGAGTGATAGAAGAAAAATGAATATACATAATGATGGTAATACATGACATTTTGTGGGCCTTTTGGCCTCTACGGTGCCCACTCCTGTGTAGTGGTTACAGTGGTCTAATGATGGTAATTGTACATTGTGAGCATGCTTGGCTCAGCCCTGCTATAATGCTTCACTGGCATAATATTGGAAAAGCCTGGCACATTATAACACAGCTGTTTACAGACCTAGGCTGTAAGATTGTTGTAAGTGTCAACATCCATTTATATGCTCCCTTATCCATTTGTGCATTCAGCTATTCATCCAGCTATCCTTCCATCCAGACACATATGCTAACATAGACAATATATTGCATAGGCTAATAGCAGCTAAAGTGGACGTGGGTCCGTGTTACGGAAAGTGCCCCGGGAAAGCAGTGGGCATGTGCGCCCGCTCTGCGCGTCTCCGGGGCAGTTTGGTATTACAGAAAGGGCCGCAAGATGCTTGTGCGGTGCTTTCTGTAATACAGATAGCGCTGGCACACATATAGCGCCAGCACCTTTACCAGAGGGTGTTCACCTGCATGGGGGTGTGGTTCCATGCAAATGAGGGAATCCTTTTGCCTCTGCGCCCGCGCCGTATTATAGACACGGGTGCTGAGGCAAAGAGGCTGCCAGGGGCCCAATGACAGTGAGCCAGCTAAAAGGTGGCACACTGTCAGTTCGTCCCCTGATGGCAACCCTCAGGAGGGTAAAGGGGTTCCTATGGGCCGCCCAGATGTCTCCTTGCAGGCAGGTGCAGTCACTCACTAAATCCCAGGAAAAAGTGCAGGCGGGTTGCTGCTTGCAAGGTAAAACACAGAGCGGCTGCTTCAAAGCTACTTGAATGCACTTGAATGCACTGCCCCCAGGGTAGCACGAGGTCACAGCTGCTCTGGGGGCAGCACATTCTATAAAATAGGGCGCACTTTCCCTGTTTGCACCCGGCGCAGCTGCTTTAAGGTGTCCCATTGGTCAAACAGGGATACTGCAACCTATGAGTAATAGGGCCCCTGGTAAATAGCTTCTCTCACTCGATATAAGCCCTACTTCCATCACTGAGTGTTTATGAAACTGAACACTAATATGAGGGCCTTATGTTTTTAATCCAGTGGGAAACCCAAGAGCAAGCGAAGGCACCTGGTTTGACTGGGTCTGCAGAAATACAAATATTACGTTATGAAATGCATTGAAATCCACCCCAAGGAATAGGGTAAAAATAGCGTTTGCAGAAGGGAATATAAATTGACATTAAATAAAGGAAGGCTGAATTACAGTTAGAAACATGGGAGAAATTGGTATGCTCCGGTAAATTAAAAGATACCCAGGTATTTTGGCAGTTAGTAAATTCAAATTAATTTTCCAAAACAACTAAGTAGACCCTGGGATTGAATACTGGCTCTGAATACTGAATAGCTCATTTTAAAAGGATTCACTTCCCCTCAGAGATCAACATTGAAATTGTAGGCTCAGAGTTGCCTGTTTTTCCTGTTCATATACTATTTTCTTTAGAAGAGGTGGCGGCTGCAATAGTCAAAAGTCTTTCTAAGATGGCATCGGGTCTCGATGGGGTCCCTATCGACCTATATAAAAAAAAAGTGAGTTTTGAGCTCCTCTTCTTATAAAGAACATAAATGCAGCCTGTAAAAATGGCTTGCTTCAGTCTTACTGCTCAGTAATTATCCTCCCAGTGTTCAAAAAGGGGAACTGCCAGGATCCTAAATGCTACAGACTAATTTCTTTATTAAACTCTAAGGTGTAAATATAATTGGTAGAGCCATTTTTGACAGATTATTGCTTTGAGTCTCGGAATCTGAATACTATCTGAGGTTCTGGACAGGTCTGGGAAAACTGGAGCAATGTCTCATCTGCATTTGCAAAGCGCAGTTCTCTACACTCAAGCCTATGGATCATTCCTGTGCCTTTAATAGTGTCAACTGGAAGAAGTTGTGGGAACGTTTGCTATCAAGAGACCTGGATGGGGTAAGGGGTGGAGCTGGTTGATTTGCAGTGAGCTCTCCATTTTGATCTTTTCGCTTTGGTAAAATTTGAGGAAGGTGGGGAACACCTTTTTCATTGACGGTGGCATATGCCAGGGCTGTGCTTTAGCCCCAATTCTGTTTTTGTTTTATATTAATGGCCTTGACGCTATTCTAATTATGAAAGTGCGGGACAGGCCTGTAGTCAGACAGGCCTGTTCTCATCTTCTTCTTATATGCTGATGAGGCAGTCTTACTTGCCAGAACTTAGAATGGTCCTACAATTCTTCTTGATCCTTTAGGAGATATCATGAAGCAAGTGAAGTTGTAATCTAAGCTCTCTAAAACATTCATTATGGCCTGTGGTCCTAGAACTCTGAAGACCCATTGTTTATCTGTCAAGGGCAAACCATTAGTAGGGATAAATTAGTTTGCCTGTTTTTGGGTAACCTTAGAACATTCTAGTACAAGGGCCCCGTCTATTACTAACAGTAAAATGTGCTTTATACAAACCAGAGGGTACATTTTTAATCTCGCCTCAAATATAGGGAAAAGCCTATCAGCCCAGTTTTGGAGTATGCAAGAGGAAATACATTCCAATCCTAACCTATGGAGCAGGTATTTGTGGATAAAGGGATGTCAGAGTCTACAAGCAGAGGAGAATAAGGTAGGTAGAAACATCTTGGACACTCCCATGTGCATCCCACACTGTACTATACACCACAAATTGAGCTTGGACTATGTTGAGGACCATATCAAATTAGCACCCTTATTAGTGTGGTCTTCGATTTGATGTAACGACCATGGCTCACTCAACAAAGAAGTTTAGGAAGACTGTTCAACATACGATCCAGGTGACGAAACCCCCTGGCTCCAATATATCAGGGATGGCTCCCTTAACATTGGGAGACATCTATTTTCCATACGCTGTTACATGTAAGGAAAAAGATAAAGAGTGGCTTACAAAGATTTTTTTGGATGCAAAGGAAAGAGAAAGGGAAAAGGCAGAGGTAATGAAATCTCTATACAAGAAAGTTTTGATTCAAACTTCAATAGGACTGGAGCCTTATCTGGACCCGGGCCCACACATCTGGGAGTGGACGCTCCTCACCAGGTTCAGACTGGGCTCCGCACTCTGCTTCTCTTTTGTCCACTTATGTATAGCAGGCCTATGTGGCAGCCCACGTGAAGCATCATGCCTGCAGACTCTGTTACACTTCCTAGATTTTTTGTACTTTTTACCATATACATTTTTAATCCCTATCCTCGGGAGACTGCAAGTCAAGGGATGCAGAGTTTGCAGACCAGCGTTAATTTACTTTCAAATGCTTAACTGCCCCAGGGTTTGTTTGAGAGTAGGCTCTGTTTTAAAAGCTGCTATTAGATATCATAACACCTTAATTTTCCGAGTGTGTGGGTCAATACTATTTTCATGAGATTCTGTGTATTTTTTCTTGATGTTTTAATTTGTTTAGAGCCTGTGATAATATTGTTTCTTAAATTATTTAAGCATTCTAAATTGTGCACCATTTTAACTGAATCTTCGTTATTCTATCGCTTGCATTTTATTTGATGTTAATTTAGTGTTCTTTTATGATTATTTTTAAATGATCAAATAAAGAGAATTAATTTAAATGTATGATTGACATATTCTACCATTCATCCATTCACTCATCCATCCAACAATCCATGCACTCGCTCACTCACTTATTAATTACTGATGCCCTAAGTCTCCCAGTCATGTGTGTTTCACAGTTCCACCAATGGATAGAAAGAAGTGCCTCATTAGCACGATGCTAAAGTAAAGCTCTACACACCCTGCATGACACTTGCACACCTCTCTGGGTGCTCCATTCACAAAGCCTACATACAATCTGACATAGCGCATTGCACATCCTTATTTTCAGAACTCTAAATGGTTTCACTGGAATGAATATGCAAGTGCATTCATTAAGTGAAACATAAAGAGCAAAGTTGTAGTGTATATATTGCCAGTGTGCCTTTACTGCATAGATATATAGCTGAGACAACTAAAGAAGGCCCTTTATAACGTTGAGTTTCAAAATAAATGAGTGGATGGAGGACATTTATCTAGTGCACACAACACATTGTGGGGCATATTCACAAGCTCCTTGGGCCGCCGGTGCGTCACTTTTTTTGACGCTCCAGCTGCGCAGTGTGGTGCTCCATATTTACCAGGCCACCCTGTATGGCTTTTCGTGGCCTTATAAATACGGCCTCTTTTCACACGTCACTTTGCGTGAAAGGCATGTGCCACGGGTGTTGCTGTGGGTGTTGTTTTGGGTGTTCCCACGCAACACACATGGATTTTGCCTCATTCCCAGAGTTAGAACATTTGGTAAACCTGGGAATGCATGTAGCATTCTGCAGCACACATAAAAAGAGGAAAACACCTCATATGATTGTTTTTGTATCTGAAAGTGTCCCTTCCTGTACAAAAGCAATCTCCCTTAAAACGCAGACACGCTTGCACCTGGTGCAAGGGTGCCTGTGATGCAGCGCGGAATGCAAAATCCCTCTTTTCGTCACAGGTCATAGATCGCACAGCCACACTCAATCACTACATTCGCTGGTGGGGCCCATAACACCAACATTCATCCTCTATTAACCTGTTTCCAAAGAGGCGGTTGTTCCACTCGCTGTGATGCAAGGAAGTACTCATTTATCCCTAATAGATTTCCCTACCTTTCTCTATTTATTAAGGCCTAAACTTCACCTTTTAGTACTCCTCCCATGAATAGGCCATGAATCAGCTAGCTGCTGGTTGAAGTGATAACTAAATCTATAATTTATTTACATAAATACACTTTTCATAATAACGACCCAACACAGTTCTTGTAATAAATCTTAAATCTTTATCTAAATAATTGAAAATCGAATCTTTTGTTTAATCAAGCAGTAGACCATCATATTTACCTATTCTAGCTAAAAGTCGTCCTCTAAGTCAAAATCTTGGTCATCAGTTCATACTGTCAGGGTCTTAGGAAACAGCTGTCCTGCAGTGTCACCGTCCTCTCCGTCAGCATAACGTCAGGAAATCGAAAATCTTCTGAAGGGTCTCGCGCTCACCTCTCTAATCTATGGTGTTTCATAGTAAAATTACATTCCAAAAGTAACAAGTAATATTTTAAAATGCTTCTGGTTGGTCCGTTAAAATGGTTCAACAGCTTTCCCATGCGGAAAATGTGTCTCTAGATATAGTTCATAATTTCTTCGGAAAATTATCTTCTATTGTTTCTTTCAGAGCAGCTGGCTGGTAGCCCGGAGTGTCCTTGAGTGGCACAGTTGAGTTAGTCGCGTAGAGGCCACTGCTGCTGATGGTGACGCATGCGCACTTCTCCCAGAGACCTTCACAATAGAGTTGTGTTCGTCAAATAGGGATGTCGGCCATTTTGTGGCCACCAAATGGTCAACTTAAGCAAAGAAACACAAAAACGTAATTAATACATGGAAATGACTAATAAAATGTTATCCCCTTACTAATACCCATATGTGTATGTATTTATCTAGCAGAAGCAACACTTAATGCAGGTTATATTCACATTAATAAAGCACAAATGACGAATACATCACGTAAGCAACATATATTCATGCAAAATTCTAATTATCTATGATCAATATGCATATACAATTTAGTTTATGTATTAGTTAGGCCATGCAAATGCAATTCCCACATGTATTCTTATTAGTAAAGTTGATTAAATTCCACAGCAATCCTTTTTTTTTTTTTTGAGTTTTCAGGATTTTATTTATTTATTTTTTTAAAAATATTTTTATTGATTTTCTTACATAAATATATATACAAGGCACGACACATTTGGAATGAAGTATAATACAAAACAATAACCAAGTAGATATCCTTTCTGTACAAAGTAAAGAAATATAACTTATAAGATATTCTTATTACTACAAAGCTTCAGTAGGGAATCAATTAGGTTCCTCTTTCCATTGCTTAATTGGATCCCACATTTTTCTCCCTAATTCTCTCCCTCTTTTCCCCTTTCTAGCATATATTGCCTTTTCTAAATTATATATTACCAATAATCAAGCAAGCCACTGATGGTACGATGGCGGTGTAGGATCTAACCAGGCGGAAGTTATACATAATCTTAATACTGCCATTGCGACAAATATAAGATATCCCCCCTTCATGTAAATATCACTGTGATTAACCCCAAGAAGAATTATCGATGGAGACAGGGTTATTTCAACAGCCAAAACTCTGGAAAGAAATTCCTCAATATTCTTTTGTATTGGTTGCAGATGGGTACATGTTGCGATCATGTGTGTCAGATCCGCCTCTAAACTTCCGCACCTAGGGCATCTAATCCCCGAGGTCCCTCCCCACTGTGCAATTCTCGCAGGAGTATAGTAGAGATGGTAGATAGTTTACCACTCATTCTGGTATATGCGTTATATTTCCCCAAACCAAAGCTTTTTGAAAATGCTTTCCATACGTTATAAGCCGCTAAAACCGTCTTGAACCGCGTCCTTTTAAAATAACAGAAATCAGTATGTTTCAAAAATAAATTTTCGGCTTCTGCCCCCATGACTAAACCATAAATTGCCAACGTACCAAGCTCATCCTGTCCTTCAGTCTCTGCCCCTCCTATCAGGCCCACCATGTTCTGTAGGGCCGCTGCCCAGTAATATAATTTTAAATCCGGGAGCGACCATCCACCCCTATCTCGAGGCAATGCCATATACCTAAGAGCTCTCCTTGTCTTTCCCTTTGCCCAAATAAATCTATTAATCATATTTTCACATTCCTTAAACCATCTTGATTCAAATAATAATGGTATTGCTCTAAAGAGATATAAGAACTTAGGTAGTATCAGCATCTTTATGATGTTAGTACGCCCCACAATTCAGAGATGAAGATTCTCAAGCCTATCTAAGTCCCTTCTCACTTTAGCGAAGACAGGTGTCGTGTTTTTCTCTACCAAAGTATCTAAATTGGAGGAGATAATTACCCCCAAGTACACCCCATCCTGCACCACTCGATGATCAGAGCAATCTACAAATGTATTCTTAATTATCTGTGTCTTATTAGAGTTCAATTTATAACCTGATACCAGTCCGAATCTAATGGCCTCAATTTCAACCTGCCCTATAGCTTCTGTGGGATTAGATGTAATCACTGCCACATCGTCTGCATATGCGAGCACCTTAGAATATCCTATGTGCGTATACACCGGCGAAATCCTTTCACAGCTCTCTATTCTTCGGATCAAGGGATCAATATACATCGCAAATAAAAGCGGAGAGCAGGGGCAGCCCTGCTTGGTGCCTCTCTTAATTTGAAAAGAATTAGTTAAAACTGAATTAATCCTGATTACAGCTCTTGGAGCTCTATATAATGCTTGGATTGCCTTAATATATCCATCTTTTATGCCTACCCTTTTCAAAATATGCCACAAATAGTTCCAGGAGACCCGATCAAATGCTTTTTCAGCGTCTAATAACATAACAGCCATCGGGTCTCCTGAGACTTCCATGGCATCAAATAATGTGTTAACTTTACGGGTATGGTGGGTCGTACCCCTACCCGGAATAAACCCATGCTGATTACTACTAACAAGGGGACCTATTATTTGAGCAAATCTTGTTGCTAGTATTTTAGAAAAAATGTTGGCGTCAGAGTTCATGAGCGTGATTGGCCTATATGATGCCGGCATGGTGGGAAGTTTTCCTTTTTTCAGAATTACCACTATTTCAGAGCCACCCCATGACCCTGGTATGGAGACCCCAGATTGTGCTTTCTGTATCGTTGCCGCCAAGTCTTGAGAGAGAGTACCCCAGAATGTTTTATAAAATTCAATTGGTATTTGGTCAGGGCCTGACGCTTTACCCGGAGGGAGATTCACTATAGCATTTTTAATCTCTTGTAGGTCCAATGGTTCTTCCAGCCCCTCTGATTCTTCCTCTGATAATCGCTCCACTGGTATATCCTCCAAGTATATCCCTATCTCATCCAGATTCCCACCATTTTGCTCATCATATAACGAGGTATAAAATTTCCTAAATACCTCTCTTATTTCATCTGGATTTGTGCGCAAATTACCTTCCGAATCTATGATTTCTCTTACCTCGCCTGAAGCAATCCTTTGTCTTGTACGTATAGCTAATGTTCTACCAGCTGCTTCACTAAATTCATAGCACCTTTCTCTATTGGTCAAATATATCTTAGCTGCCTCTTCTGCGATAATCTCTTCAGCATCCATTTTTACCTTTGTTAATTTTAGAAGTGCCTGATCTAGGGGAACCCCTGTCATAACACAGTGTTGCAGCTCTTCCTCTGCGTCCAAGACTGCCCCGGTTAGTTCTCTAACTCTGGATTGCTCCTGTTTACGTTTAAAGGTATTAAAGCTTAAAGTTTCCCCTCGTACCCCTGCCTTGAAAGCATCCCAGACTATTCCTGTCTCTGCGCTGCCTCTATTATTCTCAAAGAACTCCTTAATCCATCGAGTCATATACTGAATATATACTGAATAATATGCTGGGAGATTTTAACCTACACACGGACACAAGCTCTGCCCCCAGAGTTAAAGAGCTGAAAGAAATTTGCAATTTGGCTCAGATGGTCCAACAGGTGCAATCTGCCACTCATGAAGGGGGTCATTGTTTAGATCTAGTATACTCTAATTTTAACATCTCTGCAGATCCACCCTACCCCATTACATGGTCAGATCACTTTCCTGTTCACTTCTCCTGGTCTATAAACAACAGCCGTGTGTCACCCACACCCAAGCTTGGGGAACGTCCAAGGAGAATTAATATTCCGGACCTAGTGGTGGCCCTTACCCACTCCACCCCAATGAAAGCACAACATTTGGATGAAGCTGTAGACAACTTCTCATCCTGGATAGACACCTCCATTAGATCCTTACCAAAAAGCAAAGAAAAAAATAACCATAGGATCACTCCCACTTCCTCCTGGTACACTGAACAATTAAAAATCTTAAAATTTGGATGTAAGGCGCTAGAGCGAATATGGAGAAAGAACTATTGCCCTACTGCTAAATCGGAACTCCGTGTAGCCCAACAAAGCTACTACGCAGCAATTAAAACAGCTAAAGGGGAATTCTATGCGTCTAGAATTCTAAAAGCTAAAAACAACAGTCGAGAAATCTTCTCCATAGTTAAAAGCTTCACTACCCCGGTTGCAGAGAAGACCTCTTTTCCTTCCTCCACAGATTGGTGTGAGCAACTATCCACTTTTTTCATTGAGAAAATTCAAAACATTCAAAACAGTCTGAATAACCCTGACCAGCCACCCGACCCACAATCTGCTCCAGCCTTAATTCACCAACTTCCTCTTCTTTTCCCCTCTCAAGTAATTAAGGCTAAAGCAGAGATGACCGAGTTTACTCAGGTCAAAAATATAGATATCATGACCATATTAAAATCTCTGAAATCAGGGTCACCTATAGATCCTTGCCCTGCGAGGGTCCTTAATGGAATAGCTGAAGTTATTGCCCCTATGGTCACCGCTCTGGTCAATGAATCCCTTACTTCTGGAATTTTACCCTCCAAGTGGAAACAAGCTAAACTTCTCCCCCTGATAAAAAAACCTTCCGCCGATCCATCGATCACCTCCAATTACAGGCCTTTATCCCTTCTACCAGCCCTTGCTAAAGTTTGCGAGAAAGCTGCATTCCGGCAACTTGAGAGATTTGTGGAATCTTCTGAGGCTCTTCATCCGGCCCAATCGGGTTTCCGCACCTCTTTCAGCACGGAAACGGCATTGGTGGAGGTGGCGGAGGCCATTAGGGATTGCCTTGACGGAGGCGGCAGAGCGGCCCTTATTCTTTTGGACCTCTCTGCCGCCTTCGACACGGTGCCCCACCTCCAGCTTCTATCTAGGCTGGAGGACATCGGCATCTCGGGTACGGCACTGGAGTGGATCAGGTCTTTCCTCTCCGACCGGACCCAACAGATCTGCCTCCCTCCCTTTTACTCCGCTAATCAAAGGGTAGAAACTGGAGTTCCCCAAGGATCAACCTTAAGTCCCCTCTTATTTAATATTTACTTAACTCCCTTGATTCGGCTGGCAGAGAACTGGAGTGCTAAGATTATGGCTTACGCCGATGACACCCAGCTTCTCTTCACCTGGAAAAAGGAGAACTTGTGCACCTCTGGAGTACGCCAATGCCTATCCTCTGTATTTGCCTGGCTAGCTAGAGCTTGCCTCAAATGCAATGAGGAAAAAACAGAAATTCTGTTCTACGGCCAATTTCCCACTGATTTTAAGGAGTCTATCTGGCCCACTGAATCAACATGTCCAACGGGAGAGAGTGGGTTGGCCAAGAACCTGGGTATCTGGTTTGGAGCAGATTTATGTTTTCGAGATCAGATCTCACGACTGGCGGGGACGTGTTTTGGAATCCTGACTACTCTTCGCAAATTCTTTCCCCTTCTTCCTCAAATGGCCAAAGAAACGGTAGCCAGAGCTCTGGTGCTCTCCCGTCTGGACTACTCTAACGCCCTTTATGTAGGGGCTCCAGACTACCTGATCAGAAGGCTACAGGTAGTCCAGAACGCAACGGTGAGACTCATTTTTAACATCTCAAGGAGACTTAGCGTTCGCAAACAGTTGAAGGATCTACACTGGCTCCCTGTGGCCCAAAGAGTGCACTTTAAAACTTTGGTCCTCGTTTATAAGGCCCTTAATGGACCGTGCCCTGCCTATCTAGCCAAAAGATTCACTCTCTACCTCCCGACCCGTCAGCTGCGATCCACCTCCAGAAAGCAGGTGGTCGTCCCCAGATTTAAAAGAGTTCGCCTGGGTGGACAATCTTTGACGGTAAAGGGTGCTCAATGGTGGAACGCCCTGCCAGACGCTCTCAGACACTCTTCCGACTTGTATAATTTTAAGAAACTACTTAAAACGCACCTCTTTCAAATCCACGAATAGCCTCCCCCTTTTTACCACCTTGACTCAGTTTCGTTCCCGCGCCAGGACAGTCTTGACTATTTGAGCGCGTTATAAATCCGCATATAACATAACATTTTTGGTCCTGCAGTAGCCCACGCTCGAATGTCCAAATTCTGACCTTCCTGGGTCGTGAGGGCATATTCAAGCTCATAATCAAAGGGTTATGATCACTAAGTATACGGGGAAGCCTTTCAATCTTTGCACAGGAGATCATCGAGTTAGAAATAAAAAAATAGTCTAATCTTACGCAAACCTGATGAGGGGCAGAGTAATACGTAAATCCACTATCCCCGTTTTTTAGCTTCCCCCAAACATCTGATAACATATTGTTCCTCACAAGCTCTCCTAGTGCTCGATGTGTTCTTTTCTTTCTTCCCTGATACCTACCGAATGATCCTGTCTCTACACCTAGCCCATCTGCCCCATTTATATTAAAATCCCCTCCTAATATAATCTGAGGTGCCCAGGAGGATAATTCTGCATCTAAGAATTAAAAACTCTCTGGATAATCCTCCGTTGAACCATAAATTACCCCAAGGGTACACCACTCTCCCTCAATAAGACATTCAATTAATGCCCACCTACCCCATTGGTCTTCTAGCTTTTTCCTGGTGGTCACATTTCTGTTCTTTGATAATATTGCCACCCCTCTATGTTTAGAGCCTTGTTTTGAATGTGCCAGAACTTGAAAACCTAATTGATCCAAAAGGTATGCCTGTGAGGCCATAATATGGGTTTCTTGCATGAATATAAAATCAACATTCATTTGTTTTAATAACACGGCAACCTTTTGTCTTTTCTGGCGATCATTCAGACCACTAACGTTCCACGTTGCTACTCTAATAGCCATTGTAGGTCAAGTAGAATTGATATTCCCGGAAAAAGACACAAATTAAAGTTAAAGAAATTTCGGTTCAAAAGTGTCAATACATTACATCTAATGCATCTAATACTGCTTCCTGGTTTCTGTTCAAATGGCTTTACCTTCATTCTTAAAAATACAAACAATACTAATCCTTCCCATATTTGCATTTCTTTACTTGTGCAATTCTTAGTTTGTCGTGCCCTGCCCCCCTTCGTTACGCCCCCACCCTCCCCAATCTCCCCCCCCCCCCTGCAAACCCTCCCCCCTTTACTGGCAAATAGGTCAATCCTGACCTATGTATGGCGACCTAAAACCTGAGGATGTCTACCTCCTCCCCCCCCTCTCACCTACCACCCTTTTCCTACCTTAATTCCACGTGCTACCACTATGACCATCCATTTTTCATGATAGTCACCCAATTTGTACTCACACTAGTAAATTTAATTAGCTTATTAACTTATAAACATCTTATTATTCAACAATTCATCAGGTTGCATCTAAAGTAGTTGTTTGACTCTTTTGACCTCTTCTCTCCTTTAATGCAAGCAGATATTCCTGAGCGAGTACCTCAGAGGAAAACACCCTGGATTGCCCATTAGCTACTACTTTAAGTCGAGAAGGGAACATCAAATAAGCTTCACATCCTGCATTTTGGAAAGGAGTTATTAACTGTCTCATCCGCCACCTTCTTTCGACGGTAGTGTGACAAAAGTCTGGCCGAGCGAAAAAATGTATATCTTTATAAGATCTCTTGGCCGCTGGCTTTGCCTTGCTCATAATCTCCTCTCTTGCCAGAAAGTTACCAACATACACAAGAATCGCTCTTGGGTTACCATCTGTGGCTCCTCTTATCTGGATTTGAGGAAAGCGGTGGGCCCGCTGGATCTCATTTTCCCAACTCCATTTAGTGATTTCAGGAAATGCGCCTTTAAATATATCAACCACAAAGGCCCGAGCGTCCTGGCCTTCCTTGCCTTCCTCCACACCAAGAAGTCTTATATTGTTCCGCCTTTGCCTGTTCTCAAACTCCTCCAATTTCCACAGGACATCTGTTGCTGTTTTCTCCTGTGCATGTTTATCTTCCTGGAGCTTGGGAACTGCATCCTCTAACTTCCCAGTCCTTTCCTCTACCTCTGTAACTCTACCAGCCATATCCGCATATAGTTTGTTAACCTTCCGCAGGGATCCTTCTATTTTTTTGTTAGCCTGCCTAGCTCTTCGACCTTCTGCTCTTGCTTCGGTCTGCATTTGTTTTAATGTCCCGAGTAACAATTCAAAATTAGAATTCTGGATCATTGGTTGCTCCACATGACAATGTTGAGGAGATTGCTGGGTTTGAGGGTGTATGGTTCCCTCTTGATAAACCTGTGATGTAGCTGAGTAGTCCCAGTCCAGCTTTTTAACCACTTCCCGCTGCGTAGGACTCGATAAGTTCTGTACTGGGTCTTGTACTTTTACATGCGACCTCCTTCTGTCACTCCTCGACCTCCGACATCTGAGATTTCTACCACCTGTTGCCCTTTCTACTTCTAACTCTGACGCCTCACTATCAATCTCAGAGTTTCTGGAGTGATGACTTGGTGAGGATGCGGATGAAGATGAGCCTGACTCTGAATATGAGTCAGATCTATCCGATCTATCCAATTTTTCGCTTAAACCTGATGCTGAATCTATATTTAAGTCTGTATAGGGAACGCCCTTGCCCCTCCCCTTATTTTTGCCAACATGATCCTCATCATCATCATCAACTGAATAAAAGCATTCATCCGTTGGTGAGCCTGGGTTAGTTACTCCCTGCACCTTGAGGTCATTAATGCCCCGAATGTCTTCAATGGCTTGACACTTTGTAGTCTTTAGATGTTGTAGTGTTTGCTTACCATCCATAGTAATCTGAGCAGACTCGATTAAGGATTCAACTAAGTGTTGGCTATCCCCCAATTCCCCCAGAGCAGCAACTCTTGCCCCCAATTTAATCACAGGCTCAGGCTCAGGCTCAACGTAATTAATACATGGAAATGACTAATAAAATGTTATCCCCTTACTAATACCCATATGTGTATGTATTTATCTAGCAGAAGCAACACTTAATGCAGGTTATATTCACATTAATAAAGCACAAATGACGAATACATCACGTAAGCAACATATATTCATGCAAAATTCTAATTATCTATGATCAATATGCATATACAATTTAGTTTACGTATTAGTTAGGCCATGCAAATGCAATTCCCACATGTATTCTTATTAGTAAAGTTGATTAAATTCCACAGCAATCCAATTAATACAATTACGATTAGTTAATTATTCTTATTAATAGAAACATGCAAAATGGAGAGGGTATACAACATTTTTTAAAATAAAACCCGCTCCAGCAATCCCCCCTTTGGTGATTTTATCACCACAACAACACTAATTTATTCACCCTTTTACGGATAATTGAAATGTATTCTTGCTCTTATTCATAATTCAGTTTCCTCTTCATCTCTTTTTGCCTTTTTATACATGCTTTCTTTCCATTCTTCTAAAGTTATCTCTACTCAATCTCTATCTGGATCCTTTTCTTTTCTTTTCTTTTTAGTTTTTCTCTTTTTATTTTATTCTTTGTTTTCTTATTTTTACAGCACATGCAACCTAATCTTGGTATTAATAACACAAAATTACACATGTTAATGGAAATAATATCTTACCTATAAATGTACTACCTATTTTTACTAAAAAGTTTTTATTAGCAGCTATTTTCTTCCCAATCTTTTCCCAAACACCTTCAACATCCAGTGGTACAATTTCGTCATGCAATTCAGTAATATTTGTAATGTAAACTTTCAGATATTTGCTTTCGTCTGGAATGTAAGTGTAACAATGTTGAACTTTCAGCATTCCACAGACTCCACCCTCTTTTGCCAATAATATATCCAGGGCAAGTAGATTTTGCATTACCATAGCACGCATGGCAACCATTTCAGTATTAACCAATGAGAATCCTCCAGAGGTGCTTGTTGACAAGCGATCCACTACTGTTGATAATCTTCTAATATTGTTCGCATTCAGAGATATTCCCACTGCTGGTATCAATGCTCCAAAAATGTCACCTACAATTTCTGCCCAAGATTCTCTTTTACTACGTACTAAATGATTACCTAAACTATGTACACCATCTTTACCTCTGTCCATGTGAAAGATTTTTGGAAAAAACCAGGCCTACGTAACATGTGCCATACCAATGGTCTGGTAAAGGATAATATGCCCATTTATCACAGATAAAATAAAGTCCAGGGAAAACTGGATCTCTTCTACCTTTAAATCCCCATCCACCCATGATTCGGTATGTATAATGGCACTCACTATTCCCTAAAAAATGATTGTCATAAGCCGTTTGGTTCCTTCTAATACACGGTTTCCCTTTGTGAGGCCAATCTAAAGCCAAAGTTGGATTGGACTCTCCCTTCATATGTTTTTCCATTTCTACATCCCAGACTGTTTTCTCCCCTTTTCCTTCAGATGCCTTTCTTCACATTTTCAATCTCCTTTCCTCGACCATGTCTAGGAATGTCTTTTCTTCTTTCTTCAAACTGCATGTCAAATTATTTTTAAATATATACTCTAATGTTAACTCCTTAGTTTCTAAGAAAAATTCACCTAATACCTTAGCAGGTCTTACTTTGTTTAGTTTTTTTTTTTTTTTTTTTTTTTAAATTCAGCTTTATTTCGACTTATTTGTCATAAAAGCGACATACATAATTTAAAAACATATATAATACACAGTCCAAAATTTCCAGGCAATATAAATGGAGGTGAGTCACATTCAATTCTATTACAGCTATGCTAAAAACATATAAATTAGTTAAGAAGCCAGATAATTTATAAAAGATTATTAAAATACATTTTTAAAAAGGGGGAAGTATAAAATTCATAATATCGAACCAAGCAAGAGCGTTATCTAACCAGCCTTTAGGTGCTATAGCTTGCATCCTTTCTTATTCCTTATGAGATATACATTGAATAGGAATCTACTTAGACCAAAAACTATTAATTGGGAAGTATTTGCTTTGAATGTGCGTTCTGCCTCTTTAAAAAACCTAAACCCCAAATTTATGCACAGGGGTTTAATCCATCGAACTCTTGGCTTTTTATAAGCTGGGCAGAAAAACAGTACATGAGCATCATTTTCTTTTGCTTTTTGTACACAAAGGGTACACAATCCACTATCATCTTCATTGCCCCTCCAACTACTGGTATTTGCAGCAATCTGTAAAACTCCATACCTATATTGTAGATACAGTGTTTTAGCTAGTGGTGGTCTTATCTCATCCATGAATTGTTCGAAGATAGGGGTATCCTTAACAGATAAAAATTTCTGTGACAATATACCCAGTGTAGTGTTAGTGGATACTTCATTATTTACGTATACCCAAAAGGTTTTTTGAGATTGATAACATGTTCTGAGGGTTTTCCCAAAAATGGGAAAGCCCAAGCTTTTTGAACCACTGGGAAATATGTTTTAACCAAGGGATACTTTTATATTCGTCAATCCTGATTATTTCTAACAGTCCATTCTTATAGTCGCTCAGCTCAGGGGTTGTCCATAATCTAATCCAATAGAGTAATGGCGTTAATGTAGCTTGATGATCAGTTCTTTTAAGATTAATATCCAGAAAGACTGGAGTTATCGGTGTTCTTACTGGTATTTTAAGTAACCTGCGTATGAAGGTGTTCTCTTCCTTCCTGAAAGTGTTATTGCAGGAGTAACCCCAGACCTCAGCGCCATAAAGTGCTGCCGATTGGGCCTTTGCTTTGAATAATTCAAGTCCCGGCGTGATTGATTTAGATTGGCTACTGCCGTGCACCTTTAGGATGGGCATTGAATTTTGTTTTAAAATTAAGTTACTTTTTTCCAATTGCCCTTTCCAATTGGGCATACTATCCAGCATAATACCCAGGTAATTAAAACTCTCGACATGTTCCAACTTCTGGTTATTTAAGGCCAAGTTCTTTCTAAAGGATTTCTGAGGGTTTATGGACATGTACTTTGTTTTGGATGAGTTAATTTCTAATCCCTTTTCCGCACAGTAATTATTAAAAGTGTTTACTAGGTTTTGTAAGCCTTGCGGGGTTTGCGAGATGAGAATTGTGTCATCAGCAAAAAGCAATGCGGTGACCACCTCATCTACTAATTTCGGGGAGTCATGTTTACAATCTTTTAGATAATTAGGTATATTGTTAACATATAGAGAGAAGAGTGTGGGCGCCAGCACACACCCTTGGCGGACGCCCCGATCCACAGGGATCTCCTTTGAGATTTCTCCTCCCTTACCCCATCTAACTCTAGCATAATTTCCTGTGTGGAGTCTAATTATTTCCTTGAGTAGCTCACTGGGGACTGCCATATCATTGAGAGTAGACCAAAGTAGTTTACGGGGTACAAGGTCGAAAGCAGCCCTTAGATCGATTAATGCTACGTACAAGCTTCCCTTTCTTATGTTAATATATTTCCAGCAAATACACATAAATCTGAATACTTGGTCTACTGTGCTGGTTTTTAACCTAAATCCTGCTTGGTATTTAGTTAAAATCTGTTCCTCCTTTATCCACGATAGAAGTCTATTTAAAATATGTCTGGCGAAGGTTTTTTGTAAAAGATCAATTAAACTTATAGGGCGGTAATTTGCTGGGTCGTAACGATCCCCTTTCTTAAAAATTGTAACGATTTCAGCCCCTTTCCATGAATCGGGAATTGGTGTCCTGGCCACTATAGAGTTAAATAAAAAATTAATGTAGGGTCCCCAAATTCCTACATCATGCTTTAGCAAGTCACCGGGGATTTTATCGGGGCCTGGTGCTTTACCCGTTTTAATACCCTGTAGTGCCTCTACAGTCTCCTCAAGACTAAAATGTAGACGGGTATTTTTATCAAGTAATCTATTTATGTCATAGTCATCCGTGGCCATCTCCTCATTTATATTACAATATAATTTAGAGAAGTGATTGCACCAGGTTTCTTCATCAAGATATATATCCCTAGATGATCTGCCTTTTTTATTCCCTTTGGAGATTAGATTCCAAAATGTGGCCTGTTCTTTCTGGTGGGCTGCAATTAAAAGGTCATCCCAGAGGGCATCATCCCAGGCTTTTTTTGCTTGGGACAATGTCTTTTTATATGCTAATCTACTGTCTTTGATTCCCTGGACGTCCTTTACTTTTACAGCCTGAATCAGGTCAATTTTCGCTTTACGACAATCTTTATTGTACCATTGGTTTGTTGTCGCTAAATGATTATCTTTCTGACTCGAATCCTTTTTATAGATTTTACTTAACTGGGGAATCAGTGCATCTACAAGTTTATAATGTAAGTTAAGGACATCCTGGGTACCTAAAACAAGCATATGACTTCCCTCCAATATGTCAGCGAAAGAGTTATATATATTAATCATTGTTTCATCCTTGGCCAGAATATAGGGCCACTTAATGGCACGTCTATTATTGGAGACCTGCTGTTCTCCTATAGGGCTATTTAACGTGGCTATCGTGTTTGTTTTTTGTACGAAAGGTTCTGAGTGTAACCATAATTGGAGGGGGAAATGGTCGCTCTCTGTTCTATGGTCTATTTTGAAATCTATTATTAAATGCCATAGGCTCATGGAGGCCATTAAAAAGTCTATATGAGACCTATAGTTTCCCCTACCAAAAGTTGGAGCCGCTGGTCTATCAGACTGGAAACGGCCATTACACGCACTTAATTCATGGTTTACTGTGAGTTGTAAAATCTGTATAGCTACTCTTGAATTTTTTACCATATTATTGGACTCTAAAGGAAGGATATTATTAGCTGTATCCTGTTCTTCAAATAAAGTATCCAAGCCCAATATCGGCTCATATTGACAATTTAAATCTCCTCCAACAATTACCTGCTTACTTGGACTTAAAGTATTTAAAAAGGAATCAAGGAGGACTATCACCTGTGAATCTTTACTATGGGGATACGGTCTGTTATAGACATTTATTAAATATATTGTTTCTTTCTCCGTGGTTATCATTCTTAATCCCAATATATCAGGGGAATCAATCGGCAGTAATGTGATTTTTGCCTCCACAGTAACCCTTATCCAAATCACCAAACCCCCAGATGCTCTTCCTCTCGCAGATGACACTGCGCCGCGACTAAAGGTTCTATAACCCAGTCTATGTGGTATGTCTATAGCCCAGGTCTCCTGCAGAAGAATAATGTCAAAATTTTCAATATAAGAGCACCAACCCTCATCCTGCATATTCCTGGATACCCCTGCTATGTTCCATGTTATTAATCTAGTAGGTGGGAGTTCAGCTGCACCGTCCGCAATGATATGTGGAGCATTATTTCCATGCGACGGTGGATTTACGATGGTTCGCCCCCCAATCATAGTGTGCTTGGTACCACATTGACTGTTCTCACCCAAGCTAGCAGTAGTTACCCTTTGATTTGTATAAATCTCCATAGTTTTCCTAGGATGGGCTGTCTGGGTTTCATGTACAATTACGGGGGCCTCCAACCTTATTTGGGCAATTTCAACATTGGGTTCCACTGTGGTCAGAGTCATGTTTCCACCTTGGGTTGCTAGCTTAGTCTCCACTTCTGACACAGAAGGTGGTATTAGTCAGTCATTCATATCCAAGGTGCTTAATGCCAAGTACCTGTTATTTGTGTTAATCTGGAAAGGTAAACCTTGGGTATCGTTTTGGGATATGATTGGAGCGTTAATCTGCTTGCCCCTAGCTAGATGCTGATAGAAGTAGCCTAAAGGATGTACACCCACACTATTCTCTCTCGGTGCCAACGATGCTGCTCTAAGTAGTACGGTCGCCACGTGTTGAGGGTATTTAAAATTGACAATTATGCAATCTCCTTTACAAGATTTCCTGGCACTCCCAATCCAGGGGACCCGTCTAGTTGATAAAATCTGATCTGAATAATTGACAGGGAACCCACAGTTATGGTTTAGCCAGGAAACTGTTTTCCGTTTGAGGGAATCGTGTGATTCGTTTTGTGCCTTAGACTGCATAATGTCTAGAGGTGGCACATTTGTAAGTACTACAACATATGGTTCACATTGTGGGGGTAAATTAGTAGAGCGACTTTTCTTGGCTTGGACCGTTGACCAACCTGTAGAAGGTAGATCTGCATCCGGGGCATTGATTTTATCCAACGTCTGGTTGTTTAGTGTGGAATTAGATGGAAGGATATTCTCCTTATTCGGGACTTGTACATTTCTTCCCTCTTGCTCATTTGTCCCACCCTGTGATTTAATCTGAGAGTCAATTAGTGAGGAAAGGGAGCCACCTAATCTAAGCACTTCTGCTGATAATATGTCTATTTTTTCAGTTAGTGGTTTTACCACTGCCTCTAATTTGTCCTCGAAGGCCTTAATAATACAGGATATAGTATTTGATGTTGAAAATATATCATTTCCACAATTTTCTGTCATAGTCCCCTTTTGGCAGAATGAATTTTTGGGAGTAGCTTCACGGTTCAATTTATGCTGTGCCCCACCTCTATTTGGTTTCATTTTTCTGCACTCCCTTACAGCCCTTTTTTTTGGGGAGCATTCTAAATGATAGTCAATTCTAGTTTCATCCAACAGATTCAGAGGTATGGTGTTAGTGTCTACAGGCGTAAGTAAGGGACACTCTGAGACTACAGGAGACTCAGGAAGCGCCGTAAACTCAGTTAGCAAACACTCTGTCACTAGGACATTAGGTGCCACATTATTTGTATTAGTATTGCCACCATTACTCAAAGAGCCTAAATCAATAGGAGTAGTATTTTCGCGGCCCAATGACTTCCTTCTGTCTTTATTAATTTGGCTTACTACTTTCACAAGGTAGTTATCCATAGTGGAATAGTTCTTTGCCATAGATTGACAATATGGGCACAGTTAAGTTCAAAGCCCAATTACTTAACTGTCTGCGGTCACCCTAGTTACCCTGGACTTAGAGAATATTACTTAAGATGTTTCAGGCACCACATTTGCAAATACAATAAATAGTGAATTATAAGTAGGGTCACACACAAAAAAGGGCCTGACGACTATCCTCTTATGTAGTTATAAATTGTGTATATTGGCCAGAGTGGTAACTGTGAGCACTAGCTAGATCTATTTGCTAATAGTGAGTCAAAGCGTATCCAAAAGCCTCTGCCAGCAAGGATGATGAAAACACAAAGTAGGCCAGCAACCAATTAGTCACAGTTTGGTGTATGTCCATTAATGGGGGCAAAAGTCTTTCTAGCGGGCTTGTAGCCAGCCAACTCTCAAGATAATACAAGACACACACTTACATGCGTGTGTAACTAAAGTACAGCAGGTGATATGCTACGAGATATATCCAAGCTTGAAGTGAACACTTGCCTTAGAGGGGTGGCCCAGCCCGGCCTCCTTTGGCCCCTGACGGCCACAGACGGCCCGCCCTCTGCCCGGGCTCAGCCCGGCGTCGACCGCGCGCGTCCCGCGACGCGGAGGGAGCCTCAGTATTTGTAGCGCCTCCGGGCGCGTAACAAGCCGGAAGGAAGTCCTGGCCGGCGCTGTGTCTGCCGGGAGCTGTAGTCCCCCCCCCACTGCGGCCAACGATCACGGGTGGCGGCGAGGGGAACCAACAGCGTGTGCGTCCCGTCCCTGGTGGTCCAGCGGTGATCCTGCGGCGTCAGCAAGGCAAGGTGAGTCCCCCACTCCACCGAGGGAGCCTCAGTATTTGTAGCGCCTCCGGGCGCGTAACAATCCGGAAGGAAGTCATGGCCGGCGCTGTGTCTGCCGGGAGCTGTAGTCCCCCCCCACTGCGGCCAACGATCACGGGTGGCGGCGAGGGGAACCAACAGCGTGTGCGTCCCGTCCCTGGTGGTCCAGCGGTGATCCTGCGGCGTCAGCAAGGCAAGGTGAGTCCCCCACTCCACCGAGGGAGCCTCAGTATTTGTAGCGCCTCCGGGCGCGTAACAAGCCGGAAGGAAGTCCTGGCCGGCGCTGTGTCTGCCGGGAGCTGTAGTCCCCCCCCACTGCGGCCAACGATCACGGGTGGCGGCGAGGGGAACCAACAGTGTGTGCGTCCCGTCCCTGGTGGTCCAGCGGTGATCCTGCGGCGTCAGCAAGGCAAGGTGAGTCCCCCATTCCACCGAGGGAGCCTCAGTATTTGTAGCGCCTCCGGGCGCGTAACAAGCCGGAAGGAAGTCCTGGCCGGCGCTGTGTCTGCCGGGAGCTGTAGTCCTCCCCCACTGCGGCCAACGATCACGGGTGGCGGCGAGGGGAACCAACAGCGTGTGCGTCCCGTCCCTGGTGGTCCAGCGGTGATCCTGCGGCGTCAGCAAGGCAAGGTGAGTCCCCCACTCCACCGAGGGAGCCTCAGTATTTGTAGCGCCTCCGGGCGCGTAACAAGCCGGAAGGAAGTCGTGGCCGGCGCTGTGTCTGCCGGGAGCTGTAGTCCCCCCCCCACTGCGGCCAACGATCACGGGTGGCGGCGAGGGGAACCAACAGTGTGTGCGGCCCGTCCCTGGTGGTCCAGCGGTGATCCTGCGGAGTCAGCAAGGCAAGGTGAGTCCCCCACTCCACCGAGGGAGCCTCAGTATTTGTAGCGCCTCCGGGCGCGTAACAAGCCGGAAGGAAGTCCTGGCCGGCGCTGTGTCTGCCGGGAGCTGTAGTCCCCCCCAACTGCGGCCAACGATCACGGGTGGCGGCGAGGGGAACCAACAGCGTGTGCGTCCCGTCCCTGGTGGTCCAGCGGTGATCCTGCGGCGTCAGCAAGGCAAGGTGAGTCCCCCACTCCACCGAGGGAGCCTCAGTATTTGTAGCGCCTCCGGGCGCGTAACAAGCCGGAAGGAAGTCCTGGCCGGCGCTGTGTCTGCCGGGAGCTGTAGTCCCCCCCCCACTGCGGCCAACGATCATGGGTGGCGGCGAGGGGAACCAACAGCGTGTGCGTCCCGTCCCTGGTGGTCCAGCGGTGATCCTGCGGCGTCAGCAAGGCAAGGTGAGTCCCCCACTCCACCGAGGGAGCCTCAGTATTTGTAGCGCCTCCGGGCGCGTAACAAGCCGGAAGGAAGTCCTGGCCGGCGCTGTGTCTGCCGGGAGCTGTAGTCCCCCCCCACTGCGGCCAACGATCACGGGTGGCGGCGAGGGGAACCAACAGCGTGTGCGTCCCGTCCCTGGTGGTCCAGCGGTGATCCTGCGGCGTCAGCAAGGCAAGGTGAGTCCCCCACTCCACCGAGGGAGCCTCAGTATTTGTAGCGCCTCCGGGCGCGTAACAAGCCGGAAGGAAGTCCTGGCCGGCGCTGTGTCTGCCGGGAGCTGTAGTCCCCCCCCACTGCGGCCAACGATCACGGGTGGCGGCGAGGGGAACCAACAGCGTGTGCGTCCCGTCCCTGGTGGTCCAGCGGTGATCCTGCGGCGTCAGTGAGTTTAGTTTGTTATTAGCAGGCACTTGCGCAAAAATGTTATCTACATCTGAAAAATAATATTCTAATTTACCATAAAATAAGCTAGCTATCACACTACATGCTATTCCATACGTTGCTGGAAGGTGATGAAAAGTCACTCCCTCTGACACAGATGCAGGTAACTACATGCATACGTAGCAGTCCCTTACGTCCATAGTCTTTACATATTCATACAATAACTTTGAAAACACATTATTTGAAAAATCATTAATAGACCTATCTTTATGTAAATAATTATTATCTATTCTAGTCGGAACTACCTTTTGAATCTTCTTTATGCTAGTGATTTTTTCAGTGTGTCCTTCTAGTGTATCTATAGTAACCTTAAAAGAAATCAAAAGAGCAAGTGTGCTCCATAGAAGCATTAATAATCCTGTACAACAACAACACATTTTACACCATCTCTTCATGAATGTACATCTACTTTTGCTACTATCTATGTTAGCCATCTTTGTTAATTTAGACTGTGTCTTTTGACTTAGCCTCTTTTATTTCACAACGAATTTTCTAATCTTAGGCTCTAAGGCCCTACTCGGTTCTACCAGTATCTATCGTTTGACTCAATTGTTATTCCTTTATCAGTAGTTTTTCTAGATTTTCTCAGTTTGGCATTTCATCGTTTTTCACTTCTTTCTGTTCATCCAAGTACAGAATGTCCTGATCTTCCGTTTCTTCTTCTCCGATGTCGGATAAGATAACTCTCAGGATTCCTGCTTCTTCTTCCTCTTCAACCACTTTCAGTACAGCCTCCTCTGGATTTCCTTGACTATCTGCCTCTTCCTCCTTTTCAGGCAGAGCCACGTACGTCCATTCCGGTGACTTATACTTCTGGTTAGGTTTCCTTGTTCTTTTCCCTTCTTCCTTATTTTGATTAGTCTCTTCTTCTTTCGATTTTTCTTGGCTTGTCACTTCATTCACCTGATCTGCCCTTGGTGATTTCACTCGTGTCAGCCGATATCTCAATCTCTTTATTTTGTTTGGCCACACTTCGTCCTTATTAACTCTTTTCTGTTTACCTTCTTTATTATTCTTTTCTTCTCTCCAAGCCCTTTTTTTTAGAACTCGACCTTCTGGTATTTCATTTTCACTCTCTTCAGATTCTTTTTCAACTTGCTTTTTCTTTTCAACAACTTCTTTTTCCACCACTTGTTTTGTTTTCCCTACTTCTGTCCCTCCTCGGGTCTCCGACACGCAATCTTCCTGCTGGCTACTTGTCCCTTCTCCTAGCTGGATGTTGCAGTTCCCTACACCTCCTCGGGGGTCTTCCGCAATCTGTCCCTCTTTCTCTGTACCTGTTCCTTTTTCACTTTGATCTATTATTTCAGGTGGAATTTCTCTTGGTCTTTCATCTGAAACTTCCTTCTCTTGAATTTCTTTTACTGCTTCTTCGTTGTCTGTTTCTTTTTTCTTTCTGTGTTCTTTTCTGGGACCTTGTCTCCCTTGTTCGTCTTCAGAATCTGAACTGGTATCAGAAATCTGCAATCGTCTTCTCAGAGAGATACTTCTTGGGACTAATATTTGATCAGATTCTTTTTCCCCCCTTTCAGGATTGTCTTGTGTTTTTGGCTCTTCGTTATCTGATTCAGTACTTGACTCTGATTCGTCATAGTACTCTTTTCCTTTGCTGTCAACTGGATTTGGTATCCTCAAAGTATGGCTGGCATGGATCCAGTTTTTCACTCCAGCACACTTCACAGCTGTTGTTGTGGTCAGAATGACTTGTCTTGGTTTTCCCCACCTTGGAACCAAACAATTTCTTCTTTAGTGTACTTTTATCCTTACCCAGTCTCCTGGGCTCAGATCATGGGCTGGCTTCCTTTCAAGAGTGTTGGCATCCGCTCCAACCTGATGAAACACAGAATGAACTGCGTCAGCCAGGCCTTTACAGTATTCCAACACCATGTCATCAGTTATTGTCATCAGCTTGTTGACTGGAATGTACACATGCCTCATCGCTCGTCCCATGACTAATTCATGAGGACTTAACCCTGTGGTTCTGTCTGGTATTGCTCAAATTGTCATTAATACTAGAGGTAAGACATCAGGCCATTTCATACCAGTGGCTAAACACATTTTCCCAATCCTGTTTTTGATTGTACCATTCATCTGTTCAACCACACCAGAAGCCTCTGGTCGGTAGGCACAATGTAGTTTCTGTTTTACATTCAATGCTTCACTAATCAATTTTACAATTTCGTTATGAAAATGTCCTCCTCTGTCTGATTCAAGAGTCACTGGAAACCCAAACCTGGGGATGAATTCTCTCAAAAGTAGCTTAGCCACTGTCATCCCATCATTTCTTCTTGTTGGGAATGCTTCCACCCACCTGGAACATAGGCAGACTATAACCAGAACATACCTCAGTCTGTTACATGGAGGCATTTCAATGAAGTCAACCTGCATTCTGGTAAAAGGCCCTCCTTCTCGGCCTATGGTTCCTAGACTCACCACTGTCTTTCTCCCGGGATTGTATTGCTGACATATTAGGCACCTCTGACATAGACTTTCTGCTACAAGTCTGAATTTTGGATTGTACCAGGTCTGCTTAAAGGACCTAATCATGGCGTCTCTCCCTATGTGTCCCTGGCCATGATACATCCGTGCCATGGTAGACATCATGCTATGGGCAGCACATTTCACCATAGCCAATTGTCTAGCCAGCTGTATCGCCTCTATCAATTTTCCAACCACTTCAGTCAGGAAACCTCTTTGTAGCCAAAGCTGGCCAAAATCATGGACAACCCCAAAGCCATACTGGCTGTCAGTTATCACAGTCACTCTCACACTTTTCCCAATTTTGCATGCTCTGGTCAAAGCAACAAGTTCAGCTACTTGGGCTGACCTCGCTCCTTTCAAATAAGATGCTTCCATCACTGCTGCAACCGTGCATACTGCATATGCTGTGCTTAGCACTCCTTCATCTGTTCTTAAACATGACCCGTCAACGAACAACACAAAATCACTTTCTGGCAACGGTACATCTTTTATATCTGGTCGTGGCTTTGTGCAATACTCAAGCCCGTCCAAACAATCATGATCTGCTTCATCTCTCACTTCCACATTTTCAGCATCTGGTAACAATGTTGCAGGATTCACATTCAAACATCTCGCAAGGCTCACATTTGTTGCACCTAATATGACCTTTTCATACTTAGTCAGCCGACTATGTGTCATATACTGAGTACGACTCCTTGTCAAGAGGATCGCCACATCATGAGGTACAAACACTTTCAATGGATATCCCATCACAATACCTTCACTCTGCTCCAAACTTCGACATGTTGCAGCCACTGCTCTCAGACACCCAGGTAAAGCTGCAGCCACTGGGTCAAGCATTGATGAAGAATATGCAATTGGTCTTCTCAACCTTCCATGTTTCTGGATCAACACAGAGAGTGCACATCCATTTCTCTCACTGCAATACAACTCAAACTCTTTCTCATAATCAGGCATGATCAGTGCTGGTGCTTCACACAAACCCTCTTTCAATCGTTTGAATGCTGCCAATTCTTCCTTGTTCAATTCAAGGGGATCTTTTACATCACTTCTGGTCAAACGTACCAAAGGTTTTGCGATCGGGGAAAAATTACTTATTCACTGACGGCAATACTCCACCATTCCCAGAAACATTCTCACCTCTCTTTGGGTCATGGGGGCTCTCATTCCTTTTATAATTCTGATTCTGTCTATTCTTATTTTTCTCAGTCCTTTCTCGATTTTATGTCCCAAATACTGTACTTCCTTCTTACAATACTGCAATTTTGCTGGTGACACTTTCAATCCTCCGTCTGCCAAATGATTCAGTAGTGCTATTGTGTCTACCTTGCAAGCCACACGTGTTTTCGACGCCACCAAAAGGTCGTCGATATATTGCACTAGTACTGAACTTTCAGGCATTTGCAGACTTTCCAAAGATTTCTTCAACAATTGATTGAATATTGAGGGGCTTTCTGTATACCCCTGTGGAATTCGGCACCATGCCAAAATCCGCTCTCCAAAACGAAATGCAAACATTTGCTGACTGTCATGATGCAATGGGATAGAAAAGAAAGCATGGCATAGATCAATTACTGTATACCACTCCGCATCATGGGGAATCTGGTACAGAATCACTGATGGATTTGGTACAATGGGACAACATGATACCACAATTTTGTTTACCTTTCTCAAATCTTGCACTATCCTGAATTTCCCACTAGGCTTTTTCAGTCCCATTATCGGTGAGTTACATGGACTACTCATTATTTCTCTTAGAATTCCTTGCTTGATCATTTTCTCAATTATTGGGGTTACTCCTTCAATTATCTCAGGTGTCAATTTATATTGCGGGACATTTGGATAGCTTATTCCTTCCTTCACAGTTATCTTTACTGGATCTATATTTCTCATTAGTCCTACATCTTCTCCGGTAAAATCCCACACTTCTGCTTTCACAGACTGCTTCAGTTCTTTAGGTAATTCATCAGGGTTGAATATTGCATAAGTCTCAGTGACCTCATTTTCTCTGTTAGCTATGGTCATTTTATACAGTACATCCTCATCTGGTGTTTCAAATGCTATTCCATCTGGAGTACAGAATATAGTGCAATTCATTTTGCACAACAGGTCCCTACCTAATAAATTCACTGGACTGGTGTCGCACACAACAAAGCGGTGCATCTCTGAAAATTTCCCTATACTAACTTCCACTGGTTCTGTCAGAAATGTCTTTATCTGTCTGTTGGACACACCAACTACTTGGATTGTTTCATCCGAAAGAGGAAGATTCTTGACATCAGCTGATCTAACAGTTGATCGAGTAGCACCAGTGTCCACTAGGAAAGTAATATTTTCATCATTAACCTTCCCATCTACAAATGGTCCTGTCTGGTCTACTTCTAGAGTTGCGCTAAGTACGCACTCTTCTTCCTCCTTTCGGCACCGTCAATAGCTTTCTTCTGAGTCACTCTCATCGCGTTGCAGCCAATACTGTGAAACAGCGCGAGCGCGTGGCGGTTTATTTACCTGTTCTTCATTGTAGAATCCCGATTCATTACTATACTTCTGAGTGTTTCTGCTCTGCGGGAAAGGTGGTTTTGGCACCTGATTCTGTGAGGTAACCACCTGCTGCTGTTGCTGCAGTTGACCACTCACCTCATTCTGCACCTGCGGATTCAATGATGCATTTTCATTATTAGTACTTGGAGGAAATTTACACTCGGATTTCCAATGCCCTAACCTACAGCAATTATGGCATGGGAACTTCTTTTTAGCTTCTTCTATATTACCTTTCCCTTTTCCTGGGCCAAATCTCGGTCTAGTTCCTGGGTTATTTGCTTGTTCGACCAACTGAGCTTCCTGCCTTTCAGCTACCTTTACTTGTGCCCACATTGCCTTTTCTTTTAATTTTCGCTGTTTGGCCTCAATTTCATCACTGAAATATTTAGCATGTCTCAATACTTCATCTATTTTCTTATTCTGCCAATCAACTGTATGCTGTTTTATCATGTCACCAATTTCTGAGCGTAAACCATATACAAATCTGTATACGAAATGACTCAAATCCTTATCACTCAGGTTCTCATCTCCACTGAACTGCTTAAAAGCTTGAATTAGCCTCTCATAGTATGCATGTACTGATTCTTTTCCTTCCTGATGTGTTCGATCAATTTTGACCCAATCTGTCTCTTTAGGGGGCACTTTGTTTTTCAAAAATACCATAACCTGTTCATACTTCTTCATTACCTCAGGGTCCGGAGCTCCTGTTTTAGGATCCCTAGGGTACTCTTGAGTTGGCCAGTTGATCATCAACTTGCAACCTGTCCACAAATCTGCCGGTACTATTATATCAAATAGACTATTCAAATCTATCCATAGTACTTTTGACAATTTTACAAATCTGTCTACCTGCCGGTACCACTCGACGGGCTTTTCGCGTAGTCGAGGGAAATCATTCGTAAATTACAAAATATCCTGTCTTGTCCATGGGACGTGTACATATCCTCCTCCTGGAATCTCCCTCATGGGGTATTCAGTTACTGCCTTTTCTTTCTCTCTAACAGGGAATGCCGAAACTGTCTTTTCTGAGGCATCATTACGTTTTCTATACCATTTACTTCTCCATTTATCCACGTCTCCCCATTTTCTTAATAAAATGATTATGTCCTTAATCTGACCTATCTGTCCTGTGGTGTTCAGATTTTCAATGTCTTTTTCAGTAAAATCAACTCGATAGGGTTTCTGTAAGGCATTTACCTTATCAATATCTATAACCATTTCATTCGCAACTTCTCCTAGTCTTTCATGCAAATTTTTCGCTCTCCATGTCACGCTTTTGCATAGGAATAACAACTCCTCATCCTGATAAATTTTCAATTTCTCTACGGGAATAGTCCCTACAATTAATTCTTTCAGTACCATCCATAATTTAGCCACATCTATTGACTGGGATTCTTTATCTTGTCTCTGTAACCCTCTTAACCATTCACTTAGTTCTTCCACAGAAGGTCCTACCGGGTTTTCTATGCTACTCTGTTCTGGATTTCTCAGGGGTTCCAACAAAGTTTCTACTTTCGTTCTACTCTTTTTAACATAATTCTGATTTATAAAGGGATTATTTGAAACATTTGGTTCAAACATATTTATTGTCGGTCCCCATGGATTCTCAATTTGACTCCGTTCTAGACTCTCAACCAAATTATGGTTCCGGTATGGTACCGTCAAGCAATGTTCGCTATCCTTTTGCTTCTCAAAAATGGGCATTACTAGACCTATGGTCACTGGAACTGTTACAGCTTCTAGATTCTTAGTTAATTCTCTTATTTTCTCTGTTAATTCTAGAGTTGTTTTGGCCAATTCCGCTGAATTTTCACTATTTATTCTATTCTCCGACTTCTTTTCTACTTCTCTAATGGAGTTTCTCTTTTCTAAATCTGGTGACATAGTCTCAGTCTTGATAATTTGTAATGTTTCTCTCATTGGGGCGTTTGGTGTCAACATTTCTCGTTCTGGTCGGTACGGTGGTGGATTTTTATAAAACACATCATCCAGCACATCATCATCTGATTCATTTGCTCCGTAACCTCTTGATTCCACATTATTCCTTTTTCCCCACACATTTTCTTCCTTCATTCTCTCCTACCGCTCTTACAGGAAACATACCCTCAGTCATACTTGCATTCTGCCATCTTTTCATTCCATCATCATGTGTTTCATGTCCATATGACCTGCCAAACAAATATCTGTAACTTCTACCATTTCTTTGCTTTTCTTGCTCATGCATTTCGTCTTCCCACTCCGTCAATGCTTCAAACTGCGTCGGTCTAGGTCTTGGTTCTAAATACATCATTTTCTCTCGTAAATTCCTTAAAACTGCCATATTAAAGGAACCATGTTCTGGAAATGCCAGGACTCCATCGTCCTTGGTATATTTTACCCAATTATCTAACCAAATACAAGTATGATATCCATATTTCGCAATCATTAAAGATGCGGGAGTTTTCGGTGGAGGAAGTAACTGTCCTTCCCTCGTTTTGACCTGTTTATCTTTCTTAAACCACTTCTTAACTTTACCAAACCAGGACTTCTTTTCCCTATCTGGTGGCTGGTAATACATTTTCTTGGTTTCTGTGTATCGCTAGTCTTTTACAACTGTACCGCTATTCTGTCCACTCACAGCGCGACTTCACGCTAACGCACCAATCAAGAGCGTCTACGTCACTGTCACAGTCCTCTAATCCCAGCGCGACTCACACCAACGCACCAATCCGGAGCGTGTCACAATTCTGACCGGCTGTCCAATCCCAGTGCGGTCGTTTTGACGTCAGCAGCCACTGCGGCAGCTCTGCTCCTGTCTACCCCTCCTTTACAAGTCTGCTCCGTGAACTTCTATTGCAACTTTTACAATTCTATTAGTAACAACACTAAAACATCTCCATTGTCCGCTTCGCTAACCAAAGAATAGCAATAGACCTTTCTCACGAGAATTCCGTCTTTCCCGAGAGCAGCGCTTACCTCTGCCCTACTACGGAATCGTTACTTCCGTTGATAAAGTAGCACATCCCTCTACCTTACCCTTCTAACAAGCATCAACTAATCGCTTCTCTAGAATTAAGACACCTAATTAGAGACCCAATGCTCCTGAGAAATAACTCTAGAGTTTCGCCATTAATCGGAATGCCTTCTCCATACACACACTGTCATACAGGGAAAAATGTAGATCATTCACACAGACTTCTGTCTTTTCCGAGAGCAGCGCTTACCTCTGCCCTACTACAGAATTATGACATTTGTTAACAAAGCAGCGCTTCCCTCTACTTTGTCCTTCTAACAAGCTCAGAGAACACCTGCTACCTTTTCAGTGATAAGCGTTATCGGTATGCCATTTGGTTTCCTGGTACTTAAAGACCAAAATTTCACAGGTAACCTTCGCTATCATACACACTTCTCTCACACAGAGAATATTTCTAATGGCAACACACGACGATGCTGCCGAATCGAACCCAGACAATGCGCCATGCAACTTCACTTGTCACACGTTTCCCCTGTGTACCTACAGGGCAACAACAATTCCGTCTTTCCCGAGAGCAGCGCTTACCTCTGCTCTGCTACGGAACTGTTACAAACTTCCGACTTCCTACATCCCAGAAGCCGTGCTAACAACATATAACTCAACGTAACTCAACATATAGTGTTAGTACATAAATCAATACCAATCAATAATCAATAAGCTATTTACAAGCAATGATCACTAAACTAAAACAGTAGCTAACCATATCTCTGCTACCAAGAAAACTGATGCAGCGCGGAATGCAAAATCCCTCTTTTCATCACAGGTCATACATCGCACAGACACACTCAATCACTACATTCGCTGGTGGGGCCCATAACACCAACATTCATCCTCTATTAACCTGTTTCCAAAGAGGCGGTTGTTCCACTCGCTGTGATGGAAGGAAGTACTCATTTATCCCTAATAGATTTCCCTACCTTTCTCTATTTATTAAGGCCTTAACTTCACCTTTTAGTACTCCTCCCATGAATAGGCCATGAATCAGCTAGCTGCTGGTTGAAGTGATAACTAAATCTATAATTTATTTACATAAATACACTTTTCATAATAACGACCCAACACAGTTCTTGTGATAATCTTAAATCTTTATCTAAATAATTGAAAATCGAGTCTTTTGTTTAATCAAGCAGTAGACCATCATATTTACCTATTCTGGCTAAAAGTCGTCCTCTAAGTCAAAATCTTGGTCATCAGATCATACTGTCAGAGTCTTAGGAAACAGCTGTCCTGCAGTGTCACCGTCCTCTCCGTCAGCATAACGTCAGGAAATCGAAAATCTTCTGAAGGGTCTCGCGTTCACCTCTCTAATCTATGGTGTTTTATAGTAAAATTACATTCCAAAAGTAACGAGTAATATTTTTAAATGCTTCTGATTGGTCCGTTAAAATGGTTCAACAGCTTTCCCATGTGGAAAATGTGTCTCTAGATATAGATCATAATTTCTTCGGAAAAGTATCTTCTATTGTTTCTTTCAGAGCAGCTGGCTGGTAACCCGGAGTGTCCTTGAGTGGCACAGTTGAGTTAGGGTCGCGTAGAGGCCACTGCTGCTGATGGTGACGCATGCGCACTTCACCCAGAGACCTTCACAATAGAGTTGTGTTCGTCAAATAGGGATGTCGGCCATTTTGTGGCCACCAAATGGTCAACTTAAGCAAAGAAACACAAAAACGTAATTAATACATGGAAATGACTAATAAAATGTTATCCCCTTACTAATACCCATATGTGAATGTATTTATCTAGCAGAAGCAACACTTAATGCGGGTTATATTCACATTAATAAAGCACAAATCACGAATACATCACGTAAGCAACATATATTCATGCAAAACTCTAATTATCTATGATCAATATGCATATACAATTTAGTTTACGTATTAGTTAGGCCATGCAAATGCAATTCCCACGTGTATTCTTATTAGTAAAGTTGATTAAATTCCACAGCAATCCAATTAATACAATTACGATTAGTTAATTATTCTTATTAATAGAAACAAGCAAAATGGAGAGGGTATACAATTTTTTTTTAAATAAAACCCGCTCTAGCACCTGCATTGGCGCATGGCAGCCAATTTCGCATCTGAGCAGGGAAAAGCACAGGGATGTGACATATTGTTGTAAATATGATGCATCCCTTTGCTTTCTTGTAAATAAGTCCCCTAGTCTCTTGGTGCTTTGTTGCCGAAATACCTATGAAAGGGTTGAGAAGAGGGTGAAGCTCCCAAGGCATGGAGATGATTTGAAAAGAAGTATTTTGAGTAGAGCAAAATCTAAGCTAATGGTTATCTAGCCTGAAAGTTTCAGGCATAGCTTTCCAGTATCTAGGACCTATGTAAAAGGAAAGTCTGCCCTGGGTTCTCTGGCATCTAATAAGGATAGCAGATTCCTACCCAAGGACCATAGATTTGTGCTAATGACTAACGTGCATGTTTTGTAAGGCACATATGCTGGTCCTTTACCATACAAGGATTTATATACCAAATATAAGAATTCAGATTTAATGTGACCTTCTACTTCAAATCAGAGTCTATGTGAGATCTATGTGAGATTTGTCAAATTTGTGGACACATAACACCTGTTTCCTACTTACTTGTCATTCTAGTTTATGGATAAGAGAACGTCGTCATGCCAAGTTTGCAGCCTAGTTTTACTCCCATATTTTTCATATTACGTGAATTATGCAGTAAAAAACGCAGATGATATAACACATTTTCTGTTAGTATTAATTTCATCCATTTGAGCTCGAAACAATGTTAAATATGTAAATACTGCTAATTGTGTTGCATATGTGGATAATCCATAATTATGCAGTTAATGCTGCAACCGCATAATACAATAAATCCATTGACCCTCTTCATTGTCTACTGTTTTATGAACAATCTATTCATGAAAAGAAAACAAATTGTAAACATTCTGCAGTCGTGCCCAATGTCAGCTGCACTTGTAAGAAAACAGCGATTTCAAACTAGCAGCCCCAAAATACACATGTAATATAAGAAAAACATAACTGATAACGTGCAGTATGACTCTTTATTACCATCTCGGGGCTCTGGTGAAATTTACAAACCATTCAGACTGTGGCCTCTTTATGTCGTCGCCTGAGCCCCTTGCTGGTAATATGGTAATATTGGACCATTTGTGTAAGAGTTTGTTCCTGTCCCTTCCAGACATGGTGGCCTGTAATGAATATTTCTGTATCTTTACTAATAAAACTGGAAACCAAATAGTCAACTCACATAAGGTATATATGTTTGAGCTTCTGATACTCATATCACTGTGCAAAATGGCAATATTAATCCTACCATTAATGCATATAACCGAATCTTGCCTTTTTTGTGCACATGGACTTTGAGTGTTCATGGGCTTTGCATAGTATTTCAGATGCAAAATGTAGAATAGGAAAACCTGTAAATGATGCTGGTTCAGTATGTCAGTGAAGCCTACTTTCAGGAGACTCTTTGAAAAGCCACTGCACTGTTGCAGGAATTAACCAAGACTTGTTCTGTGCTTTTTATTTGAAGGCATAGAGATGAAATTTAAGAACATGCTGTACCCAATCATAATTGCTCCAGCTTTAATCCCTGAAATGACAAGCGTCCACCATACAGCAGAGGGTAAGTAAATGGTAGTCAGTACACCTCTTCTTTGCCATTTAGTATTATGTGGGGGATGGCTGTGTTTGTTGTAGGCTTTTGATGCAACAGGCTGAGGCACGAGCAAGTGACAGGAAAGACTTAGTAGTGCCAATGGGAGACTATCTAGAGCCCGCTGTACAGTAGTAGTTGAGATGAGTCTTACTGTATGGGTAAGGCAACCAAGGAAACAGAGCTCTGAATGTTGGGTTGTGTGAAGGCGAGGGGCCAGTTAGAAGCACAGGCAGAGTGTAGGTGATAAGCATTCATCTATGGGGGAGCTAGAATATCTCCTGGCTCCTTGGAGGTTCTTTGCACATGACAGGTCGGTGTGACTGTGAAACATTTCCCCAGCCAGCCAATATGACCATAAATAATTGTCAGCAGATACAGGGCAATCTAATTACAATTAAAAGGGACAGTGGGAAAAAAATGCAGAATGGGATAGCAAAGAGACAACTCAAAAAGAGATGGACTCCTCTCAGCTCTTTTTCTCGACTACTGGTGTTTCTGGCTAAAGGAGTCAAATTAGGTTGGAAAAGATACTATTTCTTCAAGACTTAAGACATCTGGAGGCATGTAACTACAAGTTCGGCGCAAACTTGGTCAACATTAGACCATTAGTTGAAGGTAAGAAGATGGATCAGGGTACCAAAGCCCATTGAGGGATCTCTTTATCAGGCTCACGTCTGATAGCTTCAATAATTCCTTTTACTTTTGGGGAACTGACTTCTCTAAACACTGTTACTTTTTGGTTATTTAGAATATTTTAATAAACCTTGTGTGCTAAATAGCATATTAAATCAGTATCCAGGTGGCACTCAAAATAATCAGGGTTTAAAACGTGTACGTACCTAAAAGCACACCACCCGGTCGACACACAGGGGCTGATTACGAACAGTCATAGGTACTCAGAGTATTGGGCATGGCAGAACTGAATTGACCCTGCCCTAGATGTGCACTAGTTTTAAGAGTGAACGAATATCTATTATGTTAACCTTTACAAAGCACACAGTCTGCCATTAGTATGGGAATGTAGTGCTGTCTAGGGTGCCTTTCTACAATATTCTGTAGGTCTTCTTATAGACCAGAGTCTGGATTGTCCTATGATGATGGGTTTTGGCTATTAAATTCTGTCTGTCTCTGGGTTGAGTGAAAATGCCTTATTCCTCTAGCTGTGAGTGTACGATTTTGTGCTACAGAGGTGTGTCTAGAATACTCTGTCAATTGCCTATATATATCATGGGACAGTAAAAAGCATGTTGACTGGTAGTGAGAGAGAGCAGTGTAATTGTGCATGTAGTTTGGCACTTCTGAGCTGCGTAGTAAGATGTTTATAGTGTTCTGTGTGATATCTTCTTTTTTGTTGGTGATTTCAGGGGCGTTCCCTCAATTAGGGCATCGGAGCGTCACCCCACTGCTTTCTCGCAGGATTTGGTTAGGGGCGGACAGGTGGGCCGGTCTGCTCTTTGGCAGGGGAGGAGTGGCTTGCCCACTGCTGAGAGCACTGACTGTTTGTTCAGCCCCAGGGCTGACCAAACCAGTCATGCACACTCTGCCTTTTCTCCATTTAGGCTGCATGCAGCGTACATGGAGAAAATGGCCTCCCCATAGGCGCCTGGCTGGTTGTCATCCCGAACAATAACAACGCTGCCATTGCAGCGGTGTGATTGGCTTAGGTGAGGGAGGCTGCCTGCTTTCTGTTCCTGCCAGAGGCAGGAGAGCAGGAAAACACAGGACCCGTGGAGAGTTACGTTTTAAAAATGTATTAACCCCCCCTTGGCGACCCTCCCGCGTGACCCCACGCCTCTCCACCCACAACTTATGCCGGCCGCCACTGCTATGATCTCTCATGTGTGTTCATTTTGATGCAGATGTTTATTTAGTGGTTACTGTTGATGGTGTGCAGGAGTTGTTTTATGATTAACCTCTGCAAGGCATTCAAGCCGTTTCAGATGGATGCTTATAACCACAGACTGCTCACCTTAAGAACATTCCCTGACCACTAAACTGGATCTGGAAGTTTTTCATAACAGGGCTCTTGGTCGTTGCTAGGTGGGGTCATGGAGCTATGCATTAGCTTATGGTGCCCCAGAAAGTTGAAGCAGAACTGCATATAAGTACTCACATCAGTTCCTTTCTTTCCCTGTCGTTTGAGGTATACTGAGCTCCAGTCCCTTTTTCTTCTGTATTTGACAATTTTCAAATTGAAGTGTGCACAGGGATGATGTCCGCACTTAAAAGTACATGGTTCAAGCTGTGCTGTGACTGTAAAAAACAGAGGTCGGTAACGGACCTACATAATCTGGGCTTTTGGTTTTTGGGCTTGGGGCATGACTCAGTATCGTGCGATGAGTGCTCACTCATGCATCTGAAGACTGCAAAGCAAAGCTGTACGTCGTTGAATATAGGAAAAAGTCACGGACCTCAAATAGGTACAGCTCGCACTCCACATTGAGGGTAATAAGCTGCTTCCTCTTTTGAGGTTGATCCTGTGGTTTTCTTAGTGGTCGAAGTTATCTAGTAAGTCGGAATCCACATCAACGACAAAACAGAAGAAGGCAAAGTCAGACTCGATCCTATCCTGCTCTCTAAAGAAAAGTTGAAAGGGTGGCAATTGCCAATCGATTTTGCTCCCAGTCCCCGAATGAGCGCCATATTGTGCAAATGACCACAATGCGCCCTCGTTTTCTGGGTCATCGGAGGTGCCGCAGCAGGTTAAGGCCTTCTGGGAAGCCACACTGCCTATTTTTGCACTCTCCTGGCTCCCTCTGGCCCACCTTTGTGCCACAAGATTTTGAAACGATTTCCAGTCGGAATGCCACCAGCAGATCCATTTGTGGCACCATCTGAGGCCTTAGAATCTGTCTCGAGTTTCCCACTGACTCTGGTTCTGACCTCCATTCCGGCTCCAAGACCTGCGATGATACCTATTTCATCAATGCCGGTCCAGACGCCACTGGTAGCGGAAGTAGATCTAGTGTCCAGTGCCAACTTCGATGCTCCAATCGAGCAGAATCCGTCTTGACCTTAATGAGTGCCAACTCCACTCCTGCACACCTGGTTCCCATACAGCCTGATTCGGACAATATACTCTCACTACCACAGAGCTCTCCTCGGAGCGCAATCGTTTTTTGATTCCAGTACTGACCAGAGTTTACCACCAACAGGATGATAATAGTAATGTTAGGGATGATTTACCCCCACATTATGATGATGACAGTTTATACATCAATTTATAGGAGACCAGTGGGCTTAATAATGTCTCTGATACAGGGTTGATTTACTCCTTTGGGCCATCAACAGAAAATAGTGCTTCCTTTGCTCTGTTAATACAATGTGCTGCTGTGGTCCTGCACCTATAACTGCCTCTTTTTGAAGTTAAGAAAAATGTCCTTACAGAAGGTCTTCAACATGGGCCTACTTCTTCTGATCTCTTACTCCCATTCAATGAAGTCCTAATTGACATTCCATTGGGCACTTGGTCTGAGCCTTGCTCTTGTCCACAGGTGAACAGGCAGGTGACTAGAAGCCACAGACTAGCACCTGACAACCCTGATAGTCTTATGTGGCATCTTCCTCCTGAGAGTTCGGCTGTCCCAGCTTTCAGCAGAGGTGTTCGCACAACAAATTGTTTCTTTGGTTAGCCTTGCCTTGACTTTTAGCTACATGGTTTTCTCATTATTCTGATATACTTACATCCTGTGAGACTTGGCCAGGGAGCTCTAGAAAGTGGTTCCAAAAGAATTTAGACCTCCCTTGCTCAAATCATTCAAGATGGTAAGGATGTGGCCAAATATGTCATTTGTGCCTGCCTGGATGCTACTGATTGCTTGGAGTGAAAAATCGACACTAGTGTGGTGCTTTGACACAATGCATTGATGCAACCCATGGATTTTTCAGTAGATGTACAGGTATCCCTTATGGATACGCCTTTCAATAGATCACACCTATTTGATGAAAAAGCTGGCTCTGCCTTATCACGCGTTAAGGAACGTTGTGCCACTCTGTGGGCATTGACCTCTCAACCCCCACCAGAGAATTTCAGCCTATTCTTGGTTGCTCCAAAGTGTTGGCTTTCAGGCAATGTCAGGGCCCCATGTCCCAACTGCAATCCCTTCAGTCCTTTTCTGGCTGGGAACAGGGATCAGGCAGGCAACATGCAGGTCACCAGAGGCATTGATCATTTCCACTGCCTGTGGCATCAGCATCCAAGCTGCTTTAACTCATCCTTCGTTTCACACAATTACCCTGTGGGAGGCAGACACCAACACTTTCTCCCAGAGTGGCAATCCATCACACACAACAGATGGGTCTTTCAGATCAGTAAGCAGGACTATTTATTTCCATTTCTTTCGGACCCACCACAGCATCCTCTCACATTAGAGTGGCTCTCAGAGCATCACCTATCCAACTCACTGCAAGAGGTGCTAGCTCTACTATACAAAGGGGACATCGAGGGGGTTAGGGACTTAGAAATAGAGATGGGTTGTTACTCCCACTACTTGCTTGTGCCAAAGAAGGATGGAGGCATTCAGCCTGTTTTATATGTTTGCTCTCTGAATGCCTTCCTTCAGAAGGACAAATTCAAAATGTTCACACTGGCCCAGGTTCTGTCCGACCTGGATTTGGGTAACTGGATAGTAACCTGAGACCTACATGACATGTACTTACTTCAAGTACCCTTCCTGAAGTTTCATAGATTGTACCTGCAGTTCAAGGTTGGCCAAGAACATTTTCAGTGTGCTGTGCTCCCTTTTGCCCTCACCAGCACCCCTCTGTTCACAAATGGGAAGGTGGTCGTCGATGCCCAACTTCAGAGGTAGGGAATATCAGTTTTCCTCTACCTCAATGACGGGCTGTTGAAGGTGGCTCGCCACAGTCAGTTGTAGATCATCCCCAGATGATAAAACAAACACAAAGAGATGATGGACGGAGTGCTGAAACTTTTCAAACACTCACCCACAGTCACAGATCTGGGTTGAATCCATCATCATTATTTAGCTCACTTGGCCACCCCAGTTCAGACACAGCTGTATGCAAATCAGGCTTGACCCTGTGCCTCATGAGAACAATCCAGCCCGAACTGCCAAGCCATGTGTTCCCTGGACTGTAAACAAGCATACTTGGACCGCTTTCGGGCTAACAGCCCTCATCAGCCAGGCTAGCTTGAATCCAGTGGCAAAGTGAGCAAGGGACCCACGTCTGGGCATACCCTGCCAACTTAGGCCGAGCAAAGCAAACACAAAGAGATGATGGACGGAGTGCTGAAACTTTTCAAACACTCACCCCCAGTCACAGATCTGGGTTGAATCCATCATCATGCTTTAGCTCACTTTGCCACCCCAGTTTAGACACAGCTATATGCAAATCAGGCTTGACCCTGTGCCTCATGGAAACAGTCCAGCCCAAACTGCCAAGCCATGTCTTCCCTGGACCAGAAACAAGCATCCTGGGACAGGTTTTTGGGCTAATAGCACTCATCAGCCAGGCTAGCTTGAATCACAGTGTCAAGACTGATTTGCATATGGCCAGGTCTAAACTGGGGTGGCATGGTGAGCAAACGAATGATGGATTTAACCCAGATCTCTTGACTGGGGGAGAATGTTTTGATTTGTTCTGCATTCCGTCCATTAAATGTGTGTCTTTTGCTTTCTCGCCCTAAGTGCACTGGGTATGCCTAGACGTAGGTCCTGGGCTCACTGTGCCACTGGATTCAAGCTATCCTGGCTGAAGAGGGGTGAAACCTTGAAACCGGTCCTAGGATGCTTGTTTCCGGTCCAGGGAGGACCTGGCTTGGCAGTTCAGCCTGGATTGTTCCCATGAGGCACAGGGTCAAGACTGATTTGCATATGGCCAGGTCTAAACTGGGGTGGCATGGTGAGTAAAAGAATGATGGATTTAACCCAGATCTCTTGACTGGAGGAGAATGTTTTGATTTGTTCTGCATTCTGTCCATCAATTGAGTGTCTTTTGCTTTCTCACCCTAAGTGCACCAGGTATGCCTAGACGTAGGTCCCAGGCCCACTGTGCCACTGGATTCAAGCTACCCTAGCTGAAGAGGGGTGAAACCACGAAACCGGTCCTATGATGCTTGTTTCCGGTCCAGGGAGGACCTGGCTTGGCAGTTCGGGCTGGACTGTTCCCATGAGGCACAGGGACAAGACTGATTTGCATATGGCCAGGTCTAAACTGGGGTGGCATGGTGAGCAAAAGAATGATGGATTTATCCTAGATCTCTTGACTGGGGGAGAATGTTTTGATTTGTTCTGCATTCCGTCCATCAATTGTGTGTCTTTTGCTTTCTCACCCTAAGTGCGCCAGGTATGCCTAGATGTAGGTCACTTGCTCACTGTGCCACTGGATTCAAGCTACCCTGGCTGAAGAGGGGTGAAAACCCAAAACCGGTCCTAGGATGCTTGTTTCCGGTCCAGGGAGGATCTGGCTTGGCAGTTCGGGCTGGACTGTTCCCATGAGGCACAGGGTCAAGACTGATTTGCATATGGCTGGGTCTAAACTGGGGTGGTTTGGTGAGCAAAAGAATGATGGATTTAACCCAGATCTCTTGACTTGGGGAGAACGTTTTGATTTGTTCTGCATTCCGTCCATCAATTGTGTGTCTTTTGCTTTCACGCCCTAAGTGCGCTGGGTATGCCTAGACGTAGGTCCTGGGCTCACTGTGCCACTGGATTCAAGCTATCCTGGCTGAAGAGGGGTGAAACCCTGAAACCGGTCCTAGGATGCTTGTTTCCGGTCCAGGGAGGACCTGGCTTGGCATTTCAGGCTGGATTGTTCCCATGAGGCACAGGGTCAAGACTGATTTGCATATGGCCAGGTCTAAACTGGGGTGGCATGGTGAGTAAAAGAATGATGGATTTAACCCAGATCTCTTGACTGGGGGAGAATGTTTTGATTTGTTCTGCATTCTGTCCATCAATTGAGTGTCTTTTGCTTTCTCACCCTAAGTGCACCAGGTATGCCTAGATGTAGGTCCCAGGCCCACTGTGCCACTGGAGTCAAGCTACCCTAGCTGAAGAGGGGTGAAACCACGAAACTGGTCCTATGATGCTTGTTTCCGGTCCAGGGAGGACCTGGGTTGGCAGTTCGGGCTGGACTGTTCCCATGAGGTACAGGTTCAAGACTGATTTGCATATGGCCAGGTCTAAACTGGGGTGGCATGGTGAGCAAATGAATGATGGATTTAACCCAGATCTCTTGACTGGGGGAGATTGTTTTGATTTGTTCTGCATTCTGTCCATCAACTGTGTGTCTTTTGCATCCCCAGATAATGGCAAACCTCCCTGCATGGTTGGAATTCTTAATCAAGGAGCACACCTGACTCCTTCATAGAGACTTCTTCTTATAGAATCTGTCTCAGACACCATGCAGTTCAGGGCTTTTCCTCAATTGAAATGAGTCAAAGATATTTGGGTATGGCGCTGATGTTTCAGCTTTGGTCTTGGATCTCCATGAAAGCATCTTGGAGACTTGATGCCTTGTTAACATCCTGCATCCTCCTTGTCCAGTTCACCAGATGGCATATGCTAGCTCTGCAGAAACTGCACAAAATCTGCAGTGGTGGCTGCTCATCCACAACCTGATCAACAACAGACCCCTCTACCTTCCCATCCAGAGCTGACAGTGGTGATGGATGTGCAGTCCTGTGTTGAGGAGTCACCTTTGTCATGTAGTTCCGATATATCCTATACAGGATCTGCACGTTCGGATAACATCAGGGCTCAAGTCGGGGTACCACGCGGGTGAACGGCGTCCCCCCACTTATTTTACCGGGAGCTCGATAACTGGAGCAAATGGAGCCACACATTTACTCTTTGGCCTCTCTGGGACGAGATCGGAGCTCATTCCGAACTCTGCTCACGCGTTGGTTTCTCTGATGCAATCGCATGTAAGGGGTGAGTGAGGAGATGGCAATGAGTCTGATAGTGCAAGCCACCTTTCGTGACATCACTTCCTGTCGTGAAGTCAGCGTCCCCCCACGTCTTTTTTTAGGACTTAAGCCCTGGTTAACATATACTGTGGGATTTGTGGCAGACTGGTACCGAGCACCCCCACCGGATATGTTAGCCTGTTAGCCTTAGCTAGTTCACAGTGCCACTAGAATCTCCTCTTATCGGGGAGAGAATAGTTTCTAGCAACCTCAGAACATGACAACCCTGATCCCCCAGGATCGTGGAAACAATATACTACTTTTTGCTCAGTCACTCGTGCTCACTTAGTTTGTCTCAGATATACTCAGAATAAACAGGCTGGGCGTTTCAATAAGAATTTATTCAACAGTTGTTATTCTAGTGTAGAATACATGTGCTGTAACAACCATTAGACAGTAGCAGAGATATATGATTAGCAGTACTACGAAAGTAAAGGGATGGTACAGTTTCTACCATTTTGCAGTAATCATGAACATACACAAGTACATAAAATTCATGATAATAAGTGCGTACTCCTACGATGCCTCCCTAACTAGATGTACCTACATGTACCTAAATGTACCAAGCATCTGTGTAGGTGTTATGCCAAGAATCCCTCTAGGACCTAGTCAACCCCATTACCTGAGAATGAAAGAATATGGGACCCAGTCCTGGTCTCGAGTTGGTCACCCCGCGAGGGATGTTAGACCACTGCGAGCTGGAGTATCTGCATGCAGGAACCTCAGCATCTCTGGTCAGTGTGTAAGCCTGGAAGCCACGGTCTCCTCTGTCTTTCTAAGCAAGACATGATGTATATATACCCCAGGGGTCCTACCTTGCTGTGTTACTGTGTCAGCTTAAAGGATGACGTCGGCCCTGAACTTTATATAGAGATAGTATACAGGAGATGTTCTTCCTGCTGTCAGTCCTGCTGTACTTCCAAGAAGCCTCATGCATAATGTATGAGTTTCGAACTAGGGAAAAACCTGCGTCCTGAATGCAGTGCTGTATCTAGGTAAAAGGTCAGTCTGTATGAACTGTTATGAATGTAATGTAGGGAAGGATATAGGTGAAAGTTTGCAGTGTTACCTGCGCCTATATAGGGTACCTATATGGAATATAACACATGGGAGAGGTGGTGATCAGACGACTAGTCTCCATCAGTAACCTGGCTCCATATCAATAAGTTGGAGTTGCAGGCTATGTTTCTGGGATTGAAGGCCTTTCTACTGTCTATCCAGTGGAGGCTGGTACAGGTTCTCACAGACAACACAACCGCCATGTGGAAGATTTACAAAAGAGGTCTAAGATATAGTACAATACTTATCTTTCTCTCTGGAGCATTATCAGTTCTATGGTGCGAAGATCAAGGAAACAAGACCCCTTCGTTTCGTAAGGAAGGGAAAGAAACGTTCACAACAAACAATTACATAAAAGATTTGATCTGCACTCAATAAAGTATAAAAAACAGTTAATCATATTTTGTATATTCCTTTATTCTTTTATTCTTTGAGTTATAATTTCTTTCTTCCTAGTAGCCAGCGCGTATCGTCCTATTTAAGGACTTCTTCAGAGCTCATCTGTTGTCCTTCGGGTAGTTTTTGATCTCGTCTTGCGTTCATCCCCTCTACCTTGTGTTATTCTTTCAGTGTCATCATCCCGAATTCCATGACTATGTAAATTTGAATAGGGTTTTTTTTATATACATATATATATATATATAAAAGCAATCCTTCAATGAACTCAAGTCATGGTTGACTCAACAATTTTAAAAACCGTCCTGGGCAGGCTGTCCCACTGTCATCATATAACACCGTCAAAATGGTGTTATATGATGACAGAGGGACAGCGTGCCCGGGTCGGTTTTTAAGATTGTTGAGTCAACCACCGCCATGTGGTACTTCAACAAGCAGGAGTCTTTGTGCCTTTGGAAGTGGTTGTGCTGTTATGGCATCTGCCCGGTTCTGAATTTCCTGGTGGGATCCTTGGACTCCAGGGTGTACAAGCTCAGTCGGCAGTGCCTGGCGGATCATGAATGGCAGCTGCACTCCAAGGTGGCTCAGGGTATCTTCTGACAATGGGATGAACCCTGGGTAGATTTCTTCACAACTGTCGAGAACACACAGGGTCCAAGCTTTTCTACATTGAACTTCCTGCTTAGGATTTTCCTAGGAGATGCATTTTGGTTGGAGTAGAACATGGGACTCCTATATGCCTTAGTTCCTCCGAGTCTCCTGCCCAGCATTTTGAAGAAAAATAGAAACAACTGGCCCAAGTCATCCTAGTGGTGCCGTATTGGGCTAGGAGTGTATGGTACCTGGACCTTCTGAGCATGTTCATCTGCCCTACTATCAGGCTACCAGTTTGGGAGGATCTTGTGTTGCAGCAGCAGGGCAGGGTTCTCTACCTGAAAATGCGCATTCTACACCTCATGTATGGCGATTGAGTGGTGGTAATTTACCGCATTTGATTTGCCAACCGAAATTGTGGATGTCATCCTGGCAGCCAGACGTCCTTCCACAAAGTCTGTTTACACCTGGTGCTGGGACAAATTTGGGGCCTGGTGTGAAGTCAGCAGGACAGACCCCTTGCAAGCCAATGGGTCAGAGTTTTTGTTATTGGTTTTGTCTTTGATGCAGCAAGCTATTAAAGGTTATTTATAATCGCTTTCAGCCTTTCTGTGTTTACTGGACAAATTGTCCTAATTTAAATCACCTGTTGTGATATGTTTTATTAAAGGTTTGAAACGTGTGCTCCCTCCCAAACCATTTGTGATGCCACAGTAGTACCTTAATTTAGTCAAGACATTTCTTATATGTCCCTTCAAGCTGATACACAGCTACTCATTGCGTCTTCAGACCCTAAAGACGGTCTTCCTTGTTGTGTCAGCGATCTCCAGGCTCCCTCGGTGCAACCACCATACACCTCCTTTTTTCCAGGTAAACTGGTTCTGAGGACAAGGGCAGCCTTTTTGCCAAAAGTTATGATTCTTTTTCAAGTTGGGCAACCCATCACCCTCCCAACATTCTTTGCCGACCTCAACCATTGGAACAGGAGGTGAGGAAATTTGATTTTCGATCTTGCTTGTATTCAGCCACCATTTTGTGTTCCACCGCCATTTTGTGTTGCCCTCACTCAGGCAGCACAATGAACGAAGTTTTTCTGCTGATCTTACTGCGACGTGTCAAATAACCTTCTGCCTCTGTTTACGAGACTGATGTCAGGGACTGGCTGAGTCCACTAATCCTCGTCTGGTTTGACTAAACCCTGTCTCAACTGTTTGTCGGTTCACACCATTCTTTCCTGACTTTATCTTATCTTCTGGCCTTCGCTATTCTCTACTTGTATTCTCTCATTTCACAACTGTCCTCCAAAGCATACAAATGTCCTGCCACCTGCAAGTTGAGTTGTAGACACTACCACTGATTAACTTGTGGGGAGGAGTGACAAAAACAGTTGGAAGGGAGGTTTATTTGGGTTACTGGATATCTTGTTTTCAAACTTTTCTCATTTGGTATATCTTGTTTTAAAACTCTTCTCATTGGATAACCATGTATGCATTGGGAGTGTTCTTGGTGAATCTATGTGCTATAAAAGATTGTGCGCCACGGAGTAAAGTGGCAGTCTCCTAAGAACATACTGAGTGTACTTCTGGGACAACCGTACTTAGCTGCAGCTAATAAACCTGATCTTCTACGCTCAACAGAATGTCCTGTGTCTCTGTTCAACAAACCACGTGAACTCAGAAGATTAAGGTGTGCCCTGCGCCGCCAGGCCCATAAGGCCCTGGTTCTTCAATTGGTGCCCTCTGTGAGGCAGCTTCAGAGGTAGCGATTTTGCCTGAGGGTCGTGAGGAACCCCGCAAGAAAATTCTGGAGGAATCGCGAACCACGTCAAGCGACCCCTGTATGTCGAAGTGGTCCGAAGGTCTTTTTCAGCGCGGTTTCTCCTTCCTGACGGCTGCTGACGACTGCTGCCCTGACTGCTGCCTTGCTTTGGCCCCTTTTGGTGATGTATGGTATCGCGAGACGTTAGACGGGCCTCTGTTGGCGTAAGAAGACACTTCGTTAAGTATTGGTGGGTAGCTCCCACTATTTTTGTTTTGATTTGGTTCTTTGATTCGGCTATTGCAAAAACCGAAGCCGAGGGGTGAGTACGTTTGTGCTATATTATTTGATTTAACTCCTTGATGTTTGTGAACAGTCCAGTGAAATAACGATGCCTGGTCTGAGTAAGTTTAGAAAGTTTTGTTGTTTTGGTTGTGATAGGGATTCCCGGCTGGAGGACTCTTGTCCAATTCCTCCGGTTGGAACTCCCACTTATGTGCTTTATTCTAAACATGGTGTTGGCCCCATTGCCTTTAATGAGGCATGGATCCGATACACAAAGAACGATGGTGTTCTACAGTGGCCACAGAATGGTAGCTTTGAGCCTGACATATTAGATAATTTGGAAGCAATTTTGTTTAAAAGAAAAGCCCGGCCGAAATGTTTGACTCTTTTCGCTTTTGGCGTAAGGAAGCCAAACAGAGAGAAATTAAACAGGCAAAACGAGATAAGAAAACACAAAGTACGACGATTATACAGGCTGCCCAGCAGTTTAAAGATAATGAGATTAATCATGAAATGGAAATCTCCTAAGAACATACTGAGTGTACTTCTGGGACAACCGTGCTTAGCTGCAGCTAATAAACCTGATCTTCTACGCTCAACAGAATGTCCTGTGTCTCTGTTCAACAAACCACGTGAACTCAGAAGATTAAGGCGTGCCCTGCGCCGCCAGGCCCATAAGGCCCTGGTTCTTCAATTGGTGCCCTCTGTGAGGCAGCTCCAGAGGTAGCGATTTTGCCTGAGGGTCGTGAGGAACCCCGCAAGAAAATTCTGGAGGAATCGCGAACCACGTCAAGCGATCCCTGTATGTCGAAGTGGTCCGAAGGTCTTTTTCAGCGCGGTTTCTCCTTCCTGACGGCTGCTGACGACTGCTGCCCTGACTGCTGCCTTGCTTTGGCCCCTTTTGGTGATGTATGGTATCGCGAGACGTTAGACGGGCCTCTGTTGACGTAAGAAGACACTTCGTTAAGTATTGGTGGGTAGCTCCCACTATTTTTGTTTTGATTTGGGTCTTTGATTCGGCTATTGCAAAAGCCGAAGCCGAGGGGTGAGTACGTTTGTGCTATATTATTTGATTTAACTCCTTGATGTTTGTGAACAGTCCAGTGAAATAACGATGCCTGGTCTGAGTAAGTTTAGAAAGTTTTGTTGTTTTGGTTGTGATAGGGATTCCCGGCTGGAGGACTCTTGTCCAATTCCTCCGGTTGGAACTCCCACTTATGTGCTTTATTCTAAACATGGTGTTGGCCCCATTGCCTTTAATGAGGCATGGATCCGATACACAAAGAACGATGGTGTTCTACAGTGGCCACAGAATAGTAGCTTTGAGCCTGACATATTAGATAATTTGGAAGCAATTTTGTTTAAAAGAAAAGCCCGGCCGGCAATGTTTGACTCTTTTCGCCTCTGGCGTAAGGAAGCCAAACAGAGAGAAATTAAACAGGCAAAACGAGATAAGAAAACACAAAGTACGATGATTATACAGGCTGCCCAGCAGTTTAAAGATAATGAGATTAATCATGAAATGGAAATTTCAGAGAGACAGCATCGTATGGCGATAGATAAATGCTATCCGGTGTTGCCTATTTCCCCTTCTGATAAAAGTAAGGATCCGGAGGAAGACCCTTTGATGTCTCACTTATTGAGATTGCCTCCTCCCTATGTACAAGGTGCTAATGCACCCCCATTGTTACAACCAGTTCAGCCATTAGTTGCGCCTCCGCCTGCTCCGGCTCTTCCGCATTTGCCCCTTCCGGTAGTGCCACCCCCACCTCTTCCGCCACCAACTTCTTTGCCTCCGTTTCCTGAACATCAATCTCCTTTGCCTTCGGCTCCCCTTATAACTGTTAATTCTTCTGTTAGTTCACCTAATACCTTGTCCCCTGTTCTTATGTCTAATTCTCCTACTGTGCGCAAACGAATCACAGATACTGTCTCTGGGTTTCTGTCTCCTTTCTTTGAGACTTTGAATATGTCTCCGGCTTTTTCTCGAAGACAGTCTCGTAGTCAACTCCCAGGTTCCGACGAATGGGTGGTATTGGACTCTCTTGCTCGCAAATGGATCGAGAAGGGTCCCCAGTATAGTGTGAAAGATATCATGACCACCTTTCATCAGTGGGAGGTGCCCACGCAGAGATATGTATTTAATGTTATGTGTGACACTCTCGCTAAAGAATGGGAGGATATGGATTTGGGTTTACTTCCTCAGGGTTTGTTAGATGTTCAGGCTAATTTCGATAAGGGACTCATTGTGGGTTCTAAGGTTGAGGATGCCGTAAGGACACTTGTCACTTTTAGGTCCTTATTTTCCTCAAAGACTTTTTTTGATTCCGATCCTGCTGTTAGGCTGACATCCAAACATTATCCCATGAGAGAGGTTCCTCCAGTGTGGAGAGAAGCGGTTGCACAAGCAGGTGCTAATCCAGCTGTTCCCGCGCACTTCCAGCGTATATGGGTACATGTCCCCTGGAAGAGATCTGAAGTTTTGGCTCTTAAACGGTCTCTACCGGATCCCCGTAAAAACCCTGCTGGCTATTATAAGGAGTTGTCCCAGACTGTTGATGCCTGTATTATGAATTTAGCCGATATTGATATGTTGATGGGAAATGTAGTCCCACAAGCATTATGGGCTCGGATTCGTAGAGAGGATCACGCCCAAGCACTGGATGGCGATTGGGCTGCTATAACTGCCGCGGATGCAGCCCAAGTGGGTGGTGCTAAGCCTGATGTTTTGATTTCAGAACTCCCTGGTAGGATTATTACTTTAATGAAAACGATGATGCCCGCCTTGCGAGTTAATTGGGATAAATTAGCTGCGTGTAAGCAGAAGAAAGATGAGAGTGTCTCTGATTTCTTCACTCGTTTTGAGGAGACGTTTATTGATCACAGTGGTCAGGATATGACTACGGAGGGTGGACAGCGATTATTTGTAGATACATTTGTATTTAATTTGCTTCCCGAACTGTCACATAAGTTGAAAGACTCTGAGAGTTCATGGGCTGTTTCTTCTTCTGCCCAGATATTGGCTACTGCTCAATATTATGAGAACAGGGATAAAGAGGAGAAAGATAAGCAAGAGAAGAAGACAAAAGAATTAAAAACGAAGGTTCTTCTGCAACAAGCTTATCCTCCTCGTTATACTCAGCGCCAGTTTCAACAGCCTCCACAGTTTCAGAGGGTGTATCAAAAGCCTGAGCCCTTTATTCCGCGACCTTTATTAGGTCCTAACCAATGTGCCTATTGTAGAGAGGAAGGTCATTTTAAGAATAGCTGCCCGGTTTTATTGCAACGTAAGGGAGAACTATCTGCTCCACGAGGCCGTGGTGGTTTCCAGATAATATACAGGGGTAGAGGTCGAGGTGTGATGCCTCAAGAACAGCGTTCCTTACCCCCTCCAAATTCTACGAACTACTTCGATCAGCAGAATACTCAGTCTACACAGTATTACAATGATGATTATCATGTTGAAGGTGAAAATGAAAGCCTTCACGCTAACTAGGACAGCCATAGACAAAGTGAGGGAGTTGTATCGATTCCAGTAAATCAGGATGGGCCTTATGTCAATGTTACTACAATGGGTGTTTCAGAGCCATTTCTTTTAGATACCGGTGCGATGAGAAGTTCTATCATTCATTCTAAACTCCCTGGGGCACCTTTGTCTGGCTTAACAAATGTATCAGTAGGATTTTCTGGCGCCCCAGTTCGTAACCCGGTCTCCTGTCCTTTGCCTATTTCAATTGACCCTTATGATATGGAAGCTCCTCTTCTTTTAACGACTGGTTGTGGGGAGAATCTGTTGGGTTTGGATCTATTGAAAAGAATGCATGCAACAATATATTGTTCTCCTTCTGGTGTGCATCTTACTTTAGGGCAGAAATTGACTTCTTCAATGTATTTGTCTAAAGATCAATTCCCACCTGAATTGCTCTCTCTTCCTGCAACGCTCTGGGCTATGGGTCCAAATGATGTTGGTTGTCTTGAGATCCCGCCTTATGTTGTTACTCTCAAGCCCAATGCTAAATTGCCACGCATTCCTCAATACAGAATTTCCAATGAAGGTGAAAGAGCGCTTTTGGATTTCATTTATGATTTGATTCAGAAGGGTGTGATTGAGGAAACGAGAGGAAATGTATGTAATAGTCCTATTCTTCCTGTTCTTAAACGCACTGATCCTTCTAAGCCTCCTGTTTATCGTTTTGTGATTGATCTTCGGGAGGTCAATAAAATTGTTGTACCACAGTTTCCTGTTGTTCCAGATATCACTGCCCTGTTAACTATGATACTTGCCTCAGCGACTTGGTTTTCTGTTATTGAGCTGAAAAATGCTTTCTTCAGCATTCCCATTGCCAAAGAGAGTAGGGATATTTTTGGTTTCTCTCTAGGAGGCCGAAGTTTCCGGTTCAAGCGCGCACCCCAAGGCTATTGTGAAAGCCCCTCCATTTATAGTCAAGCTCTGAAATGTCAGCTCGATGTTTTTCCTTTGCCCCCAGGTGCTACTCTTATTCAATATATGGATGATTTGTTGATTGCTGCTGATTCAGAGGATGTCTGCAAGAATGTGACTGTTGCACTGTTACGTCACTTGTCTGATCTTAATCATAAGGTTTCGCCTTCTACACTACAATATGTCCGTCGAGAGGTTACCTATTTGGGTCATCTCTTATCAAAGGAGGGAAGGCGATTAACCCCAGAACGAATTCAAGCAATTGCGCAAATGTCTGTGCCATCTACACAAAGAGAGGTGCGCGCCTTTCTGGGCATCACTTCTTATTGTAGACAATGGATTCCGATTTTTTCTTTGTTGGCCAAACCTTTGTTAGCACTCACTTTGAAAGACACACCCCAACCCCTTCCTTGGACTGACAAATGTCAGAAGAGTTTTTCTGATTTACCTACTGCTCTGTGTTCTGCTCCTGTGTTTGGTACTCCAGATTACAGTAAGCCCTTCACGCTCTATGTCCATGAAAGAGAGGGTTGTGTGTTGTCAGTCTTAACACAACGATTTGGAGACAAACAGCGGCCATGTGCCTATTTTTCAGCTACGTTAGACCCAGTAGCCAAGGCATTGCCTAGTTGTCTCAAAGCTACAGCAGCAGCAGCGATTTCTATTCGTCAGTCTGCTGGAGTGGTGCTAGATAATACTCTCATTGTTATGGTACCACATGCAGTGGATACCTTGCTAAATAGGACAAAAATACAACATCTTACAAGTGCTCGATTGTCTGGATATGAGCTGACGCTCTTGGCTAGTCATGTGCACATCAAACGATGTAATATTTTAAATCCAGCCACTCTGTTACCTCTTCCAGAAGAGAAAGATATTCGGAAACAACATGATTGTTTTCACCGTACTGAGGAGGAGACAAAAGGCAGGATTGATTTGAAAGATACGCCGTTAGCGGATCCAGATGGGATCCTATGGGTGGATGGGTCTTGTTTCAAACTCCCAAATGGTGAGACAACTTCAGCTTATGCTGTTACCACCTTGTATACAATCGTGGAGACAGCACGCATCAGACATAATTCAGCTCAGGCAGCTGAACTGATAGCTTTGACCAGAGCGTGTGTGTTATCTAAAGGAAAGAGAGTGAATGTGTATACCGACAGCCAGTATGCGTTCGGTGTGGCGCATAGCTTTGGTCGTTTGTGGAAGGAAAGAGGATTCCTTACCTCTCACGGTAATAAAATACAGCATGGTCAATTGGTAACTGATCTTCTTGAGTCACTTGTTTTGCCTACCCAGATAGCAATTGTGAAATGTAGTGCGCATAAGAAGATTACTGATGATGTTGGTCGCGGAAATGCTTTTGCGGATGAGGTAGCAAAAAGGACAGCCAGAGATGCTACAAGTCGCATGTATGTTGCGGGCCCTGCGAATTGGGTCCGGTAAAGAGGGATGTGTGAGGACACAATAGAAAGTGTGAGATCGATTCAGGGAGATGCTACAGAGAAAGAGTTGAGAAAGTGGAAAGAGAGTACAGGAATGTTAGACGCAACAGGATGTTGGATAGAATTGTCAGAACACCAGCGTTGGCTGTTACCAGACGCCTACGTACTGCCTGTAGTTACTATGGCGCATGGTCCAGCCCACATCAGTGGAAAAGGAATATGTAAACTTCTGGCTCCAGTGTGGCTGAATGAAGGGATTCCAAAATGTGCAGATAATGTGGTGAAGCATTGTATCATTTGCTTGATGTACAATCCGGGAAAGGGAACCCCAACTCCGGCAGGTCATTTTGCTCCCCCAACATATCCTTTTGAGGTGTTGCAAATCGACTACATTCACATGGATCGATGTAACAACTTAAATATGTTCTGGTAGTGGTATGTGCCTTTTCCAGATGGATAGAGGCTTACCCCCTGAAAGACAACACTGTTTTGTCCACTGCCAAGGTTCTTCTAAAATAGTTTTTCCCTAGGTTTGGTTTGCCGCGCATTGTCTGGAGTGACAATGGAAGTAAATTTATAGGCCAAATTATGCAAAAAGTGTGTACCGGTCTTGGTATAAGGCAGAAGTTTCATGCGGCAAATCATCCTCAGTCCGCGGGTTTGGTAGAGCGCTATAACGGCACTCTCAAACTTAAGCTTGCAAAAGTACAAGCCAGCACAGGTCTTAATTGGCCCGACGCTTTACCTTTGGCTCTCCTGTCCACTAGAACAGCTGTACATTCTCGTTTGGGACTCAGCCCATACGAGGTTGTTTTCGGGCGCCCAGCTAATGTATGGGGAGTCCCTCGCCCTAGAAAGTATTCTGATATACAGTATCCAATACTGATTGACTATTTACATGACCTCACCACTAAATTACGTGTTCTTCACCAACAGGTTCAAAACGCTTTACCAGAAGCCTCCACAGACCCAGGTCATTCTATCCAACCTGGAGACTGGGTCTGTGTGAAAAATTTTCAGAGAACAAAGAATTTGGAACCTCGCTGGAGGACGCCTCGACAAGTTCTCCTGACAACTCGCACAGCAGTAAAAGTCGAAGGGAAAAAGAACTGGATCCACGGCGTGCACTGCAAGAAAGTGCCCTTGCCCTTGCCTTTTGATCAGTGGATTCGTAAGGGTATAGGTGATTCTGAAGGAGAAAAAGTCCCCCGATTCATACCTTTCAGTACTGCACACCTGGATGGAACTCGATCGGAGAAAGAAGATGACGACATTCTACAAGAAGCCGTACCTTCCCATCTCCGATTAAACACTACAGAGCCACAGACCCTATTTCAAGACCAAACTGTACCAACAAGGACTAGATACAATTTAAGACCTAGATTGGTCAAGGACACCTGAGATTTCCATCTCTTCTGCTACATTTATCATCTGTCCAGGTTGCAGGGTCACGGTAGGAGTCTTGGTTTGGGACCTGTATAGTGGCTAGGCCCCCAGGACCTACAGTGTCATAGGACGGCTAATAATCACAGCCAAGTGAGTAAGGAAGATTGCCGTGAGCAACAATTTTAGAGGATGGATGTTAAATTAGGAAAGAAGGATAATAAGGAAGAGATGAGAAAGAAATATTGTAAAATATTGTACAGTCGATGTGGCGTAACATTGTGTGTTTCTATATTTTTGTGTATCTTATTGGCTTGTGTAGGTTGGGTTATTCATGCTATGCAGCAAAAAGTTGTCCCTAATTCTATCTCCTTGCCTCTTCATTCTACTATCTCCCCACATCAATTATATACACTTCCCCAACATGAACTAATCAGGAGAACAGAATATTTTAACAATTCATTTGTCCAGTTGTTGCACCAACACCAATTGGTAGTCAACACAACCGACTGTTGGGTGTGTGGACTTATGCCTCATACCACAGATAAAGGGATGCCATATTTAGTCCTTCCATTTTCTTATGAAGGTTCCGCTTGGGCCTATTTTGTAATATTTTCAAATGCATATCAGAGCCGATTTAGACGTCCAGATGATTCCTATGGTAGTAAGCCATATTTTAGTCATAATTCTCTGGTAAGGGAATGGTGGCTATGACTAAAATTGTGGAGAATAATAATGTTCCTGTTGACGATAGACAAACATATACTAATTGGAACGTGACTCGTTACATTACTAGCCTTACAGATAAAACTAAACAGGGAAAATCTCCACCAATTTGGACTGTCCCTCATCAAGGTAATTTCTGTTTACAAATGAATGGCCAGACTACTGACACTGGACAAAGAAAAAGCTTTTGTTCCCATACATACATCTACACATCTCAGAATTCACCGCCGTTAGTGCCATCCCAGGGCACATATTTTGTCTGCCACGATAGAGCTTACACGTGGCTACCAACGGATTTTTCAGGAACATGCTATATAGCTTTTCTTCTCCGTCCTACATACACTGCTCCTTCGGGCCATCATAGAAACAGATATGGCAGAAGGATTATTGATTCTAAAGACACGGCAGGACAAGAGGGAAGTGATTTCCTCAAAGGATTTCTTCCTTTTTGGGGCCCAATGGCCAACAGCAGAAACATGAGACAGCTGGTTCGTGTTGTTGAGACTACCACAGATGTCACTGTGGGAGCCTTGAGTAATCTCACAGCTGAACTTCAGGCGGATCGTCTCATGACTTTGCAGAACCGGATTGCACTAGATGTTATTCTTGCAGATCGTGGTGGAGTCTGTAAATTGATCGGATCTAGCTGTTGTATTTATATACCTAACGACGCCTCTACGGTATACCAAGCCATCTCCAAATTTCACATGATCTCAGAATCGATTCATCAAGACGAAGGAGATGTCTTTATTAGGATGGTTTTGGGGATTACTATCTAAATGGGGATTGAAGGTACTAACCTTCCTTGGAGTGGTATTGGCCATCATTTATTCCTGTTGTCTCTGTATGCAGTGTGGCCCCGCCATCTGCGGTCTTTGTGCCACTCTGTGTGTCCCAAGACCTGAGTCACAGAAAACAGAGAACATTAAAATGATGTTGCAGCAACAGCTTGACGACCTCATGGCTATTGACATTGATTCAGATTAACGTGAATCTGTGTGTTTTGCCTGAGTTATGGCAAAAGGAGGGTCTGAGGAAATTCGATTTTTGATCTCGCTTGTATTCAGCCACCATTTTGTGTTCCACCGCCATTTTGTGTTGCCCTCACTCAGGCAGCACAATGAACTAAGTTTTTCTGCTGATCTTACTACGACGTGTCAAATAACCTTCTGCCTCTGTTTACAAGACTGATGTCCGGGACTGGCTGAGTCCACTAATCCTCGTCTGGTTTGACTAAACCCTGTCTCAACTGTTTGTCGGTTCACACCCTTCTTTCCTGACTTTATCTTATCTTCTGGCCTTCGCTATTCTCTACTTGTATTCTCTCATTTCACAACTGTCCTCCAAAGCATACAAATGTCCTGCCACCTGCAAGTTGTGTTGTAGACACTACCTCTGATTAACTCGTGGGGAGGGGTGACAAAAACAGTTGGAAGAGAGGTTTATTTGGGTTACTTGATATCTTGTTTTCAAACTTTTCTCAGTGGTTATATCTTGTTTTCAAACTCTTCTCATTGGATAACCATGTATGCATTGGGAGTGTTCTTGGTGAATCTATGCGCTATAAAAGATTGTGCGCCACGGAGTAAAGTGGCAGTCTCCTAAGAACATACTGAGTGTACTTCTGGGACAACTGTACTTAGCTGCAGCTAATAAACCTGATCTTCTACGCTCAACAGAATGTCCTGTGTCTCTGTTCAACAAAGCAGGTGAACTCAGAAGATTAAGGCGTGCCCTGCGCCGCCAGGCCCATAAGGCCCTGGTTCTTCAGAGGAAAGTCTCCATCGGCTAGACACCATAAGAGCATTAAGCTTTACTTTGATTACACCAAAGACCATCGGGTCTACAGTCAGCTTTTAGTGGGGTCATCTGGGGCAAAAAAAGGTAGGCAATGCAGAAAAGGACTCTGTCAAGGTGGATAGTCCTTTGCATTAAGATCTGCTATGCATTCACCAATAAGCAGTTACACCACTGCAATGATATGCGGAGTGCCTGTTCTTAACATCTGTCAAGCCACGACATGGCCATCAGTGCACATGTTCACAAAGCACTACTTCGTTGACAGCCAGGTCCTATGGGAAAAGCATTTTACCTGTTCAGTGCTGCACACCTTTTTGATCTGAGCCCAAACCACAGACCATCTACTTTTGGGATGCACTGTTTTGGGATCTGTTCTAAATGTGAAAAATATGAGGTTATACATATCCATCGGAAGAACAAGTTACTTACTTTCGGAAACACTCTTTGTGCTGGATACTCTATCACAGCAGATTTCTCACCAGCTTCACAACTCCTCGTCCTGTGGAATGATCTCTTTATCTGTCTATAATAAGGTCCTAATCTGAAGATCAGCACACTATCACATCTTTTCAATTATTGGGCTCTGTGTCTGATGGCGTGGTCAGAGTCAAGAAAGAAACTGATGTGAGCGTGCAGTGAAGGATTGTTATACATGGCTCCGAAGTCTCTTCTGGGGCAGGATGAATCCAGTGCAGAGCCACACGACAGCACCTGCTGGTGTTCGGGAGCAATGCTGATCCAGTCTGGTACCTGGGGTTATTCAAAAGGTGAGGAATCTGCAGACAGATAGAGTATGCATCACAAAGAGTGTTACCAAAGGTAAGTAACTTGTTTTTTCTGTGCTACCAGTAAAACACATGAGGTGACATACCTTTCATGTGGTAAATCTAATCATTATGCAGTTTTGTGTGAATTGTTACTGAGCTTCCTCTGAGAAAGGAACTGACCTTCTTGTCCTTTGCAGGGATTACCTTCGGTGCCGCCTGCTCTTTGACACATATCGAGGAAGTGTTGAAGAAAGCTGTGGCTAGCCTACCCCCTCATCAGACAGAGGTGTTCCAAGCTGTCTTAGAGCAACTGAGATGGTTCGCAGGACACCAAATTCGTAATGTTGCGGTAAGGATGTCTGAAGAACATTGTGATCCTCAAAATTAAAATGTCATTAAGGACACCCCAAAATATTGCTGACTGTGGCTCTTGTGATCAACACTTGCAGTCTTGTCGTGAAGTTATGAGTTATGTGTTCCTGCTATGAATGACATGACATGACGGGGCATATTATCAAGGACGGTGTTAAAAATTATCGCCGGTTTAGCGGCAGAAAACTGCTGCTAAACAGGGCCGTTCTGGCCGTAGCGGGCACCGGGCAATCCCCCGGTGCGCTGCACAGGTGGGGGCCGGTTTTGGGCCCCTGGGGGCTGTTTTTGTTACAGGGCCGTTTTTGCAGCATAGCTGCAAAATCGGCCCTGTAACAAAAACGGCCAAAAACCGGCCCTGGCAAAGAGCTCGGTGGCACCCCCCTGGGGTGGGGGGCCGGCCAGGCAGTTTGCCAGGGCCGGTTGTGGTTCCCAGTCCGGCCCTGCCGCTAAAGCAGCGATAATGGGCTTGATAATATGCCGCAGAGAATTCCAATAGAAGTCCATGTTCTGGTGTGAACATGGGCTTCTATCAGAATTCTCCAGGGCATATTATCAAGCCCATTATCGCCGCTTTAGCTGCAGTTTTCTGCTGCTAAACCGGCGATAATTTTAACGCCGTCCTTAATAATATGCCCCGACATTTCTTGGGCTTTCTTCTCCTAACATGATGGCGCAAAGCTGTACCACTTTAATAGTTTTTGTTGTTGTTGTCATATTTTAAGAAACAGAACATCTTTTCATCTAGTGTTCTGCCCACTCTTGACACGCACTCTACTAGGTCTCCAATCCTTACTCTTTCTTTCTCAGCACCATTGGGTTCCAGTGTGGGAGCCAGGCGTCCTTGAAGACTCAACGACTTCCTGTGGGAGGTGACTCTATGTAATCAAGAACCACACGACTGACATTATCTCAGAGTTTTGTAAAGAATTAGTATGCAAGGTTCTCAAAGTATGGTGGTTGCAAATTTAAACACAAAAAGAGCCAGTTTCAGTGACCTTGTGTTATGATTTTTTAGTAAGATTTGTTAAAATAGTTGGAGCCTTCCAGCTTTAATGGCAGGCAGCAGTGTATGGCTAAAATTCTGTCTCTACCCTTTAATTAACTTCCAAGAAAGGTGACAGCATACCATTCCATATGTTGTGGTAAAAAACACAACATACATCTCCTTTCCCAAATAAGATTAATGAAGAGACAAACCTTAAAAGATGTAACACTAGCTACATCAATGCATCACTTCCTACCTATAGTTTTGATAAAGTACCAAAATAACTTGCACAAAATTACCTATTCAATAAAAGCTCATATATCAGACATAAAAAGCAAGCAAGACAAGGTTACACATCATATACTCAAGGTTACTTTATTATGTAATCTTTCAATTAACCAAGATGTTTTATGTTTCTTCATTGTTCATCTGCTCCATAGTTATTCACACTACAATCATCACTACGACTCTTATGAGTTCCTACATCACCTTTGCTATCCACACTCTCTTCTTCATGTGTACTTTCAAATTTCCACGAAATATCTTCCATTCACAATTCCTCACTTTCCAGATTAATTACTCTTCACTGTCCCCACATCAACAAAATCTTACATCGTCTCATCACCCATACACAAACCAAATGTTATGTCTATTTCCCTTTGTCTTAACAACCTGCTACATGACACATGTGCCACACTTTCCCCATCACTCAACCCTACAGAACTGCAATAATATCAGTAAGCCCTTTTCTCTTGGAGAGTCCTGATTTCCTTTTTTCTACTTTGAGACTCTTCTTGATCCTAGCCAACCGGCCCACATGTATTGTTACTTCCTTTGTTCCTAGACGTAGACCCAGGCACTCTTCCTCCCATCATCACCATAATAATAATCAAGCTTGTAAAGTGCATAGCTACTTCAGAACAAAGTGTCCCAGTGCTGTGGTCCAAGATCCCCTGTGCTGCACACTCGCAGAAAGTAGCAGATCAATTTTGTTTGAACAACCAAGTATTTAATTTTTTTCTAAAAAGGAGTTTCGAAGGGCCTGTCGATCAGAAAGAGGCAGCGAATTCCACAGTTTCGAAGCCAGAAAGCTAAAAGAGCTGTCACCAAGGTGCACTCCTCTCACTTTTGGGATACAGACCCTACTAGCCCCAGAGGAGCTGAGATTCCTCAGAAGATTATAGGGTTGAATGAAAGGCTGTATGTACCGAGGGCCACTATTTGTCAACACTTTAAGCAGTATCACAATGCCTTGAACGAGATCCTCTGCTTCACAGGAAGCCAGTTTAAGTTAAAAAGTTAAGATCCCATTGAGACGCGTTCTGCACTCGGAGTCTCATCATGTGAGACTGTGGCACGTCGAGGTACAACTTGCTACAGTAGTCGAGCCTCGAGATAATTAAGGCCTGGACCACACCTTTCCTCGCAGTTTCTGTGAGCAAATCCAGGATCAGCATCGGCTCTTCTGCTAAGGTGGAGGGACGTCACCCCACCGCTTAATGATAATAAGGGAACGTTATTATAATTTTGTTTTTTGTATTCAGCTTACAGTTAAAGCGGTGGGGCGGGGCTGGGCTCCTTGCATCACAAGGGGAGGAGTGGTGGCAGCATCTTTAGTGCGTATGATGGTTGGGCGGCCTTCTTGGGCCAGCCAAACTGTCATGCGCACTGTGCATGTTCTACACCCAGACTGCATTACACCCTGGGTGGAGAACATGCACAGCCTGACAAGCCCTGTCTGAGCTCCGAACCATGGCCCTCAGACCAGTCACAATGCTGCTGTAAGGCAGTGTTGTGATTGGCCAGAGGATTTTGGGAGACTGTGTGATTCGCTTCCTGGTTCCTGCTGCAGAGAGGACGGAGGAGAGGCGGCAGCCAGCGGTTTTAAGTTAAGGGTTATTAAAAAAAAAGGATTCCTCACCACCCCCGTAGGGTAGCAGCCGCTACTGTCCAGCATCTTTTTCAGGGTCTTGAGGATTCCGGAGCATTTCCCAGCCAATGCTGTGATTTTGATGCATTTGCCAGCCAACGCTGTGATGTGGGTTTCAAAGGACAGCTTCTGGTCAAAACAAATGGCCAGTTTTTTTCAACTTTAATACAACAAGCATTAGCAAAGCCAAAAGGATTCAACTGTGCGAGATCTGTTGGCTTTATCAACACTTTTATTATCCAAAAAAATAAAGAGAAATGGGACTTTAAAAAGTGTCCAAAACTGCAGTTGTGTGAGAGAAATATGAGTGAGGTGTGTATTTCTGACGAGGCAGCTGAGTGAGTTGAGCCCTTGATCTTGATATCAACCGTTACTTGTATCCAGGTCATGAGTTCCACTTTCATTGGGGGTAAGGCCAGATAAGCCTCTCATCTTTTCGAGTCGGTAATTGTGTATATAACAACCCCTTCTATCGTTTGGAGCACACAATGAAAATGAAATTGGTGGTTCAGGAAACACCTGAATCCAGCATGTGGATTTGGTGCCACTCAGAGAACAATACCAAAGAGCACACCGGAAGAGCAGGCAACAACTAAAACAAGGTCCACCACCACGTGATACAGAGCTGGAGTGTGTGTCTGGTGCGAGACTGGCAAAATGAAACCAGCTGACTAATGAAAACAAATAAGAGTGATAAGGAAGCCAACCAATGGTAGGTAATGGGTGGGCTCTAAACCCTCAATAGATTTTTCTTTGTTTTGAGGAACAATAGACCTCGGAAGCGACAGCACATGCTCAGTCTCAGGCGAAACCTAGAAAGGACTAAATACTGTTTTATCATTGGTGGTGACTTGATACGCTCAAAGCATTTCTCCCAAGGTGAGCTTCTTGACACGATCAATTGCTGTGTACCCTTAATTACATAGTTGACAAATCTATACAATTCAGTTCCTTCTTGGATAATATAATGCAATCAATGTGTGTTCAGTGGCCATTTTGACCAAATTGGCCGTCATTTATTTTTACTTCGTAAGTACAGGATTGTCATTAACCAAAATACGCAGTGTACCCTCCCTTAAAAACACTTAAACACAATACTGTCCATGACTGTCTTGTCTGCAATGTCTACTTCCAGCCATTTAGCAGACATGTGAATCATCACCAGAATGTTCTTAGTCCTACCTTTTCTTTTAATTTTACATTCGATCATTTAGACCTTTGCATGCAAAACTTTAAAACATTTGTCGGAGCTATTTAGAATCTTCGCAGACCAAAAGGGGTCAGGGGAGGGATTTTGGGGGAATCACATGCCCAGGGACACTCCTATTGGAAGAGTGTGAGAAGGGAGGCATGCATGTTTAGGATGGGTAAAGAACCCCATGCAAAGGTGAATTCAGTTCCTATCTTTCTGCCCAAAGTTTGTTTTGTTGCAGATATCCTTAGGCGCGTCCTAGGAGTGAAAAGTATGTGAGGGCAGATACACATGGTTGTGATGGATAAAGAACCACAAAGTTAATCCATATCTTCCTCCCCACCATCAGTACTCCTGTTGCTAATTGAAAGATGATCCACTATATCAGTCAGTCAAACTAGTCTTTATTCGGCTAAAGCCATAAAAGCACAAAGGTCAAGAAAAACATAGGGGCATATTATCAAGGACTGCGTTAAAATTATCGCCAGTTTAGAATTCCAATAGAAGTCCATGTTCTGGTGTCAACATGGGCTTCTATGGAAATTCTCCAGGGCATATTATCAAGCCCATTATTGCTGCTTTAGCGGCAGTTTTCTGCCGCTAAACCGGCGAAAATTTTAACGCCGTCCTTGATAATATGCCCCCAAATACAGTAAAAAAAGTCAGCGCATATGATCGAGTACACTTTTAGAAACTCACGTACATAGACAGAGAACAATATAGCACAAAAACAACTGAAAAACAAAATTCCATTTGATAAACCTGAAACGACAAAGCAAATGTCAGAATTATGTATATGGTAAATACAAGCATCCATTTTTAATTATTATCTTATGGCTTCATGCAATGGAATTATTAAAATATTTTAAAATCAAGTAGCCTATTGTGCACATAAAATATTTTAAATCATCCAGAAGTCTCATACCTTATCCTAATATAAAAAGCTGATCCTATAAAACTTAACATCGCATATTATATTTCTTGGGAACCTAATGACTGCAGGAATATTAGACCATCCTTGCAGTGTCTCAGTTTTGATTTTCAAAATAAGGGGGTAAAGAAAGAGTGTCTCGACCCTGAGAACTGAGTGCAATACAAGGTAAGGTGGCTAGTGCATTGCGTCAAGATGTTGTCACATACACTATATCAAAAGCTGCATGCTGCCATGGCATACTTCATTGGACATTGTGGAGTTCGTTTTGTGTTTTTAGTTTTATCTGCTTTTTCAGATCAGAAATATTCTCTTGCATGTCCTTGAACTTCAGGATGTCCAGTACCTGTCCCTCATTTTTTTTAAACGTATAATACCCATAGGCCCTTTATGACACATGTTAATTATTTTATACTTCATTTCTTGAGTTGGGATAATTTTAGCTCTCCCCTCATAAGAAATGACCTCTCCTGTCAATTCATCTCTAAGCTCCAAAATTTCCTTCCGACATGCTAAGTTTACTCTTGTCATGCCAGCCATTCTTAATGTACCCCTTAATTTATTAAAAAGTTCATCCTTATTGTAACTTTTTTCCCATTCTTGCTTTAGAATTTTCCCCTCATCTTTATCACAAACCAGGGCTATAATACACTGATCTCAATAATAATCATTAACCGCTCCTGGAATAGGGCACCTTAATAGAAAATCTGCAATTGCGTACAAATCATCATGAAACACAACTATTCTTACTATCACTGAGCAAATTACATGTCATGCCTTGTGACTGTTGAGCTGAGTGGATCATTCTTTCAGGTAGACCTTAGTGTTCTCTTAGAACAATGGAGACACTCATTCTCCCTTTGGAACCTCTCGATGTCTACATTTATCAAATGAACAGTTAGAAGAAGATCATTCTCAGTCCTGACCCTATCCTTCAAAACCTCATGCATGATTTTGCTAGCGGAAGAACTTAGATTCATGATACTCCCATAGATGTGGCTCCTTTACCACATTCTATGTTTTTTCTTTCTTTCATCACAGCAAACAGTGAGCTTTAACCCCTACGCTGCTAGGCCTTCCCTCCCCCCGTGCTAAGCCTTTTTTTGGCTATTTGGGGTGGTTCACGCTCGCTTAGGCGCCTGTAACTTTTTGTCTCCATAAAGTATCCACACCAAATTTCATTTTCTTCCAACATCTTGAACATTCTAAAGGTACCCAGGGTTTGTGGATTCCCTTAGAGGGGACTAAGAAATTGGCCAAAATACAGCTAATTTTGTTTTTTTTTAGGAAAAATGGGATAAAAGTGCAGCAGAAGAAAGCATCTGTTTTTTTCCCTGCAAAAGGTATCAACAAAGGGTTTGTGGTGCTAAAATCACCATCTTCCCAGCTTTCAGGAACAGTCAGACTTTTGTCAGGAAACCAACATTTTCTACACAGTTTTGGAATTTTACTGGGGCATACCCTATTTTTCCTATGTTTTGTGCTTTCAGCCTCCTACCAGTTAGTGGTAGAAATGGGTGTGAAAGCAATAAAGGATCCCATAGAAGTATTCATTTCTAAAAAGAAGACAAAAATCTAAATTCAGCAAGGGGTCATTTGTGTAGATCCTTCAAGGTTTTTCTATAGAAACTAACAAATGAAATAAAAAAATATTGAAATTGAGTTGGAAAAAACAGCCATTTGTGCCAATATATTCACTTTTAATTTCTTCTAAGTATGGTAGATTTTTTAAAGCAATATACTGTTACATCCGCTGGACCTTTCTGGTTGTGGCGATATATAGGACTTGTTGGTTCACCAAGAACTGAGGTACCCAGAGTCAATAACTGATCTGGTCTTGCAATGGTTTTTCATTGTGTACCGGGTATATAGCAATTCATTTGGTGAAATATAAAGAGAAAAAAATAGGTATCAAAGAAACAACTATATTTCTGAAATGGGAACAAAATATAGAGTTTTAAAGCAGTGGTTATTTGCACATCTCTGAAATTCTGGGTACCCATAACAGCATGTGAATTTGAGGACATTTTTCAAAATGACTTCTTTTTTACATATTGTCTTACATTTGGAAGGCAGAAATGCAAAGAAAGTCAATAGGTAATAACACTCATTCTACTATTCTGTGTTCCCCTTAGTCTCCCAATAAAAATGGTACCTCACTTGTGTGGGTAGGCCTTGTGCCTGCGACAGGAAACGTCCCAACACGCAACATGGACACATCACATTTTTCCAGTGAAAACTGGCCCCTTTTCGCAATGTGTCTAGCTGTGGATTTTGGACCCTAGCTCTGCCGCCACCTAAGGAAACCTAGCAAAACTATACATTTTTGACAACTAGACATCCAGGGGAATCCAAGATGGGGTGACTTGTGTGGCTCTCACTAGGTTCTGTTACCCAGAATAACTTGCAAACCTCAAACTTTGTCAAAAAAAACAAATTTTCCTCACATTTCTGTGATGGAAAGTTTTGAAATCTGCAGGGAGCCACAAGCTTTCACCCACCCAGCATTTTCCCAAGTCTCCCTATAAAAATGGTACCTCACTTGTGTTGGTAGGCCTAGTGCCTGTGACAGGAAATGTCCCAAAATGTACTGTGGAGACTTCAAAATTACAAAAAGTCCTTGTTGTGCGAGGGAGCCCCTTCGTTTTTGATCCCGGGCTCTGCGGACATCTAGAGAAACCTACCAATCCCAGACATTCCGAAAACTATACACCTGAGGGAGTCCAGGGAGTTGTGACTAGCGCACCCCCCCCCAATGTTTGCTACCCAGAAACCCCTGCAAACCTCAAATTTAGCTGAAAAAATCAACATTTTCTCACATTTCTGTGTGGGAAAGTTTTGGGATCACTGGGCTGACACAAATTTTCTGCCACCCAGTATTCCCCCAGGTCTTCTGATAAAATTGGTACCTCACTTGTGTGGGTGGGCCAAGTACCCACGGCAGGGAAGGGCCCAAAATGTATTTATCACAAAACAACCTGGTTTTGCAAGGGGGCACATGCGTTTTTGGTCCTGGGCTCGGCGGCCATCTAAGGAAACCTACCAATCCCACAGATTTCTGAAAACTAGACACCAGGGGGGTCCAGGGAGGTGTGACTTGCATGGATCCCCCAGAATCCCCTGCAAACCTCAAATTTAGCTAAAGAAAATAACATTTTACTTACATTTCTGTGTGGGATTACCGTGCTGGAACAAATGTACTACCACACAGCGCTCCCCTTGGTCTTCCAATAAAAATGATACCTCACTTGTGTGGGTGCCCAATGCAGAATCGCATAAAACGTATTTATTAAAAAAATATAGCTCATAGGGATCGCTCTGCTATTCCCTGAATCCCTATGTTTTTGGCCCTTCCCAGTCGCAGGCTTCCTCTAAAAGTCCCTCCTATAGTCATGGATGTCATTCTAGTGGCCAGGGGTCAATTTACAAATTTTGATTACTTCGGACGCCGAGATAAGTTAATCACCCAATGTTGTTCCCACCATACAGACCCATTCCTGGCAAAGGTGTCAGATCTTTTGCTTTTTGTGCTGTCTTTAGCTCAGCAATGACTTGTTATGTGCATTGTTAAAGAGTATTTATTGGTCCTTTTTGTGTTTGCTGGACTGATCAACTGTTTAAATCATCAGTTGTGATGCATTTTCTTATAGGTTTAGTTCAAATGCTCTCACCCAAACCTTTTGTGATGGTGCAGTGAGACGTTATTTGGCTCTCACCTTCCTTTTGTGTAACCCATGTGAGCCAATCATTGCACAGCTATTTGTGTCTCCTGAGTTTTAATAAAGTGTTTCTCATTGTGATAACTGAACTACAGGCCCTGTCTGTTCAGCCTCCTTACAACACCTTTTTCCCAGACAAACTGGCGCTGAGGACCAGAGCAGCATTTCTGCTGGAGGTTGTGACTCACTTTCATGTTGGCCAATCCATCACTTACCTGAATTCTTTGCGCCCCCCTACCCATTGCTTGTACCTCAAAAGTGCCTTAAGGTTTTCTATTTATCATACCAAGGAGCTTTGGGAGTTTCTCTGTGAAGTTCTCTGGGGCTAAGAAAGGTAAAGCGTTATTGAAAAGGACCATATTGACGTGGATAGGCTTACATATTACACTGGCCAAGAAGCAGCCTCCTGTGGGGCTGGGGCTCTTTCAACCAGAGCCAGGGCTGCCACCACCGCGGTGGTACATGGAGCATCTGTTTTAGACATCTGTCAGGCCGCTATGTTGGCGTCAATTTACACGTTCAAGAAGGACTACTGCCTTTATAACCAGGTCTGGCCGGAGGGGCACTTTGCCCATTCATTTCTGCAAGACATCTTGGTTTGAGCCATTCAACAGACCCACCACTTTGGGAGGTCCTACTTTGGTATCTATTCACAAGCTGAGGAATCTGTGGTTAGAAGTATCCATCAGAAGATGAAGTTACTTACCTTCTGCAAAACTCTTTCTGGTGGTTACTCTATCTGACCGCCGATTCTTCACTGCCTTCCTACCTCCTCACCCTGTGAATGGTCTCTTTTTTTTGTGTATAATAAGGTCCCAATCTAAAGATCTGCACTGTCACTGCTGTTCAATTATTGGGCTCCGCGTTTGACGGTATGGACAGCGTCTACAAAGAAACTGATGCGAGCACGCAGGAGCGGCGCTTATGTGTACCTCCGAGGTGACTTCTAGAGCGGGATGAAGCCAACCAGTAGCTGCATGATGCCGCCAGCTGGGTCACAGAAGCAATGCTGAGAATACCCTGTGGATGCAGTCTGTCGCCTGGGTGTACTCTCAAGGGGAGGAATCTGCAGGTTAGATACAGTATCCAGACCGTTTCTGAAGGTAAGTGACTTGTTCTTTCTGTGTCTGTGCTACTATTGAAACGCGTAAGCTGACATACCTTCCATGTGGTAAATCTGATCATTATGCACTGGGTATTGTAGGTTGCAAGGCACGCCTCAAATTCTTATTTCATGTAAGAGTTGAGCCTACAATGTCAAAATGGGTTGACTTGACACTTTGACGCACAGTTTTGTGTGCAGTGTCACAAGGCTTCATGTCTGGCCATACACCATGCTTGTAGGCCCGCACCAGGCCCCCCAAAAATGTAAAATGCTGGGGGTATATGTGCAAAAAAGCAGATTTTCCTACAATCTCGGTCCTCAGCATCCTACCCTCCCGAAACGACCCCTTTTTAAAGCTTTGGTTTTCTGGCCAGCCATTTATACAGAAGACTTCCTAAACATTCTGAATACATTAATAATGTTATGGCTGTCAGGCGTTGCTGCATGGTGTCTAAGAGGACCACATTACAGGTCTTAAAGTGTGGCAAAGGTCGATTAGAACGTGGCGTTTCCTACTCTGCTGCCAGCCTACCTGCAGCTGGCTGTGAAAACCTACAGAGTTAGGCTTTCAAAGTGTTTTTCTCGTCTCACTAGGGCTCAAACCAAGCCAGACATCTTTAAACAAAGAGTCTTTCTGGAATCTCTATTGATTAATAGTGGAGGTGCTAGATTGGGTAAAGAGATTTGTTTCTTTTCATTGGATAAGCCTTTTAAGTCCAGTATTTGGCAGAATTCATAAATCTGGAGTTCACTTTACTTCTCAAAATACTGTCTTAAACCCTTAATGCTTTGTTTAATAGTTCATCTTTTTCTGGATTAAAGTAATGCTGTCCCTTCACTTTAATTTAGAGTTGAGTAAGCCTGGTTCATGACATGCCTTTCAACCATTTTGGATAAGTTTTCAAATTCCTGCAAAACTTTTCTCACCTGTGTCTTAGGCTCTTGGAGGGAATATCATGACCGCAAGCCCAATATCGGACCTGAACCCCGTGTTTATGGCAAGTGGAAGCAATCTGACTGTGATATCAGAAGGTGAGCCTGCTTCATTGAAATGGTACTGAACTCACTTAAACCATCTCAGTTAGGTAGCAAAGGAGAGGGATGCAGAAGGAAAGACTTTAAACCACTTAATGGCATACGCACATCTTATGGCATCCCGCTGTTGTGATAATGAAACAGACCATCCCCCTGTGCCTTTCTATCATTCCGACTGACTCTCTACTCTTGACACAATCTAATCTTCTACCCTCAGGGTTCAGTTGCTACCTACCTTGGCTTGTGCCCTGCAATACGTAAACAATCTCTGTTCACGAAAGGCCTACCTACAAAGTGTGTTATATTGACTTTCTCTATTCGTTGAATAGCTTCTCAGGGAAAAAACATCTGCCGATAGAAAGATTCAATCCTTTTTTGCAGCATGGAAGTGATTTACACGTATTGCGTGGTCTAGCATCTGGGCAGTGTAACCTAAAATAGTTTTAAGACGTTTGAGAAGCAACCTGTAGATAAAAACAGAGGAATTATGTGTAAAACAGCTATGAAGATAGGGCAATATAGCCCAGAAACCCCCTTAGTTTTTTTCAAACCATCATCAAATCTATAACACGTTGCCATCGTTAAATATGTTCAAATTACATCTTGTCTTCATGCCACATGTTGTATTTCCTTTTATTTGACACTCTTTCTCAATGCCATGAAATGAATGCTCTTGAAATATTGCATAAGTGTCTTGGAAAACACTGAAGTGCAGACAATGCTTGTTTCCTGCTTGCAATTGGATCACAGGGATGTAAATTGTGTGTCTTCCTTGAAGGCAGAAGCAGGATAGTCTGAAGTTAGCAGCACAGGAAAAATGGGTACAGATGGAGACTGATGTCGATGCCCCTACCATGCATGTTGTGTCTCCTTTGCTGGACACTGTTAGTTCCTCCTAAGTTGTCAGTAGAGTTGCCTGTAAAAAAAAGAAGAATATGTTGAGGGCTGTGCCAGCTGTGAAGCTCACCATTTCATTTACCAGCTAGGGTGACCTCAAAGTTATTTTTTAGGTCTCGCCTGCGAACGCAGCGCGAAGCGCTGCTCGCAAGCGAGATCTATTGTTGCTGACTTGCCTCGGAAGTGGGACAGGAGATGTGCACGCGCAGGCTTTTGGCGGATTTGAGTTGGTGTACGCGCCTACAGCCACGCGGCGTGCACATCTCCTGTCCCGCTTCCCTCGCAAGCCAGCTTGCAGTTTCACTTTCGTCAACACGCACGTCCTAGGCAGCCTCATGCTATTTAATATTTTTTTTTAAATGCGCACGCGCGCTCCAAGCACTTACCGTCTCTTGTTGGGACTCTGCGCTGCTCCTCTGCTTTTCCTGCCGGTCACTGCAGCAGCACACGGGGCTCCGTTTTGCTCACAGGAGCCCCGCCTGAAATCCTGCTTTGTCCACACCATGCACCATTCACGAAGGCGGGGTGGGCTCCCGCCGGACTTCCTGTATTGTTTGGCGGCCCCCTCCCTGGGCCGCACGAGCCGCGCAGCACTCATTAAAAGTCCGGCGGTGTTGAAGTCCTCACACGCCGCTACTGGGCACAAGCTGCAGAACACGCAAAAATTACATGTACCGCGCATGCGCGGGCAGCCCTCGCAGGTCTTCTCCCCGGCCCGGATGTGGAGCTGCTTTCTCTTTGGCTTGTTGACATTCCTAGTGGTGCCAGAGACGGATGAAAGGGGGCTTCCTCGACTTCAATTCATTAAATCCCGGTCGCGTGCGTGCAGGTTTGTCTGTGGTTAAAGAGAGCGAGGGAGGACGCGCTGCTGTCATGGCATTACAAAGGGGTACGTGCTTTGAATAACTTGTTTTCCTTGCATTCTTGTGTTTAATTTTTTTCGACCCTCACAGCCGGAAGAATGTGGTGTCAGCAGGTCGGGGGTGGGGACATAGCATGTTCCAAGCTGTGGATCCTTCTAGTTTTTATATTGCCTGTGACTCCCAAGCCAAGAGAACCTTTCAATATCGGGTCAGAAGGGCAGAATATTTTATATCATCATTGAAGGCATGATCCGGGGTGCGCAGGAGTGTAAGCAGGACAGAGCATAGACAATGAACCGCAGGGCCCACCCTTGACTGCATATGCTCACCTCTGTGGCACTGTGGTCCGAACTGCCTGACGTTCCCCTCTGCTGCCCTCACCGCATGCACGAGGTGCCTTGAGTTTAAACTTTAAAACTGCTTCCCTTTAAAATGCAAAGCGAGTCCTCGCGGATGTTTCTATTGCTGGGGGCAAAATAAAATACGGCGGCCTCCCCGAGCATGAGTCAACAGCACGTTGCAAAGGAGCTGCGAGCTCTGCATAAAGAGTGGCAGGAAATCCATGCTCCGGGTCCCAAGAGCTGATTTGATTTCTACACACAACATAACAGGGCAGGGCCTCCAGCTTGTACGTGCAGACCCAAAGCTATGCCGAATCCCGTCTGATTTGCTTCTAAAGACCCGAGGGCAGGCAGCAAGCCTGCTGCTTTCAGTTATGCATAGAAAGTGCTTATAAACAGTAAATCAGCATAATGCCGGGCAATTTACTTCAAACTTGATAACATATGGCACTGTGTATTGAGGGGTGCCCGGTGCTCGCAGGGTCCAGTCGCATCAGACAGACCTTCAGTCAGTCCTGTCTTTTTAGTCAACAGACCGTTATGATTTAAGGCACATATGCATGGACACTGGCGAAGGATGACCAAATTATGTGTCAGGGTTAAATAAATTATGTGGCAAGGAAAAATAAATTATGTGGTGTAATGTGGTACATTTTACTTGATTATTGTGTCTTTTAATAGCCGTTAACACAATCTGAGCAAAGTTTTCATCTCATTATTACCAGTTTAACACACAAATGCAACAATGAGCAACACAAAGGTGACCAGTCAACCTCTGTCTTGAGCCTTCCACTCCGTGGCACCATGCGTTGCCGAGTTTTTAATAACTCTTGATCCATTTGAGGTAGAAACAGATTTTCTTTAGTTAAAATGTGCAAATTATGAAGCAGCTGATGGATAAGGTGGCAAATGCAGCAAATACATAAATTTGAGGAAAACACCAAGGTTACAAAATCGCATAAGATACGTAAAGTAGTATGAGGATATATATGTAGAAGGTAGTGAGTCGTAGCATGGGAGCCTCAAGAGAGGTCTGCTGTGGTTGGTTCTCTCCAAATGACAGAGTCCTCATCCAAGGTGATTTAAGCGTAACACCCCAGGGCAGTTTCTTGCTGTTCTGAGAACTCAACTGGACTTTCTATGTTGCCAATGAAAACGGAACTGGGCATGTCCACTACCTTTAATCTCAAGAGCCTTCAGTATGTTGTAGTTGGGGCTCTGGTCAACTGGAAATGGGATGGGCAAGCAACCCTCCCCCCCGCATATCTGCTACACAAGCTGCATAACATCATAACTGTGCTGTACGCAGCACACTGCTGCACACCGCACACTGCTGCTATACGCCTCACACTGCTGCACGCCTCACACTGCTGCACGCCTCACACTGCTGCACGTCTCACACTGCTGCACGCCACACACTGCTGCACGCCGCACACTGCTGCACTCCACACACTGCTTTTATGCGAGTTTATGCTACTGACATTGTAAATGACAATGCCTTTTATTTGTTTTAAAACCTAAACATAAATAAAAGGCATTGTAATTTTACAATGCCAATAGCTCAAACTCTTATAAATGCGAGACCTATTGCATTGCAAATGCTTGTTTTAATCATGCTGTCAACATTTGAATTGCATGCATTAAAATAAACATTATTGTCCTCTGGGGGTTGAGCTCCTTCCCAATTTACATGAACTTCACTGCTGAAGTAAAATAAAGATTTGTTTTTCATGTTGAGGTGTTTTCTCATCCATAGCTTAGCCTACGCAATGTTGACATCAAAACATGATCTGTTAATAACTCATATTTCCATTTGAAACAATCTTCATGCTTTGCATGTGTTGAGGTTGCACTCACTTCTATTTGAATTAGAGGAATCTGATGGGGATACAATGGCACTCATCCAAATACTACGTAGAAGGATCAAAGGACTGTGTTTATCTTTGAAGAAGACTCTTTCTCCTCTAGGCCATAACCATGTGATGATAACTTACATACAAATTTTAAAAACACGTCTGTAGCAAAATAGCGCTTTTCCCTGGCCAGAGAATTGTCCCAAAAAATCTTTCTCCGCTAAATCCCTGGCACTTCTTCTGAGACGTCCTTAACAAAACTTCCTTCATCAGAGAATATCATTGCATGAGGCATAGAAGACTTTAGCACTTTTCTGAGGAAATAGGTAGCCGTTTAGTTGGAAATTAAATGCAGGACATGTGTGTAAGTGGGTCTGTAAATTGTAATACATCATGGGACATCCACACTGGGCTCAGCTATTGCAACCATGTTCAGGACACTTTCATTCAACACAAATTCTGTTACCACTGGACCAATGAAGACATTTGCATCATAGCCCTGGTGTACATTGTGGCGATATGTTGTGGACTATAATAGAGAACATGCTCGCCAAAAGCTTTCTTGGTGCTAGGGTGAGAGAAGATAGTCCCACACTAACACGTTTTAGAAAGGTATACGAAAAAACGAGGAGGTCAAGGCCTTTGTAGAAGCTCATATGGAAGAAAAGGTATGCAGATCCCAAAGAATGTGGCCCTGAAATGAAAAACTGCAGTTTCCCAAATGGGATTTCCTGAATTGAGGGATAGATCACAAATAGGCGGATGACTATCAAAGGTGCCTACTCTGGAGGTAATGGCAGATGCATGTACAGATAAATACATGAGGCTTCCTTTGTCGCTGTGCAATACTTTGCTGCTTGTTTTGCTAGTTTCAAATGATATACTACTAAATGCACACAATATATTCACTTTTTTAGCAAATACACAAGAGGATAGATGCGTTTGGCATAGCCTTGGCAGGAACCAAACACTTGCGAATGGGCTCTACTGATTGCCTCAGTAGAGTTACGGAACTTCCATCCAGATCATGTGGCGAGGGCATTGGCTAAACATCTTCCTAACCTCTCACCCTCCCATTTTCCATAGATGGGGTTCTATGGTATGTTCCATTATGGGGCTGCATTATAAGAAGGGAGCCTTGAGCACATCAAGAAAGTTAGAATCCAAAACAGTGGCACATGTATGTGAGCAACAATCCACAAATATTAGAGGGGGTCACATTTTCGTTTTATTCTGGTCTTTAAGAGATCATGTTTTAAATTGTACAAATGACCTTAGATGATGTAGAAATATATATGGTAACGGTCATATGTAGACGAAACTAGCAATATAGTACTGCAGCCAGATGTAAATACAATGTAAGACTTCTTACAGGACAATATATGATCCTGCGACCAGATGTAGATACAGAAGTCTTCTTTAAGGACAATACAACCAACAAATTTTTCATCTTACAGACCTTTTCAAGGCTTGTATTTGTCAGAAGCAGCTTATCAAGAGAAGTGGTTATTGTTGGATTGTCACTTGCAAAACGTTGTGTACCTGTGATGAGGTTAACTGATAGGTAGGTGGTTGTCATCATTCAAAAAGTAGTCCTGAGTTGTACCAGCGAGTGTTCGACGGACGTGCAGTAACAAGGTCACAACCATTACTGATCCTGTCTTGGCATCGATGAATGCAGCATTACGTAAAGGGTGCAAAGTCTCTCTTTGCACTGCAGTTCACCTTTTACTAGGTGCGTGAGGTGCAAACGAGGACAGTGTGCCCTATTACAGATAATGTTAAACCAAACAAAGGGGTTGGGCTCATTAAAGTCAGTCAGGCTGAGCCACCAGAAAAGTCACCAACACCAACACCAACTATGCCAAAACTGACTGCTCCTTTAGAGTTAATCATTCTGTGCTCCTGGTCTGGATTTCGGAAAATAAGAACTGGCATTTTTTTTTTTACTGTCTTTCTTGTAATGTTATTTCCGTTTTGTATGATTTTTCAACTTTGCTTGTGATTTTCTTTTCGTATCCACTGTTGTGTTGTGATTTTATTTTGGTGGTGGTTGGGCAAAGTAATATTATTGTGTTTGATTCAATTTTGTTTTTGTTTCTTTGTGTACAACATTTAAGAATAGCATTTTGTATGATGACTTTTTTATATAAAAAAATGGAAAATAAATGGTGACCGTCTTTATTGGTTAAAGAGGCCACAAATGAATCTAACTCTAAAGGAACAGTCCGTTTGGGCATTGTTGGTGTTGGTTTCTATTACAGATAATGAGCTGTCCCCATGGCAGATGCAAACTTGTAACTACACAGGGGGCAGTACATTAGTGAAAGGCAGAGAAGGTGTTTAAAGCACCCACTCCATCTTTCCTAGTGCAAGAGGCATGGAGCCTGCTTTACAAGGGGGGACAGAGATCCCTTTGCAGGCGGGTGTAGTGAATGATTACTCCCACCTGTAGGGGGATGTCTGGGGGACATGGGGCCAACTCTCTTTCAGACAGCACCCACAGGAGGCACACTGACTGGGTACCACTTGTGCTTTGATTATGCACTGCCTCTTTGTGGCTGTCAGTCAGTGTGCCTTCTGAGCACCTCTTTGCCTGTGTGCATGCGCCTGTGTCAATAATACCGCTTAGGCACAGAAGCAAAGTGCACCCCTCATGCCCTAATGGAAATGATAAAAAAAAATGGGCAACCTAATAACCTCTTGAGCTTCAGTTTAAACCAAAATAAAGGCACTATGATAACAAGGAAATCGTTTGCATATAAATCCAATGAGTAAGCTAAATCAATTGTCCTTTAAAGAACGACAATTTGAATTTATCAAAACCACAAATGAATCACATTCATGTTATCATGCATATAAATCAAGAGACGGAATTGGCGTTTAAAGTGAAGAAGTATTTTTTGTAATGAATCTTAAAGAAACATAGGGTCCTCAACAAATAAACCTGTGATACATCAATCAGGTGAATGTCTGCTCAAGATTGAATACACAAAACCATAGATCAATGTATACAAAATACACTCTTCATGTTCATGTAATCAGTTCATTACATATGTTAAACGGCAATTAGGATGATGATCCAGAATGTTATATAAAAGAAGGGAATGTAGCGTTGACGTTTCGGTCGCCAGTGTCAGCTATTCATGAGACCATCTTCAGGACCGTGATAATTAAAGGAAATTCTCAGTAGACCCAAATAGAACAATCATTATCTAGCAGCCGAGAGAAAGGACTAGATAATGAGGCTAGATCAATCTCTCAAACTCACTGTATTTAACTGGCCTTGGGGAATCACAGATAGGATACCGAATTGTGCTGGTTAGCTGATCGCTTCCCAAAACTGAGTTGCAGGAGCTCACACTAACTAATTGCTACCATATCTTGTGATTTTCCAAAAGAAGTTAAGTGCACTCATTGCAGGTAGAATCCCCTTAGGAATGGCACTGGTGCTATATTTTCACCAGCGTGATCTGTATTATATAAGTGTCTGTGCACGGGCTGTAATATCAAAGTGCCCCCTGGGCGCAGAAAGTGGGCACACACTTCCATTGTGCCTCTAGGGCACTTTAACACCTTGTGTTACACAGCACCTGAAATTCTAGCAGCACATGCATACTTTTCCTGTTATGAGCTAACGTGTGAATCGCTGATATCACAAGCACCACAGTTCTTTATATATATGTGCATGTGTGACTTGTCACTTTATCTAATCCTAGGCAATTTCACCATAGGAATGATAAACGGTGTCCAGGTAGTAAAGATGTTATTAAATCAATGTAGTTAGATGAATGAAACTATGCCGGTAGACTGCTAACCATAGCCGTCATACTCAAAGTACTGATCTCTGCTCAACTTCTGAACTACAGGTTTGTAGGCTCTGACATTTTACTCACTCTAGAGGTCTCTGTGAGTCTCATTTTGCCCTTCAACCACCATGCACCCTAGACTCTTCGGTTTGAAATGCAGCATCTCTTGTGTGCCTTTCACACCCAGGATTAGAGCATTGGACGCTGATGTGCACCTCGCCCCAGAAGATTTTACCAGCAAAGATCTCTTTAAATTTCCTCTGTAGGACTTTGAAGTTATTTTATGCTCTAACAGTATGATTTTTCGAAGCCCTTTCTGTGATTTCATGAGGGTCAAACCCTGTGTGATATCACTTCAGTGTGGATCTGACTATGTTCATGGTATGTTTGGATTATTGCTATATTATGGGCATCGAACTCTGATATCATTAAATGGACCAAATGCTGAAAGTGTCAATCGAGCCTGGAACCATGTTCTTAACATGAAACAAACATTGGCGAAGTTAATAGATGTCAGCTGTAAAAGGCTGAGCTATTAGCTTTGCAAAGGCTTTTTTCCACTTGCTTGCTAACACATGACTCAAGTAGCATGCATATGCATGACTGTCAATCTTGCAATGTGCTTTGTAATAATGAAAAGCCATTCCTTGATGGGCACATATGTGTGTGTTGTGACATATGGACGTGTGTGTGTTGTGACACGTGGGCATAAAAAGGAAATATTAGCTGGATGGTAAACAGTACAGTACCACCAAAGTGTGGGTGCTTGGAAGCACTTTACAGCTTCCCTTAAGTCCCTTGAAGGCAGCAATGGAAGACTATAACTCATCCAATCAGAACACTGAGAGTAAAATGCTCCTGGTCACAAGAACAAGCACAAGAATTTGGAGGCAAGCCATTGAACAAATAGTAGACTCCAGAGATAGATAACAAAACCATCCAATCTTGAGTAAGTGGCTGAACCAAAGCCTACTCCAGTGATACGATATGTATTGGAAACAACAGGTCTGCCAACAGTTAGCTACAGCGGTCTGTAAGTTAGGCCTTCATATTGATGCTCCATTAAAGGAGCCAGCCAGTGAATGATTCTACAAAATGCTTAAAAACCCAAGCAGGCATCATCAAGAAAAGGAATATTTTGGAATGCCTGTTGGTGATTGTTAGAGATGAAGGACCTGGTAAGGAGAACTGTTTATTTTCCATACACTGGATGTCTCCTTTGAGCAGAATCTAAAACCACTCTGTTGACTCGTGGTGAAATCATGCATCTAGGTAAAAGTTCTCTGCACCAAGCACAGGATATTGTGAAACCAGGGCTGTTGTTATCAGCAAAATCTTGACGCCCCGCACACATCCCAATAGTCAGATCATCTTTGAGCAAGAAATTTAAAATGACAAATTTGAGGCAGTGCTTTGGGAATATAGGGCCCAGCGAAATGAACTACTCTCAGTGGCTTCATAAAAATAAAATTCAAGAGCCTCATCTTTAGAAAGCTTTTAAAACCATACAAATGAGCAGCAGGTAAGAGCGGTAGGGCGGTGGAGCAGGGTGAGGGGGGATTTCGAGAGACGACCACGAGGAACATTTAATTATTTATTTATTTTTCCTTCTTGGTCGTCCCTCCTCACCTGGCCCCACCGCTCTTACCTGCAGAGGCCGCAGCTGCAATTGAGATAAAATGAATAGAGTTGGCACTCTCTCCTATCTCTCCGGTACACAAGTGGTCCCTCTGACCCTTGGACAATCTGGAGATGTTTTAAAGCATGGGCAAAGTGGGCAATTCACCAGGGTCCCCCACGTTTTAAGATGCCCCTGGGAAAGGGAACTTTCTCTCTTTTTAACTTTTACCCCCATCCTAAAGTGTCTCCCTCTTCATTGTCTACCTCTGCCTTTGGGACTCGGTCTTTTACTACCCAGTGGCATCTTAAGGATTTTGGTGCCTGGGGCAAGACATATGTTATCTGTTTTTGGGTGACCCGTTTATAGAATGTTTAGCAAAGGATTAAGTATTGTTTCACATCATGTGGGTGTGATTCAACATAAAATGGGTAAATAAATTCTAAGTTGTTCTGGGCAGGGGCCCCCCAAATATGCCCTGCCTAGAGCCCTCAAATCCCTAAAATGTGTCTGATTCTAAGAGTTGAAATTAGTGGCCCTTAGATAGTCATAACCACTGCAATAACACTTTACCCCTCTGTTATTCTATTTTTATATCTATTGAGGTAGCTTCACATGGGCACTAGGAAATGCGAGACCTATTGCATTGCAAATGCCAGTGCTGGCATTTGCAATGCAATAGGTCTCGCATTTCCGAGAGTTTAAGCTATTGGCATTGTAAATGACTATGCCTTTTATTTATCAGTTTAAAAAATAAAAGGCATTGTCATTTTCATTGCCAATAGCTCAAACTCTCGTAAATGCGAGACCTATTGAATTGCAAATGCTTGTTAATACCTGTGATCCAAGACTGGCATACTTTAAAAAATCTTCAGATCCACTTGACTAGAGTCATCAAAGAGGCCTCTAGTTCTGGCAATATCATGATCAGTGAGTCTCCTTTATACTTATCATTACAGCAGCCCCCCCCCCACCCCCCGGGGCGGCCACACTCCATTTTAGCAGTTCTAAACTGGAAGTGGGGAGTGCTTTAGTTGTGAAGGTTGGGGTTGAAAAGAACATATGCCCCTTAGTACATCCAGAGGGCAGTGCAAGCGGTGCTGATGTTGCCAGCACCGGTGACTGGGACACCTTTGGGACAGGGCAGGAAGGCTCACATAGGCAGATGTGGCAGAGTGGGCCCAATAAGGACCCTCACACCTAAGACTTTCCCCATTTTGGCTGGCACCACGGTTGTCCTGACTGTGTTTGTGTTCACTCCTCTAGTGACACAAGGAAAGGAATACTGTTGTGTTCTAACCAAGTGAACTCTTGTTTCAAGGTTGAAAGGGCAAAGTTTTCACCCAAACTGTGCAGCATGCCGTCCTCTTCTCTTAGTCCTTAGTCTGGCTGGGACAGTCGCCGGCTCCATCTTTGTACCATAATCATCATTTTGACAAGGGCTTAGCGCTGGGAGAGGCTCCAAGGAGTTCGGAGATCTGATAGGTGTACAGCATTCTGTGAAGGCAACGGCAATTAAAGAGGAGCAGTGCCCCATACATGTCGCTCGATTAAACTGAATGTCAGCAAAAGCAAATCCTGTGAGATTGCTTTTATTGAATGGCCAGCTTGGATGTTTACCCAAGCACACTGAATAAGTTATCGTTCCGGTGTCAGCAAGCTGGAATTTTTATACATACATTGAAGTATCTGGTTCTTGACATTGCTTGACCAGCTTTATGGGTCAATTGTAAATCTCTTTTCACCGTATTGAAGATGGTCTAACGGACTCATGCCATCCAGACCGAAACGTCGACAAGCTCATCTATTTTCTTCATTGATTTAATCTGGCAAGAATTGTTTTTCTGTTTTGTTAGATTCTTTTTTTTAAATAAATGGTAGCACAAATGATTTGAAGGCTATCATTTCTGTATATGGTTTGCTTGCTTCTGTCATTGTGTTTTTTGTTATCATAATTTGTACCCCCTTCTTTGTTCACTTTCAATAAATGAATAAGAAATTTAGAAACCTACACCCATGTTTTAAATTGTTTATGATATATTAAGTAAGATATAAATGAGTGAATTGATGTTTCTGATTTTTCAAAGGTTAGTTACCATTCGGGACTGAACCACAAAGTAGTTTTGCATAATCAGCCTTATTGAATATCATAAATAAAATCCCTTGTAGGCCCAGTTACCGCATAGTATTTGCAATTCCCAAGCCTACAATGGTAAAGTGTTTTTCCCACTGTTTGTTTTGTTCTGATAGGTGTACAGCATTATGTACCAGTGCCAGCTTGAGGATTTGGGGGGCCCTGGGAAAGACATACTTTGGGGGCCCCTGTTCAGAAAAACTTTGAATTATATTGCCAATTTTCAGGTAATTTAAGCCCACATGATGCCAACAGTATTAAAATATATGTTACGTTTTGTTGAAATATGGCTTGCCTTGAATACCAAAAATCCTTAAGGCGACACGTAGAGAGACAGAGTAGAGGTTGGCAGAGAAGTTGATGTAATGGAAAGGACAGACAAAGGTCAAAAGAGAGAAAGTTCACTTTCCCAAGAGGGCCCATTGGAAGCTGTGGGCCCTGGGTAATTGCCCATTTTGCCCTTGCCTTAAAATGTCTCTGTTATGGCCACGTTAAGTTCGGTGCCTTGACCTGCTACAGCTTTACAACCTTGGGGAAGAAGGTAAGCGGAGATTGTGTACTTCATGCTAAGAGATGGTGTTCATCCATCGCTTGGATTTCCCAGTAGCAAGCGAGGCACGGACTGTAGATAAAAACGTTTTAAGTGGTAATCTAGCTGTATGAGCAAATGGTGGACGGTGCAACGTGGGCAAAGTAGCTAGACCACTGGCAGTGCCGGATTGAACCATGTGGTGGCCCCTACGCAGACGAATTTTCGCACCAACCTCGCAAATTATCTCCTTTGATTTCTCTGGTTTATGTCCTTTAAGTTGTATTTTTATCTGTTGTCGCAGGCTCTTCAAAGGAGTGGGGCCCATAGGCCGGTGCCTACTTCACATTTCTGGTAATCCAGGGCTGCCACGTGCAGGCAGGGACAGGGTGCCCTGTTTTTGCTGCCTCTGCACTACTTCCTGTCTGTGAGCGAAGTTATCACTGTCGGTCTTTTATGTGTCGCAAGGACTTACCGAGCTGCTTTCTGAGCTAGACCTCTTCTATGCATCCCTGTAAGAGAAGAAAGGTTGTAATGCTAGTGCCCATGCTGTTCCTGTTCGGTGTGTGAAGGCTGCTTTACTGTGTGGGCGGACAGCTTACCTGTGTCTGAGGGCAGCTTGCACAGATGTGCGTGAGGACAGCTTACACAGCTGTGTGTGAGGGCAGCTTTACTGTGTGGGTCGACAGCCTAACTGTGTCTAAGGGCAGCTTGCACAGCTGTGTGTGAGAGCAGCTTACACAGATGTGTTTGGGCAGCTTGCACGGCTGTGTGAGGCCAGCTTACACAGATGTGTGTGAGGCTAGCTTACACAGCTGTGTGTGAGGGCACCTTGCACAGCTGTGTGTGAGGACAGCTTGCACGGCTGTGTGTGAAGGAAGCTTACACAGCTGTGTGTGAGGGCAGCTTGCACAGCTGTGTGTGATTGCAGCTTTACTGTGTGTGAGGTCAGTTTGCACAGCTGTGTGTGAGGACAGCTTTATTGTGTGCAAGGGCAGCTTGCACAGCTGTGTGTGAGAGCAGATTTACTGTATGAGAGCAGCTTTACTATGTGGGAGGGCAGCTTTACTGTGTGGGAGGGCAGCTTTACTGTGTGAGGGCAGCTTTACTATGTGGGAGGGCAGCTTTACTGTGTGGGAGGGCAGCTTTACTGTGTGGGAGGGCAGCTTTACTGTGTGGGAGGGCAGCTTGCACAGCTGTATGTGAGGGCAGCTTTACTGTGTGTGAGGGCATCTTTACTGTGTGGGAGGGCAGCTTTACTGTGTGGGTGGGCAGCTTTACTGTGTGGGAGGGCAGCTTGCACAGATGTATGTGATGGCAGCTTTACTGTGTGGGAAGGCAGCTTTACTGTGTGGGAGGGCAGTTTGCATAGCTGTGTGTTAGGGCAGCTTTATTGTGTGGGAGGGCAGCTTTACTGTGTGGGAGGGCAGGTTTAATGTGTGGGAGGGCAGCTTTACTGTGTGGGAGGGCAGCTTGCACAGCTGTGTGTGAGGGCAGCTTTACTGTATGTGAGGGCAGCTTTACTGTTTGAGGGCAGCTTTACTGTGTGGAAGGACAGCTTTACTGTGTGGGAGGGCAGCTTTCACAGCTGTATGTCAGGGCAGCTTTAATGTGTGTGTGGGCATCTTTCCTGTGTGGGAGGGCAGCTTTACTGTGTGGGTAGGCATCTTTACTGTGTGGGAGGGCAGCTTGCACAGTTTTGTGTCATGGCAGCTTTACTGTGTAGGAAGGTAGCTTTACTGTGAAAGGGCAGTATGCATAGCTGTGTGTGAGGGCAGATTTACTGTGTGGGAGGGCAGGTTTAATGTGTGGGAGGGCAGCTGTACTGTGTGGGAGGGCAGCTTGCACAGCTGTGTGTGAGGACAGCTTTACTGTATGTGAGGGCAGCTTTACTGTGAGGGCTGTTTTACTGTGTGGAAGGGCAGCTTTACTGTGTGGGAGGGCAGCTTGCACAGCTGTATGTGAGGGCAGCTTTACTGTGTGTGAGGGCAGCTTTACTGTGTGTGAGGGCATCTTTAATGTGTGGGAGGGCAGCTTTACTGTGTGGGTGGGCAGCTTTACTGTGTGTGAGGGCAGCTTGCACAGCTGTGTGTGAGGGCAGCTTTACTGTATGTGAGGGCTGCTTGACTGTGTGAGGGCAGCTTTACTGTGTGGAAGGGTAGCTTTACGGTGTGGGAGGGCAGCTTGCACAGCTGTATGTGAGGGAAGCTTTACTGTGTGAGGGCAGCGTTACTATGTGATTTGATTTGATTTGAGATTTGTAAAGTGCAACAATCACCCTAAGGCATAAAGGCGCTAGAGACCAGCCATCCAAAAACAGGCTGAAAAGAATAGAGAAGATCCAGATAGATACTAGACCGAGAAAGGCCAGGTCTTAAGGGCCTTTCTGAAAGGGAGCAGAAGTGGAATAGTCCTGAAGGCAAGGGGGAGGGAGTTCCATAGCTTGCTCGCTGCCACTGAGAATGCTCTGTACCCTCATTTTCTCTTTTTGGTTCTTGATACGACTAATTGCATTTGGAGCGAAGAACGCAAGGGTCTGTTAGGTGAATGCCAATTGAACATAGTCATTATTCTTGATGGGTAGGGAGAATACAATGATTTGTGAACCATACAAAGTGCCTTGAAACTAATACGTTTTTCAATCGGGAGCCAGTGCAGGGATTCTAGTCTCTTCCGGGCGGATTGTTTCCTAGAAGTATCCAGAACGGGTCTTGCCAGTGCGTTCTGTAGCACTTGGAGTTTATACTGCATACTCTTATTGGCAGCCAGGTATAGTGCATTGCAGTTGTTGAGTCAGGACATTATCAAGGCCAGTGCTACCTGGATTCGAGCTGATCGTGGAATGAGAGGATTTATTTTTTTAACATCCGTATGATCTAGGAGCATGTCAAGATGGTACAGTTAATTTGGATACCAAAATTGAGTTCAATATCGATCAGAATTCCAAGTTTCTTAGTCTTCTTTCTCGGGGCAGGACAACTACATAAGGATTGAGGCCAGCAGTTACTATTCCACTTGGATGGCTCTGATCCAAATATCATCACTTCAGTTGTCTCCCCATTGAGTTTCAAAAAGTTATCAGACATCCATTCTGCTACTTTAATCATGCAACCGAGGATATTCTCTGACGTTGAACAAAGACCTTTGGGGAAAGGGACCATGATCTGTGTATCATCTGCATATGACACCACCTCCAGTCCAAATTGATGGATCACAGTTGCCAGGGGTGCCACATACAGATTAAAGAGTGTAGGGCTCAGAGACAATCCCTGCGGGACTCCACAGGGTAGAATATAGGAGTCCGAGTATGAAGGTTTGTAGTTTAACCCTTTGGGATCTCTCTGTTAGGAATGGGAACAGGAGGGCTAGTGCTTTTGCGAGATACCAGGACTCCAGAGTCTGTCCTGCAGCAGAATAGGTGAAATGGTATCAAATGCTGCTGACGGAACCAAGAGAATCAGCACTACCCCCTGTCCTCCCTCTGTGGGAGGGCACTTTACTCTGTGTGAGGGCAGATTTACTGTGTGGGAGCGCAGCTTTACTGTGTGGGAGGGCAGCTTACACAGCTGTGCGCGAGGGCAGCTTTACTGTGCTTGAGAGCAGCTTTACTGTGTGGGAGGTCAGCTTGCACGTATGTGAGGGTAGCTTTACTGTGTGAGGACAGCTTTACTAAGTGGGAGGGAAGCTTTACTGCGTGGTAGTGCAGCTTGCACAGCTGTATTTGAGGGCAGCTTAACGGTGTTTGAGAGCAGCTTTACTGTGTGTGAGGGCGGCTTGTACAGCTGTGTCTGTGGGCAGCTTGCACAGCTGTGTCTGAGGACCGCTTGCACAGCTGTGTGTGAGGGCAGCTTTGTTGTGTGTGAGGGCAGCTTTACTGTGTGGGAGGTCAGCTTGCACATATGTGAGGGTAGCTTTACTGTGTGAGGACAGCTTTACTAAGTGGGAGGGCAGCTTTACTGTGTGGTAGTGCAGCTTGCACAGCTGTATGTGAGGGCAGCTTAACGGTGTTTGAGAGCAGCTTTACTGTGTGTGAGGCAGCTTGTACAGCTGTGTCTGAGGGCAGCTTGCACAGCTGTGTCTGAGGACCGCTTGCACAGCTGTGTGAGGGCAGCTTTGCTGTGTGTGAGGGCAGCTTTATTGTGTGTGAGGGCAGCTTGCACAGCTGCGTGTTGTAATGTACCCATTCCCTAAGTGAGGGAACATAAAACGTGCTCTGTCTGCTGCTATCATCGGTGCAGCCCCCTCTCTATGCTTGAAGAGACACTGCAGCGATGGTGACAGGGCTGGTCCTTGCGTGTTTGCGACAGAAACTTGCACTGCGGCTGCCTGCTTTGGGCCTCAGTGGACCTCAGCCTGCTGCTGCCTCTGATATGCCTGAGGAGTGTAGACTGTGTGTCGTGCACGCTGCGTGTTGTGCACGTCAGAGCTAGTGCTCCTGCTTCGTGTGTTGTACATTTTATTTGCACTGTACCTGCCCTCTGGCACAGTAGATCTTTGAGAGACTCAAAATGACCTGAGTAAAGAGCATTCTGGGGCAGTCTATGACCGCCTATGTGCAGTGTACATACAGGCTCGAATTGCAGCTGGACTAACCCACCTTTCCAGTCCATTAAAAGAGTCCGGCTGTGACCAGCAATGATGCTGTGTCTTTGTTTTGTGCTGCCCAGACGTCCACTGTGTATTAAAGATACATTCAATGGATGCTGTATGCATGTGCAGTCTAAAGATAGTCGATTCAGGATGTGGAGGAGAGGAGTGAGCATGTTTTCAATGGGGCTGGGGGTGTTGTAAACAAACGGCTCTTGTAGTGTGTAAAGGACGAATGTGCACTGTGCAGTGTGCATGGTGTCTTTGCACTGTATTGACCTGTATAGATCAACGCCCACTCCTAAACCCAAGAGCCCACTCATCCCGGGTGACTCATTGACTGGCAGCCATGACACCCGCCATGACACTGGGCTCATTGACCTTACTTGCTTTGGAGCCCAGACAGCATTGCTGTCCGTGCAGAGAACATTGACCTCTGCAGCAAGAGGAGGCAATGCAGCTTCAGAGCAGACACACGGGTAACCTGCAGCACACAGCATCAAACTACCAAGGCTTCCAGACTCAAGAAGTGGATAAGGATGATAACACTGAGTTTTGTTTATGATAGCGCAACATTAAAAAACAAGGGATATTCGCCCGGATAAAATCGCGCCCTTCCTCCGTCGTATGTTTCTGGAGTCGCTCGAGCGGGGTTCCCTCCCCGACGACCAGCGTCTGGCTACTATAGTTGTGATTCCCAAGGACGGTAAGCCACGAGACCGCTGTGCCTCATATAGGCCTATTTCCCTACTAAATGCCGAACCGAAAATCCTCGCCAAGGTCCTCGCTAATCGCTTGCTGAGAGTTATATGTGATTTGATACATCCGGATCAATGCGGCTTTATCCCTCATCGGAATACCGCTCTCAACTTGCGGCGTCTACACGGCGTCCTCGCTAGGGCGGAGTACCTCTCTGAACCGGCCATATTGGTTTCCTTAGACGCCACGATGGCCTTTGATACCATCGAGTGGCCATTCCTTTGGGCCGTCTTGGCGAAGTTTGGCTTTGGGGAGGGATTTATTAGTTGGGTTAAGCTCCTCTATGCTGGACCAATGGCTCAGGTTGTTGTCAATGGGCGGGTTTCTCGGCCCTTCGCTCTTGGGAGGGGTACTAGGCAGGGGTGTCCGTTGTCCCCTCTGCTCTTTGCTCTCGCCTTGGAACCGCTCGCTGCCTGGCTCCGCTGGGAGCCCTCGATCAGAGGGATCCGGTGGGCCCCGGGCTTCGAGGATCGGGTCGCGGACGACATTCTTTTGTACCTCACCTCGCCGCGGAAGTCGCTCAATGTGCTTTTTGATGTCCTTACTGCCTTCGGGAGGAATTCGGGGTTGATAATTAACTGGTCCAAATCTTGCGTGTATCCTATCTCCGGTGGCCTTCCTCTCTTACCGCCTCGGCTTCCGATTCAAAATTCTCAATCCGGCTTTAAATACTTGGGGGTGTATGTTTCGTTGGATCCGGCGGTCCGCTACGAGCAGAATCTCCTGTCTCCCCTCCGGCGTTTGAGGGTGGATACGGCTCGGTGGTGTAAGTTGCCCTTGTCTCCACTTGGTCGCGCAGCACTGTTTAAAATGATGTCCCTCCCCAGATTTCTTTATGCACTCCAGAACTCCTTCGATATCATTCCGGCGGCCTACTTTAGGGAAGTGGAGAGTTTGCAGAGGAGACTGGTTTGGGACGGTCGGGCGCGTATCGCTTTGGCAAAGCTGACTCTTCCCTGGTATGACGGGGGCATCGCGCTTCCTGACATTAGAAGGTACTATTGGGCCTCCCAGCTGTCTGCCATTAACCATGCTACGTACGCTCCTGGTTCGAACCCGGCATATGAGATGGATAAATTCCTGCTTCCCGGCGGTAACTATAACAGAGCGCTTTACTCTCGATCTGCCGGGAGGACCCTCACGGGCCCTACTAGGATTGCGGTACGTGTGTGGAAGGCGGCGAATGTAGCTGTGGGCTGGAGTGAGCGTTTAACGTGTGCTACTCCTTTGTTCGCCTCAGAGCGCTTGGGAAGCCTCTGGACAACGAAAGGCTTTGAGCACTGGGATACGATCGGCATTAGCAGAGTGGGGGACCTATGGGTTAAAGGCGCGGTTAAATCCTTCGCGGCGCTTCAGAGCCAGTACGAGCTTAGTGAAAGGGAGTTCTTCCGCTATGCCCAGGTTCGGCACGCCCTACTCTCTGTCTTTGGGGAGGGGACCACGGTCCCTGTTGCTTCGCCTCTCGAGGACCGTATACTCGACGGACACGTGCCCGACAGTACTATCTCTCTGATTTATAAAAAACTAATAAATAATCGGGCTGATCTCTTGGTGCGTCTTCGGGAGGCGTGGACGGGGGATGGGGTTGAGTTGGATGACGAGGACTGGCAGTCTGCGCTGTCATCCCCTAAGGAGGTTGCCATCCCGGCCCGTCTCCGTCTGGTCCAGCTTAAGATTCTCCATCGTGTCTATGTGACGGGTCCCCGTTTGGTCTCGATGGGGTTTTCTGACGACGGGCTCTGTAAGCGTGGCTGCGGGCTCAGTGCCACCTTTCTCCACATCCTCTGGGAGTGCCGCGAGGTGGCGGAATATTGGCGCCAGGTGCATGATGTTATGAAACGAGTCACTGGGGTCGCTCTGCTGCCGGAGGTGCGCCGATGTGTTCTGAATGTGTGGGAGCCCAATGACTATAATGCGGCCCAGGCTCGGTGGGCGGCCCTTGGGAACATGATTGCAAAGAGAGATATTGCGCAGCTTTGGGGTTCCCAACGGCCTCCCACCGTGTCCGTATGGAAGGAGAACATGGACTGGTGCATGTTCAGGGAGAAGACGGTGTATGTGGCTCGTGGTAAACCAGGGGCATGGGGTAGAATCTGGGGTCAGTGGAATGTGTATCGAGGGACTATCTGTTCTCCCCCCCCTGGTGGATGCGTCTGAGGTTGCCTTGTCCCACTGATCCTTGAGGGTTCCTTGCTTAATTTGTTCATCTGTGTATAGGTTTGGTTTTCCCGTGGCCCCCCCCCTCCCTCTCAGACCCCCTTTTTATTGACCACCCTATGGTGGTCGGGTGTGGAGTTCCTCTGCTGTGGTTAGACGCCCTTTCAATGTTTCTCGCCTTGCTTTTTGGTTTTTTATTTAATTTTTTTTTTTTTTTAAAAGGGTGTATCCTGACGTCCCTTATGTACAGTCTGATCTCCAGTAATTTAGCGGAGCCCCTGTGGGCCAGTCATTGTTTTTTGAACTGCTTGAACATCTCTGAATACTAGCGGCCGGCCCAGGAGGTTGTAGGCCCGTGCTTGTACCCTTTTTCTCTGCCCAATAAAGCTTTTTTTACCCACAAAAAAAAAAAAAAAAAAAAAAAAAAAAAAAACAAGGGATACTGTATTTTGTGATGTGTGCTCTATTTATATTGGCATAAAGCCTCAAGTCTTATTTCTCTTTATTTTTGCTTCAATGCTCATTGGGTTAAAGCGCCTTTTACAGGGATCCTTGTATAAACTACATTTCACATTTGAATGTTTATGAAGTCAATATAATGAGTACAATTGAGCTGCACCACATCAACAAGCTTTATTGAAAGTGCTGTTCTCCCTTTATAAATGCCCAATACATCAGTGTCACCTCTTCTCCTTGTGACATCATTTGGCGGGCTCGTTCTCCTACTGACGCAAATCTGCTGGTAACCTTCGGGCAGCACGTCCAAATTTAGGTAGGTCCAGCTGTGTAGCGTTGAGTGGTTAATACGTATGGAAAAACCATCTAGACTTGCTGCCATTCCCTGTGCCTGTGTGGTATACACTGTGTGTCAGCTGGAAAGGGAGGGCTGAGTTTCTTCATCTGAGAGCCCCTTCTGAGGTCAGTAGATAAAGCTCCAGTAAACCTCTGGAACTGGGATTCCTTGGAATAGCCCTAAGCAGGAAATGTAGTGATCCTTCCACACACAATTTACTAAAATCCCCAGACAAGCCCCAAGTGCCACACAATGTGTATTTGAACCATCAACGCGTTGGAAAGTTCCACGAACCACAGGTATCAGAATTTAAGGTGATTTGAATTTGCAGAATTGATTTCCCCGGATGACGCATGCAAAAAAAGCGTACTTGAGAACTTTTGAAACGAGATAGAAAGACGGGTAAAGATCAGTGAATATTGTTTTACCTTTAGACGGTGTAAAAATAATATTAGTTATTCTTTGGGTTTAATGCTACTTTCATCTGTTATGCCAATTCACAAACAGAGCAAAGGTATCCTGCATTTACTTTCAGTCTGAGAAGTTTTGACTGGTAAAAATACTAAAAGCAGTTGGATAGAGAAATATGTTTAAAATAAATAAATTGTTGATTCGTGAACATGCTGCACTATTTCAAACCATCCTTAACTATCTTCTCTCCTTCTTCTGTAGAGGGCCAGAGAACTATACAGATGGATGAAAACTTTTTTACCAGTTACAGAAAGACAATCCTAAAGCCTCAGGAAATATTGCTGTCTGTGGAAATTCCATACACCAAAAAGGTGATATATTAAATTACCACCGTATGGTCTTATGTAATGAATAGTATGCAGTAGAAACTGAACTTGTTAATGTTTATTGAGAAATGCGACAGTTTCGTTAAGTTCTCCCTACGCATTGACTGAACGAGTCCAGTACACAAATTCCTTAGCCTCCGTTTTGCCACTTGGTTAACTTTCTGATGACTTGATTCCCTGCTCTGCTGACCAAGTACAAACCCCAAATAAACCACTGTACTCTCACACCTGCCATGTGGATTTTACTGCTCCCAGATGTGCAAATGCAGCTTTGTATTAACAAAGACGACCTCTTTGTTTGAGGATACCCAGGGAGGCAGCTCAAGTTATGTTATCTTACCTTATGTTATCTTATGTTTTTTTCATGTAAACTTATGTTATGTTATCTTATATTATTTTTGTATTTTATAAAGCGCAACATGCACACAGGAATAAGGCTCTTAGTGCTGTAGAAGAAAATACGACACATGCTTGAAAGGCGATCGGAAATGCTTGTGATATATAAAGACATGCCTTCATTAGTTTACAGGATGTCAGGATGTATGATTCCTTCCAAGACATGTAAAGGAATTGAATTCCAACCTTGAGCGTCTTGCATTCAAAAAGGTTTCCCACACGATTTCTTCAAATGATGATAGGGAACAAGAAATAGTAGTTTGCCCATTGATCTGCTGGGAACATATTTGACACATTTTCTATTCAAAAGAGAGGGGTTTGCATATAGAAAACTCGGTGCATTAAATAAGTTATTTTTAAACAAATGTATTTCCTCTCCAGCAACGATTACAATTTGAGTGCTTTAGAAACATGAGCACATTTCCTAAGTCTGCCCAGGGTCCTGGTTGCAGCATGGTGGACTGAACCCCGTGAGCAGTGTGCGGGGGAGCCAGGGGCCTTCTGATGTAGTAGGCCAACAGACCTGCACATGCATGGTTTACAGAAGGCATGATACAGGTTTACATTGGCTCACCAACAGATTACATAAAGCCTTTCCATGAAAGCTGCTTCCAATCAAGAACAAACTTGCATGCCTTGAAAAAGACTACCAGCCACAAGTAATGTCTGTGTCAGCTAACAGACACCTGCACTTATGAAAGATTAAGTCAAGTTCCACTTTTTCTATACTGCAAAGCAAAAGTAAAAAATGCTATAAAATTGCAACGCCTTGGAGAGACTCGGATATCCTAACCACAGTGACACATTGCCCTAAAACCAACTCGATTAAGCCTCCAGGCTCCAACAATGCACATAACCTATTGGACTTGTAGGTGTTTTCACGATAGACATTGCATCAGAGTTGGGCTGGTATAATCTTAATACCAATTTAACTCACCCATCAAAGACTTGACGAGAGGTCATTTTCAATACAAACATTGACGTTACAAGTCAAAATAATTCCGCAAAACCAACCTACTCCATGAATCGTCTATTGCAAATGTAAGATCGAGGATGCAAGTACAACAGAAGTTAGCCTCCACAACACACACTTCAATAATCCACAATGGGCATCATCCACGCGTGAAAGAACGAAAGGTTGGGTAGTTATTCTACATACGTATGCTCTGATCAGCACACCACGGCTACGAGCATCACAGCATAAGTAATGCTTCCCCATACCTGAGAAAAAAATATATACACCCCCATTGCTGCTTGGCCGTATGCTCTTAAGGCATGTGTTTGTGGCGAAGATATGAAAATGAGCTGACCCAGTGATGTGGACTCCAAGGGTTGTACATGTTTCATGTGTTCAAGGGTTCCGCTCACTTTAACCAGTTTCTGTATATTTTGCACCACAGTTGAATTTCCTAACTAACCAGGATCAGTGTTGTTTTTTGTTACCCTCAAACTTTGCTAGCACAATATGAAAAGGCACAATAGCCAAATAACGATACACATATATCTCAGTTATGTTAATCTTTGATCCAACATATTTTTTGCACATGTCATTTTGTGTTTCTTTTGATTTGCAGCTGGAGTTTTTGTCAGCCTTCAAACAAGCTTCGCGTCGTGAGGACGACATAGCCATCGTCACTTCTGCCATGCGGGTGCGTTTTAAAGAAGGAAGCAGCCAGGTGGAAGAGATGCAGCTCAGTTATGGAGGAATGGCTGCTGTGACAGTCCTTGCAAAGAAGACATTTGCAGCCCTCATTGGAAGGTATGCATACAGTAAGCTTGTACTGCTGTGGCACCTTTACAGGCTGAAAGCAGTTATGAAAATGAATAAAGTGAGCTCTTGTCTTATATTTAAATCAAGGAGGCGAGTTCAGAAGTGGCCTAAGCATGCCAGTTTATTTTTTTTAACGTGTTCTCCTTTTAATGTCTGCTGTTCACGCCAGCATAATAAATAAGTGACTGTTGCCTTTTAAAAATAGATAACCAACTTGGACAATTGGGTCACAGCCCAAAGTCAATTCAGTTTTATTTAATTCCTCATTATTTAGATTAACCAAAACATTTTACAAATCAATTATGTCATAGTCAGCAAGTTAGGAGACCAGTCCAGTCCATTCAAATACAGTATGTAAGGTATATTTGGTCACAGTTATCAAAACCCCACCAGTGTTCTGCACATTTGTCTAAAAACCTAACAACCAGGTGCCAAATATCACAATGGCCACCGTTAATCAATCATTTCAGTGTCTAACTTCTATACTCAACTTCACATTTAATAACATTGCATGCCGGTTCTATAAGTCTTGCTAATATAAGTGATTACAGTTGAGCTCTGACTTCACAGAACCAGCAGCAGAGGTGAAAGGCAGGTCAGGTCATGGAGCATAATGGAAGCAGCTGTTTAAAGCAAGGAAAGAGAAGGTTTCTTTTCTTTCTTCTGCTTTATGTTTTTTTAGCTTACAATGACAAGCAGAGAGAACATGTTTATTTTTTGCACTCCTTCTATAGTTATCTATCTGCATGTTTCCACACATTCCAAGCTAGTGCAGCTTTTAAAAAAACACACAAACTGACTTGTATTGAACTGTTTCTTATGTCTCTTTGCAACAAATAACTAACAGGTTTTTGATGTGTTTAATTTTGCACTAGAGATTTTATTTTTTTCTTCATGTTTGCAAACATACTCCCCCTTTCATATGAAAGAGCCCCGCACCAAGGTTTTTAGTGGTTTATGGGAAATCTGATGTGTGGCCATGAACTATACAGGATAAAGTACCCCCTGGTGTACATGATAAGGATATCGCAAGTCTCTTCAGAATCTTATAAAGGAACTCAGCCCTCTGCCGCGTTGCACTGTATGGTTATGGAACTTCTTGGTGACTTGCAATAACCCGATACGGCGGTGGTACTTGATCTCTTATATAACATTCCACTCACTGAGGTTAGAATGTTCTAAATTAAAAACGGGAGAAACAGAAAAATAATCACTGGATTGTTGGAGCAGTAGGTCTGTACCAGTCATTGTTGGCATGAGCGACACCATTGTTTGTATTGGAGCTCTCAACGTTCCAACGGTCTACTAATGGCTAGACCAATTTTAATTGATGTAGGCAAAATAACCCTGCATAAGGCAGTTCCAGGCTCTTTTTCTGTTCACAGTTTCATACATTAGAATCCTTTTCTCTCCCTCTGACACATGCTCTTGAGTTGAAGCAATTTTCCCAGATAGTTATTTCTGGGATTAGCACCTACAAAAAACACAAAATGAAGTTCTGACTCTTTATTAAACACATTATAGAAAAATATGCATCTCTTCCTCAAATTAGTACTCAGGACCTGAATGTAACCATTCTGTTTACAGACTTCTTAAATCACTTGTGTGTGCGTGTACATTTACAATTAAAAATTAGAACGCTATATTGAATGTTTACTTTTTCCAAGGGTTACAGGACTCCTCCCTTCAGCATATATATTTAATTTCCTGTCCTATCCCTGCAAATGTTGCTAAACCAGAGTCTGATCCATTCAGTTTCTGTAGGAGAAGGAGATATATCTAGATTCAGCATCAAAGTCCCTGATTCAGAGTCATAAAGTTGGTTGATGATATTAGATTCATATTCTTTGTATGGTACCACATGAAGAAAAATTGTAGGCATAGCAAAACTCCAAGCACTGACACATGCAAGTAATGTCTGGAGAGCTAAACTTGTAAATTGGAACTTTACACAGGTGAAGCAATTGTATTTTTCAGCAAGTCAAAGAGATCCAGATGATTTCTACTTTGGACTAGAAGGCGAAACCACTATTATTTCTGACTGAGATTGAGTGGCAAAAACTCAGAACTTCCCAAGTTTTCAACAAGTCAAATTGCCTATTTTTTCAGGGTATTCTGAGATTTTAGCATTATATGTGTAATAATGTGGAAGGACCAAAATGCTCATATTAGTAACCCATCAATAAGCTTGTGAAAAGAGATATGTGTCCAGTAGGTGGTACGAAGCAGTTCAAAGAAGGTATATTTTAGGAAGAGAGAGGAATGTAGTGGGTTAAATGTATCAAATTTGCATTGGATAACACCTGTGCTAAGATCATACCTCTCAACCTTTTGAACCTCCAAGAATGGTGAGATTGAGTATCTTTGTGTGTGATCCCATTGAAATCAATGGAGGTGACATTTTTTGAGAATGAGGGTTGGTATGTATTTATGTATATTAATTTGTAAAACACACTAATATTCAAAAAAGGTGTCCTGGTGTGTAAATAACACTGTTAGATACCAGAGGGTAAAAAGGAAAAAAAAAACTTTACAATGGAGCAAAGAGCCATATCTTAAGCTTTTTCAGCTTTTTCTTAAAGAATGTGAAGCTTACTTCAGATCTAATAGAGATTGGTAGTTCATTCCATGTCTTATGAGGGAGTAAGTCAAACCCATGGCCCCTGGTTTTGTTGCATTTATTCCTGGAGAGGTTAATAGGAGCAACTCCGCAAAGTGCAATTGACATCTTGATTTGATTTGATTTCAGATTTGTAAAGCGCGTAGTTACCCTAAGGCGTCCCAGCGCTGTCGGTCAACCTGTAGCCTACCGAGAGGGGGAGCTGTATGGGGGGTTTTATGCGAAGAGCCAGGTCTTTAATTGCCTACGGAAGGCCAGTAGGTTGTGTTCTCTTCGAATGGAGAGTGGGAGGGAATTCCACAGCTTTGGAGCATTATATGAGAACAGTCGCCCCCTGAGCGAGCCTTTCTTATTCTGGGGACACTGGCTAAGGAAAGGGAGTCAGATCTGAGCTGTCTGTTGGAGTGATGTGGTTTGACGAGATATCTCAGAATGGGAGGGCCTCTGCCTTGAAGTATTTTGTGTGAGATGCAGAGGGTCTTAAAGGTGATCCTTTCCTTGATCGGAAGCCAGTGTAGTGATCTGAGGGCCGGTTTGGCAGAGCATCTAGATTTGGTCCCGGTCAGAAGTCTGGCTGCGGCGTTTTGGGCCCATTGCAGTCTGAAGATGACTGATGCGGGAGCACCTAAATATAGGGCATTTCTGTAGTCCAGTCTAGAGTTAACTAGCCCCTGTATTAACAGTTTCCTGGACTGAAAGGGGATTAGATGGAGGATTTTTCGAGCTATCTGGATGAGGCCAAAGCACGTGCCGGCTGTTTTTCTGGCCTGGACTTTAAAATTGAGGTCCTGGTCCAACCAGATACCCAGGCTCTTGACTTCGGTCTTAGGGGAGGGGGTGCTCCCATGCAGGGTGGCCAAGAGAGGGATGGAGGGAGTCTACGTGGGTCCCCCAGCAGAAGGATCTCAGATTTCTCTCCGTTTAGTTTCAAACGAGAGTCGCACATCCATTGGGATATATTCTGGAGGCAAGATGACAAGTTGTCCAGACATTTGGTCGACTGGTTTAGAGAGACGACCAGCTGGGTATCGTCGGCGTACATAACCGTTTTTATGCCGAATGAGGTTACGATGTCTTCGAGGGGAGACATGTATACGTTGAAAAGTGTGGGGCTCAGGGAGGAGCCCTGGGGGACCCCACACTGGAGGGGGAGAGCTCTGGAGTTAGCTGAGCCGTCGGTCACCTGGAAGGTTCTGTCTTCTTGGAAGGATTTGATCCAAGACAAGGCGGTACCGGTAATTCCTGGACAGTAAATCTTGGACAGTAAGGAACAGTCATACTATCAAAATAACTAAGACTCCCTCCATTCGATGAACCAAATGCAGACATCTGAAGACGATCCTCTTCTGGATTGGGAGTCAATGTAGTACCTTTAGTTAAGGTATTATATCACGATAATATGAGTGCAGCTAGCAGATGATCCAATTTCTAGGCCATACAAAAAGGACAAGCTCAGCCAATGAGAACATATGAATATTAAAAAGTGTCAGACTTAGGGTAGATCCCTGTGGTTTGCTCTGAGTCTTAATTATCGGCTTAAATGTATAGGACCCCAAGATACTATCTGGAAATATCAGTTAGAAAAGCTAATATCCAGTTCAATACATGGTAACAGAATCCTACATGATGGAGATGTTTGATAAGAATAGAATGGGACACAGTCTTGAATGCAGCAGACAGTTCCAAAAGACCAGTGCGCCGAACCCCTGTGGTCCAGAGACTCACACAGCCTGTCCACATCCAGTAAACCTGATCTAGGTAGCTTTGAAGTTGGAATTTAATAGCATTTCCCAATACTTTGGAGGGGACAGGCAATAAGAAGATAGGCCTACAGGTCGTGAGCAGCTTAGGTTTCTTTAAAAGTGGACATATTCTTGCTTGTTTCCTTGTCTTAGGTACAATAGCTGAACCAATAGACAAGTTATATAATGTGATGAGGGGTCCAGATGGAGGGCTCTGCGGCTAAAATAAAAGATTAACCTGTGCAGGGATCAGATGGAAACCCATATTTTAAAGATGAGAGCATATTTATATAGCCTTCAACCTCAAGGACAACCACCTCCTATACACCAATCAATCTAGATTCACATCCAACCACAGTACAGAAACCGTCATCATTGCTGCCAAAGACGACATCTGGATGAGCATGGATGAAGGTGACACCGCACCCCTTATCATACTGAACTCATCTCCCACCCCTTCCTTAGCTAATGACTGCATGAAGCCATCATTCAAAGACCCACACCTTGCTGAATTTGCTCTTTCCTACCAGGCTCAAGGAGCCTCACTCAGCCCCACCCTGTTCAATCCCTTCATGACACCACTCACCAGCATCACCCCCACCCACAGAAAGAACATAATCTCTGTGAAAAATTGGGCAGTTGGTTGAAGGAGGTGAAACCCTACTCAAGCAACCGTCAAAATTCTGGTCAGGGGAACCACAAAAAGTCACAAAATTAACCTGTGCTTAACCTTCTGGTAGCTTGACAAAAAAGCAGTTAGGCTTAATTTAGAGGCAATGTAAAGTATTTATGCCACACAAAAACAATAATAAAATAAAGACACGATACAAGAACAATCTCAAAAACATTTAATACATTATTTGACACCAAAATGAAAAAAATCCTATGAGTAGAACCAGAGATACACAATTTCAAAGATTTAAGGTAAGTATAGTGCCTCAAAACTCTGCCACGGCCGGTCCCAAGCCCAGCTGCGAAAGGAGGAGATTTATGTGTGCGGTCAGCTACCCCACCATGTAAAAAGCTCCTAGCTACAGAAATGCCAACCAAAAGACATCCCAGCCTTGGGGAGCGAGGAATCTCTTTCACTGAGAGTTATGATGACTTGTGATGAAGCCACAAAGCCGATCCACCTGCTTTCGGCCAAGACCATAACCATCGGAACATGGAATGTGAGGACCATGTATGAGACAGACAAGACAGCCCAAGTAACAGGGAAGATGAAAAAATATAACTTTGTCCTGCTTGGCATCAGCGAGACCAGATGGACACAGTTCAGACAGAAAAGACTGACTCCAGGAGGAATGTTGCTGTATTCTGGACATGAGGAAGAGAATGTCACACATATTCAGGGAGTATCATTGATGCTAACACAAGCAGCCAACAGAGCTCTGAGTAAATGGGAAGCCCACGGTCCCAGGATCATCACAGCAACCTACTGCACAGAGAAAAAGATGACAACGTGAATGTTATCCCCTTTGCACCCACAAATGACAGCAAAGAAGAGGTAAAAGAAAATGTTTACAACAGACTCTAGTTCATCCTGGGGAAATGCCTTGAGAGAGACATCACCATACTGGGGGACAAGAATGGAAGCAACAACACTGGGTACAAAGAAGTCATGGGCAACCATGGCCTTAGTGACATGAAAGAGAATGGTGAAAGGCTTGTAGATCTATGTGCCCTGAACAGTCTAGTGATAGGCTGTAGTGTATTCCCACACAAAAGAATACACAAGGTGACATGGGTTTCACCACACCATTCAACAGAGAATCAGATCGATCATGTCTGAATTGCCAAGAGGTTCCTGAGGTCCCTGCAGGATGTGAGAGAGATGAGAGAAGTGGAGACGTGGCATCAGACTATCACCTTGTCGTTGCTAGGCTAAAGCTGAAGAAAGTATGGATGGAACTGACAAACCAACACCCGCGATATAACACCACCCTCCTCAAATATGCACAGAAATGGATTGAATACTCAGTCACTCTCAGTATCAGGCTCCAAGTCCTGCAAGAACTAGAGGATTGCCAAGACCCAGTAGAAAGTCAGTGAGAGACAAACAGTGACATCAACCTGCCAGAAGGTAATGAAACACCAGCATAACAAATAGATCTCCGCGGAAACTCTCCTCAAATTCCAAGAGAGAAGGTAAAAGAAAGCTGCAGTCAAACCCCAGCCCAACAAGAGCAGAAAAACAAAAGCTGTAGGCGTATACACAACAATCAACAAAGAAGCAAAGAGCAGACAAGCGAATCAGCAAGGCACGGAATCTTGAAAGAACTCTACAACATAACACGAAAACTCTCTGGCAGATACAGCAATCACGTAAGACCTATTAAAAACAATGCTGGGAAGACAATCACTAGTAACGAAGGCCAACAACAAAGGTGTGTGGAGCACTTTGAAGAACTTCTGAACCAGCCCATGCTTTAGTTTCCACCAGACATACAACCAGCTGACAAGGACTTGCCAAACTTGCCAGTCGACTTCAGCAGACAAAACAAGGAAGAATTATGGCAAATCATCAAACATCTACGAAATGGGAGGGCAGTAAGACCCGACAACATTCCTGCAGAGGCACTGAAGGCAGACATTGAAACATCATTAGACATACTCTCCCCCGTGTGTTGAAGGATCTGGGAAGAGGAAAAGGTGCCATCAGACTGGATGGGGGGATATCTCTTTAAGATCCCCAAGAAAAGTGACCTGATTAACTGTACAAAGGGATAACTCTTCTTTCAACCCCAGGCAATGAGTTCAACAGAGTCATCCTGAACTGAATGAAGGAACAAGTCAATGCTCAGCTGCAAGATCAGCAAGCTGGCTTCTGCAAATATAGATCCAGTACAGACCAAATTGCTACACAAGGCATCATCATTGAGCAGTTGATGAAATGGAACTTCCCCCTCTATGTCAACTTCCTCGACTATGAGAAGGCATTCAACAGCGTGGACAGAGACACCTTTTGGAAACCCCTCCAGCACTATGGTCTGTCAGATAAACTTGTAAGAATCATCAGGGACTCCTGCTAGAGAATGACCGAGGACAACTCATGGAAGCCTTTCAAGTGACGACTGGAGTCCACCAGGGTTGTTTGCTCTTGCCTTTTCTCTTTCTGCTGGCCATAAACTGGATAATTAAGACATCCACAGGAAGGAGAAGAAATGGGATCCAGTGAACACCTTGAACACAGCTCAACAACCTGGACTTTACAGGTGACCTGGCCCTACTCTCCCATACCCATCTGCAGATGCAAGAGAAGACCGACAAGGTGGCAGCAACATCAGCACAACTTGGCCTCACAGGGGAAAAACCACTATCCTGAAGACTGGCACAGCCAGCACAACTGCAGTCACTCTTGCAGGCGATGCACTGGTAGAGGTTAAGGCCAAAACCTACCTGGGCAGTGTCATAGACAAGCAGGGCGGCATAGATGCCGACGTCAATGCAAGAATCGGCAGGGCAAGGACTTTCTTTATTCAGCTAAAGAACACCTGGAGCTCCAAGCTCCTAACGAAGCAAACCAAGATCAGGCTTTTTAACAACAATGTGAAATTGGTTCTTCTGTATGGAGCAAAAACCCAAAGGACAACAGCGACCTCCACCAACAAAAGTCCAGACCTTCATAAACACCTACCTGAGGAAAATCCTCCAAATCCGCTGGCCAAACACCATCAGCAACAATGACCTTTTGCAGCAGACTTTTCAACTCCCTACTTATGAAGAAATCATGGAAAGGTTAGGTCACACCCTCCGCAAGCCCACATCAAACACCACAAGGATTTCCTGACCTGGAACCCTCAAGGGAAAAGGTAAAGAGGAAGGCCAAGAAACACCTAGCCACGAGGCCTCAAGGGTGACTGCAAGGAGATGGTTCACACCTGGAGTCAGAGTGAAAGGAAAGCTCAGGGCTGGAGAGTCGTGGTTTGATGGCCTATACCCCAGGAGGCATAAGTTAGTTAGGCGCCTAAAATCTCTAAGCGTCACTCGTGGTTGTCTGGTAATGCCAGACCGGTGAAAGTCACAAGTTCAGGCTGAACGCAATGGAACGTGAGCTGGATTCCGCTGAAAAATTGACCTTCTAAAGTCCAGCACAAAGAGTTCAGTTTGTGGTAGAAGGGATGTGAGGAGTAGGGAGAACTTTGCAGATGGTAGTCATTGGAGCTTAAAGAGCAGGCCGGCTGGAGAATCCTGTTGGAGGTCAGCAGTGGCTGTAGATATTATAGCACGAAGTGCAGATCTGTTGCCAATCATCACTCGCAGCCATTGTAGCGTGAAGAGTTGTGTTCACCAGAGCTTCGTATTGGCAGTCTGTGTGGGCAGCAAGATCTTCGCAGGAACGGGTCTGTTTGCAAAGAGCCCTAAATGTCTGGACTTTTTCTGTTCTTTGAGGAGGAGCTCAACTGATGCCACTCCAAGGATCCAGGACCGAGGGGACATCTCTTGGGGATCAGGAACTCCCTCTCGCACAGGCCAGCACAGCTTCTGCTGGTCTAGTTGTAGGTCAATCTGCAGCAGGTCAGCTGAGCAGTTTCAGAGAGGCCTCTGGAGCTTGTTATTTCCCTGTAGCTCAGAACAGGAGGTCAGTCAGCTGACCCTTGGAGTCCCTTCAGCCTGGGATGAATGGAGCTGGGCCAGTCTCTGGCAGCAGGGCATTCCTTCTTTTGTTAACTTCCATAGATGCAGAAGTATTCTGATGAGCGGCTCTGGAGGTTCAATATTTATACTTGGGCCATCCTTTGGAGGGGGGGAACTCCCTGTGCTACCCCCACATCACATTCTGGAGTGTTCTTCTCCCTCTCCTGTCATTGCTTCAAACTGTCTGAAGTGACAAAAAGCAGGGCAAGCTGTTGTTAGATTCCTTTGTGTGTGCAGAAGGCAAAGTCTTTTGAAGTGAAATTAGGGCTGGTTACAGTCCCTTCCAATCATCCTGACAGGATGGCCCATCCTGAGTCATTTGACTCAGGACACTGTTTTAGTTTTAGTTTTATTAAATTCACACAGTTAATTAAAACCATTGCGATAAAATGTAATCGTAACATTGTTACCACATTAAAAGCAAAGCGAAGCAAACCATCAATATTCATACACATATTTCTGACGAGGTAGCCTTGTAATTACTTTAGTAATCACGTTACAGGCTTCAAAAACCAAGGATAACATTATTTGATGCAGAGACATTAGGGCAAAGTGCAAAAATAGTCTGTGATGAGTTTTTGGGGAGGAGGAGCCAGTTGGACAGGGGCAGGAGAGGGAGAAAGCAGGTTGTCCAAGAGTCTCACATATTTTCCTTACCTTGCAAGTGCTTGAATATCTGAAGGAAGTAAAACACAGAGCAGAAGCCTCCCAACATGTGCTGATGCCCCTTTTTAGATATAAGGGTTTTAAGAGAAGTCTTCTGGGAGCATCAAGGGCAGGACAACAGCACAGAAGATGCAGCCATGATTCGGACCTGTAATTGCACAGTCTACCAGCTCCCTCCTCACTAGTTGGAGCCCATTGGTTGAAGGAAGTGGAGCACAGACCTAAAGGACGCATAAACATTATATTTTTGTGGGCCACTGCATTCAGACTATCAAGAAGGTAAGGTTGTGGTACCACTGGGAGGTATTAATCGTTCAAGGGGCGCAGGATAGCTGATGTTTTTAAGACCCGAATGTCCACCTGGTAGGAAATTTGTCTAACCTGCTTGTTGATAACCCTTTTCCAGACTGTGTATGTCTGCAGTTAGTGATGTTTTGTCAATATGTAGCGTTCTTATGGCTTTTACAATTTGACGGTTCCATGGATTCCCAGAGCTGGCAGGGGTCTCTTTTAACTGGGCTTTAAGCGTATTATCTGCGGCTTTTAGTAACCTTATATAGTAGGTATATTCAGGGTGGCAGCCTCACAGAAAATCGATTGTCTTTGAAGGTCCAGCTCCAGCTGAAGTCTTGCCCTGTGAATGTAATTCGGGAGACAAAAGATTTTTTTATAAATGGTCACCTGGGCATGGTCGAGACTGGCCGAGCCTGCGCCAGGAAAGGCCTGGTGCCCGTAACTTAAGGCAGGAAGAAGGGTAGCTTTAATGACCTTCAGAATGGGTTCAGCAGAAGGACTACTCAGGGACTGGTTAAGTCGAGTCAGGCTGTATGTTGTTGCTACAGCTCTCTTTTTCAAGGCAGCTAAGTGGACTGATGGTCTGGAAGACTCGCAAAGCCAGACCCCCAGTTTTATTTTGATGTTGTTTTAATCTTTGCGGGCCCAATGTTCCGCGCTAGACTTTTTTTTTTCTTGCAATGGCCAAAAATCAAGACCTTGGTCTTATCCTGGTTAATTTTAAGAGCATTAGCTGTGTTGTATTTGTGGAGCATGCACAAGTCTCTTTGGAGGCCAGACTTGGCCTGGTCCATTTTGACAATTTCATCTGCGTATTGCAGAATGTGCAAGTTCGTTTTTGCGAGGCCCAGTTTTGGCGGAAGGAGACTGCTTTTCTCCAGGAATCTCCCCAGGTCAGCGGTGTAGAGGTTGAACAAGAGGGGAACAAGAACACATCCTTGCTTTAGGCCGTCTGAAGTTGGAATTTTTGCAGAGACTGTCGTGGGGCCAGTTCTAACTCAAACCCATGTGTTCTTATGCAAGGAGATAAGGCCTCTGAGCAGGCTCTGTGGGATCCCCCACTTATCCAATTTCCTCATTAAAGTGTTACGAAACACTTTATCGAAGGCGGCGCTGTAGTCTATAAAGCAGCAATAGAGGAGGAGTTGATTTTTTTGCGCTGCTTGTTGACTCAGGATGGCTAGGGCGGTGATGTTGTCAATTGTGGAGGCAGAAGTTCGGAACCCAGTTTGAAAGTATGGTAAAATATTATTTTCCGCTACCCATTTTTCTAGCGACTTGAGAAGACACTGAGCATATACCTTAGCCTCAAGATCTAATAGGGCAATGAGTCGGTAATTAGCAACTCAGGTAAGGGAAGGATCTCCATTCTTGAAAATTGGGCATAAGATCGAGCCTTTCCGTGAGTCTGGTATCTGGAAGGTAGTAAACGCATAGTTGTATAAGGGAAATAATAGCTTAGCCCATTCTTCCAGCGCACATTTGAATACAGGAGATGGGACTCAGGACACTGGCAGAAGGCACAAATGGTTTGAACAACAAAATGGCAACTTTCTAAAAGTATAATTTTCAGATTTGTGACGTAAAATCTGACATTACTATTAAAGAGGATTTTAAATTACAATTAATTTGAGTGTAAACAGTATATCTCGATCTGCTCTAAATCCAAGGTTATCACCTACTAAATGTGATGAGGTAAACCATTGTTAGTCAATTAGAGATAGGCCGTACAATGGTCAAAAACGACTTTAGGAGTATTTCACTGCCAGAACATGTAAAACGTCAGTACCCATGTCCTACTTTTAAATACAATGCAACCTGCCTTTTGAGCCTTTAGGGCCTACCTTAGCAGTGACATATAGATGTTAAAGAATTAAAAAGGACGGTTTAGGCTGTGCAAAAGATTTATTTCGCTGGGTTGAAATGGCAGTTAAAAACTTCACTACAGGCTGCTGTGGCAGGCCTGAGACATGTTTTAGAGTGCTTATTTACTGGGTGGAACAATGAGAGCTGCTGCCCATTAGCAGCATCTAATTTACTGGCCCTGGGTAAATGTAGTACCATTTACCAGGGACATACGTGTAAATTAAATGTACCAATCAAAAACATGAGATAGGGAGAGAACAACCAGAAACAAGCTATCAATTAAATTAATATCTGAAAAAAACATGAATGTATGATACTGACTTCTAATTCACTTCAAAGTGGTTTTAACTTTTGGGTAATTAAGGTACACACTCGACCTTAGTCTCCACTTTAGCACACATGGACCTACTTGTCTTTATCCCAGGGTAACACCAGGGGTCAGTTGGCTGACCTATGTGAGCTACAGGAACACAACAAGCTTCAGAGGCCTCCCTGCTACTGCCGAGCTGTCCTACTGCAACTGGACCTGCCTTGACCTACAACTTTACCTGCCTGATTCCTTCTGGCCTCTGTTGGAGTGAGTCCCTGATCCACAAGAGGTGCCTCCCCGGGTCCTGGACCCTTGGCTGGCATCTGCTTGTACTCCTCCTAAAGGAAAGGTAAAAATCCTGAAATTTGGACCCCTTGCGACCACGCTTATTGACCACAAGATGCTGCTGCTCCCGACTACTGCCAGTGCGAAGCTTTATTGAGAACTGCTCTTTGCGCTGACGCCACCCGCCAGCGACAACGGGAAATTCGAGGCCTGCACTCCATACTAGATCAACAACAGTCTGTGGTGACCGCTAAAGCAAAGCTACAACAACGTCCATCCACGTAATATGAAGGGCTCTTCGCACTACTACAATGACTGTCCACAATGCCCGGCTGCACTTCGCTCTACAGCGATGACCGTCTGCGACGCTCAGCCTTCTCCTTGTGAGCTCCTCCACTGCAAAGGGAACTCTTCACACCAGACTTAGACGTTAACTTTCAGCTGGACTAACCTGCTCTCTGTATCTGACTCACACTACTTTGCGATCGGACTGAATTTGTAACTTTACCCATGTCTAGCGTGACCAGATGTCCACAAGTGGCGCTTTGTGATTTTAGGAGCTATTTTCACTTAAAATGTAAAATTGCATATCCCCAGTTCCATTGATTGGATTTTTGTCATTCTCGTTTCATTTTATTTATTAAAATATACTCTATTTGTCTCATTTGTTTTGAGATATTTATAGTATGGAAAACTAAACACCTACTCAACGACCACCAATTTGTATTCCAACCTATGAGAAGCATTACATTTGGACTTGCCAATATGAGGGAGAAGCTTCTAGTCTCTGGTTGAGGACAACATATTTCCCTGACACTTCTTGACTTGTCCATGGCATACAATGTAGTTGCCACCACAATACTTCTTGAAAGTCTTGGACATTGGGGGTAGTACCTCTAGATCTGCGCACAATGGGTGCAATCATTCCTTACTGATTGCAGACAAAAAGATAGGATTGGATCAGCTGAACTGTCCACATTGCCGGAAATGTTGCATCTCTTAAGGTTCATCCCGCTGGTGTCTTCTCAGCATCTAGGTATGCCACCTGTCTCACCTCCTTGAGTAGTGGCCAGCAAGCCTCCAAAGGATGCTGACAACACGCAAATCCACTTCCACTTGGAAAATTAACCAGATAATCCAGCCAATATTACCCTGTATCTGGACTGCATATTACCCATGGCAATCCTAGAGACTAGACACTCTGAGCTTGATTCATTGTCGTTTGCCTGGCCTAAAAACCTCAGAGCACCTCCCTCTTCTGCAACTATATTGAGGAGTTCGGGCATTTTCTTGCAGTCCAGCCTCAAATACTGCTCTCTCCCTCCTCTGGAAAGGTTTCCCACTCTTTCATACAGACTACATAATTAAGATAACTAGAGTTCTTGCCTTCACTATTACAACATCTATTGTGGCCTTGCCAAGTAACTCACTACAAGACCTGACTGTAAAGACTATAGAACCAGGAAGCCAGTATGTGAAATAATGCGGCTCTCCACAGTCTCCCAGTTGATGCGTGGATGAACCTCATGTTAAGTACACCACCCATAAAGTGTACTGTGGCAAAGGTCCTGAATGCCTGCAGAAACTGACACCTTACTAGTTCCTGACTATATCGAAACATTGGCTCATCCAATAGTCCTTGAAGAAGATGAATCATGCTGTCACATCTCTGGGTCCACAAGGACCGACAGTCTTGAACACCCTTAAGCACAATCCAAGAGCTGAACCCAACCACATACATTTGAAGAGAGAACTTCTTTAGACTTAGCTTCAACTGAGATCACATATAAATGGTGGAGTTGAAGAATATTGAACATGTAAACCTAGACCATTCAACTGAATGCTAACTTCCCATTCCAAAAATTAGGTTATATTCCATTACCTGAGAGCACTATGAAGTTACTAAGCAAAACTTATTAATTGAATAAGTAAATACCAGAGTGAAGATTTTTAAATATGCACAAAGTTATAACGTTGAGGATGTCCAGTAGCCTCTCAATGGCAAATCCCCTGTCTCTTCCCAAGGAATACCTATAACCCCCTCCCAACTCTAAAGTGATTCCATACTTGTATATTCTCCCAGATACATTTCTGTTGATACAATTTCAACAAATTAGGGTCTTCCATTTGTGTCCCCAGATGGCTCTCTTTGCGCTTAGCCGTTTGATCTTAGCCACAGAAAATGTTTTGTGAACCAGCAACTACAACTATTCTTCACACATGTTGAAAGATGGGATGTATTGCCGTGGCCAGATGATGGAGTATAAACGCTTATGAAGGAAAAGTAAGTTGATTATATGTGTCCTTCTTTTGTACAGAGAGTGGAATGAAGCATTACTCCAGGATGCTTGTCAGCTGCTTGCAGAAGAGATGGCACTGTCCCCAGATGCCCCTGGAGGGATGGTGGCCTTCCGGCGCACTCTCACACTCAGCTTTTTCTTCAAGTTTTATCTGACAGTGATTGACAAATTAGCCAAGGCGCTTAATGCAAATGTAAGTATGATGAACCACATCACATTAGAATTGTACACTGGACTAGCAACATTTTACTAAGTCGCATTCCCCACGACCCAACATTTGTTCAGCACCTCCACCTATGTGGATCTTATCCTAGATCTGTACCCCTGCATCACGGTTATTGAAATCACAAAATATAGATTTGACAGTAGTGCAGTCAACAAAAAATATCAATCTCTATAATTTGATTTCTAAATTATTAAATTACAGACTGACAGTATTTTGCACTTTATTCTGCTCTGCACCTTTCACCATTTGAAGTATGGTGTAAAACACCTAGGTGCGGGGTGCAGCTAAAAATGTGCATGCTTGTCCTCTGTTCCTTGCCACTGCTAATAATTTACGTCACAGAGACACTGCACATATACTACTTGTTAACATTGTTGAGTGTGGAGAGGGAAAGCAAAGCCTCTAGTGGGTCATGCGGCCTGTCTCCCCCCTCATCGTATGCAATAAATAGCATATTATTCACTGCACATCTTCATATACGGCTTCATGCCCTGCTGTTTCTTTCAGTCTGTATTAGGTATAATACAAGTATTTAAGCAGAACCAGAGATCAGTCTCACTGCACACTGGAAGCAGTGATGATCCAAGGGTCTGGTCCCCCAGAAGGTCCAGAATATGGAGCTTAGAACATGAGATTTGACCTTTGCTGCACTATCCCCTAACAACATGTTTTATGGGGTTACATGTTTTTTACTGTCGATAACAATGGGGAACGTGACCCTGTATGTGCCAGCACATACCTGAAGGGCGGAAAAAGCAGAGTCCAGGATCCTGTGTCCTATTATCAGACAAAAAGTAGTATTCCTGGCACATGAACTGGTTTAGAAACACTGGACACTAAGGTTCTCTTCCCTGACCATTGACGAGGACCCTGAAGAGATTCACCAGACTGGTCATAGTCACCGACTGTTCCCCACCCCACCAACCCCTATTGGAGCCTTAGGGCTTCCTTTCAAGGGATCGCTTCAGGGCACCTCTACAGATACTGACAATGTGGCCTCCATTCCACTGTCCTTGTCTGAGCAGGGACACCTGAAGCTGTCTACGGAGTGGTACAAGGCTCCCGCCACGCAGGGAGTTTATCGGTAATTGCCCTGCTTCTGGATGGGTCACCTTTGGTCTCTGACACCCTCCTTGCCTCCACTCAGGGGGGCCCCAATTATTCTTTGATAATCTAGAACAAGCAAGGGGATTCCCTCACTTGCATATTTTCACTCCCATTTGAAAATTAAGCAACAGTCGCTTGCTATTGGGCAGGAGTTGACTTTGCACACTGTATAATGCATATCACATAAGGCACTTCTGCAACAGCTGACAGGCCTTTTAAAATCCTAGAGTGCGTTTGAGCATAACATGGCCACAAACAAAAGTGGCACTTCATGGACACTCCAGGTCATCTAGTCTAATGTGTTTATTTAGCAAAACATGTTTCTTTTCATTCAATTTTGATATATACTATTTTATTTTATAAGACTTAATTTGTTTCATTTCTATTCTGTTCTAGTCTGTCTTCTATTTTATTTTATGTATTTTTTTAGGTTTCCTTCTAAATTCATTCTCTTTCCTTTAATTCCAGTTTGTTCCATCTATATCTAGAGATATCATTGGTATCTATTTTATCATATTCTATTTTATTCTATTTTTCTTTCCATTGATTACTGTTTATTATGTTTTGAGGTTATTCTCTTCTTTTTATTCCATTTTGTCCTATTCCATTCTACTCTGTTTCATTATGCCCAACAGTGTCTTATTCAGTTTTCTTTTAGACCTTATTGCTTATACTAGTTGCAAGTATCTTTTTTTACAGCCCTTATTAAATAATGAAGAAGCAAAATAAAATCCAGTTTCCTGTTTTGTAATTCAGCTTAGCACTTCCTGGTATGGAAGGAGTATGTCAAATTTAGATTCCTGACACAGGATGATCTGCTGGAAAGAATAAACATGATGGGTGTGTAGGGTAACAAGGTGAATCCCTACTTCCACAGGGGGTCTGTGCTTGCACCCTCCCATGTCTGTCGATGCCTGGCAGACTGCAGTTTGTTGCATGATTAATTCCTTGCAATGGACTAAATATGTGTTTATTGAAAAAGAAGCTGACCTTAATCTCAAAAGATACACATCATGTTTCACTATAGTAATGCGTTAGAAAGAATAAGTATCAAAGAAAATTGTGCTTATATTTTTGCATTTTTTTTTATTTACATAGAACAATATTCGTGACAGCGTCCCCCCTGAATACAGAAGTGCAACAGAGGTATTTCACAAGGATCCCGCCTCCGGCGTCCAGCTCTTCCAGGTTAATATTCATGCTGCGCTTCTTTTGTACTGGGGCCAGTGTTGATCGAATATATTCTTCATCACAACGGCATTACTCTACTTTTAAAGTTAAAACAATCATTTTTTCTGATTCTCATTTTCATGTATGTGAATAATAGTTAAAATGTGCCAGGTCACAGTGATATAAAGACAGAGGGAGGAAAGCCACATTATGTATTTACTATAGCATTATTGAAAATAGTTTTCTTCTCACAGGTTAGTCCAGTATTACATTTAAGAGACCACTCGAATCCAGTGGCTAAAGCTGAGCTAGCTAATACTGATTAGTAACTAAAAGATGCAGCATCTTCCAGGATAGTTCACATAGAACCCCAGGAATGAACAGACGGTGTGCCTGATCGTACCTGATATAGCACTATGGTCACTTGTCATTTATATTGTTTATTTCTACAAAATCCTCTGATTGCATGTAGTCTCAAAATGTATCCTCTATATTGCTAAAATCCTGCATGAAAAAACTGTCCTGACCTATTGTTACCTCTCCTTTAGCCTTTAAAATGGTGCTCTCCTCCCTTCCATCGTATGCACTGAGCACCGCCTTCTCTAAGTCACATGCATGCTTGCCTTCATCTCGATGAATGCACTTCTGCAGACAGACTAGCCACAACTCCTTTCAAAAATCATAACCTCTCCTTTAAAACCATACCCGCCGAGACCCAACAATACGACTCTAGCTCATCTATTAATGCCACCAATCCAACTGCATGAACTCACTCACCACCCCACCAATGCTCGCACTAATGTAATTTATTACAAAGAAACTGGAGTAAATGTATGGAATGGTTAGGCTGAGAGTTCAAGCCTTGTCCCAATGACATTCATACACATTTTGAAAATGTCAAACCTAATCCAGTCTATGGCACACTCAGGTCTGCGCATAACAGGCTCTATAGGCCAATGTGTTCAACTGCAACAGGAATGTTATATCTTCACCTTAATGATGAGACCTCTGTGGCTGTGCAGTAAACCATCTATTGCCCTGATAAATTGTAATGGAAATCCCTTCAGTTCCTGGAGGAAGAGGTAGATCCCTGGAGAATCCACTGGTGAGTATGGTCAGGAAAGTTCAAGTACTGGACCCTCGTCTGGATTTAGCACCGTATCCACACATCTGTACATTTTCCTTTACCACCCAATACTAAATCAGGCCCTTAAAAATTCACACATGAATTCAATATTTTATGTAAGGTGGTGAGAAATCAGTCTATAGGATTCAAATATTAATCATCTGTGTTAGGGGTGGTAGAGCTACACGTAGAGGTTAACCGGTATGTACAACTAAAAGCAATGGCATGGCCTGACCTGCCACTGACCCTGATAACCGTAATGGATTTAGCCCCATTCACATTTGGAGCTAGCGATATGAATATGTCAGGCATCTGGTGAGATACTAGAGCATGAAGCTAGAGATTGTGGCGCGTGCATTCTTGGAATCCAACATTAAATGCATTTTGTTAAAGCATTACCAAAATACATTCAAGGATGTCCACTTCTGACCCACACACATTCATGGCAACTGTCTTAGCCTAGTCTACGTCAAACCCCGGGATTGAGCCTCAGAGCAAAGTGGCATTAGTAAAGCCAACAGGTTTCATGGCAGATAGCTATTGGCTTTGTCAGTGCTTTTTTTTATTTTGCGACTGGCACTCATCAAGAGAGTCCAGCCAAGCTAATTGCAGAACATTCATTGGCAGCACTAACTACTTGCAGTGCTTGAACACTGAAGTCATGGGCAAGGGAGTGTGAAATACTAATCTCTGGAAAAGTGGTATTTATTGATTAATTCACTTTTCCTGCCGTAAAATGAACATTCAAAGACAATCGCCACGGATACACGCACATTCATTGCAGCCATCTTTTTACGTGATTTTTTTTTTTAACACTATAAATTTAAAAACAACTGTGGAGACACACCCATGTGTGGCAACCATCTTTGAATGTATTTTGTATGCGCTTTGTTAAAGCATTATAAAATGAATTTAGATATGTCTGCTGCGCATGCGCACGTCAGCAGTGGATGGATACATGACATCTTCGGCTGAGACCAAAATGCTCGTGTAGGGAGGAAAGATGTCAAATCAGGAGCAGGGAAGTGAGATAGACAACAAATCTTGAACAAATAGCTGACTCAAAGCCCACTCTTAGTATATGTAATGTATTGGAAGCAATAGGCTCCGACAAGTGTCTGTAGCTGAGACCTAAAAAACAAGCTTCTGCACTTTCTGTATTTTTCCCCCTTAGATAATGGTTGCTCCTTCATATGCATGAACACTGCAAGCAATTTGGCATTTATCGATCAGCAGTCCATTGTCTCAAAACAGGAGCACTGGATAGTTTTATTATGTCAATTGCTCAATTGTATCCAATAAAGAATTTGACTTTATAAAAAATAGAGTTAGGCAGATTTCCAGTTTCTGCTGCAATATCCTGGGCGGTTTGGAGAGAAGCAGACCTTTTTTTCTCCTGCCTTAAGCAGTTTTTCTTCACGACTATATGACAGGAGACTAGAATCCGCAGTGCCCGACATTTACATTCTAGACTGTAAAACCAGGAGGAAAATATGCTTTATTGTTGTTTCTTTCCTATTGGGAGTGCTTTGCTGGGGCCTGATTTATGAGCACAGAGCTGCCTCTCCCCGCGAGTTACTAACACAGCCAACACTTAAGTGACAAACCCGGCTCAGTCTGAATTCAACACCACAGTAAAAGGCCCGTTTACTGCAGCTCATTAGGCGGAGGTTTTTAGGTCACGCCTGAGCCAGCGCTTTAGCGCTGCTCTCGCGAGAGCTTTTGTAAATGGGGGATCTGGAAGTGCAAACGAGTGCTTTCAGGCCTCCAAATACGCGCACCATTTGGCAACCTGCACACCATTTGCTTTCACTTTCGCGGCCGCACGGCCGCTTGTTCCACATTAGTTAATCACATGAATGTCAATACTAAGGATCTAAGCGTTTTCTGAGAGTGTTGTGTTTGTCTTTATTTTATTTTAATCCTGAGTACATTTTGCAGTATTACTTTAATTCTCTATTGTATGCCACCACGGGATTCTTTCCAAAAACTACGAGGGTGGTCTTAACTCTCTACTCGTCTCCTTGCAAACTGCAAGGCATTGAGCGCCTGCACGCTCGCTTTTGACGGCTGTGCCCAGCCTTCCTTTTCGCTCTACTCGAACAGAGGCTTTCATCAAGAGCAAAGGTGAGTCTCTGTCTGGCACCGGCCCATCCTTTCAAAGAAACACTTTATTTTGAATATGTGTCATTCGGTATGACTGATTCCCTTTCCCCCGAGTTTATTTATTCTCTAGACGTAAAGATTCATCGGAGCCGAGAGGCCCGTGTCCATTAATCAGGTAATTCCACTTGACATGCCACGTTAGTAGCTGCTGTATTTACACGCTGTCATTGTTTTTTTTAAATTGCATTTTTCTAAATTTATCACAATACCCTTGTTGTTTAAGGCATGTTTCACAGCAGCTTACACTGCTGTGCAACACAAGAAATAAAAAAACTAACAAGCATTTGCAATAGCTAAAAGTGGTGTGGGCAGCCCCATTTGAAAGTAAAAGCGCGCATGGCGCGCTGCACATCGTGCCTGCAGGACCAGAAACTCGTTTAAACAAGTATTTGCAACGCAATAGGTCTCGCATTTGTGAGAGTTTAAGCTATTGGCATTGTAAATAATAATGCATTTTATTTATGTTTTAAAAATCAACAAGTAAATAAAAGGCATTGTCATTTACAATGCCAGTAGCTCAAACTCTAGTAAATGCGAGACCTATTGCATTGAAAATGCTTGTTTTTCTGAAGACATTTTCTTTTGACAATTCCTTGACATATTTCATTGCACCACAGGTGCAAAACCAGCCCTCCTAAACAGTGAAAAATGGCCATAGCATTACAAAAAGACAGAGCATTGTGTAGGCGGCAGTGCTTTTGGTAAAAAAAGGCAGATCAATTAAAAAATCATGCTGGAAACCGATACCATAATAAACACTTTCTGGTGGCAGAAAATGAGAGTGTTGAGCGTTACAGATCTTTGCGTCAGTGTCATTCATACACAGTAGAAGTAATCACTGTTTGAACGGTACTGTAGTGGCAGTGTTCTTCCAGTCTTTTTGCCTTATGAACCAATATGTAGAATGTGCCATGATTTGGGTCACATGGAGCAGAGGGTCTCATCAGCAGTGCATGGGTGGGTCATTGTCTCTTAGATCATTTTAGTCACTGCCTGGTTTAGAGTTGGCAACTGGGTGTCACCCTTTTTGTCTTACTTAGCGACACATACAGCCATCTTCTTTTAGTCAAAGTGAAGGTTCTGCACCACACCCTCTGGGCAGGTGTCTTATGTAGTCAGGTTCTTGGTTTCATCAAGGAGCGTGTTGTGTGGTGCTATTTCTCTTAGCAGTGCTACTGTTTTATTCTGTTCTTCACTTTTTTGAGTTGAGTGTACATTTGAGTGTGCGTTTTGATCTTGTAGGGCACATCTTTTTATGCCACAACAGACATTGATGAGAAACTCGGTTTTCGGCCATGCAACATATATAAGGATCGAGTGTCCAGTTACCCTTACAGTATAAATATTATTATATTCTCTTTACTGAGAAGGAGCACACACATTTGAGACTCAGCCTTGAGTGGGAACATTTCATTCTCTTGCCAACCATGCGTGACAAACAGGGTGGTCTGGCAGGCACGCCATTCCCATGACTCCTCCATAACTATCATGTTCCCTCCCTTCTGTGTCTGTGGTCAGGCTCTTCTGCACTGATGTTGTTTGTCTCGGGCACTTGAGGAAGAGATGGCCTGTGTTCTGGGAGGAGTGTATTGCATAGGTTTAAGGTTGAGCTGTTGTAGCTGGAGACATCTCTTTTGCAGGGTAATAGTGTCTCATCCATGGTGTGTCGTGCCTTTCCCTTGAGCTTGAAGTCATGCTTCAGCATGAGTCAGTGAGTTTCTGGTTTGCAGAACGTGGGCACGTGGGTTTGTGAGACATCCATTGAAGTCTACTCTCCTTTTATCTCCTCTTATTTCAGAACCGTGTGGGCAGAGTGAGGCCTCTTCCACTCTGAAACTAAGGTGAGGTATTAGGGCCATTATGCAGGATGCACTGGGAGGGCAGTGACTGCTAACTCTCTGTCAGTCCTTGCACATGCCTACAGATTTTTGTGCAGTGACCATCAGTTAGGAGCTATGTGACATCCGTGGCTCTTTTTCATCAAGAATGGGCACAGGTGAAACTGTTGGCCGACAGAAACAAACTGAGTATATTCTCTCTCCCTCTGTTTAGCACAAGGCCCAAACTCCTCCTAACCTGTGACTGGTGAACCTTTTAAGGCAGTGCACTGTCCAGCTAGGAGAACTTCACAAGACTGGCCGGCTTCAGCGCTTCTATTCGGTTGTCTCTCTCTGGGCTCGAACCATCTCACAAAATGTTTTCAACTGGCACCATTTCATGTCCGTGGTGAAAAGAGGGGCACTGTTTATCGAAAACAACTTTTACCAACATATTTTCAAAGCAGATTTCTGGAGATGACAATGTGTGAAAAAAATGTTTGTGTATGTTTGTTGTGCAGCATTTTGTTTTCACAGTGTTGTGTTATTTTTGTGCTGTTGTGTTTCTGTCCTTTGAAATTGCAATGTGATGTTGTCGTTCTGCATGGTGGTTGTAATTTTCATTCTATTTTGACTGGTTTGTGGCTTATGCCCTGTTATGTTTGAATTGGGTTGTTGGGTTGTTTTGTGTATGTTGGTATTATGTTCTGTTGCTTACTTTGGTTTGTCAACAAATGCTACCTATTTCCAGCAAAAATCAGCACATCCTTTAACGTTCTACTGACAAGAAACCTTTAACTTCAAGTTGGCATATACAGTTGCTTAAGCACTTCTCAAAAAAGTGGCAGAGCCCTGTTTCAACTGAGCATTTCTAGTGTCCATTTTATGTGAAATGGTTACTGGTCCTACGTGATCGAAGGAAGCCCTGTTGGAAACAGATACTGTGTCTGCTTGGGCCTGTAGGGTATCTGGACAAAGGTTGATGACATGTAATTTGGCTGCCATATTGGGGAGGGAAGGGGGTGGGGCTTGCAGGAATTGGGATCGTGCATAAGGGGGATTGTCAAAACACCTTCTTTTCCTCCCTTTACTGCCCGAGCGTGATAGAGGACACATTAATTGAGTCCAGTTTACTTTTTTGAACCTAGCATCTACATGCTTTCACGACCTGTATCTTCAAAGTACGTGGAACGTTGATGTGAGTCTAAAGTATGTGCTTAGTTCTATGTACTTCCCTTCACAATATAGTGTGTTTTTTTTCATACTTTGGCAGGTCGGTATTTTTGTCCTCAGTATCCTAATCCAACCGCCTTGTGCGCATGCCAGTGAGTGTGACAAATCAGCACCTTTGAAGCAGAGGTTTGACTTCTTGATTTTGTCTCCCTGGGCACATGGTCCTTATGGAGGGGCAGGGTGTCCGTGTGGCAGATGACACTCAGGTTACAGATTGTAGCTTTTCTTTTGCTCCCACTCGCTCTCCCCTGGAGCACTGCTCTCCACTCCTACTTCTTGCTTACTTTTCTCTTTCCATTAAAGGTGTGGCGCACCTGTCTTTAGCCTGGGGGTTGGGGAAGTTATAGTAGCTGTATCGGGGCTTTGGGAGTGTGTAGAAAGACAGGACAGGTGCAACTAACCAGACTGGTGAAGCAGCAAATAACTGAGCCACCGAGGTGCTGCTCTTCGCCCCCGGCCAGAAGCACGTGATTCCAGCGTCCAAGATGGCGGGAAGCAGGAGTGCACGAAAGCTGGGATGAGTATCAGGTGCAAAGCATCCAGGCAGGAACACTCCCTGATTTCACACGTTCGGCGATGCCATTCACTGCGCGTGTGGTTTGAGGGACACTCCTCGCATGTGCCCCGTTGGTGCTGGCTCCTCTTTCAACCTATATAAATGGGTTGACTGCCGTCACGACGGACCCAACATGGAAGCTGTGGTGTCGCAGTCTAGTCCTTGTGAGACACATGACCAGCGCGGTGCCTCACGCGAGATCTGCGGCTCACGCAGAGATTTGCGAGAGAGAACGGGACACTGCTGAGAGCACGCTCATGGCTATCCATCCGTAATAATAATAAATCTTCATGTACTACTACTTGCGGCTCCTTTCGTTCCTGCCGGGGCTCATTATCTACACCACAGACTGGCGACGAGCCTGTACGGACCCCGCCTGCACTGCTTTCAGAAGACTGCCTCACTCGCAGTGCACGGCCCAGCACCCAGTCCCCGCAACACAGAGGGAGAGCGACGCACACGCCGGCGTCCAGCCCGAAGGGGAGTGGCTACATCCCGGCACCCTGTCTACGGACATTGGAGGTAGGAGAGCAGCACAAAAGCACTGCGCGCTCCTACGCACGCTCCACGCCCTGCAAACTGCCACTGATGCCTCACACAGCCTTCCTGCGTGCACGGGGGTGGTGCAAGCACATGGTACACCCTCCCTGCGCACAAGCCGAAGAGTGCTACATGCTCCTGCTGCTGCTCCGCCTCCACCAGATGACCACCCTCCGCCTTCAAGCCACCCAGCAAACAACGTGTCCTGCACCTACCTGCACAGCACAGGAGTACTGGTGTCTGCCTGGGCAACGACCTCCTGCCCATCTCCCGCATTAAACAAGTCTAAGGGTGCGGCACTTCCACACCACCGTTGCGGCCCAGAATCACAAACTGTCCTCCAGAGTCACCCGAGGGAGCGGCCAATGGGCGCGTCACCTAGCAACTCCATCAGAGTCCAACGCTACCAGCCGGGTGCCCCATTGACGGTTCTCATCAGCGCACGCCTACAAGTCCTTCACAATGTGTGCCCAGACCTTCTCATTGACCAATCCGGTACCGTTCCTTCCTAAGCCAGTCTAACCGGCCATGAAATGGGCGGATTGGAAAGGGTACTTCCTCAACTATTTATCAGCATTGGAGGATGAAGGGGAAGAAGAGTTCTCTAGCAAACACAGGAAGAAAATACTGCTCCATAATCTTGGCCCGAAGGGGTTACAAGTGTACGAGAACATGGTCAAGAAACCGGGATCGGCAACGAATGAAGACGTGTTTCAACATGCCTTGGATGACCAAGACGGTCATTACCAGCCGGTCATTTGCACGGTCTTAGATAGATACAACTTCTTCCAATGGAAACAAAGCAACACAGAGACACACGTCGCAGCACTCAGAAAACTAGCCATTAAATTGCAAGTTCGGCCATCTACACGATGACTTAGTAAGAGATCAGATAATAATGATGCACACAGTCAACACCAGCGTGCAGGAAAAGTTGTTGGTGAGTGGAGAAGCGCCCCTCCATGAGATCATAGCGATTGTCAAAAAGGCTGAACTGTCCAAACGATGCGCTGCAGCAACAAAAAAAAGACAACGACAATAAGCAGATAGTGTGCAAAGTAAGCGACAAGAACACTCTCGGGGACAAACCAAGTCCTGCCACAGGTGACAAATATGGCCGATGACCCATGAAACCCTCCGCTGGGCCTCACCGGCCTTCCATTGACTCGAAAAGCTCCTGTTACAGATGCGGCAGCCAGACGCATATGGCCAACGACAAACGATGTCCTGCCTTCCACTTAAAGTGTTCCTTTTGTGGCGTGACGGGACACTTTGGCAAAGTCTGGAGGCGGAGACCCAACAGCAATGCTGTTAAATGTGCCATGTATGACTCAGAGCCCGAAGCGAGGGAAGGAGATGGAGATGACGATTGCATCTTGTACATAACCGAACAGGTGTTAGATGTTGAGGAGGAAACCGTCCTGGAGGAAACCGTCCTGTCTCTTAACCATCGGGGGGGTCCAGATTTCCATCATAGCAGACTCAGGGTCCCCATTCACAATTATACAGAAAAGACATATGAGACAGGGATTTTGCCAACACCATAGGTCACCACCTACACGCTACAGACATACATCCTGTCACCTTCACAGGGGAAAAGATCCCCATGGTAGGATTCTGGCCACTTCACTTCGAGTTCAAGGGGTGAGAGACTACTGGCAAATTGTACTTGGCCGAAACAGGTTACCTCGGTCCTTGGATGGGTCGACCAAGGAGCACTGGGCATCCAACTCCACCCCGGCAGAGAAACGCAAGAACTAATGATATACGACCCTCCCAGACAGGACGTAGCCAACCTGTGCAAAGAATTCCCCGACGTCTTTGGTGGTACCATCGGGCAACTATCAAAGTTTACACACAAAATCCAGCTGAAGGACGGCACAGTACCGGTCAGTCACAAAGTGCGGAACATCCCGTTCAACTGCAGGGAAGCAGTGCAACTGGAATTGCAGTGCCTGGAAGACAACGGTGTAATAGAACCTATCGAGAGCGCAGAGTGGCTGCCGCCGTTGGTAGCGGCTAAGTACGCCTTTGCATCGACCTTCGTGAGCTTAACAAAAACATACTGGTTGACAAGTTCCCCTACCACGGGTCAACGACATGCTAGCCCAAACCACCGGAGTCAAGTAGTTTTCAACCATCGACTTTACAGCCGCATATCATCAGATTTTGCTTCACCCATCGTCTAGGAAGTTGACCTCCTTTATTACCCCGTTTGGCTGCTACTGATTTTGGCGCCTGCCCTTTGGACTGGCGTCCGCAGCGTCGGTATTCCAGAAACTCATGCACAAGTTGTTCAAAGACTGCTGTGACGTCTTATACTTCCAGGACGATATCCTTGTGATGGATAAGACCAAGACAGAACATGATGAGACACTCCGCACAGTCCTGCAAACCCTCTCAACCAATTGCCTCACTGCTGAACTGGAAAAGTGCAGGTTCGGTCTACGCTCCGTCACGTACTTGGGGCATGAGATTGGCAAAAATGTAATATCTCCGAAGAAAGCCAACGCCGAAGCCATCAAGTCGGCGCCCAGACCCTGAACCAAAGACGAAGTACGCTTGTTTCTTGGACTGGCAGAGTTTTATAGCAAATTCGTCAGGAACTTCGCGACCAAGACTCACAACTTGCGCCAACTGCTGAAGGAGAAAAACTTGTTCCACTGGTCGACAGAATCAGATGCAGAATTCGAGACCATCAAACGCGACATCTGCGAAGCCATCCTGCTGCAAGGATTTGACAGCTCAGCCCCCAGCATATTGACGACTGATGCCAGTGGGAATGGCTTAGGGGCGGTTCTGTCACAGCACTCGACGGACGGCATGGAAGTTACTATTGGGTTCGCGTCCCGCTTCCTTGCGCCCAATGAGGAAAAGTTCAGTGTCATTGAGAAGGAAATGCTGGCTTCCATCTGGGCAATGGAGAAATTTCGACCATATCTCTGGGGCTCCAACTTCACGCTCCGCAGAGACCACAAACCGGTGATCAAGGTCCTCATGTCCTGTGAGCATGGCAAAGCCACCCCACGCATCACCGAAATGATGCTCCGGCTCCTCGATTTTGTCTACGAAGTGGAATACCTGCCTGGCCATAAGAACAAAGTAGCTGACTTTCTCAGCCATTCTGCCATGATGGAAGTTGCCCCACACGCCGACCGCTGGGAAGAATACCAAGTGGCACTCACAGCAGATCAAGAGTCAGTCATCAGCGCGCAAGAGTGGCAAACGGCCTACGAACATGACATGGATGTCTCCAAAGTAAAGACTTTTCTCATTCAGGGCTGGCCGGAAAAGAAGCTCTTGAAGGACGATCTCAGGAAGTACTGGGAAGTGCGTGATGAGTTATCCCTCAGTGACAATGCCACGTTCCTCCTCAGAGGGGACAAGATTGTTCCCCCAAGGCTTTTCTGGACTGCCTCCTCAGCATACTGCATGAAGGGCATCTAGGCATCGTCAAATCCAAACTCAGGGTGAAGCAGTCGTACTGGTGGCCTGCGGTAGATAATGCGGTGGAAAGATTTGTGCAGGCATGCCAGCATTGCACCAACGCAGACAAAGCGCACACGCTGTTGAGACCCCCAATGGGAGAATTCACTAGCCCACAAACCCATGCGAAGAGCTGTTGGTGGACATATTAGGCCCAATCCTGGACACATGGGGCATACCCAAATACGTGATAGTCCTTGTCGACAGGTACTTGAAAGGGCCAGAAGTAGACATTTGTGACACGGTGGACACCGATGCCGTCATCACATTCTTGACAAACACGTTCTTAAGGGAAGGAATTTCAAGAGTCATCACAAGCGACAATGGTCCCCAATTCACCTCAGAAAAGTGGGTTGCTTTCCTCAGGAGAAACGGCATCAGGAACAGACACACGCCAGTGTACCACCCCACAGGCAACAGCCAAGCAGAGCGGTTCAACCGGGTGCTCACGGGGTCAGTCCAGGCCACCATCAGCGCAGGCAAAAACTGGGAGACGGAAGTGAAAAACACCGTGTGGGCCTATTGCATCACTCCCACCCTCACAGGGTACAGCCCGTTTCGGATATTGTGAGGAAGGGAACCTTTCACGAGAGACAACCTGGTATGGATGGACTTGAAACTGCAAAGCAAATGGTCGCCTGCAGTGGTCAGAAGCAACATTCTGAAAGCTCAAAAGATCTTCAAAGACAATTACGACAAGACGCATGGAGTGCGTGAAGTCTCCTTAGCCAGAGGAGACAGGTTACGAGTGGGATTGGGTCACCACGGAAAGAAAGGCAACAGTAAATTCAGCCAGCCCCTCCAAATCAGAGACCTATATTCTCGATCTGCATTACTGAGCGACGGAAAAGTTTGATCCCACAGCCGGATGGAGAAGTGCAACAAGGTCCTGCAGTGGCAGACCAATGGCTCACCCTCCACAGCTGGGCCCCAAGGAGAGAATGTGGATCTGGATGACGACATCCCCACCGATGTCCCCAGGACTGATGGCCCGAATGGGGGGACAGGGGCCAGTGCTGAGTCCACAGTAGTACAGGACAACCACGCCTTTGCACAACACACACCACCCCAGATGCCCGATCACACAGGTCCTGTTATGACTTGGGCAGGTGGGACTCTTCCTGGTATTGAAATGATCATGCTAGCACGATAAACATCATGTTACAGCCTGCTCAGGTTGAACGCCCTGGTTTGTCCACACGTGTGCCAGCAGCAGCCCTGCCCCTCTCCATCTCTTTCCAAGTTCAGGACTTCCCTTCAGCTTACTTCGCCTAAAAGCTTCACTTCAATATCATCAGAACTGGACGCCAAACTTGATTGACTCTACTCTACGTAGGAAAGAGCTCTGCTGCCATCTTCGGGACTGAAGCAACATTGATTGCATATGGTTCACATTGAAATTGAAAATATCCGGTACTTACCGGTAATATTCATTACTCCGAGTTGTAGACCTCCCCGCCACAGTCCGGGTTCCCATTCCTCCCTCCCTGTTCAGCTTCTTGTGCTTGGTGGTACAGGATAGTGATAGTGATAGGGGGGTCACATGTTATATGCCTCAGGGTATAGGTGTGACCTGGAGGGAAGGGATGGCCTTATAGTTTTGCTTGGGAGTTTCTGGTGGGAGGAGCTATATTCATGTGGTTTGGACTGGTACGGCTGACGAGGAGGTAATGTATGTATCCCCCCACTCACAGTTTTTAGGTCGAGCCTAGGCAGGGCATGCGCTGTCTGGAAGACCTGCTGTAAATACTATAGGAGTGTAATCCCAGCTGCTGCTTGTCATGGGTTCACTCCGGAGTCGCTCTTTTTTGCTCCTCATTGACTGAAGCTCCTGATTCACCACTTCCGTTTCTCCCTGGCAGCACCGACCAACTACAGTGTCCTTACCATGCAAGTGTTTATTTGTTCCTTTGGGGACTTCTTCTTTTGTTTTCCTTGGCTCGTGTATATTGTGAACAGCTTTTCACAGTTGAGGATGTGTTTTGAGTGGCTAGGTGTGTGCATGCTACCTGGCGTGTGCAGCAAGAGGAGCCACAGGATCAGTGCCCGGCAGGAGGCACACTCACACTCAATGAAGCATTGCGGGCTTGGCAGAGAGTAGCAGAACCGGTTACTGTGCCAGACCTGAGCCAGGTCCCCCCCGCACTGGTGCTGCAAGCCCCGGATTTTCAACTTAAAGTGCCACGTGTTTTATCTCTTCCTCTTTAGTATTAGGTATGCTCAATTTCTTTAAAGTAGAAGTCACCTTTCTTGATCACAACACAACTGCGAGCATTTCAGAGCACAGCTGTTGCCATCACTCACATTGAAGTATGCCTCCTCATTATGCATGCCTTCACTCTGCATGCAATTACAACGCGGTCGTTACAACGACCGCGTTGTAGCAACGCATACCATTACCCAACAAGTCGTAACAACGACTTGCGGAGGGAGGCGCTGGATGTTGGAAAAGTATAATTTACTATTCCAACTCCAGTCTGTGCGGACAGTAGGTAAGGTGCTGGATTTTAAATCCAACACCTTCTTCCCCCTCCGCAAGTCATTGTTACGACTTGCGGGGTAATGGTATGCGTTGTTACAACGCGGTCATTGTAACGACCATGTTGTAATTGCATACGGGGTGACAGATTCGTTGTAAGGGTTGTTTACGCTCACATTGCTAAGCTGTACTTGAGGTGTGTGCTTTGAATTTCGATTACGATGCGCGCTGTCACAGCATACACCTAGACCAGCAGAGTTGCACAATCTCGGTTTGTTTTGAAGTCGTTGCTGTTGTGAGATTCTGTTCCTCAGTGTGACCGTCTGGTGACATCTTTTCTATGGGGAGTTCAGACTCTGATGCCTGGTACTGATCTGCACATTAGATGTAGCTCGGGGCAGGCTCTCGGGTTACCGGGGCCACGACCCCAGTCAAGACACCTTTTCATCTCCGTTAAAGGACAGACATGTCGGTATAATCGTTACTGCCTTCGGTGTGCTGAGGCGAGAGGTGTCTGTTTGACCATAATGTTGTAACTTTCTCGTAAGGGGCGAGAAAGCATGCAAGATGCAATATTTTTATGACATTTAAGACACAGCCACACACAACGCTGCTCAGGAATTGACTGTTGTGAGCTTACCGTCTATTTGATCCCCAATTGCATAAGGACAGTAGTATCTGTGTGTGCAACTTCAAAAGTGCCATGTAAAAGTGGTCCAGTTATAAAGCATAAACAATTTAAATGTCTGGCAACAAAGGACAATGCTTTGTACATGAAAATAATAGATTCATCCAACTCGGTAGGCGGTGAGGGCTATAAGGTGTGGGCACTGGTGTGTAATATCGGTTAGTCGATTAGGTAGTTCATCCACGCTCAACTTTCAATGGTCCCACCGCCACTGGGCCACTAATCAACAAGAATTCATAACCTATCCTGCAAGGAGCGCCTCGGAAATAACCGCCCTGACTTGGATCATAAGTGGTGCAATGGTTACACAGATTAGTGCCGGGAGATGACTGGTGATGAACGAGACAGTACAGTAATCCTGCAAGTGTGTTTCTTATTGGGCCACCATAATTATACAGCAGGGGCCGACTACACTTTGTGACAGGACTGACTAATTTATATGGAAAGAAAATGCAAATTATGCAGCACAGTACAGCACATTTTGTGACAGTATAACTAGTTTGCTTAGGCGGTATTTTGATAAAGATTTTGCCTTTTTGGCATCAGTTTAACACTTTATTAACAGCAGCAGAAAGATGACCAAGTAATATTTACAAAGGTCCTACCGCTAGGAGGCAGAAGAAACAATCTTTTTGTTAACATCTGCAAATTATGCAAAAAATGATGGATTAGGTGTCAAGTGCAGAAAATCCACAATTCTGTGGAAAACATTGTGGCCACAGAATCTCAATTCTTTTTGCCCTGCTTATAGAGTTGATTGCACATATTCCTTCTACGTTACACATATTTACTGTTTCAAGCACAGGGATTGTGCTCAAAATCAGACGTTTGATTAAGTACCAGTGCAGAATTTATATGGTCTTCAGGTTCCAAGATTTTCAATTTAACTAGCCCTGCTAGTGCTCCTGTGTCTAAAATATGAAAGGGAAGCCAGATAGTTTAGTGTTGTGAATTTGCTGCAGAATTTTTGTGTTTCCTGTTCTAGATTTGGCATTGTAAGATGATGTCACCACCCTGGCTGCCTGCACTGTGAAGACAAAACGAAAACAAGCATTTGCAATGCAATAGGTCTCACATTTGCAAGAGTTTAAGCTATTTGCATTGTAAATGACAATGCCTTTTATTTATGTGTTTTGAAAACCTGCAAGCGGTGCGTAAACACGCACTTTGTACTTATAGTCCTTGCTTACGAGAAGCAAGGCTGGCAGTAAAAGAAATGCAGTTACTGCCAGCCTTGCTTCTCGTAAGCAACGACTGTAAGTACAAAGTCCACTTGCAGGTTTTCAAAACACATAAATAAAAGGCATTGTCATTTACAATGCTAATAGCTCACACTCTCGCATTGCAAATGCTTGTTGTATTAGGTAACAAATCCATAATCTTCTTTTTAACTCTCAGTTACAGACCGCTTCAGCTATTGATTGGTAAAATTGTTGTTTCCAAAACATAACCTATACTTAAAGTGGACTTTGCCCGCCCCCCTACCTGCTCATGATTGGGTGGCTGTGTTATCCATCTCAGGTGCCTGCTCTTGATTCGATGCCTTGCCTCCATATTCTCGTGTTTATGTAGCTCAGGAGCATTTTTTTTCTCGCAGGTTTCTGATTGGACGGGTACGATCTTTCCGCTGCTGACGCAAGGGAACATTTATTTGGCTTTCAGTACTTCATGGGAGGGTAATACTGTGCTCGAACTCTCATGCGTAATTCCCCCTCCAGTCTCAACCCCTGCACCCCACCCTGGCTCGTACAATTATCTATTTGCGCAGCATTCCGCTTCTCTGATCATATCAGGAAGTAGTTAATAATTGAGCAGATAAGCAGCGCACACCTTTATATACGAGATACCGCACACGACTGGCATTTCTATTGTGGAAAAGTCACACTTTAAAAAGCATGCACAAGTAAGCTCCCTATCAAAGCTCTATTACCACAAGGACCACGAGGCACACGTCAAAAGCCTGTGAGAAGAGGGAGTCCTGCGGCTGCCAATGCTTATTCTGTAGAGTGACACCTCGCTTTGAGACCAGGCTAGTGTGACCAGAATTTTAAAGCCAAAAACCGGGACATTTCCCAAAAATAGAAGAAGGACGGCAATGTTAGCAGAGAATTACAGAAGAGGCAGTAAGAACATAAATTAAATGCCATTTGTAGAGCCAGTAGCATGCCTGTTAATTAAACTGCTTTCCTATAACATCTGCTAACTATCCCTGCTGTGCAAAATTTAAAAAGATACCTCCCCCGTTTTCAGCCGACCCTCTCTAAAACCAGGACAGGAGCTTAATTTCCTTAAATCTACTGGGATTACTGGCGAAAAACTGGGACTGTCCTGGCAAATCCGGGATTCCTGGTCACCCTAGACCCATATGGCACCAGCAGTACAATTGTGCCCAAGGTGGGCAAAGTGCAGAGTTCATGTATGCAGGCTGGACAAAAAAGTGACTGTATCATGTTTTTCCCTATGTTTGAAGAGAGGATGTGGCACAGCGGCCAGAGCAGCCAACACGGGAATTGGAGATCAGGGTTCGAGTCTCGGCGCGCATTGGTGCAACATTCTGTGATTCTGGGCAAATCACTAAAACTCCCTGTGCCCATGGACAGCGCCTGGACACCTTCACATGTGATAAGCCGCGCTGTACAAATCTACAAAATACAATTACATATGAAGTTGAGGCAAGAGGGTGGCGGAAGAAGAGTTGATTAAAGAAATTGGGAAAAAGGATAATTTATTGAAGATAACTGAAGGCGAGGCCAAAGTAGCACGGTATCGGGCGAGTATAACTGGGGTATGGACCCAAGAGATAGCGCAGAAATATTTCGTAAATAAACGGTATATCCATGAATATGGAGAATCCATTTGTCGATCCCTGGCTTTAAGATTAAAGATGAAGGCGACTTCTCGTTCAATCCCCAAACTACAAGATCAGTTTGGGGTGACTCATGAGCAGCCGGGAGAAATATTAGATATATTTCAGCAGTTTTATACGGAATTGTATACTCATCAGCCAAACTCTGTTGCAGGTCAGGAATGGGAAGAGGGCATGTTTAGCAAATTAAATGAGAGCGACTCGGAATTTCTCGATTGCCCCTTCTCTATGGAAGAATTAGAGGTGGCAGTTCGAAGTACACCGAATGGTAAGGCGGCAGGCCCTGATTTTATTCCTGGGGAGGTTTATAAATGTTTTTTTGAATCATTGAAAATGGTTATGCTGGAGACATTTAGATCGGCACAAAGGGGGGCTGCCCCAAATACATGGAATGATGCCTCAATTGTGGTATTCAGTAAAAAAGGGAAGTCACCGGAGCTACCCGGATCTTACTGCCCAATATCATTGTTGAATTGTGATAGCAAGCTTTATTCTAAAATGATCGCAAACCGGCTATCTAAGGTTATAACACCGCTTGTGGTAACAAATCAACATGGTTTTATTCCAAAAAGAGGCACGGTCACACATATTAACAGGGTTATCACTTTATTTGATATAGCGGAAGTGGAAAAGAGGGATCTAGCGTTGATATTACTTGATGCTGAGAAAGCTTTTGACCGGGTGGAGTGGTCATATTTATGGGAAGTGATGAGAAGGATGGGATTTGGGAAGGCTTTCTTGGCAACAATTCAGGTTTTATATAAAACACCCAACGCTAGAATTGTCGCCATGGGCTTAAAATCTGAAATGATTATTATAACGAGAGGGACACGGCAAGGCTGTCCGTGTTCCCCTTTGCTCTTCGCTTTATTCATTAACCCCTTTATTATTAGTCTCCAAAATTCACCCTATATTAAACCATTTTTTGTAAAAGACATTGCATACTCAGTCTTTGCATACGCGGACGATATCGCGATTGTAACGACCGATCCTCGAGAGGCAATCGGTGAGATTGAACAATTAGCTAGAGACTTTGGAGTTAGGTCCGGTTATAAACTAAACTCAGTAAAAACTCAAGTTTTGTGTACACAAAATATCCTATTTAAAGATTCAAGGGTCACAAATGAGGTTACTTATTTAGGTATAAAAATCAAAACTCAAATGCAAGAGATAGTAGATACTAATTGGGAAGAGACAATATCTCAAGTCAAGCAATCATTAGAGAGATGGGGCCGTCTACGATTATCTATAATAGGAAGAGGGAACATCATCAAGATGAATGTTCTTGCTAAGATATTATATCTATTTCGGAGTATTCCATTGGAATTTCCACTTAAAAATATTTTTCAACTTCAGTCTATGTGTGGGGCTTTTTTTTGGGCCCCGGGAAAAGTTCGACGTGCCATGAAATGGTTGACGTTATCTGAAGAAAGGGGTGGACGCGGTCTACCAGATTTTTTATTTTATTATTATGCTTGCTTTCTACAAAGAATGCGGCTTATGTTGACAGGTGAGCCTATGGAGGATGAAGCGGATGCACCTTCGATATTTTTTCTCTTATTAGGAGAACAGGCAAAAGGATGTTTATTAAAGGAACTGGAGGGCAATTATTACAAACATACCCGCTTCAAGGTATTAGACTCCGCCTTTAAAGTATGGAGGAATGTTAGGAAATTAATAAATTTGGGCAGAATCACACATTATACTCCTTTCAGTGCTGACAAAATACTCCCTTCCGTATTTTGGGACAATGTGGCAAAGAGCTGGTCAAGAAATGGCGTATGTAGAATTGGAGACTTATATGATCTAAATGGAATATTTGTTACGTATGCAAAACTTGTAGATAAATATCAGTTGCCCCACTCCTCGTTTTTTAAATACCTCCAAATTCGAGATTTTTGCTTAAAAAAACATATTAAATTCTCTCCTAATATACTAATTGAGGGGATTCGCCTTAAAAAAAGGATTGGCTCGCTTTACTTGATCCTGATGGAATTTAGAAAAGATGACATGAAAAAATATAACCTTTATTGGCAAAATCAGCTAGGAGAGCCAGAACTGGATATTCAGGACACTCTGTGTATGGCTAAGGAGATATGTTTGGCTGCAAACTTAAAAGCTCAAATTTATAAGACGGTTTTTAGGCTATATTATACTCCGAAACGGATGGCAACTTGGGGCAATAAATATGATGGGAAATGTTTTCGATGTGGGGAATCAGATGCTGATATGCTGCATATTTTTTTATAATTGTACTAAATTGTCACATTTTTTGACTAGTATTGAGGTATTTATATCAACAGTGCTGCATTGCCCGCTCAAGATTTCTCCGGCACTTATGTTATTGGGAATAGCGCCAAATGTATCTAACTATCCTATGTTAAGCGAGCACAAATATTTTTTATTTCTTGCCATGACTGTCGCGCGTCTTTGTATCGCTACGGAATGACTATTCCCAGAGGCACCGAAATTTGAATTGTGGAGGGCTAAGCTATACAATATTTATGAATTGGAATGGAGTTTATATGCTTTGAAGGGGGCTAGAAAGAAACGAATTGTATTGCTAATTCTGGGTGCTCTCAGAGATTATCTGGGGGCATGATGAGCCCTGCAGCATTTAGTAGCATCTAATATTCTACTTTAATCTCTAAATCGTAGAGAACTGAACGGTATTGTCCCTTAAAGTTTTTTTATTTATTTTTTTATTATTTTTTCTGTACTGTTATTTTGTATTTAAAAATGCTTCAAATGTATGAATCTGATCGTTATTTTTAATAACTTGCATCACTGATATGAATTCAATCTGTATTGTCACTAGAATCTTCGTGGAAATAAAAATAAAATAAAAAAAATAAAAAATGAAGTTGAGGCAAGCAGTATTAAATAGAGCATGAGGTGTAATTGTACATGGGCCACACCGAGACTCCCCTACCTGGGCATTTGGCTGCATGGTCAGTTTTCATGATGCAGAAGAGCTGGCCACCACACCTGCTTGTTCTTGAGAAACTTGTTCTTTTAACCCTTGAGTCCACTGCCAGTGTCTCACTTCAAGAACATTAAAGTGTTCCAATCCTAGTTAGGACACTTGATCAAACACTGTGTGATTCTAGGTAAATGACGTCACTTACATGTACCTGAGATTGTAAGGAAATACAATATTACAATTAGTTGTCTAAATGTGTAATATAGGGTTATTACATTTGATGTGATTGATTTTGCAGGCCTCAAGAAAATCCTAACAAGCATTGGCATAGCCAATAGGTCTCGCCTTTGGGACTTTATAAGTGTTTAGTTATCCAGCACAATATCCTTGGTGCAACAACATCAAGTGTTGCATGGCTAAACACTTATAAGGTCCCAAAGCCGAGTAAGCTATTTTGCTTCTAATAAGACATTGCTAGGATGACCTGCTGCTTGCGCCAGGAATCGAACCGTGAGCCTTGTGCTACAAAGTTAGCTGCTGTGGCTGCAGTGCTATACTTTATGTAAATAATAGCGAGTGAGAAAATAGTAGTATAAATAAGGCTACACGCGTGCAAGCTCTTTCAAAAGATTGGCGGGTGAGAATGAGCCCAAAGTGATTGATACCGTGTAAATGAGGCTGAGTTGATAGGTGTGTCTGTTTGTGTGCGGCTCTGTGTGTGGCTGTGTGTGTATGTTTATTGTGTGTGTGGCTGTGGGTGCATGGCTTTGTGTGTGCCTATGTATATTAATGCATGTGTGTGTTTGTGTGTGTAACTGTCATTGTGTTCATGTACGTGTAGCATGTCTCAGTGTCTTCAACCCTTTGCAGAGCTACATGTCGAGGCCTTGCACCTGCTCTCAACAAGCACCAGGTAAACAGCCTGCCTCCCACTTGGTCTGCGGCCCAAGGGAGTGTCAGGCCCGCATGAAGCGCTTTAACATCTGCAGTCTGTGCCGTGGTTTCAGAGGCGCAGGCACCAAATCGCGGCCAAAACTCGTGGAATTTAAGGAGGAAATGAAATTAGTAGCAACAGTTTAACACAGGCAGAGTCAAGATGAAGCAGGCACTGCCAGACTCCCAGGAGGGGTGAAAACCTGAGTGTACAAATTCATCTGGCCCACCATCCGGTGTCCCCCAACAACAGTCAGGTTCCACGTCCACGGAGGCGGAAACGCAGTCATTGGATTCTGCGTGAGGAAGCGAAGGCTTCTAAAGTAATCAAGTGTTACAAAGCACTGAACTGAAACCCATTACACTTGGTTCAGGCTTCTCTGAAATGGCAGCGAGCGCTGCTGCAAGCCTGCGCTGTTAGACCACAAATCTCGGCTCTACAGATTAAAGTGGCGAATTGTGTGAGTTGTGGCAATATAGATGTCTCATTCTTCCTCATGCCATCACACTCCTAGGTGCAGTGACCTAAGACGAGATAATAGCATTGAGGGTGTGAGAAATTTGCGTAATTACCTTTTGAATGATTATGGGACATTTCTGTAAAATTACGTGAGATGCAAATCTGGTATTTTCACTCCAGTTTTAGGATATAATTCCTGGTGCACTTCCTTTCACCATATTATGCAGTCCCTGGTTAAATATTACAATTTCCGCACACTGTGAGCAAAATCTCATCAGTTTCTCCTCTCAGACTTCCAATATTGTTGTGAAAATGTGATATGGGTGGCCAAATGTTGACTTTTCACTTGTGTTAGGGGAAAATGCCTCGTGCCGAATTAGAATGTGCCCTTGTGTAGCGCCTGCTAAGCAGTCCTACGGTTTTGTAGCGCTGCAAATAACTAGTGTGAAAATGGCTCATATCGGAGCAGAACTGTGCGAGAGCCTCTGACAGTGCTGCGGTATGGGCAGCTTGCTCGTTACCAAAACAGAAAAAAATATGCTTATGCTGAGAGAAGGACTTTGTTTCATAAATAAATGACATGGGTATAACGTCATAAATATACACATATACACTGCCAACTGTATGTACAACAGCGAAATCTGCATGAACAAATGTTGATAACATTGAGCACTTACATAGTGCCTTTTATTTACATTGTCCAATCAGACAAATATATATATATGTTGGTACGTACATCATAGACTTTCGAACTCTATAATATCCTTCATTTTACCTATTTCAGATGGATAAGAGAGTCAGTGCAGCTTGAAATGAAACCTATCACGGGGTTTGCCGGATAATTAAAGATATGTATAAGAGCAAAGCAAAGGCCGAAATGCGGCCTACGAGTAATAATAAAATATATCTTTCTGTTAAAGAACAAACACGTCACATGCTGGAAACAATAACATATGCAGTACGCGAGTGTACTTACTTGATGGGTAGTGGTCTTCCTGGCCGCCCCCATACCAGTCCGGGTTGGTCACTGCAGCCCTTAAGTTGTCCTGGTAAGATGGCAGCTCGCAGTGGCTGCTGGAGTATGTTATGTGGTGGTGCAGTAGCCCCTCATAGTGCCCTGGGGCAGGCAGTGGGCCACAGAGAAGCTGGTGGCTCCTAGAGGGGGCTGGAGGCACTGTTGGTGGTGGGAGACCTGCATCATTGGCCCACAGCCTTCCAGGCAGGGTGTCTCCATGGCCCGAGGCGTGTCCCAGCTTCAGGGGCCTGCGGTCCGGCGTCTCCTGAGCTTCAAGCCAGGCCGAGGTGGGGATTGTCTGTAAGAGGTGTCCCAGACTTGCGCAGGGGCTCCAATGGACGGGAGCTCCTCAGCTTTCATTCTATACACACTCTTATCAGGGGATTAGGGCCAGCAGACGCCAGGAGTAAGGGGGGAGGAGGAGCCTAAGTGCCCGTCTCCCAATACAATGGAGTGTAAATACACTGACCTCATCAATGACTCGGGCCCTCTTCGATGGGCGGCACGGGGGTGACAGAAAGAGGCAGGCAGAACAGAGGCATGACAGAAAATACACCGAGAGTGACACAATCTATATGAGGAAAGCAGAGAGGCAGACAGAAAGACAGACTACCGAAAAATTGAGAAACAGACCAAGCCAGGAGCATAAGGGGGTGGGGGGGAGAGACAAGCGAGATACAGCAAACACATGTGAAAGACAGTAGGGATCGCGTTCGGGAGATGCAAGCAGAGCATCAAAGGGCTGGGTGAGAAGGGAGGGCGGGGAATGCAATGAGCAGAGGAGCAGCTGTTTTGAGGATGTGGTTTACGTTAAAAAAAGAAAGTGAAAGTGATCGCGTTGGGGAGATGCAAGCAGAGCATCAAAGGGCTGGGTGAGAAGGGAGGGGGGAATGCAATGAGCAGAGGAGCAGCTGTGCACGTGCACGCCATCGTGCTCTCAAGCTCTAGGCCAGCAAAACCATGTAGGTAGCACTTTTGAAAACCCACTTACAAAATGTCTCAAAGAGACAGCTTTCGCTGTCTCAGCGAGACCTAAAAATGCTACTGGACCTGCAGGTCTAGTGGCTTAAATGATCCACTCAACTTCATTATAATGCTCTTGACCAATAAAGTGGTTTCAAATTATGTGATCCTGGGCAAATATTTTAATTCACTGAGCCGCCATTTTCTTCTTTATCACATATGAGAGCACTTTCAAATATGCAAATTCATCATGTCTGCTGTACAAAAACACATGAATTTGATTTAATAAACTAAACTGTTGCTCCATATATGATGCAAATCTAGCCATATATAGAATACGCATGACCGCTGACTTACCTCTTAGTTCAATAATTGCATTGTCTTTAGGTCATGGGCAGGAATGTTTTTCAAATCATGTTTAAAAACTATCACTTTTAAATAAAACATACCCGAAGCATGAAGTGGTATCACACGTATTTGCAATCAGCAGATTTTCAATTGAAATGGCCACACGTCTCACTGACATGCGGTTTTACTCATAAAACTATATAGCGTGCCAATGTTTGGAAATGGAGTTTCTGCAAATATTTGTCATTTGCACAGCATCAAGAAAAGGGTCTGTATTGTTTTGCTCCTATCTAAATCTTCGTTTGCATCATACTTCTGAATTAAAAAAATATATATTTCATAATTATTGATATATTTTTAAATACTTGTACTATTAATTTACAAGCTGTTTAAATGTTGTGTTTTAAAAACCTGACATCGTAAAGCCTTTTGTTTCACAATGATTGTCATAGAGTTCACTTGACAAAAACCTCTAACTGTAATAGGAGAAAGAAAAGTAAACACCATTTTCCAGGATAAGATAGGCAACAGTTGGTAAAAAGACAAACTGACATTTGACCTCTGTTCTTGAACAGACAACACATGTGTCAAGATAAAAACTTGATTTTAAAATGTCTTTATTGCTCATTCACTTTCCCAATTAACAAAACACCTGTCACTTCCAGCTTAAGTTCACTTGCCAGACCAGAGGGATAGGTGCTAAAAATAGCTCCACCTGATAAAACCTGACTCACCATAGTGTGGGTGGGTACATTTTTCGAGGTGTGTCTTGTGTTTTGTAACAAGACATGCAGGGGTGGATTCCTGCCAATAACCTCTGAAACTCAAATGAAACAAGCCCTTCCAACTTGGCTGGTAGCTTCACCGAATGCTGTGCTGGCAGCTGGTTCCAGAGTAGATTTCAGATGCTCCCTTTAAGGTTAGAAAGAAATGCATTGGGTGCAGAATAATTAGCAAGGTTACCTGATTCACATCTTACTGCAGACCAGAAAAAACAGCAGTGGCAAAAGGGTTGAAGGGGTGCAAAATTCATAAAATAGTTGAGAAAAACAAATAGAAGTTAATTGTAATGTCTGTGGAGAGAGTAAAACAACTTGTTTGATGGAATAAATGCACAAAATCAAAGCAATAATAAAACATCTTGCCCGTTTACGCCAAATATCCCTTTAGGATAATAATAATAATCCACATTTGTAAAGCGCGAACAATCACCCGTAAGGGTCTCTAGGCGCTGGGGGCCGTCGGGAAGATTAAGCAAGCTATTGCCCAGAGTCACACGGTGCTGGGCTAATCTGCCGCCGGCACCGGGGATCGAACCGTGATCCCCAGATTCCGGCGTCAGTCGCCCTGGTCGCAATGCCACACCTCTTCCTGAATTTTACTGTCTCCTTTTATGGAACCATTCTATATAAACAGCAAAGATTCACTGCTAACTTTGAGTTTAGTATTCACTGGAAGATGTGCTGTATTGTTCCAATTTCGAAGCTATTTGTATACATTTTTGGGGTACTTCTTTTAAAATCTCTTCCACGACTTTTACCACCTTTTACCAAAAAATGTCTGCTGACATCTCCTTGTTATTAGTGTGCAGACAACATCTCAAATGTCTTTGTATTAAGAGTGCAGCCAACGCTGACCTGCCTTATAAGAGGCTTAGTTGCTACCTTAATATAGAGGACTGCTTGAACACCAAGTTAAACATGTGAGAGGAAGCAGAGGTACCACCCTATTTGGCATTTGGTGTCCTCAGCAGAGGGTTCTCTGCAAAGGAGCCACCCAGGGAGTACACAGAGTCAGAGCATACGGTACAAATGCAAGTAATTTTGGTTGTGTTGCCAAATATTCTATAAATGTACAAATAGAAGACGAAAATTTTAGGAATCTATTTTACTTTCACCATTTTGGAATCTGCTTGTCGAACATGTGGGGAGGGTCGTGGCTGGCACCTGGAGATCATGGCGGCATCAGACTAGAGTGAAGGTAGACTGAACTCACAATGGATGTCAAATTGCAGTGGACCTGCAGGGCGGAAGGTGCCCCAGCAGCTGGGTGCAGACCTACCGTCTTTTTTGCCCTTGAGGTTTGAACCTGGAGATATATCCCTGAGGTTTGGAGAGGCGGGCGGCCATAAGGGGAAGGAACAGAGCGACCTTGGGAGTGACTGGCGGCCTCCCGACATCGCAGCTCCTGCTGGAGTAGACCTCTTTCCCCTGGGGCACAGAAATATGGGAAAAATGTTAGAGAGTCATAGACTTAGAAGACAAGAGCTACGGAAATAATTTGTGAATTTCTGGGCTTCCTGGAGGGGTGGAAAAGGATAATGTGTTGGCTTTTCTTGGAAGCCTGCTTTCAACCCTTCTAAATGTTACTTGTGTCCCTCCCCTGGAATTTCAATGGACCTACAGGGTCAGATTGTGACATGTCCCCTCTTCAGATTGTGTTAGGCTTTCTGCTACAGGCACCAACAGGTCCATCAGATTTTGGATGCTGCAAAACGACACAGGTATAACACAATGGGGTAACCCAATAACCCTCAGAACCTGGTTGAGTATATGGTAAACTACAATGGCTCTGTCAGGGAGCACCAATCACTTTGTTAAGAATAATAATAATATAAAGGAATTTTGTTAAGCGCACAGCTACCCCCAACGGGGTGTCCCGGTGCTGAGGCAGACAGGGGCAAGCCAAGAAGGCAGAAAAGCTAGTCGGAGCGACTGAATAACCAGGTTTTTAAGGATCTGCGGAACTCCAATTCAGACTGAATCAGGCGGAAGTCAAGCGGTAAATTATTCCAGTATTGAGTAGCACCCACCTCAAAGGATTTGCCTCCCATTCTAGATTTTACGAAGCTAGGGATGACAAGAAGATGCTTGTTATTTGATCGAAGAGATCTGGCTTGATGGTAGGGACGAAGTCTCTTTCTTAAATATAGCGGGCCTTTACAATTACTAGCTCGGAAGGCTAAGGTCAAAGCCTTGAATTCAATACGTTTGACAATGGGTAGCCAATGAAGTTGTCGCAAGTACGGGGTGATGTGATGGCGTAGAGGAGCCCCGCAATTCAACCTGGCCCCTGCATTTTGAACTGTCTACAGTCTATGAATCCGGCCAAGTGAAAGACCCAGATATAGCCCATTGGCGTAATCCAAGTGGGAAGTTATCAGCGCATGAACCACCGTTTTACGAGTAGCATTGGGGAGATAATTGATGAATTTTTTAATAATTTAGATTTTGCCGAAACAGGCGGCCGACACCGTTTGAACCTGTGTAGACAAGGACATATGTTTGTCCCATCTAACACCTAGGTTCTTAATTGAATCCTTGGATAGGGGAGCAGAGCCCAATTCATTCGGCCACCACAGGCTCGAAGAGAGGGGACAAGGTTGATTAAAAAACAAGATCTCAGTCATGTCAGCATTAAGTTTAAAACAAATTCTGATCCATCCAGGTCCCAATATTTTTCAGGCATTCTTTTAACGGATCGAAAGTAGAGGTGAGAGCATCCCGAAAGGTGAACAAAAGCTGGGTATCATCCGCATAGGATCAATGAAAGGGCATGCTTTCATACACGTCCTCAGTGAGTCAAATAACACTGTAAGTAGAATAAATCGGTGCGCGCTGCACAACAAAAGCAAGTAAACAAACACCCCTGTAAAAATGAAAATGCCAAGGTACTTTGCAGACACAATTTCTGTTATTAAATATTTCATTAAATGTCCAAGATATACATATTGCAGGGCTGTCCAAGTGGAAACAAAATATGAAAGTGACAAATGATATTAAAGAGTGACAAAAGTGCTCATTGTTGGTGACAAGGTGGATATAAACAATTGAGAAGTTATGTACAAGTATATACAATTTCCAGGAATGGTCAGAACGCTAATTCTAGAGATCTCTCTGGTAGTGGCAAAGATGCTCTAATGTGACTTGGTCTCAGATTACGCTCTTGTTGATCAATGGCGGCTGTTGTATCCAAGGGAACATGACTATTCCATTACTTCATGCATCCATGGAACGTGCACACCTTAACTACTTTCTATTAAACCGGGGGAGTTTTGGACTATGGTATGGTGCCACTCATGATGACACTGAATGCGGCTTGACCCCTCCTTGGCTGTGGTGTATGAACACAGCTCGATGGAAAGAGCCTTTGGATAAGTGACAACTGATTTCACTGGTCCAATACTTTCAGAAGGAGAATGTGGGTTTGGTTGAGTCCCTCCTCAATATTTTGGGGGCAGGAGAGGCAAGCATAAGGGGGGGGGATATGATGCAGGACTCCACAATAGCCAAAACATGGGCGGACAGTGATAGACGTTCCTGATAGGCGACGATTAACACCCTTGCAGCCGTTTACGCATGATATCTCACTCCGGATCACCTCAGAATGCTAAGGAAGGAAAAAGTGTGATTTAAATGGGCAACATACTACGCCGATAGAAGAGGCTGTCTTTCTCCTGCAACAAGGGCATTCAAAACAGGGGGAGAATAAGGGGCACTTATTGGCTTCTCAGCTGAAGTGGGCTGGAGGTGGCCTGCACTATCCCCACTCTCCACAATCAGAGGCAGAACTCTTAACAAATCCATGCAATGTACTTCGAGAATTCCACGACTTTTAATCCTGACTCTATAGGTTTCACAGTGGAGGACAGGTTTTTGGATGAATGGCCCCTTCTAAAGCTCTTCGCAGAGTAATCTGTCTTGTTAGATGTTGATATCACAGATGAAGAAGGCCATAGGCGACTTGAAACCTGGGAAAGCGCCTGCAGAAGACTGATATCCAGCAGACTTTTATTAAATAGTCAAACTTCTAGTTGCCCCCCTTCTGTGCAAGGTTTATCAAGAAGCACTTTCCCAAATAGACTTCCAGCTGACTTTACCATAGATAGAATTGTTTTGATCTCAATTATGGGGCAATCTCCCTGATTAACATGGATGAAACAATTCTGGTGAAAATATTGTCTGGCCGCACGAAAAAATGCATTTCCACCCTTGTCCACCCCAATCAAGTTGGATTTGTCCTGGGGCATAACTCTACCAACTATTGTGTATACCACAGCAGGTGATGGACGATGGGGATGAGAAGGTGCTCCTTTCCCTTGATGCCAAAAGGAGTTTATTAGAGTGGAGATGGGGTACGTTCTCTGAACTATGATGTGGATGGCCTTTGTCCGGATTTTCTTGTAATGGTATCGTGACCCGGAAGCAGTGGTCAATTCTGGGGGTTTCATGTCGGCTTGATTCTCAATGCAACGCAGGACATGACAGGGATGTCCGCTGTCCTCGCCGCTGTTCCTATTGCTCTAGAACTGTTTTTGTTGACATTTTCACATGGGGATGACATTGCTTTGACACTGTTCCACCAGTCCGTAAGTCACCTATTGGTGTTAATTGATCTCTTCTTAGTTTTCTAGTGTTATCATATTAATTAGGCAAAATGTGAGGCCCTTCCCCTCTCCTGAAACACTTGCTTCATTGTTGAATCTAACATTCACTTGGAAATATCGGCGTCATAAATATCTGGGTGCTTCGGTCAATAGGGAACAAGAGAACATGATTCAGGACAGCTTACAACCCCAATGGGAAAAATGACCACCAACTTTAAAAAGTGGGACTAATTAAACTTGTCCTGGGCAAGGTTACAAGTAGTGAGAATGACTATAGCACCCAGATTTAATCATGTGTTTGAGATGCTGCTTTTACCAATCCCCAAAGCTATTATATGTCTATTAGATAAGAACATACTGCCAGTTGTGTAGAGTGGGGTAAAACCATGGTTGCAAGACTTGAAAGTCTATGCCATTACAAAAATGGGGGGATTATGACTGCCAAATATGGAATGCTATTGGCTTGCAAACCAACTAGCCCTGTTTGCATATATAATTCAAAAATTAAAGGGAGATACCTTTATGGCTTTCCCTGGAACATCACCTTCTAGGGGCGAAAAGGGAATTTGTGATGTACTATAAGAGGCCCTGAATGGTCCTGGGGTAGCATCCCTGTCATACAATCCTCCAAGGTGATATGAGGAGGGCACGCATCCTGGTGGGGGGATCAGACTCCATGCATGATAACGCAACCCTATGGCATAATGCTGCCATCAAGGTTGGGTAGTCAGAGGTCAGCCGGGCTGATTTTAAAGCTTACAACATTCGCTGTGTGTCCGACAAGATCACAGAGGGAAAGGTTAAATGGTGCCAGGATTTGCAAATAGACTGCAGCCTCCCAGCTCCACAGCTTTGGAAGTATATGCAATTGAAGGGCACCTTGCACATGGCACTGGGGAGTTCAACTTATGTATTACCATCCCCTCTCATTTATAAATACATCTATCTATACGTGGAATGTTTTTGGGGTACCATTTCTGGGCTTTATACCCTCCTTACTGACCATGCGTTCTCCTATGAGACATAGCACGGGTTGCGAACGAGGTGTAAAAACTTACTTGCTATTACAATTAACGAAGAAGACTGGGAGGAACTGTTAGCTGATCATGACTGAGGCTTGAGGGAGGCACGGTTTAAATATAGCTACTTCAAAATGTTGCCCCGCTGGCACTGAAAAGAGGTGAAACTCTGGAAGGCCAAATTGAGCCTGCAATCATGATGATGGATGTGTGGCAGGAGGTAGGGGACATCCTACACATCCTGTGGGAGTGCAAGAAGTTGTCTGGGGATTGGAAGCAAATATTGGACACTTTTGAAGTGGAAATGGGAGCGCCCTTGGCGTCTCAAGCACAGACAGTACTTTTGCATGATTTCTCCACACTTCCCACACTGTCATTCCATGTTAAACAATGGCTGTCAAAAGCATTGGCGACGGCAAAAGTGGGACTATTGAGATTTTGGAAGTCCACCAAAGTCCCACCCTACAGGCAGTAGTTTGAGGAGATGTTGAGGCTCCGCACTTTGAAAAGGTGATTTATAAATTGGGGAACAGTTGGAACACCGCAGTCTAAACCACGAGTGTTCCGACTCCGCAAGCCCTACCACGCATGCCTTAATCATGCATATGCCTTAATCATGCATGTGTGTGGTTAAGGCAATGCATGGTAGGGCTTGCAGAGGGACAGAATCAGGAAGCAGGGAGAGATCTGCAGTGAGGTAAGTGGGGCTGGGTTGGGGTACTTTTGTGGGATGGGGATCAGGGGTTGTTTTGTGGGTTGGGGTCAGGGGTTGTTTTGTGGACTGGGGTGGGTCGGGTTGTTTTAAGTGGGGCTTGGATGTGTGTCGGGGTACTTTTGTGGGCTGGGGGTTGTTTTGTGGGCTGGGGTGGGTCGAGAATGTTTTGTGGGCTGGGTCAGAGGTACTCTAGCTTCGGATGAATGTAAGCAGGAACCAGGGAGAGATCCACGCTGAGGTAAGTGGGGCTGGGTGGTGAGTCGGAGTACTTTTGTGGGCTGGGAGTCGAGCTTGTTTTTTGGGCTGGGGTGGGTCGGCGTTGTTTTAAGTGGGGCTGGGGGTAGGGTCGGGGAACTTTTGTGGGCTGGGAGTGGTTCAGGGGTCGATTTCTGGGTTGGGGGTTTTCAGGGTTGTCTTCAGGGCGGGGGGTTGGAGGTAGTTTTCAGGGGTGGTGGGATAGGCGCTGGTTTTCAGGGCTGGGGGTGGGGCTAGTTCTCAGGGCTGGGGTGGGGCAAGTTTTCAGGTCTGTGGTGAGGGGCAGTTTTCAGGGCTGGGGGGGTTGGAGCAGCTTTTAGGACTGGGGAGTGTTAAGGTAGTTTTTTTTAAATTAGGGGTTTGGCGATTAGGCCTCAGGGCAGGGGAGGGGAATATGTAGTCTGGGTAGTTTTTAGGGCTTAGGGGAGGGTGGGGCAATTCTTAGGGCTGGTTCAGGGTTGGTCAGGTTAAGGGAGAGGGTTAAGGGACAGGGTTTAAGGCATTAGAGCAGGGGGAGGGCACAGCATATGGGGGTTGGGGGGGGTAGGTGTATTTGCAGTGCCATTTACATCATACCCAAGTCACTTTGGAAGTGGATAGAAGACAAGACAGCTTTTAGCTTTTGAGGTTTGTTACCAATATAACAAATCTTTTTTGTAGCTGTATGTTATGTTAAAATATGACTAAGGGGCTTAAACATGCAGGAATTTTTGGACTATGTAAAGTATTGCTCATGTACAACTCTTTTTCATCGTCTTAGGAGCCTTTATGAATTAGCTCCAAAACATATAAAAAGGGAATTTAGGGAGTACTCACATGCAATTAGTGGAAATCGAATGTTCAGTGCCTCCTTGGCACTATTACTAATAAGGAGTTGAATATTAGGAGCATAAAATCCCCATACTCATAAAAGATTTTGCTAATCAGCCCCTTAGTAGCTAGATTTAAGCACACATTTGGGCACAAGACCTAACCCAAATGGACCTCCTGCTGGCCTCATAACCTGCAAGAGGCCATTTTGATAACCCAGTTGTTACTGGGATGGTTTGTCTGTTTTGAAATGTCGTCAGGGTTTATCAATGTTTATTCCTCCCCTTTAATACCCTGCCCGTCAAACAAATTCCGGTGATTGTGGTTTAGGAAGGCATGTATAGTGCTATCTATATGTTCTCATTTTTAACTTTGTGTCAAAAAAATGTTTTGTACTCGCATATGAGGCGAGTGAGGTAACCCAATTCTTCCCTGCAGGGTATAAATCTCTGATTTGGAATCTCATTGTTTTACCCAGACTTGGCCCTCTCTACAGAGTCACCCCCAAACATTTTGCCTTCTTCCCTCCTGTTTTTCGGAATTCATGTTTATTGGCCTTAGGACTCTGTGCACTTTACTTTATCACTGCTAACCAGTGCTAAACTGCTTGTACTCACTCCCTACAGTATGATAAAATTACCTTGCACCTGATTGGCATATTTAGTTTACTTATAAGTTCCTAGTAAAGTGGTATACTATATACCCAAGGCTGCTAAATTCTGCTTGGGGGCCTATGGGGGCCTATAGCACTTATTGTGCCACCCACTTAAGTAGCTCCTTAAAACATGTCTGAAGCCTACCATTGCAGCCTGTACGCAGTCTTAAACTGAAAATTGGAATTGGAAAATAACCCTTTTGCCAAGCCTAAAACTCCAATTATAATACATATAAGTCTCCTCTAAAGTAGGTCCTAATCGGCCCATAGGACAGGGTGTAGTATATTTAAAAACTTGGACATGTACTTTTACATGTCCTGGTAGTGAAAAACTCACATTTGTTTTTCGCTACTGTGAAGCCTACCTCTCCCGTAGCATAACATTGGGTACCTTTTTTAATTTAATAAGTGATAACCTTTGCTTGGGAACAGGTATAAATTTAATTTTTGATGGCTTAGGAATAATAATTTAAAAATCCTATTTAATGGTAAAGTGGATTTTAAGTCACAGTTCTGAAAATGCCACTTTTAGAAAGTTTATCAACACACAAAAATAAGGGGTGAGAGGTACTGTAACCACAAAATTAGTAAAAGGAGTACGAGATAGGTGGTCAAAAGGTATCACCTGTCTCTTTTGTGATTTGGGAAAACGTGAGCTTTTAAAAGACTGCCCTCACCCACCAGATAGTGGCATGCTTCATCATAGGGTTGCTACAACATCCCTACATAGACCAACACCTGGGATGAAGCAAAGGGAGGGGAGGACATAACAAACATATAAATGTTGGGATCCATGCAGTTAATAAAATGATAGTGAAAAGTTAAAACTAATTCAGAGATACCCTTTCTCAACTCTTTATTCCTAGGTTCCCTGGATAGGGTTAAAAGATAAAATTCGGAAATGGACTAGGGGAAGTTAGGGCCCCTTTCCTCTCCTGTACTGCATCTCTTTTGACATGTTTCGACCTTTACCATCGCCCATAAAGGTTCATTTTGGCCATCCTTAGGACTAGCGATCCCTGATCTGTGAGAAACCCGTTCCTGGTAAATCACCAAATATTTAAGGGAATATGTTTTATCATATCTTATTACTCTGTATTCCTCCATAGAATGACCTGACTCATCAATTCCTGTGTAGACACTCTCATATGGTACTGAAAAGACAAGACAGCCACAAAAATATAAAAATGCAAAACAATACAAGACTCCAGGTCTTGTGGATGTATATACAGATATCTTCTGATTAAGGTTCGTAGGGAGGACCGCACCTATAAGTTATACCTTAATCCCCTGCATTTACATAAGGAATCAAGAAAATCACCTGACTACTTTCGGCCCAAATTCTAGTCACACATCACTCAACCTCGCCTTCAAGTTAAGAGTGGGAAAATGGTGGTATTGGTAAATTAGTCAGAGTACGAGAAAGGTTAGATGGTTTCTTACCAAGTTTCATCCAACGTGGGGGCATATCAGCAAGGGTCGGCGATAATTATCGCTAAGCGCACTTAGCGCGAGGATAATTATCGCCGGCCAACTCTAAATTTTATAGCGGAGATAGCGTGCTATCAGCAACGCTTATCTCCAAAGCGATAAAATTCAGCAAGCTGCCAACTGTGCGATTATCGCCGGAAATCCAGCGATAATCGCACAACATTTTGGCGATAGCTTGCTGATAGGGCTACACATACTTAGCCATGATATCCACCTTCCATAGGATATCATGGCTAAGTCAGTTTCAAAGCAGGCATAAGGAAAGTAGCGATAACAGAGGTTATCGCTACTTTTCTTGTCGCTATGCTGCTTTGCGTGAGGCTTGATATTAGGAGAAATGTCGCTTAGCGACATTTCTCCCGTTATTCTGCGGAGGAACGCCCACTTTGCATCTCATTAGAGATGCAAAGCTGGCCGTTAAGGGAAAGGACGAAGAAGCATGGATTCACGCGTTAGCATGTCCTTGCTAATAGGGCGTTAAAATTATCGCCGATTTTCATCCGAAAACAGACGCAAAAGCAGCGATAAGTTTTTTATCGCCTTGTTGTTGATATGCCCCTAGGTGCTCAAAATAGAGGGCAAGTGGGAGCATCCCCTGTAGTCACACTCAAATAATAAAAAAGCCAGAATCATCAAGCATATTCTCCTCATAGCATTAAGACCAGAGAAAAGTGGTCTCTCTGTCACACCCCATGGAGCATGAATACAATCGATCTGCTCCACATCAGACAACCACTGTTGTGTACCAAAGCGCAGCCAGCCATCACCCCGCACCAGCCTCCATACCTGAACGAGACCGCCGCCGCGGTCTGCGACAACAGGCTCGCCCCGACGCGGCAACCAACCCCTGCACTGACACACAGCAGATTCGCTGCCAGCGTAGTCACCCTCTTCTCTGATCCACTTCCTCAAGGGTGTAGATGCCGCTCAGTCTGTGCCTCTTGCCACTCCATGCAGTTGCTTCGGCGGGGTTTCCTTACCTTTTTAGCTACGGTATGGTCTAATGGGTGTGAAACACTTCCAGGTTCCAGTCAAGACAATTCCGTCTTCCAGGCATGGGTGTAACCTAGACCTTCAACTTTATGTGTTCTGTTTTCTGTTTTCGAAGTCCCTCACTTCCTACATAAATCTTTTCAGGCGCGAGTTTTCTCCCACTTAAACAGATGTGATGCTTGACTGGATGTGCTTAGTTCCCTATTCTAGGTAAACTAAGACTGGCCTCCATGTCTATTGTACATACACTCTGTAATATATGGCCATCCTCACTAATTTTCTATGCAGAAATGCTCCATTTTATATTGTACTTTTTTATTCAGCAGTAGGTTTTTTAGGGCTGATAATTAGAGATGCTGTTTGATCAGAAAGTCCTATCATTTATTAAATATTTGTATTTCTTGCAGTAGGAATAGAGGGTTGTTTTGTATAGAGTTTAAGGGTAAGATGGTCCTATTATGTATATATTTTTAGTATGTAATTATATATACATATATAGAATGTCTCAGGTGGATATAATTTTTTACAGGAACTATGAGATATCCCTCCACTAACATATCCCAGTCATGGGCATAGGACGGGGTGACAACCCTGTTTTCTCACCATCGTTCAAAGGTTGTTCAACTGGTACCAGCGGATGTCATCATTGAGTCCATTTTTGTCTGGATCCTATAAACCCATTTCTTCTCTCTTAAAAGGAGGATTGCCTCGATATTTCTAGAATTTTGCGGAAGAAATGGTTTGTCCAGTACTGTCCAATGAATATCTATGACTTTGTGGTTTGCGTCTACGAAGTGTGTTGTTAACTTCGCGGTAGTTCTTTTGCACTTGATGTTACTCTTCTGTTCTGGTATTCATATTTTTACCTTCCGGGCTTTTGGAAAGTTGCCATTTTCAGTCCTAACCATTAGGTGATTGCAGCCTATTTCCTAGGTCACTTGACTAGATGTAGCTCAACTTGCACATCAAAGAACATTGCTGCAGCTTACACACAAAGAACTTCACGCTAGCCTATTGTGCCTGAAGATAGAGTGGGACCAGGGCAGGAAGGCAGATCATTCTAAACACTTCTGTTGGGGGAAAACTCCAGGCGTTTCTTCCACTTCAAAGGGCGCATCAAGTACAACAACAGGAGCCTCAGACCCACTCTTCATTTCACTTCTGGACCTGCAGAAGGACTTTCAGAGGACTGCCCTGCTGCCTGTGGCCAGTTGTGTAGTTCAGAGGATTGGCTTGATACACCAAGAGAACTGACTGCTGCTTGAAGCCTCCTCTGTGCCATCAGAGGACTGCCCTGCTGTTTGAATCTTGTTTTCCTGCTTGAACCCAAGACTGCCAGAGTGGCTCCAAGGGCTAGTTGGCTGGCTGCTTGTTCATAGCTATAGGGACAGAAAAAGCTCCAACCATTTCGAACCGGGACCTAGACTGAGCATGACCCTCCAAGTGGTGCTCCTCCAGTCCTGGACCCTTGGATGTGGTGCAAAAGGTGCCCAGACAGCCCAAATCCAGAACTTGGGACTTAAAAAAATGTCTGCCAAAATGTGCTTTTACAACCGAGAGGAGACCGAAACCTACGTGCTCACCGATCCATTCCAGGTGCATCGCCAATCAGACTGACTTTGCAGCATCTCCCGCTGTGTTCGTCTCTGCAGGGGCAAATCCTGTTCAACGGCTCCTGGAAGAAGGAGTATCCGGCCTTGTGGAGCTCTTGTCGATTTCTAACAAAGAGACTATGTCCGAATGTAGGAATTTTTACCGCATCTTCTTCTAGCGGCACCCCAACGACAACGCCTCCTCCTTGGACACCGCCTACTGCCATGCCCCACTGTATTTTACCTTCTACAACATTTTTTTCTTGAAAATATTTCTAAGTCAATATGAAAGTGGAGACAGGGACCAATGCACTTTGAGAATCCAAACCCCGCTCTATCACGGTCGTCTATAATGCTTGACTTTGCCCCAGTCGCGCGCAACCCGATTTCCGTGGTGCGCACTTCAAACTTTACATTGCTATTTTTCACTTAAAAATTAAAAAAGTCTTGACTCTGGTTCTACTGATTGGATGATTGTTATTTTGGTGGCAAATAATTTATAAAAAATTACTCAATTTTTTTAAATTAGTGTGTGAATTTTCTTGAGTTGTGTTTCACAGTCTTACTGTTTGAAGTGTTGCTTTACACATTGACTCTAAGTTAAGCCTGACTGCTTTTGTGCCAGAGGGTTAAGCACAGGTTATTTTAGTGACATTTTGTGGTTCACCCTGACAGGGATTGTAGCTGTTGCTTCAGTAGGGTTTCACCCACTTTAACCACCATCCCAATTTCCCACAACCTGTCATTTGAACATGGGTAAGTCAGAGAAGAAGCTTGTAATAGGGAGATATATATTTACATATTGCTATGGTCACACGAGAACAAACACTTTATGTTTAACATTGTGACGTTGTATTTTCGCAATATTCTAAAAATATCCCAATCACTTGAAAACTTACCAAAGAGACATATTTATAACTGATACAATTTGTTGTGTTACAGGAGGTACCTGCAGGACAATCCCCGGAAGATATGGTGGGACGGCCTCTGATGCACCTATCAGCTGCAAAGCACGCAACCGGCGAGGCTGTGTACTGTGATGACATCCCCCATTATGAGAATGAGCTCTACCTTGCACTGGTGACCAGCACAAAAGCTCATGCAAAACTCACGTAAGGAGGAACTCTGCCACTTTTAATATATCACTTCAGGGTCTGCCATATGTTGAAAAGAAATCCAACAGTGGGATTTTTTTTACATTTCTGTGCATAATTATTATAAGAGATTACAGTAATATCCAACCTATTTTTTCCTGGTATTTTTATGATGAAGTTATCACACTTTGTTCTGTTATGTGTATTTGTAAAATGCACTATCATCCACAAAGGTATCCTGGTACTGAGCAGGTATGTGTGCTAAGCCCTGCCTATGGTAGGTTGGTTAGTTGAAAAGCCAGGTTTTGAACTTCTTGCAGAATTTAAGAAGAGAGGAGGAGGCTCTGATTTGGAGTGGGAGGGCATTCCACACTCTAGGAGTGATGTAAGAGAATGCCCATCCTCCTGATATGGTTCTGTGTATGTGTGGTAGTGTGCGAGTAGGAATCCTTCAGAGCTTGGGTTCTCTGGTGGTTGGTGGAAGTTAATGAGATTTTGCAGGTAGGTGAGGGATGAGTTTTGTAGCGCCTTGAATGTGTGTGTGAGGTTTGAATTGAGCACGTTTGTGTATTGGAAGCCAATGGATTTCCCTCAGGTGTGGTGTGATGTGAGTTCTGTGTATGAGGTTTGCAGTCTTCTAGGGAGTTGCTTAGTGATCCCAGTGTAGAGGGTGTTTCCATAGTCCAACTTGCTGGCAACTAACGTGTGAGTGACAGTTTATCTAGTGCCATTTGAAGATCTTCTGCAGGATCTTTTGGGTGTTGAAGCAGTATGCAGAGACGGTGTTGACTTGTGAGGTCATGTCCATGTCGATGATTATTCTGAGGTTCCTGGTGCAGATTCTTGGTGTGTGTCCGAGTTTGGCCATCCACCAGTTGGAGTCCGACTGTGAGGTGCTTTCCTGAAGATCACTACTTCTGTCTTGTTGGTTTTGAGCTTGAGACAGTTGTCTTCCATCCAGTAAGGGACTTTGGTCATGAAGGCAATTAATTTGTTTCTTGTGTTGGGGGGTTTTGTCCGACAGGGACCTTCTAACTGAAATTTTACTTTTTAACAATTTCTGGGACAAACATATAAAATCTCAAGTCAAAATGTTGTCATCATCCAAATGATGTTGAGCTCCTTCTCACAAAAATAAAGTGCTGAATCTAACATTATACAAATCATTGCTGGATATTTTAGGTGACACCCAACATCAGAAATATTTACTCCTCAATTTAGATAATTGTGTTAGACAGACTTTACTATCAATTAGGCTGGCGTTGTTATCACCCAATACTGACAACATCATTGGTCTAATTCTGTTTGTACTATGTGTGCTGTGTCCAGATTGGCTATGTGTTCTTAACTTCATGTGACATCTGATGGAATGATATTTTGGGAACGCACGCACCCCTCCAGCCATGTGTGCTTTATTGGGGTCAATCTCCCTGGACTATTGTGATGTTGCTGCACCTATCTGTGGGATTGATCTAGGATTTCCCATTCCCCAGTTTGTCTGTAGGATGTGAGCCACCACCCACCTGTGACCTGCCAGTCAGTAACCTCAGGCCTGGGTCTCAGAGCCTGCCTTACAATGTATTTCTGAGTCGGTGTGACGAGGAGTTCACAACAGGCGACTTCATTAATAAAGATGCGATTTTGTTTTTATACTTGGATGTATCATTATTCATATTAACAGTGACTTTTGCAATATTAGCATTTCCCTCTCCAGTTGAATTTTCTACTACACTATCTAACCCATACTTCATGACAGTTACTTTATTGGATGACTGTTCTTCGTTTTAGACAATTACTCCTTTCCTAGTTACCTGCATTCTACCCGATTTGAGGACTGTGTTTTTACAGCAGAAAATCCCTAATTGCACAGAACCACACAAAAACAAGAACAGGATGAAGACTGGCAGCAATAATGAGCACACACCGGAAAGCCCCTGGGGAGCCAGGAGAACCAATTCAAGGACCACACCTGCTCAGGGGGTCCTCCTTCCTCATGCATGTCTCTTTGTAAATGGTGCAGTGCTTGGATTGCAAGAGCCAATGTCCCATTATCCAGGGTATTCCCTCAGATAAACGTGCAGCAGGACGCACAAATCTTGGCACACACCCTCCCTCCGTCGCAGTCACTAAGCCTAACACATGCTGATCAGGACCGGACTGAGAACCACAACCGGCCCTGGCAATGTGCTCCCCCGGCCCCATCCCACCTTCGGGGTGGGGGGGGGGGGGGTAGTGCCCCCGAGCTCTTTGCCAGGGCCGGTTTTCGGCCGATTTTGTTACAGGGCCGATTTTGCAGCAATGCTGCAAAAACGGCCCTGTAACAAAAACGGCCCCCAGGGGCCCAAAACTGGCCCCCACCCGTGCTGCGCACCGGGGGATTGCCCGGTGCCCGCTACGGCCAGTCCGGCCCTGATGCTGATGCTGTATCACCACGAGGCGGATTGCTCTACTTGATTGAATTAAGGCCAAGCCCAATGCTGTTCATCATCTTAAGCATTTTCCACCTGGTTATTTGGAGCCAGTGGGCATTAGCTTTCATCTGTACAGTCAAGAATGGTATGGACCCTCCCAGCGATACTTGTTTGTCTGAGAACAGTCTACATTCTAGTGGAATGTCCTTTTTTCATCAGCCTGATGCAGCAAAGTGGTTAATTTCCTTAGAGGGTGCTGGTACAAATCCGATAGTTGACCAGAGTTGTGGTGTGTATGGTTACGAGGGAACAGAGTCTTCGCCATCAGAGGACGAGGACGAGTGTAGGAAACTTGCCACACTGCCAGTACCTCTGAAACATGAGGAAAAAAGTGTATGTTTCTGTACAATTTAGGGATTGACCCTTCCCTTCTAGCCAAATCTTAGTGCTTTATGTCTATCTAATGGAGTGTTCAGGGTGTAATCTTTGGGAATGACATTTGGAGCTGACTGTTACCTGAGAGAGTCTCTGGTGGCTTGTCTTTGGATGTAACATGAATAACTGACATATGCATGGAAACTTACCTTGTCTCTGATCATCAGTTACGAAATATGTTTGGCGTCGATTATGCGAGTCACCAACACGAACCCTACCACGGAGGACATTTGTTTCAGGAACATTGTGTACACACTGAGACAGACGTGGATTTATCACAAACGGAATTTCTGTCTTGCACGAAATCTGAGACAGGGCAGATCGATCTCTGTTTGTGGTATGCTTTTAACTGGCAATAGTCTGCCAGGTGGCCCATCCTTTGGCTAAAGTAACATTCCCTAGAATCTGCTTGCTGACAAACTCCCAGGACTCTGCCGCTATAGCTAGATTGAAACCCAGTGGGGTTTTGCGGTGTATCTCCATTTAAGACTGGTGTCATTTGCATGCTTTTTGCCAACGTGACCACTTCGAGGGCGGTCTTTCTCAATATATGTTGGGCCAATTTAGCAGTGTCTCTCTGGGCTTGCCCGTGTTTTTCTCTATCCTTCTCTTACTTTTTTTGGTATTTCAATATATGTGCTTGTATCTCCCGACAGGGTTTGGTGTCTAACCCAACCACGCTGTCCAATCAGCTTTGACCGACCATCCAAACGATGTGGAATCTCCCTGAAGTGGTGGGTCATTTCAAATGCACACGATGCAAGGCTTGTAAAATGGCGATTGAAACAAAATCTTTCTGCTACAAGCATCATACCATTGAACCTAAAACGCACACAAACTGTAATTCAAGTGACGTAATTTACTCTATTGTAAGTCCATGCAACCAACTATATGTCGGGTAGACAAGACAAAAAGTCAAGACACGGATTCTGCAGCACTGCAGCAGGATTCGCTGCAATACCACAGGTGCCCCATTTGTGGAACACTTCAGAACACAGACACACTCATCAGAATCCATCAGATGGCTGGTCCTTGAGAAAGTGTCCTTGGGAGCAACGGGAGGGGACTTGGGGCCCATCCTAAATTTAGGAGAGTGTAAGTGGATGTACCTCTTAGACACAGTTAACAATGGTCTAAATGAACTGGATAGCACCAATGCGCAACTGGCAGGTCTGACCGCTGAATAAACATGAGCTAGATGATGTTTAACAATGGTTTGCATGTGTTTTAATGGTGTCTCCATAATATGTTTGGTAGTTTGAGAGGACAAGATACACCTTAGCTTCTTTGTTTTGGGGACTAATTGGTTTCGATCTGAACTGTGGTAAAAATATACACAGTGGGTAATTGCTTCTAATTATGTAACTATGAGCTCAGTGCTATCTACTGATGCCTCAACAATTCAACATGAACATTTCATAAACAGAAATAACAATGCATATGAAGGGTTGCAACATAGAAAAAGTGGGACTTTAAAAAAAAAACTGTATCTGAATGATATTGACTCTTGGCATCAAATGCATTTGTGAGAAATAGAAGCACCTTAATAGGAAACATTGCTTCGTCGGCAAAAACACAATACTTAAGACAAAACACAGATAGCAGTAATTAACAGCACCGCAACACCACACATGTAACTTATATCAATCTCAACAAAAACTCAATAAAATGATGACTATGTCAAAAATCCCTTAGCGCGCTCCTAGCCTATGCTACCCTGTGACCAGGGGAAGCGCTGCGCAGTACACAGACCGACATAGTCTGTCAATATCAGCACCCGGGACAAAGATAATAACAATAGTTCACGGATAAAAAGTTATAACTCGAGAACTACAGGCCCCTCTTGGCCAAACACAAGTTACACCTAATCTCCCAGCTCCAAGTCTTTTTCCCTAAACGTCCTAAATGACCCTGTATCACACCCAAGGGCCAAGCACACCATTTGTGTCATGCCCAGCGGTCCAAGCATACCGACTGTCTCAAACCTATTGGAAAAGTGTATCATCTAAGTTACACCCATCGATCCAAGTGACCAACAGCTCTCACTCCTTTCAGATACCAACGGTGTTGAGAAATCGGTGGCACTGAGAAAACCCTTTTAGAGGAAAGAAATAAGGTTGAGGTGCCAACTCTGCCCTTTCTTTTACTCTTCTCCCTAGTTTATCATATGCCACATGCTTTCCTAAGGTTCTGATGTAGGCTTTTACCCTCTGTGACAGCTGTTTCAGGACGGACCTCCTCCCTGCAAATCCAGCAGAACTTCAAATCAATTGTGGTGTCTGTTCTCCTTCCTTGCTGCGCATATGTCAATCTTTCTGGGCGAGGGCTCCTTCCTTTGACTGCAGTCGGTCAGCTACTATCTCACTCACCAAAATATTGCTAGAACATGAAGTATCTTTAAAATCCAAGAGACGTTTGGCAAAACAGCAACAGCTTGTTTAAATAAACAGAGCGGCCCGGAGATCAGCCACAGGCATAGGGTCTGAGGACTGTTTCAATTTACAATTGGTCTGACATGGGTTTTTATACCGTTCATTGCATGCAATAAAATAATTCCGGTGATAATTTTTTGGTAAGGAATGTGAGTGTCGGTTTTTGTAGTCATAAATTAATATATTGGATGAGGAATCCAAGTGGCCTCAACCTTGCGCAGACCTAATGCGACCAGTGGGTAACGTGTCAAGATATCCAGCATGGGGAGTACGTGATCAATGCGTGTGCTGTGTCGTGACTGGCTATGTGTTCCTAACTTCATGTGGCATCTGAATTTATGGTGTTTTTGGAACAAGCGTACCCCTCCGGTCATGTGTGCTTCATTGAGGCCAATCTCCCTGTACCATTGTGGTGTTGCTGTGCCTATCTGTGGAATTGCTCAGGGATTTCCTGTTTGCGCATTTGTCTGCCGGCTACGTGCCACCCTATCTGTGATCTGTCAATTAGTAACCTTGGGCCTGTGTCTCAGCGTCTGCCTGATAATGTATTTCTGAGTCAGGGTTGACGTGGAGTTCACGGCGTGTGAATTCATCAATAAAGATATAATTTTATTTTTAGACATGAAAGTATTGTTATTCCAATTGACATCGACTTTTTCAATATTGACAAATGCATCCCTTTTGTGCTGTTCAGGTTATTTTGGAGAGGTGGACATGAGAGGATCCTCGTCTGTAGAGTGGACTCTTCTCCTCATCAAACTGTTGTGCTGTGGCCATTCGCTTGTCTATGCAAGCCTTCCTGCTGCCCATCAAGGGGAGGCCTGTTCAGGTCCTCACAGACTACATACCACTGTCATTTGATTCTGCAACAAGAAGGGTGGGTTGAGGTCCTGGGCCCTGTGCTAGGAGGCCTCGTTACTCTGAGAACTGGCTGAATCGTCAGGGCATTTACCTGATTGAGCATCATCTGGTGGGATCTTTTTTTATTTTTATTTATTTTTATTGAGTTTTGTAGATCATACCATATAGAGATCTGTTCCCTGTATCCATTCGGTCATGGTGGGTATGTCTGGGGTGCCTTAATACCTGGCCAGGTCTCTTTTAGCCAGTACCAAACCAAGTTCCAGAATATTAATTTCATACGTAGGAGATCCAGGTCATTGGGGATACCCAGGAGTACGTACTTAGGATCTTCCAGGATAGGTGTCCCTCGTTTTGCGCTGAGTTCCCGTACTATCTTTTGCCAGAATGAACTAATATCTGGGCACATCCATAGTGTGTGAATTAAGTTCCTCGCGATTTCCCCCTGCAGTGAAGACACTCCGGTGAAGCTGCTCTACACATTCTGTTCAGGTGGGCCCTTTCATAATAGGTCCTATGGAGTATTTTGAGTTGTATGAGGCACAACTTAGATTTAATCGCGCCCTCTCGAGGGAGCATTAATGCTGCCTCCTAATCCCGGTCCGCTAGTTCACTGACCTCAACTCCTATGTTGTTCTTAATTTTAGTAGGGCATCAGGTATGTTATTGTTAATAGTTTTATATATGTAAGAGACTGCTTTCTCCTGTATTTCACCCATTAAAATATTCCGGGAGGTCCAGAGGAATAATCTCTCCTTTCCAGGCATGAGATAGCTAAAGGAATTTATAACGTTGACTGTCATGGAGTTGGAACTCCCTCTGTAAGAACACAAAAGGCATCAAGGTTCCCTTTTCTGGCAAGTCCCTTACCCTACAGATACCAATATGGTCCCAGGCCACGTACCCTTCAATTTCCCCACCTCTTTAAGATATTGTTCCACCCATAGTGGAGTTTCCCAGATGATATTCCAGTTCCAACCCATATAAGTGGTGGCCTTATGCCATGCTTTAGTCATCACATGGCTAGCTGGCAATAAGCTTCTCTGTCCCTTCCCCGTTATAGATAGTGGTGGTATGAACCTGTTTGGAATTACGTTCTTTCCAGGGCATAGGTAGGGTGATTACCCTCTACATATTCCCAATCATTTATTGCCGTTAGATGGGATGCCCAGTAATAGACCTTAATGTCTGGTACGGCGATCCCTCCATTAAAGAAATTGCACTGTAATGACCGACGGGCTCTTCCTGGATGCCTATCAATCCACAGTAATTTTTGAAGTGCATCATCGATTTTGATGAAGATATCATCTGGAATTCTATAATATACATTCATCTGGCGGGATCTTTAAACACCAGGGTGAATAAAATCAACTGGCGATAGGCAGTGGATCACAAGTGGCAGCTACACCCAGAGGTAACTCAGAATGTCTTACAGCAAGGCGGAGAACCCTGGTTTGATCTTGTTGCTTTCACCAAGAATGCCAAAGTCCGCACTTTTTCACGTTGGAGTTCCCAAGAATGCTGTCTCTCAGAGACACAGTCCTCTTAGAGTGGAGCACGGGCCTCCTACGTACTATCCCACCTCTACCACTTCTGGCACCAGTTTTGAAGTAGATCAGGAATGACCGGGCAAAAGTCATGCTAGTGGCAATGAATTGTGGCAAGGGGATATCTTGCCCAGAACTTCTGCGCATGAGCATCTGTCTTCCAATCAGCCTGCCATCTTGGAAGGACCTTCTGTTGCGACAGCAAGCCAGGCCTTGCTCCCAGGCCTTTGCAATCTACACCTCCATGTTTGGAGATTGAGAGATGGCAGTTGACTGCATTCAATCTCTCTCATTCGTGCGGCCAGATGTCCTTCTACAAAGTTTATTTATGCCGGAGGCTGGGACAAGTATGTGGCTTGGTGTGGCACCCATAATATGAGGTGTGGTTGCCGCACCTACCACTTTGAGTTGTGCTCCTTAGGGAGAAGATGAACCCCTCTTTTCCAACACACACATTTTCTGCACAAAACTGCACATTTTCTGCAGACGCGCAGGCTCTAGACCCGCCTACATCAACAGCAATCGTGCCATCAATGTTCAGGAGCTGCTGGTTGTGATTTAGGTCTGTCCAGGTGCTCTTAGGGCGGCACATGGTGAGCCCCAGCCTCCGCTCCAACTCACCTCCAGTGTGGGTAGCACACTGATCGATGGCAGAGTAGCGATGGAGCTCAGCAGAGCTCAGATGCACTGGTCCTGATCCACGCAGCAGCAACGCTGTGTCGACATCGATGAGCGCAGAGCTGCAATGCGGAGATTCAGCATCGTCATTGAGGATGTTGTCAATGGAGATCCGGCAGACTTTGTGTGTCAGGTCAATCCACACAGTAGAGGCCATGCACCGTTTCTGGTCGCACAACAGGAGCGATGCTCTGCTTCCGATCCACACTACAGGAGGGGTGTGCCAGTTCCTATCCACGCAACAGGGCAAGTCTCAAGTTATGATCCACGCAATGGCGTCTAATGCGCCTGTTCGAAAAAGGTGCAATGGTTTTGCTGAAGCAAGTGCCTGAGGCCTCACTTCCAAGGGTCCAGGACAGGGGTGGCACCAGTTAGCTGAGTAGACTCACAGATGGTCCAGATGCAGAAGCGGTACGTTGGAAGTCTGTTATGTCCCTGAGACTTCAGATCAGGAATCCAGCCAACTAGCCATTTGAGTCACTCTGGGTTGAAGTGATGCAGGTCCAGTCATTCTCACCCAGGAACGGGAACAGCAGACAGCAGGGCAGCACAGCAAGGCAGGAGTCCAGCAAAGCAGCAGATCAGCAGATTGGCTGTCCTCAGAAGCATAGCAGTCCTTCCTGGCAGAGTCTAAACAGGTCCAGAAGTGTACTGAAGTGGTGATGCTAGAGGTCTAGTAGTTATACCCATTTGTGCCTTTGATGTGGGGGAGTCTTCAAAGACAGTTCTTTGAAGTGCACAGAGTTCCTGCATTCCTGCCCTAGCTCTAGACTTACTACAGGGGATATGCTTTCCTGTGTGTAGGAAAAGGACACAGCCTGTTCAGGTGTGAGTGAGGCTGGGTCAGCCCTTCCCTCCCATCCTCCCAGTATAGCCCATCAAAATCACACATAAGCTCCCATTGTGTATTGCTGTCTAGGGGAATATACAAAGCCCAGCTGTCACCTTCCCCAGATGTGTATCAGGGAAAGGCAGCGGGCACCAACAGACTAAAGTAAGAATATGCCAACTTTCTAAAAGTGGCATTTTCAGAATTGCACTTTAAAATCCGACTTCACCATAAATTGTGATCCCAGAGACACCTAACTTGAAAAGTCTAACTCTTCGCGATTGGGAAATACACCTATAAAATGTAATATGGTAATCCCATTGTTATTCTATGGGAGAGATAGGTATTGCAGTAGTAAAAAGCACAAATGTAAGTGTTTTCTACTACCAGAACGTGTAAAACCTAACAGTACGTGTCCTGCCTTTTAAATACATTGTACCCTGCCCTCTGGGTTGTACAGGGCCTACCTTAGGGGCCTGCCTTTGTGTCTTAACCTCCTGCGCTTGTTTCCCCCTGCTGCGCCGCTTCTGTGTGCCGCCCCTGCCGCGTTTCCCGCCCTTCTCCTCGCTCCCCGCCGCTGCTCCCCTGCGGCCCTGCCCCTTTCCTTTTTGTATCCCTTCCCATTCGCCGCCCCGCTCCCGCCTCCCAGCTGCTCCTCCCTCCCACTTGGCCATTTATGGCGGAGTGCACGCAGTGGTGAGCAGTGACCCTTGACCCTCTGGGCCGGTCGCTCCACGCACTGCGCACACTCCCTGTGAGTGAGCCCAAGCACCCCCCGCTCTGCCGAGTTTGCCGCTGCCCTGCAGCTGAGTTCCTGGGCCTCTTTATTCTGTATTCTGCCCCTGCATTTTGTTGTCTGTATTTCGTAATTGGTTCTCTGCCTCTGCATTTTGTATTTTGTTTCCTGCCTTTGTGCCTTAACCTCCTGCGCTTATTTCCACCTGTTGCGCCGCTTCTGTGCCCCGCCCCTGCCGCGTTTCCCGCCCTTCTCCCCGCTCCCCGCCGCTGCTCCCCTGCGGCCCCGCCCCTTTTCTTTTTGTATCCCTTCCCATTCGCCGCCCCGCTCCCGCCTCCCAGCTGCTCCTCCCTCCCACTTCGCCATTTATGGCGGAGTGCGCGCGTACGCGCAGCGAACTCACGCAGCGGGCGCGCCGAATGTGCGCCGAAGGCGCGCCAAAGGCAAGCCCGTCTACGCCCGTCCGCTCCTGGACCGCGCCCAGCGCCAGAACCCCTGGCCCCCGCAGATGCCATCCCACCCGCCAGACCTACGACGCCGCCTCCCTCAACGCACTCAACACCGGTCGGACCCCGGGCTGCTACCGAGCCACCCCGAGACGCAGCCACGGTCCCTTCACCTGCAATTCCTGCAAATTCGCCTGCATCCGGACCTGTACCGCACCCGCCAAGCCAAGCACCAGCAGCAACCACCTGAAGTGCATCCTGCTCAACACCCGCTCCGTCCACAGACACGCCGTGGAACTCTGAAACCTGCTCGACACCACATCTCCGGACGTCGCCTTCCTCACGGAAACCTGGATGAACACTTCCTCAGCGCCCGACATCGCCATCGCCATCCCGGACGGATTCAAGATCACCCGGAGGGATCGCGTCAACCAGACAGGAGGAGGCCTCGCCATCGTCCACAAGAACACCATCCGCATCACGACCAGCTCCGACGACACCCTCACAGCCGCCGAACATCTTCACTTCCAGATACACACCGACCCCAAGACCACCCTCAGAGGCACCCTCATCTACAGACCCCCGGGACCACGCACACAATTCAGCGAAGACATTGCAGACTTCATCAGCCCACACGCCCACTCCTCCGCTGACTACATCCTCCTAGGGGACCTCAACTTCCACCTCGAGAACAACAATGACAGCAACACCACCACCCTGCTGGACAACCTCGACAACCTCGGACTCAAGCAACTGGTGAACACTCCCACCCACTACGCCGGCCACACGCTTGACCCAGTCTTCTCCTCCAGCAAGTACATCTCCTTCAGCCACTCCACTGGGCTCCACTGGACAGACCACAGCTGCGTCCACTTCAGCTTCAGAAGGACCACGGCCCACCACCACCCGCAACAGGTCCCCCGCAGGAGCTGGAACAAGATCACCACCGACCAGCTCACCACTTCCCTGAACCAGAATCCTCCCACCAGCTCAACGGACCCCAACCAAGCAGCCAACAACCTCACACAGTGGATCACCAACTGCGCTGACAACCTCGCACCCCTGAAAAACCATCCCAGCAGGCCCGGCAACAAGAAAGCTTCCTGGTTCAACGACGATCTCAAGAACTCCAAGAAGAACTGCCGCACCCTCGAGAAAGCCTGGCGCAAAGACCCGACTACAGACAACATGACTGCCCTCAAACACGCCACCCGCAAACACCACCAGCTGATCCACACCACCAAGAAGACAGCATTCAAGGAACGACTGGACAACAACTCACACAACAGCAAGGAACTCTTCAGCATCGTCAAAGAGCTCTCCAACCCCAGCGCCGGAACCAACGACATCACCCCCTCGCAAGAACTCTGTGACTCACTCGCCTCATTCTTCCACAGCAAGATCGCCGACATACACAACAGCTTCGGCGCGCAGACCACGCACCCAACCACCAAACCGACGCCCCCCACCACCACCCTCCGCGCCTGGACCCCGGTCAGCACCGAAGACACCATCCACACGATGAACACCATCCACTCCGGGTCACCAACTGACCAATGCCCCCATCACATCTTCAACAAGGCCGACTCCGTCATCGCACCCCAACTCCGAGACGTCATCAACTGCTCCCTCAACACCGCCACCTTCCCGGAGAGCTGGAAGCATGCGGAACTCAGCGCCCTCCTGAAGAAACCATCAGCAGACCCCACCGACCTCAAGAACTACCGCCCCATCTCGCTCCTCCCTTTTCCCGCCAAAGTCATCGAAAAGACCGTCAACAGACAGCTTGCCGCCTTCCTCGAGACGAACGGATCCCTCGACCACTCACAGTCCGGCTTCCGAGCCAACCACAGCACCGAGACCGCCCTCATCGCAGCCACTGACGACATCTGAGCCCTGCTCGACAACGGGGAAACAGTGGCCCTCATCCTCCTGGACCTCTCCGCAGCATTCGACACTGTCTGCCACCGCACCCTAATGCAGCGCCTCAGCAACATCGGAATCCAAGAGAAGGCACTAGAATGGATCATCTCGTTCCTAGCAGGAAGAACCCAGAGAGTCCACCTCCCCCCGTTCAGATCCAAGGCTATCGAAGTCATCTGTGGCGTTCCGCAAGGATCATCACTCAGCCCCACCCTCTTCAACATCTACATGAGCCCCCTTGCGGCCATCGCACGCCAACACAACCTCAACATCATCTCCTACGCCGACGACACCCAGCTGATCCTCTCCCTCACCAACGACCCAGCCACCGCCAGAACCAACCTACATGAAGGGATGAAAGACGTAGCCGAGTGGATGATGAACAGCCGCCTGAAACTGAACTCAGACAAGACGGAAGTCCTCATCCTTGGATCATCACCCTCTGCCTGGAACGACTCCTGGTGGCCCCCGGCCCTGGGCAAAGCACCCAAACCAACGGACCACGCACACAAACTGGGCTTCATCCTGGACTCCTCCCTCTCGATGACTAGACAAGTCAACGCCGTCTCATCATCATGTTTCAACATCCTACGCATGCTCCGTAAGATCTTCCGATGGATCCCCACCGAAACCAGGAAGACGGTCACCCAGGCACTCGTCACCAGCCGACTGGACTACGGAAACACCCTCTACACCGGAACCACAGCCAAACTACAGAAAAGACTCCAACGCATCCAGAACGCCTCCGCACGACTCATCCTGGACATCCCCCGTCACAGCCACATCTCCGGACACCTGAGAGACCTGCACTGGCTCCCCGTCAACAAGAGAATCACGTTCCGACTCCTCACCCACGCACATAAGGCTCTCCACGACCTGGGCCCCAGGTACCTCAACGACCGCCTGACATTCTACACTCCCACCCGCCAGCTACGATCGGCCAGCCACGCCCTCGCCGCCGTTCCACGCATCCGAAGAGCCACCATGGGAGGAAGATCCTTCTCCTACCTGGCAGCCAAGACGTGGAACTCCCTCCCCATCCACCTCCATCAGACCCAAGACCACTTCTCCTTCAGGAAGCAACTCAAGACCTGGCTTTTTGAGCAGTAGCAGACCCCCCTCCCCAAGCGCCTTGAGACCCTCCGGGTGAGTAGCGCGCTATACAAATTTCGTGATTGATTGATTGATTGACATATGTATTAAGGGGGAAGGTTTAGGCCTGGTAAGAGGTTTATCTTGCCAGGTCGAAATGGCTGTGTGATTTGCATACTGGCTCTGCAATGACAGGCCTGAACCATGTTTAGAGGGCTACTTTGGTGGGTGGCACAATGAGTGCTGCAGGCCCACTAGTGCAAAAACAACAGTGGATGGACAGAATGCAGAACAATGTCATACATTCACCCCAGTACAGAGATCTGGGCCTAAATCCATCGTTTTTTTTGCTCACCATGCCGTTCCAGTTTGAACCCAGCCATATGCAAATCAGTCTTGACCCTGTGCCTCATGGGAACAGTCCAGCCCGAACTGCCAAGCCAGGTCCTCCCTGGACTGGAAACAAGCATCCTAGGACCGGTTTCGGGGTTTCACCCCTCTTCAGCCAGGATAGCTTGATTCCAGTGGCATGGAGAGCACGGGACCCACGTCTGGGTGACAAATGCAAAAACAACAGTGGATGGACAGAATGCAGAACAATGTCATACATTCACCCCAGTACAGAGATCTGGGCCTAAATCCATCGTTTTTTTGCTCACCATGCCGTTCCAGTTTGAACCCAGCCATATGCAAATCAGTCTTGACCCTGTGCCTCATGGGAACAGTCCAGCCCGAACTCCCAAGCCAGGTCCTCCCTGGACTGGAAACAAGCATCCTAGGACCGGTTTCAGGGTCTCACCCCTCTTCAGGCAGGATAGCTTGATTCCAGTGGCATGGAGAGCACGGGACCCACGTCTGGGCATACCCTTCCCACTCGGGGTGACAAATTCAAAAACAACAGTGGATGGACAGAATGCAGAACAATGTCATACATTCACCCCAGTACAGAGATCTGGTCCTAAATTCATCGTTTTTTTGCTCACCATGCCGTTCCAGTTTGAACCCAGCCATATGCAAATCAGTCTTGACCCTGTGCCTCATGGGAACAGTCCAGCCCGAACTGCCAAGCCAGGTCCTCCCTGGACTGGAAACAAGCATCCTAGGACCGGTTTCAGGGTTTCACCCCTCTTCAGCCAGGATAGCTTGATTCCAGTGGCATGGAGAGCACAGGACACACGTCTGGGCATACCCTTCCCACTCGGGGTGACAAATGCAAAACCAACAGTGGATGGACAGAATGCAGAACAATGTCATACATTCACCCCAGTACAGAGATCTGGGCCTAAATCCATCGTTTTTTTGCTCACCATGCCGTTCCAGTTTGAACCCAGCCATATGCAAATCAGTCTTGACCCTGTGCCTCATGGGAACAGTCCAGCCCGAACTGCCAAGCCAGGTCCTCCCTGGACTGGAAACAAGCCCCCATTTTGTACCGCTTTGTTCGCCATAAGTTGACAGGGTATGCTCAGACGTTGAGTCCCTTGCTCACTTTGCCACTGGTTTCAAGCAAGCCTGGCTGAAGACGGCTAAATGCCAGAAACTGGTCCTAGGAAGCTTGTTTCCGGTCCAGGGAAGGCATGGCTTGGCAGTTCGGGCTGGTCTGTTCCCATGAGGCACAGGGTCAGACTGATTTGGATATGGCCATGTCTGAACTGGGGTGGCAGAGTGGGCTAAAGAACGGTGATGGATTAAACCCAGATCTGTTGACTGGGTGTGAGTGTTTGATTGGTTCTGATGCTCCGTCCATCACCACCCCCTTTTGTACCGCTTTGTTCGCCATAAGTTGGCAGGGTATGCTCAGACGTTGAGTCCCTTGCTCACTTTGCCACTGGTTTCAAGCAAGCCTGGCTGAAGACGGCTGAAATGCCAGAAACCGGTCCTAGGAAGCTTGTTTCCGGTCCAGGGAAGGCATGGCTTGGCAGTTCGGGCTGGACTGTTCCCATGAGGCACAGGGTCAGACTGATTTGGATATGGCCATGTCTGAACTGGGGTGGCAGAGTGGGCTAAAGAACGGTGATGGATTAAACCCAGATCTGTTGACTGGGTGTGAGTGTTTGATTGGTTCTGATGCTCCGTCCATCACCACCCCCTTTTGTACCGCTTTGTTCGCCATAAGTTGGCAGGGTATGCTCAGACGTTGAGTCCCTTGCTTACTTTGCCACTAGTTTCAAGCAAGCCTGGCTGAAGACGGCTGAAATGCCAGAAACCGGTCCTAGGAAGCTTGTTTGCGGTCCAGGGAAGGCATGGCTTGGCAGTTCGGACTGGACTGTTCCCATGAGGCACAGGGTCAGACTGATTTGGATATGGCCATGTCTGGACTGGGGTGGCAGAGTGGGCTAAAGAACGGTGATGGATTAAACCCAGATCTGTTGACTGGGTGTGAGTGTTTGATTGGTTCTGATGCTCCGTCCATCACCACCCCCTTTTGTACCGCTTTGTTCGCCATAAGTTGGCAGGGTATGCTCAGACATTGAGTCCCTTGCTCACTTTGCCACTGGTTTCAAGCAAGCCTGGCTGAAGACGGCTGAAATGCCAGAAACCGGTCCTAGGAAGCTTGTTTCCGGTCCAGGGAAGGCATGGCTTGGCAGTTCGGGCTGGACTGTTCCCATGAGGCACAGGGTCAGACTGATTTGGATATGGCCATGTCTGAACTGGGGTGGCAGAGTGGGCTAAAGAACGGTGATGGATTAAACCCAGATCTGTTGACTGGGTGTTAGTGTTTGATTGGTTCTGATGCTCCGTCCATCACCACCCCCTTTTGTACCGCTTTGTTCGCCATAAGTTGGCAGGGTATGCTCAGACGTTGATTCCCTTGCTCACTTTGCCACTGGTTTCAAGCAAGCCTGGCTGAAGACGGCTGAAATGCCAGAATCCGGTCCTAGGAAGCTTGTTTCCGGTCCAGGGAAGGCATGGCTTGGCAGTTCGGGCTGGACTGTTCCCATGAGGCACAGGGTCAGACTGATTTGGATATGGCCATGTCTGAACTGGGGTGGCAGAGTGGGCTAAAGAATGGTGATGGATTAAACCCAGATCTGTTGACTGGGTGTGAGTGCTTGATTGGTTCTGATGCTCCGTCCATCACCACCCCCTTTTGTACCGCAGGCCCACTAGTAGCATTTAATATTCAGGCCCTGGGCTCATGTAGTGCACTGTACTAGGGACTGAAGAGTAAATTAAATATGCCAATTGGGGATGAGCCTATATTACCAAGTTTTAGGCGAAAGAGCACAAGCACTTTAGCACTGGTTAGCAGTGGGAAAGTGCACAGAGTCCTATAGCCAGCAAATAACAAAGGAAAGTGGAGGAGATAAGGAAAAGGTTGGGAGGAAGACCACCCTAAGGCTGTCTGGTCTAATATCTACGTTAGATCGTGTCCTATCTGTGTCCAGGGTAAGGCTTCTCGCTCTCAACCCTCAGTGCTCCTGCAATGCTTACCAATATCGCCAGTTCCATGGCATTATATCACTCTTGATTTTAACGTAACTCTACCTCCATCAGAAGTTAACGAGGTCATTGATTCCTTGTCCAAAATGTCTCATTTCACGGTCTTCTACAAGATGCCTCTGTCGAGTCCTTTGGACAATGGTTTTACCAGAAACGTTTTGTTAACATGGTCTGCCCCAGAGCATTACTTAGAATTGAGGACTGCTGTATATTTCCCACTTTTGGAGATCGGCCCGGTGTTAACTCCTGAGTGTTGCTTGGGCGGGACAAACTGCTCTCTGTGCACCATAGGTGCTGGGAGAGCTCTAGCAGCACCAGTGGATTACACGGTCCCTAAATAAACTTACCTCACAGCAGCTATCCCACTGGAGTAGTCTTTCCGTCCCCCTCTCCTCTCCCTGCAGAGTCACTTTGAGGAGACACCTTCAGCGACTCCATTACCCAGTGTCCTCTTCCTCCCAGAGTCCTTCAGTGAGGACCTCTGGGATAGGTCTATAACCTCTTCCAAGATTGCCACCACATAAATAACTCATGTGGAGGCCTTGCCTATAAAATCCATCTACTTCTTTCATCGCATCACACCAGTGCAAGAAACACTTGCTCCCTCCTTTGAGGGGGAGGAGGGAGAATGATCTGTATGTATGTTGAAAATATTTAGCTGAGTTATATGTTAACACAATCAACACATGATATTTAACAATCAACGTATGGTATAGATATTAAATGCAAGCATGCATGGAGTAGTTTTCCTTTAATAAATTTAACAGCATGTCTAGATGAAGCAGACCTTACTTTGTTGAATGGGCTGGCCATTTTGTTCAATGCACTCATGAAGCAAGCAAAAAAGATGCACTGGTCAAATGCGGGGTATGAATGAAGGCAAACTTAGGTATGTCTATCTACCACTCTAAGTATGTTGTTTGTTATTACGTGATGGATTTTTGTAATGGACTCTTGCATAACACTCTCCTGAGGCAAGAACTGTGACAATGCTGTAGAGCACGTTTGCATCGACTATGTATGTGAGGTGGATACACACATAGTGAACATCGAATGTCACCAATACCAAAGCTGCACTACAATGTACCAGTGACATCCAAAAAGCCATCATATTCTGTTCAAACTCCTGAGAGGCATTGCTTTCTTTCTTATTCCAGTGACAAAGTATATGAAGTGAATCTCTCAGTGTGCATTGAAGCCAGACCTAAAAATATTATCATAGACATATTTGACTATTAGAAACCAGCTGCCCGCACATACTCCTACTTAACTTCAGTGCTTTCTTTGTTTACAGATCTGTCGACTTCACTGAGGCGGAGCATGTTCCAGGTTTTGTGTGTTCAGTGTCTGCAACGGATGTTCCTGGGAGTAATGTAGTGGGTGCCGGTCAAGATGAAACAGTCTACGCTGAAGACACAGTATGCAAATTTTAGACATTTCATTAGACTAAGCTACCAAGAAGAGAGACTGACATGAAAACAAAGTTGATTGGTGATTCTTTGTAATTGGACTCCATGTTGCTGTCATCATTTTTTCTAGAAGGTGTGATAAGTAGGACCTTTATCACAGTTTGGAAAATTGAAGAAAGATATTCACATTCTGGTCAGAGTGTAGGTGTCTAGAGGTCAGACACTACTACACATTAGTCCATTGGAACAGTCAAACTGGATCTGCAACACACTAGTCACCAGTAGTTCCAAAATCTGCGTCATCCCAACCAGGCTTCAGTTCAGATACTGGTGGGACAGCACATGTTATAATCAAACGGTGGGGGAGTTCATAGACAGTATCTCCCTAAAAAGCACATACATCCTATAAATATCTCTTTTGAACAGGGTCAGAAAGTAATTTAATTAGAGTGCTCACCAATTGGGTCAATGGGCCACCTAACTCTTCAGATTAGAAAAAGGATGGTTATTTTTTCTAATGTCTGGTTTCTTGCTTTTATGTGGTGCTTTTCCCACGCTACTAGAGCAGAATTCCATGTAAGAGAGGCATTCTGATTATTCTATAGCAATGCTATGGGTTTGTGGTTCTTTTTTCTGTTCTGTTTCTCTATCGGAGGGCTTGTGTCTGGCTTTCCAGTTAGGTTGGTGTCATTTACAAGTCTTATTTCGGGGGCTGTTTTTCTTGTAATTTGTGTCTCTACTTGGAGCGGACGTGGTGTGAGAAGCAAAGACGTTCTCTGACTCCCTCTACTGAGGGGGAGAAGGAAGAATTATCTGTGTAGCTTGGCAGTCACCCTCCTGAGACTCAGGAGAGGTGGATGGTGGCACAGGTGCAAGCAATGATTGATGAGGTGGTGGTAAGGGCCTTAGCTTTTATCCCAAAAAGAGTCCCAAAAGAGTCTTTGAATGCACATTCTGATTCAGATAGTGACTCATAATTGGATATGCCCAGTATCTTGGTGGGAAATTTCTTTCCAGGGAAGATTTGGGAGCTATTTTGTTGCATATCTGGGACAATTTAGGGTTAAAGCCTCCTCCAGTTGACGAGGATGCTGAAGAGCTCATCCCCCAATATGCCAAACCTGCTTCGGTGACTCTTCCTTTTCACACCAAGATCATGGAGTCTATTTTCAGAGGTTGGAAGGAGCCAGATCAATTCCATAGTCAGAGATTTCTTCAAATATCCTACCCTTTGGAGAAAGCCGATGCTGTGCTTCCTGGGACCCTTAAAGTGGGTTCTATTTTAGCTCCCTTACTTGGCAGTTCACCAAGGATCCGAGGAAATATCAGTAAAGAGTTTCGCCTGCTGCTCCATCTGTACCAGGATGTTTAAAACATTTACACCCTCTTGAATAGTCTCTGCAATTGAGTTGAAATCCTTAACCAAGAATTGCAAAGTTAGAGCAGTATATGATTCTGCCCACAAGACCAAATTTGCAGCCCCAAAACAGTGTCCACATTTATGTCTGTCGGATCTGATGGAGAAGAGTCACCTGGGTTTAACCCATCCGACAGACATAAAGGTGGACACTGGTCTAAAACACTGTTTTGGGCCTGCAAATTTGCAGCAGGGTTCATAAAATCCAGTCCCATATTCTAGATCTTCTGAAAGATCCTTTTTCCCAGATTTGATGAGAGTTTGTTTGGATATGACTGCAACTGTATTTTTGGTTCTCATGCCTTGCTACCACCCGAACAAGATCATTCACTTTTCTGGTTCAGTTATGGGTTCCTGCTTCACAGGGTATGTCCCTCCATCTCCTGGTGTCAGAGGAAATGAAACAGGAGCTGGCCTGATGGTTGGATTGTGGCATCTCCTGAAGGGGACCCACTTATATCCTCTTCCTCTGTCCGTAATTAGTAATGATGCAAGCAAAAAGTGTTGGGAGCCTTGATATCTTCCCATCAGGCCCAGGGTCTATGGACAGTCTCTCAAAACATACGCTCAGCAATTGGAGGTAGCTTGAGGCAATCTGTTTTGAACTCCTGCCCTTCTCCCTTTAGATTCAGCAGCAACCTGTTCTGGTGAGGGCAGCCAATGCCACAACAAAAAGCTACATCAACCATCAGGGAGGAACGAAGGCCTTATCATTTTAGATTGCATCTTCTCTTGGAGCCAGACTTATCTCTTGTCTCGGACAGCGATTTATATTTAGGGTATTCTGAACACCTGTGTGGTCTTGTTGAGCAAGGTGATTCCCTCCTCTCATGACTTCTGTCTCTCTCCCCATTTTTTCAGTCTGATCTGTTAGAAGTGGGGGTGTTCACTGGTGGATCTGTTTGCATCCTCTCATAACACTTTTCTTGCCAGGTTTTGCTCCAGGATGAGGAAGCCTGCATCATGGGGGATACATGCTCTGTTTTGTCCCTTAACACAGGGTCTTCTGTTTGCTTTCCCTCGTTTCCCTTTGTTCCAGAGGTTTCTGATCAGGGCGAGGAGGCTCAGGTGATACTGGTTGCTCCAGCATGGGCCCACTCCTCCTGGTTCACTCTTCAAGTGAGGATGAGGAAGAACAACGGGTGGTTGCTGCCTGCGAATCCCTCTTCTCTGAGCCTCCCGATTCTTTAAGAGGAGTCTTTGGTTCAACTTAAGTTGACGGCTTGAAAACAAAACAGGGAGGAGGGTTAATAACTTGAGGTTGTTCTGATGCAGGTTTCTCTTCTATTCAGACCCCCAGGAGGCCATCCACTAGAGTTTCCTAGCAGAGATAACTTTGATTTCTCGATGCAGTAATACCATAGACTTAAAAGTTTTATGATGCAGGGAGCCTGAGATGTGGGAAATTACAGGAACAATCTGTGTTACTGCACTTGATCTCCTCAGCGCTTCTCAATTTTTCTGCTGATTCTCACCAATAGATTACGGCAGCTTTTTTATTCTCAAATGCACTGGGAGCGAAAACTCTGGAAATATAATGTTCCTGCATTCCTTGTAGTCGTTCATGTAGCCGGTACCAGAGTTAAGGGCCAAATTAGGAATTTTGATCGTCATGATGAGTCATTCAGTTTGCATCTTCGCAAACAATATAGCTGACTGGGATGTTCAGGCAGGTTACTGTAGTTGTGAATTGTATTTAGATAGCACTTACTACTCTAGATGAGGTTTGAAGCGCTTCACGCCGGCAGCACGCAGCTTCGAAACCCAAGGTCAGTGGTTAATCCAGTGTCATTAGTTATTGTTACAGGGATTAGTTCTGTGAACTCAAGCAAACTCTTCCATGCATCCACTCTCATTTCCTTGTGGTAGATTAAACTAAGAGGACTTAGGAACGGTCATTAGTGATGCGACGTGGGTACGCACGATGATGCAGATGGCTGGGGTGGGGTCCATACAAATGCTGGAGGAAATGAGGTATTTTTAGTTGCAGAGGCATGTTTTTTTATTAAACGGGAGGTGGCGATGATTACAAAAATGCATTAATAGTGATGATGGCGAACATGCTTGTGGTCAGATAGAGGATGCAGAGAAGTATGGAGTTGAAGGAAACGCCCAGTTAAGAGAAAAAAGGAAAGGTGACAATCAGATGTTTTGAGTAATGGTCAGTTATGCATTCTGGATTTTAGAAATATAGCAGATGCTTTTTGAGATGCGGTTTGGGGCTGCAAGACTGTAAAAAGAAACTTTATTTGCATGTGAAAACCATTATTTGCATGTGAAGATAAAGCTCTACTAGGTGCTTTTTAGGTCTCGCTAGCGTTGCAGCGCAAATGCGCTGCCATCGCTTTGCGAGGCATGCAGTATACACTATAGTGTGGAAGCTTCGTGGAAGCTCCGCCCACACTCCGGACCATCTTCTTCATTGGTTAAGATTATAAATACTGCCTCCCGATTGGTTTCAAGCTTCTTAGTCCCTCCCCATGGCAGCCATGTCAGTCATTTGTATCCTTCCATGGTTACTGGCCCCTTTACTGAATAGACTACTTTCTTTCCGTTCCTCCCTAACCCCCTCCCGCAGTCCTGACTTCTTGGAGCCTTCTTGCGGCCGCCCACACTCCCGTTTTCAATGCAATAGGTCTCGCGTAAATGCTTGTTTTATCACCCAGGCCCTTGTGTGCTCCTAAATGTCCTGCTGCATATGCCCTATTAAATGGAACTTATTGCCCCCTCTATACATACGTTTTAGTAGTGTAATATATGTCATATTATTATCTAAGACTGTTCCTTAGAACATAACAGTCTATCTCCATGAACTACATAGCTAAGAAACGAAGAAAAGTATTACCTGTGACTTTTTGTCAGTCAGAAAACTTTATTTCACCAGCACAATGTAGGCATAAAAAGTATACTACGTATAAAAAAAAAAAAAATCACACCATTACAACACTCATAGAAAAGATCATTACTTTAAAAATACAAATATAAATTCATGATCATTTACACAATAATAAAATCATTTCATTTTGTAGGAATATAATTTCAGATGGTTATTGATCTCTTTTTTAGTGCCAATAATAAAAAAGATGCTAAAGAGAAACAGATAAAAGGATCAGGCTGAAGATAATAGAGTGCTAAAGATAATAGAGTGCTACCTGTGACTTAATCTCTGAGAATCCTAGTGAAATCATGCCTGCATAGCCCAGGAGTGAAGATGAAGAACGGTGACCAATACCCGCCAGTGAGTCATTTAAACAGTGATAAAACCATATGTCAAAGCACAGTGGGAACGTTTTAGTCCCTCTGGGCTATTTTATTGTGAGTTTCCACAAACAGAGATCGGCTTTTGTTCTGGAAAATATTGGGTGTAGTGCAAACAAATTGTGCATCATTTTAATTATTATATTTATTAGGCAAATAAACATAATAAACACATTTTTAAAAAGGTACGACAGTGCTGCACTTTCCTGTTACAAGCCGGATGTACAGGTGTACTTGTAGCTTGAATTGTGACCATAAATCTTTGCGGCATGCTGCATTTCCTCATTTATCATCAGCATAACTGGATTTATTTATCTGTGCAGGTCACGTGCATTGGGCACATTATTGCTGGGGTTCTTGCTGATACACAGGAACATGCTCAAAGGGCAGCTAAAGCTGTGAAGATCACATATGAGGAGCAACCACACATCATTACAATTCAGGTGAGGCAACCACGAGAAGCTAACTGAGAGTAAGGCCAAAATAGAGCACATGTCTTTGAACTATTGGAGGTGTGCAGAAGTTTACTTCTCGCGTTTGATATGGATGACTTTCTAAAGCTACTCGTGGATGTGTTGTCTATTTTACAGAGAAATAAGTTTCGAAAAGTGAATTTGTAGTCTCTTTTCCCTCCAGGGTAATCCATTTTTTGAATATTTCCTCTGCTGTTTCTTTAGACACGTAAAAAATGTCAAGAAATGTCATAAAATCTGCAAAGATATTCCAGGACTTTAATGAAGTGTGACTAAAGCCACATACACTTGTTGCAGACTACCATTCAAACTCTTTTCCTAACCCTAGTTTGATTCCTTGGAGTATACAAATATGTATTAAGCTAACTTTGTAAATATTAATATGTTTTGTTCAGTCATATATTAAGAGTGAATTAACTTTCAGCACTAAATGCGAAAAAAGCTGGATTTTGACCTGTTTAGGGTTGACTTATTATATTTTAAGTTTCTTCTCCAAAATCTGAAAATAGAGTGATGGTTTTGGTTCAGATTATCATGAATTATATGACCGAGAATCAGTGTCTGTACATTTTTTGTTCAAATGTTATTTTAATCGAATACTACGTGTAATTATGGAATAGTAATTATCAGTTAGCATGTCTCCATCCATATTGTAACATTGTGAGCAATTTTTCAAGCCAAATTTCTCAAAATGTGGGCAAGATAGAAGTCAACAAAATCAGTAGTGAAACATATGAGAAATCATGACTGAGCCCAATAAACACCCAAAAATAGACGCGACCTACTGCAAGATCTTCAAACCGAATCCGCTGTCTTGTAACCTGGGACTTTCAGCCAGGTCTACGAGGGGTGCAGAGACTGACTGCAGTGCACCGTTGCTTGAGCAGGGAAGCCAGGTTATTGCAGCGCCACACAACTCATTGAGCATCCCTGCTGGTGGGGTGCCTGTGCCTTTCTGAGTTACTAAAAGTCCCTTAAAGGGGTCAAGGATGCAGTGGTAATTCAAACCCAATTGTGTTCTTTAGAGTAGCATGTTCAAGTACTGCACTAAGAAAAGACACTATAGACCCGATTCACAAAGGGCCTCCACACTCTTGACGGAGGCCCCACAATCGTGGCTGGGGTCCCTCACTAGTGCTAGGTCCTTTGTACTGCAGTTTGTTATTGCAAAGGTCCCGCCACAAGTGAGGGTCCCCGCCACCCACCACGAGTGCAGGGCTTCCACGATGAGTGCAGAGGCCCTTTTTGAATTGGGCACAGAATATTTAAAAGTGTGTTATTTTAACAGTTTCATCCTGTTGCTTAGTACATGAGTAATAACCACACAGAATATAATTAAAACATCACCTAACAGTTCTAACATGATTAGTATGTACCTAGCAGCCTACCACCGTAAGGCTACTTTTATGGGCTACACTATAAAAGCATGGAATAGGTAATTTGCCTCTAATGGTTTTTGTGGCCCAGCGCAGTGCATACCTGTTTACAATGGATCAGCTGTGGTTAGCAGACTTCTACAGAGAGAGAGAGTTTCCTCGGAAGGAAAACACATGATAAGCTGGCCTCAGCTGCTCTCATCACTTTATCGACTCTTGGCAAATGGGTGGCAGGACCTCTTGTGATACATGGTGCAAAGGCCTCTCGAATTCAGTGGTCAATTCAAAGAGCTTATATAGGATTGATCACTAGATTTTAACCTAATTAAACCTACCTTGCGAAACCTAGTAGGGGTTTTCCAATAATCTGAGATGTATCCAATCTAAAACAGTGAAATGAAAGTACGGTAAGTCAGAAATCATGTTTCTTACATGTCTACTGTTACACCTTGAAACACAGATATCATATAGCTTGTAGCATAGTTGAGTCACCTAATGTTATAGCAAAGTCTTATTTAGATGAAATGACAATTTGTAAGTTCTGCAAAAGACAATAACATGTTGAATGTGGACCAAAGGGAGACAGGCTAACTTAACATTTGAAAGGAAGTCTTACTTTCGGAGTTTATATGACAGCCGTATTAACATGAAGAGAAAAAATAAAGCAACTCTGACTTGGTACTCAACTACTTTTATCAAAGAAAATTGACACTGGCATAAAGGAGAAAGACGTGGTGCCAAATAAAGACTCCAATGGGATAACACAAGAGCAAACCATCAATATCTAGGTGACTGCTCAAAACCCCAAATAGATGAAGTCACCAGCAAAAAAGTCTCTGAAATTATAAAGCACATGACCAAACACAGCTGACCCAAAAACGATCCCCCACTCTTCTGACTGCCAAGAAATTGACAAACATTTGTTTGACAAATCATATAATCAGAAGCAACCCCATTATCTTCTTGACACCAGTAACCAGCAGTGATGTAAAACAAATGCATAAAGGCTAGCTTCACTCTAATTTCACAGCAGTAGAAGTCCTGCCATCATTGTTGAAATGTCCATCCACACAACTGGCTCCTTCTGATGCAGTATGATCCATACATCGCTCTTTTAAGGATGCACTCCTTGTAGAATAAGTACAATTTCTACTTAAAAAGACTTTTAAAGACACATCCATTGTCAGTAAGTAGAAATCCTTCAAAAATGTATCTTTTCTTACAGAGACAAATAAAAAATGTTTTATGCAGAATAATGCTTCACTATATAAAACGGTCAACTACAAGAATACCGGTTGGACTTCTTTCTAGGATGCATCACGAAAACACTCATGCTATATTATCATCGCCTAAAAATATGGGCAATGATAATACTGACCTTCTGTTCAGTTAATCCTCGTGGTAACCAGACAATCAACAAAGTAAGTCGCCTTGAAGAATAGATTTGATTAAGGGAAAAATCCTGCATTTGTTGCCTTTCAAATATACTCCTTTTCAGTGTCGTGCAGGTTTCTGCGGAATCAGCCCACTAACTTCCTTCAATCTCCTTGAGGAGACCTCTTTGACAATCTGAGAATAAAATTCCACTAATACACAAATGTCACACAGCTAGCCCTTGATTTGTCTGCAGCCCGGTGTAACAAAGGCCCTCTTTTTGCATGATCAACCCCCCCATCCCCACTTTTTTGGACCGTTGCTGGTTTTTCGAATTTTAGTGCACTGGACCCTGCTATCCAAGGCCCACTGCATGTTCTCTGACCTCCAAAGTACATGCGCAATTGGCTAATACCTGATTGGCCGATTTAACTTACGTATAATTCCTTTGAATATGGTAGTTAGGGCTAGTAAGTTAAATGTTACTAATGGACAGCAGCTCTTAATTGTGCCACCACTACAGATAAAAAGGTGAAAACATGTCTCTGAGCCTGCCACTGAAGCCTAGTCGGGCAATGTTAAAACTGCAAACACGACATGACAACCCTTTTTGCCAGGTTAAAACATTCCTTTTTATTATTAATAAGCCACCCCTAGGAAAGGCTTTAGTCGCCCACTAGGTAAGGTCTCTAATATTAAAAAGAAGGGCATGCTCCTTTAGTGTTTAATGTGCCCTGACAGTTAAAACAAAAAATTGCAATTTTCACTGTAGCAAGGCCGGTGGTTCCATTGGCTAGCATGGAGTCTCACGAGCCACCGTGCTAAGTGTTAACTTCCATTTAGGACCACCAAAGACATTAGTTCAAGGTATTAAATGAATCATTATATCAAACATGATTCATTGCTGAGATCAGATTTAAGGTAACGTTAAATAGAATTTTGACTTTAGAAAGTCACCACTTTGTTGCTTATATCTCTGGTAGCCTTTCCTATCTATCTGCAGCTGTTGTCACCTGAGACATCATTCTGCCCCTGGTAGGTAGTGTGAAGCGCTCCCAGGAACAAGGAACAAAGAGAAGCATTGGTGGAAGGAGGTATGGCCCTCTCCAACAGAATACTAACGGGAGGTGGCCACAATGGCTCAGCTTCAAAGAGGCTACTGCCTCAATGAAGCAAATGGCAATCACACCTTGACAGGCTTGGTCCTTTGAGTAGGCAGACAGCCTAGTATCTCCTCAAACCCAATGCAGAACCTGTGGCTCATTATGCTGGGTACACCCCAAGGATGTGCCCAGGGCTCCTCACATGCGAAGAAGGCTTGCTTCATCTTGGATTTGGGTAGAGAGGTGTAATCTAGGTTTTGTTTGATGGGCACACCCTCAGGACGTGTTGTAAAGTGGTAAGGAGTTCCTTGTGGGAAATATTGCCCCATTGGATAGTTAATTGTCCCCTCCCACAAATGCAAAGATGGAATAAAAGTGGCACCCCCGACACACAGTCTTCCGATCACTCCTGGACTGGAAAGAAGATGGAAAAAGGAGTGCCCTGTTGCTCCATGGACCCAGCAAAGAGAAGCAGCAGCAAAGACTGGACTGCACCTGCAACACCAAAGGGAATTGAAAAGAGGATTGTGTCTACTTTGCCCACTCATGAAAGAGAGCTCCACTTGTGCCAGAAGAGTAGAAGTGACTCCAAAGGCTATCCTCCTGTTAAGCCTCAGGACCACCAAAAGTAAACATGCCCTCCATGAGAGCACAGCTGGCCAAGAATGCCTGACTGCCGTTGGACACCAAAGTGCCTGTTGGGCAACTAAGTCTTGACTTTTCTGAGGTGTCTCCAAACCCATTGGACCCGTAGCTGAAGTCGAAGGGCAACCTGCACTAGACTCCCCTGCTACAATGAGGGAGATCTGGTCCTGAGGCCAGAGACGACTCCTAATGCTTCTGGATAACGGGGGGAGGTAGTGTGGCGGTAGGGGCAACAACACTTAATGCATCTCTTTAGCATCTTCAGCATCCTGTATCCCCAGCATCAGGACAACTTATTTGCTGGACCACAGTAAAGGAGAAAAGTGCACTGAGGACCCTGAGACTGCTAGACCTGACAGGAAACTGTTTCCCTGGCCCCTACGTTTTCCCTGTGACTATCTCTCAACTGTTGTGGCCCATCCAAGTGAAGAGAAGTGTCACAGCTACACAGGACTAAGCTAAGGGTTTTGTTAAAGGACCTAACAGGACCTGATAGAGATTCTGACATTATTACATGGTAAGGTCTCACAGTCTTACAGCTGTGTCAAGAATTTGCTAAATGCACGCAATCGCCCCAATACTCATCATGAAAATAAGCTCCATGATCTCCAGTAAAAGCATCCCACTTTCAGCTCCACGTTGCATGCACAATATTTCTCTGAAGTGGCTTCTGAACAGTGGTGGGACTACTGTTTAAGATTAACTAGTGAAATACTGTACTGTCAGGCCCCCCAAAAAAGAGATTTGATCTCCTTTAAGCAGGGTAGTATAATGATGCCTGATGGATCTGACGCAAGCTTAAGTGGTCTAATCACCCTAACATGATATTCCTGAAATTGGCTTCCTGTAGAATTATGATACATTTTTAAGGGAATCTGGCTGACCTCTAAAGTAATTCACTGAAACACTGACAGCATGTCAGGTTTACAGAGTTAGTGTATATCTACATTGCAAACTTTCACAGTAAACTCTAGGATTAAAAAAACAGTAAACTTTTCAGCAATCTATTTCCAAATGAACCGAAACACCCTAGATTGCCCTGCCTCAAAACCTACACATGGACTTTTCCCACTTCAGATAATAAATAAAGACATAATTTCTGGAAGTTTAAAAGCAACTAACTACAATATAATTTATTTACTTTCGATTTCCGAGCCCCAGTAAGGCTGCACAAATGGACACAAACTCCAAATCACAATGTCGAAATATGTCATCTCTTAATTGTGTGCAGCTATCTCGGGTCTATTCACAAAGATACATTCACACATGAGTAAATCCTCAATATATTTGCTCTAACACTTTATAGTAAGTTTACTACTTTTGGCTATACACCCTTTCCAGACGTTAATTTACTACAATCTGTAGACTTACTTGCCTCCACCCCCTAAAGCAATGTTTGAAACCAGATTTATGATTGTAAAGTTACTATTAGTACTTTTTGGCACACAGACGGAATTCTCCAGCGCTAGGCGGAGGTCTCCCTATGGTATAGTATAGTGAACATTTAAAAGGCTTATTAAAATGTTCCCAAAAATGTGTAAAAGTATTTTTATGGTAAACATTAATGTAAATTCATTTTCTATATTATGTTTAGAAAGAAATAAAAAAAAATGCTTAAGCACTATTAGCTTAATTTTAAATTAAATATGTAGTGCATTTAAATATCTAAAATTATTTAAGATTTGTTGCAGATATATGTATTTAAATATATATTCATACATATATTTACTGTGTATTAAAAATTAAAATGTAATTATTTTTTAAAAAAAATACTTTAGCTTTAAATTAAAAATGATTATAAAAATATTTTATCTTAAAATATTTGTTTTTATCATATCTGATTTTTTAACATCATTTAAATTTCTCTATATTTAAAAAAAAAGCTGAAATTAATTTTTTTGAACATTATTTCCTATGGGGTTCTATGTTAAGAAGTCCTGGGCGTAATTTTAATTACACTAGCATAATTAGAGTAATTTCAGTAATTTCACGCTACTCTTTGATGTGGAATCACCGATAATAACGTGATTACGCCTGCTCGCAGAATTAAGTGTCATCTGGGGAGAAAACAGCCAGGGACCACGTGTGCCCATTCACGCTTGCTGTTTGTGTTCTGCTGCATTTAGCACTATTTCATAATGTGTCCATTTTGGAAATTAGAACTAGATGCTGGAAGTAAGGTGGGTGAGAATTAAACTCAGCAGCCGATTTAGCAACATTGCTAACATTTTTGGACACGAGAGGCATTTTATGATAAGAAAATAGCACTAAAAGCACGGGGGTAAGTTTGGTGAAATCCCTACCCCTAGGGCACATTTAGTGAGCCTGAATGGCACTCATGCTTATTATTTGTATTCTGTTGCATTTAGCACTATTACTTACAGCAAAATGTATTCCCGCAGAATTATGGATAATCTCGCAGAATCTTTAGGTAATTCTGTGTGATCACGCCACACTGAATTACACAAGTTAAGTCCACCCCTAATATTAAGCCCCTGTCTCCATTATTTTCCATGGGAGACTGTACAGTACAAGCGGTGTTTCCAATGGGATGTTGGACTTACTCCAGATCTGGGATGGAGGGCACTTATTACTGTTATGGGACATTCTTGGTCGTAGCAACTTAAGTAGTGACGTTTATGAATATCAAGGGGCTTACACCATTGTGGGTGGGTGTCTGCCCCTTCTTAAATACCTCCCTGGCTCTTCCGAGGCATCTCCTTATTCCCCCCTAAATTTTCATTAATCCATGAACGTATTGTTGAGGTAACATTTGGGGTGCAAAATTTGAGAGGGACTCTCACCCTCACATTTGTGGTAGCAGATGATGATTGCGAGTTAAGATCACCTCCTTTCTGCTTTAGACATTTCCCTCTTTTTGCCCTGCCCTTAAAGTTAGTAGATTTTCCGGGGTGGATTTTCCTGGTGGATTTTGCAGAGTTCCTGATTTGCAGCGCAGCTCCAAAGCAAAGTACGAATAGGGTGGTATGTGTCTTTAGATTGTGTGTGTTCTAGTGTGTTATTTAAATATTGTGGATTGTGATGCGTGATGTATAGTTCTGTATGTTCGTTTTTTGGTTATGCGATGTTGATTCTGGCTTCAATTGATGGCTTGATCTCTGTGATTTTGATGTATTATTCTGAATTGCGTCAAAGTTTTGGTTTTGTTATTGTTGGTTTGGTAAACTGGTTGAAATCCAATATCTCTAGATATTGTTGCTGAACGCGTGTAAATAACGGCACTGTATTTTGTGAGGTGCCACTTATACACAGTTTTCCTGGACTATCAAATTTTCTGTCCAGCAGTCTAATAAAGGTTGGTTCATTTGCTCTCCCGCACCCAGGAGTAAAAACACTAACCAGAGATGGAGTTTCGCTAGATAGGAGTCTGCTTTAGTGAGAGTTGAGTTTGACAAGTACTGCGGAGGTACTTGTCTTGTTTCTGTTGTTTGTGAGATTCATTTTATTCTAACTTATTAATTTTCTCCTATTTAGGATGAGGAATAATTTTTCACACAAATAGAGTCAGAGAAAATCTTTAAACATCTTATAATTACAACATTTATTGTTTGTGTAATTTGCATGAGAAATATCAAGATTCACGAGGGCAATACACAATCCTTGGACACATTTCACACAAAAAAAGAGGGTGTCAGCTCATCTAAATTGTCTGTTAGACACCAAGATGTAGTTCATCAAAATAATGCAAGAGGATTGCAAAACTCAACGTGAAGTCTTAATCTTTTCTTGACATTGTTCCATAATGTTATTGATTGTTTAACATTGTGAACTCCTCAAGAATAAGTTTGACACATTTCGGCTTATTGACTGAAGGCCTTCTCAGGACAGTGCTAGGCAGTGTATATATATTCAATGAAAAACTACAACTTCAAGGGCTTTCAGGGGACGTGTGTGTACAGGGAGTCCAGGACATCATCACATAATCACAGTATCATGGCTGTAGAACCACATAAAGACTGGAATAAGGTAATTATAGCACTTGATGTAAAATCAATGTATATAAACACCAAGCAGACAGGACATAAATTCCTCCCTGGGAGCAAAGACATTTCACTGTAACTAGCTCCCAGACAAACCGGGAAACTCACCTGAAAACCCTAAATGCTCAAACATTGACTCAATGAGAAAATTCTGAGTGGTACTGTGATGGCAAACAAGATGGTAAAAGAGGATTTGCAGTAAGGTACAAATCCAAGCAGGGTTGGGGAACCATCACAGTCAATGGGGAGAACCTAACAAAAGGGACCGAGGGAAAACAAGGAGGATGCGTGCAAACTGACGCAAGAGAGAGTCCTAACAACCACTATTGCCAGACACTTCCTCTCTGGTCTCATGAGTGTTTATAAATATCTATCTATCAAGCCTTGGAAGTGTCCACATGGCCTACCGGCTCTGTAGTGTGTCTTGCATGACTGTAGTTTCCACTAACCCTTCTTCCATCTTCTCCAGGTAGGAGGTTTCCTGGGTCCTTTTTTCTAAGCTAATCTCAGTGATCTGAAACACAGCTTATCTTTATTAGAGTGGAAGTCATAAGTGTCCGTAGGAATGTGCAGTCTCCTTTCTCGGCTTGCTAGTAGTGCAGTAACCCTTTCTTTCATTAGTCATGCATGGGGCAGATACATTACTCTCTTATGCATGTACTATTAAGGATGAATAAGGCATCATAGACCTACGATGCCATAATCCATGTAGTGCAGGAAACTACTAGGCTGTATCCTGGATCTGTTAAAATGTCACAGTTATTGCTGCAGGAGATGGCTGTAGATAAGGCAAGTGGTTCTCAAATGACAGTTTGGGGGTGGAGGCAACCAGGTCCTATCTTAGTGGTGGCTGAGCAGAGGCAAGTGAGTTCCGTTGTCACAGGTCTCAGAAACACCTGACAGTCAGAAGCCCTAGAAGTTATGTTATGTTATGTTATGTTACTCGGATTTCTATAGCGCACAGCTGCCCCAGCAAAGCGGCGTCCCGGCACTGCAGCATCAGAGAGCGGCCCTAAACACTAAAACAGTAGAATGCCAAGAATAGAAAGATTGACCAAGAAGACTAAGTTGGGGGAAAAAGAAAAGTTTTAATCTCTTTCCTAAAGTCAAGCAAGCATTCCATCCTATGGATCTGAACAGGCAGGGAGTTCCATAACTTGGCTGCCAGGCAGCGAAAAGACCGGCCCCCTGCGCGAAGACGTTTAACACGGGGAACAGTAACCAGGTGCTGCCCCAAGGAGCGCAGCTGGCGTGGGGGAACACATGAAGTAAGCAAGTTACCAAGCAGTCTAGGTGTAGCCAGCTTCAGAATCTTAAAAGAAAGACACAACGTCTTAAATTGAATGCGCTCCGCCATGGGAAGCCAATGAAGTCTCCGAATGGCGCCAGCAGAGGGGCATGACCGCGGGAGCCCCAACATGGCTCTGGCTGCGGCGTTTTGAACACGTAGTATCCGTGTTATTTCAGCTTGATTGGCCTCTAATACGAGAGAAATGGCATAGTCCAATCGAGATAGAATGGCTGACTGGACAATCAGCTGCCGCGTTGGTGGATCGAAAAACTTCAGAAGGGGCTTAAGACCCCGTAGAAGTCCAAAGCATGTGCCAGCAACTTTTTTGGTATGGCCTTGAAAGCTGAGGGAGGAATCCATCCATAGCCCCAGGTTCTTAACCACTGCCTTGGGATTAAGAGTACTACCCGGGACACTCGGCCACCATCGCTCACTCCACAAGCTCGAGTTCTTCCCTACTAACAAAACCTCAGTTTTGCTAGCGTTCAACTGTAAGCAGTTAATGGTCATCCATTCTGCAACGGCAGCCAGGCCGCCTCTAAACCTAGAGGCTTTCAATGTGGAACCTTCCGCCAGGGCCACCACCAGCTGCGTATCATCCGCATAGGAGACCATGGTGAGGTCCCACTGCCTGGCAACCGCTGCAAGAGGCTGGACATACAGATTAAACAGTGACGGACTGAGCGCCAAGCCCTGGGGCACACCCTGGTCGATGGAATGAGCCTGAGAAAGAAATGGAGGGGCTGACACTCGGAAAGATCTATCGGTCAGAAAAGATCTGAACCATTCCAAAGCCAGGCCAGCCACACCCGCCTCCTCCAGCCGCTGTAGCAGAATGCCATGCGAGACCGTGTCAAAGGCGGCACTAAGATCAAGCAAGATCAGTGCCGCCATCTGACCGGAATCGAGAATGGTCCGCAGGTGTTCAGTCATGGCCAGAAGAGCAGTGTCCGTACTATGGCCCGGGCGGAAGCCATTCTGAAAAGGATCCAAGATGTTATTGGTACTCAAGAAATTCGTTAGTGTGTTATTAACATGCGCCTCTGCTATCTTAGCCACCCAAGGGAGGAGAGATATAGGCCGGACGTTTTCGAGTTTCGCTGGGTTAAGTAATGGGTTTTTAAGAATGGGGGATACCCGTGCCTGTTTCCACGGCACGGGAACACTAGCTGTGGATGAGGAAGAATTGACTATCTGGCATAGAGGGGTCAAAAAAAGAGAGAGTGACTCCCTAAACTGAACCGGCTTTAAAGTGCAGCCTGCTCATGAATGAAAAGACCTCTCCTTGCCAATGCTAGCTGGTGAGTGTCAGTTTGGTTGCACAAGTGGGCCAGGAATACCTTTCCACTGTAGTCTAGAACTTAGCAGCAGGCAATGTAGCTAGAAGACAATTGTTTTTGTTGCATAAATATGCAAACCTTTAGCCAGTAGCACAGATATTGTCCCACACAAAATGCACAGAAAGGCTTCTCTGAAAGACATGAGATCCTGAAAGATCAGATGAGATCTTACAAGGGGTACGCACTTCAAGTACCCATGTGGCTGCTTTTAGTAGGACAAATCTTTTTTCTCCCTTCATCACGCAATCCATGCCAGCTGCTGCACCTTAAAACAGTGTCCCTCATGCACTGCAAGGAAAGTACTCCCTGTCAGGAGAACTGATGCACCTAATGCTCAGTACCATGATGGTGAGAGAGACGTACCTGTCTTGACTGATCCAAGATGTGGTTGACACTCCTCTAAGCAGTGGCTGAAGGGAGCTCTGTCAAAGCAATCAATGACTGAAGGGAACAGACCTTAAGCCCTTAAAACATGGTCTGAAGTTACTTCCTCATCCCCACTCTCGGAGACCTAAGATCAGATCACAAAATGTGATTGGTAAGTGTTATCAAATTAAATACAGAAATAATTGTTTCAGCGTCAATACCAATTAAGGTAGGTGAGGCTCGCTGACCACTCTCACCCTTGTCCTTCCACCACTTAGACTCCCAGTCATCCATTTCCTATAATATATACGCCGGGGTGGGGGGAGGTAACGGGCTTTTTTAGTTTTGATCTAGTTATTGTTTTGTTTGGGGTTCCCTTTTTCTTAAACGGCAGACTTTATCGCCTCAAGTTGGCCATAACGAATTTCTGGTTCACTGCTGTCCATAACATACAGTGCTCTAGATCTTCTTCTCGTTCACACTTCATAGCACCAGGACCGTTTTCATGTTTACTTTTCTCAAACGCGGCCGGCCCAGGAAGGGTTGTAGGTAGCATGCTGTGTCAACTAACTAAACGAATGTCCTCTGAGCCACTGGCCCCACCTTTTCCTTCTGTTTGTGATATAACCTTCCCGTTGGGTTGTAGGCAACGATACACTGTATGTTCATGCTACGTGCATGCCAATGAAAATTGATTTAATGCTAATATATACGCCGACAATACACACCTTTATATGAAAATTACCTCTCCTGAAGGCATCAGCACCCTCAATAACACAGTAAGAAAAACACAACATTGACGGACTCGTAATCACCTCAAACTTAATGCACTCAAAACCGAATTCCTCTTACTCTATCCACCCAATTCCACCTCCAACATCATAAATTGGCTCCCACATCTTACAACCTTGAAGAATACCCCACATATCATTGATTCAGCAAAACTCCTTGGAATTATATTGGGCAAAAACCTTTCCATGCAGAACCAGAGGGCCCAATCACCAACTCCATGCATTATGAAAACGTGAACCCTCTCTTCCCATTGCAGATCTCAAAACAGCGGTTCAAGCACTTGTGATCTGCAGACTTGACTATGGGTATGCTATTCGGGCTTACTGAACACAAAAGTAGCACCCTCGAGGTCTACCCTGAATGCTGCTCACTGGCTCATCACAGACATGAAAAGAAGAGATCACATCACCCTGTCCTACACTCTCTGAAATGGCTACCTTATAAAGCAAGGATTCATCTAAAAATCGCTTGCATGACACATAAAGCCCTCCTCGCTTGCATGACACATAAAGCCCTCCACCACAACACTCCTTGCTACCTGGCCCAGAAACTGTTACTATCTGACGGAAATAGACCTTCTCGAAGCACAAGCTCGCTACAGTTGTAACCACTAAATATAAAAGACCTACAAGTGAGACTTCTCTGGAATTTCCCCAAAATTTAGATCTCTCTTCCTCTGGAGACCAGAACCAGCCCTTCCGTTACCCTCTCCAAAAAAGAAGTAAAAATGCATTTACTGAACATCTTCCTGCCCCACTGATTCTATACCTCTCACCTTTGCCCCCCATGTGTTTTTTTGGGCGTACTTTTATGTGTTCTATCACTTATCCGTATTTCTGGGTGTACACCGACTGTTATTTCCCCATTGTACAGCGTTTTGATACCAGAAATGGTCATGTTCGTGCTTTATAAAACGTCATAAATTAAATTAAAAATTAAAGTTGTATAACCTGGAGATTACCCACCGATCTCGGCTCCACATGCTTACAGTAATGAGCTATCGAATGAGCTACTATACCTCTGCCAGTCTCAATTGTTCCAAGTGGTGCAGGCAATAATTCAAAACTAGAACGAAGCCGCCTTGATTGAATATTATGACATCATATTTCAGGTGGAAGTGCTGATGCACCACTTTGTGAATTTAAGCTAGTTTTTACTTTCTTTCTTGTCTGTGCAGGAAGCCCGAGAAAGATGCTTTTAGCAGTGTTTGAAATATGTGGGACTTGTTACCAGGGCCAGCCCTAGAGTTCTTGCTGACCCAGGCGAAAATGCCCAAGAACAACTCATCGGACCTCCCCTTCCCAGCATACATTCGCACATTCAGGCATGCAAAGAGCACACACGAGCAGTTTATTAAGCTATTTATTTTAAATATGCATTGCATCCTTAATTAGCAGCATAAAAGCAACAATACATCTTGAAAGAAGGTACAGTCAGACTTCACAGCTCTTTACAAGTGAGTAGAACTCTACACCCACCCCCTATGGTGTGGGTGCACCCGTCAGGCTCTGATGAAACAAAATTAATGAATGACAAGACTGCTTATGAAGCTATGAACTCTTAATAGTATAATTAGTATTACAAATAATCAAACTCGTAGCAGGGATCTCGCACATTCCTCAGCTTAGCTTTGGACGCCGCTGGGAGTATGTTTTGTTTGATTCACGAGTGGGATTTCTGAAAAATATAGTGTATCATTCATCCATCCTGATCTGGATTTTTGGACATGTGTAAGACTATGTGGGCGTAAGAACTGAAACTGAAGAAAGCGATGGAGCAGCCTAAAATAAATAATAACAAGCATTGGCAAATGTTATATCTTAGAACAGGAACGAGCGGTGATGGCATGTTCTTCGGGCATGCACAAAGGCAGCACATTTGTCATTCTCTTGCCCGGCATATAGGTTTCATCTTGCCTTTCATGCTTCACAGGTGAAACCATAGTTCTCGCATTCGTATCTCGTTTACTTTCAGAACCATCCCCTGTCATGATGCAAGTCAACCAGAATGAAATTAGGGCTTCCCTAATGTTTCAAGGGTGCCTTCGCTTTTTAATGGGTTGGGAAGGTAGTCTATTAATTGGATGCTCTTGGAAAGGTGCTTCTTCAGCCCATGTCCCCTTGTTGTTTTGTTTGTTCCAGTGGCACCCCTATATCTTCAGTAAGGGGACATTCTGGTATATCTCAGAACGGGGCTCACCAGTGGTGACACGTTCCCCTAATGTTGTGCAATGCGAGAGAAGACAGTGCGTCCTTGAATCCCACATCTGGCCGATCGACAGAATGGTCTGCAGGAGTTGTGGAGCGCTGAGTCCAGAATGTGGTTGGCAGAGTGTGAGGATTCCAGAGGTTTCACACATGGGGTGATTTTTCCTTTGTCTGCCCACTCGGTTACCTTAAAGTCCCTGATTCTGTTTTCTCTTTTTCTGTAAGAGGACTCCTCTGGGATTCTCTTGTCTGGAAGACCTTACTTTGTCTTTATCCCAACCGTAATACCAGAATAGTTGTAAATCTTAACTTTTAACTCGCAAATACAACCAAAAATGATCCAAATTGCTGAAGGTTTTTTCCTGCCATTTGTGACTTCTTCCTCCTTACTTGGACCCTCCTGAGAAGGTGTTTGGCGCTGGTCACGTGTATGTTATTGTGCAGGCTGGAATTGCCGCCTCTGGAAGGTGCCGCCTTTCCTCAGGAATTCCAGAAGGAAACCAAAGAGCCCTTCAATGCGCCCAGTCCTTGACACAAAACCTATCAGGCGTGATGACAACGCTGTGCTCTTAAAACTCTTTAGGGTTGTTGCTCACAAAGGATTGGATTAAATATACAACCATATCTACAGAAGAAGCCAAAAGAAAGGCTTTAAACCTTTAACATGTGATCTTTTCAATAAAGAAGATTGCTGTTCTCATATGGCCCATTGCAGAGTTGAGTAAAAATTACTGCCAGAGAATGGCTTTGATGCAGTGGATTTTCCTTACTAATCTGTGTGGGGAGTTTGTTAATGTGATGGCCGTGGTTTTAGTTTTTTTGGAGCTCTTAAATAATGTGGCATTTGCTCTCCTGCCACTCTATACAAGCACGTTTTCAATCAAACACTGTATTGCGTCACTGTTGTTGCTGAGTTAGGGCTTGTAGGAGCCTAAGAGAATGAGCCCTGACTGTGTTTCCATTGTAGCAGAGAGGCAGATACACAGACGTTTGTCTTTAAAGTAACTAAAGGATGCATTGATTTTCTTGCTGTTGTGGAGATAGGGTTAGTTAAGGTTACTTAAAGTTAATGTTCTGTGAGTCTACTACTTTTGGCATCTGATGACGATCAAGCACGGAATTCAAGGAACCTATTGAAAAGCTTCTCTTGGAAATAAACACGAAGAGTCATCTTAAGAAGGCAAAGTACAGTGAAGAGTGAGTTTAATCTTTAAAGTTTGTATTAGTGAAACCACTGTGTGTGCAGAACACAGATTTTAGGAGTCAAACAACATGGACCCTGATTGTCAACATTTTGCAAGAACACAAATACTGTGTTGTATTCAAATAATTGTCATTCATCGTGTTTGCAGCATAAAAAGAAGCGTTACTTTATTTATTAGTTCACAATGTGTGCAAGTGCATGCTCCTTGTGTAGACTCATTTTAGGTGGAATATTTATCATACTCCTTGTTGAGACAATTACTAACAACTGTGTTTGCTATTGCACTGTTTTCTAGACTTCTTGCATTGCTGTGAAAAAGCACAAACACGTAGTTAGTTTTGATGAGAAAAGTGGTTTTAATATATTTTATTTAAATTGGTGCTTATAATGCATTATTTACATTTGACATAAAGCAATATACAGTTATACAGTGAACAAAAACGAACTTTAATAGTTCCATTATGTACGTGTTTTCTTCATAGTATTAAACGTACCCCTTTGCTGACTAGCAAATAGCAATTAACTTATTGCTGTGCCCACAAAGTAAACTAATCAAAGAACACACGCTGGCTCTCTATTGGTGGACCTTGGCTTTGATGGACACCCCATAAAAGCAAGGGCAAACCAAGAACACACATGAATGTTGTCTCTGTACCTTTCAGATTCTACTCTTTTGAAGAATTGATGACATGTGGTCACCCGGATAGTTACAGTTGTCTGTAGTCAGACCTATGGCACATTGTTCACAGGCAGCACCCATATAGATCTGTATGTTTCTCAGGTTCAAATGGGACTGACCTTTCTCCCAAATGCACCACCTGTTACTCAAAAAAGCAAAGATAAATCGATCTCCAGCCTGTTTCCATCACTCCAATACCTCCCATAAATCTAGCTAGTAAGCCATATTGCTTAGTCTTTCTGATGAGCATAATAAGGTTGATTGAATGTGAGTAAATGCATCATCTTTCTTAGTTTTTGGGGAGAATGCACGTTGTCCCATTATTCTGTAGGTGTTTTTATACATTTCCCCCATACCTACAAATTTTGGTAAATTGACAAAGGGCATGGACCTGTTAAACCAGACGTTCTGCATTCAGCACTTCTGTGCTGTAATCTGACTTGTGTTTGCCTGTGCAAGCACTCTATCAAGATAGATGTAAGAACGTGAATGAAGGTGATGTGTTCCGCAGTTAGACAGGAGAAGGAGGTGCGTTGTCTAAAGGTGTGTATGGCCATTTAATTTCCTCAGTGGTGGATCAGTCAGTGGGTGCAAGATGTGATTTAATGTGTCAATGGTTGAGGTATCTGCCAACAGGTGTTTTGTGTATGGCCTGTGTGTGGTTCCTCGCTTCCACGTGGGCAAGAGTGTCTTTTTTCTGCAAGAGAATGAGCTCTGTGGCCGACAGCCTCAGCTGTGATGAGCTGCTGAAAGCTTCCCGCCTTCACTTCTCTCCAGCCTTGAAGATGCTCAACTGTTGGCCTTCCTGTTTTTTCTGGATCCCAATATGGGACAATCCTTGGCTTTATCTCTCTTGTCCAGGCATCCCTACTGAATAACTAGTTCTGTGAGGACTTGTTCGTCACAAGACACTTGTGAGCAAGAGGTCTTTTTGGGGTCTTTGTACTAGGCAGTGCTTTTACCTAGATGGGGAGACATTGCATTCCTGATTCCTCACCAGGGTCCAGTGGGGTTGGTGCCCCCCTTTAGTGTGTGGAAAAAGGATAAGATGGAAATTGCACTACCTTTTATTGTCGTCTGTCTCTTCCTCACAAGCAGTGCCTTAAAGTATACCAACAGTTGTAAAGACCCCGTCTGACCTGATGTCTATGTATGGCTTTTCTTTTTCTGCAACTTGTTTTTGACCTTTACTTTATCTTAACCCCAGTTCTCCATTTTCTTCTGTTCATATGGGCCAAGTGTGTCCACACTATACACTATTAAAACGAGTGGGGTCTGTTATTAGGTCTTTCAAGGGATCTCTAATTTAAATAAACGTGTACATAGTGATGGGTTTGTGTGCAAGTGACCTCAGACACAGTGCCAAGCACAGTGCCACTTTACTTTTCACTCACTGCCCCTTGTCTTCCTTTTTGAAGTGCACTTTTAGTGCGTGGGACAAACTGGTACCTTCATACGTAGTGTCTGATATATCCTTGGATTAAAAAAAATATATATCTTTTAGAAAATGTCCCTGGCTAGAGAACTGGTAACTGAGTTTAAAGGTCAGTGTCTTTTCTATTAAATTGAAGAAAATCTCAACTCTTCGTGAATGATGCCATATGTAAGGTTGTAAGCAGTGCATAACAGGGGTGTGAGTTATGGTTAGCCTATCTAATCAGAACTGTTAAAATTCTGTGCGTTTTTAGATTTTGCCATGTAGCCATAATTTTGCCTTAACTGTGTTCTTTTCAGTGAATTTCTGATTTTTTTGTAGCCTACTTTAAGGTCAAATACCCAACGCTAACCATAACTTCACTTAAAGTTTATTTTCCCCAATGTCTGGTAGATCCGTGTGCACTGAAAGTCACAGGTTATATAATCCGCATGAGATAGTTTAACATGTTAAAATGTGCTAGACATGTGCTAATGAATTGGCCTTTTATAACAGTATCATCAAATGTATTTTCATTTCCAGGAAGCTATTGCAGCAGACTCTTTTCATAAACCCATCCTGAGAATAGAACATGGCGACATCGAACAGGGCCTTAAAGATGCTGATCACATCCTCGAAGGTAAGGTTTGTCCTGTTATCATTTTAACCTGCATATTCAATGCTTCCAGTGCACCGTTCTTATGTATGTATATGCCTAGTTAACTTGGCATTTCTAAGCCATCCACAGTTAATTCAGATTCAATGTTTGTGAAGGGGAGAAATTAAAAAGTGGCAGGTGAAATGCTTGAATTAATCTCATCCTCTTTTAATTACGTCAGGCCACATTCCAGTCAATAATTTTTTTTTAGGAACAAGAGACCAGCCATATGCAAATTATAGTTGGTGTTTCTCAAATAGAAACAGTCAGACCCCTTTAAGATTTCAGCGCAGGAGATTGTCTACTACCTTGTGCACCTATACAGAGCAAGCTTTGCCCACACTTCTATAGCGTACACGTAACCTATGTAGCAACATACTTGCTTCACATGCAACACTCTTACCATTTCAAGGTCCCAGTCGTTAAAACGGTCATGGAGGGTCTTACGAGGGTATTACATTACAAAAAGGGTTGTGACACAGACTTGTTTAACTAAAAAAAAAAACAAGTTGCAAACGTCCAGACCCAACCAACACTAGATGGCTGGAATATGAAGAGCAGATGAATCTACTCCTCTGCATGCTACAAACAGGTGGCAGATGGTTAAGGGTAGACGTGTATATATATATATATATATATATATATATATATATATATATATATATATATATATATATATATATATTCAGTGAAAAAACCATAGGTTTCACACATGTTATAGTTAGCTGGACATTTTACTGATAAAAACCAATGAAATTCCCCCGTTATAGTTAGTGCAGGCAACTATAACTCACGCGACCGCAATCCTCTGCTGATGCTAATACTGTATTTAGACACTTATTTGCCCATGTCTTCTTCCATTAAATTTTAGCTATACATATATTGCAAATATTTTTTTTTCATAAAGACACATATGTCATCAGCAGAGGATTGCGGTTGCATGAGTTATAGTTGCCTGCACTAACTATAACGGGGGAATTTCATTGGTTTTTTATCAGTAAAATGTCCAGCTAACTATAACATGTGTGAAACCTATGGTTTTTTCACTGAATTTGCAAGGTTTTTTAAATGCTAATTCCTAACTATAACGTGTGTGAAACCTATGGTTTTTTCAGTGAATTTGTACGGTTTTTTAAATGCTAAGTTACTTTACGCCATTCGTGGCTTGCGTGCCCACTTAACGCAGTTCATTCCGTGCGCGCACGGTGCGCTTTGCGCACCGTGCGCGCACAGTGAGCACGCGGTGCGCTTCGCGCACGGCGCGCCCACTTTACGCAGTTAGTGGCGTGCACGCACAGTGGGCACGCGGTGCGCTACGCGCACCGCGTGCCCACGTTACGCTGGATGGGCCATGTACGCACGATGCGCTTCGCGCACCGTGCGCACATGGAGGACATATTATGCGCTTCGTGGTGAAAGGTGAGCTGTGACATTTTATTTTTTAATATATATATGCCATGCACAAATGGTGCTCTCCGGGCACCATTTGCACACGGGGTGGGGAGATTGTGGATAATTTTTTTTTTTATAAATAATTTTTACCGTATGCGTACGGTAAGCGTAATCGGCGATTTTTCGGAAAAAATTAAAAATTAATTTTTGGCCTGGGGGGTTCTTGGGGGACACATTCACCAAGGCTAGGTGGTTAGGACTTGTCTAACCGCTCTCTTTACATGTTTTTTCCCTTTGTTTTTACTCCCCCCCTCAGAGTGCGAGAGAGAAAATGGCGGCCGCCGCTTCCTGGTTTCGAACCTTTACTAAGATCTAACAGCCAATCAGAATCGTGCTCGCGCACGGCACCGTACGCGTACGGTAAGCTTACCGTAAGCGCACGGTAAGCGCACCGTAAGCTGGCTCAGATATATATATTGATTTAAATGCTATTTTCTCAGGAACTACTGAACAGATTTACACCAGACCTACAAAAGGCACTTCCTTGACCTGAGGAATTTCAAGTAACTCTGTTCAGCCGTTCGGGCTGTAGCTGTGTCTAAAGGTCCTATGGAAAAATGCATGGGAAAAACGCGTTTTGGGACCCCCCTTTTTTCTCAGCCCCCGCTTGACGAATCCCCCCGATACTTTCAGGGTAGGAGCGGAGCGTAGCGCCCCACCTATTTTGAAAATTTTGACCGCCAGTAGATAATATATATATATATATATATATATATATATATATATATATATATTTTATTTATTCAGTGTTTTCTATAGCAAAACCAAGCGCCTTTCATTACAACCACCTTCAAAATCAGCGGATATCCAATTCTTTAACGTCAAGTACATACACGTATTCCAATAACATTGGCATATGCTTACCCTTACCCAAACCACACAAACTGAAGAATACAATAAATCACTAGGTTACAGTAAAACATGCCATATCGTAATTAAATTTCAAAATAAGACCACTACTGTTATCCTAGCTATCTAGACTGGTTATAGTATTCGTAGTCTAATCAAATATACATGTGGATTGATCGAGGTACTTGTCCATCGACAACATCCCTGTTCATAGTCGAAGGGACTAACTGTATCTAACCTAGCTGAGTATAGCCATTAGAGTTCAATCAAAGAAAGTAAACTTGTTCGTGCAATGACCTGTTTCTTTGTTCTGCGATTAGCAGGACTTAATCTTGTTTACAGTAGCCTACTTGAAAGGCTGAATGTAGAGGATCAACGGGTTGTCTGCAGATCTTAGAACAGTCTTAGTGTTGCTTGATGTTTGTTATGGGAGGAATTTACCCATCAGAAAGGACTTAGTCTCCTTTTTGAATCGTGGAGCTTAGGTGATTCTTCTAATATTCGGTGGGAGCGAATTCCAAAACCTTGGTGCAGCTTCCGTGAACGCTCTATCGTATGTTCTCTTCTTACAGAAGAATGCTGGTTTCAGTAAAAAAATCTTCGGATCCCCTGGAGGGTCTACTGGCTCCCAACAACGTAGTTTTCTGAGCCAGGTAACGTTGAGCTTTGTGGTGTATTGCCTTGTGTGTACTACATGCAATCTTTAGCTGTATTCTTGCCTTGCACGGTAGCCAAATGAGCACTTTCAGCTGTGGAGTAATGTGGTCAAATTTTTGGATCCCGGTATAAGTCCAGCTCCTGCATTGAGACAAGTTTTTAGGGGAGCTGTTGAAACCTTAGGAAGCGCTGATAGAGTTGTGCATCCATATTCAATTCTTCATATGACCAGCGCCTGGACTGCCATTTTGCGATCCCCTGAATCGATGAACGGCTTCAGTTTTCTGAGGTAACTCAGATGGAAACAGGCGTTTCTTGCCATTGTGTTGATGTGGGTTTACATGTTTAATTCTTTAGCCAGTGTGAATCCAAGAGACTTAGTTGAATCTACTAGAATTGGGGTACCGTGTAGCGCAGTGATCACCTTGGTCCATTTCTTAACCCTGGCGGAACTTTTAGGAGGGGAGATCAGAATGATGATTGTCACTTAGCCATTCAATGTTTCTCTGTAGTGCTTGGTTCATTATTTTGATCCCTTCTGGTGATGAAATCTTCATATACAGATGGGTGTCATCTGCATACAGGTTGAATAGTGAAGGGGATAGAGTTGATCCTTGTGGAACCCCAATTCGATCTCAGAGATGGAGGGGATAGCTTATTGTTCACCAGGAATATTTACGATCTGTTCTCTCAGAAGGAATAAAACCATTCATGACTGTTCCCGGTAAGCCCATCCTATTCTCCAAGCGGTATAAAATTTGGGTTGGTTTACGGTGTCAAATGCGGATGATAGGTCAAGAAGGACCAGGAGACAGGTTTCATTGCGGTAGAGTGCAAGCAGAGCGTCATCTACTATGTGTAGAATTGCTGTTTCCGTGCTGTGAACTGATCTGAACCCTGATTGGCAGTCGTCTAGTAGCTTAAATTCAGTAATGTGTTGATTCAGTTGTTGTTGAGAACATTTTTCTAGTACTTTGGCTAGTAAGGGAATGGTTGTTACCGGCCAAAAGTTGTTTGGGTCCGAGGAGTTCTCCGTAGGTTTTTTTAGAGAGGGATGACCTGTCCAGTTTTTAGACAGTCAAGAAAAGATCCTTGGGCTAGCAATTCAATAATTATATAGTCCAATATGGGATGACCACGTGTTTGAATGTGGGCCAGAATTTTGCAGGAAGAGGGTCATTGTAATGGTTATTTTCTTTCACAGTTAGTAAGATTTTGGCAATGTCATACTGGTCATATAGTTTGAAGTTTGACCAATGAACATTATTTTTGGGCAGTGCCTGTGCAGGTAGGGCTGTATTCTCCACTTGTTTACTCCTTAGATTCAAGGCATTGTCAGCGGTATTCTTGAGTTCTCTCTCCAGTGAGCTGGCTTTATCGTTAAAGAATGTTGAAAAATATTCACAGGATTTGGCTAATTTGTTTGATTGTACTTTTAGTAGATCGAAGACTTTTCTCGGCCTGTTCATTGCATCATCAAGCTCATTTCTAAAAAATATTTTTTTTGATTTGAGTACGCTTTTATTGTAGGTTTTCCTGGTCTTTCTTAATTGTTGTAGGCGGGGGAATGATGAAATTTGTCTCCATTTCCACTCTGTAAGTCTGAGTTTCCATCTTTCTTTCTTCATTAAGTAAACCATTGAACCATGGGTTTTTATCTTTGACCTGAATTCTTTTAAGTTTCAGAGGGGCTATAATGTCAATTATTTTAGAAATCATATGATTGTAATGATCCGTAAGCTCGCTGACGTCCATCAGTTCAGAAGGGGGTTGAAATTCACTCTGGGTGCGTATTGTTAGGCTCTCCGAGTTCAGACCTTTAGTGTCTCTAATCTAATGCTTGGGTTTGACTGGTTGTGAGATTGTTTTCTTTTTAGTGGATGGTATTTGGAAAGTGATGATGTGGTGATCAGACCAGTCACAAGGGATGATTGAAATTGATTGGACTGTGTTTTCTTTGGAGATGATCCAATATAATGTAGCACCTTTGGAAGGGTTTGGCAGGGCACAGGCTTGCACTGGTGAGTGGTCGGCTAGGAATTCTTTAAGAATATTGACCTGATTATCCTTGATGTCGTTCCAATGAAGATTGAAGTCTCCTAGGAAACTATCATTGGAGAGAGGTTCTGAGTGCTGTAATAATTTCCATTAGTTGGTCTATGAAAATTAAGTTTTTGCCTGGGGTCGGTAGAATGCCTGTAATTTGCACAGTTGGTTGTCTGTGAATCATACTGAGAGCCCCAGGTATTTACATGAATCGATAGGGTCTGAGAGATCTTTAGAGATGGTGATGTCTGATTTGTGGGTACAGGCCACACCTCCACCAGTTTTGTTTAACCTGTCTAGTCTTATAATATTGTAGTTTGGTGGTACAAGTAGGTCCAGGCATGGGGAGGGTGAATCAGATAGCCACGATTCTGTTAGAATAGACATGTCGCCAATGTCAACGGCATGTTTTATTGCTGAGCGGCAATTGATAAGTAGGCATGAGATCTTTTTTGCAGGGTTATCTAGGTTAGAGTCCTGCCCCGTGGGAATTAACGTTATATCTTCCAGGCTATTGGGATTTAGCTTTCTGTGATTAGTTTGTGTTATTCTGTTTACTTTAATTGGGACCACTTGAGTTTTCTGTTCATTTATCTTACCGGGGAGGCTGGATAATGCCTCGTAGGATAGTAGTAAGGTCTGAGTTTCGATGTCCGGAAAATACGTGGACGGTAAATCCTATTAGATTTTTCTCTCTGTATAATGTTGGAGATGTAGCTTTCTGAGAGAAGTAGAATATTCTTCACTTTCCTAATAGCGTTTTGCATGTCCTTAGCTATCCTATCTGTCTGAGCATAGAGAATTTCTAATTCCCTTTTTGAAGGAGGAGAGCGATGATGTTTTTGAAACAGGAATGTTGACCTGTGGAATCATATGCTAGAAGGTTCAGCTTCAGAATGCTTGTGGCTACATTTTGTTCCTTCTGTAGTTTTTTCTTTAATCTGAGGGGCAAGCCGTTACCCTCAGTGGCGTATGGGTGATGGTGTCTGCGGTGCTGCCTTGTTGTGAGCCGAGGGAGGGATGTTATGAACATGATCTTTTAACGTGGAAAAGTAGTCATCAAACAGCTCAAGATCTTTGTTGGCTGCTTGGATGAGTACCGTGTCATTTTTGTAGTAAGTTATATTTAATGTGGCCCTTACATTTTTCGAAGGTGTTATAAGCAACTTAGTTCTGTAAGGGATGTTTCTTGCCTATTTGATGTTTAGCAATTTAGCCATTGCAGTGCGCCATTTAGCCAGTGATGAAAATTAAATTGTTAATAATCACTCCGTTTTTCGAGTTGAAGGAGGGATCTGAGATAAGTGTTTCAGGATTTTATTCCAATCAGGTTGTATTTAAAGGTTTTGCATGCATTTTTAGAAAGATTGGAATGGTATGCTATCGCTCATGAGTTATTACCTGCAGGAATCATATTTGCTCCTTTCATTTTGTGGGTAGTGTATATAATTCCTGCTGAGGAGTATTCTCCGCTATTTTATCAGCGTTTATGTTCTAAGGCAAGTGGTATGAGCGTAAATACTACTATGAGTGTCCTGCAATGAATGATAGTATCTATGATGTAGATAAAAAACTTAACTTCAACCTATTATCATGGCAGACTATTTCCTATAATCATACTAGCCTAGTTCCTTTTGTGTTAGTACTCTTTGTGATCCAATCTTCATTTATTTATTTGATCAAATTTATCTTTTTACTGGTGAGGATTGTCATTAGTAATTATTAATGTGTTTAATAAAAAAAATTATTCTGGGAATGTTGGTCTTTCCTAAATATTTAATTAATTATTTATGCAATTATTTAATTTGGGAATGCTGGTCTTTCCTAAATATTTAATTAATTATCTAATTATTTATACTGGTCATTTAGCAATTTTCATAAAATGGGAGACTTAATTACACTCATCTTTAATTCCTGGATCCCTTGATGTTTGCCCTTTTTCAATTTCGTTGGTATAAGTCCTCTTTCTGTGACTGTTGTGTGGGTAGAGCTAATTCCAACCTCAATTGATGGGTGTTAGTACTTCTATGCTGTTGCTAGTTCTATCTATGTTTCTAGAGATATTTGACCATTATCCCTAGTCCTCTTTCCGTGATTGTTGTGGGAGGGGTTAGCTTATTACTCGGCAATTTTGCTGTTTCCGCGTAGATGGCAACAAAATGTCAAGAAATAGGGCCAGTATATAGTGGTTGGGAATAATCTAGGGCAGCTCGTATTGCTCTATGCCCAATCATCCCTGATTGCCTGGTTGCCCTTCACCACTACGGCCTACAATTCCTCCAAACATGCCTCTTCAACCACCTCCCATTCAGTACTGAGAGAGCGAGAGGTTCCCTCTTGCCAAATTTTCCAAACGCACAACTTGATTCCATAGTCAGCTGCCCCATAGACCCACCGTATGACCTGCAGTCGTCCTATGCCTGAACGCTCCTCCCCAAGTTATCAACGGTAATTTATATATACATGTATATATATATATATTCAGGGATGTTATAGTTAGGTCAAAATGCAAGTTAAAACATACTGTTTTAAACTAATAAATCCACTAAAATTCACCAGTTCGTTATCTCAACTAACTATAACTCATGTCTTACAGTAACTATAATTTGTGCCCCCACCATGCACAGTTTTGTCATCAATTATGGAATTTTAGATTTTGCCTTGATGTTATCAATGGTGCCAGAGAACATGCTATGAGTGATGTAATATGTGAGGTAATTAGCAGTGCATGGCAAGTGCACACCCTATTGGTTTTGTCAAAAAGTAACCAATAACGAGAATCCGATTTATGTTTTATAAATTCACACATTGCAACTAAAAAGCCCCTTCAATGCATTATGAGGTGCTTCTTGCTTGGGGCAGTGAATAACAAATGAGCGGCTTCTTCTTTATAATAGTTTTGGGCCACGGGAGGAGCCCCAAAGCCTCTGCCGGTTCCTCAGTCTGAACCCACACTAGATGCCACATTATTTTACAGTGGGTGCCACAGTGCCCACCTGGGGCACCCACCCTTTTTTGATATGTTGGAGGCAATAAGGGGTGCCACATGGTCCAATCAGCCCCTGCCAGCTCCCCAGCCAGCACCCATACTAGGTGCCAGCGGGTGCTGGCCATTATTTGACAGTGGATGTTCCGGTGCACACCCAAGGCACCCATAACATGGCCATTATTGGGGGCTGCAGGGGAAGCCACAAGGCCCCCGCAGCCCTGCCAGCTCCCCAGCCAGCACCCACTTTGCTGTGAGAGCCGGCTCAGACACTTTTTTCCCCGACAGGAGCAAAGCTGTATTCCTAGCCCGGAACTGAACAGACAGGGAATTAAATTTGTATTCCCTGCCCGCACTCTCTTGGGTAGGGGAAAGTGGTGTCCCGGGAGATGGGTTCCATGGGACACTGCTGTTCTCAGGCCCTGGTGGGTGGGGGTCTCGGGCAATAGTATGGCTCATGGACCCCCTCACCAATTAAACATACCTGGGTCCCCAGGGGAAGAGGCCCCCAAGGCTTTTCAGTGGCCCAGAGAGGAGGGTCTCATACCCTTCCTTTAAAAATGGGTTTGGCCCAGAGGGATGCGGTCCATGCCCCTCTCCCACTGTTCGCAAGTTTTACTTGGGGTAGGGACAGAAGTCTGATCCAAGGGGTTGAATGGGCCACATCGCTTTGTTGGCCATGGTGGTACTGTCTGCCTACAGGGATGCATCTGTGAGCAAATTATGGTTACGTGCTGCACAGATGAGGAGAGGGGTTCCCCATAAGTCTGTTCAGTGGTTTGGGAGTAGGTAGACAGAGGGGTCCAACTGAATTTAGAGGGGCATAGAGCTAGCATGGGCCTCTGCAGTACAGGGCCATTGTCCATGTTCTATCGCCTAAGCAGAGAAGTCAAAGTATTGATTAATCTCCCCTGGCTTTTGGCTGGTGGGAGCTCATGTTGAACTTGGCCCTCTCTGCAGAGTCATCCCCAAACCTTTTGCCTTCACCCCTTCTAGTTTTGCTGATTTCAGTTTTGTTGGCCTTAGGACTCTGAGCACTTTACCACTTAAAATCACTGTTAAAGTACTTGTGTTCTCTCTGTGTTAGTTTACTTATAATTCCTTTGTACAGTGGTATAACATATACCCAGGGCCTGTAAATAAATACTACTAGTGGGCCTGTAGCACTTTTTGTACCACCCACTTAAGTGGCTTCTTAAAACATGCCACAGACCTTCCATTGCAGCCTGAATGTACTTTTAAACTGCCACTTTGACCTGATGATATAGCCCCCTTGCCAAACCTTTAACTCCCCTTCTATTGCATATAGGTCACCCCTAAGCTTGGCCCTAAATAGCCAATAGGGCATGGTGCATTGTAATTAAAAGGTTGGACAAGTACTCTTAAGTCTTACATGTCCTAGTAGCGAAAAACACTTACATTATTTATTTGCTAGTGTGAGGCCTACCTCTCCCATAGGATAAAATTGGGTTGCCTTGATACATTAAATAAATGCTAACATTTGATTGGGAACAGGTAGGTATTTCATATTTGGTGTCTGAGAAATTTTATTTAAAAAATCTTCTTTAATGGTAAAGTCGGAATTTAAATTGCAACTTTGAAAATGACACTTTTAGAAAGTTGACTTTTTCCTGACATAAATTATGCAGCCTATGCTGGGTCACATGACTGGGAGTAGTTAGCAGTTGGCTTTGTTTATTCCTTCCAGACACTTCAAAGGGAATTCTCTAGAGACTTCTCCTATTTAAAAGATGGCACCATGTATAAAAGGGAAACCCTCAGACCCATTCTTCAGTACACCTCTGGACTTGTGGAAGACTCAGAAAGACTGCTTTGCTTTTCTGCAAGAAAGACTGCTACTCTGTTGCCCTAGAATCCTGCTGCCTGACTGAAGGACTAGGCCTGCATCTTGAACTCAGTACCACCAGAGTGACTCCAAGGGCCAATTGACTGGCCTCTTGTTCAGAGCCTCGGGACAGAACAGGCTCCCAACGACCTTGTTTCCAGCACCTGGACCCTGCCAACTATGAGTCCTGCCCCTCCAAGTGGTGCTTCCTCAGTCCTAAACCCTCTGAAATGGGTCTGAAGGTTCTCTGCCAGCCCATCTCCGGTCCCAGCAGAGCCAATGCATCTCTGCATCACCTTGCAAGACTCTGCATTTGAACTGCTGCACAACGCATCCCTGACACAGGACTTTGCATCACAGCCCGCAGCTCCTTGTTACTGTTGCAGTAACTCCAATTTCTCACAGATTCCATGTCCAGGCTGGTCCAAAAAATTAATTCAAAAACATTTAGAAACAGTATAACCTACTTGAGACCAAGAGATTAGACAACCTGCAAGTTTGCTCGCTCCTTTAAAAAAATGGCTAAAGGATGGGTCACATGTCCGACAAATCATACTGCATCTTTACAAATTCTTGTTGGGATCAGACTCTTCTGATAAGACCCAGGGACAGAAACAGTTTGACAGGGAGCTTGCAGCGAGCATTTTCCCCAAGAGGGGGGAGTGACAATATGATAAATCTGACTTCTTGGCCGGGAGTGCTAAAGCCAGAGAGACATATAAAATCTTCACCCACTGGTACAGCACCATAACACAGCTACCTGGAACAGCTCAAGATCTGACACATGCTGGAGAGAATGGAGAGACACAGGTACTTTAACTCATTTTCTCTAGTCATGCCCCAAATTGCATAGATACTGGGAAGCAATTCTAAAGGAAATTAACCTGGCCTGACCTTCAGAATTAACATCCCAAGAGAGCCAGGGGCTGTGTTACTTGACTTGCAATATCCAAATGGGAGGTCCTCCTTGCGTCTCAGAGGAAAACAGAATATAATTGCCAACATCACACATCAAAAGGTGAGTTCTAGCGTTTTGGGAGTAGTTGCTTAAACTTTGGGAGACACTAGCCATCGAACACAGACTCAAGGTTTACAAAGCTGACTAAACACCACTAATTAACATTCTCTCTCGAGAATATAGAGAGACCCAGATACCCGAGGGTTCTGTGCACTTCTTCATGGACATATATTCCCTGTAATCTATAACATTTCTTGACTGGTCCACCATGACTTCCACACTACCCTTTTTGAGGGTTTATACAGCAATCTCCGTGGGCCTAATGGAAGGAGTGTTTAAGTGAGAAGGGGGACGGTGTTGCTGTATATCTGTTCACCAGCATGTGCACTGTAGGCAATGGTGTGTGTACTTTAGAAATTAATAACAACAATTAAAACATTATGTCGATTTTTTAGCAGTCTCCAAATTGCCTAGACCAGCGGTTAAAATAGTAAATCTACCTGGTGAATTTGGCCAAGAGACATGGTAATGGTCAAAGTTAGAGCCAAGTATAAATTGCAAAAGTAGATCGTTCAGAGGACTGTGTTTTCAGACTTGTGATAAAATTGTTTCTACTCGTTTTTAGACTGGTGACAAACAAGGCAAAATCTCTCCTTTTTAGATAAGCATTGGCAAAGACAAGGCCTCTGCCCCCCTCCCTAAACAGCCACGGTATTGGCTTTGTGAATACTTGTTGCTAATCCCACTCAGAGCCTACAAGGTTGCAATATGTTTTCTGTTAAAGGAAACCCATTCCATGAGGGCTACTGATACACATGAATGTATTATAACCCATTTCCACATGTGTGTTGTGATGCTTATGTCATGACTCGTGGAGAATATTTTTAAATTACTGCTCAAACATGGCCGACATCCATTAGGTCACTTAACAATATTTACATTTTGCACTTCTTTGCTGCTCGCATAATAGCAAATATGAAAAACTGACAACCCCTAAAAAAATTAACAAATTGATTCCAAATTACTTTTGTTAAGTTTACCTGAAATGAAATGGAGCAACTAACTTTTATTCCACTTTCCAATTTAACAATATGGGAATAATTGTGAGACAAAATTATTGGTAGACCTGTTTGCCTTTATGGTGGTTTTCCCGCTCCAACTTTTTGCCTTCCTCCTCCCTTTTTTCATAATCTCGTTTTGCTGGCCTTTGGACTCTGAGCACTTTACCACTGATAACCAGTGCTACAGTACATGTGCTTTCTCCTCTCAACATGGTGATATTGGCATATACTCAATTGGCATATTTCTTTTACTTACAAGGCCCTAGTAAATTGGTTCTACACATCCCTAGAGACGGCACATTAAATGCTACCCATAGGCCAGCAGCACTGACTGTGACACCTACTTAAGTAGCCCTTTAGCATGTCTGAGGCGTGCTATTGCAAAGCCTGTGTACTCAGTACAAAGTGCCATTTTCGACCTGGGTAGGTCCTGGACAGTCCAGAGGGCAGCGTGCAATGTATTTAAAAAGTAGGACATGTACTTTTAGGTTTTACATGTCTTGTTAGTGAAATTCATTTTTCACTACTGCGAGACAACTGGTTCCTGGTTGGTGTCTCTGGAATCCTAATGTAAACTCCTAATTTATGGTGTAGTCAGATTTTTTATTACAATTCTGAAAATACCACTTTTAGAAAGGTGTCTTTTTTGCCTTAGCCATTTTGTGCCTGCTTCCTGTCACTGGTTACATGACTGGTTGTAGCTGGCAGATGGGTTTTGTGTATTCCTCCTAGACAGACGCACACAATGGGAGCTTAGGTGTGACTAGTAGGGCCATCGCTGGCAGGATGGGAGGGAGGAGCTGGGCCAAGCCTCACTTGCACTTGAATATGCCATGCCCTGTCTTCACAGAAAGGGTCTAACGACCCCGCATTGTCTCGTCAGCCAGCTTGGAGATAAAGCAGGGAGCGCAGGGCATTTGTGCGCTTCAGAACCACTGTCTACAAGCTTCTCCCACTTTCTAGAACCAGGTCACCAAGGTATAAAAGGGGGGCCCCAGACACCAACTCATCAGTACACTGCTGGCCCTGTGTATACTCTGCCAGGAAGGACTGATGTGCTGCTGAGGGGACTGCCCATTTGCTGGACTCCTGCTTTAAAGGAACTGCTGACCTGCTGCCCTTTTGCCAGGGTGAGAAGAACTAGACCTGCATCTCCTGAACCCAGAACCCAGAGTGACTCCAAGGGCTAGTTGGCTGACCTCCTGATCTGAAGCTTCAGAGACATAGAAGTCTTCCAACAACCTTGCACCTGTACTTTGCCATCTGTGAGTGTATCCTGCCAAGTGGTGCCATTCCAGTCCTGGACCTTTGGGAGTGGACCCAAGGTGCTTTCCAGAGGAACCGATGCATCTTCTCTGCTTTGCAGCTCATCTCTGAGGAGAAACGATGCACCTTCTTGGATGAGAGGCGCATCCTCAGGCAGAACTCGCCTCTGCTGCATGGATTGGGCCCATTACAAATACTCGCATCGCTTCCGCATCATCTTCGGAACCACCACTGCGCACCGCATTCTCGGCACAGGCCTCCGCATCTCTCATCGGCGGCAGCCTCGACGATGATGAGGGACTCCGCATCGCAGCCTTGCAACCCTTCGGAACCGATGCATCATCAGCTGCGTGCTGCATTCCCAACGCCGGATTTCGTACCGCAAGACTATTTGACAGGATCCTCAACGACGAAGCAAAAGGACTTCACACTGCAGCATCCCCGCATCTTGGAATCAACGCATGGCTTCAGCTGTTCGACGCATCTTTGACGCGGATTCACACAACGCTCCGCAACCTGGGATTTATGTTATTTTGTTCAGCTGACCTGACTGGGTCCCTGTACCCAGCCCAAGCTACATTGCGGTCGGCCTAAACTTGTGACTTTGTCCCTGCCTGGTGTGACCAGATATCCACAGTTGGCACTTTGTGTGTTTAGCGCTATTTTCACTAAAGTCTTTCAAAGTAAATATCTCTTGTTATACTAATTAGATTATTGGTGTTTTCCACTAAAATCTTTCAAATTGAATATCTCTTGTTCTACTAATTAGATTATTGGCGTTTTTTTGTTTTTTTTATTTATAACAAATTCCTCTATTGGTATAAATCTGTTTTGGGTTTCTTTTGTGGTGTGTATTCATTGTTTTACTGTTTGAAGGGCTGCACATTGCCTCTAAGTTAAACCTGATTGCTCTGTGCCAAGCTACCAAGGGGGTGAGCAAAGGTTCATTTGAGGTTGCTTGTGCTTTTCCCTGACAAGGATTGTGGTTGCTGCTTGACTAGGGCTTACACCCCAGTCAACCAGCAACCCAATTTCTTATAATTATGAAGTTACCTTTCTTATTACTTAAGCAGCAAAATTAGTGCAACATCATTTTGAGCCATATTTCAGTCGGGTTAAAAACATATTAACATGATTTCTTTAAAGGAATAGACTATCAGTTCCTTTCTTCCTCATATTTGGCATGAAGAAAAGCACTTTCATAATATTGGCTTGTTCAAAATCTGTTATCTCCATTGCCCATTACTCAAGTATCTACAATGTTGTAACATAGATTTTAATGTTTTTTGCATCAATGCAAAGTTTGCGCCACATACCTTTGGTTGACTGGCAGCGAGATTCATCATCGCATTACCAACTGCTATAGAGTTAAGAACTAAATTAAAATGATGCCAAAATTACGTTGAGCCTAAATAATCTATAATGTAATACAATCAAAACTTGTTAGGTAGATGGATGGCATGGGAATTGTGGAATGATGTAGTATGTGAATCATATTGAAAATGGTCTCTTTCACGGCTTGTGAATTCAAGCACCACCAATGGAATAAATTCTATGGCAACCGGTCCGTTTTTACTACATTCAGAGGCTCTGCTCTGTTCAGAATTATTTTGGATTATACTCAAGCAATGACCAAAAAACACACAAAACTTCCTTCACATTAATGCTTCAAATATAGGCAATACGTCCATAGGATTAGATACACTCACAGACCAAGAAAAATGTCTTTATTTCATTTATTTATCAAAATATATTTTTTTCATAATGATTATATATCCTCAAGCAATGACTACATTCAGAGGCTCTGCTCTGTTCAGAATTATTTTTGGATTATACTCAAGCAATGTATTCTACTTTTTTTTTACTTTGAAGCTTTGCAACAGGAAGGTTTACCCATCTACATGACATCAACTCTTGCTTTATCAGTCTAAGGGAAGAGTCACTACTCCTGACATCAGTGCTGCCTCTCTGGAATCCCTATCTTATTTGACTCTGGCCAGCATGCAGCTATAGTCGAGCAGTAGGATCATGACCACCCAGAGAATATATACGCAGGAAGACATTAAGGATTTGTTGGTGGCCCACCCAGTGAGTGTCTACATGGAATTCCAAGCTAGCGACTGATAACGTTTGTTTTCTTTGCCATCCTAGGGGAGATACATATTGGAGGGCAAGAGCATTTCTACATGGAAACTCAGTGTTCCATCGCAGTACCCAAATGTGAAGATGGGGAGATGGAGTTGTATGTTTCCACCCAGGATCCAAAGTCTGTGCAGGTAAAGTGTGGCCTAAAATCACAATACTCTGATCCTGAGTCACTGGCATTTCTTGGTGCTCTTTTGAATGAAATGGCGAGAAAGGAGTTAGAAATCATTCAAAAAGGGAAGCCATTCTTAAGAAAATCCCACCATGAAACGTAATCAATTAAAAATGTAATCAATGAAAAGAATGGAGTCAAATCACTCACCATTTTTGTGCCCAGGCAGATGTGTCAACACAGTGATAAACATAAGGAAGTGGTGGTAATGCCCATCAGAAAAATGAAATGTTGGATAGTTGTGCAAAAATAAGGCCATTGATGAGCAAGAAAAGGTCCTGCTCACCAAACAAGTGAACAGTGTAAAGCTGACACCCTTGTAGCATGTGCCCCAAAGCACACAAAGCATGTTACGGGGTAGTAGCTGTCATGCCGGGTCTCTGAGAGGTCTGCACTGCTCAGGAGCATTCAGGCACCCCTTATCACAAGTACCTGCATCTGGCCCTGAAAATTCGGGAACCTGATAATACTGCTAACTGAACTACAAAGTTCTTCATCTTTGAGCTTTGATTTTCAGCGGCTAATGAGGTCAAACAGTCAAGGTTATTATTGGAATGTGGTCTGGGGAGTACAAATATAATGTACAAGTTGCTTGATTCCTTTTTGTTTTGATTTTTTAACAAAAATACTTATTTGATTATTAAGTCAATATGCATAGTAAATTTGTGTTATTTGTAAGCAATAAGCACTTGGTGTCCAGCAGGGGGATGAATCTGTTTGTGATGACTCAGGGTTACAACCACAGTTAATCTTAACCTAAAACAGCTAAGCACACAGGTAGTGTATATCTTACTACTTGATAATCTACTTCAGGTGTTCATGGTCTCTCTGAGAAGTTCAGGGTCTTTGTGAGGAGGGATGCTTACTGTGGTGAATTGCAAATGGCAGTGCTCTTTAAAGCAGTGGCACATGAGGGTCTGCTGATGTTGAGGCAGCCTTCTGATGGTACAAGCTCTTTGGGTGCTCATGTCTCGTAGAGGCAGTTTGCAGGTTACCTGGGGTTGCAAAGAGCAGCTTTGCTAAAACCAGGCTAAGCTACTGAGTGTGCCAAAGAAGCATTGTCTTTTCTTCCAGCTCCTGGTCATCTCTGAGGGATGAGCATCTTGACCATGGACCAGGCCACAATCTTTGTTCAAGTGCTGTTCTTTGGCCAGGCCGCACTTTCACCTGCTGGAAATGATTTGGTTTAAGTCACTTCGGCCAAACGTTGTTCTCTGGGTGATGATCTGAAGCTATCACAGGATACTCAGCTTTTCAGCGGATTCCACGAGGCATTAAAGGAGCAGTTCAGGGGCCATGCAGGAAGAGGGGAGACAGCTAATTCTGGATGAAATTAACCCTATGAAGGACCCGTCATTTTTAGGGGCTTCATACGCACTGGAGGACCCCAACACAATTACACTAACACATTACCCAGTACACTGCACAGCCATGGGGGAATACATATTTGGAGTCAGGACATACTCTACAGATTTACTATGGAGAGCCAGCAGTCAATCTCCCACTAGGGTTCAGGTAGAAATGCCTATAGACCACTAGTATTATCAGTTGCCACATACTAGTAATAGTGAAATGGCCTAGTCATGGTAACCACCCACATTAGAACGAGTACCACTTTGTGTGGACCCTGAACTCCATCTGTGTCTTCAGCTCTGCTTGTGAGCAACACTTCGTAATCATGCAGAGCACTGGTCACGGCCATGGTCTCCTGTATTATAAAACACGTGTCCTGGAGTGAGTTGTAACACACATACTGTGCCACATAACTATTGACTGTACAGTGTATCAATGCAGATTGTAAACTGGTACAAAGTGAATATATCCCTGTAACATACACAAATATATTTCTGGATTTCTCAGTCATTAGCTCAAGATGTGCTGATTTGAATTGTGTGCTCTATAAATGTTACTCACTCACATCTACTCACCAAAACAAAAAGCAAAAGAAAGCTGGGGAGGGGATGTGGTCCATCGGATAGACTGCCGACTTTGGTGCTGGAAACCAGGGTTCGCGCCTCGGGTCGTGTCCACATCCTGTGATTCTGGGCAAATCACTTAATCTCCCCATGCCTGAATGTGTAATGTAAATACGATGCTCGTGTAAAGCGCTCCAATACCTTCGGGTCAATTTCGCGCTATATAAATATGCAAAAAAAAAATCTTGGAAATATTTGTAACTGAAATCAACATGTGTAGTTTGACAAAATTCAGGATTCAGCTCTACTTTTAATGTAAGCAGATGTTAATGCCCAGGTTGAAAGTTTTGTATCTCTATTGAAAGGGCACATGTTCCTTGACCGATGCTTTGGAGAGTTTGACATAAAGTCCACTTTATGGTAATGATGGCACAATATTGAATTTGGCTAAACCTTACTCATAGAGGTGCTTGCTGGTTAGTGATCTTCTTGAATGTTAGTACTAAGTGGATGTTTGTAGTTCCACTTGAGCAACTGAGACAATGAATGATTGTGCTTAAGTTGCATGAAAGAAGGGCTGGATCCGTTCATTTTTACTTTCGGAAGAGGAAACCATTGTAGAGCAGCTCAATGGGAAATAAACAGCAATTATATATGTTATCCTATGGGATATTCAGCATATACTTATGTGTGAAAATTAACTGAATGAAAATGAGTAGATCTCCCTGAACAGTGATATATAGGAATAACAATTTATTTTGTCCAAGGTCATAGGGTCCAATTCACAAAAGTAATCTGAGACAAAATCCTTACTTTTTACGACTTTCGGTATTCACAAAAGCCATTTAGGAGTAGTAAAGTTAGGATTCCTAACTTTACTACTCCTAAACTGAGACAAAATCCTAACTTTATGACTTTCGGTATTCACAAAAGGCATTTAGCTGTAGTAACGTTAGGATTCCTAAGTTTACTACTCCTAAACTGAGATAAAATCCTAACTTAATGACTTTTGGTATTCACACAAGGAATCCTAACTTTACTACTCCTAAATGCCTTTTGTGAATACCGAAAGTCATAAAGTTAGGATTTTTTCTCAGATTACTTTTGTGAATCGTGCCCTTAGGGTTTACAGTTGGGATAAGAACTGACAGAGCTACACAGACCCTGCTTTGGTTCTTTGCACAGTGATCAGCACCTCGTAAAGGGCATTCCCGATAAGTAATAGATTTATGCAAAACCTTCCATGTTATGTTATGTTACTTAACTAAAGTAATTCATTCTGAGAAAGTAGAGCACACTATCACCCGGGAGGATATCCCAGCACTGAGCAGGTGTGAGCGTATCGAAGCCTAGGGTCAAGGGGGACTACTCGAAAAGCCATAAGTTAAATTATTGCTAGCATAGTTAAACCATAAGCAAGGTACTTAAGTGCATAATGATGTAACTGCATGACCTTAAATAGAGGATAGAGCACAAATCGATAGTTGGATTAAACATATGTTGGAATTAGTTGAAATATTTTCAGTTACTCCAGAAAACTCCCAGGCTTACTGCACACCTGAGTTGAGAACTTCCACAAAGTATTTTTAATCCTTGATTGTTTCTTTTCATTCTTTGACCCACTACTGGAACTCGAAGTCTAGAAAAGTATAGTTTCTGTCCAAGAATGAGTAATACCAGCCCACTGCTTTCCTTACTGTTGCACATACTGGAGTGGGAATAGTAAATGTTACCTTTCTGAAGTCCAGCGCTTTCCCTACTGTTGCAAAGATTGTAGTGAGAATAGTAAATGTAATCCCTCCGAAGTACAATGCTTTCCCTATTGTTGCACGCACTGGAGTGGGAATAGTGTACTTCAGTATTTTTTTTAATATTGTTTAAATATTTTCTATTATTGGTTTACTTGTTTCATTTTATATAATTTGTTTATTCAAATAAATATTGTTTTATATAATTGTAAAAATATTTTGAGTAAATGCCTTTTAGTTTTAATTTGGTAATTTATTTAATGTTTTTCATTTGATTTGATAACATTTTTATATATATATATATATATATATATTCAGCATCTCTTTCCCTCGGTACAGCCGCCGCTCACCAAACCAACGGGTGCGTTGTCTTAAAGGACCACCAAGGCAAGGTCCGCAATATTGTCTTTTTCTTTCTCGAACCGACAAAGATTGACGACGCAGTGTTCTGACCAAAAATTTATTGGAACAGCTTAGGAGGACGCGTTTCGCCTGCCAAGCAGGCTTGTTCACCAATAGTTCAACCATTTTTGAAATCAGACATTTTAAATCACGGTACATGAGTCACTGGTCACATGATAGGACTACAATTTCAGTGTGTTGGAAGACAGACTCGTAGTTCTCAATAATAAACTACTACTATTCTCGCCGTTAAATTCATATAACGGCACGTGAACAACTGTCACACTATCTGCCATTTTAGTGTAGTGCTAATTTCTCAAATGAGCTAATTTAAGCATAGAGCAAATTTATATAATTACATTTTTCATTTTTCAATAAAACTTTATCCAAAATTTGGCATCTTGCTCGGCAAATCACAAACGATCATTCCTGAAATGATTGAGCCTAAAACAGGCATAAGAATACTTGTCTTTGCAGGTTAGGCTTTTTTGTCATCTATAATCCATTCACAATAAGCTTTATACAAATGATTCTGGCCTTACGGGATGTATTCCCGTTGACATTTAAAGTTACATACATATAAATGTGGCTTGTGCTTGAATATAGTATAACCCAAGTGGGTATGAATTCCTCATTAAGTCAAGCATGTTGCTTAGCCTGAATTGTGCCCAAGTGGGCATACACTCATTTCTAATGATCCTTGTGAATATGATTCTAATACAAGTGACAGAATTGTTACGTTTAACAGACAATCACCTTGAACTCCATAATTGCATAAACACCTATAGTGTGTAGATCCTTCAAATCTGTAGCTTCTCATGCGTTAAGAAAATGCTCAATAAAGTTAAAGACAAAAAATAAAGACAAACAAAAGAAAATAGTTAAAACTGGAAATTGAGAGAGGTGTAGCAAGCATATCTTGCATCTTTGATTAACAAGTTTCATCACAAATTAATGCCTCACTTTACAAATGCGTTAGCAAATCCTCTTCCATATTTAAACCCATAGGTGTTTTGGTGTTTAATTCGATAATGTAGCGCGATTCTAGTCTTCTAAGCTTTTTCTCTCGGTTGCCGCCTCTAATACTGGGAGGCACGGAGTCGATGACAAAATAGCTTAGTTCCTGCGCATTCTTATCATGATATGCGTCGAAATGTCGTGCAACTGGGTACGTTTTGTCCCCATTTCTTATGGCTCTCAAATGTTGCAGGATTTTTACATGTACTGGATAAATAGTGCTGCCCACGTATCGCAGGCCACAAGGGCACTGCAAAACGTAGACAGCATATTCTGTTTTGCACGACAAAAAACCTTTAATCTTTTTCTCTCTTTTAGAGAGTCCCGATTTATAGGATGAAGTATTATTCCCATGATTACAGGCTTTACATTTAGTGCACTTTAAAAACCCTTCTTTTCTTTTTAGCCATGTGGATGATTTTGTAGCTTGCTGGGTTGGAATCATGTTACTGACTAGCATCTGCTTAAATGATCTAGCTTTCCTGAACGTGATTGCAGGCCTTTTTTGTACTAGCTTGCCCAGGATTGCATCATTTCTAATAAGATGCCAGTGCTTACTCAGAATGCTCCTCACCTGACCATGCTGCCGGTTAAAGGACGTAATCATCCTTACTTGATTGTTCTGTGTGTTATGCCGCTTAGTCTTACTCTTGCTTTCATGAAATAAAATGTCTTCTCGTGTTCTTTTTTTAGCTTGTTTAATAGAAGCCTGAATATATTCTTGTTTATAGCCCCGGGATTGGAATCGTTGTTCCATTTGTGCTAATTCAGAATCCAAGACTTTCTGTTCGCTACAATTACGGATGGTTCTGAGGCACTCACCGTAGGGAATGCTTCTGATTAAATTCTGCGGGTGAAAACTCGTTGCGTGCAGCAGCGTGTTCCCCGCTGTAGGCTTTCGATACAGTTTTGTATGGACTTTGGAGTTTTGTATATAAACAGTTAGGTCTAAAAAATTGACTGAACTGTTACTAATACTGCTGGTAAATTTTAAGTTCAAAGAGTTATTTTGGATTTTTTCAATAAAACTCTTTATAGATTCCTCCGTCCCTTTCCAAATGATAAATAAATCGTCGATAAATCGACTCCAGTGTAGAATGTTGTTTTCCCATTCTTGACTGTACTTGACCCTGACCACCTGCTCCTCCCACCAGCCCATATGCAAATTCGCATAGCTGGGGGCGAAGCAGGTGCCCATTGCCGTACCGCAGATCTGGTGATATAGATCATTCTTGAAAAGGAAATAATTGTTTTTCAAACAGACCCAAGTCATTTTGATTAGCATTTGGGTGTGGGCCCAAAGAGTTATTGGGCGCACACTTAAGAAATGTTTGATGGCCCTCAGTCCATCTTCATGTCTGATACTGGTATACAGTGTGGTCACATCAATAGTGACCAACAACATGTCATCTTCCCAGGGTATATCATAAATCCTTTTTAAGAAGTCGCCTGTGTCCTGGATGTAAGAAGGCAAAGATTTGGTTAATGGACAGAGAAAAGAATCAACGTATTTGGAGGTATTCTCTAAGGCCCCGCCAATTGCCGAGATAATTGGTCGCCCTGGCGGATTTTCTGCATTCTTATGGACTTTTGGTATCAAATAAAATACCGGTGTAGTTGGGTTAGATACCTTCAAGAATTGTTTCTCTTCTCTAGAGATTAAACATTTGTTGTACCATTCGTCAAGTTGTACATTATACATATCAAAATTACTTTGCATCTCTGCCTGAGTTATTTTCACATAATTAGTACAGTTGTTGAGTTGTGTATATGCTTCATTCATGTACTTGGTTTTGTCCCACAGGACAACATTCCCACCTTTATCTGCATTTCTCACAATGCAATTATCTTTACGTTTTAACTTAGAAATTAATGCAGAGTACTCTTTTTCATGCTGGGTGAATTTTTTATGCTGCACACTGGTACATTTTTCTAAGTTTTTCAAGTCATTTATGACTAGCTCGTTAAATACGTCGATTGCATCTTTCGCAGTGGTGGGGATAAATTTAGAATTTGGCCGAAAATTAGTGGATACAGTTCCCTCAATGTTAAGATCTTGTTCTCTTGCCAGTTGTATTGCTTGACTGTTGGAGGGAGAACCATTGTACTCAAGGTCTGTATTTGTTACACCATCCGGTGTCGCTGTACTTGTCCCGGATTCATTATCCATAGTTTCCAGTTCAAACATGAGCTCCATGTCAGATACTAGGAGATTACTCAATTGATCAGATGGATTTGCTTGTGTTCTCATCGGCTTTTTGTTCTGGCTCTGTGCAAAGAATTTTTTTAATTTTAAAGATCTCACAAACTTGAAAGTATCAACCCTTGTTGTCACATAATTGAAATCTTCTGGAGGGCAGTATGACAGTCCCAGTCGCAGAATGTCTTCTTCTTTAGATGTTAGACTAACATCTGTTAGATTAATGATGGTGCTTTTATTAGTGGATATAATACTGCTGTCTACTTGTTCCCTTTGTTCTTGGGCAAATTGGCGTTGTTGGGCCGCTTTGCGCCTCTGCTGCCTCTGCCTCTTCCTCTTGGTCTGTTGTCGTGTTGAGGATTGGGTCTGGGGCGTAGGTTGAATTTTCTTTCTTGCTCTAAAAAACTGAACTCTTCGATAACAGAAGGTGCAGTTTGTACTAGTTGTCGACTTGATCCTTCATCTAGATCTGTGTCCACCTCAGAGCTCTGGATGCTACTCAGCTCTGATTGCGCCTCCACTCTAGCCTGTGACATAGGATTCATTCGCTGTTTTCTCAGAGTATCAAATTTTCTTGCAAAAGTATAAATCTGCCCTCGATCATAATCGTTTTTGTCTCTGATAAACTTAGTCGCTTTTCTTTCCTTAATTGTTGTTTCTAACTTCTTAAGACGCTCAGACATTTCCTTCGTGAATTTAGCAATTGGTTCTTGATCTACTTCTTTAGACAGCATATCGAGGATCTGAGATATTTCCTCCAGAATTTTTTGTCGATCAATGTCAGCATACTTGATCAAAATTGCCAGCATTTTACGTGATGCTTCTTGGTTGTTCTCCGCCCATTCCAACAGCATATTGGGATTTGGGTCCTCATATGTTGGTGCTACCAGGATACGCAGCCCCCGTGGGATTCGTTTTACTTCCAAGTATCGCTGGAGGGACTTGGCTTCCCACCATTTTGAAAGTTCGCTATGCTTAAGTTTTTCTAAGTGCTTTAAACGCGTAAAGGTGTCAGATACTACTTCAGTAGTTCTGTGGCTGCCTGCTTGTTTGGTGGATACACTCGTGTCGTCAAAGATAGCAAGTGCCGCTTCCTCTCTCTCTTTCAATTCCGCCGCTGACATTATTAATTCAAACTTAGACACTAGTGCCTGTGGTCAGAAACCGCCAGTCTCTAAAGAGCTAATTGCTGATATAGAGCAACGTGTTTCCTGGCTTCCCCGTTTCCTGCTCTGTGCTTTTCGGCTTTTTCCTACCTGGTACTGCCGTCTCGTCCCGCACTAGTCCTCCGACTCGTTCGTAGACGCTGCGGGTTCCCAGGAGTTAGTACGCCGTTTCACCGGATGCCGTTCAACAGCTTCTCCTTACATCCACAGTGCAGGGGGGCGGCGGACATGAAAATTCAGCATCTCTTTCCCTCGGTACAGCCGCCGCTCACCAAACCAACGGGTGCGTCGTCTTAAAGGACCACCAAGGCAAGGTCCGCAATATTGTCTTTTTCTTTCTCGAACCGACAAAGATTGACGACGCAGTGTTCTGACCAAAAATTTATTGGAACAGCTTAGGAGGACGCGTTTCGCCTGCCAAGCAGGCTTGTTCACCAATAGTTCAACCATTTTTGAAATCAGACATTTTAAATCACGGTACATGAGTCACTGGTCACATGATAGGACTACAATTTCAGTGTGTTGGAAGACAGACTCGTAGTTCTCAATAGTAAACTACTACTATTCTCGCCGTTAAATTCATATAACGGCACGTGAACAACTGTCACACTATCTGCCATTTTAGTGTAGTGCTAATTTCTCAAATGAGCTAATTTAAGCATAGAGCAAATTTATATAATTACATTTTTCATTTTTCAATAAAACTTTATCCAAAATTTGGCATCTTGCTCGGCAAATCACAAACGATCATTCCTGAAATGATTGAGCCTAAAACAGGCATAAGAATACTTGTCTTTGCAGGTTAGGCTTTTTTGTCATCTATAATCCATTCACAATAAGCTTTATACAAATGATTCTGGCCTTATGGGATGTATTCCCGTTGACATTTAAAGTTACATACATATAAATGTGGCTTGTGCTTGAATATAGTATAACCCAAGTGGGTATGAATTCCTCATTAAGTCAAGCATGTTGCTTAGCCTGAATTGTGCCCAAGTGGGCATACACTCATTTCTAATGATCCTTGTGAATATGATTCTAATACAAGTGACAGAATTGTTACGTTTAACAGACAATCACCTTGAACTCCATAATTGCATAAACACCTATAGTGTGTAGATCCTTCAAACCACCTTCAAATCTGTAGCTTCTCATGCGTTAAGAAAATGCTCAATAAAGTTAAAGACAAAAAATAAAGACAAACAAAAGAAAATAGTTAAAACTGGAAATTGAGAGAGGTGTAGCAAGCATATCTTGCATCTTTGATTAACAAGTTTCATCACAAATTAATGCCTCACTTTACAAATGCGTCAGCAAATCCTCTTCCATATTTAAACCCATAGGTGTTTTGGTGTTTAATTCGATAATGTAGCGCAATTCTAGTCTTCTAAGCTTTTTCTCTCGGTTGCCGCCTCTAATACTGGGAGGCACGCAGTCGATGACAAAATAGCTTAGTTCCTGCGCATTCTTATCATGATATGCGTCGAAATGTCGTGCAACTGGGTACGTTTTGTCCCCATTTCTTATGGCTCTCAAATGTTGCAGGATTCTTACATGTACTGGATGAATAGTGCTGCCCACGTATCGCAGGCCACAAAGGCACTGCAAAACGTAGACAGCATATTCTGTTTTGCACGACAAAAAACCTTTAATCTTTTTCTCTCTTTTAGAGAGTCCCGATTTATAGGATGAAGTATTTTTCCCATGATTACAGGCTTTACATTTAGTGCACTTTAAAAACCCTTCTTTTCTTTTTAGCCATGTGGATGATTTTGTAGCTTGCTGGTTTGGAATCATGTTACTGACTAGCATCTGCTTAAATGATCTAGCTTTCCTGAACGTGATTGCAGGCCTTTTTTGTACTAGCTTGCCCAGGATTGCATCATTTCTAATAAGATGCCAGTGCTTACTCAGAATGCTCCTCACCTGACCATGCTGCCGGTTAAAGGACGTGATCATCCTTACTTGATTGTTCTGTGTGTTATGCCGCTTAGTCTTACTCTTGCTTTCATGAAATAAAATGTCTTCTCGTGTTCTTTTTTTAGCTTGTTTAATAGAAGCCTGAATATATTCTTGTTTATAGCCCCGGGATTGGAATCGTTGTTCCATTTGTGCTAATTCAGAATCCAAGACTTTGTGTTCGCTACAATTACGGATGGTTCTGAGGCACTCACCGTAGGGAATGCTTCTGATTAAATTCTGCAGGTGAAAACTCGTTGCGTGCAGCAGCGTGTTCCCCGCTGTAGGCTTTCGATACAGTTTTGTATGGACTTTGGAGTTTTGTATATAAACAGTTAGGTCTAAAAAATTGACTGAACTGTTACTAATACTGCTGCTAAATTTTAAGTTCAAAGAGTTATTTTGGATTTTTTCAATAAAACTCTTTATAGATTCCTCCGTCCCTTTCCAAATGATAAATAAATCGTCGATAAATCGACTCCAGTGTAGAATGTTGTTTTCCCATTCTTGACTGTACTTGACCCTGACCACCTGCTCCTCCCACCAGCCCATATGCAAATTCGCATAGCTGGGGGCGAAGCAGGTGCCCATTGCCGTACCGCAGATCTGGTGATATAGATCATTCTTGAAAAGGAAATAATTGTTTTTCAAACAGACCCAAGTCATTTTGATTGGCATTTGGGTGTGGGCCCAAAGAGTTATTGGGCGCACACTTAAGAAATGTTTGATGGCCCTCAGTCCATCTTCATGTCTGATACTGGTATCCAACACACTGAAATTGTAGTCCTATCATGTGACCAGTGACTCTTGTACAGTGTTTTAAAATGTCTGATTTCAAAAATGGTTGAACTATTGGTGAACAAGCCTGCTTGGCAGGCGAAACGCGTCCTCCTAAGCTGTTCCAATAAATTTTTGGTCAGAACACTGCGTCGTCAATCTTTGTCGGTTCGAGAAAGAACAAGACAACATATATATATATATATATATCCAAACTTACAGGTTCCCATTCGAAAAAGGCCACAGGAAGATTCACTTTGCACGACAATTTATTGGCAGCATGCAAGCAGAAGGTTAAAACAGAGTCCCGCATCATTCAGTACAAAGCCAGACGCGTTTTGGGAATCAAAAGTCCCTTCATCTGTGGCGTGTTGTCGACAGGAAATGGTAGCGCTGGTGACTCGCGCACACTTTATTCAAAACCTGCCTCAGTGGGCGTGGCCGAGAAAACGGCATTCTGGGTCTCGTAGTGCGCGAACAAATGAACCTCAGTGGGCGCGCTCACATTTCCAAAATTTTGACAAGTTATTCCCCAAGTGGGTAGATGTAGGAGCCTGCTGCCACCTGCCCCGCTTTGTTGCTGTCAAGAGTGCATGCGCTGACACCATCCTGCAAAGCGCCAGCACTTCTTCCTTCCTCTCGTTGAACACCCGCTGGGTGCTCCCAGGATCCGCTTTGACGCGATGGGCCAATTTTCACGACCGGAGACAGCCGTCATATATCCAAACTTACAGGTTCCCATTCGAAAAAGGCCACAGGAAGATTCACTTTGCACGACAATTTATTGGCAGCATGCAAGCAGAAGGTTAAAACAGAGTCCCGCATCATTCAGTACAAAGCCAGACGCGTTTCGGGAATCAAAAGTCCCTTCATCTGTGGCGTGTTGTCAACAGGAAATGGTAGCGCTGGTGACTCGTGCACACTTTATTCAAAACCTGCCTCAGTGGGCGTGGCCGAGAAAACGGCATTCTGGGTCTCGTAGTGCGCGAACAAATGAACCTCAGTGGGCGCGCTCACATTTCCAAAATTTTGACAAGTTATTCCCCAAGTGGGTAGATGTAGGAGCCTGCTGCCACCTGCCCCGCTTTGTTGCTGTCAAGAGTGCATGCGCTGACACCATCCTGCAAAGCGCCAGCACTTCTTCCTTCCTCTCGTTGAACACCCGCTGGGTGCTCCCAGGATCCGCTTTGACGCGATGGGCCAATTTTCACGACCGGAGACAGCCGTCATATATCCAAACTTACAGGTTCCCGATCGAAAAAGGCCACAGGAAGATTCACTTTGCACGACAATTTATTGGCAGCATGCAAGCAGAAGGTTAAAACAGAGTCCCGCATCATTCAGTACAAAGCCAGACGCGTTTCGGGAATCAAAAGTCCCTTCATCTGTGGCGTGTTGTCGACAGGAAATGGTAGCGCTGGTGACTCGCGCACACTTTATTCAAAACCTGCCTCAGTGGGCGTGGCCGAGAAAACGGCATTCTGGGTCTCGTAGTGCGCGAACAAATGAACCTCAGTGGGCGCGCTCACATTTCCAAAATTTTGACAAGTTATTCCCCAAGTGGGTAGATGTAGGAGCCTGCTGCCACCTGCCCCGCTTTGTTGCTGTCAAGAGTGCATGCGCTGACACCATCCTGCAAAGCGCCAGCACTTCTTCCTTCCTCTCGTTGAACACCCGCTGGGTGCTCCCAGGATCCGCTTTGACGCGATGGGCCAATTTTCACGACCGGAGACAGCCGTCATATATCCAAACTTACAGGTTCCCATTCGAAAAAGGCCATAGGAAGATTCACTTTGCACGACAATTTATTGGCAGCATGCAAGCAGAAGGTTAAAACAGAGTCCCGCATCATTCAGTACAAAGCCAGACGAGTTTCGGGAATGAAAAGTCCCTTCATCTGTGGCGTGTTGTCGACAGGAAATGGTAGCGCTGGTGACTCGCGCACACTTTATTCAAAACCTGCCTCAGTGGGCGTGGCCGAGAAAACGGCATTCTGGGTCTCGTAGTGCTCGAACAAATGAACCTCAGTGGGCGCGCTCACATTTCCAAAATTTTGACAAGTTATTCCCCAAGTGGGTAGATGTAGGAGCCTGCTGCCACCTGCCCCGCTTTGTTGCTGTCAAGAGTGCATGCGCTGACACCATCCTGAAAAGCGCCAGCACTTCTTCCTTCCTCTCGTTGAACACCCGCTGGGTGCTCCCAGGATCCGCTTTGACGCGATGGGCCAATTTTCACGACCGGAGACAGCCGTCATATATCCAAACTTACAGGTTCCCATTCGAAAAAGGCCACAGGAAGATTCACTTTGCACGACAATTTATTGGCAGCATGCAAGCAGAAGGTTAAAACAGAGTCCCGCATCATTCAGTACAAAGCCAGACGCGTTTCGGGAATCAAAAGTCCCTTCATCTGTGGCGTGTTGTCGACAGGAAATGGTAGCGCTGGTGACTCGCGCACACTTTATTCAAAACCTGCCTCAGTGGGCGTGGCCGAGAAAACGGCATTCTGGGTCTCGTAGTGCGCGAACAAATGAACCTCAGTGGGCGCGCTCACATTTCCAAAATTTTGACAAGTTATTCCCCAAGTGGGTAGATGTAGGAGCCTGCTGCCACCTGCCCCACTTTGTTGCTGTCAAGAGTGCATGCGCTGACACCATCCTGCAAAGCGCCAGCACTTCTTCCTTCCTCTCGTTGAACACCCGCTGGGTGCTCCCAGGATCCGCTTTGACGCGATGGGCCAATTTTCACGACCGGAGACAGCCGTCATATATCCAAACTTACAGGTTCCCATTCGAAAAAGGCCACAGGAAGATTCACCTTGCACGACAATTTATTGGCAGCATGCAAGCAGAAGGTTAAAACAGAGTCCCGCATCATTCAGTACAAAGCCAGACGAGTTTCGGGAATCAAAAGTCCCTTCATCTGTGGCGTGTTGTCGACAGGAAATGGTAGCGCTGGTGACTCGCGCACACTTTATTCAAAACCTGCCTCAGTGGGCGTGGCCGAGAAAACGGCATTCTGGGTCTCGTAGTGCGCGAACAAATGAACCTCAGTGGGCGCGCTCACATTTCCAAAATTTTGACAAGTTATTCCCCAAGTGGGTAGATGTAGGAGCCTGCTGCCACCTGCCCCGCTTTGTTGCTGTCAAGAGTGCATGCGCTGACACCATCCTGCAAAGCGCCAGCACTTCTTCCTTCCTCTCGTTGAACACCCGCTGGGTGCTCCCAGGATCCGCTTTGACGCGATGGGCCAATTTTCACGACCGGAGACAGCCGTCATATATCCAAACTTACAGGTTCCCATTCGAAAAAGGCCACAGGAAGATTCACTTTGCACGACAATTTATTGGCAGCATGCAAGCAGAAGGTTAAAACAGAGTCCCGCATCATTCAGTACAAAGCCAGACGCGTTTCGGGAATCAAAAGTCCCTTCATCTGTGGCGTGTTGTCGACAGGAAATGGTAGCGCTGGTGACTCGCGCACACTTTATTCAAAACCTGCCTCAGTGGGCGTGGCCGAGAAAACGGCATTCTGGGTCTCGTAGTGCGCGAACAAATGAACCTCAGTGGGCGCGCTCACATTTCCAAAATTTTGACAAGTTATTCCCCAAGTGGGTAGATGTAGGAGCCTGCTGCCACCTGCCCCGCTTTGTTGCTGTCAAGAGTGCATGCGCTGACACCATCCTGCAAAGCGCCAGCACTTCTTCCTTCCTCTCGTTGAACACCCGCTGGGTGCTCCCAGGATCCTCTTTGACGCGATGGGCCAATTTTCACGACCGGAGACAGCCGTCATATATCCAAACTTACAGGTTCCCATTCGAAAAAGGCCACAGGAAGATTCACTTTGCACGACAATTATTGGCAGCATGCAAGCAGAAGGTTAAGAACAGAGTCCCGCATCATTCAGTACAAAGCCAGACGCGTTTCGGGAATCAAAAGTCCCTTCATCTGTGGCGTGTTGTCGACAGAAAATGGTAGCGCTGGTGACTCGCGCCGTTTTCTCGGCCACGCCCACTGAGGCAGGTTTTGAATAAAGTGTGCGCGAGTCACCAGCGCTACCATTTCCTGTCGACAACACGCCACAGATGAAGGGACTTTTGATTCCCGAAACGCGTCTGGCTTTGTACTGAATGATGCGGGACTCTGTTTTAACCTTCTGCTTGCATGCTGCCAATAAATTGTCGTGCAAAGTGAATCTTCCTGTGGCCTTTTTCGAATGGGAACCTGTAAGTTTGGATGGATATATATATATATGTATATATATATATATATGAAACAAACCCCTCTCAGAGAGAAGGAAATGAGCCGCACACAAACACGATGTTTAGGCAGATTGAATTGCTTGTTTAAAAGACACTGGCAAGTCTTAGTCCCTGATGCATTTCGGTCTGACACAGACCTTTTTCGAAGGGGAAGCCAGAAACATCCAAGAGGCGGGAAAAACCACTCAGAACCTGATTGCTATATTTAAAGTGTTTGCCCCCTGGTGGGCGTCACGATAGACGTTACTTCAAGCATCATGGTTCCTGTAGTTTATTCACAGTCCCAAACGATGAATATGCAAAATGAAATTATTCCGCTTGCTTTTAAAGAATGCCTCGTGATCCCTGTGCACACTAATTTTAGAGTGTGCTAGGGCCCAGAACCAAGGTCCAGTCCCTGGTAGCGCCGCTGTCTTTGGTGCTTTCGCAAGTAATCAAAAGGGGTCCATGTTCAGACAGTGATGGCGCACTTCGCAGCTGGGGGTGCGTTGCTCACGGCAGGACCAAGCTGTAATACATGAAACAAACCCCTCTCAGAGAGAAGGAAATGAGCCGCACACAAACACGATGTTTAGGCAGATTGAATTGCTTGTTTAAAAGACACTGGCAAGTCTTAGTCCCTGATGCATTTCGGTCTGACACAGACCTTTTTCGAAGGGGAAGCCAGAAACATCCAAGAGGCGGGAAAAACCACTCAGAACCTGATTGCTATATTTAAAGTGTTTGCCCCCTGGTGGGCGTCACGATAGACGTTACTTCAAGCATCATGGTTCCTGTAGTTTATTCACAGTCCCAAACGATGAATATGCAAAATGAAATTATTCTGCTTGCTTTTAAAGAATGCCTCGTGATCCCTGTGCACACTAATTTTAGAGTGTGCTAGGGCCCAGAACCAAGGTCCAGTCCCTGGTAGCGCCACTGTCTTTGGTGCTTTCGCAAGTAATCAAAAGGGGTCCATGTTCAGACAGTGATGGCGCACTTCGCAGCTGGGGGTGCGTTGCTCACGGCAGGACCATATATATATATGTATATATTCACTGGAAAGATAGTTAGCTGGACATTTCCCTCGTACAAAACCCTAGAACTTCCCCTGGTATAGTTAGTTCAGCTAACTATAACTCGTGCCCCCGCAATGCACTGCTGATGACGTCACATATTACATCACTCATGACATGGTCAGTGACATCACTGATGACATCACTGAAATGTCCAGCTAACTATAACGCCCCTGAAACCTATGGTTTTTTCAGTGAATTTCTAAAGTTTTTTAAATGCCAATTCCTAACTATAACGCCCCTGAAACCTATGGTTTTTTCAGTGAATTTCAAAGGTTTTTTAAATGCTAATTCCTAACTATATCAGGCCTGAAACCTAAGGTTTTTTCAGTGAATTTCAAAGGTTTTCTAAATGACAATTTTGAATGTATTAATTGTTATACTGATTTTTTTTATACTGATTTACTACATTTTTTAAACTATTTATTTTTAGATATATTTTTTTAATTACATTACGCATTACAATACAAAATATACTTTCTCAGAATGAATTACTTTAGTTTAAATACTTGGCAAATAGGCAACAGACTTTTAAGTACAGTAGTTACAGTTGTTGCAATGGGCAACACAATTTCAAACACAAAGCAACATTGAGCTCAATGTGAATTTCTAGTTAAATGCAATTAGTTACTTTATGGATTACTTTTCTAACCACAAGACTGGATCCTAGATTCAGTCCTTGGACATCTCCTGTAAACAGTTCCGTAAAAGCGCTTTGGTTACAGTAGTGATTTTTAAGGAATATTATTGTATTTTAAAAGTTGACACTTAGAAACTTTTTCCATAGAATCACTAATGTTATCCTATGGCAGAAAATTCACTTAGCAGGTAAGTAGTGTTATCGTTACTTTTTCTTACTCAGTGGTGGATCCTGGATCCAGCACTGGCCAACCTCCTGTAAACAGTTGAAAGAATGTGTTTAAGTCATACAGACGATTTTTTAGGAATATTTTTAGTTTGTGAAAATAGACACTTAGAAACTTTTCTGGTGAAAACCACACAATGGATTCCTATGGAAGGAAATACAAGTTACTGGTAAGTACGCTTAGAATTACTTTTCAAGGTCAGTGCTGGGCTAAAAGATGCAGCCCTGGGTTCTCTCCTGATAACAGGTGAGTAAATCGGAATTCGTAGTTTGGCTGATTTTAGAGGAATATTTGTACATTTTAAAAATGGACACTGAAAATTTTCTGGTGAAAACCACACAATGGATTCCTATGGAAGGAAATACAAGTTACTGGTAAGTATGCTTAGAATTACTTTTCAGGGTCAGTGCTGGGCTAAAAGATGCGGCCCTGGGTTCTCTCATGATAACAGGTGAGTAAATCGGAATTCGTAGTTCGGCTGATTTTAGAGGAATATTTGTACGTTTCAAAAATGGACACTTAGAAAATTTTCTGGTGAAAATCACACAATGGATTCCTATGGAAGGAAATACAAGTTACTGGTAATTACGCTTAGAATTACTTTTCAGGGTCAGTGCTGGGCTAAAAGATGCAGCACTGGGTTCTCTCCTCATTACAGGTGAGTAAATCGGAATTCATAGTTCGGCTGATTTTAGAGGAATATTTGTACAATGGTGAAGGAAGGGGGAGGGGCCTGAGGTGACGTGTGCAAACACGCCCTGTGGCGCGTTTTAAGTTGGGGAATTAATTCCTCTTCAATCCTGAGGTCCCCTGGGGGCCAGTTAGCCCACCAGGTACCTCCAGTATGCGCCAGGAACTACTGAACGGATTTACACCATTTAAGCAAAAGGCACGAGTCTAAACTGAGGACTACCTCTTTGCCAAATTTGGTGTAATTCCGTTCAGCAGTTCGGGCTGTAGCTGCGACAACAGATCCTATGGGAAATTGCATGGGGAAAACGCGTTTTGGGACCCCCCTTTTTTCTCGGCCCCCGCTTGACGAATCACCATGAAACTTTCAGGGTCGGAGCGGACCTGGCCAAAAGTTTGGAAAAATTTGCGAAGATTCGTCAATCGGCGCCAACGTTATTCCAAATAGAATGTTGCGGATTTCCTATGGAAAATAGGTCCTAACTATAACTATCTACTCGCGACCGCCAGTAGATAATATATCAGAAACCGCGAGACAGCGCTAGCGCACTGTAAGAGCCTTTCCCTTACTTCACTTTCGATGGTGGTCCGCGGTGAGGTGGCAATCCTCTACACATGAACGGGACGCGGTATTATTCATCTTTTCAAAACAGCAAACCGCAGACAACTTTGTGCTTTCCAGGCAGTGGTATTATTCAAAACACAGAAGCTGACCAACTCAACGCATTTCGGGACGGATTCCCTTTTTCACGAGTATCGTCATGTTTTGCCAAGAAGCATTTAAATAATCATGTGACTGTAGACAAAAGTGAAAACAGACTATGCGGTTCTACGTTACTTCACGTAGCCGCTCTGATAAATCAATAAAGATAGAACAATAGAAGGTGCACAAGTATCTGAAAAAATCTATAAATCTTGCTGGGGACAATACTAAGCATGCCAATTTTATGAGCACAGAATCAGATTGCTCTTCATAACAAGGATTAAAAAATGTGTACCTATGATTAATTCAAACGTGAAATAAACGTTTGAGGTGTAGATAAAACGACAACATGTGCAGAAATAAACTGTACAATGTATACAATTCAACATCCCTTATATTGAATACAAAATGTGATCTATGCTTTAACGATAATGCCCATGTGGGCGGAACTGATACTAGAATTATTCACTAGAACTTTTAGTGATTATCTACGTGTATAGATAAACATAGGATGCCAGTGATAATCAAAGCCCCAGTGGGCAGATAAAAGATACTTTTGTTCTTTCGCATTTCTTCTCTGTCGACAAACACCTCCATCTGTAAAAGACAAACAAAAAAAATCAGTAAGCCTATAGATACTAACCTTTTTTTTTTAATCTTAACAAAAAACTTCACATAACAATAAAATACTACGCTGTTTTTCGCTGTTTAAAATGGCAGTGGCTTTTTTACTGTCTAAATCTCAGGATATTGCAGATGAGCCCTAAGGAAAACAGAGAAGATACATATATTTTTACCCCAAATGAACTGCCAGTTCTTCGTCGCAGTTGTGACCTATTGGGGCTAGGGTTCAGTATTGAATAATGAGTTTGGACTCAAGGCGTCTAAGATCTTGAACCCTGTTTCCACCTCTTTCATTAGCTTTGACTGTAACTACAACACAGAAACTAAGGAGATCACTGTTCTGACCATGATGGGTACGAAAGTGTCGGGCTACAGGATATTGTCTGTCACCATGTTTAATGGCGCGCAGATGTTCTAATATTCTAATCTTGGCTTTATGTATGGTACTACCAATGTATGCTTTTTGGCAAGGACAAAACAAATCATACACTGCAAAATCTGTATTGCACGAAGTGTGTTTAAGAATTTTGTAGGGCTTGTTCTCTGGAGATAGTACACATTCTTTGCGGTTCCTACTGTGTTTGCATGCCTTACATTTTCTATATGTGTAGAATCCTTGCACTCCTAAGATCTTCGATCTTGTTGGTTCTACAGCTCTACAAAGTGTGTCTTTCAATGATTTTGCTTTCCTAAACTTAATTTGTGAAAAAGTTTCAACACTTTGGGAAAGATCTTTGTCTGTATGTAGTACTGGCCAAAATGTTTTAAGACTTTTACGTACTTCCTGAGCCTGATTATTGTAGGTAGTAATGAACCTAATTTTATCGATTAATTTTTCATATTCTTTCTCTTTTTCAACTAACAGTGACTCTCTAGATCTTTTGGCTACTTCTGCTTTCGCTTTGCCTATGATTGAATTAGAGTAACCTCTCTCCAAGAATCTCTTGGTCATCTCTTTTTCTTCTCTGTCATAACTCTCCTGTGTACTACAATTACGTTTTGCTCGTAATAGTTCCCCGCAAAGGGATACTGTTAAGCAGAGGATTGGGGTGGCAACTGCGGGCATGAAGAAGACTATTGCCCGCTGTCTTTTTTCTGAATAGAGAACTTTTTAAACCATCATCCTGGATAGTAAGTGAGAGATCTAAAAACTCAATGCTTGTTTGTGACCATTGGCTTGTGAACTGGAGCTTAAAGCTATTCTCATTCAAGCTTTTAACAAAATCATAAGCTTCACTTACATCACCCTTTCATACACAAAAGATATCGTCAATATATCTTACCCACATCGCTACCTTGTTTTTAAAAGTGTCGAGTTCTCTGACCACTTTCTCCTCCCAGTACCCTAGATAGAGACCCGCAAAGCAAGGAGCAAAGCAGGTCCCCATCGAAGTACCGAGGGATTGTTTGAAAATTTTGCCATCAAAGATAAAGAAATTTTGTTTTAAACAAGAGGTCATCATTTCTATCAACATTTGTCCTTTTTGGTAGTCAACAAGATCACGTTGAAATGTTTTCAGTTTTTTTAATTTTATGTCATCTTCGATTTTTTCTAAGTTTCTTTCCATTTTTTCCATTTCCTTTTTGAATTCCTCCTGTCCACAAAGTACTTTAATTTGTTCTGTGACAGTTTCAATAGTATCCGCTAATCTTTCACAGTCCCTTCGAGCATGTTTAACTAACAGAACTAGCATATTGATTGAACAGTTGTGGTTGTTGCTGGCCCAATCATTGACTAACTCAGGATCAGGATCATTGAAGGTAGGTGTAATAAAGATGCTCAGACCTCTTGGTATTCTGCCCACATCAATATATTTTTGAAGTGTGGTGGCTTCCCACCATTTGCTTTGGTCTTTTTTAAGCACCTTCCATAATTGATCCCATAGTTGTCGTTTTCCGGGTATGATGTTAGTATTGCTCACAGATGGAACATTCTCCGTTGCCTCACTGGCCTCTACATTATCAAAATTTTTCCTGCTGCCTCAGCGCATTTAACATTTCTGGTCGTTGCCATCGTTCACTGTGTTGACACGCGATTTCGCGTTACTGCCTGTTGCTGCAAGATTCAAATTGATGACCAATCAGAGCTTGCCAACCATCTGCACAGTGTAAATCACACTCATCCGGTACATTCGAAAATAATTGCGGGAACCGAGTTCACAGAAACATTCTTTCCAATCTGGTTCTTTTCATTGCATCGCGTACCTTAGTGTGAAACTGCGCGGGTAAGGGATTTCTAAATATCAGAAACCGCGAGACAGCATTAGCGCACTGTAAGAGCCTTTCCCTTACTTCACTTTCAATGGTGGTCCGCGGTGAGGTGGCAATCCTCTACACATGAACGGGACGCTGTATTATTCATCTTTTAAAAACAGCAAACAGCGGATAACTTTGTGCTTTCCAGGCAGTGGTTTTATTCAAAACACAGACGCCGACCAACTCGACGCGTTTCGGGACGGATTCCCTTTTTCACGAGTATCGTGATGTTTTGCCAAGAAGCATTTAAATAATCATGTGACTATAGACAAAAGTGAAAACAGACTATGCGGTTCTACGTTACTTCACGTAGCCGCTCTGATAAATCAATAAAGATAGAACAATAGAAGGTGCACAATTATCTGACAAAATCTATAAATCTTGCTGGTGACAATACTAAGCATGCCAATTTTATGCGCACAGAATCAGATTGCTCTTCATAACAAGGATTCAAAAATTAAAGTGTTTTACCTATGATTAATTCAAACGTGAAATAAACGTTATGAGGTGTAGATAAAACGACAACATGTGGATATATATATCCAACAAAACCTCTGCTCCACATAGAAAAGAACACGCACACAAGGGCATCTAGGCTTAAGGCTTCTTTATTGCATAGAGCCTCCTCCGACCCGGCAAACAAGAGAGACACGTTTCGGCTGCCACAGCAGCCTTTCCCAATCTAATCAGCGCCATTTTTCTTAAACTTAAATACCTCGTTTCAGTCATAGACATAGAAGAGTTTCTTGATTACAAAAAATAAAGCAATACATTTCCTTTTGAATTACATGAACATATATTGTCATCACTTTGCATAATCAATGTGTTACGTGGAAAATATTATGAATGTCTTTCAAAATGCATAGTGCATCATGATGTTCCTATTCAGTGCCTAGTGCACAAACAGAACACTGCACATTGCACACAAAAAAGGGTGTTGCCTTATTTAGTTCAGAAACAGGTACTTATTAAAAATCATGAAAATAAAATTATGAAAATTAAAAACGTGGCGCTAGCCCATAAGGTAACTCTGTTAAAAATTAATGATTCATGCTGCATTTATAATAGAGCAAAAAGGAGACCTGCTGACAAACTTATACGTCCTTCATTACATGAAAGCACCACAGGTCAGTGTCTGTAACAATTTATATGCATACTCATTTAGATACTGAGTTAGCAGTCAAGCTCTGCGTTGTCGAGGTTTGGCACAAATAAATCAATAACAGTCACCGTTAATTTTTAGAGATATTAAACGTAATACATACGCCAGAGTGAATCTCGACATTGCCTAATCACCCCCGCAGGGACTACTCATCCCATAATGCCTTAGAGTATCGACCTGCAATTTACTGGATGGCACCGCCAGTTAATAGGTACCTGAAAGTTTGTGCGAAGATTAAAATCATCGGCATTGTTGACTGGATAAATGTCATAGCATTATTGAAAGTCCAGTAATGAGCAAACAGATAACCAGGACCGATGCATGGCTTCACCTGGAAACTCCGGACAGAGACTCCATGTGGGCTCTGTTTCAACTAGTATATATATATATATATATATATATATATATATATATATATATATATATATATATATATATATATATATATATATATATATATATATATATATTCACTGAAAAAACCATAGGTTTCACACGTGTTATAGTTAGCTGGACATTTCACTCGTAAAAAACCATTGAAATTCCCCCGTTATAGTTAGTTCAGGTAACTATAACTCGCGCGACCGCAATCCACTGCTGATGACGTCACATATTACATCACTCATGACATGGTCAGTGACATCACTCATGACATCACTGATGACATCTCAAATGACATCACTGATGACATCATCCTTGTGATAGAGTGGCGGTCGCGCGAGTTATAGTTACCTGGACTAACTATAACGGGGGAATTTCAATGGTTTTTTACGAGTGAAATGTCCAGCTAACTATAACATGTGTGAAACCTATGGTTTTTTCAGTGAATTTGCAAGGTTTTTTAAATGCTAATTCCTAACTATAACGTGTGTGAAACCTATGGTTTTTTAAGTGAATTTGCAAGTTTAAATGCTAATTTCTAACTATAACGTGTGTGAAACCTATGTTTTTTTTAGTGAATTTGTAAGGTTTTTTAAATGCTAATTTATGTATGTATTATTATATTTTTTATATATTTATTTTACAATAAACTACCTATGTATATAGTTATAGATTGACTGTATCCTGTAATATGGAATGGCTCAGCTCTTTTTTTTTTGAATTTGGATAAAGTTGAACAGCATAGTTAATATCTTCTATAAACTTATAAACAGTTTAAAATGTTTTTTTTTTAAGGGTTTTGCACCGTGCGCGCACCCCGCGATTTTTTGAAAAAAAATAAAATGTTTTTTTCACCCTTCGGGGTCCTTCAGGAACCCCCTGACAAAGGCTAGGGGGTCAGGAACTCTCTACCCTGCCCCCTTTTTACGTTCTCCACCTTTCTTTTTCACTGTCACACACAAAATGGCGTCCAACAATTCCTGATTTTGACCGATTCGAATGTTGACTGACATCTAACCACCAATCAGAATTACGCTCGCGGACATTTGGTGCGCGCACGGTGCGCGCTTATAGATATTTATGTACATTTAACTGCAATTTTCTCAGGAACTACTGAACAGATTGACACCATATATCCAAAAGGCACATGCCTGACCTGAGGACTACCTCTTTGCCAAATTTCAAGTAATTCTGTTCAGCCGTTTGGGCTGTACCTTCGACTAAAGGTCCTATGGGAAAATGCATGGGGAAAACGCGTTTTGGGACCCCCTTTTTTCTCAGCCCCCGCTTGACCAATCACCCCGAGACTTTCAGGGTAGGAGCTGAGCGCCCCATTAGTTTTGAAAATTTCACGAAGATAAGTCAGCCGGCGCCAAAGTTATTCAAAATAGAATTTTCAGATTTCCTATGGGAACTCGGTCCTAACTATAACCATCTACTGGCGATCGCCAGTAGATAATATATATATATATATATATATATGCTTTTTATAAATGTACATTTAAAATATAATATATGTATACATAAACATACACACACATGTATTTATGTGTGTATGTTTATATAGGTATGTATGTATAGTATGAAATGTTACATTTATTTAATTTCCAATATATTTTTCTATATTAAAATGTTTAAGATTTACTATTTTAAATTATATATATTAAAGCACAATATTTTTGTATGTTTTGTAACGATATTGGTGTGAAACGATATTTTTTTCAATAGATTTTTGACACTATACTTTTGTTCATGATATTGTTGTAACCGATATTATGTCCGTGATTCATGCAACAACTAGGCTGTGTAAATGGCACATGTATACTCTCAAAAAGGGCCTGCTTCATGTACGGATGATATTGCATAATCCGATATTCGATTCATATTCAACTTCAAGCAATGAGAATAAAATAATGCAAGTATAAAGAAAGAGCATAATCCCAGAGATGATAATGGAGATGATGATGAGGATGAATAGCAATATTATGATGATGACAATCTGTTCACAAATTTTAAAGAGACCAGTGGTTTGGACACCTCCCCTGACACTAGGTGTCATGAGGCAGGCAGCTGAAGTTTTGGAACTACTCTTACCGTCCATTGAAATCAGGATCACTGTGCTGATGGACATTCTGCAGCCTGGACAGACATCTATGGGGCAGCTTCTCCCTTTTAACAAAACTCTCACTGACACTTTAATAGGGACCTGGACCAAACCTTGCTGTTGTTTTCCGGTCAGTAGGCAAGTGGCTAGACATCACTGACCTGGGGACCTTGCCTTGCTCACCCAACATTTTACACCTGAAAACCCGGTTGTTCGTGCCTCTACCAGCAGGTTCAACCCAAACTTCTTATCCTTGACTCCGCCTGATAGAGATAACAGACGTATGGAAGCATTTGGAAAACAAGTGTTTCTTCTGCCAGTCTTGCTCTTTGCTCGGTCAATTCAAGCAACCTCTTAGGGAGAAACCTGCATACGTTGTGGGACATGTTCAGCAAGATTTTGCCAACAATACCTGAAGCATTTTGCACCAATTTATCACAGATTATGTAGGATGGCCAGGATGTAGCAAAGTTCTTTATCCGTTCTCGACTAGCTACTACTGACAGTTTTGTTAGGGCAGTTGGTACTAGCATGGTGCCTCAGCGCCACATGTAGATGGGATCCAAAGGTTTTTCAGACGATGTCCAAGCATCATTAATGAATATGTAATTTGATGGCTGTTCTGCTTGGGTTTTCGGATCGGGTGGAACCCGCTCTACAAAGCCCTTCTGACCCAAACCAGAACGTTACCCCCTCCCTAGGGCCTCTTTACACCTAAATAACCACATATATATGTACCACCTAAGGACAGGGAATTCCTATTATATATATATATCAAGACTTCACAGCCTCGCAATCTCAGCAACCACAGTCTCGCGGCCTCAGGCAGACCCAGAATCTCCTACCAGACGGCAGCAACACACAGTCTCGCGGCCTCAGGCAGACCCAGAATCTCCTACCAAACGGTAGCAACACACAGTCTCGCGGCCTCAGGCAGACCCAGAATCTCCTACCAGACGGCAGCAACACACATAGTCTCGCGGCCTCAGGCAGACCCAGAATCTCCTACCCAGACGGTAGCAACACACAGTCTCGTGGCCTCAGGCAGACCCAGAATCTCCTACCAGACGGTAGCAACACACAGTCTCGCGGCCTCAGGCAGACCCAGAATCTCCTACCAGACGGCAGCAACACACATAGTCTCGCGGCCTCAAGCAGACCCAGAATCTCCTACCAGACGGCAGCAACACACAGTCTCGCGGCCTCAGGCAGACCCAGAATCTCCTACCAGACGGCAGCAACACACATAGTCTCGCGGCCTCAAGCAGACCCAGAATCTCCTACCAGACGGCAGCCTTAGCACGAGCTCATCCTATTATTACCGTAGTACACGACAGGGGAATCGGGATTACCATATATCAGATCACACAAAGACTATTAGTTGAGCACAACCTGTTCTCTAGTTCGAGGGGCTCGTTTCCCCCTCATCCAGTTACCACTTACCTGACCAGGATTAACCTCTGTTCATGTCGAGTTAACTCTGACTAAAAGAATAGGCTATCCTCCTATATAAAGATACACAACACATGCTAACTCACGACAAGCTAAATACTTTATTTAAATGCCACATGCACATTCGCAAAATACATCATATATACAACCTGCAAGGAAAGTAAAAGGTTAAGTTATACACTTCAAAGAAAAAGGGGTCGACATCACCTTAGTCGTATGTAGCCTGTGCTCAATGGTCATCTAGGTTCCCTTCTCGTCTATGCCTCGGCTTCGCCTGGAAGTCACCCCTCCGCAGTCGCGGGTCTACTCCCTTCTCCCTCTCCGAGTCACTGGAACCTCTTCCTCATCGGCTACTCTCTCCTCTTTAGATTCAAGTTCGTCATCTGTCTTCCCTGGAATAAGTAGTAGCTTTTCTGCTAACGGCCAGATGCCGCCTATGGTCTAGAAGCAAGTGCCAGTATCTGCCTCAGACTTTCACTAATATAGATGTGCATTCTCTCATGGAAATTTCCAGCTCGAAACCTGCCGCCCACCAAATTCCTGTACCTCCCCGTGCCAAGGACACGTTCCCAGCCGGCCGGCCTGATGTAGTGTCTTCGGCAGGGGAGAAATACACTCCTTCGATAAGGGCCGGCCTGAACCGGTTCTCTCCGAGCGAATAACACCTCATAACTAAAACATAACCTTTCGTCTAGAAAGGTCCCAAGCTGCCGGAGCAGAAAGAAAGATGGAGTCTCTCCTGTCTGAGGCCTACCAGGCCTGAATTCAGCACGACTCCATGAAATACCCTCACTATAGGGCAGGTTATCCTTAATACTAACGAATCTATCCCCTAGGCTATGTATGTAGGCCCTGACCTATGGGTAGGAGCACAGGATCGTGTCAAAGTGTCTAATAAATAGGCTCTATTCACTACTCTGATCCTTAGACTTGGATGGAAAGAGACTAAAGTCATATTGATCGCTCTACAACACAATAAGGCCGGGAAAATCGAGCAGTACAATGGCTTCTGTTACTTCCAAGATGCAAGAGACAGATTCAGCCCTTGAATGCTTCAAAGAAAGTAGGGCAATAGCACGTTCTCTAGGCATTTCTGCCCTCACCTGTGAAGCAGTATCCCTGGCCATTTCACCCCTTGTGAGGTGTCTGAAGGGGTTCCCTGCAAAGGGCCAGGGCTGAGAATCTGCCCAGGCCAGCAGCTGCAGCGTACTGCCCAATCCCCTGCCTCCCTGTTTTTCAACTTCCAAACCACTTTAGTTTGCCCTTGGCGGTACATGACCACTCTGTAGAAGACAGAATAAGTTATTACTTCACTGGTGGTGGTGCATCACATCTGACAAATGAGTGCTCTAAATCATTCAAAAAGGAAACGCCCTGTCATTCCTTCTGCCTATTCAGATCACACCCAACCATTTGTCCAGTCTGCCGCAGGAGGTACAGGCCCTCTTGAATAAAGTAGCTATCGAAAGAGTGCTGGCACCAGAAATAAAGCCTGGAAGTTATTCCTGTGATTTCTTAGTGTTGAAGAAGGAAGGAGGCTGTCATCCTACCTAGGCACTTGCCATCTGATTGCTGGCCTTGACTGAAGGACTCTCGGCCACTCTCATCCATGGCTGTAAGGAATCTGGGGTTTCTGTTCAATGCAGATCTATCACTATGCTCAAGATAAAAAACTCTCTTCAGCTTGTTTTGCTCTGTTAAAAATGTATCATAAGATTCTGCCTCTACTTCTTGCAAACATGCTCCCAGTGAAATTATAGGCATAGATCCTGTGCAGGTTGGACTATGGTAATTCTCTCTTCCTTGACTCTCCAGACCACCTGTTCAAAGGGCTGTATAGAATTCAATGGTCGCAGCACGGCTAGCTCTCTCTCTCCTTCGCAGCTCTTAATCACCAAAGCCCTAGAAAATGTACATTGGCTTCTGGTCTCCAAAAGAATCATCTTTAAATCCCTATGTTTGGTGCATTCATTAATAAAGTCGGTCCATTTTACCGTCAGACAAAATTACATTGGTATCACCTGGTGCATACACTGCGCTGTTCAGAAGCCAATGTTTCAATGGTTCCAAAGTTCACCAGCCCTCGACTCGGTGGAAGAGCATTTTCGGTCTAGGCAGGAAAGCTCTAAAAAAACCTGTACTTGTAGACAATAAGCACTGTGCTGCATTGCTTATACTATTGCCGGCAACTATTAGCACCAGGACTATGTAACAGAGCGCTCTAGAAATAATATAATTATAATTGTATTAGCAATCCTATTTTAGATCTCCTCCCTCTCAATTTCTTCCTGAAAAAGTGGAATTTAAAGATGCTCGCGTTGGCTCTGGTTCTATCTGCCCTGGATCCAGGAGAATGGATGGTAGCACTGAACCTGCGGATAAATCTTTTTCATATTCCTGTCCTGCAGTCACATAAGGGTTACCTGCATGTCTTGGTCGTCCAAGACCATTTTCAAGTTTCTGTGCTCCCCTTTGGCCTCACTAGTGCCCCTGAGTGTTCATGAAAATGATGACAGTGATCACAGCAAACCTTCTGGGGTTGAGTAAACCAGTCTTCTCCTACCTCGACAACTAGCTGTTGAAGGTGGGCTTTCCCCCAGTCAGTAGTGAACCACCTCTAGATTATGGTGGACCTCATAAAATCTTTGGGGTTCTTGATCAATGTGGAAAAGCCTTGCTCACCTCCTTTCGAAGGCTCCCATTGATCAGGGGCCTTCTTGATACAGTACTGTTCTGAGCCTTCCATCTGTTTTAATGAGTCCAGGACGTTCGGGCTATGATTGTGATGTTTCAGCCTTGGTCTGTGACTCTCAGTGAGTGTGACTCTGAAGCTTCTTAGCATCTTGGCCTCTTGCATCCTGCTTGTGGACAATGTCAAATGACACATGTGGGCTCAGCAGTGGGATCTGGAGTCTCAGTGTGCTCAGCACCAAGAGAACCTTGCAGGTTTCATCCACTTTTTGAAGCAGACTGTTAAAGACTTGCAGTGGTGGCTACTCAACCGGCAGCTGATCCCCTCTCCCTAGCCCACCCAGACCTGAGAGTGGTGACAGATATGTTGCAATTGGGTTGGAGAGGCCACCTGCGAGAGGTGGAGATAAGCAAACTCTGGTCTCTATTTTAAACTCACCTCCACAGCAATCTGTTAAAATTGTGGGCCATTCACTTAGCATCCTTCTTGCTGACCATCAAAGGAAGGCTGGTTCAAGATCTCACAAGCAAAACCACTGCCATTTGATACTACAAAAAGCAAGGCGGGTTGGGTCTTGAGTGCTGTTCGAGCAGGCTCTGCGCCTTTGAAACTGGTTGAGTCGTCAGGGCATTTACCTGGTTGTGCACCACCTGGCATGATCATTAAATCCAAGGGTGGATGAATTCAGTCACCAACACCTATTGGTTCATGAATGACAGTTACACCCAGAGGTGGTGCAAGACATCTTCCAACAATAGGGGGCGAACTATGGCGTTATCGCTTCATCTCTGCTGACAATGTGCAATGTCAGCACTTTTGCACTTTCGAATTTTCCAAGAAGGCTCTCACTGAGGCGCACTCCATCTGGAGTGAATTCGGGACTCCTTTAGGCCTTCCCACACCTACCTCTCGTGCCCTGTATTTTGAAGATCAGGATTGGGTAGCGAAGGTAAGTGTTCTTCCGAAACTCTCATGCTGACATACCCTCAACCAATTTGAATCAGACAACCATGATGCATTTTCAGCACACTAACTTTGACTAACTAGATTTTCTTCTGCAGAGAAGTAAGGGTTCAGAAAGCGGTCATTGGCTCATGGTTTTCTCAAATAAACTAATCATTAAAATCAAACACAAAAAAAATAAGGAAAATAGAAAATAGGCGACAATATTTTCATGTGTAATCTTTTTGTCCCCATTGCTATTATATTAGTCAGACTATTCTGCTCATACAGATATGTAGTTTTTGCCGCTTGTCCAAAAACAAACGATACGCTGAGACGTCAACTGAGCTGCAGTTTATAATGATTTTTCATTGTGTACCAACATCAATTCAAATGGTAAAATCTTGTTAATGAAAAATGGGTATGAAGGAAAATTAAGCATTTTCAAAATGAAATGCGGCCAAGATAATGAGTTTGGGAATAGTGGTTATTTGCATGACTCTGAATTTGGGGTTACCCAAGCTATCATGTGATTCAGAGTGCATATTGCAAAATATGTTCTTTCTTGCACACTGGCTTACATTTGAAAGCCAACATGGGGAGAAGTTCAGTTGATAATAACAGATGTTCACCTGTTTTGTGTTCCCACACTACTACTGATAATAATGGTACCTGTGTGGTTGGGCCTGTCACTGTTGACAAGAAAAGACCCCAAACACAACAAGGAAACATCAGGATATATCCTATAAAATTCACTCATTCTGGTGATGTGGTTAGCTGTGGTTTTTGCCGGGGCTTGGCCGGCTCCCAGAAAAACATATCAAACACACAATTCCTTGAAACTTCTACACCCATGGGGGTTTAGAATGGTATAGCTTATGTGGATTATACTAAGGGGGAGATTTCCTAAGTTTTTGCGCCGTGTTTGCATCACAAAAGTGACGCAAAATGACGCAAAATCTTTTTTTTTATTTACTTCCCAGTGCTAAACTTGTTTAGCGCTGGAAATAGCATAAAAATAATGCGAAGCAGCACATAGTGCTGCTTTGCGTTACTTTGCGCCATGGGGGCATGCCAAGGGTGGTGCGTGGGCATTCCCATGCAACCACTCAAGGTTTCTCACGCTAAACCCAATTTACTAAAAACAGTAGATTGGGTTTAGTGTGAGAAAACTGCGCCCTTTTCAACTAGGCGCAAGGAAGGAGAAATGCTTAAATTTCTCCTTCCTTTTCCGACTTTGCATGCGTGCTGCACAGAGCAGCATGCATACAAAGTGGGAAAAGCTTTCCCTTGTGTCGAGCATAGTATTTTGTACAGGAAGGGTACTCTTCCTGTACAAACCTTATGCTGGATTCATGCACACACCCTAGTGCTGCGGCGCTAAGGTGTGTGCATGGCGCATGGCAGCTGTAATCAGCGCTGGCGCAAAGGAAAGGGGAGGAGATCTTTGAAGGTATGGCGCTTTCCTGCTCCCTTCCAGTCGCGCAATGCAGCCCAGCCTCGCGGGGAACTGCGCTGCGTTGCCTGACTTTTTTGTAAATCTTCCCCAAAGGTTTCTTACCCAGCAAACTTCAAGCTTTGTATAAAGTCACAGATTTTGTTCACATTTTTTTTTAAAAGTTGTGGAATCTACAATTCCTACTAGCCAGAATTCCCAGACTTCACTTGATAAAAACGGTAACGCACTTGTGTGTCTAGGACTATCGCCCGCAGCAGGAAAGGCCTCAAGATGTACTGTGGAGACACCCACATTTTTCCTTTCAAATTTACTCATTCTGCCAGTGTGGGTAGCTGTGGCATTTGCGCATGGGCTCTAGCAGCACCCATGGAAGTCGAGCAGCGCCAGACATTTCTGAAAATTAGACGATGAGTTGAGTCTAGCATGGTATCGCTTGTCTGGAATCCACTGTGTTTTCCTATTCAGAATTTACTACATACGTGAAACTTTGACTAAAATCATAGATTTTCCTTGCATTTCTTTAAGGGAGAGTTCTGGATTCTGCAGGAATCAACAAAATATTTACCAAAGAGTATTCAACAACTTCTACCAATAAAAACAGTATCTCAAGTGTGTTAGTGGGTCTATCATCTGCAACAGGAATTGCCCCAAAATGCAAAAAGGAATCATCAGATATTTCCTTTCCAAACCACTCATTCTGGTGATGTGATCAGCTGTGGTATTCAGGCCGGGGCTTGGCCAGCACCCAGGTAAACCTACCTGCCAGAGAAACCTACCAACCTCAGTTTGATGACATGAGCCTGATGTGGCTCCCTAAACCAGAAAACAGGTTGGGGAGAAGATTTAAAAAAAAATCCTCTTGTGCAAGCCCTGTAGGAAGTCTTCCCCTTAGTGGAAGGATGGGACGTTCTTGTCCTCTGCACTATAAAGGTAGTGCTGAGGAAATGAGCATCTTGTTCTCCTTACTGAAGAGATTAATTACATTAATGTTAGTTCAGTTTGAATTTTCTTGGCTGTATATTTCATTCACTCCTGTAACATTTCTTTAAAATGTTACCTCAGTTTGTGCATTCTCTTTAATTTTATGTTCTTTATAATTCATCCTTTAATTATGCCCCACAATCTTCTCTATGCATTTTTAATTGATCAGGTTATTCATCAGGAGGTACATGACCATATTCCATACAACTCACATCCGAAACTAAGCACAAATTAACGAGAAACCTTCAGCGTCCTCTATTAACAATGTCAGTAGTAGCCTCGCCCTTAAATTCGAATAGCTCTTCATATCCGTTTACCTATACTGTGTCTACTTCATCACTCAATGTAAGCAATTCAATGATGCTATTTTACGTACTCATTTGCTGCTTTCTCCCATTGTTACCCATCAATTCCCTACTACTACTTTGCTGTCCTACATGTTTCTGTCAATCAGTTTAGTCTGTCTTCGATGTTCTTTCCAATCCATGTAGTTTGTCTATGCTTTCTAACTTAGTTCAAATTATACTTCCCATTATGTCTACCTAATCTCACAAGTCAATGGTGCTTAGTATCAAACAATAAAGCCTCAATCCTCACTGTATACTTATAAATTGATCTCAGAAAAACTTAGTTCACATCTATAGCGTAAATCCTTTGGTTGCTGTTTCTATTCACCATGTCCAGTATGCTTCTATATGCAGTAGTTTTTAACTTTGTTATATCCTCATTTCACTGAGTCAGTAATCACTAAAATGTATCTTTGCACCTAAAGTGTTATGTCCCATCTGTTTAAAGTGTTCTGCTACTGCTTATCTCACACCCTGCTGTCTGATGTTAGACCTGCTGTTCTTAAGGCTTTATTTTCATTTTCCAGTCATTTTACCCAGTGTAGGCTGTCCCGCAAGGACAAATTCGCATACTCCTTTTTTGATTCACAAGAAGCATAATTCCTGAAATGTATTTTTTCTATGATTTTAAGCCTATGTATTTGGAAAGTTGAGCCCTCAAGGAGAGCGTCAGACTCTCTGGAAATGCTTGTTTTGTCATTGAAATGTCAATATTTTCAAGGGGGGCTGTTAATTTCCAGAATATCCCGTGTTCTGTCTAGTGTTAATCAGAATTAAAAGCTTCACTAAAATTCACATTGAATGCATATTTATGCATCTCTTTATCTATGTCTTTGGTTAGACTGATAAAATAAAATGCAAGGACGTTAGTTACGCCATTCCACATTTTGGTGAAATGTAATAATTGTAGGATTAGTGGAAGTATGTACTTTGTGACATTTGGTAGCATGGATGCCTATACACACTCAATGTATCAGATTATTGTGCACTGAAGGATGTTTGCTCACATCCCACAACTCAGTCAAAATAATTTCTTTTAACACATAGGCACTGATTGTCAAAGCTCTTGGAGTACCAGCAAATCGTATTGTGGTCCGAGTGAAGAGACTTGGCGGTGGATTCGGAGGGAAGGATTCCAGAAGTGGTGTTTTGGCAACAGCAATAGCAGTAGCTGCTCAGAAGTAAGTGTCATGGTAAAAAAGGGTTTTCTTTAATTTAAAAACCAATGAAATTGCAAATCACAAGTTTACGACAAGGCAAATTAGCATATTCTTCCATCCTTCTGAGTACCATTGCTTACAGTAACTTATAAAACTGAAGGACAACACCAGGTGGCCCTCCATCCACCCCAGCAGATTCTCTGACTGCCAACATTTGCTGTGTTACTGCACAGTGCTTGTGACTCCGAAAAACACCTAACCATGTGAGAAATGTTTTTATTCTCCACAGGGTTGGTCGCCCTGTCCGATGTATGTTTGATCGCGATGAGGACATGTTGATAACTGGTGGACGGCATCCCTATTTGGGCCGATATAAGGTATAATAATTGTATCTTTACATGTGAGTATTTATTCATACTTATTTGTAGGGTGCTACATGCTGCCATTCCACTCACATCTTTTGTATATCAACTGGCAGGCACAACAGCAAGCATTGCTGGGAGAGGAGATGGGACATGTAGGAGAACAAATGGTAAAATACTAGGAGAATAGAGGATTAAGGCACATGTTTCAAGTAAAGGAGGTAAAGAGGGGGAGAATGTGAATATGAAAAGACTGAGTAGGAGAAGCTTGAACAGACACAAAGCTCCTTTTCAGAATCCGCTAAAACATTCCCTCTTACCAACCTTGAGAACATTTTCATAATTAAATTCCTCCTCCATCCTTCCCTTGTTTCATGGCCACTCTTCCCACTGAGTAACTCTGCCTGTAGCCTTTTTATTTGTGAGAAACATGGAACACAGTGAAGAAATTTCATATGAATCCCTTGAGAAAGGGGTGATGGGTTAATGATTCAGAAAAGTAGGTGATCAAATGATGAGTATTTTGCTATTTATTATACAACTAAAAGATGATGGTTAAAATACTATACATTTTTCAAACTTCTGTGAATGTAAAAATAATTTCCATTAAAATTTTAATCAAACAGACTTAAATTGTCATTTCAATAAAGTATTTGTAGAAAAAGCCCCCAAATCATAAACATTTCTTAATTAGGTAACTTCTTCAATTATACAGTTTTTCTGCAAACATAACATCTTAGCTTTTCATCAAGCAACTGACAACTCCTGTGATCACCAAAGCATTTAAATAGTTCCCCTGGCCAAAACCGACCAAAGGAACATAAGATTTGGTCCAGATATTTCTTGGGGCAGCTGTGCATCTGTGGCACTTAGCATGAAGTCGTCTTACCAGGGTCTACATTTAGAGCTGTCGCCCTTTGTCACCATTTGTTCGCTTCTTTTGATTAGCTCAACGTGGATTTCCTTCTGCCTTTATTAGGAGTAAATCAGCAGCTGTTTTCATAGATGGAACCACCTTTAAAGGCTTCTAAATACCCACAAACATGCAAGTTTAAGTAAGAGTAAATGCATTAACAAGCAAAAAGTTTCATTTCGTGACTCACTGCGACAATTCTGCATTTCTGCACTTGTCGTGTTCATATACATTTGTGAATTATGCCCGAAGCCCTCAAGGCTTACTCAGAGAGAATATAGATGCCTGTTAGCACTGTGAGGAGAGGCGTTTAAGTCTGCTGCATGTTCTGTATAGGGAGTGTGGCATTTTATTAAAGCCTGGATATAGTCTGTAAAGGGATAATGCACTTTGGGGCACATGCATCAAAATTGTAAATTGCAAATACCTAATTGCGAATTCCTGAGAATCGCAATTAGGTAATCGCAATTTACAATGCATGAAACTCAAAGAGTTTCAAATTGCGATTCCTAGGGGGTCGCAAATCGCTCTACCTCATTAATATGGTTAATGAGGTAGATCGCAATTTGCGACCCCCTAGGAATCGCAATAATCACAGGTATGGTGGCCTGCTGAGGTTTTTTGTAAAGCAGCCTGTTTTCCTTAAAGGAAAATGAGATGCTTTACAAAAAGTAAAATGAAAAGTTTTCTTTTCATTTTTTAAGAGTAGGCAGTGGTCCGTGGGATCACTGCCTGCTCTCAAAAATGCTTTTACAACCATTCACAAAGGGGAAGGGGTCCTTTAGGGACCCCTTCCCCTTTGTGAATGCGTTACCACCTACTTGAAGTAGGTGGTAATATGCTAATGTTTTGCAACCGCATTCACAGTCACAAAACATTCATCCATACCGTTCGGATTCGGCAATTGAAAGGGACGCCCTAAAAATGCCCCTTCCTAAACCGAATCGCAAACCCATTTTGTGATTCAGTAACAAGTTACCGAATCGCAAATTGGGGTTTGCTGCATCTGAAAAGCATTTTTTTGCGTTTACAAACGGGACAATTTTATGAATTGGCCCTATTTGCGAAAGCAAAAATGCTTGATGCCTGTGCCCCTTTATTTCTGCAAAACAGACCTTCAAAGTTGATCTATACTTCTTTTAGCTTCAGTCTCATTTTCCTTGCTGCCTTTGGGGGTAATCAGTAGGCCTAGGCGGAATTTCAATTGCCAGCAGTAATTGGAATATTTTTGGTAATTCTGCATTACTCTTTGATGCAGAATTACAGATAATTTGGGGATTACTCCTCCTTACATAATTAAGAGTAATTTGGGAGAAGAAATCCGAATGCAAGAGCACATTTAGCGAGCACCAGCAGCTGCTAGTGGTCTGGTCTCTTTTCATGTTCTGCTGTATTTAGCGCTGTTTCTTAGTGCAAAATTCATCCTCGTGTACATTTTGCACTAACAAAATAATGCTAAATGTTAGTAGTAAATTGGGGGGTAAACCCTACCCCATGACCACATTTAGTGATTGTGAGTGGCCGCTCGCGCTTGCTATTCATTTTCTGTTGCATTTAACTTTATTTCTTAGCCCAAATGCATCCTCATGTCCCTTTTGGAGGTGATGGGGTATTATTGCGCTAAGGAATTGCAGTTAATGCAGAATTGCTCTTCCTGCGTAATTAAAGTGTAATCTCGTGGAATTTTTGGGTAATTTCACATGATTACGCTAAACTGAATTAAGCCAGTTACGCCCATTCCTAGTAATCAGGGGAAGGAATCAGAAAATAAATTGCCACAGCCCCATGTTCTGTTCCAGGTGGAATGCCCAGTGTAAGCCCTTGAGGATCACCTGTGTTACCTAAAAACAATCCTTTGTGTGTGATCTTGGTTCTAAGAAAGTATATATACTGTAATAGACACAGAAATTAAAACTACAAAAACTGCGTTAGAAAGACTAAGACATGCAACTTAGTTTGTAAGTGCAAGAGATACCTACCTTCTCCACAACAACACTGATGTAGCTGTCAGGGCCTCAAGACCCGAACCCCCACTGCCAAGCGACACTCAGATGCAACCCACTGCACACTTGACATTTATATAGTTTGGGTTGTTAGATCACAAGACCCACTTCCCAACTCCAACCACACCTGCACAGAATGCTAGTTTGAGGATAACACACAGGCTCAAAACAATCCATTCACACCAATGTGAAATGAAAATACAATCACCAGTGGAGAACTCTGCTGGGTGAAGCATGACAGCAAACCTGCGTCTACTCTAAAAACCAAGAGACCACCCAATAGGCAAATAATGCACTATTCAAAAAAATAATAAGATAACATAATACATAACAGTCACCCAAACATGATCTTTCCCTAAAATACATTAAAGCTTAAACATTGTCACCTCGCCTCGGGTAAGGTGTATATGTGTCAGGAGGAGTCAATTATCCTGCCCCTCAGCAAACAAATCACAAATCCACATAAAAATAAAACACCCACGCACACACGCACGCACGCACACCCACACACACACACACACACACTCTCTCTCTCTCTCTAACGCTTCCCCTACTACCACTTCGCTTTGTGTAATATAAAAGCACAGCAGTAAAAACAATTCTGTGGTAAAGAACCAATATTCATTCAAGTAACGTGAATTTATTACAAACTTATTTAAAATAAATATAAATTCTGTCAAAGCCAAAGCTGTTTGCAACCTAAAAATGACCCAAAGCTGCTACACAGCTGAAGCAGAGCATGAACACAAGCTTCGTACAATCATATAGAAATTCTTTAAAAAGTAATTTGAAAGGTGAAATGGTTGCAATGTGGCCCACAAATAGTGATACAGCACTAAATTATAGTGTTCACAAGAGCAGTAATCTAAGAGCGTCATGCAGAACGTTGTTTACCGTGTATTGACTACTCTCTGTCTTCATAGGCTGGCTTCACGAACAATGGGAAAGTGGTAGTTGCGGATCTTGTGTATTACAGTAACAGTGGCAACAGTCAAGATTACTCCAAGCTGGTAAGTAGCAGAGACTTCGCCTGCATTAGCTTGATGCAGAACGTAATGAATCGCATTGGTAATAATGTAGCTGCCACATTCTTTTTGTGTTTTGGCAGCCACTATATAGCTTTCCGCTAGGAAATTTGTGTACTTTTTTGTTTTCTGTTTGTTTTGCTTGTTTGAGCTAAGTGGGGTTCATATACATAGAAGTGGACTCTTTGGCATTGGTCCTGCAGATATGCCAGAAAGGAGGAGGCATGGCACAGCTGGGTGGAGGGGCAGCTTCTAAGTAAACCGTTTGGCATACCAAGCCATACCAATGGTAAAAGATGTGCAGAGTTATATGGGGCCATGTTAGACTTGGGGGTCTCTAGTTGGCACAGGTATGCACTTGTGACAAATAGGGACCCTCGCCTCTAGTCAGGGTAAAGGGGTACACTCCTAAAATAACCCCTGCTCACCCCCTTGGTAGCTTGGCAGGAGCAGACAGGCTTATCTCAGAGGCAGTGTGTAAAGCATTTGTGAACACATACAGTAATTAAGTGACAACACTACAGATGGACACCACACAGGTTTTATATCAAAAATAAGTATTCTTTATATAGATTTACCACAAGACATAAACGACAAAAATCCACAATACTGTTACTTTAAGATGGTAGAATTTAGCTTAGTTCTCTTTAGTTCTTAAATGCAACACTTTAAGTAAATGTACCTTTAGATGCTACACGCAGGGCAACAAAAGTGTTGCAACGATGTTGATGCGTTGAAGATTTGTTGCAAAGAAATAAAGACGTGAAGATCTTCCAAATGCGGCACCATTCTCCGATGTTGCGAGAAGACTCGATTCGATGCGTCAGCTGCAACGGCGACACCACTCTACGCGATGCGACAACAGCGGCTTTGGCGGCGACACTCTTCTCCGACGTTGCGAGACGCTTCCGCTCGATGCGACAGCTTGCAGCGGCGACACACTTTACGCGATGCGACAACAACAGCTCCGACGGCGGCACGCTTCTCCGTGGATGCGAGGTGCTTTTCTTGATGCGGTGCAATGCGTCAGCTACGATGGCTGCGATGGTGACACGCTTCTTCCTCGATGCAAGACTCTTCTCTTGGTGCGGTGCAATGCATCAGCTACGATGGCTGCGATGGCGACACTCTTCTTCGGCGTTGCGAGACACTTCTTTGATGATGCGAGATGCTTCTGCTCGATGCGACAGCTGCAGCTGCGACACACTTTATGCGATGCGACAACAACAGCTCCGACGGCGGCACGCTTCTCCTTCTTGAGTCGCACTTCCAGCTCCTTGCGACACGCAGTCCCTCAGAAGGCCCTCAAAACAGCAGCAGACACTTCCAAAAAACTCTGGGGAGCTGGTGGTTGAAGTCTGTTGTTCCCGAGACTTCAGCAGGAGGCAAGCTCTTTTCCAAGCCCTTGGAGATCCTTCACAAGTTGAGCAAAAGTACACACAAAGATCCTTTCTCCTCTCTTTGGCAGTAGGCAACCCCTGCAAGCCAATCCCCCAGTTTCAGGGATAGTCTCTCCTCAGTTTCTTCTTCGTTTCTGTCCTCAGCAGAGGTTTCTTCTTGTTTTCCCAAAGTGATCTAAATTCTTGGGATCAGGGTCCCAATACTTGTACCCCAAAATCCTTTGTCTTCTGAGGGCAGAGGGGCCTTTGCCTTGTTCAAACCAGTTCTGGTCAGTCATGGAGCACTTTGTTTACCTGACTCCTTCTTTCCTTTCAGAGTGCAGGGCAGAGACATCAGACGCACCACAGAAGGTGGAGCCAGCATTGTGGAGGGACGGCACAGCCCTATTCAGGTCCCAGGTGCAACTCCTCCCACCCATCTAGATGCGGATCTCTCTATTCACCACTGGGCCACCTCACCCTGTCTCCTGGAATTCCCCAGCCCTGTCACTGAAACTACAGACAAGGAATACACAGCCTAGCAGAGGCAGGTTTGAATGGTTAGACAAGAAAATACCTACTTTCTAAAAGTGGTATTTTCAAACACAGAATGTTAAAACCAACTTCACTAAAAGATGTATTTTATCATTCTAAGTTCAGGCATACAAAATTCGAATTTCTACCATGTTCCGTGAGTCAGTTAGGATTATAAAAATGAAATAACCAAACTGCCTATTCTGGCCTATGGAAAACAGTTAGCCTTGCCAAAGTGAAAAACTAAAACTGTAATTCACTATTAGAACATGTCACAAACACCAGGGCATGTCCTACCTTATCCTTATAATGCAACCTGCCCTTGGGCCTACCCTAGGGGTGTCTGATATGAAGAAAAGGGAAGGTTTAGGGACTGGCAAGTGGGTGCACTTGCCCAGTCAGCATGACAGTACCAGACTGCACGCAGGCTCTAAATTCAAACGGGGTACGGAGTTCCTCAGATACAGGAAAAATACAAGAAAAGGAGATGGGAACCAAGAGGGGGACCAGGGTTAGTCACCAATTGGTTGAAGAAAAATAAATAAAATAAAGGGGAGGGCCAGGGGAGTGCCCTTGGCGGAACTAGAGCTCTCACACACCCAGCGAGCTAGGTGTCATGCTTCATCATATGAGCACTGCCCCTCGTCAAGTCGGCGCTGCAATCCTTGACGGGCTCCCGTAACCGGGGCTCTTTGTCGGGGATCTTTTGTTCCTGCCGATATGTGCTTGGGGGTGAGGGGCCTAGTGTGATGAATGTAGCAGGAAATGAAGGTTTTAAAAAAGGTTAGTCAGTCCTAATCATGTTTTTTATTCTGAAGGTAGACTACCCTATTAAAAAGTGGTGTAGAGTGGCTAAGTCATAGAGTTAAGGTATCTAGACGTGAAGCCCTACTCTAAAGGATCAACATGTTTCATGCCAAAATTGTCTGGAGGATCAGGGCAATTCATCAGGATCAAAGGCTGTCTACATAAAAGTGGTAATGTGGACTCTACATACCACGTCCTAGGTTGCTGCCCTGTAGAAAGAAAGTGACAACATGAGAAAATAAGAACCATCATCTCTTTATCTAGTACATAATGTATCAAAAAATGGCGTATTAAAAATCGCTGTGCAAAAGGGGTGTTGAATAGCATGATAATAAGTGTGCGATTACAGGGAAAAAGTGAGGGGAATGGTGGTGATGATCTATAGCTAATACTAAGCTAGTGAGACTCTCAAGGACAAGCAGGGGTTCACTCACCTAGTATAGTGACTAGATAAGCTAGCAACGGTGCTGGCGGAAATGAAGGACACCGATTGGGTCCTGCAATAAAAAGTTACAAGAGAGAACATGTCAGATTAACCCACGTAGTCTATTGTGGTGTCGATTAAACATACTGACTAATAAGGTGTCTATTATCACAGAAGTATAAGGTGTCCATCAAGGACAGGCTATGTTCTGGCAGTGTTAAGATCCGGAGGGACCCAGGATCGAAGGTGTGTCAAGCGTAGTACACAACCGGGGTGCCAAGAGCAAAGTGGCTAACAGAGAATTAAGCGGCATCGTGGTTAGTAGTATCCAGCAAAAAGACACAGCGGGATAGTCAGGTAAAAGAAAATAGCAGCCAAGTAAGGGATCGCACTTACCAACGTCAAGGAACGTTAAATCCCGTAGACCTACCCGAACCGCCAGGAACCGGGGTGGTAAAGTACGTCTGCCGCCTTGGATAAATATAGTGTGGAGAAAAGAAATCGTGACATGCTATTTGGGCGCTGTTACGCAGCGTTGTGACGTACGAAGTTGCTAGGTAGTCGCCAGGGACGTCAGGATGTTAGGACCGTCGTGATTCGACGGAATCTTAAGTGTCGCTCAATAGGGCCATTGTCCGTTGCTAAGTAACGTGAATGCCTGTTTCACGCTATACCAAGGTAAAGGGGAGCGAAGATACTCTTACAGAACCCAGATCTAATGCCAGGAAGTAACGCAGACATGTGCGTCAAGTAAACGTGATATACACATGCCGCAATCATTAAGGTGTTGGCAATGTATATACAAATGGGTCACTAACCTTTAAGCCAAGGTATGCGTATAGGGGCTGGCCGCAGTGTCACATAACGGGTTCAATACTGCTGTGAACGTGAACCATTGGACGGCAAAATGAAATTAAAATTAAAATTAAAAATGAAGTAAAGGGCATCGAACTGGTGCATTGTCGTGATGTAATAAACAAATACCACTACAAAACGTGTGGACTCATGGTTAAGTAGGAAGTGCCAGTTCCATTGTATCAAAAGGGGAAGACAGTGGGTTAAGGCTATTAATTAAATACCGGAATCATTGGTCATAGTATTGCAGTATTAAAAATGTGTAAGGATAACTCAACTGCCCTGGGGGTGGATAATCAATTATACCATGGTACTCCACGGGATGTCATCGTTAAGGCCTATAGTGTCATATGAAAGTCTATGCACCCATCGTTGTTCAATCCTGAATAGAGAGGTATTGGAAATCTGCGTGTGAGATTCTAGTATGACCCAATGTAATGATTCGGGGGAGTGATGTAGCTCCAAGAAGTGTCTGTAGAGTTTGGTCGTAGTGCGTTGGCAACGTATGTTGCTTCTATGCTCTATTATGCGGGTTTTGACTGGCCGCATAGTCATGCCAATGTATTGTAGCCCACATGGGCATGTAATCAAATAAACACATTGTTTAGTATTGCAATTAGTGTGTTTCTTGATATTCCATTTGAAGTTGGCCTGTAGTGTGATTTCCTTGGTAATGGTAGTGGAGTTGCAAGCAGTACAGGTACCGCAAGGAAAATGGCCTCTAACTGGTGGGAGGCCCCAAAGTGTGGTCTGTGGAGGGGTAACAATTCTCTTTGGTCTGGTGTGTATCAACATATCCCGTAGGTTACGAGTCCTTTTGTAGGCGAATCTGGGTCTTGGTATCTGTAGTTCTCCTGTATTGAGGATACCCCAATGTTTGAGGATGATTTTTTTGGTCAGAGCTGAGTTGGGTGTGAAGGAGGTCACACATGTCAAGGTATCTTCAGGTGGTTTATGGTGTACCTCTAAAAGAGACTCTCTCTGGTTATTGAGGGCCCTTTTCATGGAGTCTTTAATCACCTTGTGTGGGTATCCCCTAGTCTTAAGGTTAGTAGCTAGAGAGTTGGCTTCTACTTTATAATCTTTAGTTGAAGTGCAGTTGCGTCTTATACGCAAGAACTGGCCCACGGGAAGATTATCTCGAAGGGCCTTGGGGTGGTAACTTTGATATAGCAGAAGGCTGTTACGATCTGTTGGTTTTTTATATAAGTTTGTCGAAAGTTGTCCCTCCGATAACTTAATGTTTAGATCCAAGAATGCAACATTTGTGTCTGAAATCGTGTGAGAGAACTTAAGGAAAGGGTTTTGCTGGTTAATCCACTGTACAAAGATGTTGCAAGTGTCAGTGGTACCCCGCCAAAAGATGAGGATATCATCAATAAATCGTTTCCAGAGGATTAGATGAAACGGATTGTTATCAGTGTTAATGATCTGGTCCTCAAAGGCTGCCATATAGAGGCAGGCCAGGCTAGGAGCAAATGTGCTCCCCATTGAAGTGCCTTGGCATTGATGGTATAGTTGCCCCTGATATTCAAAAAAGTTTTCAGTCAGTGCTATGGAAGCAAGGTCCATTATAAACATGACTGGAGTAGGGGAAGACCAATCCAATGAGTTTAAGGCCGTCTCTACTACTGACAGGGTGTCACCCTGAGGGATGTTTGTGTAGAGGGCCTCTACGTCAAGGGTTATCAGAAGATCGATGTAAGTGGTGTCTTCTATTGAATCAATTATTTTGAGAATGTCTGTCGTGTCTCTGATGAAGGATGGAATATTCCTCACCAATGGTTGAAGGAAATGGTCGACAAATTGGGATAGTGGCTCCAGTATAGAGCCAATACCTGAGACTATGGGTCTCCCTGGGACCGGACTAGTACCTTTATGTATTTTAGGCAAGGTATAGAAGTACGGGGTCCTAGGTTCTGTAGCATTCAAGAATGCTGCTTCTTTCTTGTTAATCCAACCATTGGTAAGTCCCTCGTGTACCAATATTGAAATGGTGTTAGAGAGGCGTAATGTAGGATCAATGGAGATAGGGGCATAGTACCTATCATTGTTCAATTGTCGCTTGCATTCTACATCATAATCATCTCTGGACTGGATCACTGTTGCCCCACCCTTATCCGCCTGTTTAATGATGATGGATTCGTCATTAGCGAGGGTTGTGGCTGTTTGCATCTCATCCTTAGATAAATTATAGAATGGGATAGGGGAAGGACTAAGGGCTAAATCCTTTAGCACCGCCTTCTCAAAAGTTAAGATCTCGATGGGGACCATGGCATTATATGGTGTGAAGGTGGAAGGGTTACTCAATCCTGAGTCAACCACCTGATCAATTGGTTTATCCAAGAAGTAAGAGCGTAGTCTGATTTTGCGGAACAATTTCTGAACCTCGCATGTATCTCTAAACTTATCAGTTTTGGGGGTGGGTACAAAGCCTAAACCTTTTTGTAATAGAGATGTTTCCATGTCTGTCAGGCCACGTTGCGATAAATTGACCACTAGTTCTTTTTGGTCTGAGTTTTGCTCCTTGTATCCATCCCTCCCATCGGAGTGTCCTGCCAGTGAACCTGTTTCTGTGGCCTTCTTCTGTTGCGACCTCTTCCTCTGCCCCAACCTCTGTCTAAAAAAGGGGGTCCGTTGTTAAAAAATTGGGGAGGTCCTTGTTGAAATGGTTGGTATTGCCAATAGGGGGGTGGGGGAGGACCTGGGAATACAGGAGGTCCCTGAAAGGTGGGAGCATTATAGTGGTAATTGGCGCGTTGATTACGACGGCCAATGTTCGTGCCCCAACTGCCCGTGCTGGAATTGCTATCAGAAGAACTTCTTCTTGTTCTTGACTGACGTGTAGTCCGGCCTAAGGTATGGGTACACTTTTTCTTTGTCGAACTTCTGGATATCCTTTTGCAATTTAGCTATTTTTTGTTTCATGAGGTAATCCTTGTTTTCAGATATTTCAGCATTGATCTCAGCAAGTTTGTTTTTGTATAAAGAGATCTGTATGGTAGTTTTAAGCGCCCCTTCCGCAATTTGTATTATCACCAGGAGAGCATCTGCCAAGCGTCTCGCTGTATTGATAATGAGAACTAGGAGGTCCCTGGTGCATTTCCATGCAATCAGGGACCATTCCCTTTTGAAGGTGGCATCATCAAGGAAGAGTCTGGGGAAGTTATTGACAATCAACCCTGTCGGTGCGATGTTGGCACGTAAATACTCAGTCATGAGAGCGCCATGTAGGGTTATTTTCAGCCACTCTCTTTTCAGTGTTGTCAATGAGTTCCAGTCATCCGACTGGGACCCAGATGCAGCGCTCCCATCTGCTCCAAGGAGAGAAGGAGTTCTGTCAAGTATGTCGGAGACTGCTTCATCTCCGAAGCTGAGGCCTTGGTTGTCCATAGAGAGGAGGGGCAGACCTTAGACACACTTTTACAGGCTACTTCTGTGGGTGGCACAACCAGTGCTGGAAGCCCACCAGCAGTATTTGGATTACCAGCCCTGGGCACTCCTGGTGCACTGTACTAGGGTCTGACAGGTAAACCAAACCAACCAATCATGGAAGCACAAATTCATACATCAATTTACAATAGGGAGCACATATGCACTTTAGCACTGATCAGCAGTAGTTAAGTGCCCAGAGTCATAAAACAGCCAACAACAGGTCAGAAAAAATATAGGAGTAAGGCAAAAAGTTTAGGGATGACCCAGCAAAAAGGGCCAAGTCCAACAGGCCAGGGCAGGCAATTGGTATAACTGTAGTCCTGTGCAACTGAGCCAAACAAATATTTTAAGTATTTTCATCACTGTGTCCATCATGTTACGCACATGTCACTTTTTCGGGCAACCAATAGTAAGGGTATAATATGATTAAAAGCTGCAAAACAGCTTTGATATTTTGTGGACAAATGTTTGCATATTCTCCTTGTTGGACCGACCTGCTCTGCAGGGTCACCCCAGATTTTTGCCTTCCCTTGCTGAGCCCGTTTTGTTGGCTTTTAGGATTCTGTGCACTACACTCCTGCTGATCAGTAGTAAACTGCTTGTGCTCCCCTTTACATATGGTAGAATTGGAATATACCGATTTTGCACATTTAATTCATTGTAAGTCCCTAGTATATGGTGTGGGGGGTCTGCAGCACTTATTGTTCCACCCACTAAAGCAGCATTGTAAAACATGCCTCAGGCTAGCCATTGCAGCCTGTAGTGCAGTGTAAACTGCTATTTAGGCCTAGCAAAATAAACCATTTGCCAGACCTAAACCTTCCTTTTAAAAACGTATGAATCAACCGTAGGATAAACCCTAAAGGCTCAGAGGGCCCACTAAAAAGTAGGACATGGGCTCTTAAGTTTTACATGTCCTAAAAGTAAAAAAACCTCTAAAGACGTTTTTCACTGTAGCAAGGCTATCTCTCCCATAGACTAACACTGGGTTACATTATTACACTCAATAAGTGAGAACTTCAGTTTGGGAACAGATAAAGAAATGCTTTTTCCACTCCTTTGAATTGTCATTTAAAATCCTCTTTAATGGTAAAGTTGGACTTTAAGTTTCTATTCTGAAAAGGTCACTTTTGAAAAAGTTGACATTTTTCTGCCTAAATGTGTCTTTCTGGGCCATAAGACCACGAATGGCTCTTCTGTGGTGTGTTGTGTATTCCTTCAAGACATGTCGACAAAACAGGCCTGGGCACAGAGGGAGTGGGTATTCCTGACAGGATGGCTGGGGAGGAGCTGTGCACTGCAAAGGACCCTGCTTACAGTGCCCTGGTCACCCTAGACAGTTTGGAACCAAACCCTGGAAAAGAACTGACCAGAACCAGTTTGGGAGTAGGCCATGGATTGCCCCTCACACAAAGGCTGGCACTAGATATAGATATGGCTCCTGCAGAACCTCTCATCAGAATTCTCCTTGATCTCCCGCCAACAAGAAGTTCCAATGTCGACCTGCTATTCGCATGAAACAACGGCTGCCACTTCTCCACCAATGCGAAGCTCCAGCAACAACTGTTCGTTATGCTGAGAACAGTCTCACATGCCGACAACGATCTCCTTGCAGCTCCTGCCAACATGAAGCTCCTGCTGAGGCTCCTCACTTGGAGTTGGACTTTGAGAATGTAAAAGCTCCACTGGTCCCTGTATCCAACTCGCTCTCCATCACGGTCAGCCTGATCTTGTGACTTTGACTTGGTCCAGTGCTACCAGATACCAGTGAGTGGCCTTTTTGCTTTTTGATGCTATTTTCACCGAGAAATTTAAAAATTCATAACTCCAGTTCTACTGGCTTGAGTTTTGTCATTTTGGTGTCATTTCATATATTACAATCTACTCTATGTTTCTAAATTGTTTTGGGATTTTCCTTCTTGTGTTGTGTTTTCACTTTGTTACTGTTTGAGGCTGCATACATACCTCTAGGTTAAGTCTGACTGCTTTTGGGCCAAGCTACTAGAGAGGTAAGCACAGGTTTATTTAGTGACTTTTATGGGTCACCCAGAGAAGGATAAAGTTTATTATTTGATTGGGATTTCCACCCCTCTCAGATAACAACCCAACTTCTTATACTCCTCATGTCATTACATGTGATAAGGAAGATGAAGTCCAGCCACACACAACCCCCCAAAAAGTGAAAATATAAAATGTCTTTTGAAGCACACAACACAGATAGGGTGGGTCACATCTCTACACATAGCAACATAGGTAGGTGTTTGTTGGGTATAAGTACAGTCAAACTCTTTGGGTAATTTGGTCTATGGCAGGCGGTCTGTGTTTAGAGACATCATACAGGCAAAGGCTTAGAAACAGGATGAGAGAGTATTTGAGTATACCATTGCCTGCTTTGTGTTGTGTGTTAGGGCTGCAGGCAGGAATTGGATATATATTGTATACAAATGTTCTTTGGAGTGAAAGGAGTGTAACTTTTTTATAAAACAATATGGCTAAACATCTACTCCTTCATGTCTTTTCTTCAACATCTCTTCTTGAAGGAGCCAGAATATGAGCACAGCCTTTCCAGCATATAAAGTCTAATTCAACAGTAGGAATGTGTGAGAAAGTCCTCTCTTTCTGCATGGTTCATCCCACTTTTTGCTGAATTGTTGATGTGCTTTGACTGAGTGTGCCCTGGGCTCCTGCTAATCAGGTACCCAGGGCATATGTTCTCTCCCTAAAACTGCATTGAAGCCTAAACCCAATTGTCATCCCTGGCCACAAGTCTGCCCCTGGTAACTGGTACTACAGGTACCCAGGGCACTGTGACCAGGGAAGGCCTCTAAGGGCTGCAGTGCTTACTGTGCCACTCTTAATTGTCCTGTACCTTTACACTCACACACTGCCTTTGCAGGCTGCGTGTTTTGGTGCAGAACAAAGTGAAGAGTCGAAATGGCACACATCTCTGTGTGCCATGCCTACAACCCACTGCCCTGGCATAGGTCAGTCACCCCTCTAGCTGGGTACACTATACCAGTGGTGAGGGTACAGGTGCATGAGTCCTGTGCCCCTACAGTGTCTAAGTCCATTCTCAGTCATTGTAAGTGCAGTGCTGCCATTAAGAGTATATGGTGCTGGGAGTTTGTCATTACAATCTCCACAGCACCGTAATGGCTACACTGAAAACTGAGAAGTTTGGTATCAAACTTTCTCAGCAAATTAAACCCACACTGATGCAAGTGTGGAATTTAATGGAAAATGCACACAGAGGGCATCTTAGAGATGCCCCCTGAAAACTAACCTACCACTAGTGTCCAGGCTGAGTGGCTGCTTTCAGCTGCCACCACCACACATGTTTCTGGACCCCTTGGTCGAGAGCCTGCTGCTCTCTGGGGCCTGAAACAATGCACATCCTGAGACAAGGTGCCAAGCCCCCTCCCTAGGATGGGCAGGGTTCGCGATGGGGAAGCTTCAAAGGCTTGCCTGCTTCGTGAGCTTCCCCAGGCCTCTTGCTGCTCTCAGCAACTGGTCCCCACTGGTTCTGACCCCCACTTTGGGTGGGAGAACCGGCGGGAAAAACAAGTGAGGAAGAGAGGTGTGCCCACCTCTGCCAACTCCACCCATCAGGTGGGGGAGGCGAAGTGAGGCACAACTCTCAGTCCACGCCATCTTGAAGATAGGGGGACTCAGCCAACCAGGGACAGGCTCATGCTCCCCTCCCACTGGAGGGTGGCATAATAGGGGGTGTACCCACGCCCGGGAAAGGACCCATTGGTCCCTGCCTTTTACCTACCTGTAACACCCCTAAATTACAGGGCCATAATCTAGTATTTAGGGGCACCCCTGAACCTTGCTTCCTCAGACAAGAAGAAACTACCAGCAGAAGAAGGACCGAACAGCCGTGCAGCAGCTAACAAGAGGAAGACGCCCACTGACTTGGCCCCAGCCCTACCGGCTTGTCTCCACCTCCAACCTGCTCCTGCGAAATCCCAGTGTGTCCTGAAGCCAGCAACCTCGAAAATCCCGGAGAACCTGCCTGCCTTCATCCACAAAGACATTGTCTCTCGTGAACACCGGATTTGTTCATCGGCAACCTCTGGTCTTGGCCGGAAACCGCAAATCCGCACCACTCTGCACCCGCCGTCCACGGCCCGAGCTCTAGAGGGCAAACACCACGAGGAGGTCACCCCGGCAATCCTGACCCGAGATCCAGTGACCCCTGACCTGCCTCAAGCCTCCAGCCGACGCCTGCAGTCTAAATCCAAAAGGCCCCCCTAACCGCGACCAGGAGCTGGTAAGAAGATCGTACCCCTGCACCCGACGTCCCACGGCCTTGTGTGCCCGCACCGATGGTTCCTAACCGACCCCTAACTTCCCAACTTACCTCTCGAAGTGGTGGTCGTACGCAGAAGAACTTCGTCCCCAAGCCTGCAGTGTCTTTGCAACCCGGAGGTTCTCCATTAAAAACAACAGGGCGCCCGATGTCGAAACAGCACCCTGCACCCGGCCACCCTAGTGCCGCTGAGGGTGCACCTTTGGTGCTAATTTGTTTCCCCATTTGCCCTGAGCTAAAGTCCAGGAGCTTTGCTCCCACAGCCAAGTGGCCTGCTAGTCAGCAGCCACCAACCGGAGGCCCCCTATCCCCCATTGGATAACATTGGGCTTCAGCACTCTGCACTCGGCCACCCTAGTGCCTCTGAGGGTGTAACAAGAGTGCATCCTTGACCCTGGTGGACCCTTGAGTCTACCCGCAGAACTTCAACTCCCACTACCAAATACTTACCTCAAAACCAATAACACTATTTTCCTCCATAGGATAACATTGGCTGTTTTTCTGTGAAAAGTTTCTAAGTGTGGAGTTTGAGAAACTAAAGAAATTCTTTAAAATTGCATAATTTAACAAAAACGATTTTACTTACCTGTTTTGAGGAAATGTCCCAGAGTAGTATATAGGTATATTACTCTGTGTAAGCATAGTAATCTCAAAAGTTACTTACCTGCTATTTTACATAAAAGCCTATTCAACTCTATGTACTGCATTTACGAAGTATTGCATTTCTCTGCATCCATACTGTAATTCAAACCAAAGTGCATATACAATTATCATTCAAACTGTATTTCAATTGCATTGCTACTGTAAAGTATTTATTGCTTACCTGTGCCAGGCTTGCTTGGTTCTAGAAAATAAAACAACTAAAAGAATATTTTTATACAAAAACAATTGGTCTGATGTTCAGTTTTTGAGTGTGTGGATTCGTTTGCTGACTGAGTTTGTACAACAAGTACTTAACACTGTCCTCTGATACCACCTTACTGCTCGACCACACTACCACAAATAGAGAGTGAGGTGCTATCTTACTTTACTTCTGCCTACCTTTGGGGTTCCACTGGACTCTGTGCACACTATACCTCACTTTGGTATAGTATATACAGAGCCAGCTTCCTACAGAATGTGGCCTGGTGTTAGTGGAACTTTGGAGGCTGGGCTAGCTACACCTATAATGGCTGCTGATCTGCAGACCATCACCATGTTACAGCCACCAAGGAGGTTTGTTTCCATCTTTAAGGACATGGGGGAGACACCAAGGAGCAACCTTCTGTGTCACCAGTTTTTTGCAAATAATTGAAACTGAAATATGCTATCCACAAAAAGACAACACTGTTTCCTTAATTTGGTGAATGACAGCACCTGAAGCGGGCACGTGCTCTTGGGATAGAGGTGTGCAGATGACAAATGGTGTCTGTTGGGACAGTGTGAACAGACGCATCTTTAACTTTCTGCCTAAATGCACATTGAGGAAGTGATAAAGAACAGGAGTGTGACAGTGGCCTGAATGGTTGAAGATATGTGTCAGCACCTCAGAGAACTTTCACTTGGTCACCTAAGAGAGAAGGGAGGCCAGTTAACATAAAGGTTTAGTGAGAATAAACGCTTAACAATGTGTAACTGTAACTTCTGCCATCTTGGAAAGTGTGTCCTCCTATCATTAATTTGACATTTGGGCTGCTACTAATAGAAAACTTCTCACACCACTTATATCAGGGCATTTTTAGGAACACTTTTCCCAAAACCTTATGGTGTGAGATCCCTCTGGTCTAAATTGGTTTAGTACCGTGGGTGTGTACACCACAGGCTCAGACACACAATGAAAAAGTTCAAATGACAGGTCATGGCATTTCAGTACTGAATGTGTCTTCTTAACCTATGTCTTAAAATATTGATGAAAGACTGACCTTGATTACTCCATGGCCTGCTGGAGATAATACTAACAATGGAGCTTCATGTAATCAGCCCTCTTCTGTGCTCATCACTGATTAGCACAGACTAGCATTCCCCAGTGGTTCTGGATTTTCCTAACCACTGTAAGTAAATGCCATATAACTAAACCAAATATACCGACATTCAAAAGAAGACCCTCTTCAGTGTAGCATTTTCTGCTTCAAATGGTTGTACCACATGTCTAGGCATAAACCATGGATACAGATTCTGTTTACGTGAGTATAGGCTGGTAACCAGAAGCACCCCATACCTTCACCAACAACTAATATAGCTGAAATCACAATGGACACCCAAATAAGAGAACTGACCTCCGTGAGGACAACAATCAATTCAATGAAAGAGTACTGCTGAATTTTATAAAAAATGATATAGCCTCCTTTCAGAATAATCTAGATGTCATAGAAAACAGAATAGAAGGTGTGCAGGACATTCTGCACCCTCTCAGCAGAACAGCTGTTTCGAGGCAAAAACTGTGAAATTTGCATAAAATGTCAGTCGGGGACGATGATAATGCTGGCAAGACAGACTTTCCAGGGTCTTTGATAGAGAAACAAGATGGCATATTGGTATGTCTGGAGTCCTTTATAGCAAACCTTTCCAAACAAACCTTTAACCTGTTTCTGTAATTTCAAAGCCTACTCCAAATAAGACCCAGGGACACCAGAAAGCAGATGGCAGCCAAACCAGTAATAGCATTCTTCCTTGGGTATCGCCAAGCTAGACAGATGATCACAGCAGCTATGAAAGTGAACAGTCCTCCTGTAGAAGAATCACAACATATGTTTCAGCAGATTTATTACCAGGCACAAATATTAAACAGGGGAAATTCCTGATACTGAGACTTAACTATGGAGTAGGATGGTAAATATGGCCTTCCAGAGCTTGCCACTATGTTGGTCTCTCAGGATAGGAAGCACAGAGAATTTCATGAACACGAAGACCTGGAGAAATTCCAATATTTCCTGGAACCAATGACCATGAACAATTCATGACCCAGTGGCATCTTTGTTACCCCAATGTGTACTATATAAGACACATGGATTCAACACCACCTTTTTGCAAATAGAATGAAAATGCCTAAATTCTAGCTGAGACAATGAGCTTGTAAGGATCGACCCACTGATTGGACGGCTGTCAGGGATAGTAAAATCTAGATCACAATTGAAAGTTTGAGACCACAATGTCCTTATAATCTCACCTTAGTGACATTTTCAAATATGCAAAACATGTAGGCAATGTTACCCTCTTCCTTTTACTGTTCTTGAATACCACTTCCGAGTGTTGTGTCCACTGTATGCTAAAAGCTGACACGTGGGAGTGACTATGCAGACTTTTATTATAAAGTTGGGGTGTCCAATGACACAAAACTTCTCTTTTTTATACATTGTGCTACTAGATGTTTTGATTTTTAGTATACCCTTTTTCCAATCTTTTGTCGAAAGAGTACGCAAAATCACTGCTCCAAATATTGTATGGGTGCAGTGGTGAAGTATTCCAGCACTTGGTACTTAAAACCAGACTGAAACATCTGAATACTAATACCAACTGTGCTCATTAAATAGCACAAATTATGTTCATGCTTACCTTAATGCCATTTCTGAATCTCATGCTATGTTTTTCTACTATTGCTCTAATCGCATTCTTTTACTGACTTGATGCCTTCTTTTAGAGTCATTAAATAATTCAATAAATTTGTGTTAACTCCAATGTATTATTTTCTTCATAATATTAAAAGAAATAACAACAAATATTGTTTTCTCCTTGTGTTCTAGAACTATTTTTATATTCTGCCTTTCTCATTTCAAAAACGAATTTCTCAGTGCATTTTGTGGCTCTTTGCTTTTTTTCTGGGTCAATACCTGCACTTCTACGGTGATATAGATTCTATTGATAAGCAACTCAACAGAACAAAAATCTCTCAATGTTATTAGTAAGCAAAGGCACACTAAAACCAACTCTCCTGCCACCTGGTTTTACCTGTTATTGGTTAGTCTGTATTATTATAATAACTGCATGTAACCATGTTCAGTTACTTACATTATTTTTTTAATCAGTGCAGTCATTGTCATAAATGTCTATTTATCTTTTCAATATTGTCACAATTTGTGATTGTGTTTATAACTAGCTCTCTATGTTTTGTGCAATCTCATAATACACTCCTTTCTTACCGCATAAATCCACTGCACATTTTCTTCAATAGGCTGGTTCCTTAAACACAGTTGCGATGTATCTTGATGCGGACTCAACTTATTTTAAAACAAGACTGATGCGCTGTTCTTTTGAAATAAGTTTTAAAAATCACTACTTGTTTCTCAATATTCCTTCTTTAAAGCAAACTCAAATCTGCAATGTTACTACCTCGTTTTGTTTCTTTTCAATTACTCTTCTCTGTTCCATACCTTGCAACAATTCTGTCCCCAAAATCTAACTACTCTACTCAGGTCTGCAGCAAACACCAGGCTTCCAAATCAAACTCCCAACTAGACTAGATTCAAGTATGAAAATGAGGAGGGTTGTACCACAAGTCAACCCAACTTTAGTGCAGCACCCCAAAAAGAAGTCATTTACACAAATAGAGCAAGTGACTGACAAAAGAGCAGAAACAATGGCATATACAGAGTAACAAGCAAATGCAATTTTGGCATTGTTGTAAGACCCATTGACAAAGCCTACTAAAGCACCAGTAAACAATATAGCACAAAAGTTAAGAAAACTGGAGGCTGTAATGAAAAAGAATACTCAACAGGCATTTACATGCAACAACATTAGAAAAATATTGTAAGGTAGCAAGTATACCCTGGGTTTGACAGTGAATACGAAACCTACTCTATGGTGCCGATTCCGATCCGTTAAAAATATTCCCCGTACGAATCGTATCCGGATTTTTTTACGTACGAATCGTACAAGTCCCGTACAAACTGGCAAGTACGATTCGTATGTTAAAAAATCCATACGAATCGCATTGGGAAAATTCCCCGAAACGTCCTCGGGTCGGAAAAAGTGTCCGACACGTCCCTGGACAGTTTTACGTACGAATCGGGAAACTGAAGTCCGAGCGTGAAAGTACGATCCATCCCGTCCGTCCGAATGCACAACCGTATGGAAAATACACCGTACGGAGCGAACTCCCATAGCAACCATGGAGACGTCCAAACATATGCCCGCATACGCGCCGAACCCCCCCCAGCCCATCCCCCCATGTAAGCGCCGTACCCCCAGCCCCTCCCATGCACGCACCGTACCCCCACCCCACCCCGTATGTACGGAGCGTACCCCCACCCCACCCCGTAGGTACGGAGCGTACCCCCACCCCACCCCGTATGTACGGTGCATACCCCCACCCCCGTATGTACGGTGCATACCCCCACCCCCTGTATGTACGGTGCATACCCCCACCCCCGTATGTGCGGTGCGTACCCCCACCCCTGTATGTACGGATCAGGGGATTGATCTCCATGCTGAGTAGCTCGGGATACCAGTATCTTCATGCCCAATCCGGAGCCACAAGGATGACTTGGGCCTGGTCACGCCAGATCTTCTTCAGCACTCTGGGCAGAAGTGGTATAGGCGGAAAGGCGTACAATAGACCGCAACTCCACTCGCGACAAAAAACGTCGCAGAGCGAGTGCCGCCTTGGAAATTCCAACGTGCAGAACTGATGACATTGCACGTTCTATTCGGTGGCGAATAGATCGGATGTATGACGTTACAACGCATACTTTTACAACGCATGCACTTACAACGCAATTTTTACAACGCAACATCCACTACAACGCATTCTATTACATCGCATGACACTACAACGCATTTTTAAAAACTACCTTTACAACGCATTCCATTACATCGCATACTACCTTTACAACGCATACCATTACAACGCATAATATTACATTGCATTTAAGGTAAGTATTGGATAGTATAGGGGTAAAAATTACTATTCTAACTCCAGGGGGTGCAACAGTAGGGTAAGTGTTGGATAGTGTAGGGGTAAAAATTACTATTCTAACTCCAGGGGGTGCAACAGTAGGGTAAGTGTTGGATAGTATAGGGGTAAAAATTACTATTCTAACTCCAGGGGGTGCAACAGTAGGGTAAGTGTTGGATAGTATAGGGGTAAAAATTACTATTCTAACTCCGGGGGGTGCAACAGTAGGGTAAGTGTTGGATAGTATAGGGGTAAAAATTACTATTCTAACTCTAGGGGGTGCAACAGTAGGGTAAGTGTTGGATAGTGTAGTGTAATATTATGCGTTGTAATGGTATGCGTTGTAAAGGTAGTATGCGATGTAATGGAATGCGTTGTAAAGGTATTTTTTTTTTTTTTTTTTTTTTTTTTTGTTGAAAAACCTTTATTGACATTTCAGTCATTAACAAGTATGGGCCTACAACCCCCCGGGGCCGGCCGCTAAGCAATCAGAGCAATAAGATCAAATGTAAACATAGGCGGCACCTCGGAGAGCAGAATCTTCATGCTAATATAGTCCGGCCAGTGAGCCGCGCAGGTAGGACACCAGGAGAAAAAGGGTTTTTCATTTTATACTGGAATAAGACAGTAGGATCAGGTGCCAAACAATTTCCCAACAGCGATAAGGGGCAGGCAGAATAGTAGACGTAAGCAATAAACAGCAATCTATTGGATCAATGGCGCAGACACAGGAAATTCCGGATGGGGAAGAATATCAAAAACAGTTGCGCCTGCAGGCCCCCGTACCTAACGCCCAGAGAACACCCCGGAAACTGTGGCACACATGAAGAGGCGACGATTCACAACAAAGTAGGTGTACCGCGCTGATCCCAGAAAAGAAAAAACAAGAAGAAGCGGAGAAGAAAAAGGAGGCCATGGAAAAAGAGATAAAGACTAAAGAGTCCCCTCCCCCAACCCCCCACCCTGCACCTCTGCAAATGAGTATGGCCCCCCCGCCCCCCAGCAGTGTGCCTGTCGCCCTGGAACTAGACCCGAAATATAGAAGAAACAGGGAAAAAGGAGAAAGAAAGAACCCCACCAGACGGGGGGGTGGAGAAAGTATAATAAACTGGAGGAGGGCCTTCAAAACATACCCCCGGCTTCTCCCTCCCGCACGGTGAGGTCTCCCCACAGCAAACAATAAGCAGCACCAAATCGACCATATCAAAAAAGGGGAATGGGGAGCATTATGCACCAAATATGCCAATAGCTATGTCCTGAGAGTACGCAACCATGAGTCCGCCCGTCTACTAGATGACCACCCCCGAAGGATCAACCTCATCCTTGACCACTCTTTGCAATTCTGCCCATGCCTACCCCTCGACCCAGCACCATGTCCGATGTTACAAGGTAAAGGAGTGTCCAAAAACAACCGGGAAGCGACGCACACAGGTGGGGTGGAAGTCTCTGAGTGCCAACACAGTCCGCATCATGGAGGGACGTCTTTCCCAGTGCTGCCCCAGGATCTGCGCTGCACACAAGGTCCAGGAAGGCTGAGTCAGCCAAAGTAGACAAATGTTGCTGGAATTGTCCCTGGGTCGCCGGAGGCCGTGCACGGGACGAGGCCACCACCTTCCACTCAGGTCCAATACCTCCGGAACAGATCAAACCCTCAGTTAGCCGATCACACGGTAGCATACTGTCCGGAGTGTCCGGCTGTGCACTAATCGCAGGGGTGGCCGCGACATTATCCTCCTGTGTGCAGTGTGGGAAGTCCCTGTGTACCTGTGGACCAGCATGCCGCCACTGTCCCAACGCTGATGCCACACCATCGAGCTTACTCCCCAAGACCCCGACGCCACGAGCCAAGGAGAAATGAAGGGCACCAAGGGCCTCTAGGAGGTCGCCGTACCCCAGCACAGCTCTCCGCGATCGCTCCGCCACACTCCCAAAAGTCACACACTCCCAATCCTGCTGCGACCCAGTGGACAGGATGGTAGGCTGCATCGCAACAAGATGGCCGCCGGGAAGGTCCGACTCGTATTGGGGCCGGGACCCAGGGGCAAGCGCCTCGAGGTCCACGGCGCTGGAGACAGGGGTCCGGGGGCAGGCACAAATTCAGCCGTTGCGTGGACACGGGCAACAGTCGTCCCCACCACGGACCAGCTCCCGCGAAAATCCGGGAGCAGCCCGCAAGGATCAGGGCGAGCTAGGGGCGGCGTCCGGGCAGCTCACTGTCAAAGGCAGGGGCAAGCACCGAAGAATCTGAGAATTGCACCCCCGGGCATGCCCTCGGTCCGCTACGCTTAGCAGTGGGAGCGACCACGGCGAAATGCAGGCCGAGGGTAGCACCGCTCCGGTGGACCGACTCCACCCAGTCACCACAGGCCGCTGTTGTTGAACTGCCACCCGGCCAAGGCGTCCACTCGAGGTCCCGGCTCCGGGGCTGCACGGGCCGCAAAGTTCAACTGCAGATTTCTCCGGCGGTACAGCAGCCAGAAACCTCGGAGTCACACAATCGGTTGCCACTCTCATTCACAAACACGATCTCATAGCGCAGACTGAGGATCTCGTGCAGGATATCCGTGCGGGATGCGGAGGTTCACGGAGCCGGGAATCTACGCTGCCGTCCCGGTCGCCATCTTGGCTCCTCCCCCCAAGGTATTTTTTTAAAATGCGTTGTAGTGTCATGCGATGTAATGGAATGCGTTGTAGTGGATGTTGCGTTGTAAAAATTGCGTTGTAAGTGTAGTGCGTTGTAAAAGTTGCGTTGTAAAGGTTGTTCCCCGAATAGATCTAACCAAGGCTCTCCCCACTGCTGAAAGAGACCTTGCACCACGTCCGAGTGCAGATGCCGTTCATGATCCATCAAGCACCGGCGGCTGAGTTCGTCCGCCCTGGCGTTCAGAAAACCTGCCAGGTGTTGAGCCACCAAGGTAATGCCTTGATGTTCCAGTCACATCCAGAGGCGCAGAGCCTCCTGACATAGGGTTCAGGATCCCACCCCGCCCTGTTTGTTGCATTACTACATGGCGGTGGTGTTGTGCGTGAACACCTGCACCACACTTCCCCGGACAGAGGGAAGGAATGCTTTCAGTGCAAGCTGGATCGTCCGAAGCTCCAAAAGGTTGATATGGAGCCGGGATTCCGCCGGAAACCAGAGTCCTCTGATCTCCGCCTCTCCCAAGTGGCCTCCCCATCCCAGGAGGGACGCATCCGTCACCACTGTGTGCTCCAGCTGGGGAAGGGAGAGGGATCTGCCACAGACTCAATCGCGATTCGTGAGCCACCACTGCAACTGCTGCGCAGTGCCCTCCGAGATCTGGACATGATCGGACAGGTTGCCCTGATGTTGCGCCCACAGGAACTTCAGGTCGCACTGCAGAGCCCGCATATGCCATCTGGCATGTGTCACCAGCAGGATGCAGGAGGCCATCAGGCCCAGAAGCCGGGGGGCCATCCTGACTGAAACCTGGGACAGAGGCTGAAAGATGGGAATCATAGCCTGAATATCCCAGACTCACTGCTCGAGAGGATAAACCCGAAACAGCGTCGAATCTAGAACCGCTCCAATGAAGGGGAGCTTCTGAGATGGACTCAGGTGCGACTTCCGCACGTTGATGGAGAACCCCAGCAAATGCAGGAGGTCGGCCGTAGTCTGAAGGTGGGTGACGACTGTCTGGGGCGTGCCCGCCTTCAACAACCAGTCGTCGAGGTAGGGGAAGACTGACACCCCGACCGGCGCAGATGAGCTGCAGCCACCGCCATCACTTTCGTGAACACCCGAGGGGCACTGGTAAGGCTGAAGGGGAGCATGGAAAACTGAAAATGCTGCTGGCCTACTGTGAACCGCAGGTAACGCCGGTGGGCCGGCAGGACGGGAATGTGAAAATATGCATCCTGCAAGTCCAACGCTACCATCCAGTCTCCAGGGTCGAGGGCAGCTAAGACCTGAGCCAGAGTCAGCATCTTGAACTTCTCCTTCCGGAGGAAGCGATTGACATCCCAGAGGTCCAAGATAGGACACAGACCCCCTTTGTCCTTCTTTGGGGACCAGAAAGTAGTGGCAATAACAACCACTCCCTACTTCCGGTCCAGGAATGCACTTGATGGCCCCCTTGGCCAAGAGGGCCGTGACTTCCTGGCGTAGAAGAGCCAAGTGATCCCCCGACATGCGGTGGCACCGAGGTGGCATGGCAGAAGGGGAGGACTGAAAGGGAAGGGAGTACCCATGGCAGATTATCTGCATCACCCATTTGTCTGATGTAATTTCACGCCAGTGAGGTAGGTGGTGGGGGATCCTGCCACCCACCGGTGTGGGGTGCTCCCCGAAGCTCAGATTAGGAAGGTTTGGAGGTGGAAGCAGCGGAGCTGGAGGTGGCCGACCGCCACGCTGGTTCTCCGACTCGCCCCTGCAGAAACTGCGATCCCAGCCGCGCTGGGGCTGGTTCTGCACAGGTTTAGGGGACGGGTGTGCCTGACTGCATCTACCTTGGCCAAGAAAGGAACGAAAACCAAGAGAGGCCGAGCTCTTAGTAGAAAGGTCCAAGGACTTGGCCGTAGCCCGCGAATCCTTAAAGCGATCCAGGGCAGTGTCAGCCTTGTCACCAAACAGGCGGGTGCCATCAAAGGGCATGTCCATGAGTGTGCTTTGGCCATCAGGCAAAAACCCAGTCGAACACAACCAGGCGTGACGTCACAACACCACAGTTGTTGAAATCGCCCTGCCCAATGAGTCAGCGGTGTCCAACCCACACCGAATTGTGAATTTAGCTGCATCAAATAGAGGGAGCCAGTCGTGGCGGCAAAGCCGGAGCAGGAGAAGGGACGAATGGCATCGAGAATGGCGCCGGCCAGGGTCGAACCGGTGCCGTCTCCCAATGCGGATCCCAGGCCGGAACGAAATGGTCCTGGAACCGGAGCAAGGGAGGAATAAATGGCATCCAGTGTGGCGCCGCCGGAGCCGGCAACGCCACACCTCGTGGTGCCGGGGCTGGAGCCACTGGTGCAGGATCTTGTGGCGCCAAGGCTGGCGCTGGTGGCGGAGCTCGAGGCCTAAAAAGGCGGTCCGTGGTAGCAAGGAATTCTTGCACCTGTTCGGGAGTCGCCGACGGACCTGGGTATGGCGGGTAGGCCACGGGACTCCCAGGCTCCAGGGGAGCCGCCGGGGCAAAGCCCCTGTCCCCCGCGTCCGCGATGGGGGGGACGTCGTAGAGCGAACACGCTTCTTCGACTTCTTTTTATGGTGTCGCTAACTGGAATCCGAAGGTGAAGATTTGGAACCTGAGAAGCAAGGCTCCGGTCCCGCGAGAGGTCCCGGGAATGGACCCTGAACCCGGAGCGGCGGCATGATGAATGCCGGACCTCCAGCAACTTCCGACGCCGCTCCCGCAAGGCCTTGGGGGCCATGGCTCGACAATCCCGGCAGTCCCGGTAGTCATGGGCAGTCTCCAGGCAGTACAGGCAAACATCGTGGGGGTCCGCCACCGACATATTCCGGCGACAGGCCCCACAGGACTTGAAGCCGGGCATCCCTACGTGCACCAGGAGAAAAGAAAGGAGACAAAAGTCTCAAAATATTAGTCAAAAAGTGTCTAAGGTACATGCTCAAACCGGATCTGCGCTTGCTGGCGCGGAAAAAGAAAGAACTGACATCAGCGCGCATGGGTGGCGCCTAAGTACTCTCCTTGGCGTCATCTCAGCGCTTACGGCGCCAGTGACGGATGCGGAGCTGCACTACGCCACCTACTGACGCGCAGGGGTACTTCTAAGCAAAACTTTCCGGATCCAGTCTGACGCCTGGGGATATTCTAAGGTAAGGAATCTATCACTAACTAATGTCTCTTACAGATATATCGTTACACAAGTAGTAACTTGTGCTTTACTATGCTTAAAGGAGAGTGCACAAAGACTTTAGTTAATACATCCAGTGGTAGTGGTGCAGGTTGCTATATTGTAGAACTCTAACTTTATACCATTGGCAATGTTTACAGATGTAGGAATGGCTAGTTCACCTTCCATTATGAAGGAATGCAATCCAGAACACAGACTAGTACTGATATTGCATGCCTCATGCTTGTCGTATCTTTCTGTTGTCCCAGTTACTCCTGCCTCTTTGTTACATGGATCAGGATGAGGTGCATGTGGCCTAGAGTCAGGAATTGTAAAGCTGCACCCACTGTATATTATGAGTAGACAATGGCTGCTATTTGGCTCAACCTATAGAATTTTGTTTTAAATTCTTCCTTGTATTATGTGTTTTTGCACCTTGGTAAATTTGCCTCTTACCAGAAAATTGTCCACTGGTACTTACAATGTGATGATGTTATTTTTTTATTTACATTGGTTTGTTATAGCGCCGCTTCGAGAACTTTACATGTGACATTAACTGCTAAAGTAATTCCCTTTCTAGTTGGTAATTGTCTTTTGCATGTATTTCAGTTCCAATGGCATATTGGTTATACTATTACTTTCCATTTCCTTTTAAGTTATACATATTTTCAGTTGTGGGATTTCTGCCTCTCTGTATGCATGAGATTCAAAGTATCCGTTTTGCATACTAAAATATCTCATTGTTTTGTTTGACTCACCAGGTCATGAACAAAACTTTGTGCTCCATGGATAATGCATACAACATTCCCATTATCAGAGGTGTGGGCTACTTGTGTAAGACAAATTTGCCCTCCAACACAGCCTTCCGAGGCTTTGGTGTCCCCCAGGGGATGATGGTCGTAGAGACCTTGATGGACGACATCGTGCGGACATGTGGGTTGCCGGCAGAGCAGGTACAGTACAACACAGAGACATATGATGTTCATTGAACAAGGTTAAACATATGCAACCATACTCTCAAAGTTGAAAACAAGTGACAAGCAAATATATACACAAAAAGCATTTAGTATATGAGACCAATATTCCCATCACCTACAATACCTATATGCCCAATGCATCTGTTGCCACTTTGCTCTGCATAGCTGCCGCCAAACAACATGATATAGAATTCTTTAAAAAAACTATTGTGGGACATTGATCTTTGCAGGCCATACGTTCAAAGACTGTGCTCCATCACAGAGTAGGCTTCTCAACCTCATTCTTCTTGAAGAGTGAAGTGTACAGAGTCTTGCTTATCCATTTGCAGAGCAATAGTAGCAAAAGCAGTTTGAAGCTTACTGTACCCACTAAGAAAATTGCACAGTATTCCCCAGCTGTCCCTGATGTTTAACACAATGTGCCCTGTCTTGTAAAGTGCTACTATGCAAGTGAAAGAGTTATCGACCACAATTGTCCTGTATCATCTCTTTCTGTAAGAGATCTCACTCCTGGTGGAGAAAGACCAGTTTTGCTAAGAAGTCATTATTCACACAAAGGCCCTCATTACGAGTGGCCATATGTTAGTTGTTAGTTTTTTATCACACCAGATAATTAATGATGCATAGGGGTCTGTTAGGTAATGGGTGTGATAAATAGCGCCTACTATGAATTTTCCACCTAAAATGGACAAAGCATGCAGTCTTTGGTGCTTACCACACCAAAATCGTTTTGTCCCAGCATTTTCCATGTCTTTTTCGCCGTTTAAACTATGGCAAGTTAGACCTGCCAAAATTTAACGGGGGATGCAGTTATTGCATGCAGTAAGTTTTTGGTGCGATAAAATACACAAACTCATAATTCCAATATGTGCGGTAGCAAGAGGCATATCAAATATTAGAAATTATTGGGCCACTCGACAAGAAGGGCAAAATCAGATTCACACACCAGAAGGCTTTTCTAATGTGGTAAAATTGCATAGTCAATAGACTAAATAGATCTTTATTCAGTGTACAAATAATCATACTACCCAGATGGTGAGATTCTGTGTGGCATAACCCAGAACAGAATACAGCATATTAGAATCAGAGTTTCAGTCGAGTTTCAGTCGAGGAATAGATGTTTCAGCACAGCAATGAGCATATGGCTTCTATATTGCTTGCTATGATAATAAGGGCAATAAAGCAGTGGGAAAAGACCACCAAATGCAATTAATACATTTACAAGCATGTACAAGAAGGCTGGTATTTAAAAGAAACACTACAGACCTGGTTCAATCAGCCTTTGAGCCAATACCAAGACAAAAGTAGAAGAGGTAGTGGAAATCAACTGACTGAGAGGAAAGATAAGTTTATATGATTGGGGGGCTTCTTGAAAACTTACTGTGGGGCAGAGTTTGGCGTGGTGCAGGCTGCTGGTCCCTGCGACAGACACCGGGCTGCTCCTTTCCTCCCGCCGCCGCAGCTCTTCACATCGCGGCTGCTGTGAGGAGGACACGGACCACGGACCACAACCCCCAGGCTCCCTTGCGGCCGGAAAGCCGCCAACGACGTCTGCGCGCACTGAGGCGCATTTAATCCCCGCACTTCCCCGGCAGAGCGGGGGCTTCTTGAAAACTTACTGTGGGGCAGAGTTTGGCGTGGTGCAGGCTGCTGGTCCCTGCGACAGACACCGGGCTGCTCCTTTCCTCCCGCCGCCGCATCTCTTCACATCGCGGCTGCTGTGAGGAGGACACGGACCACAACCCCCAGGCTCCCTTGCGGCCGGAAAGCCGCCAACGACGTCTGCGCGCACTGAGGCGCATTTAATCCCCGCACTTCCCCCGCGACGCGGGACCGCGCGCGGGCTAAGCCCGGGCAAAGGGCGGGCCGTCAGAGGCTGGGCTGGGCCACCCCCCTGAGGTGCCGCGACACGGATACTGGGACACTGTGTGAAGGTACTGTTATCAATACTAACGGTAGGCCAGCGGCATCCTGTTGGTTGTGGAGGACGGGAGGCGCTCCAACCTCCCCTTGTCATTCTGGGGCACTACCGGGTAACAGGTTACTGTGAACTGAGGGGAACGTGAGAGAAGTGCCAGGGGAAATAACAGTTTATTTTATTGATCCGTAACAGTGTGGTGTTAGAGACCCCCATGTCTAAAGCTAAACCCTCTTCGACCAAATCAACCATGGACAATTACTTGGTGAAGATGGTTGATAAAATAAATCAAGAGCGGAGAAAATCATTGGGGCGGGTGGAGGTAATTGACCCTATTCTCGTAGATACCAACCCTCCTTCCCACTTACCTGCTATAGACAATGTTAATGCCAACTATGGGCATAGTGATCATGATCGGATCCATGATATGGCAGATCTTAGTGTGGCTGCCTCCGCAGATGACACCAATATAGTTGACCCATCTCCTGAGGACCTAACATGTACTGGAGACTCTTCGACTGCTGTCACAGCGGCTACCACATCGCAAAGAATATTACGTTCTAGTCGGTCACATAATAAGACATACAATAAGACCGTGCATTCTAGGAGGGGGGGGGGGCAGAACATTAACTAAAAGAATTGATCCTTTGGCCGTGAATTCTACCCAAATCCCTCCCACTGTGACGGATAGTAATCCGGTCATTATTGAAAGTGGTCAGTTGGATCTTCTAATTAGTATGATTGATGCCAAGTTTGATTTACTAATCAAACCTTTAATGAATAAATTAGATATGGCAATTACTGAGGTGGCTAGGCTGGGAGGTTTGTTAGAATCTCATCTCAAAGCAAGCACTGGAGCTGAAGCAATCGCTGAAACCCCAGCAAACAGCCGTGCTCCTCGACAGACCTCTGAGTTAGTTGACCCAGCAGCAAACCCCCCTAAGACCTCACAAGGCGTGCAAGTTAATGAAAGTAGAAATTCCACTGATTCTCTGCCGATCCCGGACCAACTAGGATCGTCATATATCCCTGGTCCTGGTGTAAAAAATTTAGGTACCTCAAGGCCCGACCTGCCCCCAGCCTGCGCCCCGTTCGTGGCGGTCCTTACCAATGTGCCACAAGTTAAAGAAACTGGCCGTAACTTTAGTGAAACCCATGTTTCTTTGAAAAATAAAACTGTGGATTGGCTGCACCGGGAATGCGGCTTTCCAGCAGCCTTGGCCAAGGATATCATTAGCACTAGGAGAGTTGATTGGATCGGGAGCTCGCGTAAGACCTGTGGGGGTGATTGTATTATAGTTAATTTCCGTAACCCGCACCTTGCTTCCACAGCTCTGTTACGAGCGCAATCCTCTCCCTCATTGGAAAAAGGGATATCCCTTCGGCCTCTAGGATATTTTTACAGGCACCATAACACTCGTCCAAATACTGCACATACTGGGGTGAGGGAAAGAGATAAGTATGTTCCCCCTGGTCCTATCTTTACCACGGTAAACCGATTTGAAGCATTGAGTGGATTAGATGGGAATGATTGACTGGGGATAGATCTGTTTGAGTCAACTATTGTGGCTAATATCACAGGAGACGAGGGAGGGACTGAAGCAGTGAGGGTTCAAGACCCAGTGAATGTCAGTGGGACTGTTATTGCCGCTGGAAATTTTGGCCACTGTGAAGACGAGAACTGTGCTCCTTTGATCAGTGACCAGCCCTGCAGTCCCATCCCTTTTGACTCCACCAGCCCCCCTTCCCGCCTTAGATCCCGGAGCCAGAGTGCCTGTTCGATCGCTAGCTGGAACATTGCTGGACACTCCTCTAAGATTACTTGCCCAGGATGGGTTGAATTTATTAACAGTTTTAACATTTTATGTTTCCAGGAAACCTGGTGTGTTGATCCAATCAATTATAATGGCTTCGTCTCTTATAACCTACCAGCCGAGGCCTCATCATCGGGTAGAGCCAAGGGTGGGCTATTGGTTATGATTGCTGTTGATATACCTGTCAAAGTCAAAAAACATGTGCTGGTTGGAAAACATTCTCAGATCTTATGGCTTCAACAGGAGCAGGACAGGAATATGCTTTTAATTAATTTTTATAACAATGTCTTTGACAACTCAAGGTACCAGGTTGCACTTGCTTTAGAATCTGTTATGGAAAATATAGTAACTAAGTTTGATATTGTTTTTGATATCATTTGGGTGGGAGACTTTAATACAATGGTGTGTCCTTTTGCCACCCAAAGGGTATGTGGTTTTATTGATTGTTGGGGGGATGGGGTTTCCCATTTCCCTCACAACGCATATGGTAATTCTTTGAACAAAATCTTAACGACATATGACATGGAAATATTGGCTAACCAGACTAATAACTCAGGCGAAGTTGTCCCCACTTATACGGGAAGGAACGCCAATACAGTGATTGATTTTATCTGTTTATCATCCGGAATTGCCCCAAGGTGTTCTACCCCTGTGGTTGTAGACAACTTGATTAGCGATCATAACTGTATCACAGCAGAGTTAACTCTATGGAAGGAACGACCTGTGTCTGCCCCATGTATTATTACTAATATTGAGCCCCACCGCCCTAACGGTATTCGTATTAGATGGAAAGGCAATAAAGCGGACATTCAGTCTAATGCCATTGTGTCAAAGTGTCTTACAGAAATAGTTACTATATTAGAACGGGAGGAGGGAAATGCTGAAATCCTGCATACTTTTATTAATCTTAACCTAATTATAAACAGCAACTTCACTGTACCGCACAAGGGTACGAAACACCAGCCCAAGGGATGGTTTGACAATGCCTGCACTATCGCACTTAAAAAACTTAAAATAGCATTGTCAGATAAGAAGAGAGATATTGGAACCATCAGGGAATTACGAGGGATTTACCAGATGGCTACCAAGACCAGGAAAAATGAACTTAGACAAGAGGCCTGGGAAAAATTAGATCTAGCAGCCTCTACAGCGGATTCTTCTCTATTTTGGGCAACAGTAAATAGCCCTTTTTTGAAGGACGAAAAGATCCCAGAATTAACAGCTAATGTTAGTTCGGAGAGCTGGGTTACCCATTTCTCCCAGATCTTTGATTCGATCAGAACCGGAGAATCCCATGACGACAGATGGCCTGTTATACCCTTGGACATCACTATTGCCGAAGTGTGGGATAGTATTAAATCCAGCAAGGGTGGGAAGGCCCAGGGACCTGATGGGGTTCCTATTGACGTATACAAAACAGTACCTGAATTATGGGCCCCACTGCTCACAAAAGTTTTTAATACTGCTGTACGTTCTGGGGTCCCACACACCTGGGAAGAATCCATTATCGTACCGATTTTCAAGAAAGGAGACAGGGGGGATGCAAAGAATTACCGCCCAATATCCCTCCTGGACTCCTCAGTGAAAGTTATGAGCCGGGTACTCATGGTCAGGTTAGAAGAATGGGCTGAGTCCAATAATATCCTTGCTGACTCCCAACACGGCTTCAGGCCGGGCAGAGGAACATTGGAACAATGCCTCAACCTAGATTTAATCATAAGCAAATATACCAAGGCAAAAAAAGGATCGCTCTATCTCTGCTTTGCATACCTGAGTAGTGCCTTTGACATGGTGGATCACAGTATCCTATGGTCCACGCTATTGGAATTGGGGGCCCCAGAGGCGATTGTTTACTTTCTGGCGAGACTTTACGCTAAATTAAATTCTAGTGTCCGCTACGGCCAGGCCGGGGAGTGTACCCCCAAGTTTAGGGTTAGACGGGGAATCAGGCAAGGGTGTGTGCTTGCCCCTTTGCTTTTTATTCTTTTTATCAACAAAGTGGACGCAGCTTTAAAGGAAATTGCGGCTGACGCACCAAAAATAAAAGATTTCAGCGTCCCCGTACTTCTCTATGCGGACGACGCTGTAATTTTGTCTAGGACCCCTATTGGCCTACAGCGTTTGATGGACAGGTTCTTGATGTTCATCAACGATAGAAAATTGTTGATCAACAAGACTAAAACTTTCATTATGGAGTGCGGGGCGGTGTGTAAGAAACCACATGCTTACTTTTTAGAAGGTCATAAGGTGTCTACAGTGGAATCCTTTAATTATCTCGGCATCACCTTTTCTAAATCAGGCAGCTGGACTAGTGAGATCAATAATGTCCAGGCTAGGATGGCGAAAAGCTCACATGGAGTGTTCAAATTCGCTACAAACATTGGAGATAAACGGATCAAAGATATGTTGACGATCTTTCAAATGAGATGTTTGTCCGTGGCCCTTTATGGAGCCGGAGTGTGGGGGCATACCAAGACAGGGAACCTGCAAGTAGAGGAAAACCTCTTTCTAAAAAGGTTGTTGTGTCTACCTAAATCTGCCACAAATGATTTGGTTCATAGAGAACTAGGTATCTCCCACCTCTCAGATTTACTGGCACTAAGGACCTTAATGTTGTGGCGTTCTGTATGGTTAAAAGAAGAAACCTCCCTAAGCAGAGCAATTATCGGAGATTGTCTCTCCATTGATGGCCATATGAAAATTCCTTGGATTAAATATATCATTAATTGTTACTTCGAGATTTATGGTATTAGTCTTAAAAATGACTGTAACGCCTCCTCCAGTCTGTCTAAAAATGTGATGAAATCAGTTTTTATGAATTTTGTACAAAAACAAAGGGAAAGAACTAGTAGAAATTTAAGTACATGTGTTTTTTATAGTAGTTTTTGCGAAGATGAGGGTTTTCAGTTATATCTGAGTTTAGTCACCCGGCCCTCCCATAGGTACGTTATCACCAGATTAAGGTTTGGGATAGTTCATCATTTGGTGGCTTACCCATTAATAAAAAAACACCCGGTAGGCCCATGCCCATGCGATAACGTATCAGATCAAAGCACTATGCACTTTCTTTTGTCATGTAATCTCTATGATAATTACCGTCGAGCCTATCTTAAACCCATCTTTTTAAAATACGGAGTAAGGAACAGGAAAGATGCTATGAAGTTGCTTTTTAAACCATATCCTGATGTATGCTTTTTTACCGCAACCTTCCTCCTATTAGCTATCAAAGTAAGGCCTGGTATGCTTTTTTAATTATTTATATTTTTAAATCATGTGACCTGTCTACATTTTAACCATGTATTGTTTAATGTATTTGATGTGTATTTTGTTTTGCTTTTATGGACTTGTTTTAAGCTCCGAATAAAGCCTTATGAAAATGAAATGAATGATTGGACCATAAGTGAGACACTTATTAAATTTGTTCGTTATATAGACAACGATCCCTAAATGGACCCAACATTGATCAATAATTACTATAGTGTTAAAAACGCATATGAAAATTCTTAAATCACAAGTGTCCACGTCTCTTTGTAAGAATGAGAGTGTCACAATCGACTTCTATGACTGTGAGTGGCAGTCTCCTTTGCATTTGATTTCCTGACCATCGCTTTGAACAATCTCCTGGAAATGCTAAGTAGTCTAATCTCTAAATTCAAACTATGTTCACTTGAGTTGAATAAAATAGACAAACATTGAACATAGGTACATGAATTATGCAAACATTTATAGTTGTTGATTTTATGACAATTTCAAGGCGGAATAATAACTTGCTTTTATGTAGCACCGCTGCTGTTTATATGTGTTGTACAGAGCATGTGTTACTATTGCCCAACTCAATGATCTGCCTTTTGTCTAACTAATTTAAATGAAAGGTTGAGTTGTCTTTGCCAGGATTCAAACTTATGACCTGCATGGCACATCACATGTAAGCAGTAAGCATGTAACTCATTGAGCCCTCTAACAGATTGTTTTTTCTACGTGTTTTGGGTGTAATCACCTCATCAACATAGAGCCATGATATGCCATATAGCCTAGTATATTCTATACATTGCACCCAATGCTACTCCAGGCAGGAATATTCCATGTATCTACATTCTCTACAAATTGTATTTCAGTGCGAGCAGTAAGGATGATACATCTTCAAAAATACTTCTACTGAGCTGTTTTGTTATGCTGTGTTTTCATTTTATATTCAGGTCCGAAGGCTGAACCTGTACAATGATGGAGATCATACATACTTCAACCAAAAGATTGAGGAGCTGACTGTGCACAGATGCTGGGAAGAGTGTCTTCAAAGCTCAAATTATCATCAGCGTGTAACCCAAACTGAGGAATTCAACAAGTAAGCACTGGAAAACTAACATCAACTTACCAAGATAAGAATAAGACTCCTCATAGCTATATTAAAATGATTATGTAGTTTCTGTTCACACCAGGAAAACATCTTGTGAAAGAGCATTTTTGAATCCAGTACTTTTTTAGCTACTATATGTTGTTGTAACTTAAGTCCACAAATAGTGATGTTAGGGTAGAGAGCACTCCACATCCATGTTTCTTATCCAAAGCATATAGTCGTTCATTAACAACAAGAAAAGTAAATGTCACAGGCATATGATTTGTCATACGTATATATGAATTATGCATGCACATTTCATGAGGAAAGTTTACCTGTCAGAAATTCACAGGTTATTTGGTCACCACCCTGGACACTATTCTAGATGTGTACAATATTTGTAACAACGCCTGATGTATCATTATAACAAGAGGCATGATACTAATTATACCCAATAACAAACAGAATAGAATAAAAATAGAAATGAAGACGTGTAATTTAGATTTAAAAACTACTAATCTGTTGGTTTTATCTCAAAGCACTATTCCTCTATTGTCACCCGATTTAGTTCTAGTTAGGTGATGATACTATTATTAACCTAAGGCTTATAAAACATAAAAAATACTATTATAACCTAAGGCTTATAAAACACACACTCTCGTAGAGTGCTTAGACACAAAGAAAAAGTAGACCTATAAAAATGAACAGTGGACGCGTACAAGTAATGCACCTATGCTCCAAGGGAGGAACAAACACACAAAGAAGGAAGGAAGCCTACTACAGTTGACCTATGCTTCAGGCCTCATCCTGTACCCTCTGCCATCTCCATAATGGCAGCTGCAATCAGTCATTTACAGCCCAATAATTAGGAAAGGCTGTTGTACTTCTAAAGAAAGACTGTCTTCTCTTTCCTCCCCATAGCGTCTAATTCTCCTCCTTCCTGTCTAGAAGATGCCAGCATACAGATAAGCTGTCTAGAGAAAGCAACCTCTTCACCATCTTGGGCTCTGGTCCAGGCTGTGGGCTTCCAGAATGGAACCTGCAGGCCTGTATCACTCATGCACGATACACTACCAGTCTTAACACATACTCACACGTACAACTCACGGGGTGTTGGCGTTCAGGATTACGGGTTCATCATGAGCAGCAGAACTTACGATGAATGGGCCCTCAAGCACGCGTTCATGTCTCACAGGTAAAAAGCTTGTTACTACAGTTCCCCAGTCATGGTACTCTGCCACCACCGTGCTTTATGCATGAAACCGTGACAGGGACCGTATTTACCTGTCACCATTTGGGAGCACAGTACACCCCTCCTGGTTCAGAACAAGTCCATAAGTTGCCCTTGGAGACATCACTTCAGAGCTTCTTTGTGGAGGTGATGGTGAGCCAATGACACCTTTAAGCGAGTAATGAACCTGTGTTTGCAGGGGCATTCCCTTCGTAGAAAGAGGTCCTTTTTGTCATGCTGACCCATTCTTATGGGTCATGATTTATGCTGCTAGGAATGTTGTATGTTTTGTTGGGAGTCTTGACACTGGTTTCTCGGATGAGAGGTTGTTGAAAGGGCAGAGTGGAACTCTCTTATTCTCTACCCCCCAGCAGCACCAGTAAATAAGTTGGACAGCATAAGCAGTATTAGAGTTTTCGATATTCTGTTGTCGTGTCTTAAGGGCTCCTGACGTTTTTCATGTTACTTGAGCAGAACATGCTACAAAAGTGTTGCAGTCCTTTATGAGCCCCTGATTTCTAGTTCTTTTAGATGCACAGGCAGTTTGCTGCATCACAGTAAGGGTACTTGCAGTAGGAGAGCTCTGGTAATCACATTGTGAAATCAACAAGCACCAGGCATGCCTTTGATGGGTACTTGTCAGTGCAAATTCCTCACCTTAAGACTATCTGAAGGTGCCACACTTGATTTGGAGAATTTTCTCAGGATTGCTCCTCTTTGCCAATATGTGGTGCCATATGGCTCAACAGTGACTGTGTACCACCCAGAAAGTGACGGAGGCAAAACAGCATATAGGCATCGCCACCACTCGCTGATGTAGTTTCTTTTCTTTCTGAGCAGATCCGGGCACCTCCTCTGAAGTTTGTCCATTTTCTGATGACTCAAAAAAATTATGTTCCGATAGTATGCCAGAGACGATGTCTCTCCTAATAACAGCAGGATTCAATCTGTGCAATGACTGCAGGATGCAGATCACACTGAAGGGCCCACACAATGTGTATCATTGTTCCTTAGGCCCCAGTCATGACTCAAAGTTGTGTGATAAATATGCTCTCATGCACCAGAAGTCAATCCAGGAGAGGAACGTGAAATTCTACTTTGTTAAATCTAAAAAGAGATTGCATGAAATAATAGATACCAATCCAAGTCTCGGCTGATCCAAAGAGTTGGTCCACGCAAAGTTCAATCCCTGCTCACAGATGTGCAAGAAGCCCAAACAGGACTTGATCACATCCAACCACTGGAAATCAGGTGAGAAGTCATGAGTTCATCCGACTCCGATTCAGTCTCACAGTTGGTCCTGGTGTGCATCGAATTTCCTGGGCCTTCATTGATACCACAGTAAGTTGTGACCTTCAAAAATGCCAATGTCCCTGCTCCTTCAGGCACTTCTGGCACCCTCTAATGTACTTGGGCCCCAGTGGTGCTAAAAGAGACTTCAGTTTGACTTCCAATGCTAACTGACCTCCTGAGATCCGGGCTCATTCCAATTCCGCTTCATACTTACACACCGGCACCAGGGTCCACCCCAGTCCCTTTAGTGCCAGCACCGATGTTGACTCTTCTAGCACAGGACTCAACTGCAATGTCGGTCTTTGCCCATGAGCTGGCTAAAGGCCTGTGTAGAGCTATGAGATCACAAAATCACAACTAATCAATTTTGCAACCAGATTCTAATCCTCACCTCTTCCTCTACACCAGTATTCTCACAGGCTATAGTTCTTTTTTGGATCTGAGTCTGACATAGTTCAGGTAATGCAAAATGTTCACTTCAACACTTATGATGATGAAGAAAGACGACTTGCTCCCTCCTTACTATACTGATGATGGGCTATACCAGGATTTACAAAGTGCCAGTGCACTAGATACATCCCCAGAGACTGATCTTGACTCTCTACCTCGGTCACAAACAGAAGGAAGTGCCTCTTTCTTAGTGGTTGGGCAAACGTCAGCAGAAGTGGTACATTTACAGTTGCCTACTGTTAAAACCGAAGCAAGCTTGTTAACTAAGATCCTTCCATCAGGCTCAACTTAATCTGAGCCACGTATGCCACTCAACAAGCTCCGTGTGGACACCATTATGGCCACTTGGTGCAAGCCCTGCTTGTGCTCTCCGACTAGTCGACCTATTGCCAGGTAATGCAGGCTTGCCCACGTTACCTCTGTTTTCTGACCTGTGCCTGAAAACCCGGTGTTACAGGTGGCGACGTTTAAAGTCATGCCTAATGCCTTTCCAACCTATCCACCAGATAGAACGTTGAACCTTATTGAAGCTTTCGGAAGGAGAACGGACAGTTTGTCCTTCAGTGCCTTGAAAGCAGTGTGTCTTCTGGACAGGTACACCCCTCTTTTATGTGACATGATCAGCAACATCTTGCCGGCATCCTGGAAGATTTCAGTGCCTCACTGGCTTAATTGATGCATGGTGGCTAGGACACAGTGAAATGTCTAGCCTGCTGGTTTGAAATGAAAACCACAGATTGTGTGGCCACAGCTGTTGGCAGCAGTGCATAGAAGACACATCTTGATGTGATCAACCAAGTTATCCGGGGGTGTCCAAGCTTACCTTAAGGACATGAAATTTAATGACTCTATAGTTTTGGGGCAGAAGGCTGATTCGTCCTGCAAATCATTTCAGGACAGCCGATTCCCAGCATGATTCCTGGGACTCTTGTTCCATCACAGTTCAATATATTTAAGGGTTATTCCAGGGGTCTAGACTATAGCAAATTCCAGCCCTCCCAACCTAAGCAGCTATAGCAGGCCCACTCGTTTTCTAACAGTTGTCATGGTCATGTCCCTCTTCCTCCTATGCTGCAGCGGCTGTGAAGACCCTTTAGCTTAGCCTCATCGGTCCAAGTTCAGCCTGAAGGAGGCAGGAAACATGTTCTCTTCAGCTAGAGAACCATCACATCACAGATGGGTCTTACAAGTCATTCAAAGAGCCTATGCACTGCCATTAATTTCCTTCCTGACCTGTAATCACCCCCCATCAGAGCAACTGTCAGTGGAGCATTCCACAATCTTGCTGCAGATAGTCGACTTTCTTCTAGTCAAAGGGTGCCATTGAGCAGGTGCTGGCTTCAGAGAGTGGAGTGCTTTCTGCGCTACTTCCTCATACTGAAGAAGGACAGTGGCCTCAGGCCTCTCGTGGCTCTACACCCACTGTGTATGTTTTTTGCTCCTTGTGAGAAAGTGCCTCTTTTTGCATGGTTAGCCCCCACTTTTTGCCTGGTTTTGGTGTCAGTTCAATTGTAGTGCAATGGGTCCATGCCAACCAGGTTCCCTGTGCCAGTGCTTTTTCTCCCAAAAAAGTCCACAATCGGTACTTCTGTCCCCTGTAAGGCCCTAGTAAATGGTACCCTGGGTACGTAGGGCCTCGGGAGCTGAAGAGGGTCCAGTAGCCCTGTTCTGCTTGGGTTTTCGGATCAGATAGAACCCGCTCACCAGAGCCTCTCTAACCCAGCCAGAACGTTACCCCCTCCTTAGGGCCTATTCACAACAAGTAACCACATGTACATACCACCCAAGGACAGGGAATTCCTAATATATATATATATATATATATATATATATATATATATATCTAGACCTCCTATAATACAAGTGGCGGCCTCGCGATCCCAGACGGACCCAGGACTTCCTACCCAGACGGCAGCCTTAGCCTCGCGGTCCCAGACGGACCCAGGACTTCCTACCCAGACGGCAGCCTCAGCCTCGCGGTCCCAGACGGACCCAGGACTTCCTACCCAGACGGCAGCCTTAGCCTCGCGGTCCCAGACGGACCCAGGACTTCCTACCTAGACGGCAGTCTTAGCCTCGCGGTCCCAGACGGACCCAGGACTTCCTACCCAGACGGCAGACTCAGCCTCGCGGTCCCAGATGGACCCAGGACTTCCTACCCAGACGGCAGACTCAGCCTCGCGGTCCCAGACGGACCCAGGACTTCCTACCCAGACAGCAGCCTTAGCCTCGCGGTCCCAGACGGACCCAGGACTTTCTACCCAGACGGCAGACTCAGCCTCGCGGTCCTAGACGGACCCAGGACTTCCTACCCAGACGGCAGACTCAGCCTCGTGGTCCCAGACGGACCCAGGACTTCCTACCCAGATGGCAGCCTTAGCCTCGCGGTCCTAGACGGACCCAGGACTTCCTACCCAGACGGCAGACTCAGCACAAGTTCATCCTATAATTACCATAACATACAACAAGGGAATCAGTTTTACTATTCATCGGATCACACAAGAACTGCCAGTTTGAGCACAACCTGTTCTCTGGTTCGAGGGGCTTCTCTCTCCCTTATTCAGTTACCACTTACCTGATCAGTGTTAACATCTGTTCATGTCAAGTCACAGCTGACTAGAAGAATAGGCTACCCCCTTATACAAGAACACGCAGCACATGTTGATTCACTACAAACTGAGTACTTTATTACTAATTACATACGCAATCACATAACATTACTATATGACACATCCTGCAAAGAAAAGTGAAAGATTAGATTGTACACTCTAATAAGAAAGGGGTCGACATCACCTTAGTCGTGTGTAGCCTGCACTCAATGGTCATCTAGGTTCCCTCCTCGTCTGTGCCTCGGCTCGCTTGGAAGTGACACCTCCGCAATCACGGATCTGTTCCCTTCTCCCTTCTCCGAGTCACTGGGACCTCTTCCTCATCGGCTACTCTCTCCTCTCTGGCTATTCTGCTAGAAGAGTATCTGCTCCTCGGTTTTTCTCCATCCTTAAGTTTATCATCTGTCTTCCCTGGAATAAGTAGTAGCTTTACTGCTAACGGCTAGGTGCCGCCTATGGATTGAAAAATAAGTGCCCGTATCTGCCTCAGACTTTCACTAATATAGAGGTGCATTTCCTCATGGAAAATTCCAGCCCGTAACCTGCCGCCCACCAAATTCTTGTACCTCCCCGTACCAAGGACACGTTCCCAGCCGGCCGGCCTGATGTAGTGTCTTCGGCATGAAGAAAAATACAATCCTTCGATAAGGGCCGGCCTGAACCGGTTCTCTCCAAGCGAATAACCCCTCATAACTAAAACATCACTCTTGACCTAGAAGCCTCCCAAGCTGCCGGAGCAGAAAGAAAGATGGAGTCTCTCCCGTTTGAGGCCTACCAGGCCTGAATTCAGCACGGCTCCATGAAATACCCTCACTACAGGACAGGGTACCCCTAATACTAACGAATATATCCCCTAGGCTATGTGTGCAAGCCCTGATCTATGGGGAAGAGCACAGGATCATGTCGAAGTGCCTAACAAATAGACTCCATTCACTACTCTAACCCTTAGACTTGGATGGAAAGAGACTGAAGTCACACTAGTTGCCCTTTAACACAAAAAGGCCGGGAAAATCAAGCAGTACAAGCCCCCCCCCCCCTCAATGGGACCATGCCGCTGCCCTTGCAGCTTGCATGCCCCTGTGAGGGAGAAGACGACAAAGTCGACATGCCACCCTGCCTGGGTGCCATTCTTGTTGGACATATGTATAAAACGTCCATCGGTAGCGCCACCGGAAATAGACGTACTACTGGACCCCTTAAAGGCCCACATATTACAGTGTCCTCAGCATTTTCCCATGTTGAAGATAGCATTCTTAGAGCCTCCACGGGAAGTTTCAGCTCCTGTCGGAACAGACACCAGCTCTATAACCAGCACACAGGTTTCGAGTGTTTCCTCAGCGGCTGCTGTGGAACTGAAGATGATCACCTTTGCTCCATTGACCTGATACGAGAGGTGTTACAGGGACTGTAGTCTGCAAATGCAAGTGACAGTGATGTTGCGTCTCCCACACAGGACACGTAATTATTTGGCTCTCCTTATGATGGGAACAATTCAGCTTTTTTTCAAAACAAGCCAAATTGGAATTCGAAAATTATGTTTTGTTTTAACTTTCCTGCTCTCACTGAGCACCATGGCTTTCGGAGTGCTCAGTAAGTCTGATCATATATTGACTTTTTTTAGACTTTAAAATTTTATAGCATCATTTTTTTAACATATACCATGTTTTTAGATGTTTTATACTAGTTTCTATCAAATGTTTTTATTCATTTATCAGGCATATTTTAGCTCTGGTCACTTTTATCGTCCTTTGGATGAGGAGTGGGTGTTCTGTGCCACAATGTACCCCAATCTAGGCCAAGGTAGCTACATAACCGTTTACCTACCTTTGGCCTACCTTGCTCTGCATAACGGTTATAGCACTGACTTTTTACCTCGTTATGTGCTGAATAAATGTTGATCAGTTTCTTAGAAACTAGCCTAATTTATTATGCATGAAGATTCTCAGAAAAGTCCCTGCACTTGACGTACGTAACAGCATGAACATATTCTGTGTAAAATGTCATGGTCATTTTCATACTAGGGCGAAACAACTACTTTGCAAAATCGCAGGTATTGTTCTAGGCTTATTTGCATAATCATACTTAAAACACATTAATTAGGTAAAGAACCCCGAAGCTATCTTTATGGTATAAAAGACCCATACTAACACTAGATAGAGGGAGGAGAAGCTTCAAGCTGACACTAGACACTGAGGTGCCAGCCTGCAGATCTCCAGCACGCAATGGTCTGACATCCCTTGCGGGATGTCCAACTCAAGACCAGCATGGGGTCCTTTGTTCTCACCCATCAGGTAATGGGGTTGGCTCTTTCCTAGGGGATTCTTGCCATTACACCCACATGCATGTTAGTTACAGTTGGTAGGGTTTGCATTGTAGGATTACACGTGATTACTGTCATGTATCTATATACCTCCATATATTCTCTGCTTTAGCACCATGGTAGAATTCTACCTTTTATTTACCCTGTTGGTGCTTGTAATCTTATACATCTGTTTCTGTCTAATGATTGTCGCAATACACATGTTTTATACTAGAATGACTCTGGTTCAATAAATGCTTATTGAAAACGCCCCCGTCGTTTATTCTGTGTAAATCTCTTAGAGCAAGTGAGCACGAGTGACTGATCGAAAGTACCATACTGGTTCCACAATCCCTGAAGGATAAAGGGTAGTCATGCTCCATAGTTGCCAGAAACTATTCGCTTCTTGGTAAGGTTAGGGGGCTTAGGTGGCACTGTGAGCTAGCTGGTCTAAAGGCTGACATATCCTTTGGGGGTGTCTGGAAGTTTATGTTGTCGAAACGAGCAGAGCCTTTGTATTATTAGGAACTACATGACATTCTCATGAGTCTTTTCACTATGTTTTCATGTTGGTGCAAGAATTGTTTGTTAAGGTGATTGGGCACCATCACTGTTTGTAAATTCTACATTTTTAAACTTTCTCTGGAGTGCGAGTCTTACTGGCGTCTTACTAGGAGTTGAGTCACGAGTGCTGCCTGTATTTATTACAGGGTCTTATGCCCTGTAACTCGGCAACGGCCTCATAAGGTGGATGTGGCTGGGCAGAAATACAGGGAGACGGATATGCGGATGTTGTTTTCCGGCCCCCACCGCCATTGATATTGCGCCCAGAAGGGCTGGTGAAAAACAGGAAATCAGCTGGTCTGGAGGCCGGGTGCTGATAAGTGTGTTGGTGTAACGTGGCGTCGGTGGATTTCCCTGTGGACGTTTCTGGTGATCATCTTTCAAAGGCAAAGAACGGTGGAGAAATGGCAGAGGTCCCGTCATGCTGACATTGGCCTGCATATGATGGCAGAGAAGTAAGGGTTTCTGGATTACAAACTGTAAAGGAAGGATGGTTGGATCAGTTCACTCGCAGAAGGAACAATGAGTGAGTCTACTCACAAGAGTCTGGGGGAGGCGAAAAGCCTCTTTAATGAAGGTGAAAGCAGCGTTGTTGGAGGAGTGGAAGGAGGTACAATAGGAGATTCAGGTGGAGGTAGGGATCTGAAACTGAAACTATTCCACATGATAAATTATGCAGGAGCCCAACAGGAGCTGGCCCAACAGGAGCTGGCAGGTAATCTCTCTCAATAATTATATTGAGGTTGGAAGAGTACTGAGGGGTCTACGTATCCTTATAACTCCCACCTATCAGAATCCACACCCGAAGTTACTGGAGGAATGGTCACTCCTGATGGCAGAAACTTGTAAAAACATGATTGGCCTCCATTTTCATATATTCAGCCATTCAATTGGAACAGGAGGAAGAGGAGCTGAAGAACTCGAAGAAGGCATTGAAGGGCAAAATCAGGGGCCACGGATAAAATCACCAAAAGGAATAGGAGGAAATAGCGGTGCGCATAGATCCGAAGAGGTGGGCAAGAAAACCAGCCAGCAGCATTGGTAAGAAACATGGCAAAGCAAAAGGAACAAATAATTGGTGAGAGAAATCTTACTGTTGTGAATTTATCCTCTCATGAACTAACCCAGAATGAGCGCTCTCTCTTGGAGTTGGGTTTATCTTTCTGCCCCATTGCCAATCTTGACTATTCCCGTCCTCAAATTGACATTTTCTTATTTATCAGAAAACTGAAACTGCTTAAAATTTTTACAAAACAAAGAGAGAAACCAAGAATGGGAGGGGATGTGGTTTTGGGCTTGGTGGCTGATCCCTCCTCTGATAGCCTATCCATTGGAGACATTGAAGGTCTGGCCCCCCTCAGGGAATTTTAACTAGAGACCAAGGATTTGAAATCAAAAAGGGAGTTTTACTTTGCAATATGGGTCTGGAGATTGGCAGGACTGGCAGAAATGATTTCAAACCCAAATCCAGATACAATCCTATAACTCCACATGATAATATAGATACTTACCATGAGATTGTATTGGGGTAATCTGATGACATGGCAAAAGTGTGATAACCATTCTACACAAACCTAACAAGAGGTCAACGGGTAGCCGTGTTGTCCCTCAAAAAATTTAAACTGTTTGTGGTGAAACCCTCTGACAAAGCGGGTAATGTGGTTCTGTGGGGCATCAATAAGTAAAGGGCGGAGGCCGCGAGGCAGTTGGATCTGTCATGTAACTATGTTAGAAAGTGCAGCCATGTCTGGTCAAACTGTCACACAATACCACAGTATGCTTGCAAGTATTGAGCTCTGATGAAAGACATTTTTTGTATGCTAAAAAACGGATGACACCATGCTTTTATATGTTGCCTAAAATCCACAAGCACAGCAGTTTAATAGAGAACACTTCCATTTACCTAGATCAATTTTTGTGTCCCTATATTGTCAATTTACCATCTTATTGCAAGGACGGTATGGACTTCATCCCTAAAGTAAAAGATATCCCTTGGCAACCAGATTACATTCTTGCCACGGTGGACGTAGTGTCACTGTATACATGCATAGGCCACGAACTAGGTTTAGAGGCATGTAGGATTTTCATTAGGGATAAACCCTTAGCTCTGTAGGATCACTCCAGGCTCCTGCTGGAAATGCCACGTTTTGGGCACAGGGTCAAGGCTGATTTGCATATGGCTGGGTCCCACCCTAGGATGCTTGTTTCCGGTCCAGAATGGACCTGGCCTGGCAGTTCGGGCTGGACTTTTCCCATTGGGCACAGGGTCAAGACTGATTTGCATATGGCTGGGTCCAAACTGGAATGGCATGGTGAGCAAAAAAACGATGGATTTACGCCCAGATTTCTGTACTGGGGTGAATGTATGACATTGTTCTGCATTCTGTCCATCAATAGTTCTTTTTACGTTTTGCCTGGAGCACAACTTTTTCCTATTTGAAGATCAAAGGTACAGACAGTTAACCGGGACTGTTATGGGAAGTTGCTTTGCCCCAAGCTGCACATGCATATTCATAGGGGGGTGGGACTCAGAACATGTCTGGTCAGAGACCAATGGGGGATGGATTGAGTGCCTGATATTGTGGACCCACTATATAGATGACATTATTCTAATATGGGATGAGCCACAAGAGAGAATGAATGCCTTCTAGGATAGCAGACTGTGACCTGAATCTCAGGTTTACTAGCAAAACAGAAACTACCAGCATCGACTTCCTAGATGTCAAAGTAGACACAGTGGGGGAGAATATTAAGACTAGCCTAATTAAGGATAAGCACTGCGGGAAATAGCATTTTACATGCCCATAGCCACCATCCCACCAAACTCAAATAGAGTATCCCTTATGGGGAACTCCTAAGAGCAAGGCAGCACTGCAGTACGAACAACGCTTTTAAAACATAAACAAAGACGATGGACGGGCGATCCAGACAGAGGGGATACCCGGAGAGGGTGATCAGGGCTGCTAGAGAAAAGAGTAGGAGTACCAACAGGGACACCCTCCTTAGACCGAAAAAGATAGAGGATGATAAGAAAGTGGTCAGGTTAATCGCGACCTTCAGCAATGAATCCAAAGCTGTAAGCAGGATAATAGGCACGTGATTAGATCAGACATGGTAATTGGTGACTTGGTTAGCCCCAGACTACAGATAACCTCGGAAAGGTGATTCCCATAGAGATATGCTAATGCATAGTTACCCGAGAAAATGCAAGGGATCCCAGGGTCCGGGCTCAGAGAATCGCCTGGTTTCTATAAATGCGGCAGATATAAGGCGTGTGCCTTCAGCTTTAATGTTAAGACATACCTCTGACCAACAGGGAGGAAACTCAAGATCAAACAGTTTTTGAACTGCAATAGTGATTTTGTGGTATATGTGTTGGTTTGAGCATGTGGCTTGCGTTATGTGGGGAGTACAATATTCACGATCAAGAAAAGGACTCTGGAGCACTTATGTGCTCTCAAGATCCATGATGTGAGTTATCCGGTAGTGAGGCATTGCAACAAGGCACATGTCCCTAAGAGTGATCTGATCTCGTTTTTTGGTGTTGATAGGATCCCTCTGCACCCGAGAGGAGGTGAGTGGGAACGGGCGCTAAGGAAACTAGAGTCAGAACACATAGGGGCCCATTAAGATGGAGTCCGCCCGCCATCCTCGCGGTGCTGGGACCGGCCGCCAGACGTGTGGCGGTCCCGCACCATTGATTAGGATGCGACCGCTGGGTGGCAGTCTCATTCCGCAGATTTGACATTGCGGTGGATGCTGCTTGCAGCAGCACCCGCCGCAATGCCAAATAGACATGTTGTGCATTCCCATGCGCAACGTCACAGGCAGCCCGCGGTGCCTGCCACCTTGTGCATGGGAATGCAGGGAGGTACCATGGGTACCCCCCAAGTGCACCCCCCAAAGGTGGCCCGCAACGGGCCCCCAAAGCACATCCCCACCAGCCTTTCCATGGCATGATATGTGCATGCCATATCGATTAGGGGCATGTATGCTGCACCTACCAAGCCCCTGTCCCTCTCATTTGATGACCTCCTCCTCAGACACAGCCAACTTCCTTGCCCCGCTGAACTTAACCTTCTCAGACATTTTTCTTTGAAATGTCTCCTAAATCCAAAAGTAAGCAAAGAGCCGGCACAATCCACTTTGTGTACCCGAGCCGCACTCCATCATGGTCGGCCATGACTTTTGACTTTGCCCCGGTCTCGCGAGACTAGAGGTCTATGGTTGGCGTTTTAACCTTTACAAATCAATAATTATGGTTCTACTGATTAGATTGTTGTCGTTTTGGTGTCAAATAATTTATACAAATTTGCTCCATTTTTCTAAATCGTTATGGGATTGTTCTTATATTGTGCTTTTTAAGTGCAGAATAAATACTTTACACATCTCTAAGTTAAACCTGACTGTGCCAGGCTACCAGAGGGTTAAGCACAGGTTAATGTGACATTTGTGATTCACCTTGCAATGTTTGTGGCTGTTGTTTTGAAGGGCTCATACCCCCCCCCCAACCAACAACCCAATTTCTCACAGGTGTCAATGGAATACTTTTTTGTAAAAAATGGGTGAAGTTATTGATATGAAGGAACATCTCATGCCGCAGATTGGAGTCGAGGGTTATGTTGAGGTCTTTCTCCCACTGTCATTAGAACGTAGACTTGCATGTGGATGATGGGGTGTTAAGTATGCTGTAGATTCTGGAAACCAAGGGGCTGATTACTATGTCAGACGGATCGCCACCGCTTGCATGGTGGTGGCGATTCTGCCACCCATTTCCCCCCGCCATATTAGTATGGCGGGGGGACCCCGGCGGATGGAAAGACCGTCTACCGATTTTCCACCAGTCGACCGAGTGGAAAAGGGGCTGGATATGGTGGCGGTGTCTGCTAGACACCGCCATCCATAGTAGAATGGACAGCGGTGCAGGACTTTCCATGGCGGAGACCCCCTCATGGAAAGCCAGGCGGATTTTGCTTTGGGGGCCTCTACATTGTCATGGACAAGGTGGCAGGCACTGTACGGTGCCTGTCAGCTTGTGTACGACAATGCACAACATGCATCCCCAGCATTCTGGCGGGCGGTGCACCGCCCGCCACAATGCTGGGAATAGAGGATGCCACCGCCGCGGTGGCGGTGGCATCCTCTATGCCGGTGCGGGGCCGCCGCACCGCTAGGGTGGCGGGCGGACGAAAGTCGCCCGCCATCCTAATCAGCCCCCAAGTGTTTAAGAGAGGTGAGATGTTGAAGGAAATTCTCGAAAGGTGTAAGTTTCCTAGTTGTTTCAGCTCAAATGCAACTCTGGGCGGCCCAGTCAAGAATATGAAGCAAGTGGAAGTGTTCAGTTTCAGGGGTCCCAGACTCATGCTTAATATCTTCAAACAACTTGAGAATCCCATCAGTATAAAAGTAGTAAATCCTACAGTAATACTTTGAACTCCAAATTTAAAGGACGCGGGTCAAATATAAGGTGTGAGAGGCGATGAGAATGAGGTGAATCCCCCCAACCCTCTATGGAGTCCCAAATAGCAAGCGTTGCCCTAGTGATAGGGGAAATGTACAGGAGTTGGCCCCCTCATACTCTTCGGCAGTTCACCAGGGGGTCTGGTTGCTAGGTTCTGTTCAATGTAGCACACTGTTTATTCGTTTCTTCTCAAGGCCAGTCATATAACATAACTGGGATGCTTGGTAGTAGTGCAGAAGACGTGAAACTCTAATTCACCTTCTCTTATGTGTCTCGTGGAGGCTTTGGTGTCAAGTCCCGAGCACTGCCCCCCCCCCCCCTATATATTATATGCAAACATCCTGATGTTGTGTTATATCTGCCCTGCTGATGGGAAGGGGCATGGCTTAAAAGATATAAAGGATACGCAGTAGCATAGTCATTTTAAGGGTTGTGATGCGCCCCACCCACAACAGGGAGTGATTTTTTTATGCCACCAGGAATAATTTAGCTTCAGAAAGGAGGAGTTAGAAAATTGCCCTGGCACATAGGTGATTGGGCATCACTTGTATTCGCTGATGTTTGATGGAGTTAATTGCCCAGAAAAGTTGGGTTGTTTAGGGCAATGATTCTATAAGGGAGGCCTCTTCACCCCCACTACAACTATATCCTCAACTTGGTATTATGATGATATTTATTTGTAGGCCTGTGACAGCTTGAAATTTCTCCAAGAGGGGCATTAAGGCCTGGAGTGAGAGTATGGGCTCCATGAGCATGAGTAATATATTGTCGGCAAATGGAGATACTTCTGTATTTCTATTTTATAGATCAAACTGTCTAAATGAGCTCTTATGTTTACTTGTCAATTTTGATTGTTTCATCCTTTGCACTATGATAAAAAGAATGAAAATGTTTGATTAAAAAATAAAAATAATCTAACATGGCCTATTCTTTCCAGGCATAACCGCTGGAAGAAGAGGGGAATGGCCATCATCCCCACCAAATTTTGCATCGGTTTCGGTGTTCGCTTCCTGTCCCAGGTTTGTTCAGATAATACCTCTTAATAATGGGGTTAAAGCACACTTCCAGACAACATAGAACTTCCCAAGTTATAATCATTTGAAACATTTTTCTGGTAAAGTATATTTTAGACAGAATAAATAAATAACTTTTACAGTACACTACATTATGATTATTTAATTAAAAATATGGGAAGCACACTGACTTGCATAAACAGAGTCAAAGTATATTACATAGAACCCACTTACAGGTTTAATTTTCTCTCCCTCGTATGCTGATGTCATTATAAACTCCATCTTTCTTTCTTTCTTTGTATAATCTATTGTGAGGATTTTAAAGTTTCTGGAGCAAGACAAATTATGGCACTCCCTGTGCAAAAAGTCTGACTTAAAAGTGCTAAAAATAACAATGCCAGTCCACATTCATACAAGAACGACTTGTTTAATTCACAAATTGTGATGTATAATGCAGCTCTTTCAGGAACAATATTTTATAAAGTCAAGAAATACTTTTACAGCTGTTAATATACAGTTGTTTGTAAGCAAATCAGAGGAATGCTCTTGTTTGAGTTAATGCATATAACATGTTCATATCAATTATAATTACATGGCTAAGTCATTGAAAAATGTATAGAAATTCTAGAGCAAACACACGCATGAGGATGGATAATCATTAACAGCAGAAGTTGCAGTAGTGGCTTAAAACAGTTTCAGTTTTAGTTCCCTACCATTGATCAAGGAGTTAGTTTAATGTTTTTGACAGAAAAGTGGTATCTCAGTTTACATATATTTAATGTAGACAATGCTTAATTTGAGCTGGTGGGGGACACTGGCACTTATTGTTAGGGACTGGCACTTATTTTCCCGTCCCTTGATATTCCGCACGCCAAAATTTCAATACTGCTGGGCAATTTTTTAGGCACCTGCACTCGTTTCTTTCATAACTAAGCACTGAGGGCCAGATGTACGACCCACCAACATGACGTCAGCGGAGCCATATATGCCCCTCCCAGCGGGCTGATGTCAGTTTTCTTATTTTCTGCGCTCGAGCGTGGTTCCTGGAAAACAGCAGTTCCTTGGCCTGGTTTTTGAGCCTTCTCGACACCTGAGGGTGTTGTGGGAACAGTGTGCAATGCCTTCTGGCTTTAAGGCTTGTAAAGACTGTGCGCGTCAGATGTCTGGCACTGACCCTCACCTCATCTGTATGTGAAGCTTTGGCGTGCACCATTACTCCAAGGACTGTGACGCCTGTGAAAGGATGAAGCTGAAGTCCTTGCAGGAGCGTCGCATGAAATTGCTGGCTGCACGGAGGTCCGGTCCAGCTCCATCCCGTCGCCGCTGTTCCTCTCGGGATCGGGCTCATTCCTGAGGTTGCTCCCGCGACCGCCGTGCGACAATAGGTGTCAGGCATTGCTTACGGAGATCCTCCTCCGATGTCCGTGCCGCCGCCGCCCCTTCATCTCACACTGTGAGGGTGCACGGTAGCCTCATCCTCAGTATCCACCCTTTCCGGGTGTTGGGGCAATGCGTGCCCAAATTGAGGCTTATTCTAAGGCACTACAGGCTTGTTTTGAGTCGCCCCCTCTCCCTGGTGCGCCTTCAGGTCCCACAGAGGTATCAGGCACTCATGCCGGGTCTCCGTCTACGGACGTTTCCCCAGCACCGGCTGTGTGCGTCGACTCTGATTCCAGAGTCGACGCAAAGCCACAGGGCCATGACCCAGAGCACAGCCCTCCCCGTCTGTCAGCGCATAGCCCTGTGCGGCTTCCTGCGCCGACGTCAGAGGCGGCGCCGGGTACCACCCCAGGCTTGACGCAGGCCCGGCACCTCGTGCTTCCTACAGACAGGTTGCACTAGGATCGACGTCGGTCGGCGTCCCGGTCACGTCCTCTGTGGAGCTCGTCGATGTCCAGGCGACTCCGATGCGTCGTCGATTCCACTTCCCTTGATGGTTGCTCCTCCCGACTCCTCGGGCGGCGATAGGTCTCCAACGCGGCGTCCATCGACGCCAGTATTAACACCTCGTCATTTGGAACCTAATGCTTCCCTGGACTCCCCAGATCAAGGAACCAGGGTGCAAGTGCCCTGTGTTGCCTGGCCTTCGGGTCAGTCTCCAGCTCCTCCACTCCTAATGTCTAGTGGCAGGATTAGCCTTCAACCGTCTCCTACTGATGGTTTGTTTTCCCCTACACAGATGGCAACTGAATCTAGTACTGCCTTTGAGCGCACTATTCAGAGGCGGCTGCTATACTCGGCTTTCAGCCTCCTGTGGTGCCTCTACTTTCTGATCCTTTATTGGATCTGCTTCATTTGGAGCCTATTGAAGTAGAACCTTTGCTGCCCTTTGGGGACTCTCTACTTGACATCGTGCGTGGCACATGGTCAAGTCCCTCTTCTGGTGACCCAGTTGATGGGGCTATTGCTTGTAGGCACCGCCCTGCTCCGGGTGATCCTCTTTGTCTGTCTCTTCACCCAGCGGCTCAGGGCCTTGCTGTTCAGGTAGCTTTTGATTTCCATTCTTCACCGTCTTTGCCATTGTTACCTCCCACCAGGGAGTCCAGGTGGATGGATGATTGTGGTCGCCGGCTTTTCGCCTCTGCCAGCGCAAGCGTGCGGGCTTTAAATACGGCCTGTGTGTTTGCACGCGCATCCTCCGCTCTTTGGGACTCAGTTGCTAACCTTCTCCCTTCCATTCCAGAAGGGCCACGGACAGAATTGCTTTGTCTTCTGCTGCATGGCAGAAGCATGGCACAATTCTCCCTTAGGTCTTTACTCGATGCAACTGACTCTATAGGACGGGTCCTTGCTCGTGCTGTGGCTCTACGCCACCATGCTTGGCTGCGTGACAGTCGCTTCCCTGATCATATTCGGATGGTCTCAGAGATCTGTCATTCAATGAGGTGGATCTTTTTGACCTCCACGTGGATTCGGCGGACTCCCGTTGTTAGAAATGTTAGACGGACCGGGAGGGTCGGCCGAGGTCAGGGGGAGAGGTCTCCGGGGAGAGCCGTCTCCAGCGATCGTACAGACAAGTAACTTCCCCCCCACAGACAGATACCACACAAGGATAAGATTTAGCGTTCTTTATATGCACTTCTTAAGGTACGATGAAATAGTACAAGGAGGTCTGGACTCAGGGGTCCCCTCGATTTAGGTCTCTTAGGATAGGGAAGGGTAGCGGGACAGTCTGTTTACCAGTCAGGTAGTTCGGATGAGATGATGATTAGCTCACAATCCTCGAGCTTGGTGGTTTAGCCGGTACGGGCCGCGGCAGCGCCAGCAGGTCCCGGTTGAGATGGTCGGTACACGGTCCAGGGCAGCGCCAGCAGGTCCCGGAAAGATGGTCGATGTACGGTCCGCGGCAGCGCCAGCAGGTCCCGGTGAGGATGGTCGTTACAACGGGCCGCGGCAGCGCCAGCAGGTCCCGACGAGGATGGATGTTGCAGAAGGCCGCGGCAGCGCCAGCAGGCAGGACGATGGTTCGCAGGATAGGGCTACGGCAGCGCCAGTAGTCCGTCAAGGCTGAGTTCTCTCGGTGTCTCTCGACTCCAGGATACAACTGCCTTCCTGCTCCGGAGCTGCCCCTTTGATGTCCGGACCCTCGCACTTGGAGGTCGGAGGGTCCGGGATGAAGGTGTCCAGACACCCAGCAGGGGGTGGAGCCAGCGCCTGGGGGAGCTGGAGGCGATCGGCACCTGGCGGGGGAAGCGCTCTTGACGCTTCGTTCTCCCATTGACCTGCCAAGTGGTCCGCTCACCTCCTGGGTGGATGGTGGTGCCGGGATGTCGGGGCCGGCCAGGCCCGGGGTTAGGGTCGGGGCGAGGCCACGCGGCCTCGTGGTGCAGGGCCCAAGATGGCGGCTTGACCCGGCCGGGGAAGCCGGTGGGGCTGGGGCCCGTGATGTATGGAGGTCCGAGGGCAGAAGATCCGTCGGGAGACGGGGTGCAGGTGCTTTTCGTGGGTCACGCCTGGCGGGCCGGAGCTTGGGCCCGGTCGTGCGGGGAGGGAGCAAGCCCTTCGTGTGGCCTGTCCAACATGCGTCCCCCCCAGCTGAAGGCGGGGAGGGTCACCCATCTCCTTGGGGACTCTCTTCGTCGAAGCGGAAAAAGCGTGACAGGCCATCCGCGTTGGCGTGGTCTTGGCCCGGTCGGTGCTCCACGGTGAAGTCCATTCCCTGCAGGGAAATGGACCAGCGCAATAGTTTTGGGTTCTCCCCCCGCATCTGCATCAGCCACTGCAGGGGTCGATGGTCGGTTTGTACCCGGAAGTGGGTACCGAAGAGATAGGGCCGGAGTTTTTTGAGGGCCCACACCACTGCGAAGGCCTCCCTCTCGATGGTGCTCCAGCGCTGTTCTCGGGCCAGGAGACGTCGACTGATGAAGGCCACCGGCTGGTCATGACCTTCGGGGTTTAACTGAGAAAGAACGGCTCCGATGCCGTGGTCGGAGGCGTCTGTCTGTACCATGAATTCCCGACTGTAATCGGGGGCCTGGAGCACAGGGGCGGTGCACAGGGCGGCCTTCAGCTTCTCGAAGGCCGCTTGACAATCGGGGGTCCAGTTAATCCGCTTCGGTTGGTTCTTGGACGTGAGACCCGTGAGGGGCCCCACGATGCTGCCGTAGTCCTTCACGAACCGCCGGTAGTAGCCGGTGAGCCCCAAGAAGGCTCGGACCTCGGTCTGGGTGACGGGGGGCTGCCAGGACTGGATGGCAGCAATCTTAAGTTGCAGCGCGGCCACCAGCCCGCTTCCCACTTGGTGCCCAAGGTAGGTCACGGACCCTTGGCCAATTTGGCACTTGCCGGCCTTAATTGTGAGGCCGGCCCGCTGGAGGGCCTGTAGGACCTCTTGGAGGTGGAGGAGGTGGTCGGACCAGTGGCGGCTGTATACAGCGATATCGTCCAGGTAGGCAGCGCTGAACTCTTCGAGCCCCGCCAAGACCTGGTTCACAAGGCGTTGAAACGTGGCGGGGGCATTCTTCATGCCGAAGGGCATGACCTTGAATTGGTAGTGGCCATCGGGGGTAGAGAAGGCTGACCGTTCCTGAGCCCTGGGTGTGAGGCCGATCTGCCAGTAGCCCGCTGTTAGGTCGCAGATACTGAGGTAGCGGGCGGCCCCCAGCCGGTCGATCAGCTCGTCCGCTCGGGGAATCGGATGAGCGTCGGTCCGGGTGACAGCGTTCAAACCCCGGTAGTCGACGCAGAATCTCAGTTCAGGTGTGGTGCCGGGGGCAGCGGCTTTGGGAACCAATACAACCGGGCTGGCCCAGGGACTGTCCGAGGGCTCGATGACCCCGATTGTGAGCATCTTGGCCACTTCCTCCTGTATGCAGGCCCGTACCCGATCTGGTACGCGGTAGGCCCGGTGTCGGACAGGGGGACTGTCCCCGGTGTCCACGTCGTGCAAACACCAAGGGGTCACCCCGGGGGTGAGGGAGAACAGTGTAGCGAACTGCAGCAGGAGGTTCCGGCAGCCCTGGCGTTGCTCCGAAGTGAGGGCGTCAGAGAGCCGGACCCCGTCCACGGAGCCGTCATTCTCCTGAGTCTTCAGGAGATCCGGGAGGGGTTCGGAGTCTTCCTCTGCCCCACTGTCCGTAGCCATCAGGAGGCTGAGTTCTGAGCGCACAAAGTGTGGTTTGAGTCTGTTGGTGTGGAGGACCCGAAGGGGGTTCCGGGAGGTCTCCATGTCGATGAGGTAAGTGACGGGGCTTTTGCGCTCGACCACTTTGAAGGGCCCCGTCCACTTATCTTGCAAGGCACATGGTTCGGTGGGGGACATCACCCATACTTGTTGACCAGGCTCGAACTCAACGGAGGAGGCATTGTGATCATACCACCTCTTCATGTCCTCCTGGCTGGCCTCGAGGTTCGCCTTGGCCATCTCCCTGAAGCGCCGGGTCTGATTGCGTAGGGCCAGGAGGTATTTGAAGACGTCTGGAGGGGTCTTTAGGGGGGCCATCTCCCAACCTTCCTTGACTAGGCTGAGGGGCCCTCGCACAGGGTGCCCGTACAGGAGTTCAAAAGGGCTAAAGCCGAGGGACTTCTGGGGGACTTCTCGGTAGGCGAAGAGAAGGCACGGGAGTAGTACATCCCACTGGCGACGGAGGGGCTCTTCCAATCCCCCAATCATCCCCTTGAGAGTGCGGTTAAAACGCTCCACTAGTCCGTTCCCTTGGGGGTGATAGGGGGTCGTGAATCTGTAGGTGACCCCGCATTGTTGCCAGAGGGACTTCATGTATTTGGAGATAAAGTTCGTGCCTCGGTCGCTGACGACTTCTCGGGGGAAGCCCACCCGGGAGAAGATCCCCATTAGGGCCCGGCCAACCACCGGAGCTGTCACGGTCCGTAGGGGCACCGCCTCGGGGTAGCGGGTGGCATGGTCCACCAGTACTAGGATGAACCTGTGTCCTTGTGCCGTGCGGGGGTCCAGAGGCCCCACAATGTCTATCCCTACCCTTTCGAACGGGGTGGTGACCACAGGGAAGGGTTGCAGAGGGGCTTTCAGCTTCCGACCACTCTTCCCGCTGGCTTGGCATGTGGGGCAAGATCGGCAGTGGTTCAGGACGTCGTTCCTCATTTTCGGCCAGAAAAAGTGGGTCACTAGGCGACTGTACGTTTTGTCCTGGCCCAGGTGTCCAGCTAGGGGGACATCGTGGGCCAGGTTGAGCAGGAAGTCTCTGAAGCGGAGAGGTACCACCAGTACTCGACCGGCCCCCAGCTCGGCGATTCTTTGTTCGCTGTATAGCAGGTCGTTATCCCAGTAGACCCAGTGAGTTCCGGTGGAGTCCCCTGCGTTCTGGGCGCTGGCTTGTTGGCGGAGTCCCTCGAGGGAGGGGCAGGTCTTTTGTTCCTGGCGGAACTGTTCTTGGGTGGGCCCCCCTTCTTGACGCCACTGAGCCAGGCCGGGAAGGTCCTGGGGTTGCGCGTCCCCTTCGGTCGTCGGGTCTGGGGGGCTGGCCTCGTCGTTGTCTTCTACTGGGGCGACCGGGGGCGGAGGTGCTGGCCATTCCGGTTCTTCTGATCGGGGGACGGCACGGGCGGCCATGGACCGGGTGGTTATGCAGGCCCAGTCCGGGAGGCCCAGCATCCCCAGGTGCTCTCTTCTCTCAACGGTGGCCCACGGGGAACTCTCGAGGTCATTCCCCAGGAGGCAGTCCACGGGGGCATCGTCCCGGACCGTCACCTTCAACAGGCCGGAGACCCCTCCCCATTCGAATGGGACGCAGGCCATTTGACACATACTTTCAGAGTTGTCTGCTGAGCGGACGGGGCAGAGAATGTTCGGCAGGATCTGCTCGGGCTTCACCAGGTGACAGCGGACGGCCATCACACTGGCGCCTGTGTCACGCAAGGCCTCGGTTCGCTGTCCATTAATGGTCACCCACTGACCGTATTTCCTGGTGTTAGCGGGTAGGGGGGCCCGCGGGACCATGTCTCTTCCCCCTAAGCACGCCAGGACCATGGCGGCCGGTTCCCACTCTTGCTGGGCCGGCTCATACTCTTCCGGTTCCTCCAATAATCGCTCTTCCCCCAGGGCGGCGGCAGCTACCTGGCGGGGCTTGGGTGTTTGGTTCTGCGGGCAGCTCGGGTCATTGGCGTAGTGGCCGACTCGCTGGCATCGGTGGCACGTGACGTTGGCTCGGAACCCAGGACGCATCGGGGGGTTGCCCCGGCCGGCCGGAGGCGGGGTGCTGGCCACGGGTGTTGCCGGCAAGGCGTCTCTCCCTCGCCCCTGGCCTCCTCCTCCTCCCCGAGGACGGTGCTGGCCTTGGTTGCTTCGGTTCTGCTCGTGTGGCCCTCTCCGGCCCACTCGGGTGCTTTCCCATCGGTCAGCTTCGGCGGCGAGCTGCCGGGGGTCAGTCAGCTTTCTGTCGAGGAGGTGCTGCCTGAGCTCGACGAAACAGTTGTTCGACAGGTGCTCCCATACCATAAGGTTAAAGAGTTGTTCGTAGGTGGTGACATGGCTCCCCTTGATCCAACCCTCGAAGGCACGGCTGAAATAGTTAACGTACTCTACCCAAGTTGTACCTGGGATCCGGGTGCAATCTCTGAACCTCTGGCGGTACATCTCGGGTGTGAGGCCGTAGCGGGTGAGGAGGGCAGCCTTCATGTGGTCGTAGGACGACATTTGGTGATCTGGGAGCTGCAGCAGGGCATCGCGACCTTCGTTGACGAACCTCCCCCATAGTCCGGCTCCCCAATCACTCCGGTCGATCCGGTGGGAGGTCATGGCGATCTCGTAGGCTTTAAACCACTGTTGTATGTCGTCTTCTCGGACATACTCGCGGACAACATCCTTGGGGATGTGGACTTTTTTCTCGGTTGGCCCCGGGGTGTGCGGTCGCTCAGGCACCCCCAGTTCTTTACTCTGTTTCCGAAGTTCTATTTCCGCCAGTTGGCGCTCGTGTTCGAGTGTTATTCTCTTTTCCTCAAGCTCTCTCTGTCTCTGCTTTTCTTCTCGTTCTTCTCGGAGCCGCATATGCTCTAGGTTGAGTTTCTGCTCGGCTAACTTGAGTTCCCCATCCATCTTGAGTCGTGCCATTTCCAACTCGTGTAATCTGGTTCTTTCTCTTTCTTGGATCTCCTCCTGCGAGAGGCCCGTTCCCCGCTCCTCTGGAGCCGTGGCGTTCCCCTCTGGTGCGACACTGTTTTGGTCGGAGGGTCCGGCGATCCCAGTTTCTGTCCACGACTCAAGGGCGTGCTTCAGATCATCTTTGGTACTCAGGCCGGTGTTAGCAATGCCTAGTTCCATGCAGAATTGTTTCAGTTCGCGGTGGCTGTATTCTTCTAACTTATCCATTTGGAATTTCTCAGTGGAACCGCTATCTTTGGCTGACATCGTGGTTTTGTCGTGGGGTGAGCTACTCTCTGTACGATTACGCGTTGATTCGGATCGCGCCGCTGGCCACCAATGTTAGAAATGTTAGACGGACCGGGAGGGTCGGCCGAGGTCAGGGGGAGAGGTCTCCGGGGAGAGCCGTCTCCAGCGATCGTACAGACAAGTAACTTCCCCCCCACAGACAGATACCACACAAGGATAAGATTTAGCGTTCTTTATATGCACTTCTTAAGGTACGATGAAATAGTACAAGGAGGTCTGGACTCAGGGGTCCCCTCGATTTAGGTCTCTTAGGATAGGGAAGGGTAGCGGGACAGTCTGTTTACCAGTCAGGTAGTTCGGATGAGATGATGATTAGCTCACAATCCTCGAGCTTGGTGGTTTAGCCGGTACAGGCCGCGGCAGCGCCAGCAGGTCCCGGTTGAGATGGTCGGTACACGGTCCGCGGCAGCGCCAGCAGGTCCCGGAAAGATGGTCGATGTACGGTCCGCGGCAGCGCCAGCAGGTCCCGGTGAGGATGGTCGTTACAACGGGCCGCGGCAGCGCCAGCAGGTCCCGACGAGGATGGATGTTGCAGAAGGCCGCGGCAGCGCCAGCAGGCAGGACGATGGTTCGCAGGATAGGGCTACGGCAGCGCCAGTAGTCCGTCAAGGCTGAGTTCTCTCGGTGTCTCTCGACTCCAGGATACAACTGCCTTCCTGCTCCGGAGCTGCCCCAGTTATAGGGCAGGCGCCCTTTGATGTCCGGACCCTCGCACTTGGAGGTCGGAGGGTCCGGGATGAAGGTGTCCAGACACCCAGCAGGGGGTGGAGCCAGCGCCTGGGGGAGCTGGAGGCGATCGGCACCTGGCGGGGGAAGCGCTCTTGACGCTTCGTTCTCCCATTGACCTGCCAAGTGGTCCGCTCACCTCCTGGGTGGATGGTGGTGCCGGGATGTCGGGGCCGGCCAGGCCCGGGGTTAGGGTCGGGGCGAGGCCACGCGGCCTCGTGGTGCAGGGCCCAAGATGGCGGCTTGACCCGGCCGGGGAAGCCGGTGGGGCTGGGGCCCGTGATGTATGGAGGTCCGAGGGCAGAAGATCCGTCGGGAGACGAGGTGCAGGTGCTTTTCGTGGGTCACGCCTGGCGGGCCGGAGCTTGGGCCCTGTCGTGCGGGGAGGGAGCAAGCCCTTCGTGTGGCCTGTCCAACACCCGTCTCTTGTCCGGGCTGCAGTGGACCTTGGTGTCCTTTTACGGCACCCTTCCAAATGTACTGGTTAGTTTTAGTGCCGGTTACTGTTCCTGGCTGGTTAGCCATTTGTATGTTTGTTCAGCTGCTTCTCTTGTTTTTCAGTCCTCTGACTGTGTGCTTAGCCCAAGAGGACGCCCCTACAAGGGATTAGCCTTACCCTATGTGGGGTATTTGCTGGCATTAGGTTCTGCCTTTGCCTTGGTACGCTCCTATGGAGCCTCCCTGTGGACATCCTGCTGGGCGCCACTTGTTTCTTCCTACGGTGATCCTTGAACAGCGTTGTTGGTCCATCTGTGGTGCATCAGAACCTGGCATAGGTTCCATACCGTGCTGTGTCTGTCTCACGCGCCTGGCGAGACACCTTGTTGTCGCAGTTTTTTCACAATTGACACCCTTTTTGACGCTGTGCGGCTTGCTTACTAGTGTAACTTGGACGACCAGCTCCTTTTGGGCTTGTCCTCCAAGGTGGTGGATTAGCAGATGTTCTCTGCTGTGCGTGGTCATGGCCTCCATGTGGCCACTTATTTTGCAGTGGTTTCCATACTCCCTGCTGTTTCCGTACAAGGGTTTCCACGCTTTTACTTGGGTTCTTGATGTGCCCTCTCAAAGGGGCGTGTTCCCCTTGGACTACTCGCTTCTTGGGGTCCGGTACCTTTACATTGTCCTCACTTTTTACACTGTCGTGACTAATTTTTTCCCCCCTACTCTGTCTTACAGGGGACTGTTGTTCCTCTCGGGCAAGGGGCATGGGTTACTTACTGCTTTGGACATTGGCCTACTCAGTTTCCACATGGCTTGAGCCATTTCAGCATACTCTAGACTCTTGTGGGGTCACGTTTTCATGGTTTTAACGTTTTTCCTCCTGCTCTATTTCTGCTCTCTGTTCTTACCAGGCGAATCCGTTCACGCTGTTTGGGGCCATTGCTGTCTTGCTATTGTGCGCTTCTGGGCTGCTCACGCTTCGCTTCCGGCGGTCCTTGCGTACTTCTTGTGGTTCCAGTGTCCACACGGTATGCTTAGCTACCTTCTGGTAGGCTTAGGTGCCTTCCGGACTTTGCTCTTTTTCGTTAAAACTTGACTGCTTGTCCTCTGCCCTTTTTACGAGTTGTGACATAACGCCTAAGTCCTGGCGCATCTGGGCCTTCTTACTACCGGCACCTTATGGCCGCGGATTGACATCTTACCACTGCTGTCACTTGTATCTTGCTGGTGCAGGTTTCAACATGGCTCCTTTTCGCAGTTGTACATATTCGAACAGTGTGCGATGTCTTTGTCATACCAGTTCCCGTCACGAGGTTTTGCTGCCGGTGACACTTGCTTCGGCAGCTCTCTCTCTCTCTCTGATACCCTCGGGTCAGCTCCACTTCTTGGAAAGTAATGACCTCCCTTTTTCCTCCAGCATATCTAGTATATGTTTTCTTCCATGCTGGCACTGTCGGATGAGGGTCAGCCTCTTGCTACTGCTGCCCCACGTGTCTTTGCAGGTGCAGGCTCTACAGTGCCCTTTTTTCCACTGTTCTCCTTGGTCGACTAGTAATTGCTTTTGCTTTCTGTCGCCACCTTGTGTCCCGTGGATCCCTCCAACCCTTTTTCAAAGTTATATCCATCTCACCTTGCCACGGGCATCCTGGCTCTGTGCTTTCCTTCCTTCAACCCAGGAATACACAAAGGGGTTTGTGTGCTGTTCCTAATGGCTTTTGGTGCCTTTGCCTCCCAGTGTTTTTCGCTCTCTTTAGAGCTTTATGGTCTGGTGGTAACTTGTGCTACATTACTGTCCTCACTATGGTTCGTCCCAAATGTTGACAGTGCTGTTTTACTCACCTTATGGATGACTAAGTTCTCTCGGAACTTGGTGGAGTTCAGTCGCAGACCCACCTCCTCCATGGGTATGACTTTGGTATCTATTCTAAGTTAAGGAATCTGTGGCTAGATGTCTCTATCAGATGTACGAGTGACTTACCTTCAGTAACAATGTATCCGGTAGAGACATAGTCTAGCCGCAGATTCCTTAACGCCCACCCGTCCTTCCTGTTCTGCGAGGACCTTTTCAGGTTGGGGCTTTCTATACTCGCCTCCCTTTGGGTGGCTTGCCCTTTTGCAAAGTGATATTCTCTCACTCCGACACAGACTGCTTTGTTCTGTTTCTCTGCTCCATTCCGCACATTCTCATGATTAGGCGGTATATTGATAGCTCATGTGTTCTTTCCAGTCCTTGGCCTGGATTGTACGGTGTGAAATCTATTCACGCTTTTTCCCACCTTCCCCCTCTCCCTTTCTCCATTGCCTTGTGGTCTTTGCCACCCTTGCGACCTTTTACTTCAGATCTAGTGGCTCTGTACATTTATGGGTTTTCTATTGGGATTGCGACATCCCTTTCGGGTGACTTCTTGTGATGACCTCTCCTTAATCTTGTGTTCCGGACTTGTTCTCCTTCACGGTTTTACTGTCTGGATGCGGACTTTCAATCCTCTGCCAGGCTGTTTTTCCACATTCTTGTCTCCCTTTAACGTTGATTGAGCCTTCGCTCTTGCAGGGTGGCTCTTCAGAGCACTGCTCTGTCTCACCTGCCAATTTGATCATTTTGCACACTGTTCCCATATTCTCACGGTTTTTTGGTGATGGCTCTGCATTTTGATGCCGAAAAGTTTCTCCGACGAAAACTGACATCAGTGCTCCGGGAGGCACATATATGGCTCCACTGATGTCATGTCCATGGACGACGTCAGGGCAGACCCGGGCGGTGCCGCCCCCGGCGCGCAGAGGCGCTGCTGCGGACAACTGTCCAGATCCAGTCTGACGCCTGGGGATATTCTAAGATAAGGAATCTGTGACTAGACTATGGTGCCGATCACGATCCTGTAAAAACCGGGTACGAACCGTCGGACGAAGCATATTCTCCGTCCGACGCGTACCTGGTCGTAACAATATACAAACATGGAATTACGATTCGCACAGAAACACCATTTCCGTACGAATCGTACAAAACCCCGACCGACGAACATAAACGTACAAATGCGATCCGGGAAAGCGCTGACGTGACGTCGGGATGCACGCAGCCTGCCATTCACGAACCAGGAATTACGATTCGCACCGACGTCAATCCCGCACGGTGAATATTTTCCGGCTGCCAAAAACTGCCGGGAAATCAGGACGACGCGAACAAGGAGTACCGGTACGCGACGGACAGACAGGATGACGCGAACAAGGAGTACTGGTACGCGACGGACAGACAGGACGACGCGAACAAGGAGTACCCGTACGCGACGGACAGACATGGACCCGAACCTACGTGTCATCCCGGCCCTCATAGCAGTCGACCTCCTCTACAGGTTCCGACGCAGACGCCGCAGAAGGTCAGAACAACAAAGGGAGGGGGGAAAGGGGGGGGGTGGGTGGCAGGACCAGGGCAGGCCACAAAACCCCCACCAAAGTCACACAGCACACATGCCCTGGACATACCTGACCCTCAGGCCCTGGTCACTACGAGGGGGTGGGGGCGTGTCCAGCTAAGCCAGCGACCGCCACAACGGAAGTTCTTGACGACGCGAACTGGCAACACAACCAGACAGGTACGTCCCGTACCCACGCCTTAAGAGCGTGGGTACGAGTCGTACCACGCCCACACCTACGTCACACCAACAATGGCGTGACGGCTCGTACCCACGTGGCAAAGGCCTGGGTACGGCTCGCACAAGCATCACATAGCGTGGGGACGGATATGTACAGACCATACCCCCACCCCGTATGCATGGAGCGTACCCCCAACCCCAACAGTGTAAGTACGACATGTACTCCCACCCGCGTATGCAAGGAGCGTACCCCCCATGCCAACAGTGTAAGTACGACACGCACCCCCACCCGCGTACGTATGGAGCGTACCCCCCACCCCAACAGTGTAAGTACGACACGTACCGCCACCCCGCGTATGCAAGGAGCGTACCCCCCATGCCAACAGTGTACGTACGACACGTCCCCCCACCTGCGTTTGCATGGAGCGTACCCCCCACCCCAACAGTGTAAGTACGACCCGTACCCCCACCCGCGTATGTATGGAGCGTACCTCCACCCCAACAGTGTAAGTACGACCCGTACCCTCACCCACGGACGTATGGAGCGTACCCCCCACCCCAACAGTGTAAGTACGACCCGTACCCTCACCCGCGGACGTATGGAGCGTACCCCCACCCCAACAGTGTAAGTACGACCCGTACCCTTACCCGCGTACGTATGGAGCGTACCCCCACCCCAACAGTGTAAGTACGACCCGTACCCACGGACGTATGGAGCGTACCCCCCACCCCAACAGTGTAAGTACGACCCGTACCCTCACCCGCGGACATATGGAGCGTACCCCCCACCCCAACAGTGTAAGTACGACCCGTACCCTCACCCGCGGACGTATGGAGCATACCCCCCACCCCAACAGTGTAAGTACGACCCGTACCCCCATGGAGCGAACCCACACACGTGTATGGACTAAGCGTACATATTGTTAAATAGGAGGGGTGTGTGCCAATCGCTCCCAGCAGTGCCCAGAGTCAGGAGGGGTGTGTGCCTATCACTCCCAGCAGTGCCCAGAGGCAGGAGGGGTGTGTGCAGAGGCCTCCCAGCAGTGCCCAGAGTCAGGAGGGGTGGGTGCCTATCACTCCCAGCAGTGCCCAGAGTCAGGAGGGGTGTGTGCAGAGTCCTCCCAGCAGTGCCCAGACACAGGAGGGGTGGATGCAGAGTCCTCCCAGCAGTGCCCAGAGTCATGAGGGGTGTGTGCCTAACACTCAAAGCAGTGCCCAGAGACAGGAGGGGTGTGTGCAGAGTCCTCCCAGCAGTGCCCAGAGTCAGGAGGGGTGTGTGCAGAGTCCTCCCAGCAGTGCCCAGCGACATGAGGGGTGGGTGCCTATCACTCCCAGCAGTGCCCAGAGTCAGGAGGGGTGTGTGCAGAGTCCTCCCAGCAGTGCCCAGAGACAGGAGGGGTGGGTGCCTATCACTCTCAGCAGTGCCCAGAGACAGGAGGGGTGGGTGCCTATCACTCCCAGCAGTGCCCAGAGGCAGGAGGGGTGTGTGCAGAGTCTTCCCAGCAGTGCCCAGAGTCAGGAGGGGTGTGTGCAGAGTCCTCCCAGCAGTGCCCAGAGACAGGAGGGGTGGGTGCCTATCACTCTCAGCAGTGCCCAGAGACAGGAGGGGTGGGTGCCTATCACTCCCAGCAGTGCCCAGAGGCAGGAGGGGTGTGTGCAGAGTCTTCCCAGCAGTGCCCAGAGTCAGGAGGGGTGGGTGTAGAGTCCACCCAGCAGTGCCCAGACACAGGAGGGGTGTGTGCAGAGTCCTCCCAGCAGTGCCCAGACACAGGAGGGGTGGGTGTAGAGTCCTCCCAGCAGTGCCCAGAGTCAGGAGGGGTGTGTGCAGAGTCCTCCCTGCAGTGCCCAGACACAGGAGGGGTGGGTGCAGAGTCCTCCCAGCAGTGCCCAGAGTCAGGAGGGGTGGGTGCCTATCACTCCCAGCAGTGCCCAGAGTCAGGAGGGGTGTGTGCAGAGTCCTCCCAGCAGTGCCCAGAGACAGGAGGGTGTGTGCCTAACACTCACAGCAGTGCCCAGAGACAGGAGGGGTGTGTGCAGAGTCCTCCCAGCAGTGCCCAGAGTCAGGAGGGGTGTGTGCAGAGTCCTCCCAGCAGTGCCCAGAGACAGGAGGGGTGTGTGCCTAACACTCACAGCAGTGCCCAGAGACAGGAGGGGTGTGTGCAGAGTCCTCCCAGCAGTGCCCAGAGTCAGGAGGGGTGTGTGCAGAGTCCTCCCAGCAGTGCCCAGAGACAGGAGGGGTGTGTGCCTAACACTCACAGCAGTGCCCAGAGACAGGAGGGGTGTGTGCCTAACACTCCCAGCAGTGCCCAGAGTCAGGAGGGGTGGGTGCCTATCACTCCCAGCAGTGCCCAGACACAGGAGGGGTGGGTGCAGAGTCCTCCCAGCAGTGCCCAGAGTCAGGAGGGGTGTGTGCCTATCACTCCCAGCAGTGCCCAGAGGCAGGAGGGGTGTGTGCAGAGTCCTCCCAGCAGTGCCCAGAGTCAGGAGGGGTGGGTGCCTATCACTCCCAGCAGTGCCCAGAGTCAGGAGGGGTGTGTGCAGAGTCCTCCCAGCAGTGCCCAGAGACAGGAGGGGTGGGTGCAGAGTCCTCCCAGCAGTGCCCAGAGTCAGGAGGGGTGGGTGCCTATCACTCCCAGCAGTGCCCAGAGTCAGGAGGGGTGTGTGCAGAGTCCTCCCAGCAGTGCCCAGAGACAGGAGGGGTGTGTGCCTAATACTCACAGCAGTGCCCAGAGTCAGGAGGGGTGGGTGCCTATCACTCCCAGCAGTGCCCAGAGACAGGAGGGGTGGGTGCCTATCACTCCCAGCAGGGCCCAGAGGCAGGAGGGGTGGGTGCAGAGTCCTCCCAGCAGTGCCCAGAGTCAGGAGGGGTGGGTGCCTATCACTCCCAGCAGTGCCCAGAGACAGGAGGGGTGTGTGCAGAGGCCTCCCAGCAGTGCCCAGAGACAGGAGGGGTGTGTGCCTATCACTCCCAGCAGTGCCCAGACGCAGGAGGGGTGGGTGCAGAGTCCTCCCAGCAGTGCCCAGACACAGGAGGGGTGTGTGCAGAGTCCTCCCAGCAGTGCCTAGATGCAGGAGGGGTGTGTGCAGAGTCCTCCCTGCAGTGCCCAGACACAGGAGGGGTGTGTGCAGAGTCCTCCCTGCAGTGCCCAGAGACAGGAGTGGTGTGTGCCTAACACACACAGCAGTGCCCAGAGACAGGAGGGGTGTGTGCCTAACACTCCCAGCAGTGCCCAGAGTCAGGAGGGGTGGGTGCCTATCACTCCCAGCAGTGCCCAGACACAGGAGGGGTGGGTGCAGAGTCCTCCCAGCAGTGCCCAGAGTCAGGAGGGGTGTGTGCCTATCACTCCCAGCAGTGCCCAGAGTCAGGAGGGGTGTGTGCAGTGTCCTCCCAGCAGTGCCCAGAGACAGGAGGGGTGTGTGCCTAACACTCACAGCAGTGCCCAGAGACAGGAGGGGTGTGTGCAGAGTCCTCCCAGCAGTGCCCAGAGTCAGGAGGGGTGTGTGCAGAGTCCTCCCAGCAGTGCCCAGAGACAGCAGGGGTGGGTGCCTATCACTCACAGCAGTGCCCAGAGTCAGGAGGGGTGTGTGCAGAGTCCTCCCAGCAGTGCCCAGAGACAGGAGGGGTGGGTGCCTATCACTCCCAGCAGTGCCCAGAGACAGGAGGGGTGGTGCCTATCACTCCCAGCAGTGCCCAGAGGCAGGAGGGGTGTGTGCAGAGTGCTCCCAGCAGTGCCCAGAGTCAGGAGGGGTGGGTGTAGAGTCCTCCCAGCAGTGCCCAGAGTCAGGAGGGGTGTGTGCAGAGTCCTCCCAGCAGTGCCCAGAGACAGGAGGGGTGTGTGTCTAACACTCACAGCAGTGCCCAGAGTCAGGAGGGGTGGGTGCCTATCACTTCCAGCAGTGCCCAGAGACAGGAGGGGTGTGTGCAGAGGCTTCACAGCAGTGCCCAGAGACAGGAGGGGTGTGTGCCTATCACTCCCAGCAGTGCCCAGAGACAGGAGGGATGTGTGCCTAACACTCACAGCAGTGCCCATGAAACGCAAAGGGTGGAGTAGCCACAAATACCATGCCCACAAATTTCAGTCAGGTGCACAAAGACCCTGCAGTACATGTACCACATGTGTGCGAGGCTGGGAGTATACGCATGCATAGCGCAGAAAAGAAAACATGTACACATGAAGTCATGTCAATAGTCCACATACACAAGTACAATGACTACCAAGAATGCCACGAATGATGCAGGTGGAGACATCGCTCAGCATGCATGTGCAAAGTAGAAGGAGTCCATCACACACCCAGCTAATGTACACACAGCTCTGCGCTAAATATTGGGAACACCCTGCAGTGAAGATGTCAGGGTACACAGAGCAAGGAATACACCTTTGGACAATTTCACCATGCAGCAACTGCTTACATGAACACAGAAACCTAGCTAACACCGTGTGATGGCACACAGATCCCAGGGTCCCCCCTATGACCAGCACACTACTACATTTCCCACACACCCAACACATGATCACCACCCAAAATCATGTAGCAGCCCCACCAACAGCAATATCAGAAAAGCAGTAGTGTTCAAAGGAAACAAAAATGGCTTTAAACCGGCAAGATCAAAAATTGGATGTTCGTAGAAAGTTCAATTTTTACAAAGCTCATAGGGCAGTCCAGAAGTCACAGCTGGATGGGGGACACAGTGGGATGCGGGTCCCCTAGCTTGCCTGCACAGTTACATTCCATTGTCTTCCACAGGGGTGAGGGCATCATGTGGGGGGGAAGAAACAGGCACCGCAGGGACAGGAGGGTGAAGGGTAGGCGTCGTGGGTGCAGGGATGGAGGACTCCACCACAGGGGGTGGGGCAGGGCCAAAGGTGGAGGCCAGGAGCTTGCTGCACACCTTAGCCAGGTCCGCCAGGGAATCCCCTGCACCCGAAGGAACCACAGGCCCCAAGGAGGGGGGGGGGTCAGAGGGATGGGTCGCAGCACCACTGGGGGAGGGTGTAGACAGGGGGGGGGGATCAACCACCCTGACCGAGGACTTCCTTGACCGCTTGCGTGGTGGCGTCACTGTGGGGCTCAGGGACAGAGCGGCCATGAAGGAGTCTTTGGGGGAGATGTGGCCAGGAGAGCTGAGGGGAGGGGATTTGGAGGGAGTGGATTGGGTGGAATGCGGACTCCCACTCTGGCTGCGTGTCACACGTTTGCCCCCCGACCCAGTGGGTGTGCCTACTTCACCCTGAGTGTGCGTGTCAGGAGGTGTGCGGTGGACCTTCCCTGCTGGTGTGGTGCCTGTGTGTGTTGTGGTGGGCGCATGCTGACGTCTGGGTGTACGTGGGACAGGCATGGGAGTGGGAAGTGTGGATGGGGCAGGGGTAGGGGGTGGGACGTAGCGCTGCAGGAGACCCACTGCTGCAGTCAGTGTCGAGTCTATCGACCTCAGCAAGCTGCGTTGGTCAGCCTGCGATGAATGAATGCCCTCCAAGTATGCCTCCATGTTGTTGAGGACCTGGCTGTGGCCATGGAGGACATTAAGGATCGCAGCCTGACCAACCTGCAACTGCCGCTGGATGTCCACAGACTCTGCATTGGCGGCAGCAGTGGAGACAGGAGCAGGGGGTGCGGTGCCTGGCAGGAAGGATACATGTGGTGACCGGGCACGTTGGGAAGGGACACGAGCAAGTGGGAGGCGGCTGATGGCAATGGAGGGGGCGGGGCGAGATGTAGTGCCGCTGTCAGCTGCTGGTGCAGCCGCCGTCCACTCAGAGAGATCATCCTCGGACCCGTCAGCTTCATACTCTGTTGTGCCAGTCGACAGGTCCCCGGCTTCACTCTCCTCCGCCTCAGTCCCACTTGATGTGCCAGCCCCGATGTCACCGCTGGCACTGGTGCTCGGTCCCTCTGCTCCGTCTGTGCCCATGTCTCCCTCCGTGTCCCCCGACGATGCTGTGGGCAGGGTGAAGAGACAGAAATTAATCATACACCTGTATACATATGTCACATGAGTCCAATCTACATAGGTCACAGTGCATAGCCTGAAACAAAAGAAGAGTTACATCTATAAAACAAGGTACATATGTAGGGCATGCAAGACACAGTTGTTTGACCCACCATGCCACCGAAAAACTATGGAGAGCATGACACAATAGCAAATGAGATGGAATGGAATTTTGACTGAGGAGCAAGGCCCTGGGGACAATCCAGCACTGCATCTGCACCACACAGCGTGGCAGGAAATAGGGATGAGCAGGGACCATATCCAGGAACAAGAGGCACATGCAGCATAGGTTATACTGAAAACATGCCCACCATGACTGGCCCACTGCACCTTGAGTGCATGTCCAGACAAACATCACACACTGGCCAGTCCTAGCAAGGAGATATCAGGTTGTGACATGAAGGCCATGCCCGCACCACCCACCCCCTACATGAGACTATTATTTGGAGACACAGGAAGCACTTACATCCCTTAGTCTGGTTGAAATACACATGGGATGCAACAAATCAAGGTTGCACACAAAATACCCAAGGTGCGCCTGTCCAAATAATCATGTACAAATGGGCATCATCAGATGATTGTAACAAGACACACAGGCAATGTCCACCGTGAGTATGAACAAGGAAAATCAGGTCAGTCTGTACAGTGGACACTTGTACTACATTTCACGTCAATATACATTTGGCCAGGGGACAATGGCACAGAACACAACCTATGCTGTAGACACAGAGATTGTCAACATATTCTGATTACACACATGATACCTAGGAAAATATGCCCCTGGGGACAGTAGTGGCCACACAACTCCATGCTCCTGAATGGGAATGACTGCAACACACGCTACCATCCCTGCACTATGCGTACCGCACACTCATGCACATCATGTCACAGGCCACCACATAGGACATGCGTGCTGTAAGGCCTCACACTTGAGAGACTAACTCCCATGTCTGGACTCAGCATTAGTGCCAACTGACATGGAACCCACAAGACCAGAACTGGACAGGGCACAGGAAAGGTCCCAAAACCTGTTACACACTACCCCCACACATGATGCTGCAGGCATTGTACACGTGGAGAAGGTGCCAGGCTACATAACCTTGTGACGGAGTGACTTCACACAGACCAGGGAACACATTGCAAGGAGGGGAAGGGAGGCAGGAGAGCACTGCAATACTGTGGGTAACAGGATCTGCACAGCACCATTAAACCCTGGCAGTGCATCCATGGAACAGTGCACTTACAAATGCTGGTGAAACACAACAAACACACATGTACCTACCCCCTTCCTGCTGCTGCATCTCCTGTAAGCGCCTGTCCAAGTCTGGAAATACCACCGCCAGCACACGCTTGTGGATGTGGGAGAGACGGCGGCGCCCGCGGTTCTTATGGCTCTCAGGTGAGTCCCCCAGCAGGACCCGTGCGATCCTCCGCGTCCAGCACCGGATATCCTGCCAGCGTTTCCTCACCTGGGACAGGCTCCACCTCCGACCATCCACACTCCTCACGGCACTGACGGCGGTCAGCCAGATCTGCTCCTTGGCGGAGGCGCCTACCTGTGAGGATGAACAAGTGACACTACATCAATACACCTGCATCATGTCACAGAGACACATATGGGAACAAATTAGCTGGTTACAACAAGGCATGTCATGCAGCCAACGCATTGCACCTTTGCCATAGGGACATACTCCTCTGGGGAAGGGCAAAAGCAGTACGTGCCAGTGAAAGTACACAGGTGGAATGAGGGCAAAGACACAATCAATTATCAAGGCTCACACTGTGCATCACACCCACCCCTCCTGACTCTGGGCACTGCTGGGAGTGATAGGCACCCACCCCTCCTGTCTCTGGGCACTGCTGGGAGGACTCTGCACACACCCCTCCTGCCTCTGGGCACTGCTGGGAGTGATAGGCACCCACCCCTCCTGTCTCTGGGCACTGCTGGGAGGACTCTGCACACACCCCTCCTGACTCTGGGCACTGCTGGGAGGACTCTGCACACACCCCTCCTGACTCTGGGCACTGCTGGGAGGCCTCTGCACACACCCCTCCTGTCTCTGGGCACTGCTGGGAGTGATAGGCACCCACCCCTCCTGTCTCTGGGCACTGCTGGGAGTGATAGGCACCCACCCCTCCTGTCTCTGGGCACTGCTGGGAGGACTCTGCACACACCCCTCCTGACTCTGGGCACTGCTGGGAGGCCTCTGCACCCACCCCTCCTGTCTCTGGGCACTGCTGGGAGTGATAGTCACCCACCCCTCCTGCCTCTGGGCACTGCTGGGAGTGATAGGCACACACCCCTCCTGTCTCTGGGCACTGCTGGGAGTGATAGGCACCCACGCCTCCTGTCTCTGGGCACTGCTGGGAGGACTCTGCACAGACCCCTCCTGACTCTGGGCACTGCTGGGAGACATCAGGCATTCACCCCCCCCCCGTGACCCCCCCTACAGTACATAGCATGTGTGTCACACCTGGACACAATGGCAGAAGTCACAGTCACAAAAAAAGGGACACAGTCTGCGCTAGTAGCTCTGCACTCACCTGATACCCTGGTCGCCCATACAGCAGGGGGTACTGTGGGAGGATCACATCTAGCAATGACAGGTTCTCTTCCAGGGTGAATGGCTGTGACCTCTCCACAGACCTTGACATGGTTCCAGGGAATCAGGAGCAGCTGCAGTGTGGTAGAATCGAAATATGTGCAGGCAAGTGCTCCCTCATAGGACCTGGCTGCCTTATATCTGCCTTGCTGGCCTGTTTCATGCACAGGAGTACAGAGTGATTGGTCACTCACATTTGCATCCTATGTTTCCTCCAATCCCTTCAAACCTAGCACAGTCAGTGGGTTCTTATTGTGTTTTTTTCTTCAGCATGATGTCAACCCCACAAACACATTGCAACAAAGTAGATTCATTCCAACTGACTTCTGCTGTGCACCTTCCAGAACAAATTCAAACTTAAAACTTGGTCTCCATGACAACCAGCATGCATGTAGGCCTTAATACTTGTCCCTCATGTGTCCCCTATGTAAAATTTTGCATCACCCACAGGTACGGTGCGTTCCGGGCCCCTAGGGCACCCCAAATGCATAGCAACGGCCCGTACACGCGTGCGTACGTTCACTATCACCATGGGTGTCCTCGCGTATGCGTACTCGTACTGGTACGGCCCGTACACACGCCTGTACGCTCACTATCACTACGAGTACGCATACGCGAGGACACCCATAGTGATAGTGAACGTACAGGCGTGTGTACGGTCCGTACCACTATGGGTGTTCTCGCGTATGCGTACTCATACTGGTACGGCCCGTACACAAGCCTGTACGTGCACTATCACCATGGGTGTCCTCGCGTATGCGTACTCGTACTGGTACGGCCCGTACACACGCCTGTACGTTCACTATCACTACGAGTACGCATACGCGAGAACACCCATAGTGGTACGGACCGTACACACGCCTGTACGTTCACTATCACTACGAGTACGCATACGCGAGGACACCCATAGTGATAGTGAATGTACAGGCGTGTGTACGGGCCGTACCAGTACGAGTACGCATACGCGAGGACACCCATGGTGATAGTGAACGTACAGGCGTGTGTACGGTCCGTACCACATGCCTGTACGCTCACCATCACTATGGGTACACATACGGCAGCACTCTCATAGTGATATGGGAACGTACACAGGCCCTCTTAGCAGCAGTACGGCGGTTTTCACACATCACAGTGGTGACAGGCAGCACACAGGAAGGAATAGGGCGGACATACTTGTCCATGGATGGACATCAAGGCATTGTCTGGGCAGTACTACATGTGTGGGGCACAGGTGTGACAGGCTGTGATGTGGCACATTACTCCTGAGTCGAGAAGGCACCAGATGTATAATGAGATGTGTACAGATGTAATGTGTAATGGTGCAATGTGTGCCAGGCATGCCCTTGACTCCTTTGACATGTGTGCATGTCGTACTGCACACTTGGGATGACCGACACTGGCATGGCACGGACACCAACACACGGAAGTGTCCCCTGATGCCCGGTACAGGGGTTACCACACCTGACTTGTCACTACCCACGGTGCACGATGTGACTATGTCATGTATGTGTGGGGGTTTCCCATTAGGTTGATGTTGGAGCACCCTCAAAAGCTGCAGCTGTTGCAGCAACCAACATGTGTCTGTGTGTAGATTGACATTGCACACTGTTCCGCACACCATGCCACATGTGGTATCGGATGTGAGGTGCGTATGTATGCATGGGACACGGAGTAGCGTAACAAGGACATGTCTGCATCCTCTCTATGAATGTGTGGTGAGTCATGACATGTGCACCTACATGGCAAGGTGTGTGGGCTGTCCTAGTGTAATGTCATGTGACCTGTGGCTCTAGTGTTCCGCTACCAGTCTCTGCAATCGACATCCTACTTCTGCTGATGTGTGGGTGTATGTCACTCCTGTATTGCGTCTGGCTGTTCACTTACACTGCAACACAGCTAATCCCATGCCATGGCATGTGGAGGTTCTCAATCTCCGTGTGTAGCTGGGTCTTGGTAGGAGTGTCACCTGCCAGCCATACGTGTCCAGGGCATGTGGCACATACCTGACTCCGTATGTAGCATATGTGTATAGACAGATTAACATGTGCTCAGGACAAATTATTTGTTGTTGTGGTGCACTCACTCTTCCTTGTCACTTCCAAATTACTGCAGAGCGCCGCCTCTTCCCCGACCAATTCCGGACTTGGCTGCCATGCGGGAGAATGATTGCATCCGGTGCTACCGCTTCCCCCAATGGTTGATTCTGGATTTGACGGCGAGACTGGCACCACACCTGCAACCGCTGCACAGGTATCCTACGGCACTGACACCCAAGCTGAAGGTAATGGCAGCCCTACATTTTCTTGCCACGGGTACCTTTCAAAATACCATAGCTCATGTTGGTGGCATGTCCCAGAGCATGTTCTGCCGTGTGCTGCATGATTTCTTAGAGGCCATGTTGATTCACCTGGATGACTTCATACATTTTCCTACCACAGAAATGTTGACTGGGGTCAAGCGTGGATTCTATGCCCTGGGAGGGATGCCCCATGTCATTGGGTCCATAGATGGGACACATGTTGCTTTGGTACCACCAAAGGCACAGGAGGTAGCGTACCGGAATCGCAAGCACTACCACTCCATCAATGCCCTTGTGGTGTGTCTGTCCAACATGGTGATTTCACATGTCTGTGCTCGTTTTCCAGGATCAGCACACGATGCCTACATCATGAGGCGTAGCAGGGTGCCTGAAATGATGACGCAGCTGCGCAACGAACGAGCATGTGTTGTTGGTGGGTACAGTCTGTCTGTCCTGTATTTTGCGTAGACTTCCAGCACGACTGCTTCTCCTGTTCTAACGATGTCCATGTGCTTCCCATGTAGGGGACGCTGGCTATCCCAACATGCCATGGCTGATCACACCTCTCCGCAACCCCATCACGCCGGCCCAGCTCCGCTATAACACCGCCCATGGCCGGACAAGGCGAGTGATAGAGAGGACGTTTGGCCTGCTGAAGAGCCGATTCAGGTGCCTACACAAGACCGGCGGCGCACTCCCATATGCCCCGGCGAAGGTCTGCAAAATCTTCATGGTCTGTTGCATGCTGCACAACATGGCAGTTGAGAAAGCTGTGCCACTCATCCTGGATCAAGATGACGAGGACCATCCACCCGTGGAGGACGAAGGGCTTGGCAATGGGGCTAGTGATGTGGAGGATGTGGAGCCGCAAGAGGACATCCGGACTCGGCTCATACGCGACTTCTTTGCTTAGTGGTGAGTACCAGTGTCTGAGTGTGCACGCATTGGTCCCCGTGTGGCATGTGTTGTGATGTGTGTCTCCACATGCATGTATGGCACGTGAGTCAGAGGTGTGTGTGGGTGTGTCACTGGAGTGATGGTGCCAGTGATGGTTGTATTTCCCCAGTCATAATTGTGACCTAGCATGTTGTCATCCATACATGTGTCGAGTAAATGCACATGCAAGTGGCTGTGCTTTTTGTGGCTGACTTCTTGTGTTTCTCTCTTCCCCAGGTACTTGCGCATACCGTCTGCTGCTTGCATTTTTGTGGCACTGCTATTCCTCATGGACACGTCATCGTGTGCTGACTCAGCGTTACAGGCACGGACACGTTTGGAAGTCTCCTTAGGGTAAGGGATGCATCATGGGTGTATTGGGTGTGGCAGTTGTTCACGATGTATGCACACTGCCCCTGTCGATGTTTGGTTCCTCTGCAGACATGTTGCATCACCATGGTACACATGACATGCAGCTGGGTACACCTGAATAGATGGTCAGACTTGTTGCCAGTCATCAGTGATGGGATAGTGGATTGTGATGATGGCATCAATGTGTGTAACACTGCCCTCGGACAGATACGGTTTGCATTGGCTTGACATGCTGTGGGACTTCCACATCAGCGGATCAATGGTGTATGGCAGGCTCTCCGTGAGCAGCTGTGGGTGTTTAGCTGTTAGCCGACACTTGTGTGCCAGTTCCATGGCTATGACGCATTTGTGCTGCAGAAGGGGGGTGCCAGTGTTGGACCCACATGTTACTCCACATGAAGTGTTCATGTGTACTTCAAGTTGCCTCTGCAATCCCGAAAACATGACTAATAAAGGTGTCCCTATGCCTCCAAGGTGCCTCTTCTCAGTCAATGCTGGTGTGTTGCCACGGTGCATCCAGCATGTCTGGCATGGTTTTCCCTGATAGTGGCTATGTGTCTATGTGTCGAGTAGCAAGATTCAAGCTGTGTGTGTGGGATGAGACTGTGTATTGTGCATGATGTCCATGACTGTGTGGGTATTGTGACATGTGCCGTCCCCATGCATCCAACGTTGGCCAGGCCCCCATTATCTGCATCCACCGGACTCAAGCTTGCAGGACATGGTTCTGCCACCTGTCTACACATACCTGGGTGCCCCCCAGGACACTGGACATGATCCCTGACCTCTGCGCATGACTGTTGCTGTACTCAATATGTCTGTCGGCACGGTTGTGCGGCCACCCCCTCAGCTGGTTGGGCCCATCACGGGTGTGTATGGTGCTCCATGTCTGTCTTGCCTAATACACTGTGACCCGTGTGTCCTGTGCCAGACTCAGGCCCCAGGGTGTGGATGGTTGAAGTCAAAAGAGAACTCAGGCATGTTTAGACTTTACAAGACACATGTAAGGTAATAATGCAACCAGCAGGCATCTTCTCTTCATGGTGTGACTTTTCATTTTAGTGGGGGGGGGGGGGAGGATGGGTTGACATGAGGGGCTTTCCGGGTGTTTGGAATCCAAAGTTCAGTAGGGGAGTTGGTGTCCTTGCCATTTGAAATCCTCAGAGTCCATGCCACAGTCTTTGTCAACATTGGTCAGACAGTGACCAGCAAGGCCATGTGGCAGAGAATGTCTTTTGATGCTGTGCTGCTGTTGCTCCAGTGGGCCAGGTGCCAGGCCAGGTGTCCTGGGAGATGGTGCTGTAGCACCGACCCTCACGGTCTTTTCCGTGGATGACCCGCCCTCCTGCGGGGACCCTCAGAAGCAGGCCGTGACGATGTTTGGGATGCTCCATCGGATGTTTCCTCCTCCTCCTCCTGATCCCTCCCTGTGGGTGTTGATGTTCTACGCCTTCTGGCACAGGGAGGGTTGCCCATGTTGTCGGCCATCCGACGGAGTGTATTTTGAATTCCCGTGTACACCGTCACAAGCTCAGCCTGTCCGTCCTCCATCCTCCGTTGGTGTTGCAGTAGACAGGCATGTAGCTCCGCATGTTGCTGGGCCTGCTGGGTCTTGATCCCCTCGAGGACGGACACAACCTGGGCCATGCCCGTGGTGTCCTGCCGGTATGTGTCCAGGATGTTTCGGACATGGGAATATACCGGATCCCCAGCCAACTGGTCAGGCTGGCGCCTCCGCCGTCCTCCACTCCCACCACCCCTGCCCACTTGCACCTGGCCTGCCCTTGTGGGCACATCGGGTCTCCGGGACCCCTGAGGGGTGGCATTGGCGTTGTCGCCTGCCTCCTCCTGGGTGCCCGGGACACCGTGTCCCTCCTGGCCAGCCTGGATTCTTTGTGGTGGTGGGGCAGGGATCCTGGGTGTCTCCTGGGATGTGGCAGGAGTGGGGGTGGTGGTTGGCCCCGTTGTACCTGACGCAGGTGCTGCAGGTCGTTGGACACCAGAGGGGCCAGGTTGGTTGGGGTCGTCCACAGAGTGGTGAGAGTCGTCGCTGCCGGTGGGATCGGCCTCCCGCAGAGACGGATCCTGTGAGTCTTCCCCCCCAGTGTTGGGGGGTGAACCACGAGGTTGACCTGTGTGTGAGAGAGACAATGTTAATTTTGGTCCATGCAACATCCATGTTTCATCAGTTTCAAAGTTGGAACATTTCCTCTGGGAATTTGGATCTGTCTTGCATTCCACTCACAGTGCACTTGTGCATGGGTGTGTCCCTTGGGCACAGCTTTGGCGCCTTCAACCATGTGTGGCACAGTCTTACTTGCTGCGTCAAGTGTGACTGCAGTCAGCAGTGGAGTGGGGAGGTGTGGCGAGCCGTGCATTGGCGCCTTCCGTGTTGCACTGTACGTGGGCACATGAAGTTGTTCCACACACTTCAATGATGCAGGTAGCTGTCGTTGTGCTCGTGCACAGGTTGTGACATGGCCCTGTGTTTTGCCATGGAGGAGAGGGGGGGTGCTGGCACTGGCCACCCTTGTCTACATGCACGCAGTCCACCTGCTGACGAGCAGACATTCCCACACACCACATGGCTGATTTGCTCTCCCTGTATCCCCCTCTCCCTCCCTCTGTGTGTCAGCCTCCTCCCTCTGTCCGTCTTCCTGTGTCTCCCTCCCTCTCTGTCCCCCTCTCCCTCCCTCTCTGTCCCCCTCTCCCTCCCTCTGTGTGTCAGCCTCCTCCCTCTGTCCGTCTCCCTGTGTCTCCCTCCCTCTCTGTCCCCCTCTCCCTCCCTCTGTGTCCCCCTCTCCCTCCCTCTGTGTGTCAGCCTCCTCCCTCTGTCCGTCTTCCTGTGTCTCCCTCCCTCTGTGTCCCCCTCTCCCTCCCTCTGTGTGTCAGCCTCCTCCCTCTGTCCGTCTTCCTGTGTCTCCCTCCCTCTCTGTCCCCCTCTCCCTCCCTCAGTGTGTCAGCCTCCTCCCTCTGTCCGTCTCCCTGTGTCTCCCTCCCTTCTCTGTCCCCCTCTCCCTCCCTCTGTGTCCCCCTCTCCCTCCCTCTGTGTGTCAGCTTCCTCCCTCTGTCCGTCTTCCTGTGTCTCCCTCCCTCTCTGTCCCCCTCTCCCTCCCTCTGTGTGTCAGCCTCCTCCCTCTGCCCGTCTCTCTGTCTCCCTCCCTCTCTGTCCCCCTCTCCCTCCCTCTCTGTCCCCCTCTCCCTCCCTCTGTGTGTCAGCCTCATCCCTCTGTCCGTCTCCCTGTGTCTCCCTCCCTCTCTGTCCCCCTCTCCCTCCCTCTGTGTCCCCCTCTCCCTCCCTCTGTGTGTCAGCCTCCTCCCTCTGTCTGTCTTCCTGTGTCTCCCTCCCTCTCTGTCCCCCTCTCCCTCCCTCTGTGTCCCCCTCTCCCTCCCTCTGTGTGTCAGCCTCCTCCCTCTGTCCGTCTTCCTGTGTCTCCCTCCCTCTCTGTCCCCCTCTCCCTCCCTCTGTGTGTCAGCCTCCTCCCTCTGTCCGTCTCCCTGTGTCTCCCTCCCTCTCTGTCCCCCTCTCCCTCCCTCTCTGTCCACCTCTCCCTCCCTCTGTGTGTCAGCCTCATCCCTCTGTCCGTCTCCCTGTGTCTCCCTCCCTCTGTGTGTCAGCCTCCTCCCTCTGTCTGTCTTCCTGTGTCTCCCTCCCTCTCTGTCCCCCTCTCCCTCCCTCTGTGTGTCAGCCTCCTCCCTCTGTCCGTCTCCCTGTGTCTCCCTCCCTCTCTGTCCCCCTCTCCCTCCCTCTGTGTCCCCCTCTCCCTCCCTCTGTGTGTCAGCCTCCTCCCTCTGTCCGTCTTCCTGTGTCTCCCTCCCTCTCTGTCCCCCTCTCCCTCCCTCTGTGTGTCAGCCTCCTCCCTCTGTCCGTCTCCCTGTGTCTCCGTCCCTCTCTGTCCCCCTCTCCCTCCCTCTGTGTCCCCCTCTCCCTCCCTCTGTGTGTCAGCCTCCTCCCTCTGTCCGTCTTCCTGTGTCTCCCTCCCTCTCTGTCCCCCTCTCCCTCCCTCTGTGTCCCCCTCTCCCTCCCTCTGTGTGTCAGCCTCCTCCCTCTGTCCGTCTTCCTGTGTCTCCCTCCCTCTCTGTCCCCCTCTCCCTCCCTCTGTGTGTCAGCCTCCTCCCTCTGTCCGTCTCTCTGTGTCTCCCTCCCTCTCTGTCCCCCTCTCCCTCCCTCTCTGTCCCCCTCTCCCTCCCTCTGTGTGTCAGCCTCCTCCCTCTGTCCGTCTCCCTGTGTCTCCTTCCCTCTCTGTCCCCCTCTCCCTCCCTCTCTGTCCCCCTCTCCCTCCCTCTGTGTGTCAGCCTCATCCCTCTGTCCGTCTCCCTGTGTCTCCCTCCCTCTCTGTCCCCCTCTCCCTCCCTCTGTGTCCCCCTCTCCCTCCCTCTGTGTGTCAGCCTCCTCCCTCTGTCCGTCTTCCTGTGTCTCCCTCCCTCTCTGTCCCCCTCTCCCTCCCTCTGTGTGTCAGCCTCCTCCCTCTGTCCGTCTTCCTGTGTCTCCGTCCCTCTCTGTCCCCCTCTCCCTCCCTCTGTGTCCCCCTCTCCCTCCCTCTGTGTGTCAGCCTCCTCCCTCTGTCCGTCTCCCTGTGTCTCCCTCCCTCTCTGTCCCCCTCTCCCTCCCTCTGTGTCCCCCTCTCCCTCCCTCTGTGTGTCAGCCTCCTCCCTCTGTCCGTCTTCCTGTGTCTCCCTCCCTCTCTGTCCCCCTCTCCCTCCCTCTGTGTGTCAGCCTCCTCCCTCTGTCCGTCTCCCTGTGTCTCCCTCCCTCTCTGTCACCCTCTCCCTCCCTCTCTGTCCCCCTCTCCCTCCCTCTGTGTGTCAGCCTCCTCCCTCTGTCCGTCTCCCTGTGTCTCCCTCCCTCTCTGTCCCCCTCTCCCTCCCTCTCTGTCCCCCTCTCCCTCCCTCTGTGTGTCAGCCTCATCCCTCTGTCCGTCTCCCTGTGTCTCCCTCCCTCTCTGTCCCCCTCTCCCTCCCTCTGTGTGTCACCCTCTGTCACCTCAGCCCAGCTTCCTGTGCACACACTGTTAGCAGATCTTTGAATGGCCCTTGGATTGTTGATGTGAGTTTGTTTCTGATCTCCAGGCACCCATTGGGTGTAGTGTGTGTGTCTGCGCTGCTGCTGTGGTGGTGTGTGCTGCCCCTCTTTCACAGTGTTGGCTGTTCATTAGCTGCTGTCATGTGCAAAACAGTGCCTTCACCCCCATGTGTTAATGCAAGGCGTCCGCCATTTGCTGGCGAGTCTTTCCTGTGTGGGGACACACTGTTTATCTGGCTGTGACCTAGGCCATATGGGCAGAGGGCATTGTTGTCTGCTTCTGAGTTGCACTATGTGATTTTTTGGGCCCACCCTCCCGCCATCCGGGTTACCGTGTCATGTGTTGGTGTCTTCTGTGGCCTGTGACTTGACATTGTCCAGCTGGGTGCATGGGGCATGGTGGCGCCAGTGGCATGTGCGTGTTCATGGAGTGTTGTTGAGTCATGCGATAGCTTGGGGTGGTTGCGTGCCTGTTTGTGAGTTTGGTTGTGGATGACGTTCCCCCATGTGAGGTGCGTTGTTTGTGTACTCACCCGGGTCTCGGAGTCCTCCTAATACTTCGACTGCCTCCACCGGCAGTATGGCCATCACCTTCTCCTCCCAGGGATGGTAGTGTACGGGTCTGCGGGACGGCCCTCCTCAAGTGATGTTGGCCTGGTTGTGTTCATCCGTCATCTTGGCTCGGACCCTCCTCCGCAGATCGTACCACCTGGCTTGGCATTCCTGCTTGTTCCTTCTGGTGTCCGCAACAGCATTCACAGCATCGACGATGGTCTGCCACATGGCTGTTTTTTTCTGAAATGCTGGTCTGTCTGACCAATGTTCCAAAGAGGTGTGGCTCGACTCTGAGGATTTCATCGACAAGGACCTCCAACTCTCGGTTACTGAACTTTGGATTCTTGTTAGTGGGCATGGTGAGGGGTGTGGGTGTGGATGGTGGGGGGGGGTGTGGATGGTTGGGTGTGTGTGTGAATGTGATGAGGGGGTGTTTGTGAAGGTGGTTGTGTGAAGGTGTGCAAGTGTAAGGTGTGGTAAAGCTTCTAGTTTGGTGCTGTGGGTTGTCTGTGGGGTCTGGCAGCAGTGAGTCTGTTGCAAAGGCTCATGGTTTGTGTGTGTGGGCCCTTTTTATTTGTCCATTGGTGGGTGTGGCTGTGTTTGAAGTTTGGGTGGGTGTATTATAAGGAGTGGTGGTGTTTGGGCCCTCTGTTTGTTTTTGGCAGTTGCAGGTCAGTGAATGTGTTGTTTTAGTGGTTGTTGGACATGTTTAGTGGCTTTGTGCCATTCGAATGGTGTATTCTTGTGTTGTTTTGTTTTGTCCTGGTTGTGTACGTGCGTTTTTAGCGTGTGTACGGGGTGTACAGGGGCCATTTTGTTGTACAGTGCTGTCCTTGTGTGTGGCTTGGTACGACTCGTACATGCGGTTGTAATGTTGGGGCCTGGGGTGCGCTCCGTACTTAGGAGGTTGTGGTGGGGGTACGACTCTAATTTACACGGGTGCACATACGCGGGTGGGGGTACGACACGTACACGGGTGTACATACAGGGGGGGTACGACACGTACAGGGGTGTACATACACGGAGGGGTACGACACGTACACGGGTGTACATACACGGGTGGGGGTACGACACGTACAGGGGTGTACATACACGGGGGTACGACACGTACAGGGGTGTACATACACGGGGGGTACGACACGTACACGGGTGTTCATACACGGGGGGTACGACACGTACAGGGGTGTACATACACGGGGGTACGACACGTACACGGGTGTACATACCCGGAGGGGTACGACACGTACACGGGTGTACATACACGGAGGGGTACGACACGTACACGGGTGTACATACAGGGGGGGTATGACATGTACACGGGTGTACATACACGGGGGTACGACACGTACAGGGGTGTACATACACGGGGGGTACGACACGTACACAGGTGTACATACACGGGGGTACGACACGTACAGGGGTGTACATACATGGAGGGGTACGACACGTACACGGGTGCACATACACGGGTGGGGGTACGACACGTACAGGGGTGTACATACATGGGGGTACGACACATACAGGGGTGTACATACACGGGGGGTACGACACGTACACGGGTGCACATACACGGGTGGGGGTACGACACGTACAGGGGTGTACATACACGGGGGTACGACACATACTAGGGTGTACATACACGGGGGTACGACACGTACAGGGGTGTACATACACGGGGGGGTATGACACGTACACGGGTGTACATACCCGGAGGGGTACGACACGTACACAGGTGTACATACACGGAGGGGTACGACACGTACACGGGTGTACATACAGGGGGGGGTACGACACGTACACAGATGTACATACACAGGGGGTACGACACGTACAGGGGTGTACATACACGGGGGGTACGACACGTACAGGGGTGTACATACACGGGGGTACGACACGTACAGGGGTGTACATACACGGGGGTACGACACGTACAGGGGTGTACATACACGGGGGGTACGACACGTACAGGGGTGTACATACACGGGGTACGACACGTACACGGGTGTACATACACGGGGGGTACGACACGTACAGGGGTGTACATACACGGGGGGGTACGACACGTACAGGGGTGCACATACACGGGTGGGGGTACGACACGTACAGGGGTGTACATACATGGGGGGTACGACACGTACAGGGGTGTACATACACGGGGGTATGACACGTACAGGGGTGTACATACATGGGGGTACGACACGTACAGGGGTGTACATACACGGGGGTACGACACGTACACGGGTGTACATACCCGGAGGGGTACGACACGTACACGGGTGTACATACACGGAGGGGTACGACACGTACACGGGTGTACATACACGGGGGTATGACACGTACAGGGGTGTACATACACGGGGGGTACGACACGTACAGGGGACACATACAGGGGTGTACATGCACGGGGGGTACGACACGTACAGGGGTGTACATACACAGGGGTACGACACGTACAGGGGTGTACATACACGGGGGGTACGACACGTACAGGGGTGTACATACACGGGGGGTACGACACGTACACGGGTGTACATACACGGGGGTACGACACGTACAGGGGTGTACATACACGGGGGGTACGACACATACACAGGTGTACATACACGGAGGGGTACGACACGTACACGGGTGTACATACAGGGGGGGGTACGACACGTACAGGGGTGTACATACACGGGGGGTACGACATGTACAGGGGTGTACATACACGGGGGTACGACACATACAGGGGTGTACATACACGGGGGGTACGACAAGTACACGGGTGCACATACACGGGTGGGGGTACGACACGTACAGGGGTGTACATACACGGGGGTATGACTCGTACAGGGGTGTACATACACGGAGGGGTACGACTCGTACAGGGGTGTACATACACGGGGGTACGACACGTACACGGGTGTACATACATGGGGGTACGACACGTACAGGGGTGTACATACACGGGGGTACGACACGTACACGGGTGTACATACACGGGGGGTACGACACGTACAGGGTTGTACATACACGGGGGTACGACACATACACGGGTGTACATACACGGAGGGGTACGACACGTACACGGGTGTACATACAGGGGGGGTACGACACGTACACGGGTGTACATACACGGGTGGGGGTGTACATACACGGGGGGTACGTCTCGAATGTACGGGGGCTGGGGGAGTGTTGGGCACGTATGCAGGCACATGTCTCCATGGTTGCTATGGGAGTTCGGTGCGGACGTGTTTTTTCCATACGGTTGTAACATCGGACGCACGGGATGGATCGTGATTCCTCGGTCGGACTTCACTTTTCACATTTGTACGGTAAATCGTCCGAGGACGTGTCGGACACATTTTCCGACCCGAGGACGTGTGGGGAATAATTCCCAATGCGATTCGTATGGTCTTTTTCCCATGCGAATCGTAATTGGCAGTTTGTACGGCACTTGTACGATTCGTACGGTAAAAAGACCGGATACAAGTCATACGGGGAAATTTTTTACCGGATCTTAATTGGCACCTATGTCTCTACCAGATACTTTGTTACCGAAGGTAAGTAACGGGTACAATGGGGTCACAAATTGCATGCCTCATAAATATTAATGAGTCTGTTGCAATTTACGACTCCATTAGGAACAGTTAGCACACCCATGGATGGTGTCCTGCTGGGGTCAGCAGACCACCATGTCTGGGACTGCTTTAAAATAAAGCAGTCTTTTTTTAATGCAGCCTATTTTCCTTAAAGGAAAACCGGCTGCATTTAAAAATAGAAAAATTAAACTTTTCAGTTGAATTTTTTTAAGGGCAGGCAGTGCTCTTAAAAATATTTTCTCACATACTCACAAATGGGAACAGGTACCCTGTTTACCCCATCCCGTTTGCGAGTGGTTTACCACCTACTTGAAGTAAATACGGTGCAAAACAATTGTTCATGGCATGGTGACTCGCTATTAGGAAAGGACGCCCCTTCCTAATATCGGGAGTCGCAAATGCTATTTTGCTAGTCAGTGACTCACAAAATAGCATTTGTACATGCCATTTCCCTTTTTTGCAGTCACAAACGGGAGGCTCTCCCATTTACGGCTGCAAAAAAACGTCGTACATCTGGCTCTATATGTAGTCTGTACCTTCATTCAGGAAATCTCTCTCTGAGATTACACATATCTTAAAGAGTAAGGCAACAATCTGTCAGGTCACAGAGATGTTATATGCTGAGCCATTAGAGCTGTCTCTCAGCCTGCAAAGGTAATACAGGCTTGGACCTCAGACCACAGAACTAACCACATAGTGCACAGATCTCTCCAGCTTTGGATAACAACCCTGCCATCAAGTAACGCAGATTGTACAAGTTCTCAGACATACTGTCCCTCAGATTGCACTGGTCTCATAGTCTCCTTGTCTCACACCTCTGAGGTCAGAGCTGTCCCTCAGACGAGAGAACTCTCAAAGACTCAAGTAAAAAAAAGATAAGTTGTCCCCAGGGTGATACAGATTTTACAAGGTAATGTCTCGGGCAGTAAGGCTATAGAATGACTCAAAGTCAATAAATGTGCTTCTTTCTGCTTCTCAGTTGTACTGAATATAAAACACTAACTCAGGATAATATTGGATTAAATTAATTATTTTTACACCCTGCCGGCGCATAAAACATGCAATCAGCTTTGGACTGCTCCAGAAAAAGCCCAATATGAAACGGCTCTAGAAAGAATGGAAATTTGCCCCACCATGAGCTTCTCAGTAGCCTCCTAATTGCTACTCTGGGGCTTGGATCTTAGGAAAGATGGAACCAAGGCCCTTGGGTCCATTTAGATTTTTGTTCCTGCTGCTGTGTTCAGGAATATTCAGACCCGGGCTAGCAGGGGTAGTGAAGAGTGTACCAAAAAGCCGGCCAGACATAGCATATGCTACCTACCTATGGTAAACCCTAAATCATGTTCATGCCCGAAAAGATGAGACTCTAGGCCAGAACCTATTGTACCTGGTTCCGAACAGGTTTTGTTCCACTGTTAGCAGTACTGTCATACTGAGGCTAGAAAGGTGTAGATCCATAATAGCAATCTCATATTATCACGTACACTCATTTTTAGGGTGTTTTATTGTTCGCAATGTTCAATTTATTGGATTTGTTTTTTTCTTTAATTTTTTTTTTCCTTCCTTTATTGTGTTTTTGTTCTGTAGTTTAATTGTTGCGTTTTATAGGGGGTTTAAGTGAGTAGTATTTAATTTATTGAAAATCAGGTTCTTTTTTTAGATTTTAACTCACATAAAAACATTTGTTACTTTTATTTATTTTGTAAGATTATGGATTTTATTGGGGTTTTGGGCAGGCAGTCGTTTAAAATGGTAGTTTAAATTTTTTCTATTAAATAAATGTGAATATTGTTGACGTTTTATGACTACTAATTAAAAATATATTATTTATGTTTACATTTCAGGTTGTTGAGTTTTTTAAAGGGATTTTGGGTGGGCAGTGCTTTAAAGTCTATAGGGCCCATTAGGATCTCGGGTGGATCGCCACCGCCCGCATGGCGGTGGCGATCTGCCCGAGATCCGTCCCCGCCTGCCACCCATTTCCCCCCGCCATATTACCATGGCCGGTGGGACCGCGTCGGACGGAAAGATTGTCCGCCGCTTTTACGCCCGGTCAACAAGTCGACTGTGCGGAAAAGAGTTAAATATGGTGGCGGTGTCTGTGAGACACTGCCAGCCATATTACTATGGGCACGGAAACATACCTTTCCGTGGCGGCATTGCTGCCACGGAAAGGCGGGAATTGCTTGCAGGGGCCCGTTGCGGGCCCCCAGGGACTCTGGGGGGTGGGAGGTGCACAAGGGGGTACCGCATTTCAATAGACAACGTGGCAGGCACCGTGCGGTGCCTGTCACGTTGTGCATTGAAATGTGCGACATGCATTTTTAGAAATTGGGGCGGGCCGTGGTTTCAGCACGACCCGCCGCAATGTTAAATATGCGGGATGTGCCTGCCACTGTGGCAGGCGCATCCTAATTTCCCCCACGGGATCCCCGCCCTTATGGCGGGCGTTCCCTATTCACCTCGGGATTTTGTCCGCCCGCCATCCTAATGTGGCCCCAAATATTTTTTTTTTTATTTCAAGTATTTGAGTTTGTTTTATTTGAACATATTTTTAAAATGTTTTTATTCTTTAAAGAAATTACCTTCATATATTTTAAAATGTTTCATTTTTATTTTTTTGTTTCAATTGTTACGAATTTGAAACTAAAGATTGAGAATTAAATTATGTCAATATACATTTTTGTCAGATATTGCTACATTTTAAAATTCATTTAATTTTACTGGATTTTTTTGTTTTATTAAATAAGTTACTGTTATTTTTGAAATGTGTTTTATATTTATTTCAATAGGGCTTCTTTTTAAAAGAAAATGTTAATTTTGCTTATTTTGGAGAGTGAGTAGTAAATTTTACTCCCCGAGAGACAATTATTTTCTACATTGTTGTTCATTTTGGATTAAGAATGTCTAATTTGTGCCTCAGTCCCCAGGATTACAACACTCTGCCCAGTGTTGCGTAGTTCAAAGTGCTAATTGTAAATCTAACTTCCCATAGCCAACACCCTATCAAACATTTTGCCCATTGCTTAGTTTGGAGTGGTGAATTAGATCCTCCCAGTGTCCATCACTTTTTCTAGTGTCTTTAAACTTTTTAGTGGATATCATAAATCTGACCCTTCCCCTAAGAGCCTAATACTTTTGCATTGTTACTTACTTTGGAATGAGAATAACAAATCTATCCCCTCATCCCCAGAGTCCAACATTTTCCTCAGTGTTGCTTAGTTTGGACTAGGGATAGCAATCTAAACTCCCAGAGTCAAACACTTTCCACAATATTGCTTCCTGTGGAGTGGGGCCACTATATTAGAACCATCTTAATGTTGCTCAGTTTGGAGTAGGAACAGTCAGTCTGACCCATCTAGAGTCCAACACTTTCAAAAATATGGTCTAGTTTGGAGAGGGATTAGTAAATATAACCCACCCAGAGTCAAACACTTTCCCCAGTGTTGCTTATATTGAAGTGGACTAGTAAATTAGAGACCTCCAGAGTCCAACACTTTCCTTGGTGTTGCCTAATGTGGAATCAGAATAGTAAATCTGATACTCCCACCCACCCCAAAATCCAACACTTTCTCCATTGTTCTTTACTTTGGGAATGGCACTAGTACATCTGACCACCAGAGCCCAACACTTTAACACTTTCCCCAATGATGCTTAGTTTGGAATGGAAATAGTAAATATATTTCAGGGAGTCTCATATGCTCCCAATGTTGCTTAGTGTTGAGTTTAAAAAGTATATCAAATTCCCCATCCCCTAGAGTCCAACACTTACAAATGTTGCTTAATTTGAGAAGGGAATAGTAAATCTAAACACCCAAAGTCAAACACTTATCTCAATAGTGCTTATCCCTTGGGTGGGTTAGCAAATCAAAACAATCAGACCACCCCCCACCCCGCCCCCAGGGCTACTGGGAATAGTCAGTCTGAGTGCTGCCAAGTTCAACACTTTCCTCTGTGTGGATGCCTTGGAGTAGGAGCATTATATTTGTCCCCTTTCCTTAGATTGCAATATGTATATTAAATGTAATCCCCCATATTTATGCATTTTTCCCACTGTTAGTTGGACTCGAGTTAGAATAGCAAACTAAATATATGCATTTTCTCCAAGATTAGCTAGATTACCATTAGAATGTTAAGTTCAATCAATCAGGGGTTTGAAAAGCACAGCTACTTTCCAGGTAGGGTCACAAGGAGCTGAGGTGGGAGGGAGGGAGGCACGCAGCTCCTGGATGTTTACGGCGGTTCGTCAGAAAGCCAGGTTTTAAGGTCCTCAAAAAAAATTGTTGTTTTTTTTACAGAGTTTTATATAGCCCAAACTTGATTCGAAGGTATTGGGTATTAGAGCGCTTTACACAAGTTCAATTTGCATTACATAAGGACACAACTTAGAGAGTGTTGGTGTCTGTCGGAGGTAGAGAGGGACGGTGTCCCATGTCTTGGCCACGAGGAGGGAGAAGGAGCGTCCTCCTATACTGTTCTTCTTGATGTGTGGTACCGTCACAAGGGAGAGATGGGCTGAGCGGAGGGATCTTTGGGGTGCGTGGAACGAGAGGCGGTGATTCATTTAAGCGGGTACGGTGTTGTGGAGGGACTTGTGGGCGTGGGTGAGAAGCTTGAAAGGGATTCTCTTCTAGACGGGGAGCCAGGGTTGTGTCCATAGGTGTTGGCTGATGTGGCAGTGGCGCGTAGGTTGAGGACTAGTCTGGTTGTGGCTTTCTGGACGTTCTTGAGTTTGCGGGTGAGGTCCCTGTTGAGCTTGTGTAGAGTGTGTTGCCATAGTCCAGTCTGCTGCTGATGAGGGCGTGGGTGATGGTGTTCCTGTGTTTGAGGGGAATGCAGTTGAAGGTCTTTCGGAGTAGGCAAAGGGTGTGGTAGCAGGAAGAGGTTACAGCATTGATCTGGCTGTCCATTGTGAGTTCGGAGTCCAGGATGATTCTGAGGTTGCGTGTGTGGTCCGTGGAGGAGGGAGGGTTCTCGAGGGCGGGGGGGGCAAGCAGGAGTCATTACAGGTGTCAGGGTGTGGGCCCATGGTGAATACTTCGGTTTTGTCCGTGTTAAGTTCTAGGCAGCTGTTCTTCATCCACCTGCCAACTGCTTCCATTCCTTCTTGAAAGTTGTGTTTGGAGATGTTGGGTTCGTTGGATAGGGAGTGGATGCGTTGGGTATCGTCTGTGTACGATACGATGTTGAATCTGTGTGATCTGACAATGGATGCAGGCAGGGTCATGTAGAAGTTGAACACGGTGGGGCTGATGGAGGCTCCTTGGGGGATTCTGCAGGAGGTTGGTGTGGGTTCCGAAAGGAAAGGAGGGAGTCTGAGCCGCTGTGTTCTACTGGAGAGGAATGAGCAGATCCAGACGATGGCCTTGTTACGGATTCCTGCGGTGTGGAGTTTGCAGGCTAGGGTGCGGTGTGAGACTGTGTCGAACGCAGCGGAGATGTCCAGGAGGATGCGGGCCACAGTTTCTCCTCTGTCGAGAACAGAGCAGATGTTGTCTGTCGCAGGGGAAAAGGGAGGTTTCACTGCTGTGATTCCTCCTGAAGCCTGATTGGGAGAAATCAACTATGTTGTTGTCTTCTATGAAGGAGTGAGTGTTGACTGTAGACGGCTTTTTCCATGACTTTCGCCAGATATGGGAGTAAGGAGATCAGTCTGAAGTTCTTGAGGTCGTGGGGTCTGGCGAGGGTTTTTTCAGGAGAGGGTTGATCTTGGCGTGTTTCCAGTCATCAGGGAAGGAGACGGTCTCGAAGGAGCGGTTGATGATTCGTTGAAGCTCGGGGGTGATGATGTCTGCGGCTCTGTGGTAGATGAGGAGCGGGCAGAGGTCTGTTGCTGCCCCGGGGTGGGTTGCCTTCATAGTCTTTAGGGTGTCTTCGATGCTGAGGGCGGTCCAGCTGTCCTGTGTTGGCTGCGTGGTATAGGGAGCGGTGGCTATGGGTTCCTCGTGCATGGTGTTGTCGTCGAAGTTGTCATACATGGTCTTGATTTTGTGATGGGAAAAGGTGCTGAGTCTGTTGCAGAGGTCCTGGGAGGGTGGGGTGTCGGTAGTCTCACTGTTGCGTTGCTCGAGCTCCTAAATGTATGCACTTTCCCCAATTTTAGTTGGATAAGAGTTAGCCTAGTATATCTGAGCCCGCTCAAAATATAAATTAATGCATTAACATTTGAAATGCATTTGAAAACTAGTTTGGATTTTGGTTAATTTTCAAGAAATATTTGAAATTTTTTTATTTGAAAAAATGAACTGGTGATATATATATTTTTTTTATGAATAGATTTTTACACAATAATTGTTTTTTATTCAGCACTTAGAAAATAAAATACAAATTCTTTTAATGCAAATTGTTTTTCTTAGTTATAGTTGAAAATACATATTGTTAAAGAGTATTTACTAAATGAATTCATTTTATTTACATGAAATATTATTGTAAAAAAAATTGCAACTTATTAAAATTCTAAATTAATTTTAAATAAATGCATTTGCTATTTTTAAATTATAGTAACAATATCTGTTTACACTTTACTTTGGGTTTCACTATTTTTGTTAAGTTCAATGTTGATATTTATGTATTGCATATTTTTTAAATTTAGATATATTGGTAGGACAATATTTATGAATCAATGTTTCTGATCAGGCCTTTAAAATATTCTCCAGGGGCCAGGCTTGATCCAGGCACCTTTTCAGCAATACTCTCATATGCCAATAGATGGCACCTTGCGGCCTCACATGGGCCCTCTACTGCCCCGGAAATGACAGAGCAGAGTCGTACATACGCACTAACCCGGCATGCTGTCATCAGTTTCTTCGCCACACCTTTTGACATCGATCTTGAGTTCTGTTCCAAAATTAATCTGCCTTTTGACGACTCCTAAAACAGAGAAAAATCCAGTGTACTTGGGAAAGTTGTCACCTTCTAGAACTATGGGCTTCAGACAATGCCTTCACTGTATAAGTCAGATGTCAGTCACAGACTCACACTAGATGTGTCCCTGGTGTTTAGGCGCAGGGCATGACTTGAAGTGGTGCAACAAGTGCTCCTTCATGTTCTGGAAAGCAAACCGGGACAGAAAAGTGAAGCTGTACATCGCCCAACACAAGAAGTAGTCACGGACATCGCATAAGTCCCACTCCTGCTTCAATTTAAGGGTGCTAACTTCCTCTGGCTGTAAAAAGGCTGTATTTGTGTTCAAGGTCCTCCAGTAAGTCAAAGTTCAAATGTGAACACAAGGATGTGAAGCAGAACACAACCCCATCCCACCGCTCTCTATCTAGAGAGAAGACACAAGGGCATTATGATGTCAGTCAGTCTCCTTCCAGACATCCAATTTTAGAGCCAATTCCTTAGTTGTTCTCTGCACACCCACAATCTCCATGGCCATCGGCAACACTGCAGTAAACTGAAGCATTTAAGGAGGCCATGTTGCAGATATTTGGTACTATACCAGCTTTGTCTGGTGTGCCATTGGATCCAAAGAATCTATCTGCGGGGGCCATTAGTCAAGTTCTTAGCATGGTCAGACCCCCTTGGACCTTTCATTTGCTCCATTCAGCCTCGGGTACAGACTTCCACACCAGCTCACAACCTATCTCGGATCCTCCCTCTTTGCTGCTGGTACCAAATACACTGGAGGAGGGCCCAGTGCTGATTCTGATCTTTGACCCCAAACTGACTTCAGAAAAATCTGACAGTTGTCATTGTTGATTATGGAGGGGACGAGGAGCATTTACCCCTCATTACTATGATGACGATTTTTACATGGACCATGAGCTTGATACTTCAATTGATAAAGGGTTAAACTCACTATTTAGACCACCAGTGGGAGAGTGTGCTTCATTTGCAGTGTACGTCGAGGTCTTGGATTTAGAGCTACCCTCTATTTGAGGTAAAGACACACGTCCTTACAGAAATTATATAGCCTGAGCAAGGCACTTGTGAGCCCTTGCTTCCTTTCAATGAAGCTCTTTTTGACATCTTCATGGGTGCCTAGTTAAAACCCTGTTCTTGTCCACCGGTGAATAGACAAATGGCAATACATGATAGACCAACACCTGGTGACCCTGATTTCTTCATTAAACATTCCACTCTAGGTAGCCTAGTCGGTCAGGCTTCAACCAGCAAGGTGAAGCCAAATTAATTTCCTACTAATCCCCTGGATAAGGAGTCTAACAGGGTTTAGGCATTTGGAAAACAGATGTTCTCTTAGGCTATCCTACAATTTAGGCCGTCAGTGCAGTTTATTTATTGGGCTGACATACTCATACCATCCAGGACATGGCCAGCGAGATCCTGCCAGCTTTCTCAGAAGACCATAGGGCCTCACTTGAACAGACCATTTAGGATGGTCAAGATGCAACCAAATATGTGAGTCATGCTGGCCATGATACTACAGTTTGTTTCTGAAGGGTGGTTGGCAACAGGAGGTTCTCTGCCACCATGCGTGGACGTGCTCTATTGGACATACATGCCTCTCTTATGGACATGCCTTTCGACGGCTCATGTTTGTTTGGTGAAAAAGATGATTCTGCCTGGGAACGTTTCAAAGAGAATAGGACCATAGTATTCTCCCTGGGTATTTTTACCCCTTCAAAAACTTTTCCTCGCCAGTGTAGAGAATTCTGAGGCTACTCTAGGGGACTGCCGTGTAGGCAAATTCAGTCTCCTCACCCTCTGCTGCACCCCATTCCTTTCGAAGTTGGGGACTTGGAACTAGCAGGCAACATACAGGCCACCAAGGGCACCAGTCCTCCCAGCCCCTTCCCCTATGACAGCAGCCACCAAGCTTTAGCTTACAGTTTGGGACATATAACCTCCTGTGGGAGGCAGGATTCAGTTCTTTCTCCCAGGAGGATGATTCATCAAAACGGACAGATGGGTCCTTCAACCCATTCAGCGTTGCTCAACATGGCTATACTAATGAAAGACTTTTCATTCTTGAAAGAATGCCCCCATAACACCCCTGGGCACTTTATACTAGAGTGCATATCTTTAGCCCTGACAAATATTTTTAGTAGTTTGAGGGTAATGTGTAATTGCAGGTACATAGTATCTCTATGGGAAACATCTTTGCTCCCAGCATACCATGCGTCTGTGTCCATCATTTTGAAAAAGTTAGTCTCATGACTAATACCAGTCCCTTTAGAGACCAGATTAAACTCTGGAAGTGGTAAATCAACATTGTCCTGGGGATTTTGAATTACTATCTTCCCAGTGCCATGGACTTTTTGGAGTGTATAAATAAACTAAACTAATTCTTGAAGTTTACCCACTCTATTAGTGCCGAGATGTTGACCGTTCTTAATGTCAAAATCTTTCACCAAGGCGGCACCCTTTGAACAGATGCACAACACAAGCCAGCCGATAAAAGTAGCTTTTAATGATTCATCAATTTTCTACCGCTCCCCTATTGGAACATTTGATGATTGGCCTATTTTGAAGACTGCAACACAACTACAGATGTATAGAAGCCTTCAATAAACATGTTGAGCTAGTTAGCTACAACTGAGACAGCGGAAATATCCAGAGAACTGCATTCATAATTCCCTAAAAAGAGCAAAAATTAACAATAGGGATGCTCTTATAGAAAACACTTGCCACAAGGATAGGAGTAAACACTTGGTTTGTGTTACCAGTTATTCCGCATTGTCTAACCACATACAGAAGTCATTAAATAAATAAACACTGGTGGATCTTGGGTACACACAACCTGAGTTTTGTGCTAGAATTATCAGGGATGTCCTCATACAAACGAGGAAGCACTGATCTGAAAAGAGAAGCAACACTTCCACCTTGTGTGGTTTACCAGCAGTGTCAGGGCATCTCCCTTGTGGTAACTGCAATGTTTGTCACCATACAAAAGCATCTGAAACATTGGACCTGGATTTGACAAAGAGTGGTCCAGCAAAAGCATACTGACTGCATTCTCCACCCATGTCATATACCTTATTATCTGAACCTGCAGATTAAAATATGTAGGAATGACATGTAGAAAAGTGACATTATGGATTGGAAAACACAGAGGCACTCCAAATCTGCATCAACAAATGTACCCTCATTTTTCTTGTTTAACTAAGGGAGGGGATTATTTCTCTTTTCAGTGTGTGACACAAGTATGTGCCTGTCTGTAACATCTCAGGAGGTGAAATAGAAACCCTTAAAAAAGTATGTATATTGTGATCCATAGTGCAGCTGCAGTCTTATGATACAATGTCCGTCTGTTTCTGAAAAAAAAAATGTTTTCAGGGGTCATTCTACACGGACAGATGGTTTACGTTTTCAACAAAGAGCTTAACATTCATGTGAAGGAGGAACAGGTCAATGTGTTATGAGTATGTCACTACACACAACAGTGTGTTAAACTTGATGAAATATGTTTCACGGCATTCAGTGAATCATGTATGTTTTTTTGTACAGGTGTGGGTAAGCGACCTATTTGCATAAATAATGTCAAACCTAATCATCTCATGTTTTTCAGAACTGAGGAAAAGGGAATTTCAAAATCAAAATCAGATATTGTTTGTAGGTGATTGTGCACATGGTAAGAGTGTGGTTTAAATAAACGGAGTACTTAAAAAATGAAAAACCTTGGGAGCTGAAAGGCCATGGATTGGGGCATCAACCAGCTGAAACGTGTTGACCAATGGACTGAGGCGCCGTTGATACTCAATGTACAAACTTGCCTGTTTTAATCTGTTGTATGAGAAATAAATAATCTCATGTACAAAGGGAACACTCGCCGGTATTTTTATTTCTCTTTTCCTGGCCCCAATATTGTGATCTTTCATAACATGAAAGTGTGCCCTCACAAATTGGGATTTATCTCCCTGGTATTGTCTATTATAAAATGCAAGGACTCAATGGTGAAGCATGGCACGTGTGGGTGAGAATAGGTCAAAAAAAGAGGAGCATTCCCCTCAACAAAGGAACATGAAAGATAGTGTAGGAGGCCACCTCCCTTTTGATCTATTACTGTCTACATTGCTATGCCCTACCGTATGTGCTCGACTGAGTCCCCCCAGACACACACATCAGTGCAAATCTCAAAGGAACACCTGTCCTTCCTTTTGCCAGAGGTGTGAGTTTTACTTTCTATAGGAGTCTTCAAGAGGGTTCTGAACTTAGAAATAGGGTAGGGTTGCTGCTCTCACTATTTCCTCTTGCCTAAGAAAGTTGGAGGTCTTTGGCCTATCTCTTATCTTTGCTTTCTGAATGTCTTCAAGCAGAAGGAGTTCACAATACTCACACTGGCCCAGATTCTGTCTGCTTTGTGCACGGCTGACTGGATGTCCTTGGACCTGCAAGACACATTTTTATACACCCTTCCAGTAGTACCCCAGACATTACCTGCTGCTCAAGATTGACCTGGAGCCATGTCAGTTTGTTGTGCTCCCCTTCTACCTCACCAGTGCTCCTTGGATGTCCATGAAAGTGATGGCATTTTCAGAGGTCAGGGGTACCAGCTTTCCCTCACTTCGATGAAATTGATTTTTAACGCAGGCTCACTACAGTCTGTCATAGACCATCTCCAGATGATGGCGACCCTCCTGACAGTGTTGGGGTTCATGATAAATGAGTCTCACTTGACTCCTTTGCAGAACTTCCCTTCATTGGATCTGCCCTGGATACGGTATAGTTCAGAGCCTTTCCTCCATTGCAAGGAGTCCATGGCATTCAAGCTATGATCCTGATGTTACAGTCTCAGTCCTGGATCTTGGTGAGAGAACGCTCTGAGGTTTCATGGCCTTTTGGTGGATCATGAATGATGTCTATATTCCAAAGAGGAGCAGGGGTAGGATCCTGGCTAGAGCTTTTCATCACCATTGAAAAACGCACAATTTGAAAGTTTAGCGCTCTTGAGTTTCTGCACAGACAGCTACTAGGAGATGCGGTCTTGCTGTAAATAAACATGGGACATTCCCACCCCGGCCTCTCCTGCCCAGAATTCTAAAAAATATCAGGAATGACCAGGCCCAAGTCATCCTAGTGACTCCAAATTGGGCCAGAAGACTGTATTACCTATAACGTCTGGGCATGAGCATCTGAGATCTACTCAGGCTTCGACTTAAGGAGGATCTTTTGTCACAACATCAGGGCAGGGTACTTCATCCGAACCTGTGCAATTCAGACTTCCCATGCCTGGAGATTATTCAGCTGCATTTGACTGCATTTGATCTACCACTCGAAGTTGTGATTGTGAACCTTGCTGCTAAGCACCCTTCCACGAAATACAATTATGCCGGACGCTGGGGTAATTTGTACCTAGAGCGAATGTCGCCAGGGCTAAGGCTGCTTCTACTGCCTTGTAAAGTGCCTATTCTAAAAGTTTGCCAGGCTCCGAGATGAGTTTTGGTGCATATATTTGTAAACCACCACTGCCTTGACAATCAGGTATGACAGGAAGGTAATTATGCCCGCTTGGTCTTGCAAGACTTTCCTTGGTTAGAGTCCAGTTTACAGACCCTTCTCCATTGAGAGGTACTGCTTTCGTATCTATTCTTAAGGTGAGGAATCTGTGGTTAGAAGCACCCATCAGAAGAACAAGTTACTTACCTTTCGTAATTCTATTTCTGGTGCATACTCTATCTAACTGTAAATTTCTTACTGCCAACCCAGTCCTGTGGAGGGTCCTCTTCTACCTTCTGAAAAAGGTCCCAATGTTATAGTCCTGCACACTGGTTCCAACAATTGTTTTATGCTCCACGTCAGAAAATCAAGCAAGAAACTGACCCCATCACATGGAAGTATTGATCAAAAAGCCTCAAGATCTAGTCTGCATCTCATGAATCTGCAATTAGATAGAGTATCCACAGAAGGAGAATTGCCAATAGTTGATAACTTGTTCTTTTGTTACTTTAATTATCTGTATCAGGTTCAGAATATTTTGGCAGCCTATATATTGAGGTCAGTATCTTGGTAGTGGCTTTAAATAGAAACAAGAGAATATAAACAGTTCATCATGTGAATATAGCAGTGATATCACAACACTACTTACATGGCTATATCATTTGATAGGACTCTCAATTGCCCTCAGGTCAAACATGTTGGAATTTAGAGTTTGGCAAGCTAAGGTACCTGCAATCTGTACATTACATCTTCCATTCTAGAAGTTTTGATATAGCAATGCTTCAATTTACCTAAATGTATTTAAAATCCACAATCACTGTTAACATCTTTGATGGGTTTTTTGTAGGCAGGAGCTCTGGTGCATGTGTACACAGATGGGTCAGTGCTACTTACTCATGGTGGAACTGAAATGGGTCAAGGACTTCACACTAAGATGGTCCAGGTATGTCACAAAATTGGTAAAAATGAAGATGGATATGGTACCAGCTGCCTATTGAAATGTATTACAATTATTTGTTATGTATCTCCCCCTGATTGAAAGCATTTTGGTTACCTAAGATTCTATGATGGTTTTCCAATTCAGTAATGACTTAATTGAATGATCAGCTCCCACAGCTGAATTGACTAAATGATTTCTCATTAGGAGAGAAGGATACCCAAATGACTCAGAATAGATATATTTTGTGGTATTCTTTTACTGAAGGTGAGTAATTTGTCTTTGGTCTGAATGATCTTAGGAAATTGTATCAGTAGCTGAGGTCCTTCCATGTATTACCAGGTGTACAACCTCTTCTGAGGGTAGATTTTCTCGTTTTGGGAATTCTAGAAAGTTTGCCAGGTTTCACCTGGAGACCTGACACAGTCACATTATTTCAAGGGTGCGCCTGAAAAACCTTTGTGAAATTGTAGATAGTTCACAAATGCTCACAGGGATATACCATCACATTTGTTCAATGCCATTTTATTTCTCCAAAGAGCATATATTCATCTCTTTGATAAAACCACATGCATTTTAGGGGTCTTTCATTTCTCTTCCGACACTGAAAGATATTTACTTCTGCCTTAAGTAGGATTAAATCTCTTATCTTTTTCAGTGTTAGAGGGGGTACTATGGAAGTTTGTGTCTACTGACAAATGTGTATATTTGTCAGTATCACAAATTGAAATCTAATGGTATGCCTTCATTTTACAGATTGTTGATTTTAGAAATCCTATCTTGTGTGCTGACCCTAAACCACTTGGATGGATTGCATGGTTTATGTATTTTTTTTTAAAACAAATTAGCTTTGTAATATTTAACATTGACTTTACAATTAATGGATTTATCTCAACATTATTGACTTCAGTACAAACTGTGAGAGAGATAAATATCACATTTGTCACTGGAGTGGTTATTGTGTTTTATACATGTACTGCAGCCCTAGAGGCAGCACCTGCTGTTCAAGGTGGGCCAGGAACATTTTCAGCCGAGTCCCAAGAAAAAACATTAAAAAAGACAAGAAAGCAGAGTAGAAATACTCTGACCATCTAGGCCTGGGGGTGGAATCCCAGAGGGAGCCCACTTGGGGCCAAAATGATCACTATAATACCACCACTTCAAAGTAGGTGGTAACCCAATCCTTAAACTGAAAGGGTTCCCCAATGAATGCATCTTGTGTGAATAAGGAATCAAGCAAGTTGTTAGTGAATGATCAGAAGTTTTTTGGTGGCTATCTTTTAAGGATGAAACAGCAGACTCTCTAAATGAAGCTGACAGGGACAGTGCATAGCGACTTTTATTAAACTGTTACTACTGCAGAGAGTAAAATGTGCAGTGTGGCTAACAATTTTAGCATCAATTTGTCCCAAAGTAGGCCAAGAAGCTTTCCCAATATTGCATTCAAACTTTACTACTCGAGTACTTGAATCCATTTTTATCTAGTTGCACATTAGCAAGGCTAACATTGTCAGTATTGAGGTTATTCCACGTTACTCACAAATGATTGCAATTTGGATGTTATTCATCTCCCTCAAAAATTAGGCATTTTCTCTTAATATAATATAAACAAGATACAACACATATATTGTCCTATCACAAGACACTACAAATGTATTGTTCTATCTCTGTTACACATACCTATTAGATATATTATCACACAGTTATAAGGAATACTTTGTCCCTCTGGCCAGGAATTCCAGTCAGAGATGTGGGTTCAAGAAAATCTCTAGTATCCAATGACATGCTTTTGATTTATATTATTTATAAATCATTTTAGCTATTATTTGTATTGTAATACTGTTTACAGTAACAATTCCAAGAGGTGGTCAAGAGCATGTGTTTGTGATAGATACCTCTAAGCCTTAGAATATCCCCCAGGTGCAAACTGCATCTGGAGAATCTTTCAGTAATGCTCTCAAACATTGGTAGGTGGCACTGTGTGGCTCCCTGCTGATTCCATAAGATCCCAGAATTGAAGTAGCGGAGATGCATACAAGTACCATCCCTACTCGCTGACATAATTTCCCCTCTAATGACACTTATAGCTGCAGATTCATCACCTTGTGAATATCCGCAGAAGCCAGACGGAATCGGGAAACTCAATAAGCAGAGCCCCTGCACGGCGGTAGGTGGTGCAGCATGGCTCTGGACCATCTTTGTTCCACTCTTCAGCTGACAAATGGAGCCTCAAATAAGTGCCACCTTTGTGGTCTGACTTAAGTGCCATTCTTTCTGTGCCTTCAGCAGCAGACCCGTAGTTCTGCTTTTTTTCTTCTTGCCTGGAAGAGCTATTTTCTCAATTATTTTTCTCTAATTTCTTCCAGTATGAAAGGGAACATGTCACCTACTATAACTATAAGGTCAGCACTGAGGGATCCCCTTGGGGATGATTTGTGCACCTAATAAATTAAATTAATACAATTGTCACAAACAGATGTCTGTGACAGATCCCCAAGAATTGTGCCTCTGGTGTTTGGGTCGGCACACATTGAAAATAAACCTGCTTTAGCTAAAGGCAGTCCCAGACATGGTGGTCTGCTAAGCCCAGCAGGCCACCATCCCTGGGGGAGCCAGCCGTTCCCAATAGGGTCGCAAATTGCCAGTGACTCATTAATATTCACGAGCCTTGCATTTTGCGACCTCATTGGGAATCGCTAACAGTGTCTCTGACACTGTTGTACATTTGCTGTTGCAACTCGCAATTTGCGAGTCGCAAAAGCAAATGGTCGTACATCTGGCCCTAAGTTCCAGCCTCAGTGAAAAGATATGATCTTCTGGGTTTTCGATACCACAGACCGCGTGACATCTAGTCTGAATGGAGTGATCGTTGCATAGCTAGGAACCCTTATTCTATGCAGAAGTCTACTCAGCACTTTATCCAGGTGCTCAATTTGTTGCATCCCCAATGCTTCCACTCCATAGTTCAAAGAAGCTGCCCAACAAAACCCATGGGCATTTTAACGCATTTGATTCCTGCTTTAAACTAAACCTAGAAAGTCCTCTAGCAGCTTTAGTAGCCTAGCACAAGGCCCTTTAAAATGCTGGTTCGTCTTTCCATTCCCCTGGAAGGCAACTAAGTAGTAAGTGGAACCTCTGCTCAACTCAATTTTTTCACTTTTGAAAGTGAACAGTTCTGTTTTTAGTGTGTTCTCTTTCAGATCTTTAAATTCACAGTGCTGTCTTTGTGGCCTTTCCTGGGTTCAGAACACCAGGGCAGGATAGTCTACTCAAAGTAGGTAATCAATTCTATATTTGCTTAAAGTGCATGCCTTCTAGGTCCAGTTATTCTCTCTATTGGGATGTAAATAAATTTGAAAATGTAAATTTGATACTTGTATAGCGCACTACTCACCCGCAAGGGTCTCAAGGCGCTGGTACGAATACCACTGTGGAACCCATCCTGGCTTTCCCTGTGAGGCATCCACTCCTGGGCACCCCCAAGGTGGAGGCCAGGCATCCTTAGCATTGTGGGGGCTGTTGTGGAGATAAAGCAAGCTATTGCCCAGAGTTGCAGAGTGGGACTCCATGATCGGAAGAGGCACAGAGGCAAGAATTATCAGGTCCGTGGAATTTTTGAGCCCAAGACCCACCGAGGCAGGGAATTGAACCCTGGTCCCGGGCTAGACCTCTACATCAGGGTCTGCCGCTCTAATCATTGAGCCGCACTTCTGATGATAAGCAATACAGACAAAAAAGGGGACAGGAGCCGATGAGCAGCCTTATTTTATACTTGTGTCTGTCTTACGCGGTAGAGTTCGAATGCTCCATCTCCAAGTTGGGTTTATTACGAGGTTTTAGAAAGTCATTCTGAAGAGGCCTCAATGTAAGATGTTATGCTGTTATCGAAAACTATGTAAATATATAAATAACCATCTGGTGATATTAAATTTTAATAATGGCCGCAATATAAAGAAAGTTATTAAATGTTTTTATGCAATTTCACACAATTTCAGGCTTGTACGAGACATATTCAAGCCAAAAATGTTTCACCAAGAGACATTTTATGCTTGTCCCAGTCTCTTGAGGTATCTGCTATGACTTTGTTATGCAAGATTTGCCTTTGCTTGAAAACTTCACACCAGATGCTGGCAAACCACTCTTTTCGTCATCAGCCCAATTTGCTTATTTTTAATGAGAATGTGCAAATCGAAATTATGCGATTTGTTTTACATTTGCATTTGAGACAATGCCTGCCCTATAAAGGCTGTAGTTGTGCAAATGGAGCTGCACATTGTGATGCAGTATTAGCCTCTGCGCATTGTAGACTGCACCTGGCTTGTCATGGTGGCATCTGTACAAATGGAGACTTACTGGTGTATCATGGAGACTAGGGACACCAGTAATGGGTGCAAGTGAGGCATTGTGGAAAGTGGTTATATGGTCAAACTGGTAAAGTGGTCACGCTGTCACACCTTGGAAGCCTCTATTGTAAGCATGCAAAAGATTTAGAGTAGCTGACTGTGAACATGTTGGTCATCATAGGAAAGAGATATTTGAGCATACTTGGCACTATGGAACCTGGAACTATGGTCATAGTGGCCATTATGCAAGCTGGTAACGTGGATATATGGGACAAATTTAGATTGAGTCACTTAAGTCTAGTGATGCCAGAAGAACATGATAATGTGACCATATTAGCCACTTGTGACCCTATGTCATGCACATATTTCTGGGCAATATTTGTTAAACTTAAGCCAAAGAAGGTCTGGAACTTCAGGGCGCCGATTAAGGACTTCACAGACCTCAGTAAACAGATTGCATGATCGAAGCTTTAGCTGATGACAAACAATGAGTTCTAGTTAGAAGCAAATATATGACAGTGGGGACAGGTTTTTAACTGCAGTGGCCAGAGCAGTCTGTCCCTAACCATGCTTCTTCTTGTTCATCAGGTTGCCAGCAGAGTCCTCCGAATCCCCTCTAACAAAGTCCACATCAGTGAGACCAGCACTATGACTGTCCCCAACACATCTCCGACTGCCGCTTCCCTCAGCTCGGACCTCAATGGGATGGCCGTCTATGTATGTACAGTTCATATGAAAGAGTTTTATCACACAGTAATGATAAACAAAATCAGAAGTATGTAAGATTTGATTTGTATTTGAGAAATAATGTTTTCTTTTAATGCAGACATTATATCTAGAAAACAGCAATGTGCTATATCTCTGCTGTATTTTACTCTATTTATCATACAATCTTAGAGCAATTCATAGCCATGATAAGGTTTCAATTCCCTCCAATTCACATTGGATTCTTGAGCCCACCTCTGGACATAAGCATGAGGCGTTACAGAAAGGTGTGAGAACAGGCACAACCTTTCATGTACATATATATCATTGTTTCACTGGTTTAGAAGTGTTTTGTAGTATACACTAAGTTTGAAGAAGATGGTTTTTAATGTTTTCCAAAAATTGATGTGAATAGAGTTGCATATTTTGGCCTCTGGACTGAGAGAATTTACTCCAGAGTGACATTTTCGAAGAGATGAAGTGCTGAAGAAGGGGAAGGAACTAGGATGTGGTGATCTAGTCTGGTGGTCATTACAGAGTCTAGGTTGATGGAAGAGTGGTCCTGTGCTGTGGATGCTGGCTTGATGTGCGATGCGCATTGTGTTAAAGGTGATACAATTACCCACAGGGAGACAGTCTAGAGATTTAAAGAGGCAGAGGGATGAGAGTTACAAAGTGTTAAATAAATGTTGTCTTTGTTGTCTTTGAGCTATGCTTTACTTTATATGTTGGACAGTGGCTTCGAGATATATATTCATGGATTAGTCTAGACAGGAAAGCACTAAATATGGTCATGATAACTTTTCCCATTTGAGTGATATTTAATAAAGCAAATGTTCAACACATGAATGGTAGAATGAAGAAAGATCATTTGGTAACTTGAATGACCGGTGCCACAAGAGAGAAAAAGCATTCAACTAGTAACCCTCATAGTCCTTACTGTTAGACAAAGTTCTCTTGGCCAGATAGTGGAAGAGCAATAATCCATTTCCTGAATGCAATATCTCATTGTTTTATTTTAGCTTGAGGTTCTCTTCCCTTTGTTCCTCGTTCAAAGCTATGTTCTAAATGAAAGCTGGGCATCCGCCAGTCTGACCAGCTGAAGGTGCACGTGCATGCCTCTAGATTTCCAGTAATTGAACTTGGTATTTCAGACTTCACTAGCTGACTGCTTTGGTTCTTATCAACATGGATTCCAAAACATACCATGTGTGAGCCTGTGTTAACACTAATATACAGAAGATGAGACTTGTCTTACCACTGCAAAACTCTTAATTACTTTGTGACAAATATCTTGTCATCCTGAGACTCACATGATATTGGGCTAGGGGTCTGTTTTAAACACCAGATATTGAATAAGAGATATCGCAGAAACATTGTCTCCCAATGAAACCCACCCCTCACTCTGTGAATATCTCGACATATAGGAAATTCTGCTGTTCACTTAGAAATTGAATTCCAATGTTACTATATCTATATATAACATTAATTATCCCAGTGTTCTGTTTCATAAGTGTGACAACCTGCTGAAGTTTAATTGATGGCACCTGATGCTAAAACTGTTTCCCTTTTTTAGAATGCGTGTCAGACTATTTTGCAGAGGCTGGAGCCCTACAAGGCTTTAAAACCTGAAGGATCCTGGGACGACTGGGTATGTCATATCCATAAGACTTTGATGCTAAACTTTGGAATTGAGTGATGGCTGTGGGCATGAGATAGTCAAGTATATATTTAAAATCAACCCTGCAAATGTTACCTCTTAATGTGATGCAATGACATCTTCAGAAAAATGTTTTTATTATTGAAAGAAAATGGAGAAGATCATTTAAATGATCAGGTGCCTTGGTTTTAATATTTGAGGAGTCTAAAGTTTCAAAGAATCGGGATCATTCTAGTGCTTAATTTGAGCCAGTGGCTGCAAGTGGGGCCACTCATTTTAAGGGATTGGCACTTATTGTTACTCAACAGACTTGGATCCTGAGTAAGAGGTAGAAAACACAAAAGGGGAAAAGACGAAGGAAGGGAAAGACTGAAAACAGTGACGAGAGGAGAAAGCAGGGTTTAAAAAGAACCTGCAAGAGTGTTTGATGATGGATGAAAGAAGTATAGATGGAATCAAGACTGCGCAGTCTTGGTATTCGGCACCCTTAACTTTATAGCACTATCTGCCGGCTTCTGGACAAAACCTTGGGCCCCAACACCTATTCCTTTACAAATTAAGCATCGGCATTGGGATAAATACCTATTTTTAAGACCAAGGTCTGTTATTATAAATATCTAAACCCACATAATATGATGGACGGAATGTTGCACATTGGCAAAACATTCACCCCCAGTCACAGATCTGGGTTTAATCTATCGTTATTTTGCTCACCACCCCACCACAGTTCAGACATGGCTATATGCAAAACAATCTTGACCCTGTGTCTCATGGGAACAGTCCAGCCCAAACTGCCAAGCCATGTCTTCCCTGGACCGGAATCAAGCATCCTACGACCGGTTTCGGGGTTTCACCCCTCTTCAGCCAGGATAGCTTGACTCCAGTGGCGTAGTGAGCACGGGACCCATGTCTGGGCATACCCTCCCCACATAGGGCGAACAGCAAAACACACAAGATGATGGACGGAATGTTGCACATTGGCAAAACATTCTCCCCAGTCACAAATCTGGGTTTAATCCATCGTTATTTTGCTCACCACGCCACCCCAGTTCAGACAAGGCCATATGCAAATCAGTCTTGACCCTGTGCCTCATGGGAACAGTTCAGCCCAAACTGCCAAGCCATGTCTTCCCTGGACCCGAATCAAGCATCCTAGGACCGGTTTCGGGGTTTCAACCCTCTTCAGCCAGGATAGCTTGACTCCAGTGGCGTAGTGAGCACGGGACCCACGTCTGGGCATACCCTTCCCACATATGGCGAACAGCAAAACACACAAGATGATCGACGAAATGTTGCACATTGGCAAAACATTCACCCCCAGTCACAGATCTGGGTTTAATCCATCGTTATTTTGCTCACCACGCCACCCCAGTTCAGACATGGCCATATGCAAATCAGTCTTGACCCTGTGCCTCATGGGAACAGTCCAGCCCAAACTGCCAAGCCATGTCTTCCCTGGACCGGAATCAAGCATCCTAGGACCGGTTCCGGTAGCTGGGGTGAATGTATGACATTGTTCTGCATTCTGTCCATCAACTGTTGTTTTTGCATTTGTCACCACGAGTGGGACGGGTATGCTCAGACGTGAGTCCCGTGCTCTCCATGCTACTGGAATCAAGCTATCCTGGCTGAAGAGGGGTGAAACCCCGAAACCGGTCTCAGGATGCCTGTTTCCAGTCCAGGGAGGACCTGGCTTGGCAGTTCGGGCTGGACTGTTCCCATGAGGCACAGGGTCAAGACTGAATTGCATATGGCTGGGTTCAAACTGGAATGGCATGGTGAGCAAAAAAACGATGGATTTAGGCCCAGATCTCTGTACCGGGGTGAGTGTATGACATTGCTCTGCATTCTGTCCATCAACTGTTGTTTTTTCATTTGTCACCTCGAGTGGGACGGGTATGTTCAGACGTGAGTCCCGTGCTCTCCATGTCACTGGAATCAAGCTATCCTGGCTGAAGAGGGGTGAAACCCCGAAACCGGTCTCAGGATGCCTGTTTCCAGTCCAGGGAGGACCTGGCTTGGCAGTTCGGGCTGGACTGTTCCCATGAGGCACAGGGTCAAGACTGAATTGCATATGGCTGGGTTCAAACTGGAATGGCATGGTGAGCAAAAAAACGATGGATTTAGGCCCAGATCTCTGTACCGGGGTGAGCGTATGACATTGCTCTGCATTCTGTCCATCAACTGTTGTTTTTGCATTTGTCACCCCGAGTGGGAAGGGTATGCTCAGACGTGAGTCCCGTGCTCTCCATGCCACTGGAATCAAGCTATCCTGGCTGAAGAGGGGTGAAACCCCGGTACCGGTCTCAGGATGCCTGTTTCCAGTCCAAGGAGGAGCTGGCTTGGCAGTTCGGGCTGGACTGTTCCCATGAGGCACAGGGTCAAGACTGATTTGCATATGGCTGGTTTCAAACTGGAATGGCATGGTGAGCAAAAAAACGATGGATTTAGGCCCAGATCTCTGTACTGGGCTGAATGTATGACATTGTTCTGCATTCTGTCCATCAACTGTTGTTTTTGCATTTGTCACCCCGAGTGGGACGGGTATGCTCAGACGTGTGTCCCGTGCTCTCCATGCCACTGGAATCAAGCTATCTTGGCTGAAGAGGTGTGAAACCCCGAAACTGGTCTCAGGATGCATGTTTCCAGTCCAGGGAGGACCTGACTTGGCAGTTTGGGCTGGACTGTTCCCATGAGGCACAGGATCAAGACTGATTTGCGTATGGCTGGGTTCAAACTGGAATGGCATGGTGAGCAAAAAAACAATGGATTTAGGCCCAGATCTCTGTACTGGGGTGAATGTATGACATTGTTCTGCATTCTGTCCATCAACTGTTGTTTTTGCATTATAAATATCTAAGCCTCTTATACAGCAAAATCAGATGCGAGAGGACTTCAGTTACATATTGATTTATGCCTCTGCAGGAGTAATGCAATAACCGTAGGGAGTGTGCACATAAAAAATGCTCTCTATGCAGAATGGCTGATCGAACCTCTGTGTCAGTAGGGTCGCATAGAGATGTGTAATATTCAAATTTTGACAACCTCGCCCCCGTGGGATCCCTTGGTTATCTTGAGGATTGCTAACATTTGCGTTGCTACATGGCATATCTTCTGGCCTACAGGAAGAAGATGGAGAAACAGTTTCAGCACTTCTTAGATGTTCAGTCAAGATCAAAGGGAGGGTGGGGAGCTAATGTTATGCCACAAAAGGGCTTGGATTTAGTCCTTACATTCATCATGTGTGCGCCGTTTAAGCCTCTACTCAGCCGTTCGCACAGGCTCTTTACCCTCAGATCAGTCTTTCTCTTCACCATAAAATGGGCGGGCAGGTGAACCAGTTACACCTCTGTCTGGCAACCAGCCTCCCATCCCCTTCCACCCAGAAAAACTGGTTCTGCAGACTCAAGCTTCCTCCCTTCTGAAGCTTGTGACTTCCTTTCACGTTGCTATGAGGATCAGTCTTCTGGCATTCTTTGCTCCTCTTCACCCCCCTAAAGAGAAGTAGAGACTCTACCAACTGGATCTGAAGAGGGCTCTTAGCTTCTATGGAACGAATTCCCACAAACTCAATGCAATAATGCAGGGAATCCTGTATAGACTTAATCTGAGTACATTTAGGACAGACAAAGTTCTAGCTAGAATTACTCTACAGGAAAATCAGGGAAAAGCAACCAGTATTTTATGATTATATTCGATTCAGCCGAGTCGAAATTTATTTCTTTAGAAAAAAACTGTCATGATTAGGAAATCGCGATCAGGTGACCGTGTGGCTGACTCCAGTGGTCTTTTAACAACGTAACTAGACCCACTACAGCAAGACATCCATTCCCCAGGTTCATTTCAGTCCTAATGAGACCCTAGTATCTGGAAAAGGGTTGGAACGCCGTCGGCACCAACAAAAGGCAGACCCTATTTTTGTATGAATTACACACCGGGATCCTGCCCTCTGTGTTTATGTATAAGTAATGTTAATTGGCTGTCTTTTAAAACAATAGCCAATATACCGGGGAATGCTCACTCATATTGTCACTTTTGTATTCCTTATGGTTTTGGTTTCTTTTCACTTTATGTTCTTACAAAACATCTCTTCACCACTCCCCTGATTGCAATTTCCTGATCATGACTTTGTTTTTTCTAAAGAAATGCATTTTGATTTGGCTGAATCAAATATAATTATGATATACTGGTTGTTCTTCCCTAATTTGCCTGTAGACAGATTTTAGACAGAACTTTGTCTGGCCTAAATGTAATTTGTTTTACTCAGATTAAGTCTATACAGGATTTCCCACATTATTACATTGAGTTTCTGAAAATGAGTTCCATGTGAACACGTGTCCCAAGTTCTACTGTTGTCATATATGTCACATTACAAATTGCATCTCCTTTGCAAACCCGTTAGTGTGCAAATTGCACATCCTCATTTGTGGATGGGGATATCTCTGATTCTATGTATGTATTAGGAAGATTACATTTTACATCAACAGCACTGTGGTACATAAGTCAATCACTTGATCGTACCTTCCACCAGACTGTATACAATTAACTGTGCAGAACTGAATCGTGAACGTTTTTGTATTTTTACAGAGCCTACGGGCACCCTTTGCCCTGGCTAGTATAAATTCATGTAACATGTGTAAGGCATTGTCTCTTAAGGACATCATACATAGTGAAATACATCTCATCTTCACTAGAGCACAATGCCCAAAAACAAGTGCTGGCATTTCCTTTGTGTATTTGACCTCTCCACAGTATAACACAGATTAACACAGTGTCTGTCTTTCATGCTCCTTTTTTTACTCCGTGTAGAGGGTTCCATCTCAGAATGATGTATATATACTTGCAAAGGGTAGTCCTTGGTTTCTATCTATGGAGTGTTCTACAAAAGTCTGACATGCCAGCGCCAGGAAAGGTTAGTGAAGAGGGGACTGGTGAGAAGGTGGTAGCAAGGCAAAGAGCTCATGGGACAAGGTAGACTTAGTGGAAGGATGGGTTGGTATGAAGTACCAGGTGGCCTGGTATCTAAGCTGTGGAATCAGGAACAACACAGAGGGGCCATTCTTGGCATCAAATGTGAGTAGAGTCTTAATCCCTTTAAAGCCAGGACTTGCTGCAGTAGGTAATACTGCAAGGTTCCATCTTCCATTATACCATGCCATATATAACCACCTATCCTTGAGATGTTGTCCTCTTCAATTGCATCTTATAGGGTCACCCAGATGGTTCATGAGACCATCCTGATCCCTCCCTAAGGGCCACAAAGGTGGTATGGAAGTGCAGAATGACCCCTTTGGCAGCCTATAATTGAAGGCAGTGCTCCCTTTAATACATGTTATCTAATACTAAGTGCACTAGACAAACAGACAATGCCTTGATTGCATGGAGAATGTCTAAAGACCAAGGAGATAACTCCCATAGCATATGCATTCCAAAATATAAATGTGTGGTACTGTGTATTCTGTATTACCAACGTGTGGTTGATGTACCAAGGGAAGGCTGACATGAGATATTTATGTGTATATGTATTAACGTGGTATTCATATAGGGCCAACCTGGAGGAGCGGGAGCGGGCCTGCTCTGTGCAGTTTTAGTTACTTCTCCATTGAAACATATAGATCTGTGATATGGTTTTACAGTGAAATGAGCCATGCTCAACAAAGGTCCATGTGTACATGTGTGTAGTTAATCAACACACTCACAAACACCCATTCACACTCATCTGATTGCAATCACATTGGCAACACCATTATCTAAATCAGAATTATAATATATGTTCCCCCTCTCCATTTGTTATGTCACAGAAGGACTCAGATTTAGTCCTTCATTCCTCATGTGTAAGCTGTATGAGCCTCTAATCAGCTGTTCACACAGGTTCCTTACCTTCAAATCAGTCTTTGTCTTCACCATAAAATGTGCGGGCGGGTGAACAAGTTAGACCTCTGTATGTCACCAAGAATTGGGTCTATAACTTCTAACTACCTCTTATATTTACCCCACTGACTTTAACATAATAGTTTGCCTGCATTCTTGCCCTATTCATAAAATATGGAACAATATGTATGAAAGTTCCAAATAGCATTTTTCAAATAGCGAATATTAGTAATTTGATAATCGCTAAATGATGTGTACAAAACCACTCATGTGTGAGTTAGTCGATCAGTGTTTATTTGGTTTGCTAGTTAGGTAATCGCTATTAGGGATTCTCTAAAAAGAAAATCTGTTCGCAAATAGCAAGTGACTCCTTTGGCTGTGTCCGATGACATCAGATCCAGTAAGTAGTTCTCATTTGACCATTAGAGAGAATTGCTGGTGAAAGTTCCTAGAAAATCCAATTTCAGTCTCCCCGTGTGTTTGCCATCCACCCATACACCACTTGAAAATGTCAAGAAAGGAGACAGACAAGAAGGCAAGGGCCAGAAAAAGGAAAATCACATTTTCTGAAAAGGAACTACAAATACTAACTGAGGAATGTGTTTGCCCCCCATTGATCTGCTGTTTGGAAAATGACCCCTCACACTTTCAGAAAGTAAAAAAATCATTTGAAAGTCAATACAGGAAAACATTCATGCAGTTGGAGCAGTGGCGGCTGGCATGTAAGGAGGGTGGTGAAGAGGGGGGGACAAAAATAAAAGTAAAAAAATATAGAAAAAAAAAGAATCCCACTTACCTTTCTGGCGCAGCATCCTTCTCCTCGCTCAGGTCTTCTCCAGGCAGGCAGGCTCCAGGAAACTGCAGTAACCAATCCTGGCACTGCTCTCATGCTGCATGAGAGCAGCGCCAGTATTGGAGGGAGCAGCCTCAGAAAAGCACTGGAGACTTTTGCTTTCTCAAATCCATCTGTGTAAAACAGGTGGGTTAGAGAGGTTTAAAATGTGCATGCCTGGCTGGCCGTCATAAGACGGCCAGGCAAAGACACATACGCACTTTAAACTTAGTGCCCTGAAATCAGAAAGCCCACCCCTTCTGACGCTCGGGACGGAGTTTTGAAAATTAAAATGGTAATAAATGAACTTTATTGCCATTTTATCTTTCTATCCATGGGGCAGTACTTGCAGTTGAAAAACAGAAGCGCCGGTACTCTGTACCAGACTGCTTGTTTCTGAGAAGTGCCGGTACTCTCCATTTAAAAGTATTATGTTTCGCTTGAGAAGTGCAAATAAAGAAGTGCCAGTGCTCAGTACCAGCCAGTACCGGCTCATTTAAAGCTCTGCTCTGGGGGCAATTTTTTAGTTGGGCGTCGCTCCTTCGCCTTAACGGAGGAGCCGCCCCTGAGTTGGAGCCATCCAGAGATCCATTGAGGAAATCTGCAAAAGGTGATATGAACAAAGGAGAAGGTAGCAAGCCACCGAAAGTGAGGTCAGAGCAAAAAGTGTGTATATTTAATAGTAACATATGCCCGTAGATATATTTTAGTAAAATTATGAAGCAGTGCTTTCTAACAAATGCATCATGGTAGATGTAGTCAATTCATGATAGGCTGAGCCTAGGTGTCACAAATGTATTACTTTGAAATCTACAAAAATAAACAAATCCTACTTAGCTATAGTACAGAAAATAATAATGATTTAATTTCCTAGCAGATATCGATGCTTGTGATGTATATAAAGAGAAGGGGCATGAAGATTGCCAAATTCAACATGGTGACCAACTTGATTCTGAGACCAATGGCACAACACCCCAAGCTGAACTGATGAGTCTCAAAGTTCTAGAACAGTCACAGTCAGTAAATTGAGTATGTGGTATAAGCACAAAGAGTATCACTCAAGAACCTGTAGTCAGACCAAGACAACTGTATGGAAGACGTAGACATCACACTCGTCATGATTGGGAAACATCGAAAGAACCCTTGCAGAAAAGCATAGTGCCATGAATGTTAAGCTTGGCAATTTAATAGATACTATAAAGACCGGCTTGACCTTACAGCCTTAGGGTGGAACTTCCCCCCAAATGTTTGCCTTCCTCCTACACTTTCCTGGCCCTGTTTTTGCATGTTTTTGAAAACTCTGCACACTTTACCACTGCTAACCAGTGATAAAGTGCTTGTGCCCTCCCCCCTAAACATAGTAATGTTGGTTCATCCCCAATTGGCATATTTAATTTACATATAAGTCCCTGGTAAAGTTGTAATACATGTAACCAGGGCCTTTGAAGCTACTAGAGCGCCTGCAGCACTAATTGTGCCACCCAAGTAAGTGGCCCTTTAGCCATGTCTCAGGCCTGCCATTGCAGAGCCTGTGTGTGCAGTTTACACTGTCATGTTGACCTGGCAAAATAAACCTTTTGCCGGGCCCAAACCCTTCCTTTTTATACATATTCATCACTTCTAAGGTAGGCCCTGGACAACCCAGGGGCAGGGTTCAATGAATTAGAAAGGCAACACATATGTTTATGGTTTACATGTCCTAGGAGTGAAATTAGTTTTACACTACTGCAAAGCCTATCTCTCTGATAGGATAACATCGGGATTACCTTATTGCATTTTCTAAGTGCAATTGTCAATTGGAAAGAGATAAACCCTTCAAGTCTGGTGTTTCTGGAAACACAATATAAAATCCAAATTCATGGCGAAGTCTGATTTTAAATTACAATTCTGAAATGCCACTATCTAATAAAAATCTATATTGGAGGTGGGCAATTCCTGTGCATACCTAGGAAAATATATGTAAGGCTTAATATGCATTAGCAGAGCATATACAAGTGCATGAAAACACTGAGAAAGGGCCCTCTGTGAAACACCACCAGCTACTGCACTCACACCTTGATACCTGCCAGACGCCACTAGATACAAACTACATAACACCTGCACATGGGTTGGGATGAGCTTACTGCAAATAGTGGGTCTCTCAAGCAGAGGCTTTAAATCATCAATTAGCTCAAGGATAACTGCACTACTTAGCCTGTACTTTAAGTATATCTCTTCTTCTTTTTGTTTAAAAAGTGTAACTCTGAGTAAGAAAATTCTTTCCTGTCTTCTCCTCCTTCTCTGTAAACCAGCCAAAATCCTTATTCTCCTAGCCATGACATGCAGCGCTGTCATTTTGGAAAATCTGATGCATTCTGAGGCTGTTTATTTAGGACGCACATGATTGCCACCTGATTTGAGGTGGTGGTAATTGCATGTGCAAAATGGTGTTTTTGCTACTATTTGCTATTTGCGAATGGAATTAACATAAGAAAAGTGATTCACAAATAAAGATTTCATATTTGCGATTCACTATTTGGAATCAGTAAAGTAATGAATCCTTAATCATTTGCAACGCTAAATTTAAGGCTGCAAATGCATTTCTTATATACTGATTTCATGATTTTGCGACCCGTAATCAGTTTGCGACTGATTGCTGAGTCGCAAAACATTTGTGCATATCCCCCATATTCCTGCAACAAATATTTTATTTGAGCTCATTCTTGAAGTCTCTGCATTGCTTTTCTTTTTTTTTATGTGTCGTTTTCTTTACTGCAAAGCGACCGCTGTGGGCTTTATTGGGTTGTACAAAAGTCACTCGGCAAAGCAATTAGATACAGTAGGGAAGGTGATATGTACATATCGCATATTTACAGGATATACGTGAGGCACTACATCTTAAGGTAAGACATAAACCAGTACTCATAGACTAGCATATGGGCGAAAGTTGAATTGCAGCAATGGAATCCAACAGAGCAGAGCAAGCCACGTTGTCCTAAAGCATGAGGGTGGGGCTTTAGGGGTACACTGATGAGAGATACCACTACCACAGAACCTTTTTTAGGTCTTTCACAAAATTTAATTTGTCAAGTATATACAAGGGTCTATATTATAAACAGTGCCCAAGGGATACAACTGGCATGTGCCCTCAGAGCACTGTAGTATTACAGAAGTGGTTGCAGATGCTTGTGCAGACATTTCTGTAATACAGATTGTACCAGAGCACATATAGCGCTGGTGCTATTTGTAGGGGGTTTTCACATTGCTTTGGTTACCTTACCATGTTATAGACATGGGCTCAGAGATAGAGGCCTTCAGGAGGCACAATGATAGTGTTTCACAAAGAGGTGGCACACTGTCAGTATACCTCCTGAGGGCAGCCCTCTAGGAGGGGCCAAAGTGGTCCTATGGACCACCAGACATCTCACTGTAGTGTGGTAAATAATTTAATTACCGGGACTGAATTTGATACGGAATCTAAATAAAATAGCTCAGTAAAATAAGAGGCAGAATCCGTGGTATAAGAGATTTCTGAATGGGCTTTATTCCAAAATGGCCGACTCGAGTCGCGGCCTTCAGGTTCCGTCACCACGGGGGTTCAGGAAGTGAAGTACAATATTTTATTGACAGACAATCATTTTTATAGAATGTACATTACAATGAAACAAATGCAGAAGGCGTAACAATTGATAATAAAAGTGACAATTCACATGCGTAACCGAAAATGGGCGTAATGAGGAGTAAAAAGAAACATAATTGGTTATGATGTCATATATAGGTGGATCTATAAGATAATACTTGGCAGAGATGCGCGCGCAGCAGCATGACGTGTGATTGACGTACAACTAGGGGGTGAAGGGGACTTGACATTTAGCTCTACATGTGGAGACAAGAAGTCTGGGGGGTCAAGTCAACCTAATCCCAAATCATATCTAACATCCTATGTTTAAAGAACTATGTTATCCACAAAGGAAGGACTCTCGGACAGAATCTATTCTATACTGACTGTGTGTGCGTGCACAAGCGTCTAAGTGTCTATATGAGATGCAAGGGGCAGAAACTTTCCATGGTAACAGGGCTATGAATTACTTGCATGAGGACAGAGAGGCCGGGCCCTTTGCTCGGTAGCTGAAGGAAATGTTTACCTAAACTACTAGACAGGAATGCATCGGCTGAGGAGCGAAACAGATAACTCGAAGGTGAAATACAGTTCTTGGCAGGCAGGCAAAACTGGCCGAGGCAGGCACCGTTAGCCGCACAGGGAGTAGGACAAAGTTCAGGGATACAGATGCGAGCTCAAGCTGAAGCTGTCAGAGGCAGAGAACAGAGAAAGGCTTGATGGCAGAATCAGGGCCTACTCGCCTGAACTGCAAAATGGAGTAACTGAGCTATATAAAGTCGGTGGCCTTTCGTACTTAGGAATCGAATATCCAGCCCATTCATGGCGGATCTGACGGAGGACATGTTGACGGTGGACGCACATGTGTTTGCGTCTTCGAGACTGGAACGGGAGGGAACATACATGTACTTGTAACATGCATATAGAACCGTTGGGGTCCAAGATAGGGGACATAACTGATCAGAAAAATCCATATTTCCACATTCCCTCCTTGTCCCCTACTTGCCCATCAAGAGACATCAATCTTCATTAATCCATCGATTTGTTCATGGAGCATCATTTCTTCTTCTTTCTTCTTCCGGGATCTTGAGTGAAAACCTTGATGTGGAATACACGATGTGGCACACAGACCACAAATCGCTGGTCCACATTGCAGGCATAAGCAGCAACTGAATAGTATAAGAAGGCCAATACCTAGGAAGGATAGAACTCTCCATCCCCAGGCTGATATCACACTCCAAAACCACCCGGACCAAGTCCAAGTGCCTGGATTCTGGTGTATCTGGCTCACAATCTTATGAAGGCGAGTTATAGCTTTATATACAGATGGCGAATTTTCAGGTATGAATACGCAGCAGCTTGATCCGATGACCCTACAAGCTCCGCCCCTATCGGCCAGGATGACGTCAAGGACAAGACGATTTTGAAGAACAACAATCCTCATCGCAGATTGCTCCTCTGTCAAGTTGCCTAGGGCGGCAATAGTTTCATTCACTACAGCTTCAAGAGTCTTAGTTAATCTACGTATTAGCTTACTATTTGAAATTGTACCTATATAGGGAAAGATACCTTTATTAAAATCTACATACTTGTCCCATGCCGTCTCGGTGTAATCGACAATTGGGAGATCTCTCCGCTCTCTATTGTGTACTAAATGAATATTTCTGTAATAATCAGGAGGAGCTAGAAAAACAGGTGGCAAAAGGAATGCAATGTAGCAGGTACCATCCCAGTCTAGAGGTAGACGCATATATGCAGTCTGACCACATATAAAGTAGGAGTGGCGAGAAGCTCTAAATGAAGATTTGCCTTGATCACTGAATTCTACTATAGTAGTGCATTTACTATGGCCCATATGTATGGAACCAATTTTTCTTACACACAATTCACCTTTAGCTGGAAATACTGACATGGTGGGCAAAACTAGTTCAACTTCGGATTCGACATTCAGAATCATGAGGTTAGGTGTAAAATTACCTAATCCATATACTTCGTTTTCTAGATCAGTTCCTGTTCTTTTGGGGCGACCCTCCTTGTCAGGGTAACAGACTTTGAGTAACACTAGGTTCAGATTTCCCCATACCCAATGGTCTTGATAAACTGCTGTGTCTGAGTCTATGGAATTGATTAAACTAAACCATGCTCCACAGGAGCCATTATGTGTAAACGGATGTGGAAAGAAAGGCAAAACTCCCTTATAATTCTGATAGGGAGGGAGTCGGCCACACACCCAACAATTAGTAGCATTACTAGTCTGATGGGAATGATGTAACATACTAATGAAAGTGTTATTGCGCAGCGCAAGTAGGGGTGGGCGGAATTTGCGGAATTAACCTTCGCAAATTATCGCGAGAATGTTTAAAATTATCGCAAACAAGCAGAAATATCGCGAAGATGCGGAAGTTTTTTTCCGGCATGTTCGCGAGATTTTCTGCATGGTTGCGGGTCGCCAACTTACCCATGTGGTTGCTTGCGGGCGCGGCCATCTTGTTTTGAGTTGTTCTCGCGGTGCATGATCGCGAGAAGAAAGACGTGATCGCGCGACGCATGACGTCACTGCGGGCGCGAACTGTTGCGAGACAGCGCAAATGGCTAAAAACAATACAACATCTCATGGAGAACGCGACCGGATCAAGAAAACTTGTCGGCGAACGCAGGGATTCAGGTAAGGCGATCGCGCGCGCGCGAGAATGTATCATTTTACAGCGCGAGCAAGAAACAAATTATCGCCAAGCTGCGGAAACCGGAATTTTTGACATTTTCGCGCTCTCCGCGGAACGCAAAAATGTCAAATTATCGCAATTTCCGCGAACGGAACGAAATTTTTGCCCAGGCCTAAGCGCAAGTCTATAGGATAATTCATGCGGGGGTAGGTCACTAAAAGAATGTTCATCAGTTATATTGAAAATATGTTTAGAAATAGGAAAATATATATGCAACAATATACTTGCAGTTATTATTATAAAACTCAAGAAAAACAAAATTAATAACGTCACTATACAGTGGCTACGCAGTGATTTACAATACGCATGTCGTTTCAACATTTTTCGCGATTTTCCATGATTCAGGTCTAAGGGATACATGTCGGAGACAGATTCAACCGCTTCACCTTGGAGAGGACTTAAACAATCAAATCGTCCGACGGTTTAGGCCTGAGTTTCAGTTTATAAAGTTCCTTACTGTTGGCCTCAGCCAAAGGTAGTTTTGAGTCAATGGGCGAAGACACACGAGGTGGGCTATTTACATCCGAAGGAAGTCCATGAAATTTCTTGATATGACTTGAATGCACCCATCCTTTTCTGCCTTCGATCTTCACGGCTGTCCTTGTGGTGAGCAGGACCAATTTGGGTGTCTTCCACCTGGGCTCCAGCTGAGTCTTTCGGTCAAAATTCCTCACAAGAACGAGGTCTCCCGGAACTACGTCATGGGGTTTCACCTCAGTGTTGTCGGGAAACGCTGCAGCTACCTGTGAACGACAAGATTGTAGTGCAGACATCAAGGAAGCCAGGTAATCTGTCAGCATATTACAGTCAACATCAGTTATTTTACGGGGTATAGGCGTCCCCCACATATTCGGTGGTCTTCCAAAGATCACCTCATAAGGGGATAGCCCTGTCCGGGAGTGTGCTACCATTCTCATATAAAAGAGTGCAACTGGTAAGGCTACCACCCAATCAACACCTTTCTCCCTACATATTTTGGACAATCTGATTTTCAAAGTTTGATTATGTCGTTCCACGAGACCTGCTGCCTCGGGGTGTCGGACACAATGGAACTTCAACTGATATCCTAGCAAAAGTGAAACATGTTTCATCAGTTCGGATGAGAAAGGCTGGCCGTTATCTGAATAGACAACACGTGGTAAACCGTATCGTGGGAAGAATTCTCGAACTAGCTGCTTGGCAGTGGTCGGAGCAGTGTAATCTGATACTGGGTATGCTTCAGTCCATCGGGAAAGAGCACAGACAACTACGAGAACATATTTGAATCCTCGACATCGTTCCATCTGGATATAATCCATCTGGAGGACTTCAAAAGGGTGATCAGGAGGCTGAAATCCACCCTGCTCTACTGGAATGCTTTTACCTGGGTTAAACTGACAACATATCATACAGGTACGGACTTTTTGCTTAGCCGCTGCTCGTAAATGTTTGTTGAACCAAATGTGTTGAATGCTGTCTAGCATAGCTTTCTCTCCTAAATGCGCCGGACTGTGAATCGTAGTTATGATAGCTTGGACCATAGAGTCAGGAAGAAACCATACAGATTTCTCCTTCGTCATCCATCCCTGGTCTGTTTGGATCCCTCCTAATTCAGTCCATTTCTTTATTTCGTCTGCTGTAGCATGTGTCTGTATGTCAATTATGTCAAGTGCGGGATCCTTAATCGTCATACAATGTGTTGGTGTCGGAACTATTGGCTTTGTCATGTCGGATGTGCGAGTCTGAGCAGTCTGTTTAGCTGTTCTGTCAGCTAAATCATTGCCTTGAGAAATGATATCAGTAACCTTCGTATGTGCTTTGCATTTCATAATCGATATAGCAGTGGGCAGATGAATTGCGTCTAACAGAGCATGAATGAGGGACCCGTGCTGAATGTGGGTGCCATGAGAAGTTAAATAACCTCTCTCTCGCCAAAGCACCCCGAAGTCATGTACAACTCCGAATGCATAACGGGAATCAGTGTATATGTTAACTTTCTTATTTGTGGCTTGAATACAGGCTTGTGTCAGAGCAGTAAGCTCTGCTGCTTGGGCTGACAAGATATTTATACAGTTTGTTTCAATGACTTCAGTATCTGTTGTGACTGCATACGCGGCCACTAAATCTCCTGTACTTGTTCTCATACATGATCCATCTACATACAACGTCAGGTCTGGATCTAACAATGGAACGTCTGTTAAGTCTTGTCTGGGTTTCGTCGTTATTGTAATAACTTCAACACAATCATGAGCTAGTGGGTCTGTTCCGATTACAGGTAAAAGTGTAGCAGGATTCAATGTATTACAACGTCTGATTTCTATATGTGGCTGAAACAATGTTAGTTCATACCCTGTAAGTCTTGCTATGGTCAAGTGTTGTGTTTGCGTTCGGTTCACAAGAACCTCTACTGCGTGTGGTACTTGTACTGTCAACGGATGTCCTAACACTATGGCATCGCTTTGTCTGATTGCTAAAGCTGTTGCTGCCACTGATTTCAGGCACGCAGGCAAAGCCTGAGCTACGGGATCTAATGTACTAGAGAAATAAGCACATGGCTTGCGTGATCCTGCTTGTTCCTGAGTGAGTACTGACAAAGCAGTACCTTCACGTTCTGTAACAAAGAGTGTAAAATGTTTATAATAACATGGTGTCGCTAAAACAGGTGCTTGACATAGAGCTTTCTTTAAGCTTTCAAAAGCTAGTGTGTGTTCCTGAGTCCAAGGGAGGACAGTCGATGTGGCTGCCTCCTGCGTTGTCAACTGAATGAGTGGTTTTGCTAGAAATGCATATTGAGGGATCCACTGCCTACAGTATGAAGTGAGGCCTATAAAAGCCCGCACCTCCTTTTGTGTCTTGGGTATTGGCATGTTAGCAATTAACTGAATGCGATCGGGTGTAAGCTGCCTTCCCTCCTTGGACAGCGAGTGACCAAGATAAACAACTCGTTGTACACAGAATTGCAGCTTAGAAGGGGATACCTTGTGCCCCTTTTCGGCTAGAAATTGTAAAACCGTCAGTGATGCCTTTTCACATTCAGGCTCGCTTCGGGCGGTGATCAGCAGATCATCGATGTATTGAAGCAGTGCAGTGCAAACTGGCATGTGTATACTGTCAAGTTCTCGTTTCAGTGCTTGGCTATAGATGCTGGGGCTTTCTGTAAATCCTTGAGGTGCGCGTGTGAATTTAAAGCTTCGTCCATTTAAACTAAATCCGAACAGATATTGGCTTTCCGGATCTATGGGGACGCTAAAAAAGGCATTCTTAAGATCAATTACTGTAAAGAATGTAGCTTGTGAATCAATGGCTGTCAGTAATGATGAGATATCGGGGACCACAGGAAATTGTGGCACAATGCATTTGTTTAATTCGCGCAGATCAATAACCAGTCGATATACTGGCGGGGCCATTGGATCAGTTCGTTTAAGAATCGGAATTATCGGAGAATTACATACATTGGAGTCGGTTTCTACAACCACTCCTTGGACAATAAGCTCGTCAATGATTTTCAGTAAAGCCACTACAGCATCTTGTGGTAATTTGTATTGCCGCATTCGTGGTAGTACCACTCCTTCCTTTAATGTGACTCGATATGGTGTAATGTTCATGCAACCAACATCAGTAGGGCCTTGTGCCCATAAATGTGCGGGTAAAGTCTGCAATCGATGATCCATGTCTCTGGACACATAGTGACCTTTGAAATCACGTAAAAACAATCTTACTCCTTCCGGAGAACAACATATAATAGCCCCTAGAGCTTTCAGTGTCTTTATACCTAACAAGTTTTCTGGGCATGATTTGGTAAGCAATAAATCTGTAGTTCGTGTCAAGGGACCAATCGTAAGTGGAAGTGGCTGTGATACTTCATTAACAATAGGTTTTCCTGAAAAACCAAGGGAAACATTTTGAGAGCCTGAGAGGGGTGCCCCTGGAACTTCACTACGTTTTATTGTTGTTCGACTTGCCCCTGTATCAAGTAAAAGTTTTCTGTCTTGACCTAATAATTCACTGTGCACATAAGGTCCTTCTTGATCTACAGGGACCTCGATAAGGGGTAAGTCAACTTCCCTCTCTAGGCTGGTTCATGCGTAACGTTGATACTCAGGATATTCATACTGTGCGGTCTGATACATTTGTCGTGTTGTCGTTTGTGTGGCAGCAACAGGCAGCGCTGGTGCAGCTGGCACAAACTGTATGGGCTGTTGTGAGGCTGGCATGGACTGTTGCTGAGCTGGCATGGACTGTACATGCTGCGGAGCTCCTTGTTCATTCTGATCCTGTCTGAGTGGTCGTGGTCTTTCCTTTGCAATACCTACAACTATATTACGCTTCAGGACTGGACAATCGTGTACATAATGACCTAGTTGTTTACAGTAATTGCATGTTCCCTTTACAGGAACTGTTGAATCTCCGGAATGTGTCACACCCTTTTTGTGACCATCCGCTGGAACTGTCTGGGAAACTAGCATTTTCATTTTAGTGTCCTTCATACGTCTTTGTTCGTGTTCTTGTTCATCTCTAATTCTATTGTGATGATACTGTAACATTTGTAACATTTGTGACGGAGTGTTACCTTGCCATGTACTCTCGAATTTCAATACTCTATTCTTCACCTGAGGCAAGGAATTTTCCACTAATTTTGTCACAAACAAATGTGGATATGACTCACTATTTGCCTTTATACCACTATTTATACCAAAACATTTTTCAAATCGGGCATAGAAATCACTAGTGTCTTCATCTTGTTTTTGTTTACAGGCTGAGATTGCACCCCAATCTTCCTTTTTCGTAGTTAATAAACGTGGCAGTACCTGTACTAGTAAACCTGGTAGTGCTTTAACTTTATCCCCAAGCCCTGAACCTGCAGTTCGGTCTCTTTCTTCGGCTTCTAATGCTGTCCAGTCTATCTTTTGGTCTCCCACTTCCCACTCTTTTTCCTTAAGTTTTTCATAAATGCCAGCAGGCATTAGCACCTTTAATATCGTCATAATGTCAGGATAGGTATACTCTCCCATCAGTAACATGTCTTTAATTTCTCGGTGAAAACCCGCTGGGTCCTTGTCGTGACTGGGTACCACTTTCTTCATTTCTAACAATTCCATTTTAGATATGGGTGTATATACAAATACACGGTGAAACTGATTATCCTCGCCTTTTATTGGGTGCACTTCTCGTAAAGGATTCTGTCTATCCATGTAATACGGCGTTCTTTCCTTGTTGGGCAGTGAGAAAGGATCTGGGCTTACAAAAAGAATGTACTGCTTTCTGGATACGAGTATTTCTTTAATTAACTTATTACCTGAACCTTTCCATCTATTCGTGAGTAATTCAGTTAATATGTCAGGTAAGGGACCAGGATCGGAATGTTGGTTCTTATATAATATAAGAAGTTGCTGAATCATATAAATTCCAGCTAAACGCTGTTCATCTGGACTGAGGTTCAAAAACGTGTGTGCTACTGTGTCATCACCATATTTTCCGGGACTATCAATCCAGTGAACGGCTGACCTAGCTAATTCTTGTTCATCCATAGAATCGAGGAGGTGGTACCCTCTTCGTTCTCGGAGTACCTTGTCAGCAGCTTGAAACGAATGTTCGGGAGACCTCAGATTTATTATAGGTGTCGGATAAGTTCTGTTATTATCTGGACATATCGAATGTATTGGATCAGAAAAACATCTAGTATTATTACAGGACCTTCCTCTACCTACATAGGCTATGGTGTCCGACTGTCTTACGGGATCTTCTGATTCTCCCCCTTCGTTTTGCTCAAACTCATCTACCTCCAATCTCTCTTCATGCATTCGTTCTATTTCTTTCCTTATTTTTCGGCACATGGCTACTATACTTCCTTGTTTATCATGTCTTCCGTCTGATATATTCTGACTCCATCTCGTAAGAGTTTGCATTATTTCCGGGTTCACCCCCGGTCGGTCTTGATTTCTGATCACACAATTTACGAGAAAACGTAACAATTCCCCCTGTATCTCCACTTTCTGATATTCCATAGCTCTGTTAATGCATTCAGGATCTCTCCCCGTTTGGACAAAATGATATATGTTATCCAGATGCATAGTCATTCCTGGTAGCTTCCCTAAAAACGTTGCAGCTCGTCTAACACGCAACGATGCTAGGACCATTTCGTCCTCTTTGCCGGGCACCGGGTCATATCTACAATCTACTAAAAGGTCCTTAAGCATGCGAGTATTTATAAGTTTGGGCGTACGTGTATGTACTGGTTCTTGAAAAGTAAGTTTACTTATTCGGGGTGGTGTAGAATAAATGCTAGTAGCACCTCCGGTAGCCCCATCTGGGGTACTGGGCGCGAAAGGATTCGTTGACCGTGCTACAGCAACTACAGGTGTGGACACAACTGTAGAATCGGCTGCGAGGACAGATGCGGAAACAGATGTGCTTGCCAAAGCTTGTGTCGGAGTTTGTTGTTGCACAGATACAGATACCTGATCTTGACGTTGAACCCCCCCAGCAGACGGTCTATGTGGTGCGGGGTTAGCATACTCGGGAGCTGCGTCATCTAAATATGAGGAAAGAAAAACATCTTCTGCGGTTCTGGGATGTCCTTTAGGATGTACTTTTATTGGAAACAATGGGGGTGGCAAGTCTTTTGGTATCTCCGTAGTAGCCTTAGGTAATCCTTCGGCCAGAAGGGGATACATACCTTTCATAAGGGCATTTCTTTGTCTATCGGCTTGTTCTGCTTGTACTCGTGTACCTTCTTCAATCAATAGTTTTTCTCGGACTTTATTTGCACTTTCTTTACTTCTCTCTTCCTGTCTTAGCGCTTTTTCGGTACGTCTATGCGATTCTTTACGCCATAATTCAACAGCGTCTTTCTGTGACTGTCTAGCTTTCCTCTTCCACAACTCTTCTTCTACTTTCATAATACATTCTGCATCCCAGGTCCCAGCTACGGGCCACCTCTGACTTTCTGGTAATTCTTTGGTGTAGTCTACCCATAAATCAAGAAATAATATGGCGTCTAAGCCATGTTTGTGATACATGAAGTGCCCTGGAGTGTCCCTAGGAGGAATAGGAACTGCTTCTTCAAGTACCCCTTTTCTAGTAGTGATCTGTCTTAATTTCGAAAAGAGCGGCATATTGACAACTGAACCGATACTTAATCTTGAACACACTTAGTACAAAAAGCACAATAATGAACAATCATTCATACCACAATATGCAGGACGTTTTAACACATTAAACATTAAACATTAAACATTTTAACCTTTAAAATGACCAACAATGATGATCGTCTGCACAACTAATCACCAAGCATAATTCTTGACAATAACTAGATACTTCGGAATACTTGATATACTGCTAAACAGTACATATACACTGCTGAAACAGTGCAGACCGGATTTGTGTACCCAAATCCGTCTTGACCGGCACAACCTATGTGCACGTCAGAACGCCTCCCCAGCAATGGTACTCACCGGGTAGCTCGGAACGGAAGGCCTCGAAACGGGACTGGACTGAACTGGACCGGACTGGACTGGACTGGACTCGACAACTCCGGAAAACTGCGGACACCGGACCCTCTGGACGTCGGGACTTCGAAATCTGGTGGGCCTCTGTATACCTCGGATCTTGCTCTCTCTGCTAGGCTCTGGTCGGGATACTTCGCACTTCTCACCGCCTTGTCTGGGTTGATCGCAGCCTCAGTCGCCCCCGCTTGACCGGAGGGAACTACAGGAAATCCTGCTGGTACGCGTTATGGTCCGTCCAGCTGTGGCAGGAGACCGGGCCTGCAACGCACCACCGGCGCGTGAGATGAGAAAGTGTCCCTATTCGGGCGCCAATCATGTGGTAAATAATTTAATTACCGGGACTGAATTTGATACGGAATCTAAATAAAATAGCTCAGTAAAATAAGAGGCAGAATCCGTGGTATAAGAGGTTTCTGAATGGGCTTTATTCCAAAATGGCCGACTCGAGTCGCGGCCTTCAGGTTCCGTCACCACGGGGGTTCAGGAAGTGAAGTACAATATTTTATTGACAGACAATCATTTTTATAGAATGTACATTACAATGAAACAAATGCAGAAGGCGTAACAATTGATAAGAAAAGTGACAATTCACATGCGTAACCGAAAATGGGCGTAATGAGGAGTAAAAAGAAACATAATTGGTTATGATGTCATATATAGGTGGATCTATAAGATAATACTTGGCAGAGATGCGCGCGCAGCAGCATGACGTGTGATTGACGTACAACTAGGGGGTGAAGGGGACTTGACATTTAGCTCTACATGTGGAGACAAGAAGTCTGGGGGGTCAAGTCAACCTAATCCCAAATCATATCTAACATCCTATGTTTAAAGAACTATGTTATCCACAAAGGAAGGACTCTCGGACAGAATCTATTCTATACTGACTGTGTGTGCGTGCACAAGCGTCTAAGTGTCTATATGAGATGCAAGGGGCAGAAACTTTCCATGGTAACAGGGCTATGAATTACTTGCATGAGGACAGAGAGGCCGGGCCCTTTGCTCGGTAGCTGAAGGAAATGTTTACCTAAACTACTAGACAGGAATGCATCGGCTGAGGAGCGAAACAGATAACTCGAAGGTGAAATACAGTTCTTGGCAGGCAGGCAAAACTGGCCGAGGCAGGCACCGTTAGCCGCACAGGGAGTAGGACAAAGTTCAGGGATACAGATGCGAGCTCAAGCTGAAGCTGTCAGAGGCAGAGAACAGAGAAAGGCTTGATGGCAGAATCAGGGCCTACTCGCCTGAACTGCAAAATGGAGTAACTGAGCTATATAAAGTCGGTGGCCTTTCGTACTTAGGAATCGAATATCCAGCCCATTCATGGCGGATCTGACGGAGGACATGTTGACGGTGGACGCACATGTGTTTGCGTCTTCGAGACTGGAACGGGAGGGAACATACATGTACTTGTAACATGCATATAGAACCGTTGGGGTCCAAGATAGGGGACATAACTGATCAGAAAAATCCATATTTCCACAGTAGGCAGGTGCAGTCCACCTCCAGGGGATCTCTGTCCCCTTTTGAAATGCAAGTAATTGCTGCCTGCCCAGGGAAAGATTAGTGTCAGGATCCCTAATGTGAGTCCCAAAGAGAAGCGCAAGGAACTTGGTTCAATAGGCGTTTCAGTTTCGAATGGGCTTCAATGGTCGAGTTTGTGGCATGCCCGCAATTCTAAGATGGCCGCTCAGGTGCTGGGGTCTGCGGTCTAGTTGTTTACAAATCCAGAGAGACGATGTGACGCGCGCACGCCTGAAGTAATGCGCACTTCACCCAGACATTTCCTCAGAGCAGACGTGTTCGAGTGTGTTCCCAGTTCTGAAGTAAATTTTTTGAGTAAGAAGCTTTCCAGAGTAACGCTTGAGAGTAGTTCCGAGTCAAGAATCCGAAACTTACCGAAGAGGTCAGAAAAGCCGCTAGAGTCCGTAGTGGGCTATTTACTGGGAGTCGAGTACGGAGTCACCTCGTCTCTACAGAGAAAAAACGAGTGAAGACTTCAGCCGCACCTGAAAAGAAAACCGAAGAAAGCTAAGTGAATTACTGATAGATTATTCGTTCACATTAAAATGTAAGCAGTGTTTGGTGACGCAATAAGTATAACACTTACCAAGGTCAGCAGAGATCAGCATACAGAGTCCTGTAACAGAAAATGAAGAACATTATAGGATTTACTGAGAAAAGGTTCCTAAGGAAAAATTAATTGACAATACCAACAGTTAACTAGGAAAGTAAGGAGAAAGACTTACCAGAGTTATAGCAGCTCCGCAGTAACCTAAGGAGAGGAAGCCAACAGGAAAAGTTAAAAGCACAAAAGGCTTAATTTAGAAGACGACAGTTTTTAGAATAGCAAGAGGCAAGAAAAGAAAGAAGAGAAATCACGAGAAGAATGAGAAGGCCACACACAGAAACATTAATGGTAGGTTTAAAAGAGAAAGAGTTAGAAGATGTTTAAAAACAGAGAATAAATAGGTATAATAAAAAGATATATGTTTTACAGATAATTAGTGATATCAATAACAAGAAAGAAGAAAAGACAGAGTTGAACAGGAAGAGAGGCACAGAGTTCAGGATTCTGGGTAGGTAGAAAAATCATAAGAGAAGAGAAGAAAAGAGACAGAAAATGTAAGCAGTGTTTGGTGACGCAATAAGTATAACACTTACCAAGGTCAGCAGAGATCAGCATACAGAGTCCTGTAACAGAAAATGAAGAACATTATAGGATTTACTGAGAAAAGGTTCCTAAGGAAAAATTAATTGACAATACCAACAGTTAACTAGGAAAGTAAGGAGAAAGACTTACCAGAGTTATAGCAGCTCCGCAGTAACCTAAGGAGAGGAAGCAAACAGGAAAAGTTAAAAGCACAAAAGGCTTAATTTAGAAGACGACAGTTTTTAGAATAGCAAGAGGCAAGAAAAGAAAGAAGAGAAATCACGAGAAGAAAGAGAAGGCCACACACAGAAACATTAATGGTAGGTTTAAAAGAGAAAGAGTTAGAAGATGTTTAAAAACAGAGAATAAATAGGTATAATAAAAGATATATGTTTTACAGATAATTAGTGATATCAATAACAAGAAAGAAGAAAAGACAGAGTTGAACAGGAAGAGAGGCACAGAGTTCAGGATTCTGGGTAGGTAGAAAAATCATAAGAGAAGAGAAGAAAAGAGACAGAAAATGTACGCAGTGTTTGGTGACGCAATAAGTATAACACTTACCAAGGTCAGCAGAGATCAGCATACAGAGTCCTGTAACAGAAAATGTAGAACATTATAGGATTTACTGAGAAAAGGTTCCTAAGGAAAAATTAATTGACAATACCAACAGTTAACTAGGAAAGTAAGGAGAAAGACTTACCAGAGTTATAGCAGCTCCGCAGTAACCTAAGGAGAGGAAGCAAACAGGAAAAGTTAAAAGCACAAAAGGCTTAATTTAGAAGACGACAGTTTTTAGAATAGCAAGAGGCAAGAAAAGAAAGAAGAGAAATCACGAGAAGAAAGAGAAGGCCACACACAGAAACATTAATGGTAGGTTTAAAAGAGAAAGAGTTAGAAGATGTTTAAAAACAGAGAATAAATAGGTATAATAAAAAGATATATGTTTTACAGATAATTAGTGACATCAATAACAAGAAAGAAGAAAAGACAGAGTTGAACAGGAAGAGAGGCACAGAGTTCAGGATTCTGGGTAGGTAGAAAAATCATAAGAGAAGAGAAGAAAAGAGACAGAATAGAGTAGAGAAGGAATAATAATTTGTTGTGTGCTTAGTTACCCTTAGGAGTCTTCAGTTTGCAGAGTGATAGCTGAAGAAGAATTCCAGATAGGAAAACCAGAAGGTCCAGAACCAGTCTCTTCTATCGTTTATTATTTTATCCCATTTCCCCCTTCCCCCTTGTTGATCAGTTAGAGCCAAAGACATTTCTTGGGGCTGAGTGATTAGTAGTGGGAGTCGGGAAGCTAGCGACTTCTGTTCCTGTGCAAGACAACGGTAACCAGCGAGAAGCTGAAGGTGAGCTCTGACAATTAGTGGCTACTTGAAGTAGGTGCATCGTCTTTCACTAATGTGAAGCCCCACAGGGCAGCTGCAAGTTTGCGGATGTCCCGAGGCAGCACATTGATTGTAATTGAGTGCATTGCCTTGTTTGTGCCCGGCATCCCTGTTTCAAGGAGTGTCGTGCCGCAGACAGGGACGATACTCCAATTATATAATACAGGTCCTGACGCTCAGGGAGGAGGTAGTTTAAGATTTTCAGGGAACAGCGGGGGAAACATTGTGCCAGAGTGTTTTGCTTTTTAATACCCGGCAGATACAGAGGTATCACCAAGATTCTCACTGATCGTAAAGGCTATCCAAAATGTTCAATTGTTGCACCTCAGAAAGTGGCAAGTGTCTGTGTGCAAGATTTAAAGGATTATGCTGATAGGTTTGTGAATCTGACATCATTAAGTAGCAATTGTAGGGTGACTAAAATAAGACTGATGTAATGACAATGATGTCTTCCCAAGGCAGAATGGCCTACACTGCACATTACAGCCTTACGGGAGAGGGGCAAAATGTACTTTGTTTATCTTGGTGGGATTAGCGAAATCCAGTATCAACAACACCAGTGCCTATATTGTTGTCTTGAAATTATCCTCTTCGATGTAGACTTCAGTGACTTTATGAAGCTTCAGTTGTAATGGAATTGTGTTTGTTATTTTATTTACATGTCAGTGGCAGCTGTGCTATCTTTGATGCTGCTGGGGGATTTGATGCAGCTGTTAATAATGGGAGTGGATTCAAGAGTGGCGATGAAGTCTAGCCAAACTAAACAGGGATATATTTCATCATATTGTAGTCAATGACATTGACCTACAATAATATTCCAGAACTAGTTCATTTCCTTCCTCACTTACTGCTCTCAAATAGTGCAAATCAGGAACCCAGTTTCAAAGCCGGATAGCCTGTGACAAGGAGTCCTCCAAGGCGTGATCCTCTCTCCAAACCTTTTTAATCCATATCTTGAACCCCTCTGCGTGATCCTTAGGAACTCTGGATCCTCTTCCACCTGTACTCTGATGATACCAATATTAACCAGCAGGACATATCCCTGAATGATGTCACCTTCCTATCCAAACCTTTGACAAGAATTCAGTTTTAGATGTCAAAATACTCCACCTCAAACTAAACCGTGCGAAACAAAATTTCTTTTTATATCTAAAAAAAAAGCGAATCCTTCTGTGCATGACTGGATGGAACCCCTCCTCACCTTGAAGGGACGCCCCGCCACTGTTCAGAATGCCATGATTCTTGTATTCACCCTCAACAACCACCTCATCCTTTAGAGTCACATAACAGCCATGGTCAAGGCAGCCCAGTTCCAGCTAAGGTCGCTATGGGGAATCAGGCAACTCATCACAGAACTGGATCTAAAATCAGCTAAATCAGCTGTTCTGGTGGTGCTTCTTTCCAGACTTGACTAAAGGATCACACTCCTCTCAAGAATCCCTAAAGTTCCTTTATGCCTGCTCAGAGCACTTTTACATGCTGCAGCCCACTTTGTGACCAATCGCAACAAATGTTACCACATCACCTATGCTGCAAACCCTGCAGTGGCTTCCTTTAGTGGTGCCAGCCCAATTTTAAACTGCTTGCACCACTCACAAAGCACTGCACCCATCTAGAATGTCATACCTAACTGAGAAACTGAACATTTCAGTAGCCAATGGAAGGTTAAGAAACGCTCGATCTCTTCTCCTTGAACCCTCCCCCCTTCAAATGAGAGCGATTTATGAACTAATCCTTCTATGGAATGTGGAACTATTTCTCTTTGACTCGCCACTTGACCACATGCCTTGATACCTTCAAAAAATAACTCAAAGCTCTTCTTAGTGAAAGACACTTTGTCTAATTCCTCTTGCCTCCACCCATTTTATGTATGCTTTAATTTGAGGTTATATCTCAAATATAGACTGTTGGAGATCTTTACTTGAGTACATCTTTCCTCCCATTTACTCTTGATTTCTTGCCTTTCATTCCCCCTAGGTTGCAACTCTATGGTATTCTCATTGTGATTGTTATGTTTTGGTTCTATTGTAAATCAGTCTGTTTCCTCCAGGCCAAGTTTGCGCGATATAAAATCACAAAAAATAAGTAAAAGAGTCTAAAACCACTACATTGTAAGGTACGTATATAATTATTGTTCTTATCTTCACCGGTACGAGGTCTAAGAGGTATTAGTGGAAGTAAAAGCAGTAATGATACACTTTACCTTATAAAGAAGTGGTAGGTTAATGTGAATGCAGTGTTGTTGTCATGTGATCTATCACATGCCATGCAGTGACTCTTCCACACCAGGAAATTCTCAAATTCACTGTGGATTGAGTTTCATATGCTGCTATTTTGTCATCCAAGACAGACTTTTTCCTGGGTAAGGGCGCATGTCGGCAACCAAGCAGACTTTCAAATAGAGCAGACTGTTATAGACAAATTGATGATAAAAAATGTTAGAAACAGATCACCCAGACATTCAAGATAAACATTAAAGAGAGGGTGCAAAGATAGAACCCAGTCAGAGGACAGCCAGCAGAAACAGGGATTCTTCTATACTGTCTACATGAGTTTTCCTTTTCCTAAATCTGTGTTAAACTGTCCTGAAGGCTTATGTTTTCGATTCAAATGATCTTTCATGTTAAATATTAAAAATCCTCATTGAACCCGGTGGGGAGATATGTAATGCTCTCTTGAAGAGAGCGGATTATAATAGAGGAAGTTACATGGCTAGTGAGATCCTACAAATGGTGATTCTGGTATCCAAGACAATTTTGAAAGATTTATAACATGAGGAGAAGAAAATGGACTAGTCGCTGTAGAAAGATCCATATTAGGGCCCAATTCACAAATGTTGTTTTCCCCAGATAAGTGTGAGTTTACTTGTTGAAATTCATGATTAAATCAGGAGTAAGTTACACAAACTACTAACATACTTGTGAGTTAGGCCCTTAATTATTCATCGTTGGATTTTATGAAGCCAAGATGTATACGTTGATAAACAAGTTTTGTTTCATATCCTATTTCCTTCTAGGTGTTGGCAGCATATATGGATCAAGTGAGTCTGTCGGCCACAGGATTTTTCAAGTAAGCAAATAACTGAATTTTATATTAAAATGATTACTGTGTATCAAACTGTTTCAAATAGACAGGTGAATATGTTGGAGAAGCAACAACTAATTTTCAGTAGTGTCTCATCTGTTTTTTGTGTACACCATGCATCTTATGTCTGGCTTCAAGGATGCACTTTAAGTAAGCTAAATCCACATCCAGTTTATTACAGCTTTGTCTATATTCAGTCATCATTTGGAAGCCATTAAAACAATAAAGATTATTCTTTTAGTTAATTATTCCACTTTACTGTTGTTGTTTAAATGGAATGCAAAACATATTGAATGCGAAGACACTACAAGTTCTTTCAAAGATTGTAAGTTGCCTATAGAGGCTTTAGTTACTCTTTATTTATGTAGTTGAGTTGCTAAATCAAAAATGGATTAATTTAATAGACGGCAGCAAAACAATTTATTAAGTTCTCCCTTTGTAAAGCCATAGCAATACGGGCTGACATTAGTAAATAGTATCTTTATATGGATTCATTATAAATTACAGTTTGTAGTATGATTTATTTTATTATTGTGTTTTAAAGTTTGCTTTTGACTTGTTTTAATCTTCGAGGCAATCAATCAATCAGCATTTATAACACGCAACACTGTCACCCTAAGAGTATCTGGGCGCTGTGTCTCTGTCAAAGATCCAGGTCTTGAGTCTCTTTCTGAAGTCTGCCAGTGAGGGGGCTGCACATAGCTGGAGGGGAACATTGTTCCGGGTCTTGGCAGTGATGTAGGAGAAGAAGCGGCCACTGCTGTGACAGATGTGGGCGGTGGGTGCAAAGGCAAATGAAGAGGAGCGCAGGTGTCTAGAGGGATCATGAAAGTTCAGTCGGTGCGTGATGTAGGCAGGGCCTAGGTCGTGGAGGGCTTTGTAGGCGTACGTGAGGATTTTGAACTGTCATCTCTTCTGAATGGTCAGCCAGTGGAGGTCTCTCAGGTTTGGGAAGGAGGTGGGTACATTTGGGGAGGTCCAGATGGGTCTGGTTGCAGCGTTCTGTACGGTCATATGTTTTCTGAGGAGCTAGGTGGAGATGATGGCGCAGAGGGCCTTGCGTTAGTCGAGGCGGCTGTGACAAGGGCCTGCATGAGACTGCTTTGACTTAACGTTTCATGGTCAGTTGGCTGTTGAGGATGATGCCAAGATTGCGTGCATGGTCGGTCGGTGTGGGTGTAGGTCCGAGTTCTGCAGGACACCAGCTGTGACCCCAAGAGGAGATGTTTTTCCTTATGATCAGAACTTGTTCAAGTACTTTGGCCGGGTAGGGGAGCAGGGAGCTAGGCTGGTGATTTTTGAGATCGCTGGGGTCGGCGGAGGCTTTCTTTAGGAGGGGTCTGATGTCTGCGTGTTTACATCTGTCCGAGAAGGTTGCTGTGGATATGGAGGTGTTGAGGATGCTGGTGAGTTGTGTGCTGATTGGGTTCATTGCAAGGTTGTAGAGGTGGTGGTAGTAGGGGTCGGTGGGCGCCCCAGAGTGGATGGAAGACATGATGGCTGAGGTGGTCAGAGTGGTGAGTGGAGACCAGTTGGTAATGGTTTGGCTGATGATCGCTGGTTGGTAGAGGCCATTGGTGTTGAGGGTGGCAGGTTAGAGGCTGAAGTTGTTGTAGATTTTGGTGATCTTGCTGTGGAAGTAGTCAGAGAGGGTGTCGCAGAGTTCTTGGGAGGAGTGGATGGTGTTCTCCATGGCTGTTGGGCTGTAGAATTCTTTGACTATTTCGTGTGGTTGGCCATGGAGTTGATGTGGGTGGTGATACCTGCTTTCTTGCCTTCTTTGATGTTCTGGTGATAGTTGCTGATGGCTGTTTTGTAAGCTGCTCTGTCTGCGGGGTTCTTTGTAGTGCACCATCTGTTCTCAAGTTGATGGCAGTTGTGCTTAGTGGTCCTGAGTTAGTGTGGTGTACCAACAGACCTATTTGGAGGACTTGTTTGATTTAATAGGTTTCAGAGGGGCAACTTTGTCGGTAGTGTTCTGGATGGCCTGGTTGAGGTCTGTTGAGGCCTCTGGTTGGGAAGTGTTAAGGGCCCCTGACCACTGAGTTTTGGTGACCTTGCTCCAGTTGCAGTGGAGGGAGATAAGGTACCTGGTGATGGTGTACTGGGCGCCGGTGATGGTGATCGATGTGAAAGTTGAGTTCACCGAGTAGGACATAGTGGTGAGAGGGGGGTGATGAGGTTGGGGATGAAATCGTAGAATGTTGCTCTGGATCCTTGGGGTATATAGGCAAGGATGCCTCTTATCATGGTTTTGTTTCAGTTTTTAGTAGTAAGTTGAGGTGTTCCATGAGAGGCGTGGGGTCATTGTTGATGATGGTGCATCTGATGGTTTTCTTGAAGATATTTGCGATGCCTCCACCTTGTTTGTTGATATGGTCTCGATGTATCATCTTGTAGCCTCCGGGAGTGACGGTGGTGATGTCGAGGTTTGAGGAGGGGTTGAGCCACATTTCGGTGATGAAGACAATGTCCATGGAGAGGATTGTGATGGTGTCCCAGATTTCCGTGGTGTGTTTGCAGAATGAGTGGGCATTGAGCAGGATGTAATGGATCGTTGTGGGGTGCTTTTGGTATTGTGTGCAGGAGTGGTGCAGGATCTTTTGTAAGTTATGTCGCAGGAGAAGTGGCAGTGTTGGCAGGTGAAGGGTCCTTAAGGTAGAACATGGGGAGAAGGAGACGCAGCTGTTGTTTCGGCATCTGGGGTCCACTTCCAGGAGTTCCTTGGCGGTGCAGGGACAGCAGGAAGCACAGGGAAAGCAGGCAGCGCAGGGACAAACAGTGGTTTCAACAACAATTATCTTACAATGTGGGGCACACAAAAAAGAACATGCGCTAAAGTTTATCTGGTGACTGCAGAGATTGCATAATCTAGGTTCCGGGGACACACCTAATCTTGCTCTTGTAATAGTATTTTATGGCATATATTCAATTGGAACAATTTTAAAAAATCGATTAATACTATGCTATGAGTTCCACTTTAAAAATGGTTGAGGATAGGCCCCAGAGCATGTAGATACTATTATTTTCATACTTCTTTTTTCCCTGTGTCAGAACATATCTTCATTCCTTGATGTAATCCTAATGTTACATTTTTTTAAAGTTCTTAAGAGTGAAACTAGACATTGCCGTAGGCTCAACCCTTTTCAGAATAAAGTGCTGTAGTGCTTTGTTAAAATTCTTAAGCAAGGAGTTGACGGTCCTACCTTGGCCGAATGCTTCTAAGCTGGCTTCAAAAAGAATTATTTTTTCTAAGCAAAAGCCTGTGGCGCCAATGGAGGACAGCAGCCAGCCCCTTAACATAGGTGCTCAGGATCTCCAATTCTAAGCGTAAGGCTTCAACAGGTGCAGGGGTATTTACATCACAAATTTTACGAAATACTTTCCCCTCCATTTTATGCAGAAAGATCCAATATTTAAAATCCATAATTTCAATTGCATAAAGTAAAATAAAGTTATTTGCTTCAATAACATTACCAGCTGGAGGGAGGTTAGGGAGAAAAGGTTCTGGCCCTCTGTCAGTACATCAGCAGCCGGTCTGAATATACTTTTATTCTTTGTGGACTGTGTCCTTAATGGAGTCACTGGCTCTACTAGCTGTGGGATGATCATTTTGAAGTTCTGAAATGTTTTTTGGTCCTAAGGGCCCAATTACAAGTCTGGCTGTCCAAGGACCGCCAGACTTGTGATGGCACGGTGGTGGTGGATCAAGCCACCGCCACAGCGGAAGTTCCACCGCCCGATTACAACGTGGGCAGTCAGACGGCCCTGGGATTGCCGGCTCCCCAAGGGAACCGCCATTCCCTGGTGTAGGAATGGCGGTCAGAGGCTGTGGTCCCAGTAAGCATATTACGAGTTTCCTCTCTGCCATGAAATGTCTGGCAGAGAGGTAACAACGGTCGCCCTATAGGGCCTCACTGTGCTTCAAATATATGTGGATGCACACAAGAGGGCATATGATGTGCCCCCCTGTGTGCACATAGGTACCCTGATATTACTGGTGTCCTCTACAGATGAAATCTGCCCACCCTAAACCTACATGGCCCTACAGTGCATTTTCCATAGTAAGATATATGATTCTATTTCCTAGTTTGTGAATCTGTTGCAACCTTCAGAGCACCTGCAGCTCCTGATGGCCAAAGGGATGGCCAGATAAGATTTTAGCTAACAAACCTCTTCTAAAACTCAACAATGTTCAGAGTTGGCTCATGCGCTGAACTCAGAGTCTGTGCTTAGTGTATACTAAATTCTGTGTATATATTATATCATAGCAAAACAATAAATATTTGCAAAAAACTTTATTAAGTTATGGTGCTTTATCCAGATCAGAAAGATAGTCACACTACATAGTTAAAAGACTTTATTAGAAAAGATATAATGCCTTAATCTAGTACAGATTATATAAATAAAAGTAATTATAAAAATAAACGCAACAGTGAAAATTAAATATGAAAAAGAATTGCAACATTGTGATGATAGGTATTTCAATATTCCAATGCATCAAATCATGAAACTAGTTTTTGGTAACTAACTCCTTCCTTCTTTCTTAGCATATTTTAGTTTAACAGAATTGTTGTTAGCTTGTGAAGGACGCTCTCAGTCTCTGTTATGCCATTCTCTTGTAATGCAAAAGATCTGGCTGAGGAACTGGTGGCCTTTGCTAAGGATGTTTTGAGCACAGCTCGCATAAAGCTCCTAGGAAGCTGAAGATGCCTCTCTGCCAAAAATGTGTATACCAGGCTTATATACAATTTTTGAAAATTATGAAAAGACCAGTTCTCATGATAAATGTTGTAAAATGAAAGAATTAGCATTTAAAATCTAGTGCGCATTCACTGAATTCTGTCACACATTATACATTACTTTAATGCATGTGCATGAATATTTGATGAGCTATCATCCTATAATTTATTTCTTTTTATTTATTTAAAACGTTTTCTATAGTGCGAACATGACCACCAAGAGTATCAGAGCGCTTTACAGTTTATCCATCAAAAAGGATACAAGAGGGAAAAACAGAACAACCAAACGAAAAACAAAGTTAACATTCTAGTATAGTTGGGCGCCCTAGAGAGCCTTGGGACCTAGGACTCAAAGTCAGAGGGTTCTTCAGCCGTATCGTTTGCTTCCATGAAAAGGCAGTGGAGGGATTCATACTATGTAGCGAACAAGGCCATAGGGGTGTTATGGCACAATACAGTATAACATTTGCAAACAGAAGAAGCGGAGGTCACAAAGGACCAACTGGTCCACAAAACAGAGTTCAAAGACTATATAATAATAATGCAAAAAGTTATCTGTTGACCATGTGCAACAATTAATACTAAATGAATCACACGTTTGTGAAAAATATGTGCACAAAAAGGCTCATGAATATATGAAATGCAATGGAGATACTTAAGCAAAAAATGCAAAGTTCATGTCAGTTTGAATCCCAACTCAAGAGATGACACCAGCAGGAGGGCAGTCTTGATAGTTAAGGCTCTATGTTTTGTTTTTCCCCTCGCACAATGCTGTGCAACAAATTTGGATGCTGTTCTGTATTGAATTAAAAATGTGTGCAATTTGTGTCACTGGAACCAAGCTATACCTGGCTGATTAGCCCATAATAAGGCCAAAACCAGTACTAGGTTGCTTGTGTTCCAGTTCAGGAAGAATCTGGCTTGGCAGTTCGGGCTGGACTGTTCCCATTGGAGCAGGGTCAAGACCGATTTGCATGTTGATGAATACAGGCCCCAGCTAGGCCCGCAGGACACAAGGGTTCGCTCTCCTGCAATGGAATCTATAAGGAAGTTGGCACGGAAACTGCAAAGTACAAAGACAAAGTTTATTAACCCTTAAGGGTGGTCCTACAATCCATACAACACCCTTCGGTATTGCATAGAGTAGCACAAAGAACTTGCATACATGGTCCCCTTTTATACACAACAGAGGGGCTCATAAGTGGGTGGATACAACATGAGGCAGAGAATATTACCTTTTATGGTCATTTTCGATACTGAATCAATATATGGGCGGGGCTGACACACTCCTTGAGCCCGCGAAAACATGGTCAAGCAAGGCTAACTGATAACAGATGTGGTCAAGTCTGGGCATGCGCCAGATGGACAAAGGAGCTATTTATAGACTGTTACTAGGCAGATTACAAGAGCAACTAACACGGAGGTAGGACTCTTCTCGTGTTGAGCACGTGGAGACATGACAATACAAAAGGGAGTCCGAACTTCAGTCAACATAACAGAAGAGACATGCTCTAAAGAAGGGGAATTCATGTCTTTAGTAAATGCTTAATCACATCGTCGTTTCATTTTACAACAGATGACCCTTTCAGCATTTACTGAAGACATCCGGTTTGTTAGGATAATCATCATATATGTCAATTGTCATCATTTCTTCTACTTCTTTAGCTAAATGTTTCTGATAAGTGACATCGGCAATAGCTTTCTTATCGGGAATACAGAATGATACACATAAGGAACAGAGCAAGGGACCACATTGGACACAGATACAACAAGAAAACAGAACTGCTACAATGATACAGAGACCAGTTAAAACCTTCCACCCCCAAGCAGTGATCAATGCCCAAAACCATCCAGAAAAGGACCAAGTGCCGTTTTCTGTATGGATTTCAGCTGCAATTTTATGCAGCCTGTTAATAGCATTATAGACTGATGGCGTGTGGTCAGGGATAAACACACAACAGCTACTTCCGATAATTTTACAAGCTCCACCTCGGTCGGCTAACATAACATCTAGCACCATGCGATTCTGCAATGCAACAATTCTAGTAATTTGCAATTCTTCCGTAAGATTCCCAAGAGCAGCAGCAGTTTGGTTTGTCACAGCCTCTACCACTCTTGTTAACCTTCGAACCTTCCTACTATTTAGGGCAGCTCCAACAAAGAAAAACAATCCTAAATTAAAATCAATATACTGTTGCAGACTGGTGTCAGTCTGATCCACGTCATCAATTGATAGAGTACGTTTATACCTATTTACAGTCACATTGTTCAACAATTTCAGATCTTTATGATAGGATGCTGGTGCTAAGAATACAGGAGGTAATAGGAATGCCACATAGCATACCCCAGACCAACCAGCTGGCAAGCGGTAATAACCTTTATTTCCACATACAAAGTATGTATTATGGGAGGCTACGAAGGTACTATTATTCAACCCATCAATGTTCAAAACGGTAATACAATCACTAACGCCAACAGGAATAAAACCCACACTCTGGACACACAGGTCCGCTTGAGCTTGTGCCACTTGAATCACAAATTTGTCTTTTCCCACAGTGTCTCTGGTGTTCGTAAAAATATAGGGAATCTATTCATTGTCTGGTCGTTATTCTTCCCATTCCCAAATTGTCCCATTCGCTTGCGGATACCCATTTTTATCCTGATGACATTCTTTGTTGAGTCTGAAGAGTAATCGCCCCACTGTGGGTTTCCGAGTGGCAAAAAGCAAAGTGTACCATGCTCTACAAGAGCCATTATGAGAGAAAGGAAGTGGTATGAATGGCGTTCCTCCTTTCTTCTGATGAGCTGGCATCATACCACATATCCAACAGTTCGTAGCATTCGTAGCAACGTGGGTATGATGCAACATCTGGATGAAAGTGTTATTCAAATAAGACTGACGATGCTTCAACTCTTGATACGGTAATGTATAAAAGTAGTGCTCCTCAGGCACTGGAGTTGTCAACACAAGTAGTTTTCGAGCGGGAGTCACATCCTCCACAAACCATGTGGTTATCCCAACAATAGCTACTGTCAGCATAAACCCTGATGCACAAAGGATTTTCTTTTTCTCCATGTCAGAATAAAGAGTCAATATCTTCCTGAAACTAAAAGTTTGTCAGAACTCTTCCCCTTGGGCAGCGGTCGATTTCTTCACCAGCGGGCCAAGACGGGTGTCGCTACACTAATGCAGGGCTGATCCCCCCCCTTGCCTCATTGGCTCTCCGTTTCACTAACCCAAGGGCCGTTCTGACAACATGTCCCGGTACTGAAGAACTCACTTCCTTGGCCTGAGATGATATCGCTTTCCTCCAGGAGTCGCGTGGTCCGGGAAGAGCTCCTCAGTGGCGTTTGGCTCCGTAGCACGGCCTTTCTCTGCAGCCAGGATTTCTCGTTGATCGGTCAATACAGCAGGTTCCACCAATCCGGGCGGTACTTTCCGACAGTGCAGGGAATGGATCCAATTCTTTCTGTTGGAAACTCGCACAGCCGTCCTCGTTGCAAGGAGAACCTGCTCAGGACCAACCCATCTTGGTTCCAAGCTGTTCGTCCTGTCGAAGATCTTCACCATAACATAGTCGCCAGGTCGGAGACTATGTCCTTCACCGGTAGACCGATCAGGGAGCGCCTCCCGGACCTGTTGATGAATAGAAACCAAGTTATCCGTTAACTGCGCCAGATAATCATTCATCATTACACAAGGTACATCGTACACAGTCTTAGGTTTTGGTGGACCCAAAAATATTCATTGGGCGTCCAAAGACAATCTCATACGGTGTAAGACCGGTTCGAGAGTGTGGTACCGATCTAATTGACAATAACGCCAGCGGTAAAGCATCTGGCCAAGTCAAAGACGTCGAAGCTTGAATTTTAGCGATCTTGAGCTTCAGTGTACCATTATACTTCTCGACTAGCCCCGCAGATTGAGGGTGAAACACTGCGTGGAACTTCTGGGTGATGCCCAGGCCCTTCAAAACATACTTTATAACATCCGCTATAAAGTGGGGTCCATTGTCACTCCACAGAAGTCTACAAACGCCATATCGAGGGAAGAACTCCTTCAATAGCAGCTTAGCGGTAGTCATTGCAATATTGTCTTTCGTAGGGTATGCTTCAACCCATTTACTGAAGGCGCAAACCACTACTAGAACATACTTCAAATTATTACAGCGCTCAAGCTGGATGTAATCCATCTGCAAAACCTCGAAGGGTGCAGTAGGTGTCACAAATCCTCCTGCTGGAGTTCGAGTACCTTTCCCTGGGTTGTACCTCAGGCAGATCATACAGGTCTGCACCACCCTCTTTGCCGTGCTAGCAATCTCTGGATGCTCCCAGACTTGAGTAAGCAATTTCACAATTGCAGAAGCTCCAACATGTGCTAGCCCATGTGCCATCTGAACCATAGGTTGTACAAAAGCCGTGGGTAATTTCCATCTATCCATCTGCTTATTTCTCCAGCAGCCCTCATCATCCAATTCTCCCTCGCTGGACCATTGCTCCCGTTCTTTATCAGAAGCGGTCCTTTGCATTTCTCGCACTTCTTCCTTCGCATCATGCCATCTTTCTACCTGTGACTTCACTACATACATGGCAGTAGCACCGGGCTGCATCGCAGTCTCCCGTGCCACCCGGTCTGCTAACGCATTCCCTTCTCCAACTTTATCGACTACTTTCCTATGGGCGCTACATTTAACAATGGCAATTTTCTTCGGATATGTCAATGCAGTTAAAAGGTTGTGAACTAACTCTCCATGCATTATTTGTACTCCATGTGACGTTAAAAACCCTCTCTCCTTCCAGAGCAGGCCAAAATCGTGCGCTACTCCGAAGGCATACCGGCTATCTGTATAAACATTCACACACAATCCTGTACTGAGCTCACATGCTCGTGTTAATGCTATCAGTTCCGCTGCTTGAGCTGATTTCTGTGGTATGCGTGCTGTCTCCACTATCGTTTGCAATGTGGTATTTGCATACGCCGCTGAAGTCGTACCATCTGGTAGCTTCAGGCATGATCCGTCCACCCACAGTTCTCCATCTACATCTGGAAAGGGCGTATCCTGGAGATCAATACGACCCTTTGTTTGTTCCTCAGTCACAAGAATACAATCATGTGCTTTCCGTGCTTCAGACTGAGTCTCGGGGTATGGCAACAATGTGGCCGGATTTAACGTTACGCACCTCTTTAACGTAATATGAGGAGCCAAAAGCGTCAGCTCATATCCCGTTAAACGGGCACTGGTCACATGCTGCGTCTTTGTTTGATTAAGCAGGGCATCAACAGCGTGGGGGACTAATACCAACAACTTATGAGATAACACAATTCCCTCGCTTTGGCGTATTGACACAGCTGTCGCCGCAACCGAGCGAAAACACCCTGGTAATGCTCGGGCAACAGGATCAAGTACAGCCGAAAAATATGCACAAGGGCGCTGCTTGTCGCCGTGCATCTGCACTAAAACTGATAACGCACATCCATCTTTCTCATGCACATACAACGAAAAGGGTTTTGTATAATCAGGGGTCCCTAACACTGGTGCTGAACAAAGGGCCTGTCGTAATTGCTGGAAAGCAGCGTCACACTCATTTGACCAAGGAATCGGGATAGGCGTGTCTTTTGTCAAAAGGGCTAATAATGGCTTAGCTATGTGTGAAAACCCCAATATCCATTGCCTACAAAAAGAAACAAGACCCAAAAATGCACGCACGTCCTTCTGCGTGGACGGCGTCGGCGTGTCCAGAATTACTTGGATACGATCTGGTGTGAGTGCACGCCCCTCCTTAGACAAAAGGTGACCCAGATAAGTCACCTTTGGTCTACAGAACTGTAATTTCTTCCGAGATACTTTATGATTGTGGGATGCCAAAAAGGAAAGCAAGGACAACGTACTCTTTTCACACAACTCCGGGGTGTCGGCCGCCAGCAAGATGTCATCGACATATTGAATGAGGGCGACACCCTCGGGCAGAACAAAGGAATCCAATTGTCTTTTCAAAGCTTGACTGTAAATGCTAGGGCTTTCTGTGTAGCCCTGAGGGATCCTACAAAATCGGTAAGACCTATTATTTAAAGTGAACCCAAAAAGGTATCGACTATCGGGATGAATAGGAATGGAAAAGAAGGCATTTTTCAAATCAATAACTGAGAACGTGGTCGCCGTAGGCGGGACCAAAGTAATCAACGTCGTGATATCAGAAACCACTGGGTACTGAGGTATCACGATCTTGGTCACTTCTCTCAAATCAATTATAAACCGATAAACTTTGGCATCCGTATCCTTTTTCAAAATGGGTAGAATCGGGCTATTACAGACGTTGTAGGGAACTTCCTCCACTACTCCCACCTTAATCAAATCCTGCACAATCTGTATAAGAGCCTCCTCCCCCTCCTGGGAAATACGATACTGCGGGAGGCGTGGTAACACCGCCCCCTCCTGAACACTAATATGGACAGGCGGAATCACCATCTGTCCCACATCAGTATCCGAAGTGGCCCACAAAGCACGAGGGAGGGTAGCTAACACAGCATCCTCTGCGACCACACACATCCGTTCAGACCGAGGGTAATTGTCATTCGATATCACCCGCACACCAGCAGGGGAGCAGCGGATCGTAGCTCTGAAGTGCTTTAACATATCAAGGCCCATAATGTTGTCCGGCGTGTTCGGGGCAAGCAAAAACGGACAGGGTGCAGAAAAAGAATCAACCTGAAATGTGAGGGGCCGCGAAAGAGGGCTTCGGGAGAGTGTACCGTCAAACCCTACCGATGTAACCATTAAGCCAGATGGGGGAGCCCTCGGAACCAATTGTTTAGACAGCGCACTACGTGTTGCTCCTGTATCCACTAGGAAATGATCAGTAGAGCCCAAAACCTCAGCTGATACGTAAGGACCCTTCTGATCAACCGGCACCTCAACTGATTCTAACCCCCATCCAACGCATTCCTATGCATGCTGAGAATCATGGTACCCAGAACGGTCAATCCCCGACACTTGATACTGGTTCTGTCGATCGAAAACATTAGGTCTATCTCGTTGCTGCCCGGCAGGGTCAAAACGAGCGTGGTCGTTAGAATTCCCTCTAAAATTCGAGAAACCCCCTCTACCTCTCGGGCCACCCTGACTATGCCCCTGACGCGAAGCATGCAACGCCGGGCAATCTCTGGCCCAATGTCCCGATTGCTTGCAATACGCACATTGATTCCTATTCAAATCAGATCGGCCCGAGGGAGGACCATAAAATCCTCCCCTACCTCTATTAACACCCCGTCGGGGCGGGCCATATACTTGTGCCAACATCACCTTCGTTTTTAAATCTTTTGATTTCTTCTCCTCCTGGCCCTTCGCTTCTTGCTCCTGACGCTCATAATACTGGGCTATAGTCAGGAGGGCTGTCGGGGTCGCAGAGGACCAAGAACTCTCACTCGCTTTTAGACGGGCCGCAATTGCCGGCAATAAATTCGCCACATATTTATCAGCAAAGAGGTGTCGACCCGTATCATCCGTAAGCGACTGACCACTAAAATCATGAAACGTCTCCTCAAAGCGCGTAAAGAAATCTGCAACTGACTCGTCAACTTTCTGCTTACACGAAGCTAACATATTCCAGTCAATCTTTTTAGGGGGGATGATTGTCTTCAGCTTAGTCAGAATAGCAGCAGGGAGATCTAAGATAATCTGTGGTGGTTTCTGCGCGGGCTTCCTCTCCCTATCCTCATCCTCAAGCTCAGACCACCGAGCCTTAAAAGCGGCAACATCATCCACCTTCCGGACAGATTGCCACATATCCGGTGGTAGAATAAGGCCAAAGAACAGATCTATATCCGCTAAGGTCATAGTGCAAGAATTCAGGGCCCCTTCGACTTCTTCGTAAAAGGCCGCTGGATTCTTGCGGGGGTCAGGCAATGCATTCTTTAATGCCATAACATCAGCTCTATGCCAGGGAGTATAAACCCAATTATACACAAAATATCCCTTAGCATCGGCGGAGGTAGTGTCCGAACTAGTCCCCGCTCCTTTAGGAGGAACATACAAAGGCGCCGCCTCTCGCATTGGTTTAGCATGCACTATGTCACTCTTATCTGACTGGGAGGTGGATGAGTGGCCATCTCCGGTACGCGAATCTGACTGCTTCTCCTCCCCAGCTTGTTGGCGCGCTTTTTCTTTAAGGTTCCTCACCACGTCCCGCAATGCAAACAGCCGCCGAACCGCATCAGGCGCCTTAGAGGGAGAGAAAACACCGTTACGCAATGCTTTAGCATCTAATACCACATCGTCAGGCTCAAAGACACTGGAATATTTCCGGAAAGCAGTAATCACTTCCTCAGAAAAGTGGCCCAAAAAAATACAATTTTTCTCTATCCTGCCACAGCTCCCAAGAGTGCAACAATTCATCCAGGGACAACTTGCCCTTGAGTGCACGAAAAGAAACTTGCCGAAGCTCACCCATTCGGTCAGTCGATAGCATGGACCGCGTGTCTACCTTACCCGGAACCGATTCAGAATCTTGTGGCCTCGGGGCAGACGCGCCAACATAAGGGGGCGGAGATCGATCTAATAGGGAAAAATCATCCTCAAGATTAGTAAGGACAGGATAAAGAGGCTGCCGAACAGCATATTGACCCGACACTTGTAGCCTACGCTCCTTCTCCTGTCTCTCCGCCTGTTCTCTTTCCTCCCGACACTTCGCTTCCTGTGCTCGCACATGATCATTCTTCCGTTGCTCTTTATCAAACAGCGCTTTCTCACGTTTCTCCCGCTCACGCACTTCCTTCACCCACAACCGCACACACTCAAACATATCCTGACGAGCACGTCGTTTGCACATACACTGTTCCACATACTCAGTCTTACGCATATCAAACGATCCATACAAAGGCCATCGTAACTCAGGATCCTTCTTAGTATATTTCCTCCATACTGTGCTGTACATTATGGAAGAAAGACCATGCTTCACATACATATCCCTATTAGGAGTCCCCTCTGGGGGAGCCGGAGCAGATTCCTTGAGGTTTAACCGGTTTCCAAAGCAGCAGCACCACTTACGGAGTGCGCTAAAAGCAGGCATGCTCAGAAATAATGCAAAATATGCAATATTATAAAGAAAATGGCACTTAAACGTTGCGCCGTTCAAAGTTACACAGCTCCGGAGAAATCTCTCCACATTACCTGCCTATATGTGTTGCAACGCATATATTTTCACAATAGCCAATACAAGATATGACCGGTCATCACAAATCAAACTCAAATAGCCAAACCAGGCTTCAAAAACTCAGAGCAAGTACCGTACAACGGTTCTTACCAATCAAGAGTCCAGATTCCAACTGCCAAGCTCCAAAATTCGCCCAAACGGCTTTCACGGCAGGACCGACAGAAGAGGTCTCAGTCGAGGACCGGCGCCACCCAGATGGTCAGCTCGGAAGGGAAGGAAGAAAAACCTCGGGATGCCAGGGCTAAAAGACGCCGCTGGCAGTGATCACATCCCCGGCCAAATTCCTCACCTTCGTCGCGACCAGTCCTTCGAGCATCCGAGTCGCCGATGAGCCCCACGTGACGGGCGCCAATTGATGAATACAGGCCCCAGCTAGGCCCGCAGGACACAAGGGTTCGCTCTCCTGCAATGGAATCTATAAGGAAGTTGGCACGGAAACTGCAAAGTACAAAGACAAAGTTTATTAACCCTTAAGGGTGGTCCTACAATACATACAACACCCTTCGGTATTGCATAGAGTAGCACAAAGAACTTGCATACATGGTCCCCTTTTATACACAACAGAGGGGCTCATAAGTGGGTGGATACAACATGAGGCAGAGAATATTACCTTTTATGGTCATTTTCGATACTGAATCAATATATGGGCGGAGCTGACACACTCCTTGAGCCCGCGAAAACATGGTCAAGCAAGGCTAACTGATAACAGATGTGGTCAAGTCTGGGCATGCGCCAGATGGACAAAGGAGCTATTTATAGACTGTTACTAGGCAGATTACAAGAGCAACTAACACGGAGGTAGGACTCTTCTCGTGTTGAGCACGTGGAAACATGACAATACAAAAGGGAGTCCGAACTTCAGTCAACATAACAGAAGAGACATGCTCTAAAGAAGGGGAATTCATGTCTTTAGTAAATGCTTAATCACATCGTCGTTTCAATTTACAACAATGTAGCTGGGTTCAAACTGAGGTTTATTAGGTATTTTGTTGTACTGTATTGTGTTATCTCATTATTTATGTTACTCTAAAATGTATTTGTCATTATTTTTAAATAATATTGTAATAAATGTATATTTTTTAGTTTGGCTGGCTCTTAGGGATTAGGGTGGGTAGTGTTTTTAATGATATTGTAATACATTTCAAATAATTAATTTGATACTGTTATTCGTTAGTTGTTTGCATGTTACTACTTTAAATTGTTTATTAAATTATTTTTATTTTTATCTTTTTTTTTTTTTTTCCTCATATGACCATATGACCTCTGTAGCTATAGCAACCTCTCGGCCTGATCCGCCCGAGCTGCTTATAACTTGGGGGTTCCGACCTCAGCTAATGTTCTTATGAGAGCCACCCGCAGTACACATTGTGAGCTGACCGAGAGGTATAATCATTGGACTGTCAAATAGCTTAATCAGGATCTAAATGGTCTAACAAATTCCAAAATAGCCCTAGTTCTATTCTCTCTCTATATACATTGACTTTCTGATCAAGGCCTCGGTAGTATCTTACTGAGTTCCACCAGGATCTCCATGTTGGGGGTACCACCTGATGCCATAACTTGCAGATCTCCCTCCTAGCCAAAAGCACCAAATAAAACACAGATTTATTCTGTACCCCTGAGAGGCAGAACGCCCCTTCGGATGACAAAATAATGCCAAAGAAGATGAGAGAGGGGCTTACTTCAACCTCGATGCCCAAGGCCTCGGTTAGAGTCTTACCCACTTAGCCCCAGAATTCATGAATCAGTGGGCAGGATGCAAACACATGAACATCGTCCGCCTTCGGAGCACCACATCTCGTACATCTTGCTTCTCCACTTCCCTTTATTTTGGATAGTTTGAGGGGGGACCAATATATCCTGTGGAGCGTAAAGAAGTAGTTTCTTCTTAGTGAAGCAGATTTAATCACCAAATAAAGTGTATCTACAGATACTTGCCAAAGATTTTTCAGCTCCTCACTCGGCAAGCTCTTCTCCCAGACCAGATGTGGATGTTCCAGCTTCCTATCTACTGCAGCCAAAAGGTTCTTATACCAGAGTGCTACTTTCTTCTTTTTTGGAGCCAGATCTTGTAGCTCATCTTCCATGGGATTGTCCATTTAATAATGGCCAGTGTTGGCTCTTACACCAAGATGAAATTTGGTATAACTTACATCTGGAGAGGGCTCCATTAGTAAGATTCCTTCAGAAGTCCCAGGGTAGACATTTATTGCCATCCTCAACCCCTTTCCAATAAGTAACACCTGCACCCTTTAGAGGTTGAGCCAGAGCATCCAAGAAGCACTCTGGTGTCCCTGGGGATTCCCAAACTGGAGCCCATTCACTATAATAGAACAATTCCAAACAGGCCCGACAGTCCGACCATAGTTTGGCCGCTGCAAACAGTATCTTCAGCCGAACTTTTAAAAACAATTAGGGGCACCACATTTATACATAAATCCGACCTCCCTTACATCCCTCAACATAGCTGTAAACATACTGCCAATCGGATAAGTGTTTTGGCTAAGAAGTAACATCCTGCAGTTTTTTAATTGATACACCCAACAGTACAACTAGAAATCCGTTAGACTCATACCACCTTGTGGAAGTTTACACCTTAGTTTTTTCGAGGACAACCGGATCCCTTTGCCTGCCCAGATAAATGAAGAGATATTGCCCTGTATTTTAAGTAGCTCAGCTTTATTAAACTCCAGGGGAATATTATTAAAAAGATAAGTGTATTTTGGGAGGACACACATTTTAACCAGGTGTACCCTTCCTTAAGGAGACAACAGGGTATTCTGCCTCCTCCTCAATAAAACATCCACCTCTTTTGAGACTCTCTCCAGGTTGATTTTAGTGATATCTCTGAGATCATGAGTTAATATTACTCCAAGGTATCTTAACTCCTTGGATAGCCTAACTCCTTGACCTACGATGTTCTAGGCCATGATCTCAGTTTTATCATTGACATCGTAGCCAGATAACCTCCCAAAAGTCTCCACTTCCTCAAGTAACTCAGCTAGAGCAGAATTAACGTTTGAAGATAATAAAATCAAATTGTCAGCATATAATGCTAATTTTCTCGTAAACCCATATACAGCAAAGGGGGCAATCTTTTCATTCTGCCTTAAGCTCTGAGCCAAAGGCTCTATATACAAATCAAAAAGAATAGGGGACAATGGGCACCCCTGCCTAGCACCACGCTCTGTTGGGAATCTGCAGTGAGGCAACCATTAACCAAGATCTGAGCCTGGGGAGCCTCATAGATTTTCCTTAGAACCCCCCTAAAAATATCGCCAAAGCCTTCAAGGCCCTATTCAAATAATGCCAGTTGACATGATTAAAGGCTTTTGCTGTGTCAACAGAGATGATTGAGAGGAGGAGGCTCTGTGCAGTTGCCAAGTCAACCGCGCCAATTAAGGTGTAGACTAAATCCAGCATCTGCCTACCTGGGAGAAATCCCTTCTGATCTTCATGAACTATCGGCCCGCGATCTTACAAAGCCGGGCATTCAAAATCCCTGCAAAGATCTTGTAATCACAGTTTAGCATTGATATCGGCCTGTAGGATTGGCAATGAGTTGGGGCCTTCCCTGATTTCAATATCAGTGTGATGACAGCATCTTCAACCCTCCCTAGTAGACCTTCTTCTTCCGTACCAAGGGCCTAATCAGACCTTAATACAGCCTCAGCTTCTGCTAGCTGCCCCTCCAGATCTGCCAACTCTTTTTATTCGGATCTGGCCCAACCTGTAGCTATACCCTTCAATGTCCCTCTCAGCCAGGCCTTAAAGGCATCCCACACTATATATAGGGAGGCTCAATCTAAATTGGCTGTTTCCCTCTTTATTAAGCCAAGAAGAAAAGGTTGAAGGAGAAGTCTCCTATTGAGGGTCCATCTCCTTAAGGTTAGCTATGGCGGAAGTACCACGTTAAAAGCTATAGCCCAATGATCAGAGAGGTGAATCGGCAAATATTCAATTAACCTAACATTACCTAATTCCAAAAGTTCTATGAAAATGTAATCGATTCTGGAGTAATTACCATTTGTTTTGCTATAAAAAGAATACTCCCTAACATCGCCCATTTTTTTACGCCAAACGTCACAAAGGTTGAGATTTTTTAATATTGTAGCAAGGTAAGCTCTAACCCGTGGTGCTGCTATCTGTGTTCTGGGGGAAGACCTATCTAGTTTATTGTTTAAAAGAATATTGAAATCTCCACCTAGTATCAGGGGGGCCTCAAAATCTGCCAGAGCAAGACAGAGGTTATTTGGTGGATAAATATCGTCCTTGTTGTGATTTTTATCTTACCAGATTTCATTTTTTCTTTAATGTTGGGGTAGTTGGTGGATAGTGTTTATTTGAATTATGTGTTTATTAAGATAATTAATAAACATTAAATTAAGTGTATTTTTTGAAAAATTAGGCTTGTTATTTTTAAGAGATTTGAGATTTATTTTAAAGTTCAACATTTTAAATATATTTAGGATTTCTCAACTATTATTTATATTTATGAAGTAATCTTCAATATTTATTTTATTTGTGTGTTTTGTATTTGGATCCCATGACACTGTGTATTAGCTTTCCCCCCATCTAGTTAGAATAGTAAATATGCACCTCACATTCCCCAATGTTTATTAGACTGAAGGTTGGTTACTAAATATGACTACCCACCACCTGACCCTACATCTAGGCATTTGCACCAATGTTTCTTAGACTGGAGTTAGACCCAATTCATTATGTACACCTCACTAGACTGGAGTTAAAATAATAAATGTAACCTGCCCAATGTGTGTATTTTTACAGTGTTTGCCAGATTATAATTAGAAGAGTGAATCTGATTCCCCTAATGTATGCAATGTCTTCAGTGTTTTTAGAATGAAGCTAGATTAGTAAATTTCCCCCACCCACAATGTAAGAATTTTCCCCAATATTTGTAGAATTGTAGTTTGAAAAATGTACTCAAATTGTTTTTTCTTTATTTAACCAATAATTATGAATTAGAGTTAGGTTACTACATATTATATGGGGTGGGTGTAACTTGCGTAATTCTGTGTAGCATTGTTATGTGGAATTACTTAAGAATTCCACAAGATTATGTGGAATTATGAGAGTTGAGTAATTCTGTGTTTAACGCTGTTTCTTAGTGTAAGAATTCCACCTCTCTTTGAAAATGGATGTAAGGATGCATTTTGTGCTCATAAATTGCACTAAATACAACAGAAGCAGCAGCTCATGCTCACTATATGTACTCTTCGGTTAGTATATTCCCCCAACTTACTACCAGCGCTTTGCGTTATTTTATTAGCGCCAAATACACTCTTGCATGTTGGATGCGAGTAGGCATTTTGCACTAAGAAACAGAGCTAACTGCAGCAGAACATGAACAGCGAGCAGGCACTCTATCTTGCTAAATGTGCTCTCGCTGTAGGATTGTTTCCCCAAAGTATTCTTAATTACGTGAGCAGGAGTAATTATGTAATTATCAGTAATTCTGTATCAAAGAGTAACACAGAATTACCAAAATTACTCTGATTACACCGGTGTAATTGAAATTCTGCCAGGCCTATGTATTACTTTATCCTAGAGTTATTTAAAGCTATTTTGAGCATATTAAATACAAAAAATGTATATTTTTAAACAAATTTATTTAATGTTTTGTATTTATTTTGTTTTTCACAAATACATTTAAAATATATTTTAATATTTTAATAGTTTATAGAAATGAATAAATATTATATGTCTGGTATTATTCATTGTTAAAAATTTCAGTTATGTATTTTTATTTAAGAATAATTTTTAGGTGCATAATAAACTTATTTTAAAAACAAGTTCAAATTAAAGTTTATGTTAAGTAATTAAAATATTTTTCTGGTTATATGTATTGCTAAACTTGTTTACGTTAATTAATTAGTATTTGTATATTTTGTTATGTATGTATTTTTAAATATATTCATTTTATGAAAAATAATGTAACTTTCATTCTTCTATTTCGACCTCACAATTTGTTTGTGGTCGATATTTTATCATACCACCCCATATATCAAGTCTTAAGCTTACACTTTGCAACTTTGAGAGAAAAGGGAAAGATCCACGATTGGAACTAACGAAAGATAAAGTAGGAACAACCAAAACGATAAAAAGAACATGGGAATGTGCAATACGAGAAAACCTTTAAGAATAAATATCAATAGAGAGCATATCAAGGTCTCGGGTCAGGGGTGGAAACAAGAAGATAAAGCCCGCTCACCAATTTTAGAGAGGGGAAGCCATCCCCTTACCCAAGTCAGGTTTGGCAGCGTCCCTTTTATTTGTGAAGCAGCATACCCGCTGTGCTCTTCTGCAGCATACCGGTTTTACTTTGGTGTGCCCCCATTACCTGTTCAACAGTTGATTACCCTTTAGAACTGTGAAGTCCTGTTAGAACAGGGTCCTGGACAATAGGCATAGCTGAGGATTATGACTGGTTGTGGGTCAGTCACCAGGACTATCATCACTCATACCAAAATTTTATGTATCCAACGTAAAATGTACAAATTACAGTCCAGAAGAAGGAGAAAAAAGGCATCAAATTAATTTTTAATGTCCTTTATATACAGCTGCCAAGTGGCTGCAGGTCTTGTGTGATAGCTACAGCCACTCCATACTTTTCAGCCAATAGACTTTTTTACTGCGGTGATTGTCATTTCCTCTTTAATATTAGTTTCAAAATACAAAACATGCTACGTGATTTTAGGTAAAAATCTAGGACATTTGACGATGTCACACATGACCTTGAGCCACTTGGCAACTATGTACATTTTTATACAAGGTTAATTCTGTACACTCTGGATCCTTCTTTCGCATGCAAATGCAATTTATTTTAACATATCTTGTGAGAGCTCACACTTTTCATCAATCATTAAAACAAGCATTCAGCTACACATATTCAAGCTGGCCAAATCAATCACGTGTTTGCTATATACCTTCTTGTATGTGCATTAAATGATTTATTTTAGCACCAACATTGCACTGTGACAGGAAATGTAGACTGTGACATAGTTTGATGCAGTTCATTTTTTTCTTTAAAATTTCATAGGACATTTGTTTTTCACAAAATGTATAAGAATAGGTAGCATATGAATGTTAAAACAGATAGGTGGTATGGAGTCGGTTTCTGCACCATGAAGATAAATATGCTGCGAGCAATCTGCAGACGCGAATACCAATACAGCAATAAAACATTTTGTACAGTGAGCAGTGGAGTAGATCCATTCCTCCCTTCCACGCCCTTCTCAGACACACACGTGTGCTATGAAACTGCAGGGGATTGAATGCCACGTAGAGAGTAACTAAAACTCACCAGATTACATCTCCTGCTCTGCTCGCCAGATGTATTTTATTGAAAACAGCAGTGGCTGAACTCATTCCCAGCTGGGGTCAGCTCCGGCCGCATAGTTGTAAACGCACCTATTTAAATGCAGAGCCCAGGGTTGGGAAGTATCGTGGGAAGCCGGAGAGATTAATTAAAGTGCAACCTGCTGTGATGAGAGGCCAGAAAGGAACTGCGGCATGGCGCAGTTATCCTTTGTCTAAGGGAAAAGAAATGATCTGATCAGGCGCACTGGCGCATTATTAGTGAATGCAGGGGGCATTGTTAAAGTGAATTCACTGCATGGCGCGTGATTGTCCAACAAAAATAATATGCTGGGTGCCATTGCCGGTGGAAGCCACTTTTCGGTGCAGGATTCATAGGGAAGTTAGCACTGCAATCCTAACACTATTGCTGCAGCGTGTCCCCTTTCAGACTGGTTGGGACAGTTCTCGAGTCCCACAGGACACAGGTCAAGTAATGCCTGTGGAGCTACTCAATGGTAGTCGCGCGTCCGGTACAAAGTGCAGGAGGCGGAGGGTGAAACATAAGCAGATAACTGCACTAGAAAGGTAAACTACCAACACACAAAGTAATTACAAACTACAGAGTTCAAATGTTGAATACAGCGAGCTCAGCCCTGCAGAAAGAAAGGGGCATGGCCACCACTGTCAAAGTGAATGCACTCATGAGGCTTTGGAAATAAAAATGAAGCCCTGGGTGCCCAGCTGCTTTAAAAACAAGCAGCTAGCCGGAGTCACTGTGGAGGACGCAGCAGTAAAAAAGGCAGCAGTAGCACAACTGTGGTATTAAGAGGAGGTGGGAGGAAAAATGCTATAGTTGAATATAGGCTATCCTCTGTCAGACGTACAGTGGGGTCGGTGATGCGCAAAAATACGCCGGGTGTCCCCGAACCATCAACACAAATTGCTGCATTTTAAGTTCCTGTGGCAGGTGTATGTGACTCCTAATAAACTGCATCGTATGGACCCCTCTCGCTCGCATATGTGTCCAAGATGCCGCTCTCCGACTGCGGGCTTTGCACATATGACACAGACTTGTACTAAAATAGAGGATTATTGGAGATCGATATTCAGAGGAGTATCTAAGATGGTAGGGGTAGAGATTGTGTTGTCTCCCTTGTTGGCCCCTTTTGGGGTACGTTCATGACCTTCCCAGATCCCAGCGTCGATTTGTTGCCATAGCGCTTTTGATTGCTAAGCGTGGAGTGGCTCTTAAGTGGGCCTTCAGTTTGCCCCCACACTCATTGCATGGCTTCATAGCATGACGTATTGTTTTATCACAAGCAACACTTATGCACAGTTGTAACCACCGGCCTCTAGACCTGTAGATATCTGGCAACCCACTGTATCTGTAGACACCAGTATTCTGTATTACCTGAGCCGAATATGTTTTGGTCATTGTGTTGTATACTTGATTGCCCAGACTGTAACGATGGGGTACAGAGATGCCCATGAGACTACATGGGGCCACTATGACCACTATGGACACCTTGATTGATATGCTGCTATTGTGTACTTTATTTTATGTACCTTAATCTGTATGATATGCTGCTCATCTCTATATTATTTTTTGTTTCTTTTTTCTGATTTGTTGTTGTATTTACTTTGGAAAATGCAATAAAAAAAATATTTGAATATAAGCAGCTAGGGCCCTGAAGCTAAACGCAGACAAACAGTAACAGAGCAGGACACCAAGAAGAAAATAGTCTCCCAAAGAAGAAATAAAGAGCCATTGCGGAATGAGACAGTACTAAGTCCCTGCTCTGTGAGAGGAACAGAGGAGAGAAAGGAGGGACAAAGAGGCAGGACTGACCACTAGTAAGCAGGGATTTTTGAAGGACACTGACGTGAAAAAATAAAAAGCAATGTCAAGAAAGAGGATGGACTTGATGCCCACAGAACAATTACAACAGGTTTGGAAGAGACAGCTGCGCTAGCTAGCTCGACCTTATAAGTGCTGGTCCCCAAAAATGAGTGCCACTGGACAACCGCCGGCTCAAATTAAACATTGTTTCACTCTTTTCTATCAATAACACAGACACACAACTCTAATACTTGTGCAAGTATTACATAGTAATATTAGCACATGCACTGATGAAAACAAATCAGCGCTGATCAATTAATCAGCCTCTACTTAGAGGCTTTCTCATGATGACAGGGAAGAAAATCCTTACAGGACTAAAGGTGTAAATCAACGGATTGATGATTTCATAATGAAACACAGATATATTCAGTTGTAAAAACACAAAAATACCCAATAAAGAAGTACAGTATAGGTTTGGAGCCATTAAGAAAGGGTTGGACTCTGTGTTCATTCTTACATTTCCCAGGTATGGAAGAGTTTTACTTGAATATCTGTAACCTATTGTATCAGCCCTCCCACCTCCTAATTAACTACTCTTATGTCAGGCAAACAACTGCAAACCTCTTCAAGTGGTTTTGAATGTGTGTGCTCCATGCAATCATTCCATTGTTGTGCGTTTTCACATTGTTGAGAGTCGCCATTTAAGTGGAAGGCTTCGCCTTTATAGAGATTACATAGTTGGCCCAAAACGACCAAAAGGAAAACATTGAGAGCATTTACTTCAAGACTTCTTGTAAGTGCATGGGTGTTTAGAAATCAGGGGCCTGATTCACAATGGTAAACGTACACGTTAATGCAAGTTTCCGATTTTTTCCTGTTCACAAATGTATTTTATGATTAGTATCTTTATGACTGGTGGCTGAGACACTGCTTATAAAGATTTTGGGCTATTTTATTGTAAATGTCTTGTGTGTCTCCTGATATTTAACTCTTCCACTGCTCTATTTAGAAGATACATTGGGATATATATACAAGGAAGTGGCGGAATGAGGCGTTAGCCATCGTGGCTTAACCCCTCACTCCGCCACTTCAGAAACGCAAGGCTGCACCATATTTACAAGAATATGGTGCAACCTTGCATTTCCCCCTATGCTGGCGCTACACTTAACAGTGTAGCGCCAACGCAGGCAACCTTGCACCGTAGTGCAAGGGTGTGTGCGTGCAGGGGAACATTGTTTATGTGTAGGAAGGTGTCCCTTCCTGCACATAAACAATCCTGAAATGCCATTTTGTCACTTCTATGTGTGCTGCTTAATGCAGATGGAAGGGCTTGTACATATGCACCATTGTTTACTAATCAACACTGCTATAACCAGGAATCTGTGTAGTTGTGTCCTAAAAACATTTCTCTGCTTGCATTCATAGCAGCTGCTTTTCATCTTTTGACAAATGGATACATTAAGGTGGACTCGTGTTCTTTCTTTCCAATTCTGTTGTTAAGGTTGTCTAAATTTGGATACAACATTGAAACTAACACAGGAACGCCATACAACTACTTTACCTATGGAGTTGCGTGCTCTGAGGTTGAGATTGACTGCCTGACGGGGGACCACAAGGTATGGAGGGACAACATTTTCAGAATTTTAAGCTTGAGGACCTCATTTACATTGAACCACAGACACTGTGTTTTTTTATTGTAGCCAATTTATGAATGTTCAAAATTATACATTATCCAACATGACTGTTTTCAAATGTATACAGTCTACTTATATGAAAATGTTTAGATTTTTTTCATTTGTACTCTTTTAGCAATTGAAAAATACAAAGCAATTTTTATAGTTTATTTCTTGCCGGATTGTTAGCGCTGTATATTTCAAAATGTAAGTGCATAAGACCAAGACAAATTGGTATTTGCATTTTTTGTTAGAATATTTAGCCTATCTAGAATTGCTCTAGAAGGGACAAGTTGGGATTTAGCTCTGAATAGTTGAAGCAGAAGGTGCTGCTCAATCCACAACTCCACTGAAAACTGAGATTTCAAAGAAGGAGAGGAAAGCAGAAACAGTTTTAAAAAATAATCCTAATTGGATACAAGTCATCAGAGGAATTTACAGGTGTCAAACTGGATTGTTGATAATGCTATGGCTAGGCTCCTAGAAACCCATGGACAACAGTTCCTTCATAAGCAAAAGAAAGGACCCTTAAACATATGCTGGGCTTGTTTGGAGTCGGGCACCCTCAGAGGGAGAAGTAGTTCTCAGGGGCTTCACTGGAGTTTTCTTCAATGGTCTATGTGCAGTATTCTAAGCATTCGCTGATTGTGAATGCGTGTGCACCATGCAATCACTTCATTGCTGTTGTGCGTTTTCAAGTTGTTCAGTCACCACTTAAGCTGAAGGCTTCGCCTGTATGAAGATTACATAGTTGGCCCAGGAGATGACTGTTTTTAGCTCAGTCTGTCAAAAGAGAAGGATTTGATAGGGCTGTGGCATTACCTCTTGTGAAATTACTCCTAGTGGCATTATTGTGCAGTGTTTGTGGGTGGGGTGAAAGGGACATATTGTCACAAACTATATATTTTAGGACTTGTGCCTTCGAGAATAAAGAGATCAAAGAGAATAAGAAGTTAAATACAACAGAAGGAAGTGCAGTTTCTGTGGAGTGAAACAAAAAATAGAAGATAACAGAGATAGACGACATCATCAAGGTGAAAGCAATGGTTTTGTATGTCAAGCTCAAGAAGCTTTGCAAAAAAGGAGTGGAAAGGGAACATCCAGGAGTTGGTTTTTGTTTTACTTGGAGTGAGCAGGGAGATTTAAGTAGATAGTTGGTTGCCTGTCCGTATGGTTACATTCATTGACTGCACTCACCCATTTGATCTTGCATCACTTCCAAAGTAGGAACAAGTTGATTGACACAAAATCAGGAATTACAGTGGGAGTAGTAATGTCTGACACAGTCAGGGAACCCCTTCGATACATCTACCAAGTGCTGTCCTTACCATGGGAGATGCAGTCAGGCATGTTCAGCTGCCCCATACACACCCACACAGAGTGAGGTTCAAGCCTCCACTCTCTAAGACTGTGCAGGGAGCGTTGCTGTGCAGCTGCATAAACTACAGTTGACTGTGCAGGGAACGTTGCTGTGCAGCTGCATAAGCTTCAGTTCACCCCTGGGTACTGTCCTGGGCACCATTGTTACAATGCTGCACACTGTGGTAATATTCTGCAGTGAAGTATACAATTTATATAATTTAAAGATTGCAAAAGTCTTCGGCCACACTCAACTTGGGTTCTGGGGGTTTGGGGTGTGTTCTCTAAGGGTTTGGGGTGTGTATAGGGAGTGTACTATAGTAGTTCCAGTGTCTTCCCACAGGTAACACACTTTTAGGCAGTTCCTGTACCTCCAGCAGACTCAGAGACAGAAGTCTGGTAGGGCAAAGCTTAGCTGCCAGCAACTAGACATGGATACATACAAATAGTTTTGCCATTCTGTTTTCTTCCTTTGAAGAGCTCCTCTAATGTCACATGAAAAACTCCAGCAGACCTGTTAAGCTGATCTTGACACTCTAATAGTATCTGACACTGTGATGCCAACAAGAGTCTCACTGTGATGGATGCTAGTCTGCCTGTATGGACAAAAGAATGGTGCAGGTCTGGGTGTTCATTTATTTATTTATAAAATTTTCTATAGGGCAAAAATGACCTGTGAGGGTATCAGAGCGCTCTACATTAAGGAGACAAGAGAAACAGTCACAAATATGACAAAGGTGCAAACAAAGAACATTAACAGGTTGGTAATTTTGACCTCCATAGGAAGTTTGCAATACAGTGGTCATGATCAACAAATGAGTCATAGTCATCGATAAGATCATGAAATCAACAGGAGCAATAGTAGGGCAAAAATGTGTTCATCAGGAGTGTTCATTTCTTTTTTTAAGGAGGCAGTAGACAGAATCAAACAGATTTCCAGAGGCAGAGAATTTTTTTTACGGAAAATCTGTGGTTGCAGCTGCACGGAGCTGATACTTTATGATGTTCTGCATCTGCCCGAAAGTTCTAGTTTTTGTGCCAAATACCTAGGGGTATTGAAATGTAAGGCTTTATGAGTCATGCATGCAATTTTTAATTTTATTGCTGCCTCATAAGGATTGAAAGATTCTTGGTCCGGGGAGATGTACTTATTTATTATTGTTTCGGTGACGAATTGGAAGCAGAGTTAAGGGAGGGCCTTAGAGGGGCCAGCTTGTATCTAGGCAAGCCGGTGAGTGTAGCACTTCCATAGTCCAGTTTGGGTAAGACGGGGGCTTAGACCACAGCTTTAAAGTCATCCTGGGGAAGAAAGGGTTTAGTTTCCTTGAAATGCTCATCTGATAATTTGCTCCTTTCGTGGTAGCATTGATGTGATTCTGCATGTCCAGATATTTGTCTAGAGTAGTTCCCAAAGATCTTGCAGAGTCTGTGATGTGAGGAGAGCAGTTGAAGGCCGTTAGATGCTTCATCCATAGGTCGATCTTGAGATTGATTTGACGTGGTTGCAAGTAAGCTCATTCTCAGTATTTTGTACAATAGTGTCGAGGGACATGAAGTCATCTTGGGAAGAGATTTTCAGACACAACTGAGTGTCTTCTGCATACATGTGATAACGGGTGTTAGACGATGTCAAGGCATCTGCTACAGGTTCCAAGATTAAGTTCAAGATAATGGGTGAGAGAGCGGATCCTTGTGGGACCCCAGTGGTGACTGCAGTGGGCTTGGACAGGGATTGATTGGCCTTGATTCTTTGAGTTCTGGTACAGAGGAATGAAGTAAACCAGTAAAGGATGGACCCTGATAACCTCATCCTCCATTCAAGTAGTTTTCGAAGGCGGTTGTGTTTGACAAACGCAGACGATAAGTCAAGGAGGATAAGGAGACCCTATTCATTCAGGTCCAGCATTTTTAAAATGTCATCTATTATGTGAGTGAGTGCTGATTCTGTGCTGTGACTTTGACGAAAACTGGATTGAGCTTGGGCAAGGAGTTGGAAATTATTTATGTGGTTGCAGAGTTGGATCTAGACACATCAGTGTTAGCTATATCTGCTTGTGACTCTTTGAAGTTAATCAAGTCCTTGGGCCCAGTCCACAGACCATCCTGTCAAGGAATACCAATATCTGCCAACACTCAAGGCCCTTTGTCTCTGTCCAGGGAGCAAGGTCACAACTCATTCATGTCCATTGAAATGCTAATTACTGGCTTGCAATAGGGAGTGAGCAACATTCTGATTTAGCATCCAGGAGCTTCAGGCAGGGCAAATGTGACTTTTTAAAACTAATCTTTCCAAAATATTTATTACAAATCCAACTTCACCAGTGAATTGGGTTTGTAATAAATATTTCAAAATAGTCCAACAGTTACATTTGTAACAGTTTCCTAGGCAGAGATAAAATCTGTTAAACTTAATATTGTATCCCAATGCTTTCCTATGGAGCAGCCAACTCTGCTGCAGTAAAATTGCTTTAGGGTGGCACTCACTGTAAGGATTTGTTTAACATTAACCTTTACATGTTCTTTTAAATACTATGTACCCTACCTCAGTGGGCAACAAGGCTTACTTAGTGGCAGTGGCGGCTCCCCCACTAAGGCGTTGGAGTGTCGCCCCACTGCTGTAAAGTAGTGCAATGGAAAAAATAAAATGATAATAACTGATGTTTTTATCATTTTATTTTCAGTATTCCAGTTGCCTCCAAGTTAGGGCAGAGCAGGACTGGGCTCCCCGCATCACAGGGAGGAGGAGTGGCTGATGCTACACCTAAAGTGTGCATAACTGTTTGGCCGGCCGGCCAAACAGTCAGGCGTACTTTCCATGCTCTCCATCCAGGCTGTATTACAGCCTGAGTGGAGAACATGCCCAGGCTCCCACTCCCTCTATGAGCGGCGAACCACGGCACTCATACCAATCACGACTCTGCTATGAGCAGTGTTGGGACTAGTTTGGGGAATCTGGAAGCCTGGGTGCCTCCTGTTCCTATTTTCTGTGAGGATAGGTGGCGGCTGGCGACCAGCAGGTAAAGTTTTCTCTTGTTTAATTTCCTAACCCCCAACCCCAACTTCCACTGAAACCGTCCCCTAGAAGCCACCACTGTTTAGTGGTGACTTATAGATATTTAAAAGGAGAGTTTTAGGCCTGTCAAAGTGTTTATTCTGACAGGTAGAATTTGCAGTCTCAACATGCACAGCCTGGTTAATGGTGGCGGGCCTGTAGTCATGTTTGCACTGTCATCGAAGTGTGTGGCAAGGACTTTCACTGGGCACAGTTAAAGGCTATTTGTCAGATGTTTCAGCTTTTTGTGGTTGTCAGATCACCTTCTTTATATAAATTACCTAATGTGATGCATTGCTTAAAAGCTTTACAGCATCTCTTCCCACCTAAACCTCATGCCTAATGGGAGTTGAATCTAGCCCTCACATTCCTCGTGTACTGTCTTTGAGCTACTATATAGCTGTCCCCTACAACTCCTCGCATTAAGGGCAGCCTTCCTTGTTGCTATAATATTGACACAGTGTGTGAGCGACTTACAAGCCTTCTCGGTGCACCCGCTGTACACAAAATTCTTTTCAGACAAACTGGTCCTATGGAATTAATTTTTTTAACCACTGACTGATTTTTTTAACAATAACAGCACCACGGAAGTACACACTTACATAAACATAGTTCTGTCATCTCAGACAGGTTGTAAACCTTTCAACATTAGAAGATTCAACAATTCATCATATGGAGTCCAGCTTTCTGCACCAATTCTAGAACCATGCTGGGGTTAGACACTCCCCCCATTGCATTTCATGAAAGTCCTAAAGTGAAGCCTAACAGTTTCAAAATTGTCCATCCCATTATGGACCACTGCTGTAATTTTTCTGTTTGTGAAGCGCAAAAATGTTGTATGTTCCTTTCCCTTTCCCCACCAAAATGGAGCGGTGGAGTGGTGGGCTGTTTCCAGATTTGGAGCAATGCAAACCTGTCTGCCATCAGAATATGAGTGATTAGCATGCCTGTGGGTCAAAGGACGTTTACTGTGCTCTCCTGCTTCTTCCAAGCGAATCGCAAAAAGAACTATTGATGGACAGAAAGCAGAACAATGTCATACATTCACCCCAGCACAGAGAACTGGGCCTAAATCCATCATATTTTTGCTCACCATGCCATTCCAGTTTGGACCCAGCCATATGCAAATCAGTCTTGACACTGTGCCCATTGGGAACAGTCCAGTCGAACTGCCAGGCCAGGCCTTTTCCTGGATTGGAAACCAGCATCCTAGGACCGGTTTCGGGGTTTCACCCCTCTTCAGCCAGGATAGCTTGATTCCAGTGGCATGGAGAGCACGGGACTCAGGTCTGAGCATACCCGTCCCACTCGGGGTGACAAATGCAAGAAGAACTATTGATGGACAGAATGCAGAACAATGTCATACATTCACCCCAGTACAGAGATCTGGGCCTAAATCCATCGTTTTTTTGCTCACCATGCCATTCCAGTTTGGACCCAGCCATATGCAAATCAGTCTTGACACTGTGCCCAATGGGAACAGTCCAGCCGAACTGCCAGGCCAGGTCCTCCCTGGATTGGAAACCAGCATCCTATGTTTTGATTTGTTCTGCATTCCGTCCATCAATTGTGTGTCTTTTGCTTTCTCTTCCAAGAGAATCATCATCAAATAACTCTATTTTCGATCACAAAGATCTTACAAAGTGCAAAGTGCAATACGAATATAAAATAGTACAAGCAATAAAAATCATTTTATGAGGTGCAAAACGAGACAATAGTTAAAACAACAAAGAATTAAAAGTCATTGTACCTGAAGTGAGCCCGAATTTGGTATGTACAGTTTTTAAAACTTAAAAAAGACAGCTCATATAATACATTGAAAACGTTTGATCCATAGTGCGTGCCAGAATCTGGCCAGACTAAAGACTACCACCCTGCGGGTGTCAGTGGCTAGAATTCTAAAAACCTCTAGGTAATGGCCAGGTCCAATTAGTTTACACAATAGAACAATCCACTTGCCCCTGAAGCTTCTATAATGGGGGTGAAAAAAATAACAAGTGGACTATTGATTCGGAGTTAGCCTTGCACACTGGACACTGATCATCAGAGGGTATCTTACTACACCACTTTTTGCAGAACAGTTTGATGGGTAGAGTTTTAAAGCAAAATTGTATAAATAGTTTGCATCTTCCAAGAGACTCACAAAGGGTTGAAGAGGGTGTGACACCCTCTGGATCGCTCTAATTTGTGCAATGATCTTTTTCCAATATGTCTGAATAAAAGAGTAAGACCACCACATGTGTAGGAATATGCCTTGTTCAGCCACAATTTTGCTACCACATATTGGGGCTTCCAGCATTTGCATGGAGCCAGGAACCATCGGGTAAGAAATGTGCATGTATTTTCTTCCTATGAGGTGCCAATGGAGGAATTTGTGGTCTCTGTCATATCCTCTTTCAGGCCTCATCTCTTATCTCACCTTCCTAGTCCCTCTCCTACTGGGAAATGTAGCTATGTTTGGACTTGGGGCCTAAGTTTATTATTGCCCTTTGGAGCCAGATAATTCCCTTTAGACAAACAGCAGCTAGTGACGTTTGAGAGTGGTGAGCTGAGCATAGCCAGGAGGCACTTTAGGGTAGCACAGCATTGTTTTGGAGGTCGGTCGCGAATCTTTTTTTAAAAAAATTATAAAATGATGCATTGACTGAAAGGACCCAACATTGCTCAAATCCGCAACCCAGTGTTTTAACATAGATTAAACCTATCCACAAAGGCATGGTGGAGTACATAAACTAGTACTCCTGTAGCACTCTTATAATACTCTTACATGTTTTTGTGAATTTGCCCCGAACATCTAAAATGGGAATAGTGGGGACACAAGTTGTGTCCCACAACGCTGTCTACCTTGAGTTACTGAAGGGCAGTTGGCTCACATCATTAAACAGTCGAAAAAAGGGAATATGAAAAGGCACTCTTTTTGTAAAACGTGTAGACCGTGAATTTTGATTTGCTTCCATTTCCCTTTAGTAAAGCAAGTTTGCAAAATTTGCCAACCAAATAGGCTGGGCACGAGCGAGTTGCTTACTTGCTTCCCGGGCTGCTTGAATTTTCTTTTTACTTACTTAGCGGTACAACCACAGGGTTCAGGCTTCCTGGGCAACGTCTGGAAGGGAAGCTAGGCAGCTCCTTGACTGAGGCAGATACAGGCCACCTGCAATTCGCACCTGCGCTCCACCGAATCTGAAATGCGGTTCTGCTTTAACAGCAGCGCAGGAAGCAGACCCCTCAAGTCTGCGCAGTGTGTCTTCAAAAGTCCTGATGACAAACTACACAGACTCGATTTTTTGGCTTCCCTCCTGATGAGAGCATTATCACCCCACCCTGTGACTAGTTGGGAAAGGGTAGGGTGACAATGCTGTCCACTCCCTGATTGACGTGAAGCCGCAGCGCTACAGGGCTTCACACTGAAACACCTGGGGCTAACTTTACCCCCATGTCATCAGAGCGTGGGACTTGTCCACAAGGCCTTCTTTGTGAGCTGATGACCTCACAGGCCTCAGAGCATTGAGATTGTCAGCCCGGCAAATGCTCTAGACTTGCAGGTGTGGGCAATGCATCATCATTCAGGCACTGGAGCAACAACAAGAAGCAGGACCGGGGAGAGTGAAAGTGTGCAGCAGCTCCCCAGCCAGCAAGATAGATCCAGCGTGCTGATACATGTCTTTTTAAAAGAAACACTGTCTGTGGGGTTAACTCATTGCTTTTTTACAATGAACTTCCCATGGGGGTGAAAGTAAAGGTGGCGTAGCCTGGCGCGCTAGACCAGAAACTGCTGCCCCTTAAGACGTAACCTAGGCTTAAAAAGAATTCTCTAGAGGAGTCATCTTTTGATTGGCTGTTTTCTTTGAACTTTCGAGAGCAGGCCCAATGCATAAAGTCATCCCCCCATCCCAAATAATATTCCTCTTGGATCTCTCCCTGGAGCCTTAATTCAGAACCCGAATACAGCTTATATAGAGTGCTGCGGTTGTTGGCATCCCAACCTCTTGAAGGAAAGGTCATGAATGCCTAGGAAGCCAGGGTTGTCAACCACGGGGGATAGTGGAGAAGGTGTGATTTGTTGCCATACCTAATAAAATCTGTGAGGGTGTCAGCATGGGTGGCCCCTTCGGTCAGGCTCATTGTGGAAGCCCCCACCGCCCAGGAGGAGGACTCGGCATCGTACGCAAGACCCCCTCCGACTCTCCACATCCAGCACGAGTGACCCCGTCTCCGACACCAAGCACCTCCACTTCCAGATCCAGACTAGCCCCAGGGCTACGCTACGTGGCACCCTCATCTTCAGACCACCAGGACCTCGCACCCAGCCCGCTACTACCATCGCCAAGCTCGCCGCCCCCCACGCTATCACCTCCACGGACTGCATTCTACTCAGGCACCTGAACTTCCAACTCGACAACTGCAATGAACCCGACACCACCACTCTCCTCGACAACCTCCCCAACCTCGGACTGAAGCAGCTGGTCAACACGCCCACCCACAGAGCTGGACACACCCTTGACCCCATCTTCATGGGAGGGACAAACATCTGCTTCAGTCACACCACCCACCCCCTCTGGACGGACCACCACTGAGTCCATTTCACCTTCAACACCACCACCGCACCCAAGCCCACCCCGCACCCTCCACGACGGAACTGGAGTAAGGTCACAGAGGAACACTGTAGTAATCACGTCGGGGAGCGATGCAGATTAACAAATAAGTTTTAATGTTCATTGAATGCTGCGCAGCAGATGCTTTCCTCCGCTCCTCCAGACCAACCAGTACAAGTGTTTAAACTTAAACATTCTATTTAGAATTCTTGAGTCCAGAACATTAAGGGCTCAAGAATTCTAAATTAAAACAAACCACTACATTATCCTTTCCCTTTCAAAAACAAAGAAAAAGAAATTAAGAAACTGAACAAATAAATATTACATTAAAACAAGAAAATACAATAAACACATTAACGAAACCTAGCAGGAAGGACACGTTGTCTAGAACTCCTGCGTAAACTTTGCACATCAGGCAAAGGCAGAACTACCCCGTCTTTATCACACAAGTTTTTCTCAACACGTGGATTGATTTTCACTACTCTTGAAACATTCCACCAGTTCTTTGCATTCACACTCACTGCATTCTTGAAAACTTTATCAACAGTGAAAGGCTCGGAAAATTTAGAACTCCCTTTCTTAGAATGAATGGGAATCTTTATACGAACAACATCTCCAACAGACAAAGGTTGTTCAACAGATCTTTTCCTTGAATCAAAATATGTCTTCTGACGCAACTGGGCTTTGAGAACATTTTCCCTAACAACACCATCCACATCACTCACAGAATCTAAGTTAACCCATTTAGACATCCAACCTGGACATACTTTAGAACAAGGCTTCCTTCCTCTTAAAAGTTCATAAGGAGAAACCTTAGTAGATGAATGCGGAGTTGTGCGATAAAACCACAACATTGATCTCACAGCATTCTGTACATTGCATCCTCCTGCCAAAGCCCACTGAACGCAATTGTTGAGAACTCTATTCATCCGCTCCACCAACCCATTGGTTTGAGGGTGATAAAGCGCACTCCTAGCATGTACAATACCACCCTGTTGTAAAAAGGACTCAAACTCTTGACTGGTGAATTGTACACCATTATCGCTAACAATTGTGGATGGAAACCCTTCACGAAGGAAAATATCCTTTAAAAAATCAATGACATTCTTAGAATTAGATTCATCAATAAAACGTACCTCTGGTCATTTAGAATACTAATCAATTGCAACAATAGCAAATTTCGAGTTACTAGGAAGCACATTAAATGGTCCAACCAAATCTTTTCCTATCTTTTCCCAAGGTTTGTTTGGTAAGACAATAGGCTGCAACGGAGGGGTATGGACTTTTAAACTCTTGTCCGAACCTGAACAAATCACGCAATCCCCTACAAACAAATCCACATCATTGTCCATCTGTGGCCACCAAAAATGTTCACGAAGTCTCCTCTTCGTGAGGGTTCTACCTAAATAGCCTTCATGTGCTCCCTGCATTAACCTCGCTCTTAACATCCCAGGAGGAACCAATCTATCTCCGTGCACAAGCAAGCCATCCTCTATTGAAAGCTCGTGCGCAACTTTAATGAAAGTTTGAAGAGGCAATTTTACATTTTTCTCCCTAGGCCAACCTTCCTTTATATGCCTAATGACATCACTCAATAGTGTGTCCTTAGACAGTGAATGTCTCCATTCAACTTCACTCACAGCGCACATTTCATCCAAACCTACAGAGGCTACAAAACATTCCTCTTCATCTTCCTCCTCCATATCCGCCTTTGATTCAATAGGATGCCTAGAAAAGTAATCCGCACAAACATTCCCAGAACCTTGAATATGACTTACTTCAAAATTATATTGCAACAATTTAGTAGATAAACGTGCTATCCTGGGCGTATGTTCTTTAATTTTATCCCCAGACAAAATTGAAACAAGAGGACTGTGATCAGTTTTTAGTTTAAAATGTCTGCCCCAAATGTATGGATTAAACTTCTGAATAGCCCACCAACATGCAAGTAACTCTTTTTCAATTACCGAAAAATTCAGTTCAGACCCACGCAAGACTCTTGATGCAAACCCAATGGTATGTTCAACTCCATTTACCATTTGTGTGAGAACAGCCCCCAAACCCAAACCACTAGCATCAACCGTGACAATGCAAGGTACATCTGGGATGAAAGGTTTGAGCACTCTTGGACTACTAAGTTCATTTTTGACCCATTTAAAAATGTCTTTACATTCAGCGTCCCATTTAAAAGGTACATTCTTTTTAAGCATGTTAGACAACGGTTGGCACTTTGTCGCATAGCCAGGAACAAAACGCGAATAAAACTCACATAAACCAATGAATAATTTAAGTCCCGCTTTTTCCTCAGGAGGAGAAGAATCTACTATCGCTTTGACCAACCCTGGTCTTGGTTCAACCCCTTGTTCTGACAGAACATGTCCTAAATATTCAATCTTCTTTACCCTGAAAACACACTTTTCTTTCTTCAACACAACACCTCCTCCGCGCAAGGCTTCCAAAACACAATACATGGTCTCGTCATGTGACTCACATGTGTCACCATGAATCAACACATCATCCTGAAACACAATCGCCCCTTTGATCCCTTTAAGTAAATTAGACATGATCCTTTGAAACATGGCCGCGGCAGAAGCTAACCCGAACGGCATCCTACAGTATTGAAAAGTTCCTATAGGTGAAACAAAAGCAGTCAAATGCCTTGAGGCCGGATCCAGAACAACCTGATGATACGCTGACGCTAGGTCTAATTTACTGAACCATTTCGACCCATTGATCAAAAACAACATTTCTGGGATATTAGGAAGAGGATGAGAGTCTATCCAGATATTCCTGTTCATACTGCGTAAGTCAATGCAAACGCGAATCTCGCCATTTTTCTTCTTTGCGACGACTAACGGAGAAAGCCAGATAGAAGATTCAACCGGTTCTATAATCCCTTTCTTACAAAGACCAGAAAGCTCCTGTTCAAGTTGACTTCTGACACTAAACAGTACATTCCTAAGCCGATGCTTGACCGGAATGGCACCGTCTTTCACCTTGATAGTATGCATAAACCCCTTGACACATCCAAGCTCATTACCGAAAACATCAGGAAAATGCTCAGATATGGAGTCAACAAAATCATCAACACGAAGAATGGAAACTTGATCTACAGTACCTGGTCTCAATACCATTTTGAACAAACCCTGATGAAACCATCTGAGAATATTCAATCCTTTGATTGCTACGTAAATCTTCCCAAAAATTCTCCTTCCTCTAAAAACCAAATAATCTTCAAAATAACCTGCTAATTCAATGGTTCTCCCTTCATAGGAGACAGGCGATCTATCTGGAGGAAATCGTGAACGCACACCCCATACTTCTTTAAACTTTTCTTGAGGTACCATCGTTATCCTTGCTCCAGAATCAACCAAAAGACACACGTTTTTACCGCCAATCTCCATATCCACATAAGGATCCACACACTCATCTTGTACACTGCAAACTTGACTCACATCCGTCACCACAACCACCATGTCTCTCAGATCATCCTGAATTTTCTTTAGCTCATCACATTTTAGGCTCACACAACGAAATATTTGCAATAGAGGAATTTGCAGAAGAAGATGTAACACCACTGTTCATCCTTCCATCCTGTGTGGTAGAATAACTCCTCCTGACATTTTGGCAGACTTTAGCAAAATGACCTAATTTACCACATGCCCTACAAGTCACACTTCTAGCAGGGCAAGCACGTCCAGACCTAAAAAGCGGAGAGTTTCCACATTTAAAACAAATATTTGTTTGCTTGAAAAACTTATTTTCACCACGATAAAAGTTAACATTCTTGTTCTCCTTTCCTCTTACTGCATTAATACATTCTTCTTCCTTTTCATTAGAAGTTGGAGCTTTTCCCTCAAGTTCCTTGACTGACAACTTTGAAAGTTCTATGCTTTTTGCAATCCTTATCGTTTCCTCTAACGTTGGATTTCCAAGCGACAATAACTTTTGCTGTATACTTTTGTTGTTGCATTTACAAATATACTGATCTCTTATCATTTGGTCTCTGAAACCTTCATATTGACACTCAGCACTAAGAATACGTAAAGCGGAAATAAAATCTTCTACTTTTTCACCTACTTTCTGTTCTCTTTTTAAAAACTTATGTCTCTCAACTACTAAACTCGGTTGGATATCAAAACGCAACTCTAACTTTTTCACAGTTTCTTGGAACTCATCAATGTCTCCTTCTTCACCACCCACAAGTATTAAAGGAGGCAAATGTTTAAAAATCTCTCTCCCTTCAAACCCCAATACATTTAAAAGGAGGCACTTCTTTCTTTCTGCTCTATAACGTGAACCACCAATGGCACCGATATATGTCAGAAATGCATCATACCATTTTTTCCATGAAATGGGTGGATCCCCAGGTGTCTCCAGGAAAGGTGGTGGAGGAGAAACAGATTGCATTTTCCTTATGCTTGAGGGTAAGTGAATGTGACCCAAAGAAAATGTGATATAAATTATATTCTTATTCAAACTAAACCCTATTCTGTGCCATCCTTATTATTATGCTGTTGTACCGTAAATTATTCATGTATATATATATATTTTCCTAATAAAACAATATAATACATTCACTTTTAGGAATTATAGTACCCTACAACCCACTTTCAGTCTCCTCAGTTTGAGTATTAACAACCTAATGGGTCTGATGCGATACACATTCCACACAACCCTCGTTTTTTTTTTAAATCTGAAATGTACAAATTCTTCCTGGTGTGCGTGTCACCGTTGCTTCACACGCAAAGGAGAAAATAATTCTGCCGCGCGTGTCACCGGTCCTTGCGCAAACATGAAAAATACCCTTTTTTCATTCAAATCCAATCTGTCACCGCACAGTGATACTTGTGTAGAGTTAGTCTTTAAGCACGGAAACCGAATGAGTCCGCTACGACCACATTACGCTGCCCTTCGTTTCTTTTGTGTCCGCCTTCCGCCACAGGATGCGTCGGCAAATTCTTACACTGTGTTCCTTCCGTTTCTATGGCAATGACGTTCGGCACGCTTCTTTTTACGGGGAATGTTCTCCCAAGATGGCGTGCTACGTGGGCCGATAGCTAAAACGCCGACTTTCATTCACAACGTGACGAGACCAGACGGCACCCCCGCTTTCCTTCAGCAATGTCGTCGATAGATTCAGCGGTGACACTCTTTAAGGTAATTTCGCTGCTGCCTTTTTTTTTTCTTCGACAAGGCTTTTTAAATTCCTTTTCTTTACGTTTCTTGGTTTCGTTTCGCTTCTTGTGGGTTCTGCAGCATTCAATTCTCCAGCTCGTCGCCAAATCAATCTGTAGTAATCACGTCGGGGAGCGATGCAGATTAACAAATAAGTTTTAATGTTCATTCAGCCACTTTCCTCCGCTCCTCCAGACCAACCAGTACAAGTGTTTAAACTTAAACATTCTATTTAGAATTCTTGAGTCCAGAACATTAAGGGCTCAAGAATTCTAAATTAAAACAAACCACTACAAACACCTCAACACCACCCTCCTCCAAACCCCCCCCCAGCGTCACGACCGACACCAACTCCGCAGCCACAGAATTTCACGGCTGGATCTCCCACTGCGCCGACAAGCTCGCACCCCTCCGCAACCCCCCAAACAACGCCCTCCGAAGGCCGCCTGGTTCATTGCAGAACTACAAGAAGCCAGACGCTCCTGCAGACGCCTTGAGAAAACCTGGCGAATCCAGAAAACCACGGAAGCATGGAACAACCACAGGAGCGCCCTGAAGGAATACCATCAGCGCATAAGAGATACCAAACGGACCTACATAACAGACAAAGTCCAGACCAACGCGACCAACGCCAAGGAACTGTTCGACGTCATACAGCAGTTCGCAAAACCCACCACGACAACTTCAGCGAACAGACTCCGGACACTACCCCCCCCCCCCCCACCTCCGCGATAAGCCAAGCATCATGACCTGGAATCCCACCACCGTCGAACACATCACCGTGACCATGAAGAAAACCCACTCAGGAGCCCCAACCGACCCCTGCCCACCACACATTTTCCACAGGGATGCCGCCGCCATCGCACCCGAACTAGGACGAACCATCAACTCCTCCTTCAGATCCGGCAGTTTCCCAGACGACTGGGAAGCGGGCGGAGGTTAAATCCCTCCTCAAGAAACCAACGGCCAACCCAACGGACCTGAAAAACTACTGGCCCATCTCTCTCCTCCCTTTCACGGCCAAAGTCACCGAGAGACTCGTAAACACCCAGCTGACCACCTTCATCGAAGAGAACTCCATCCTAGACGTCTCCCAGTCTGGATTCTGCAGCAATCACAGCACCGAGACCGACCGGCTTGCCGCCACTGACAACATCCGCATGCTACTCGACCAAGGACACACTGTGGACTTCATCCTCCTAGACCTCTTCGCAGCCTTCGACACAGTTTCACATTGAACGCTCACAGCCAAACTTCACGACGCGGGGATACAAGGAACCTCCAGCAGAACCCAGAGGATCAGACTCCCTGCCTTCCTCTCCGAACCTACCGATATCAACGGCGGAGTACCTCCAGGATCATCGCTGAGCCCCACATTCTTCAACATCTACATGGCTCCCCTCGCCGCCATAGTCAGACAGCATGGGCTCAGCATTGTATCCTACACCAACGACACCCAGCTCATCCTCTCACTCACAAAGAATCCCAAAGACACCAAACTCTGCTTCCAGGAAGGAATGACGAACTTGGCAGCCTGGATCAAGGACAGCTGCCTGAAGCTCAACTCAGAGAAGACCGAGGTCCTCATCCTCAGACCCTGCACCTCCGTCTGGGACAACACCTGGTGGCCCCCCGCCCTCGGGAATCCACCAGCCCTGCGGACCACACACAAAACCTCTGCATCATCCTCGACTCTTCCCTCTCCATGAACTGCCAGATTAACGCCGTCGCTTCCACTAGTTTCAACTGCCTGCGCATCCTCCGTAAGACCTTCAAATGGATCCCCCCGACTGCAGAAGGACCGTCACCCACGCGCTCATAACCAGCAGACTAGACTACAACAACGCCCTTTACGCCGGAATCAACAGAACTCTTCTACACAAACTCCAAACCATCCAGAACGCCGCAGCCAGACTCATCCTCGGGACACCGAGCCACGAACACATGACCCAACAACTACGAGACCTCCATTGGCTCCCCGCCGAGAAGAGGGTCACCTTCAAACTCCTCACCCATGCCTACAAATCCCTCAACAACATCAGACCCAATTACCTCAACAAAAGAGTATCCTTCCACGTACCCAAGAGGAACCTCCGCTCCGCCGACCTCACCCTGGCAGAGGTCTCCCGCATCCGCAGAAACAAAACAGGCGGGTGAGCCTTCACCTACATCACAGCCAAGACCTGGAACGAGCTCCCTGTGAACATCAGACGCTCCCCGAACCTGCACATGTTCAGGAAGGACCTTAAGACCTGGCTCTTCGACTGATCCGGAGCTGCCCCCCCACTCCTAGCGCCTTGAGACCCTCACGGGTGAGTAGCACGCTTTATAAACCCCTGATTGATTGAAGCCAGAGGAGATCCTGTTATGGTATCTTCGAGAAGTGTTACTCCACCTGAATCCAGCTTTTATTCTTCAGATTGTAGTTCCATTCAAGAGCAGGGCGGATCTGCGCTGCCTGTAGGTATAAGAGAATGTTTGGAAATCCCAGATCCCCTTTCAATGTGCTTTTATAGAACATTGCCTAGCAACTCTGAGAGTACGGTTCCTCCAAACAAACAAAAGGAACTGTTTTTGGATGCTGTCTATTGTTAGTCATGAAAACCAAAGTGTCAGATTCTGTACAGCAACCTAGGTAAAAAAGTTAATTGTTGCTAATGTTAGCCATCTGAACCACATGATCTCCAGCCTCCCCTATGGAGGAGGTCTTTGAAGAGAGCTTGCAAAACAGGACGGACATTACAGTGGTAAAAATTTGTCATGGAGCCGGGTAGGTGTATGCCAAGCTATTTAATAGGACCCTATGACCAAATGAAGCTATTGCAGTCAAGGGTTGTGTTCAAGGCTTCCGAGCTGGATGGGATAACATTGCCACAAGACTTAAAGTAGTTGACAAAGAATCCAGCAGTTTCAGCAATGAGAGCTAGTTCCTGCTTGAGTACCGGGATGGAGGATTCGGGTTCGGTCAGAAAGCACAAACATCGTTGGCATAGGGTGGGGGTTCATGTTCTTGTGTACTCACTTTGATTACTTTGATGCTAGAGTTACTTAGCACCGTCTGGATGAAGTGCTCCATCATGACTGAGAAGACTAGCAGGAATAGCAGGCTGTCCAAAAAAAAAGCAGCTCTCAGAAGGTTTGCATCTCATTTCACCAGAGCTAAGGCTGCTACCGCTGCGTTAGCATGCAGAGTGCTTGGCTGGATATTTGCCAGGCTTTTATGTGGGAGTCACTCCACATGTTCACAAAGCATTACTATCTCGACAGTAGGGTCTGGAGAGAAGGGCACTTTTCCCGCTCAGTCCTGCAGACCTTTTTGGTCTGAGCCAGTTCACAGGCTCACCACCTAGGTGATACTGCCTTATTTGGTATCTAATCAAAAGGTGAGGAATCTGTAATTATAAGTATCTATCAGAAGAAAAAGTTACTTAGCTGTAGTAACGCTCCTTCTGGTGGATACTCTATCTAACTGCAGATTCTGTACAGACTCTCCCACCTCCCTGTTCTTCCAACAGGACTCTTTTCCATCCAAAGAAGTCCCAAATCTAGAGGCCTAGAAATCTGCACACTGGCCAGGGCCAATCTGCTGTTGAGCTCTCCGTCTGCATCCGTGGAAAGTGTGGAACACAATTGCTATCAGCATATGTGGCTCCTCACGTTACTTCCAGAGTTGAACTACACTGGCACAGAGACACACAATGCCATCTACCGGTATGCAGGGATACTGCAGAAAAGTTTCCAGAACTATCCTGACGCCTGGGGAATATTCAAAAGGTGAGGGATCTGTGGTTAGTTTAATTATCCACCAGAAAAAGTGTTACCAAAAGCAAATAATTTATTCTCCTGGCACCCTTTCAACTGCCATCTGACACATAACCATTAATTATAAATTCCAAGCACTCAGGGTTCATTGCCTGGGTTTTGGAATTTCAGTTCCCTCCACTAAATACGGGTTTGTTTTGCTCCAAAATACGTATGCGTTTTCAGTATCAGTACGTGCATTTTTCTGCTGGTATTGGACATTTTTTGCTTCAGGACATCCATGTGAAAATCAAAATCTTTGCAGAAAACAGTGCACGGTTCTAATAAATAATTTGTAAATCCACCCTTAGAAGTTTATGATCTTGCATGGGGCTTACATACTCTCTTTTTGGATTCGCAAAAACACGTGGGATTTACAAGAAACTGACACATCTGTATAGATACGTCCGCTTCCCTGCGTCTGCATTAAAAACCGTTGCACCAATATAGATGCGCCATATTTACAATACGGCACCCTATGGCGCAAGGATTGACAGATGCGTCAGAAATTCTGCCGGATCTGTTGGCGGAAAAGTCACGCATTGCTGAAGTCTTGTCACAAGCACGACGCAACTCCAGCAATGCGTGCTTCAAGGAGGCATACGTTTTTTACGCAGTGTTGTCCTAAAAGTCACGCAGTGAAATCGTGTAGATTTCATTGCGTCACTTTTACAAGGCATTCCTGCGTGGGAATGCCCACCCTGCATACATTATACCTGACGCAGGTATAATGTCACGCAGGGCTTTACAACGTGACGCATCTCCCTAGATGCGTCACGTTGTAAATTTGCCGCATTTTTTACACCGCCGTTGCATCACAAAAGTGACGCAATAGCAGGGCAAAAGTGTTGCAAGAAGCTTGTAAATCTGCCCCGTGGAGTCGGCGAGAATCGCAGGTTTCCTTGCAAGCGCCTGCAAAAACCTTTAAGAATTTGCAATTGTGACTATGAAGAGTATTTCCCGTATTTACAATTGTACATAGTGCACAAACAGCCACACCCTGCCGACAGTATTACATTTACTTAATCACTTTTCTATGTCCAAATAAATCTGCAGAATGTAACCTTCAGGAAGAAAAACTCTTACCAATACTCATGAAAGCATAAATCGCAGTCTGTAAGTTGCAAGTTACAAGTTAATAGCTTGGCGAAAGCGAGGAGGAAAACTTCATAAACGCTCAGTAAAGAAATGTGTTTCATTGCACAAAATTCGTTAAAAAATGACTCTCCTAGGTTTAAAAGGATTCACAGTAGCTTTGCAGTCTAAGAGTTCAAATAATTGTGGCCATCTTTTATTATGTACATTTCACATAGATTGTAAAGCGCGACTTATCATCACCCCTAAGGGTATCCAGGCGCTGGGGGCCGTACGGCGATAAAGTGAACTATTGCCTAGAGGAGAGGTCTTCAAACTTTTGTAGGTTGAGCCGCCCCAGTTGAATTTTTTTAGATGTTGGGCCCCCCCACCACCTGACAGAAATTTTTGGAATCTGGTACTCTACATAATCGACTGCCACGCGCATATCACGGGCCATATCCGGTAAATAATGTTCAACACAATAAGAGTGTTTAGTAAACTGCAGGTTTGTGAATGGGTGTGGAGGAATGACAGAGGCTTATTACACAGCTCAAAACACAATTTTCCAAGATAAAATGTGTGCAAATTCTTTTTACTAGGATGCTTTGCTTTATACAGGACATATATTAATAATAACACCACCAACATAAATGTGACGGGTGTGCTAGTTTTTATCCACATAGACTGTCAATCTCTGGATGGATTTTTTCTACTGCCATCCTCAGGTTGTGCTCCACATCCAGTCTTGAACAGTACTTAGTCTTTAATACCGCAAGTGCTGAAAACCCAATCTCACATAAATAGGACGATCTGAAAGGGAAGAGAGTTTTGATAGCAGTTTCTCTCAAAGCTGAATACTCTGCAGACATTTTCAGCCAAAACAGTGACTGTAAGGGAGACCTAGAGTCACACGATGCTGAGCTGAGCTGCTACTGGTGATCGAACCGTGAGCCCTTCGCTTGGAGTCAGCCGCTCTGGCCGCTGCGCCACACCACACAGTTTTTATGTGCTTCTCCTTCTAAAGCACATACATTTAACTGTGAATTTATCCGAATTAATGTAGGAGCAGTGCTGCCTGCAGAGCATGCACTAACTTGGAGAAATTCTGAGTTAAATGCCTGCGCTTCAGAAAGTGTAATCAAATAAAAACAAAATACACTGTTGAACCTTCGCAAGCAAACACCTTCATGGTACGGCCCCTGTTCTAATTCTATTATTCAGTAATGGGAATTCTGTGAGGAAGGAGGACTTTTTACACCTATTAGTTAAATTTTGGTCCGCAAAATATTTTGAAGAATCGAGGATATGGGTTTATCCTGAGTTTTCTTTCTTCCAAAATCTCTAAAAGCAATATGTTTCACAAAAGTTGCATTTGTGAAGCACACGTCCATCCATGGGTATCTTTGTGCTGAATAAAAGATGCCTATTGCAATCTTGCTGCTCTCATTTTATTGTCCTCAGGAGAGACTGAGTGTACCCGCCACTGTTAAAAACCACACACATATGTTTTAACATATTTATTTTATTTATTTATTTATGGAGTTTTATGCGCGTACAACACCCATACAGGTGACAGAGCGCTTTACAATACAGAACAAAGGAAAATTGAATACAAACTGTTGAAATGTACAGACATGGTATAAGGCATAAAGAACAATATTGCAATCGAAAATAGTAAGAGTGGGGTAGAGAACAAAAGGGTCGGACATAATACTCGAGGAATTACCAACGAGCAAGATCCTATCGAGTGAAAAAAGCACTCTAGGACAAAGGAGAACATGATACAAACTGTGACAATGTACAAACATGGTGTGAATCTGTTTATAGAGGCGAGGCTGCCAACAGGAGGTCGTAAACAGTCAAGCCTGATGATGTCTTTACTGGCAGGGACTAGTAAGTTCAGGATTGGGGTTGAGTATTTGTTCAACCAAGTTTCAGTGAGCATAAGGATGTCCAGGTCATGGGTAAGTATGAGATCGACTATGTCCGTGGCATGTTTCACAGCTGACCTGCACTTGAGTAATGCACATTTTAAGGATGTTTTGAGAGTAACGGTGGGGGTGTGTGAGATAGGGACTTGTGTGAGGTTTATTTTATTAATATATTTAGTACTAGGGTAGGAAGTCCTGAGTGGATGAGTGATAATAGTCTCGATTTGTGTAGACAGTATATTGTGGTCAGTCGAAAAATGGCTATAGGAGTCTAAGAGGAGAATATATCGATATTTGATAGCTCACAAACTAGTCTATAGGGTGGGGAGGAGTGGTTATGGTTCGGTGAGGATTTCCCGTAAGGATGTATGGCCCTTAGGTTAGCAGCGGAAGAGATGGATTGATGATTGGGAGTTGAAGTGTTGTGAAGGAGGTGAGAAGTATGTGAAAATGGTTGGTGGTGATGTGGACTAGTTTGAGGATGTCAGCCCTGATCAGTTGCAATTCAGAATTGATAGTGTCAAAGGTAGAGTCACAGAAGTGACTCCTAGGGGGTTGTGGTTGGTGGGCACTGTAGTGTAGACAGGTGACCATAATGGCAGTTGGGGGAGCCAACGTTGGAAGGGTTCATAATTGGAGCCTTAGTGATAGATTATAGAGGGTGTGGTGGGAGTGTTGATCTTGTAGAGGGTGTGTGAATTTAGGGCAGTAGAGATGTCGAAGTGGTGATGGAGCACAGAAGTACTAGCATTTACGTTGAGGGGGTGGGGGAGTTGGACAACAGTGGAACCTGAAAAAGAATGGGTGCTCACCATGGGGGAAGGGTAGGGAGAGAGGTAAGGGGGAGCAGGAGAGAGGAGGATATCAGGTGGGGAGGAGTCAGACGGGAGCCACAAGGGGATTTGTGGGGGGATGGTTGCGTCCAGTTTGTCATTGAAATAGGAGAAGAGATCTGTGAAGTTTGTGATCTGAAGATTGAATGAGCACGGTGCCGATGTTGTAGATGGAAATGGTGGCATTTGCATTGTATAATGTGAAAGGTGCAAGAGTAAGTTTGTGGCCGTGTGAGATTTTCTTATTGATGGTGAATGCAAAACGTCACAGTGGAGTACTCCTGTAGCACTCTTTTAGGTACTCTTGCATGTTTTTATTAATTAGCCCCAAACATCTAAAATGGGAATACTCAGGGAATAATCAATGCATTTCTAGTACTAGACAGTATGGTGCCCTTTTTGCACTTCTACTAATAGGGAGTTAGAAGTTTCGGGCCAATTCACAGAGACAAATAAAAGTACATAAGAGAGTAGACTTGTAGTACTACTTTCCAGATAGGTCCCTGCAGTTTGTGCATTAGTCCGCTCAGCTATCTGACTTGGGATATACCTATGTGTTAGAAAATGTAAAGTGTGACTGTACGGCATGTACAGTACAAGAAAGCATAAGTATTGTTGTTCTATAATGATTCAACATGTACGGAGTGATCAAATATTGGATGGGGCGCATGGCTTTTATGTGCCCACCAAGCTGCGACTGGTAGTCAGCAGATTACATTGGCTCTTCAGAGGCAAGCCGTCTCCTTTCCTGGACAGATATTATGATTGAGCATTCGTATTTGTGTATCATATGCTTTTTCTGGACTAATATTGTCTCAATCTTTTTCTTTCAGAACCTACGCACAGACATAGTCATGGATGTTGGTACCAGCCTGAATCCAGCTATCGACATAGGGCAGGTAAGCAAACATGAGACCTAATCGGATGCAAGTCTCTGCCTGTGCAGGGCTCTCAAATTCCCCAGGTCCATATGTGAGTAACTCATCTAGCCCAGGTTTCCTTTTGCATTTCTGTACTCATGGTCCTAAATTTATAATGCGATGAACAGGACTTCGAGTGCCAGCATGCAAAGATAAATCCTGGACTAGATGAAGTGCTCATGCCTGGACCTAGGGATGTGGTAAGCTCTTTGTGTCTTTGACAAAACTTGTGAAAGGCAACCATGTAAATTAAATAACCTTTAGGTCCCTCTAGACATGTTAAATGCCACTGGTGTAACGTTGATTTGGAAGTGCGGCTTAATGATTTCTGAATCCATCCCCCTATACCTACTGCATAGTAACATAGCAATAAGGTGTTGAAGCATTTGTGGACACAGCAAGTAAAAGAATAAGGTTACCAGGTGACTCCATGTCATTGTGTAGACCATTTTCCAGCATTGGCGCAGGGGCCCCCATTCCTTCCAGGGGGCACCATTCAGCTCAATTTAAATGAATATCTCTGAGATATGGGAATCTGGGGTGCCCATGTCACATTCCACTGGGGGCTCATCATTTTGCATTACGCCATTGTATATAGTGCACAAGTTTGCCACTGTAAACTGTTACCAGTGGTTTAGTTACATCACTTCATGAACATTTGTAAATTGGAGAAAGCCGAAAGACCTCCAGAAATTTGACTCTGTGCTTTGTACTGTTTTCGGACAGTAAGAAACATTATTTATAATTCCTTACTCAGAAACTGCATTAGCGGTAAATTGCTGCACAGCTGCTTGGAAAAGACATAAGTATGAGAACCAAGAAAGCACAGCCTTCCAAATAAGCACCAAATATGGTGACGGTCAAAAAGAGCACCACCTGGAAGCTTCAGGCAATCCAAGTGCACATTCTGTATTTTTCTACCAGCTCATCTACCAAAAGGTGGAAGAGTTACTATTGCTTTACCTACCAAATCCAGTTGGCTGAGTCTTTCTTTTAATTGTGTTTCGTCATTCGAACCGTTTAGAAGACGTAGCACAGACCTTGTTTACATTCAATTATCTAATCTTTTTTTCCACTTCTGAGGTACAGAATATCCTTTCCTGTCCACAGCTAGCAAGGTGGTCAGAACTCTGTATCGGTCTCTGACTGAATCTTTCTCGTAGGGGATGATTTACATAAAACCTTCAGTTCTCTGCCTCCCATATTTTCTCTACAGAAGCTTAGCACGACTTCCATTCCTAGTTCCCGAATTTTGATGACTTGTCCCCCTTTCTATGCTTGGTTTGTAACTTCTGGTGAGAGTTTTACATTTATCGTCTGACAGGGGCTTGTCGCTATCTCCAATTTGTTTTAAAAATGAGTAACTTTTTTTAGCCTTATTGGCTCCTGTCGTCTGGTCCAACATTACTTCTCTTTAGTTTCTCTTTTTGAAACAAAAATTGTATATTTTATATTGCATATTTTGTAGAACATCTGTATACCAACCACCGACTTCCTGGCAATATCTGAAGCTAAATATTATAAAGCGAATAAGGGAGAGCTTGTTAGTCAAACAGCCAGGACTTGAACTATCCATGTAACTTTGAAGAGCTGTTGGTTGGTGAATATACTGACACAGTGAATTGCAAAGCAAGGTTGCCTGGCCCTATTTAGGGCTTATCAGCTAGGTATAGCTTGGTTCCAAGGAAAGAGTGTGCACAAGACCCACGTCCGTGCATACGCGTCCCACTTAGGATGCTCACTAAAGTATACCAGTGGCTGAGATTAATTGAGCGTTCCTCCATCACTGTTTTGTATACTTGAGTGTGTCACTCTAAGTGGGACAGGTATGCCCAGACGGGGGTCCTATGTCCATTGTGTCATTGGAACCAAGCTATACCTTGTGTTCTGGTCCAGGGAGGACCTGGCTTGGCAGTTTGGGTTGGACTGTTCCAATTAGAGCAGGGCCAAGAATGATTTGCATATGGCTGGATCCAAACTGAGTTGGCATGGTGGGCCAATAAGGATGGATTGTGATGCAGTACAGAGTGATTTCCAGTGGCAGAGATTAATTCAAGCTTTCCAACCGTTATTTTTTTGTATACTTTAGAGTATCTTGAGAAAGGCAGCAGAAGTGCTATATCTGCCCTTACCATCAGTCAAAAACTTGTCGAACATTCTGATGGAGGTCCTTCAGGCCCGCCTCTGAACCCCTGTTACAATTTAAGAAGGCACTACATGATCTTATTAATGCGGCTTTGAATAAATTCACCCAGCTGTAAACTGCCTGATTGCAATAAGGTATTAACCAGCCCCTGGAAATCCAGACTTTCTCTCGGACCATTTATCACCAGAACATTTGGTGGTGCAGTCTTCTTGGTTCACTAAAGAAAATCTGAGTGCCTTCTTGACAGCCCATTAGATTGTGAATCTAATACATTGGAAGCAATAGGCAAAAATGTGTTCCTAGTGGGTTTAGGTTTTAGGTCAATGAAAGCCACTTGCCAATTTGCAAGATATATACACGACTTGTGGGATATGGTGGCCATGGTAGTGCCAAATCTTCCAGACCATTGTCAAGGTTGTAAAAAATGGGCAAGACGCTTCAAGTCAGATGTTCAGCGCAAGCCTGAATACAATGAACTCTGTTATCAGGATCTTGGGTTCATCAGTGGTCCTGAGAATGCATGATTGGCTAAGAGGTGTGATGTATAGGCAACGCTTATATGTCATTCAATGTTACACACCTGTTCAGAGAAAAAGCCGATTCGGCCTTGGAGAGATTCAAGGTGGGGATAGGGACCGCTCAATCTTTGGGCCCTCCATCCCCTGTCAAGAACTTCAGGGAATATGGGAAACATTGGGTCTTTTCTAGAAGATGCTCTTTTTAGCAGCGGCGGCCATCTCAACTTGTCTAGCAATCTAATCCTCTCCTGCTACAGTAAAGGGGCAGAGACAAAGGAAAGGGCAGGCAAACCCAGCAATCCTCCTTCTCCTCCTCCCCGGCATCACCCTGGAACCTGATTTAGCACACCTTGAAGGAGCATGTTTGGCTGGTTGAAGGCCTAGAAGACCATTACGACAAATCAGTGGGTGTTACAGATAGTAAAAAGGGATTATGCACTACTATTCCAACAGAAAAACGGGCTATGCACTCCTATTCCAACAGATCCAGACCCACCCAATTTAGTCCCTTCACTTTTAGAATTGCCTTAGGCAGGAGCTGCAGAAAAGAGCATTGGTGTTAGTCCCACAGCAGAAACTGGAGCAAGCATGCTACTGTCTCTACTTCCTGGTTTCAAGAAGGGCCATGGTCTTCGGACAATCCTAGGCCACCGGCTCTTGAACCTTTACCTGCCCAAGAAAAAGTTCAGGATGTTGTCCCTGGCTCAGGTGCTGGTACTTGAAGCAGAAGACTGGATAGTGTACTTTTTCTTACAGGATGTGTATTTCCACATATTGACCCTGCAGTCACACAGGAAGTACCGTTCATGCAGTTCATGGTAGGCTCCACGTAATTCTGGTTTGCAGTCTTCCTGTTTGGGCTAATATTGGCCCCTAGAATCTTCACCAAAAAATGGCCATGGTTGTGGCACATGTGTGAAGATAAGTGATATCAGTGTTCCCATGCCTCTACAAATGGTTGCCCAAGGCTGGTTTACTGCAGCTTGTGGTGGACCATCTACAGACAACAGCATCCCTGTTGTGTGACTTAAGGTTTCCCGTAAACCTACTCAAGTGTCTCCTAGAACCCTCTCAGTGACTCCTGGTTATAGCATCAGTACTGGACGCAACATCCCCGAGAACCTTCCTCCTCCTCAGAAGATCCAGGACATTCAGGAAACAATATTGATGTTTTGGGAGGGAGCTCAAGTTTTGGCCCTGTTGGTTGTTTGCCTGCTAGGTCTGCTGGCTTCCTGTATCCTACTGCCCATGTAGACACACTGGCATATGGCTCTTCATCTATGCCTTCTTCTGCAGTAGTTCAAGGATGGGGTAGTTCTACTGGATACTATCAGGATATCTTGGTGCACTGCAGTGGATTTGTGTTGGTGGTCCATAGAGCAGTATCTGTCACAAGGGATGTCCTGTTATCGTCCTCCAACAGTGACCGCGGTAGTGACAATTGCTGCCACCCCGGAGTTGGTTGTGCATGTGGAGGACTTGAAGACCTTGATCTCCAGTGCAAACTCTCCACATCAACCTGCACAACTTGTAGGCAATTCACCTGGCCCTGAAAACCTTCTAGGCCAGTCTGTCCAGATCTTGAAGGTCAGTACGAAGGGTATGTGGTCTGTCAACAAGCAGGGAGGAGTGGTGGCTCAACTTCAGGAAGTACTGAGACTATGGACTTTAGCATGCAAACATGGGATTTGGCTTGTCTCAATCCTCTTCGGAGGTTTCTCTGAACTACAAAGCCACTTCTATGACATTATCGAGGCTAAAAATATCACAATACAAAAATATTGAGGAAGCCATATCGAAAGCAAAATATCTACTTTTCATCTTCACAATGTAAAGTGCAATAACATCGACTACAAGGAAAGTCTATGGGGTATATTCTCAAGAACGTGCGATAATCATCGCCAAAATAGGTTAATGTAATTTCACATATCGGCGTCTATCGCGGGAAAATAACTCTGTGTCAACGTCACATTCTTCACACAGCGGTAACATGCGATAGTTTCCCCATAACGTGTCAAATGTCCGCGATAACATTACCGGGACGGTGATACAAATACAAACCTGAACGCGAAAAAAGTTGCGTTGGGCCCAACTGCGATAAAGTCAGCGATAAGCAGCGCCAGGCCTGCAAGTCCCACAAGTCAGGCTGCAAAGATCAGTATAAAAGCGGCAACAAAAAACACAAACAACTGCGAAGCACCATGGAGGTAGCTGGAGCAACTACAGAGGACAACCAGAGCCCCACAAGCCCCACAGAGGACCAGCCTGGGACCCCGGGGTCAGGTAAGGGCAAGTAGAAGAAGAAGAGGAAGAGGAAGACGCGGTTCAGTCCGCAGGAAAACAGGATCCCGATAACTGAGGTGACACTGCCACCATCTAATTGCCATTGGTGAAATTGTCAGCACTAAATGTTGCACTTACACTTGTCAGAGTGATGTACTAATGCACAGGAGTGACATGCACACAGGGAATGTGTTTTGGAATGAGCCTGTGGTCAATTTGTCCTGTTCCATGATTGCTAAGGACAGTCCCAATGTGACGTGCTCATGTGAAGAAATTGTTAATGATAGTGTCCCTTCGAGCTATTCCTGCTGTTGCTGCACTGGGGTGTGGTCCACCTGCCTCATCCTCATCATCATCGTCTGGTGCATCTGGCACATGGATCCACGGGGCATTGGTGCGTACACATATGTTGTGCAACACACAACATGCAATGATCATCTTGCACACTATTTACAGGCTATATAGGAGTCTTCCACCTGTGATGTCCAGGCACCTGAAACGTGACTTCAACACGGCAAATGAGCGCTCCACAATGCCCCTGGTGCATTTGTGGGCCGCATTGTATTGCCTCTGGGTCTGGGTGTTCGGGGCTCGGAGGGGTGTCATCATCCACGGGCAGAGTGCAAATCCTTGATCACCTGTGACAGGGGAGAGAGATGTGTCAATCGGTGGTTCTGCATTCTGTGTTGGCAGGCTTATTAGTATATTGGTGTGTGATGTGTGGGACTTTGGGATTCATGTCTGACATGTCTTGCATGTGGCAAATGAGCGGCATCCATGTGTATTACGTTGCCTCACAGTTGCTCCTCACTCCCCCGAGCCTATTTACTTGTGTTTTGCTGTGTGGTTGCATCACTTGCACTCCTAAGACACACCATTGTCATGACTGTCTGCGCATGTCCACAAGCCTGACAACGACACTGTGATATTGTCCGTTGAAGGTGGTCGGCCACTTGTGTGTAGGTCTATGGTGAAGATATGGTGAACACAGAGACACACACAGTAGTTGCTTTGTTGGCCATCCCGGAAGTGAACCACACCCTGAGCCCCGGGCTATTAATTTCCACTCCTACGCTGGCTCAGCCCACTCTGCTTATGCTTACGGTGGGGAGACAAAGCTACATGTCCAAGGTCTACCCCACTGCCTGAGGTAACATGGTTGCGTCCACTGTCTACGACACTACAAACACCAGCAGTATATGTCCACATGGACATGTCTGTGCTCTGCATACTTGAGTCTGTCCAGCACATCACCGCCTCACTTAGTATTGTTTACATTCTGATTCATTGGTCACTAGCCTCCTTCGCACATACTTGGTTCCCACCTCTCACCACATCCTGCTAATGTGTAGCAGAGGTGCCATGACGTGGATGGTTTGTCTACATGGCTGGCCCCTGAAACCACAGGTAGGTTGGAAGGTACCAGAGGCCAACAGGTGCAGCACAGCCAGCAGCTTTGTCTGCGGAGGGATGTTGGTTGTCAGCTGTGTTGGTACCGTCAGCCTGCGGAAGCTTTCGCTGGAAAACTGGCGATTTTGGCAGTTTGCACCAGCTTGAGAATGGGACGATGAATATTTCGGCACTTTTGCGGCGCTAAAGTGCCAATAACTCGGCGATAAGTCCTTGAGAATATGCTCCTAGGTATTTAACAGTATTTAACATTAAAATACATTTGAAAAAATCACTTTGAAAAGTATATGGAAAATTAGAAATCTTAGCTTTAAAAAAAGAAACCTGTACCTTCAAATAAAATGTGAACAAAAATATACACTAAAATTACTGGCTAAATAAATAATTTAGTTTAATAGAAATGTAATTAAAAATTGAATTAATTGAAATTTAGTGTTTCCGGATTTCGCATGTTACAGAGACATTGCATCTCAAGTAGCTAAAAGACTGAAAATACTAGATGTGCCCAGAATATGTCAGAACATTTTATATAAGCACGTGGCCACTTTATTTTTCACAGGATACATCGTACATATTAAATTATGGACTGTGCTTTATTTGTGTAAAGAAAACACCATTATAGAATACATGAATACTCACCATAGCACAGAATGAGAGTGAGAACTACACAGATGTATCCTGGGACTTGCAGGTTTTTGTTTCAGGGTCACATGGTGAAGTAGATTTAAAGCACCCGTGTCTGGGCATTGTGAAATCTCAATTCTATGATTAAGGTATGACTGCCAAACTGCATCAGGAAAGACTGTTCATTCTGCTGCCACTCTTCACTTAAAGAATAAACAATGCAGTGACACTGTGAATCGGATTCCGCACTTCTTTTCTGTGCATTTATTAATGTATATATTATATGTGTGTGTGTGTGTGTGTGTGTGTGTGTGGTTGCGTGTGTGTGTGTGTGTGTGTGTGTGTGTGTGTGTGTAAATATATATATATTTATTAAACAATTGTTATTTTATTTAAACATTTTGTAATAGTCTTAATTTAAAAAATAAAATTCGATTAAACTTCAATATTGTTTCTCTATACTTTCCCATGGAGAAATCATTGAAATGGTGGCGGAGAGCTCTGACTCTGTGCGAAAAGTTACTATTAATAATTTTACGCTCTTAAATCCTGTTGTAGAAGGCTCCACCCCACTTACTTGTAACTCTATAGTCCAAAATGGTGAATGGCAAAAACGTATATTCACACCAAGCTACAGTAGTAGATTTAAACGGGCCCGATTCACAGAACTAACTGAAGACTTTGGGCCTCATGTAGGTAGCCAAATACCGGTCGGTAACGGCCGATTTTCGGTAATTATACCGTTACCGACCGGTATTTTGGCTATTGGTATGTAGGGGGTCAATTTCTGGAATCGGAATTTACCGATTCGGTAAAACTACCGAATTGGTAAAATTACCGAATCGGTAACGTTACCGATGTGGTAATTTTACCGATTCGGTAATTTTACCGAATCGGTAAATTCCGATTCCAGAAATGATATGTAGGGGGAGTGTGTGGGTGTGTTTATGAGTCGGTATTTACCACCAACTTATAGTTGGTGGTATATAATTAATGTATGTGTGTATGCATTTTGGAGCGCGTAGCAGTGTGCAATGTGGCATACATACATGCCCTAAGGGCACACGTGGCCGAATCAGGGGTGCAACAGGGTGTCAATGTGACACCCTGCCACCCTTGCACCATTACCGAATCGGTATTTACCGATTCGGTAATGAGGCATACCTTCCCCTCAATGGGAAGGTATGCCTCATTACCGAATCGGTAAATACCGATTCGGTAATTACCGAATTGTAACGAATCGGTAAAAAATACCGACTCATTACCTACATACGAGTTACCACTTCTAAAATACCGATTCGGTAACGTTCGGTATTTTAGAAGTGGTAACTGGTATGCTACCTACATGAGGCCCAAAATCCTAAACTAACTACCATTTTGATATTCACAGAAGGCACTTACTCATTTTGGTATTCACAGAAGGCACTTACTCATTTCGGTATTCACAGAAGTTAGGAGTCCTAACTTTAGGACTCCTAAATGCCTTCTGTGAATACCGAAAGTCTTAAAGTTAGGATTTTTCTCAGTTTAGGAGTCCTAAAGTTAGGAGTTCTAACTTTACTACTCCTAAACTGAGAAAAATCAGAATTTTAAGACTTTCGGTATTCACAGAAGGCATTTAGGGGTCATAAAGTTAGGACTCCTAACTTTACTACTCCTAAACTGAGAAAAATCCTAACTTTAAGACTTTCGGTATTCACAGAAGGCATTTAGGAGTCCGAAAGTTAGGACTCCTAACTTCTGTGAATACCGAAATGAGTAAGTGCCTTCTGTGAATACCAAAATGGTAGGAAGTTTAGGATTTTGTCTTAAGTTAGTTCTGTGAATCGGGCCCTATTTGTGAATAGGCCATAATGCGTGCAAGTAAGGAATTCATGTTTGAATGATGTGTACAGTACTTCCTCAAGGATGAGTATTCATGGGTTTCTTTTCCTTGTGAAATTGTCTATTGTGCAAAACCAACAATTAATTGACGGCTTAGAAACTATCTGACAAAGAAACGTGTTTTTTTTTGTATTGTTGCAGATTGAAGGGGCATTTGTTCAAGGCTTGGGCCTGTTCACCTTGGAAGAACTGCGGTACTCCCCTGATGGCTATTTGTACACCCGAGGGCCTGGGATGTACAAGATCCCGACAGTTGGAGACATTGCTACGGAGTTTAACGTGTCACTGCTCCGTGACTGTCCAAACAGCAAAGCAATCTATTCCTCCAAGGTCATGCACTGGGATCTTTAGACTGAGTTGAATGCCTGTGCACTGAGAAAGGCTGGCCTATGGAGTGATGTTCAGACTTCTTGTAGACTTGTGCCATTGAAGGTTCAGTGGGGATGTCACAGAGATCAGGCCATACAATGAATTTGATTTTCTCCACCCCAAATTAAATTTGCGCAACTTCTATTTGTTTATTACTTCACAAAACAGCATTATTTCCAAGGCAAAGTAATACATCAATAGTATTCATATTGAGAGGATCATGCCGTATCTTATTTCATAGGGTAGTTGGTCTACAGAAGGTCTAATTTCATTGAACTGTTAAAAAGAGCTCAGTCCACATTGGACATAGGATCGCCTTGGTCTTTGAATGTGGCTATCCTCTAATTAAGTTCAGTGCCTGATGTGACATGTTTTTATTAGTGTCTGGCAGGCAGTGTATATTCATTGAATTTGTGTTGCATTGGAGACCCCTCAGCGTGCTCACCGCTCCTATATATATAGAGGGTGTGGGCTGTGAGCATTCTATTGGCACAACAGTGTCAAATTCTGCCTGTCTGGTCTGTCTGAAGCACATGTAAAATGTTCGCACTCTGAAATAATTCAGGCAGCACAAAAGGGCGATTACTCTGTATCTCCTGTGTGGGCACTGAGGGACCCTGCTTTGTTTCACCAGTTTCTGTCTCCTAGTTTGTTGTGGGTCGAGGCCCTGCTTTAAACTAGATTTTAGTATTAGATGTGGGAGCACAATGGTTATTTCCCTATGACACTCTCACACCCCCTTAGCCCTCACAACCAGAGTTTAGCATGGTTAAGACTTTTTCTATCTTGAAACTATCCTGGCTTTCTTCCCTTTGTGAATGTCAAGGAAAATGTTTGCTGAAGAGTAGGCAGTGGTCCACAGGTCCCATGTTTTGCTTTATAGTATTGCTGTTTTTTAGAATCTGCACATTGAGACACTGCTGTAAAGGGTCCAGTGTTTGTTCTCTTGCCTTAAAACATTTACATAAATGGCTGGTCCCTGATTGTCATATCTCTGATGGACGGCCATAGTATATATGCATGTCATGGAAAGTTAAATGTCAGCCTGCAGCCCTTACTGAGCCATGCACTAGTGTGACGCGGAAGACATGGCTTCAGGCCAGCAAATGTTAGCTTGACCTCTGCAGTTTAAACCTGCAGTCCAACTTGTCAAAATAACTCTTTTGACAGGGGGAAAAAACCTTCATTTTAATTAGTAATAGGCCACCCATAAGTAGGCCTTAGAGACCACAAAGTAGGGTACCTAATATTTATAAGTGGAACATGTAGAAATTTTGTGTTGACATGTCCCTACAGTAACAAGCCTGCAAATGCTATATTCACTGTGGACGTTTTTTGTTTTTTTAGTGTTTTATATAGCGCAAACTAGACCCAAGACATCGGGTATCAGAGCGCTTTACATGAGCACCAGCTTCGTTTCAGATGGACACATTCATTTTTGTTAGGCACGGGGAGATTACGTGATTTGCCCAGAATCATGGGATGTTGAGCGTGGTTGCCAAGACTCGAACCCGGTTCCCCAGCTTCGAGGTCGACCCCTCTAGCCGTAAGGATACAATCTCTCCCCTAAGTATTGATTCTGCTGTCTTGTAGTTGGGACAAGCTAAAGAATGTTAAGACTTAGAAAGAGACCAAAGTTTTTTGGTAACAAATTTAATGCTTATATGCTTACTTGCTTTGTATGGAATATAACAATATGTATGTGTAATGTGTAACTATACAATAAAGCAAGCACAAGGAGATGATGGACGGAGCGCCAAAACCTTTCAGACACTCACCCCCAGTCACAGATCTGGGTTGAATTCATCATCGCTCTTTAGCTCACTTCGCCACCTCAGTTCAGACTCAGCTATATGCAAATCAGTCTTGATCCTGTGCAGCCCAGCTCGAACTGCCAAGCCAGGTCTTCCCTGCACTGGAAACAAGCATCTTTGGACCTGTGTGGGGTAACACCCCTCATCAGCCAGGCTAGCTTGAATCCAGTGGCAAAGTGAGCAAAGGACCCACGTCCGGGCATACCCTGCCAACATAGGGCGAACAAAGCAAACACAAGGAGATGATGGACGGAGCGCCAAAACTTTCCAGACAGTCACCCCCAGTCACAGATCTGGGTTGAATCCATCATTGTTCTTTGGCTCACATGAGGCACAGGGTCAACACTGATTTGCATATGCCCAGACGTGGGTCCCTTGCTCACTTTGCTACTGGATTCAAGCTAACCTGGCTGATGAGGGGTGTTACCCCGAAACCAGTCCTAGGATGCTTGTTTCCAGTCCAGGGAAGACATGGCTTGGCAGTTCGGGCTGGGCTGTCCCATGAAGCACAGGGTCAAGACTGACTTGCATATGGCTATGTCTGAACTGGGGTGGCGAAGTGAGCTAAAAGAAGTCATGTCTTTTCAGCATGCATGAGGTGGTGTTTTGGACAGTGACAGTCTTTCTTAAAGGGGGGAAAGGCAGCCAGTCATTATCAGTCTCCCTTAAAGCCTCAACCTATGTGTCCGTCGTTCACTGTCCATCATTGCTCAGATTGGTGCCTTGACTGCACCACCCGTGTGCATCAGAATCTGCATGTGACCACAGATGGGGATGCCATCAGCATGTCAGATGTTTTTGTAGGACCTGGGTCAACAAATACATGTGTCCCGTCATTGGCCGAGGTTCTGAAAAAGAACATAAGGCAGGCCCAGAATCTGGCACAATGTAGTGGTGTTAACCAAGTTAGCTACCTCCTCATTAATAAAGAGTGTAGGCTTGTGTAACAAATCCATAATTAAATGTTGCTGAGGGAATGTGGTTCCTAAAAAAATGTTGAACATGGGGAATAATGCCCTCTCTGCTCAGTTCCCCCGTCTGACGACCCTGTATGCTATATCTCACATGGCGACCCATAATGGCTATAAGTGATGGGCTCTGACATCCTGTCACAACGTGTGGACAAGATGAGAACTGCAATCTGCGTACCCTCTCTTCTTGTGCAATGGCCAGAGGACCAGAACTTCCAACTAATACACTGAACACATTTTTAACAATATTCAATATCCTCTTTGTGGCCATTCATCTAGGATTGAGTTGCTCTCAGTTCTGAGGCACCATCTCTGTGTTTTTTGTTGCAGGCGGTTGGGGAGCCTCCACTTTTCCTTTCTGCTTCAGTCTTCTTTGCTATTAAAGATGCCATCGCCTCAGCAAGGAGTGATGTCGGCCTGACAGGACCCTTCAGACTGGACAGCCCTGCCACTCCAGAGAGAATACGAGGCGCGTGTGTTGACAACTTTACCAAAATGGTAAGGCTCCTCTTTTTTTACTTTATATTTTTTCTCATTGATTATTTATCTATTTTGTTTTTTGTATTTACTTTAACTTGCACAATACAGCACTGTTTCCTTGTAAAATACTTGAAAAATTTCTGGACACAAAAACCAGAGCAAAAATCAGAAGGTCTTGGCATTGTGAGGAGCAAAACATCATAGTTCATTAGGATAGGCTGAAGAACATCGCATATTCATTTACTGGGGCTTCACACATTTTTAATTTTCCTGGTACAGTTGGATGAAATTGTACAACTTCGCCTTCCTCACAGACTGGCTAAACTCTGCTTTTACCAAACTGGCTCCATATAAAAAATCCTCTCACAACAGGAACAAACCCTCTGCACCTTGATTTACTGAAACCCTTAGGTTAGAGAAACAAAATTGTAGGAGGCAGGAAAGACGCTGGCGCTCTCAAATATGATTCTCTCGAGAAAAGCTCATGCAAACTTGAACAGTCCAAATACAAAGACCTACTGATAAAGGAAAAGAGCAACTTTTTTACCCTATAAATAGAATCAGCTAAAGCTTCCACAAAGGAGCGCTTTCAAGTAGTGACTAAACTTAGCACACTAGCAAGCAGTAAAGCAACAAACCATTCCCAAGCTTTCTGTGATACACTGGTTCACTGCTTTGGGGATAAAGTCAACCAAATTTACTCTAAGTTTAAGGCCTCAAACATTTCCGATGTTAGGGTTGATACCAACCAGGTTAAATAATTTCATCCAGATGTCCTTCAAGGAATTCTCCCCAGTCACCCCTGATGAGTTAGCAAAAATGATTATTAGTGCCATTTCTGACTGTCCCTGGAATCCTTGCGCCCCCCCGCACCCATCCCATCTGGCTTTCCCCGGGATCCTTGCCCCCCTCAACCCCCCCCCCCCCCCCCAGCTCTATAACTCGTTCCAGAGCTGATAGAAACAAATGTCTCTGACATTTTTTACTTTTTAACTCAATGTTTATTACGGGAGTCTTTTCCTCTCAATGGAAAATAACCTCCATTCTCCCTCTTATAAAGAAACTCAGTCTGAACCCAGTCAATCCCAACAACTATCACTGCATTTCCCGCCTTCCTCTTCGAGCTAAACTAGTGGAGAAAGTAATGAACACACAGCTTGCTCAGTATATACAAGATAATCATTTGTTGGATTCAGATCTGGGCATTGTACAGAAATGGCCTTGATCAAAGCCACAGAGGAGATAAGGGCTGCGCTTTACAGAGGAGTAGCACCAGCACTTATTCTCCTCGATTTGTCGGCAGCTTTGGACACAGTTGATCACAAGCTGTTGATAAATCGACTGAGCAAACTAGGAATCAAGGATAAGGCCCTGGCCTTACTAACTTCTTTTCCGACAGACGTTTACAACAGTTGCCTTGGACCAGTACGAATCTTCCCCTCTCTCCCTTCCTTGTGTGGTCCCTAAGGGATCATCGATTAGTCCTACACGTTTTAATATATACATCATAGAGCTTGCTACCCTGGTTAAATCCTTTGACTTTTCCGTGACCTTTTATGCTGACAACACTCAAATAGTTCTGTCAGCTTTTAGAAATGACACCAAAGTTTCTACTCACTTGATGACTGTATGCGGGCTATCAGTTTATGGATGAACAGGCACTGCCTGAAACTTAATTATGGAACAACAGTTAGGAAGCCTCTCAACAGCTTCGTACCCATCTTGGTCGCCAGAAGAATTAGGTCCCTCTCCCGTCCCGGTGTCCAAGGCCAAGAACCTAGGGGTTCCAATCGATGACACACTGAACTTTGGTAGCCAGGTTAATGCTATTGTCTCATCCTCCGTCTACCTACTTAGGATGATTAAAAAAATTCTCCCTTATATCCCAGCCAGTGTCAAAAAAACTGTTATTACCACCCTACTTGTATCAAAAATAGACTATTGTAGTGGCTTATATATACACATGAGGGAAAAATATCTCATTAGGCTTCAAACGGTGCAGAATGCAGCTGCTAGGCTCCTTTTAGGTATTCACAAATTTCAATCAGTCTCCCGGGAAATCCGCAAACTACACTGGCTCCCAGTGAGAAGCCGTATCAAATTTAAAGCCCTCTGCACCGCCCATAAGGCTCTGCATATAACTGGCCCAGAGTTCCTGATGCACTTCTTGGAGGGGTAGATACCCAGCAGACTTTTGTGTTCAGCTAAGGCCAAAAACATGACGGTCTCCCCAGATTCCGAAAAATGCACTGTGGTGGCAGAGATTTCATCACAGGGACAACCAAGCTCTGGAATGGCCTTCCCCCTCACATCAGAGTCTGGGCGACTCTGATCTCCTTCAGAGAGGAGCACAAAACATGGATTTTTAATAATTATGGGTCTTCTCTAATCGTGTTCATGTGAAATTCACAAAGCTGTGCAATATCACCCGAGGCAAATTCTGCATCCCATTGTTGATTCCCTTTAATCAGAAGTTCCCTGGGACATCCAGCAATAAGGAATTATTTTCTAGATTATCAGTCGGGGCTGCCAGTAGAGAAACACAGTGGCTGCATCTTGCCGGCATGGTGGAAGGGGAAGGACCGAGCATGTCTAAATACAGCTGTAGAGTGACATGCTGGCAGCACATCCTAGAAGTGGAAATGATGTTACTGTAGCACAGGGACACTTTTTGCAGCATTTTTAAAAAACTTTCCCAGTTTTGCACTTTCTGAAGTTAGAAAACATTTTTAAAAACATATACAAACTGCCAAGCTTTGCAATTTAATGCAACACTAGCCGACACCACCAGAAGTCCCTTTTTGGTCTTCCTGACCGTGGTCTCCAGTTTACCCACCATATGTGCAGATACAATGAATAAGCCGTAGCTTTCTTTACTTCAAATCTCAATACCAAGCTTGTTAAAGCTTACACATAATTTCTTTCAGCGTTTAATTTGTAAGATAATGATTGCCAGTGCCCAAAGCGTTGATCAGAAGCAGGGCCGGACAGGCCATAGCGGGTGGGTGCTGGGTCGTCGGCAGGCCAGTCCTCCATCCAGCCGGTGGACTAGAGGGAGGACGTGCCTGTTGACGACCCAGCACCCACCAAAACCTTAAAATTACATCAGACTGGAAATTTCCAGACTTAATACCTGCCCGGGGCACCCATGAGTCAACCCAGACACACCCAAATGAACTGTTCATCTGTAAGCAACCCCGGAGTAAGGCCAGATGGTCTGGGCTGCCAGCAGGCCTGTCTCTCCTCTAGGCAGCCCAGTACCCACCAACGCCTCTCATAGGAAGAGCAGACATCAATAAACATATTTTGGCTTCAGGTGATAATGTTCAATATTTTCCATTTACTTCCACTGCAGGGCATGGAGGTCACTGGCGAACACGCCATCCTCCAGCCCAAGCTTCCAAACCTTTTGAGAATAACTTCACAACCACATCTTAAGGTGTGTCCAGGATGAACCAGCTATCTCCTCACTAGGCTGATGCCAATCAGATGCTGCTTTCTGTTGCATCCTGAAAAGAACATCCACCTACAGGCTGAACCGGACCTGCCTTGGGGCATTCTCAGTCCTACCAGCAGCTGCAGAGCAGTAGTTCAGGACCGAATTTCTCGTGAACACCCAAGCACTGGCTTCACCCAGTAAAACCACGTCTTGCATGACCACTGGCATTGAATTTTTTGACATCTGTTGCAGAGAAGTAAACTACTCCTGTTGCATAATGACATTACCCTTAACAAATGTCCAAGAATGATCAGTCATGTCCTCAAATGGCCGATGCCACTGAGATGCACTTTTTCAGTGCATCCAGAAACTGAGATCTCCCTACAGGCTCGGCCAGATCTGTCATCATGCATACCGAGCCCTACCATTAGCTGCAGCAGTAACTCTAGATCTTTGCAGGATCATATTTCTCCCAGGGACACTGCACCGTGGACTCCACCCTGTGCATCCCAGTACTCACAGATATACAGACTGTGCCCACCATGAGTCTTGCCCTAACCACCCTTATACATTTAGGGTTATTGTTGGTTTGGTGAGTAGCTTTGTGCTAAACTGAAATTGTCTATGGCTATTGATGCCCATATAAAGGGATGTGAATTTCCATACTAAAAACTGTGTGCCAGCAAGTGTGCAGTTGACAATGCCTGCCCTCCATATGGCAGAGCTCCTAACACCGCTGCCTCCCGCTATGTGCTCATTGAGCAATAGTTTGCATGAACATGTCCAATGTGAGTAATGGTGCACATGCGATAAAAAAATAACAGTGCATCTTTGCTGGCAACACCATGTCGAGGACTTATCCAGTCTACCACTCATTCTAGGGATCATCCCCTTTCCCCATTCACCTATAAGGCTTCAGGCTGCGAATGTTTTGGGGGCTCACGCTGTGCTATCTCATGCACGTAAGTTTAGGATTGTTGCTCCACCGCTCTTCAGCTACCCCAAGCCCTAAGCGAAAGAGGAGTAGGCAAGCACCATAAAAGTCTTCATTTGTGTAGTGCTCCCATGGCAATTCACTACAAGGTTTGGTCTCAGTGTACATAGTGGGCCTGAAACTTACTGAGTTTGTCAGGTTGTATTTGTATGTTAAAAGTAACAGCCATGCAGTGCAAACACTGTATTGGCCAATCTCTGATTAAACCTGACCCTCTTGCTACCAGTTTGAGGAACTCAAGACACTCAAGTGCCTTTGCTAAGATTGTTCTTTCTTCCAGGCAACACATGAGACTTCTAGCTATGAAACTGTAGGAAGCGTAAGCTTCCCTTTCCCCAATAGTTACTTTAAAAAGAAAATACCAGGGCTCTCATCTCCTCTTAGCGCTGCTAAAAACAGATTCAACTACTAACCATGAAAATGGGGAAAGGGTGTGGCATAGTAACGTCAGAGCTGGGGAACCAGGTTCAAGTCTTGGCGTCAGCTCAACATTCTGTGAATCTGGACAAATCACTTAATCTCCCCGTGCCTACAAAAATGAATGTGTCCTTAGGTGGTGCTCATGAAAAAAGCACCGGTGTTAATTATTAAGTGCTCGTGCTGAGCACTGGAAACCACTGGTTCAAATTAAGCACCTCATTTCCTTATCCTACTAGTAAATCTATAAACTAGACTGCGCCCGAGCAGTGGAAATGACGGAGACCGATATTGTTTTCAGACATGCTAATTAAATCAATCATTTTTGCTACTCTGAATTCATCCAACAGTTGGTGTAGCCTGTGCATTGTAAAGTTGCTCTATTGTGCGAGATTGTTGAGGCTTTTTTTTGTATTGGTTTGCTCACCCCAGCCCTCCATCCCCGGCATTACTCCATTAACTGAGATAATAGCTCCTATAAAGTGGTGCAATCAACATTTCTCATGGTAGCACCCTGTGGGAAAAAAAATGTGCACTAGTAAATATAGACTACACTAACTGGCAGAACTGTGTCTCTGCCCCAGCACACTTAAAATGACATCATGTTATTTTCATTCGCAGCATGGGTGATACATTTTTAATCCTACTCCTTACATATGATCATTGCAGTGCAAATGGGTGACGGAGGTGAGGTATCTCACAAGAACTTAACATCTTTTATTGCATTTATTCCAGAGAACCAATTTAGTTTGGAAATTATAAAAAATGTTCATTCCAACTATGTCCTTTGCACCTTCGAGAAACGTAATTTGCCTTTCATAGAGAGGCTGGTATATTATCTGGTTTGTCCAGAGTCATTAGAGCCAAAAAGCAAAATACTTCACTATGGAGGTATATCAGTTATACACTATTTTGGAGGTTGTACTCCTTTATGCAATACATACTCCATACATCCCTCAACATGTTTGTGTTTACCATAAACTGCCACTTGCAAATAATTGAATTTTGGAAAAGTTGTCAGTGCCAACATCCATGAAGGATCTGCTTTACCTCTCAATAGCTCCTGTCCTGAGAAATCTGTGGTATTACAAAACAAAAATGTGCGCAATATTAAGGAGTTCAAAGCAGCAAAAAAGAAGAGAGCGTTAGATCCTGTAAGCATGACCAGACCTAGCATAGAGAGGATACATCATGCCATGTTCTATTCCCTAAATATACTTGATTAGTCGCTTAACCAGCTAACCATCAGCAGCCTTAGAATATAATTTCCTACTTAGTTGCTCACATCTTCATTAGGTTTCGCCTAGCGTTGCAGCACGAATGCACTGCCATCGCTTTGCGAGGCATGCAGTATATACTGTAGTGTGGAAGCTTTGTGGAAGCTCCGCCCACTCTCTGCCCATTGGCTTTTGTCTTAAGTGCTGCCTTCCGATTGGTTTGAGGCTTGTTAGTCTCTCCTCATTCATCATTTGTATCCTTCCGCAGCTATTGGCCCTTTTACTCCTGACACTATTTTCTTTTAGGTCTTGCCTAGCGTTGCAGTGCGAATGCGCTGCCATCGCTTGGCGAGACATGCCGTATATAATGTAGTGTGGAAGCTTTGTGGAAGCTCCGCCCACTCTCTGCCCATTGGCTTTTGTCTTAAATGCTGCCTTCCGATTGGTTTGAGGTTTGTTAGTCCCTCCTCATTCATAATTTGTATCCTTCCATGGCTATTGGTCCCTTTACTCCTAACACTATTTTCTTCGCTGTCTCCCCACCCCACCGCCCCATCCCTCAGTCTGTGACTTCTCACCCTCCACCCACTCCTGTTAGTGTTTTCTTGCCTTCCGTTTTCATCTTTATTATTGCCACCTTGAAATATGCAAGTTTAAGATTTGTGCTCTACAAAAACTTCTCATGTTTAATTAACTAGATTTTAACGTTACTCTAAATATAATAAAACTCTAGGCAACATTCGGGGTATGCATGGCAACTGACGCCTCTTAGTTCACAAATGGCATTGTTGTCGGGCGGGAGGAGCGGCAATGTTTTGACTCATGCTTAAAAAGAGCACTTTTAATAACTTCCTCTCAATTCAGTGCTATGATATTGTGTACTGGGGTGACGCGCTAAAGAAATTAACTTTTTTGAATTCTGAAGAGACATTATCACACATTTACATAATGTTTACTGTATGATTAACATGCCGATCATTTTCACGGCTTGTCCACTGGCTCGTATACGCTTGGCTCGTCTCCGGCTGGCTCTACTTGTTAATCAATATATTGACCCGCGCACCTCTAACAAAGAGAGATGAATGAATACATGACAGTGAGCCCGGTATATGGTAGAGAAATAGACTGGTGCAAACAAACAGACAAAGTCAGTCTCCATTGCCTCATGTCAGAATCATCACGTTCAATAACCTGGAAATCTGCAGGCAACTCCCGCATGCCCCAACCTCATCCCCCTCACCTATTCTTAGCAGAAGCAGCAGATTCTGAGCTGTGCCCTGCTGGTGCAGAGGAGCACCGCAGAGTCTATAGAAGCACTGGGATCCCTAGCCTCTCCGGGCGGGCACCTAAGCCTTCCGGGTGCCTTCACACACAGGATAAATGAATACATTCTGTTCTGTGCTTTAGTCGTCCCTCTGTTAGCACTGTCTGATAGATGAAGCTCTGTGTTAATAAACACATTCAGAGAGGTGGTTGTGTACTAACAAATAACAGCCACAATACTGTACATTTTGAACGTTTAGTTAAATACCTGCTCATCGAGTACCTCATTGGCTGATCATTCCATGGCACTACCAAAATACACTTGGACACATTTGCTCAACTGTAAAACACTCCCATCTATGGGTCAATTAACAACTTGGGGCTTTGGGGTTAGGTAACTTACTTTGGATGCTGTGTAAAAGAGTAAATACAAAAATTAATGCAATGAAACTAAGCAACCAGTACTGTCTAAAACACTGTAAAAACTGACATGCTGGCATTTTGTTTAGTTAATGTTGATTTTCTCATAGGTGCGAGTAAAGTACTCTTAATATCTTAATAAAATCTGCACACTTTTAAATAATAGCACCGGGCGACCTTTGACAACTAGGCAATGAATACATTTTCATGTACCCCATAAGCCCCCCTGCCCCCCGCCCTCCTTGGCAAACTTCATTGTTTCCCAGTGTTTGGGGGATAACCAAGACGCAGGAGAGTGAGTCAAATAGTCTAGAAAATGAAAGAGAAGGCGGGATTCGAATTCACATGCTCCAATCCCGATCGCGTTGGTTAGTCTGTAAGCACTACTTTTATTAATGAATTTCGCATTAATAAAGCACCACGGTATGCATGTGTGGCGACACTTCACCCATGAGGTACATGCTAAGCAATTGTTGACACAATCCACACTTTGAGTCTTTTTCAATATATTTATTACGAAGTGCAGGACCTTTCCAAGGGATTGTGCACACTACATACATTCAAAAATAAAACGTTTAGGTAAAAAACATTGCCATTTACAATGTCAATAGCTCTAACTCACAAATGCGAGACCTATTTGCATTGCAAATGCTTGTTGTTTTCTGTGAATCGTTCTGAATGGGTCCAATTTTGTCTCATGGTAGCCACTGTGAGACTTTTGAGCTGGTCTGGAGATCTCGTGACAATTGGCCATCCACACTTTGTAGACGTATAGCAAAACGTGCCTTGCAGTTCTATACTATAGGGACTCTTGAGTTGCCCGGTTTGCAGTAAAAATAATAAATATTGTTGCATATGTGTTCAACCGCTCCAGTTCCTCCTCCTGCATCTTACTGATACTCCCTGCCTTTCAAATACTTTACATTTCTTTGAAGAAAGGCCCAATGTCATAGCCCTTCAAATGAACCTGCATATTTTGATGTTGACTACTAACTTTCCTAGATACCTTGATCTGTCTGACCCTGTGCAGGGAGTATGAGGAAATGAACAACCAAAACCAGAGTGCACTATTTTGCCGTAAGAGTTTTATGCTTAAGCAGGAACTAAATTGCACAGATGTGCATTTTTATAGCATCTACCTGTTTATTTCATTTTTAATTTTGGATTTATCAACTGTACTCTGTCCAGAAACGATAAATGGGAGACGTACCGTTTGATGAAATGATTTTGTGATGCCAATGTAATTCTTATTTAGGGCGCAGAAAAAACACTTCACTGAACTGAATCTCTTATGCACACATTGCCAGTTTTGCCGCACATGTCTAGAGCAATCGACACCTTGTCATAATTTCGAAAATAACCAAATAATCACATGCCACATAACCCTCAGCATTGACTTAAAAGGCACCACTCCGCTAGGGAGTAGAGGTGCATTTTCCACCTATACCGCACCGCTGAAACAAGGGACATTCAGATGAAGGTTTAGAAGAGCAGATACTGACATTATCAATCATTTTTCAGTTTTGCATGGTCTATTGTATGCCAAGTTTCAGATTTTTCCATGCATAAATCTGTGCATTAGAGATGTCCTAGTGATTCACCATCTTAGCCAGTCTTACTTAATCAAACACACACCTGCTTTTTTTCTAGATTTTGTCACCTTAATCTTGAATGACTTCTCAAGCATTTCTTGTATTTTCTTTCCTTCAGTGCCCTCGTGCTGAACCTGGAACATTTAAACCTTGGGATGTGACCGTATGAAGAGCCTTGGAGACAAATTCTCAATAACAAACACCCTTAGAAATGCTCCTATGCACAACCATTTCAAATTTCAGCTGAATGTTTGAAACGTTCTTCAAAAATCAATAGCTCTCACTCAGATTGTGCAGCCACAAATTTTCTAAAGACAAAAATACTTAATTGCTTTTCCTGTAAATTTCAAAACAGTTCAATATTTAGTGCCATACAACTGTAACTTCTTGTTCAGAAAAGCAATAAATCTTCCTGTAGGGTTATGTACCCTGAACCTCAAAGCCTCAATATCAGTGGGAAAAAATATTGAGGACAAAATTGAGAGAAAAAAACATTGATAGATAAGTAAGTATAGATTTGTCATACCTAGTGGTACATACCTTCAAGGTACATAAATGTGGAGTTAGCATTAGTAAATATATACTTCCCTATATATTCACTTTCCTTTCAATATTTTGTCCCTCGCTATTCTGATCTCGATGGGCCCGATTCACAAAAGTAATTTGAGATAAAATCCTAACTTTATGACTTTCGGTATTCACAAAAGACATTTAGGAGTAGTAAAGTTAGGATTTTTTCTTAAATTTGTCTTAAGTTTTGGTTTTAAGACAAAATCCTAACTTAAGCTTAACTTTAGTATAAAGATAGCAATTCGCACCATTTTTACATATATGTTTGTGATGTGCTATTATGTTCCATTTCTATCTATGCTAGTGTGCGTTTTTGCAACAACAAGCACTATTAATATTTAGTTGTCAATAGATGATTTTAAGTCTGAACGCCTTAGTGTCAGTATTTCTCTACTATGTATACTATTGCATTTGGATAATGGCCAAAACCTATTTAGGGCCTACATATATGAATGGCTCACAATATCACACTGATAATTATTATATAATACCATGCTAAATAGCACCTCATTACAAATTCAATCAAGCCAAAAATAGCCACACAAAATTCTCTTTAGGAAATGTGGTGCCAAGAAACATTTTGCAATTGCTGTCCATAGATATCATGACATTGTATACTAACATCAAATCTCCTATATGCTGACGATGTGATTTTGCTGAGTCAAACAAATGTCGGTCTGCAGCGTCTAATTAATAAAATATCAAACTATTTGTTACCTAATGATTTAGTAATAAATGAAAAAACCAAAGGTGATGGAAGATTCATAAAAAATACAGGTGGTTCCTACAATCTCGGCAACTAGAACAAGTTAAAACATATAAATATATTGGAGTAATATTTGACAAGCAGGGCTCCTTCAAGCAACATTAAATGGATTTACAAAGGAAAGGAAATGCATTACTTTAGGCATTTCATTAATTATAGAGGTTACTAAGAGGCTTTAGCCACCAACCACTACTAAAGATAATATCAGCAAGTATAGCAACTATCTCATATGGAAGCAAGGCGGTGTGGGGTAATGATGCAGTAATATTAAATAAAAATGTCACAAAAATATTTGGATCTCTGTTTAAATTACCATGCAATGCAACACCAGCTCAGATAGGATTAGAATTTGGTTTGCTAAACCAAATCATTGTCCGAAAAGGATCGTACGGTAAAACCTGGAAAAGAATCAAATCAAATATTTCATGTCAGTTTGACCATGCCCTCTGGCATGAAGTTCAAACAAATCCATTGTTCGCCAACAAGGAAGTATTTAACTGAGGCAATAGAATATCTGTCTATTTATTTTTTATGGGATAAGCCTCTGAATCCAGCAATTAAAAAAAAATAAAACATCAATAGCTTAATGAAAAAAACATCATTGTTAAAGGACAAAGAGTTATTTATACCTAGATCCCATGCCTGGATGGTTTTAAATTAATATAAAATCCTTAAATCACAGTTCTATTTAGAGTCCGGATGGTTCCCGCAACAAAAAAGAAGGTTTATAAGAGCACGATTTGGAATACTTGCAGGCCTCACTCATGCAAAGCTGTGGTTGAGACAAACAACACCAACATCTTGTATGCTATGTAAACTTGGCGAAGTGAACATCATTCATTTAATCTGCATATGCCTGGCTTTATTGGATCTAAGGTGCAGGTTGCTAAGATACCTTTAACCAGCGGGCCATTCGTTCATGCAGACAAGCGGTGATAGCATGTCCTAAATCATCAGAATTGTATATTTTTAAAATTCATGAGATCAGTGAAAAGGAAAATTGCACATATTATGTGATCACACTTTTTGCCCCTCGTTATGAATGTGTTTAAAAATTGATATATTATAGAAATATGTTAGGGAATCATCTTTTGTCATATCCTGATAAATGTTAATATGTAATAATACTTTTAACAATGTTAGTGATTTTATAACTAGGGTTAAATTGATTTCCCTCATGATGTTTTTATTTTTTCTAGTATTGTAAGATTTTAATAATCAACAATAACCATTCATCATTATATTAACATACATTTTAGTAAAGTAAGCTAAAATTACTTTTTAAAGAAAAAAATAAAGCAAGATATAATTGAAATTGTTGTCATCATGTATATCTACTATGTATCATAAAGGCAGATTTTGGAATGCTGACAACTTAAATAATGTGATATGCAAAAGTGCAGTAGAGATGCTTGTGCAAACATTTCTAAACCTCCACGAATAACTCTGACATGATTCTCATTGTTTGTTAAATCACCTATGCTCTTGAGGGCTGGATATGCCACCAGGTTGGTACACTTAAACCTTCAAATAAGTCTATCCAAACCATGTGTCTTAACCTAGCTGTTGGAATGTATGACTTTACAAGGCTCCTCTCAAGTTACAATAGATCTAACACACAGATATGGCCACACATTTCTTGTAGATTAATTATGGAAAGGGCTTATATACCCTCTCTTTGTTCACTGTGTCTCATGTTGCCTGATCATCATGAAACTCTGAATTTCGCTCAGCCCATTATCAGGTGACCATCAGGTCACTCTCTTCTGTTATGAAAGGAGCATAGGAATTATAGAAGGGAGCAACTAGCCCCGATATCAAAGCTCTGGACCTCTTTCGTTGTATTTACAGTATGTGAACACTTTTTTTTAAATGTCCTGGCAATTCTTACTCCTGAGTCTCTCCTCCACTGAGCCCTGTCTAATGCATGCCTCCAGCATGCAACCCTTGTTTCCCTACACATTGTAGTCCCATGGCATATCCATGCCTTGGACCCTGAAGAACAAATTCAAAGGCAGCTAAAGCACTGCAAAACAACTTGTGAATGTGTTAGAGGAAGGATGAAGGGAAGCAAAGTGATTGTGTGTCTGTGCTTCTGTGTGGAGGGCAGATGAGATTGCCCTGCTGCTGTATGTGCTCTGGATGTTCTGTTTCTGAGTGATGTTTCTACTAACCTGGCATTTGAGGAAAGCTTGCACTTGTTACAGTCCTATACTTGTTTATCTGAAAGACGTTTGCTCTACTCCTTCCTGAAAGGGGGAGGTGTTTTTTGTGTATGTATGTGCTTCTCACACACATTCATACACAAAAAACACCTACAAATGTGTGTGAGAAGTCCTCATTCATCACATGTTCTGTGTGAGTGAAGCTTTCAGTGCTGCTACTTATGCTGTGCATCTTCTGGCAAGGGAAGGCAACATGGCAGTTTCATGTAGTGTACAACTCGTGTATGTGTAAGAAAGAATGCATCGTGGCTGTTTAGAACATGACTATCTGTTCTTTGTGTGAAAGATGTTTGAATTGCCTCTGTCATGCATCAGTTCTGCAATTGAGGAAAGCTGGCAGTAATGCAACCAGTGCTATAAGTGTTCTGCGTTTATGAGGGAAGTATGGGGTACTGCTGCCTCTGTTTTACCTATTCAGTGTATAATGGAAGTCTACATTGCTGCTGCCTGTTTTGTTCCACTGTTGATGCCTCTGTTGTACACATCCCATCTGTGCTACTGCGGCTTGCCTTCTACTGCCTATGTGGTACCTGTTATGGGTACTACTTCTTTGTGGGGGGGTGTGTGTGTGAGAGAGTGAAGTAAGTTCACACTACAATGTAATGGGCCTGTTTTGTTTGAAGGAGGTTAGCTTTGCTGTTAGATATTCTGCACCTGTTCTTCGTGTGTTCAGAAGGCAAACACTCATGCTGTCTATTGTGCTTTGTGTATGTGTGTGTGTGTGTGTGTGTGTGTGTGTGTGCAGAATGTTAGAACCAATAATATCTATATTTTATCCATTCTTTATATAATTATCTTTGCTACTGTTAACTGTTCTGTACCTGCTCCTTATTTGTAAAGTAAGTTTTAAATGCTACAACACACACTGTACATGACCTATCTTTAAGGGAATCCTTGGCATGTACAAAATCTTCAATGTTTTAGGCAAGATTACCCTCCTGAAAGTGTTGTCTCTTTTGTGTGCGCAAGTGTTAGTGAAGCTTGCTCTACTTCTACTCATGCTACATCTGTTTGATGTGCTTTTGAGTCATGTACTGCTACTGCTTACATTGTATCCGTTCAATGTGAGTGTCTAGATCTGAGGATTGTATGTCGACTGAAAAACCCTGATGTACCTGAATACATACATCTGCAACTAGAGTTGTGTGTGCTGTTGGGAACAGGAATCCATAGAGATATTGGAAGAGGGAGAGAGAAACAAGGGAAGAAAGAGAAACACTGGACTACAGCTCACTCCCAAATGGAATCACAATCATAGTAACAAATGGTAAGTAGGCAAAAAGGATAAGCTAATGGGGGAAGACTGAGGGAACCGAGAACGGAAGAGCAAACAAACATGAAGTACAAAAACAGCTGTGAACTGGTTCAAAAACTGAGTGAGCTAACACAATTAGCAACTCTAACCTGAGGACCTTCAGCCCTGAATGGTTCACAAACAGTTGACCCAGTACTCAAATTGCCCTAGCAGATGTTAAAGGCTGTCTTCCAGTTATCCTTCTGGCATATGCGTAGTAGGTTGTAACCATCTCCAAAATAAAGTTGAGTAAAGATCTTGGCTGATTTCACCTGAGCAGGAGTATGGAAATGAGAAAAATAGGGTATCGGCTGCAGATCATAATAGTATAGAGTTCACTGTAATCAATACAGAGTATGAATCCACCATTGGCTTCGGTGACAAAAAAAGATCGGTGTTCCTGCTGGTGAAATGGCAATATAAAATACATTCTTTTTCAAGGTTTTCCTGCACGCATTATTGCAAAATCTAATATTATTTTATTGGTAAGGGACAGGTTAAACTATGCAGGGTTGGTTCCATAGTAATCGGGAGGATTTCTTCATCTTATTACTTGTGAGGAGGACAAGAATGAGCTACTTTTTTGCTAACTAAATTGCTGAATTCTTTAAGTACCTTCAATAAAATGTTCTTGCTTCTGTACTTTCCAGGTTGGCTGATGAGGGTTGTGGGAGAGTGTCAGGATCTGGCTCCCTTAGACCCCGATCCCATGGACGAAGACGAGACTCCGCCTCACTGGGCCACACCTCTCTTTCCCTTTCAGCCTCTGGGACCCTTGAATGTCCAATACACCAGGGACGATCCAGAGAAACAATACTGCAGGCTCTTTAAATTTTAAATCCCGGAAGAAGAAGGAGAGACAAGCTATGCCCCTTGGAGGTGGGGTACGGCACCCCGGGGAGTGAAGAAGAAGCGGAAGGCAAAGGAGAGGGCAGCGAGTACCCGAGGCACACAGGAAGAGATGCAGAGACGAACCAGAGGGCAGAGCGGAACCGAAAAGTGAGCTGGAGAAACCAGGTTACAGTGACAACCCCTACAGAGGAGAGCCAGGAGGCCAACGACACCACGAGGCACCCAGCGACGTTCCTGGAGGAACGTGGCTTGCACAGGTACATGCACGGCTCCCGGGAGTCGGGAGACGGACGGGAGTAACATCCCTGGGTGGGGAAAAAGGAAACACCAGGACCTCCTTGGAAAACCCAAAAGTGTTGTTTTCTTTTCTATTTTACTAACCCTCATGGTAGCGGTCTCCTGATACAGTACACCCTGTATTCTGACTCGAGTGGGTGTTGTTTCCCACACTCGTTCTCCCATTTCACAGTATCGGTGCACTGCACTGACGTTGTTTTCCTTTCCTTGTTCTTTTCTTTACCTTCCCGTACTGCTGAGCCACATGAACAAAAGCACCTGGATGAAATAGAAGACGCTAAGTATAGACTTTATTTTTTGTTTACCTGCCTGGTTTACAATACCAATAAACCTAAGTACCCGGCAATTGTTGTCACGTTATTCCTGCGCACCGTGACAGAGTGCAAAAGGGCAGTGTCCTGCTCTTTTCTGCCTTTCTTTCTTCTCAGGTGTAAGAGTATTCTGTGCTTCTTCAATCTAAATAGGTTTTTCAGGTAAAACTGTCATGTCTCAGATTGGAGTTTATGTTCAGCCATTATGATTGCTGCCCTCTACTATGTGTAAGGTGAGTTTGATTAATGAGTGGTGGGCCAGCTCACCTGAATGTGCTAATTGAGTGGTATGTATCTTATCAAAGCTTACCTGAAATTGAGCAGGGAATTGTATTCAATTAGTCTTGATTTGAAATAAAGGGTGTGCTCCAGATTGAAGTACACTTTTTCCAATATATCAAAAGCAATGTGATCTTAGAAATGTCATTACAAAAATGATGTGGTTTGCCCAAAATGCGAAATTGACTTTGCGCCTTGGTACTTTGAAATTTCTGAGGATACCCACCAAATCCTGCTATAGGAGATAGTTTCACTCTTTACTGCTTGGAAAACACAGCACCAAAGAGTAACAAGGCAAAAAGGAAAAACTGACTGTGAAGACCAAAGGGAAGAACAAAACAAACTTGAGGGGTGTAAACTAGTGTGAACTGTTATGAAAACGGAGTAAACCAATGCAACTATTGACATGCTGCGAAACTATGAACCCTAAATGGTGTTAAAGAGGACTCTGCTAATCTTAACCCAGATGTGACCTTAACACTAGGAAATGATACGCAAATACATGCAGTTAGAGGCCTAGTGTTCCTTTTCTCATGAGTTTCCTTTGACCTATCTTCTGCCATTTCCATCCCCCATATTTTCTGTGCTGCCTGTGAGTGTCCTGATTCCTGACCGTGAGGAAAGAATGCATAGCTGCTACTTGTACTTTGCCTGTTTTGTGTTTGCAAAGAAAACATTCATTATTTGTGCCACCTGTGCTGCAGCTTAGTCTCGCACTATGTTTTAGACTTCCAGAAAAGGGACTAAGTCAGAAGATAGAAATCTTCACCGCAACTTTGTCCAGAGGCACCCCAACATTTCTGACGTTTCCTCCTCTGCCAGCTGCCTTGCCGTGCTGAACTTTGCCTTCTCAGACATTTTCTTCAAAACTTCTTATGAGTCTGTAGTAATGAAGTCCACTCAGTTGTGATGATTCAGGTAGATTTATTGGAGATGGTACAAGATCACAGGTAAATGAAGAGAGGACCAAATGAAGATCAATTCAGGCCCAGAAGGAGACCAGCGCAAGACCCCACCAGGAGCAGCCAGCAGGCAGCTCAGCCCAGTCAACTGTGACTCATTTGACTGACAACATTCCAAACCATGTCATCACTGTAGGATTCTACAGGCAGGGCATGCATAACCATGAAGTCAGGATATAACATATCCCCCTTTCTCCCAAATAAACAAAAGAACAACAATGACAGAAACAGGAAGAAGAAACCAGAAAGAGGAAACACGGAAGAAAACAGAATAGTGAAATAAAGAGCGAACGAGAATAGAACATATCAAAGTAAAGAGGAGAAGAATGGAAAACAACTGATAGCCACAACCCATCCTCCCTTCCACAAAGAAAAAGGAAGGACAAGGGAACAAGTGACAATAACAACAAAAAACAGGTTAGTCAATGTCAAAACAGTATATAGATCATGACCAAAGAATCTTTAAACAGCATGTGGAGAACGTTAACCAGATAACATGGGTGTGAACCCATGACTAAACCCTAGGAAAGAAATGGTTAACAAATGCAAAAATATTCTAATATAATGCATAAATGTGCTAAAGGGACTAAAACCCATAGCAAACGTACAATGTAGAACACTTGAACTAAAAAAATAAATGGTGAAAACAGACTGTAATGTGAATATAACAAATTAAACAATGGACTCCAAAAATGAGAACTTCGGGTCCTTGAACTCACACTGTAAATCCAAGAAAATCATTGTACAACTGAAACACAATGCAGACCTAGAGTAGGGAAGCAAAAAACATGCAAAAAGGGACTCTTGACGGTGAACCTTTACATTGATCCTCTATGAGAGTGAAAACAGAATAGTGAAATGGACTCTTGACGGTGTTTACCAACTTGGCGTATACCTAGGGTCCATGGACAAGAGTGATGAAGACAGACCGGTGATCCCACGCCGGTGAACGACTACTCACCCGAGCTTTAGAAAGCACAAGGCACCATAGCATAAGGGACAAGACGTAAACATGCCTTACGTTCCACAGTATCTATATGGCGCATATAACCATTTGGGCAGAAACAGTAGAAAACAAAGTTCACTATAAAAAAAAATATTACAAATATGCATGAGGACTTTGCGAAGATGATACAAACGCTATACAAACCCACACAATACACTTCTTAATATAAATATTAAGGTAATACTGAGTAGACAGAATACTCGGGTGATGTCTTTCAATCACCTAGTAATCCAGCTGGTTGGTGTGTTTTACTAAATAAGACATGTACGTGTGACTTTTCCTAACTTATTAATAAATACAAACTGTCAATCACATTAAAGAAACACCACCCTAAGTAAGATAAGAACGTGCCTTGTAGTGAAAGTATACGTCATGTAATGTAATGTCCATGTTAGGACGCACCTCGACTGGAGGTCATATGTTACGTACGGGATGAAAGAGAACAACCTAAGGCACGAGGAGTTTTCAAAAAGCAGCGGTTGAACTCCCATGTAGCCTCGCTGAAAATCAATTACTTAAAACGTTATTGAAAATGTATTTCCCTTGTAACAATTTAACACACAACACTCGGTTGAATACACAGTACCCAGCAGGCTTCTAAGTGTAGACGAGCACTTTACTCAACAAGAAACACAAAATCAAGCAGGCAATAATAAAACAATGCCAAGAATGCTTGATATGAGGAAATAACCTCTGCATATGATGAACTCTATTTGACTAGTACACACATGAGCACACATACTGCCTCACCAGACAGTGTGTCAGATTGATTGATTCATGCATAAATAACCAGATGGGACTGACGCCCATAACGTACACCCTGTGTGGAGCAAACTGGACTGAAAACTGTATAGCCAAAACATATCTCTAGTGACAGTAAAATACATAAGTTGCAAAAGGACAATAACCTATGCCTAGTCGCCCTGAGTGTAAAAAGATGGGAAAAAAATCAGAACTAACATAGCGTTAATACCCCTAGTGGTGATGACACAGGGAAAACGAAAGGGGTTGAATAATGTGAGCAAACAGATATGGGTGAGAACCCATATATTAATTACACCCATGCATAGCTCCCTGGAGGGAGGTAGAACAAAGTTGTGCACCAAAGGGTCAAACACACCCTATGTGGGGTAAAGGTATTCAGCCCAAATACCCTGTGAAGGTAATATAAAAAAACAGGTGGTGAACGTGTACACACTGTGCACTGAACAGATGAGATAAAACCCAATAAACACACCACATTAAAATATATTGTTCACTGTTGTGAAAAGACTAAATTCTAACGCAATACCCAAAACGGGTAAAAACAATAAACGTTGTGCACTGTTGAGAAGAACGACACACCTTGTGTAAAGGTCCAATGTCGTACACTGCAGTGATGTGACTCATACTAATCACCTCTAGTGGAGGCAAAAAAAAAATGTTGTGCACTGTAGAAGATGGGAATGTAGCCCATTCGAAACACCTCATGTAGAGGCAAACATGTTGTGCACCAGACAATGTTACAATTTGAAAATACTTCTGGCTTGCGTAAGTCAGGTGTATAAAGAGATAACCTTGCCGCCAACATACATGTGACTTTGTGAGAGAAAATGGTCCCACTGAGCATGTACAAGTAAAACATTTGAATGTCAACAAATTGCACCATAAACGAAATATAATGTAACAGACACAGGAGTGCCTGTCACAGAGATAGAAACAACCATACCCAAGCAATGAGGTGTTGACGCAGAATATGAACACACATACCCAAGCAATGATGTGTTGAAGCAGAATATGAACACGCATATGCATAAAAAAAAAAAAAAAATAGGTGCACCCTGAAGACGGGTACACTTAAAAACTTACGGGTAGGAACCCGCAACTAGACTAGTGCGACAGGACTGTAACCTTCGCATAGACAGGGGCTAAGACCCATAGGAACATAGTCCTTGTAAAGTTGACATCTAGAAAACTAAGCAAGATTGTGAGATGTCAAAAAAAACCAGATATGGGTAGGAACCCATATAGTAACAACACAAACAGTTTGGGTAAGAACCCGCACTAATGCAATAGGACTGTAACCTTTGCATGGGTACACCCTGAAGACAGGTACACTTGAAAACTTATGGGTAGAAACCCGCAATTAAACTAATGCGAAAGGACTGTAACCTTCGCATGGAAAGCGTACGGGTAGGAACCTGCAAATTGATTATTGCGAAAGGACTGTAACCTTCGCATAGACACACCCTGTAGACAGGTACATAAGAAAGTGAACGGGTAGGAACCCATGTGAAAAGAAAGAGCAAGACAGATATGTAAGAAAATGCCCCACTATAAATCACTGCACAATCACTAGAATGATAACAAGAAAACTCTGTAGCTTTGAATTACTATGCAAGATAAGCAAAACAGATATTGGCACATGAACAGAGAATGTCACTGTAGGAGTTTGTGATTTTACATCATCTACTTTTCGTTTCTACTGGATCCTGGATCGTTTGTGCTGGAGCGTAAAAAAAAAACGAGTCTTTTCCAGTCTGTTTCTACCACGAAGACATTTCTAAAGTGAACATAAGTCTAGTTACACGGAGATCAGTACTTGGCCTGAGCAAGTAGAGGGAGACTCCACAGTAGACATTGCTGAAGAAAACTAGACTAAAGCTGCAAGTACTCACTGCGGGCTCCAAAAAGTCATGTGCTGGCAAAAAGAAATTCCAAAATCTGCTGGTAGTATGAAAGTGCAAACCGCAAGATGGCGGTACGCATGGCACGCAGCGCCGGGAGGCTCCAGGAAGTACAACAAATCCAAATTGATCGAGGAGAAGCTAATGCTGAAAGGATTAACTTCGCGATCAACTTTATTGAAATGAACAAAGTGGTTGGCATGAACACACACCCCTCGGACGTTAACAGGAACTATTATATGCTATTATATTATATCTTCCAACTCCAAAATGGCGCCACGCACAGAAGACGCACGCCGAGTGGCTCACGGCGCGCCTCTGCACCCAAAACGTCAGTCAACATGATGCGAACTCTCTGGACGTCACGAAGAGTTCCTGAGGAACCGCTGCGCGCGACAAAAACAAAGTAAGTCGCTCGAGCCGCTTTTAAATTTTGAAACGCCTCACAACTGATACAAAACATTTCCCTCGCAGCAAACAACCATTGGCAACAACCAAAAATGAAAGCACTCTGCTCCCTGCGCATGACCCCACACTTGCCACATGTACAAAATGTCACAAACTAGAGGCAAAACTGAGATAACCACTGGTTACCTTGGTCAATGAAATACTGTGGATTTTTTCTGAGGCAATGCAGACAAGTAGTTGCAGCGTGGCTTTGTAAAAAAAAATAGTTGAGAAGAAATTACTTGTGGCACATGTAGAAAGCTTTGATGAAGAATTACAGCATGCTTGGGAAACGAGTTGTCTGGTGAAGAGCAGGACAGGAAACAAAACTTTTGAGACTGGAAATGGCACTTGTGATGCTGTTGGAACAGCAAGCAGAGGCAGGAACTGCTTATAGACTTAAGCTGGCACTTAGACGTAGAGTGTAAATGTAGGTAGGCTTGCCCTCTGAAGGCACAGCACAAGACAGAGACGTAGGAAAGCTTGAAGAGCGTCCGGCTTACCCTCACAGAAGGCACAGCATTTCCCAGACGTTAGTAGGCTCACCCTTGCCTGAGGGAACAACACAGGCTTACCCTCTCCTGAAAGCACAGCACGTGACAGAAGCGTTGTAGAGTGTCAGGCATGGGCTGCAACTGAACAGACGCTGTAGGTACAGCAAAAGACGTGAAGCAATAGTTCTGGAGAGTAGGTGCCCAAGACTCAATGGACAGCTGCAGAAGTAGAACTCCCCAGACGCTTTTCTTCACAGGAACAACTGGCAGACTGGTAGTGGGCGACCGATGGGAGGTCACTGGTGGGGTCAGGATGCCAGTTGAGATTACTTGAGTTGAGTTGCTGGAGGTTGATGTATTCTTGAAGTTGCTTGAAATTGAAGTTGCTTGAGGTGACAGAAGTAGGTTCTTTAAGTTTAAAATCGTCGCCAAAATAATGTAGTAATGAAGTCCACTCAGTTGTGATGATTCAGGTAGATTTATTGGAGATGGTACAAGATCACAGGTAAATGAAGAGAGGACCAAATGAAGATCAATTCAGGCCCAGAAGGAGACCAGCGCAAGACCCCACCAGGAGCAGCCAGCAGGCAGCTCAGCCCAGTCAACTGTGACTCATTTGACTGACAACATTCCAAACCATGTCATCACTGTAGGATTCTACAGGCAGGGCATGCATAACCATGAAGTCAGGATATAACAGAGTCCAATTGTAAGCCGAGTCCAGGCCTAATCAAATCTGTGTCTGAAACGCGCTCCGTCTCGGCCGGCCTCAACTTTCAACTTTGCCACGGTCTCGCACAATCAGACACCCACTGTTGGAGCTTTGTTCTTTAAGGTGCTATTTTTAACTTTAAACTTTAAAAAATCATAACTCCAGTCTATTGATTGGATTTTTGGTGTTTTGGTGTCAAATGATATAATGTATTCAAATGTAGTCCATTTTTCTAAATTGGTATGGGATTTTTCTTGTGTTGTATCTTCACTTTGTTAATGTTTAAGAGATGCACAAATACTTTACACGTTGCCCCTAAGTTAAGCCTGAGTGTATTCAGTTGAGCCATCAAAGGGTAAAGCACAGGCTAATTTAGTGACTTTTTGTGGTTCATCCTGACAAACAAGTAATCAAATTTCTCACATTGGTTCCCAATGGTGTAATCCGGTACCTGTGTTTCTGCAGTACCATGCAGTGATTAGTGTAACACTTAAGTTCCATTTAAATCATAGATACCAGATTCAACTTTTTTTAAATTCTTCTTGATTGGCCAATTTAGCTTTTTCCAAGTTTACTTCCCTTTTAATGGACTGTGACTATATCTGCAAGTTTGGAGTTTGAGCTCAGCAACCTGGAGAGCGCACTGCAGCTGAGCTTGTAGGATTCTACAAGGGCAGTGAGCTTCCATCAAGGTGGCACTCCAAAAAGAAGGAGCTGCCGAAGGCCTCAAGGCCTATCAGGAGGCCCATCCGTTGCTAGACCCAGCAGAGGAGGAGCAGGAGGAGGACCTCGTTGCCGGTCCTGAGCTGCAGCATTCAGGGGAGGACAACTCAAACTCAGGAGAGGAGCCCCTAGCAAGAGGAGCTGGAGGACAGAAAAACGGAAAGGAAACTGAAGCTGCAGCTACTCACATTAAAATTGGATGCAGACCAGGAGGAAGCTACTGCCAAGTGGACTTTGAAGAAAATAAGTTGGCCCTGGAGGAAATGAGAATGGCCAATGAACAGAGTCTCAGAGAGCTGGACATCAGGGCCAAGCAACAATGGTTTCAGTGTACCTTCAGTTATCCCTGGAGAGTTGAGAGTCTGCATACCACAAGACCTGATGCCCAGCTGTGTGATGTGAGATAACATCGATAAGTGGTTTTCTGATTATGAGGTAGCTCTTGGGAAGCACAGGATCCCATACAAGTATTGGGGGCTAGCCTATGGAAACACATGCCCACATTGGGGAGAGAAATCCCTTCTTTCACTAGAGGTGGGGGACAAAATGAAGTATTACCCTATGGAGGCCATCATTGTCTCTAAATTTGGGCTGATCCATGAGAAGTACAGCCTCAGGTTTAAGGACAGTCACAAATGTCCAAAGCAGTCTTGGGTAGATTTCGAGACTATTCCAGCAAGGCACTGAGTGGCTGGGTAAGTGGCAGCAAAGTTGAAGATTTTACTGGTCTGTACAACCTGATTCTGAAGCAGCACATGCTCAATATCAGTTTTACAGACCTGTACCAACACCTGGTTGACTGTAAACTCACTGATCCCAGGGATCTTGCTAAGGAGGCAGACCTAAGGGTCAACACCAGAGTGTCTAAGAAGGCATCTGGAGTGATTCCTTTAAGGCTGGTGAAGGTTCCCACCAGAAGGAAGAGGGAAGGTGAGAAAAATAAACACAAGGAGTACTCTCAAGGCCCGCAAAGTAGTTCACAGGGGAAAGGAACCCAACCCCATTCTGACCAAAAGAGCCATGGCTTGTGGGATAAGAAGAAAAGTAAGTTTGTTCCCAAGTGTTAAGAGTGCTACAAGTTTGAGCACATGAAAGGGTATGCCAAGGGTCTCAGGAGAGCACAGACCTCTGGGTTCGCCAGCGTAGCACTTGGGGAAGAGATTGTCCCAGGAAAGGAGTAGAAGTTACCCTACTATCCCTGGCAAACAATGATGTGGTACCCAATGCCCACATGCCTTCTATAGACAGTGGGTCACCATCAATGGACAGAAGGTGGAGGTGCTGAGGGAAACAGGAGACAGTATGACTACTATAACATTTCATCCGGTGTCCTCAGAGCCGGTGGTACAAAGCACAATCCACCAGTTTGCAGTGACAGACAACCGGGACAGTCACTGCCCAGTGACTCTGTTTCCTTTTAAAGGGGCTGGTGTCTGTCATTCTTTTAAAGTAGCTGTGAGCCTTGCCATGCCTGTAGAATGCCTGTTAGGCAATGATCTGGCATACACTGCCTGGAAGGAAGTGGAGCTCAGATCATATTTGTAGATGTTGGGCATAACTGACTGGGTCTGCATGACCACACTGTTCATGGCTGCCCAAGAGGGGAGCCAAGGAAAAATGGCCCAGGCAGCTGCCAAGAAAGGGAAGGGCAGAGGCAGTGGAAGCCAGCCCAAGTGTCACGTGGGTACACTAGGCCTGGTTAAGAAATGCCATTTTACATGCTCATGTTCCAAAGTTGCTGTACCTCCCTAAACACAATGACATTTGATGTGCATTCATTTTCATGCACAAATAGGATAATATTTTTCGAACTCGGTTCCGCTTACACTACCACTTCATAGGTACTCTATCAAACCACCTTTTAGAGGCTAAGTTCATCACACAAGATGCTGTTATTTGTTTTGGCCACTCGGCAACAGAGCTATCACAACATAATAAACAATAGCAGCCAGGCTGGGGCTTCAGCATGATAATATGGAGGATGGTATTATATATTTGACATCAAGCCTTTGTTTAGACAGAGGAGCATTTTGCTAGCACCGAGAGATTGATCCATGTCAGGATTTTAGGTCAGCTGATTCCAGTTTACCTAATGCGAGGGATGCTGGCCAGCTCCACACCAAGACTGGCAGCTTGCTGACACTTACCCACAGGAAATGGGTAGTCAGATCACCCAACAGGGATTTCGCAGATTCCCTCACCCTAGATATGATAGGTTAGAATGTGCATGGTAGGAGTACACTATAATCCAAATCAGAGGCTCGCCTTACCTGTTGGGGGACTTTGCTGCTGTCCTGTCGTGCCTGTGCTGCTGCCGCCGCTCCTGGGCCCCTCACGCTGCGTGTCTCCCCCGCCGCCGCTACTACACCTCGCGGCCGAGACCAGGGGGAGACTACAGATCCCAGGCTCCATAGCGGCTGCTGACGCCACCCACGCGCCCGGAGGCGCACAAAAGAACGCGGCTCCCTCGGGGGAGCGGGAATCCAAATCAGAGGCTCGCCTTACCTGTTGGGGGACTTTGCTGCTGTCCTGTCGTGCCTGTGCTGCTGCCGCCGCTCCTGGGCCCCTCACGCTGTGTGTCTCCCCCGCCGCCGCTACTACACCTCGCGGCCGAGAGCAGGGGGAGACTACAGCTCCCAGGCTCCATAGCGGCTGCTGACGCCACCCACGCGCCCGGAGGCGCACAAAAGAACGCGGCTCCCTCCGCGTCGCGGGACTCGCGCGGCCGGCGCCGGGCTAAGCCCGGGACAAGGGCGGGCCCTCTGAGGCCCTCAGAGGCACAAGGAGGCCGGGACGGGCCACGTTACTAGGCGTCAGGTATTCGTTCCTGTTACCTTTCTGTTGGACTTGGCGAGTTTCATCGCCTCATAGAGTATGAGTGACGATATATAGGACAAGGAGCTGATTCATTCCCTTGTTGATTTATTTTGTCATCATTTGTTCGTGTAGGCGCCTTTATATTTTTTTTTTTTTTTATAATTAAACATTTATACATCCCGAGGTATCTGTGAAAATGTTGAAATCCACAATAGGCAAAACACCTTCCGCCGCTGCAACACTAGATAATTATCTGGTGAAAGTCGTTACTAAAATAAATAGTGAAAGACGTAAATCACTGGGCCAGGGTTCTACTTCCCCCTTACTGACCAGCACGCCCACTACATTATCTCCCTCCTCTCATGGTGTTAGCTGCAGCACTGAACAACAGGATCTGGTAAACTTGGCAGATCTAGTTCCTTTATCTCCTGAAATAGTGCATATTCAGGATGACCTAAAAGACACCAATGAGGCTCCACTAGAGGGGTCCTTGGTTTCGGCAACTCAGAGAGTGTTGAGACCTTGTAAGCATACACAAATTAAACGGGAGGTGGCCGAAATAGTAACAAAAAAACAGGTCCTCCGCCCATTAATGGGGATAGTTTAAAGGAGGTTCTGCTAAACAACGCCATAACTAAAATAGATCCAGAACAAATAGATTGCCTGATTGGCATTTTGGAGACCAAAATTTCCAAGATAGTTGAACCCTTAGTGGCCAAAATTGGTGTGTTATCGGCAGAAATTGAAAGTTTACGAAACCTTCTGGGTCCCCGTAGTGATATAACTGCAAATGCTAGCACTGCTGTAAGGGGCCCGAGGGGAATAAATGAGCCACATAAGCCCCTTAAGGAAGGACCCAGTTTAGTTGAACCTGCAGATGCTGTGCCCCTGACAACCGTGATTAAAACTCCATCTCTAGATACATGCCCAGGGAGTAAGAGGGAAATAAGGTCTAGTCGCACGGTTGGTGCACAACCAGACTTACCTCCTGAGTGTGCCCCACTCGTGGCAGTGCTGACTAATGTCCCACCTCTTTTAGAGGCTGGTTTGCAAAACAAGCCAGAATCCCACGAATCTTTAAAGAACAAAACTGTTTCGTGGTTAAACAAAGAGTGTGGGTTCCCAGTAGAGTTATCACGCCAGATATTAACCACCAGGAGAGTCTCATGGATAGGGCGTTCACATAAGAATATTAAGGGGGACTGCGTTATTATAAATTTCAGTAACCCATTCTTAGTTAATAATGCCCTCTTAAGAGCATCCTCGCTGCCATATACTGACCAGGGTATCACACTTCGCCCACTGGGATATTTCTATAGATATCGTACAAAGCAGCCCATAAACGATTTACGCAGGGGCAGAGAAATTGGTTCTGAAGGGCGGATTGCCCATGGTGTCGCCACATTCAATCGTTATCAACCATTGAGTGATTTAGATTCAAATGATTGACTCGAATGTGGCCGGGACCATCTTACACCTGCTATAGAAGCTCCTATTTTGACCATGGAGGAGGAACACGGAACAAATGATAATTCAGTGTGCCCTGGGGAGGGTGGTACCCTAAATGTCACGAATACTGAGGGGAGATGCCCATGGTGGCATCACTGATGGTTTGGTGGGAGTGCCAGCCCAACGTCCAGGTACCAGGGTCCTCAGTTGGAACATTGCTGGGCTGAATAGTAAAGCTAATGATCCACAGTGGAGGAACTGTTTATCAGATTGTGAAATTATTGGGCTACAAGAGACCTGGGACACGGAAAACACCTTTTTGTTGGATGGGTATGCAGCTTTTTGGTCGGCTGCAGTTGTCTCTTCTGGGGGGAGGGCAAAGGGCGGTCTCTTAACCCTTATTTCATTAAAACTTGAAGGGATCTATACTAAAGTGGAGACAGGTTTGCCATATTGCCTTGCAGTGGAAATTCAAACTAACTTAATTGTGAATTGGCTTATTGTCAATTTTTATAATTCTTTTGCTAAGAGTACGCCTAACGAACATTTAGTCAGTCTATATGATTTTTTGGAAATGTAGAATGTCAACAGTACGAACCACTATTCGGTTATTGTGCTTGGTGATTTTAATGTTCATTGTTGCTTAGGTAATTGTGTTGTTTGGGACAGTTTAGGCCCACCAAACCAAGAAAACATTCATTTTGAACACACCCCGCAGGGTCTGTACTTAGAAGACCTGATCGCTGGAAATGATTTGATCTACCCCACCAAATATAAGGAGATATCCCAACATATAAAGGAACCGGTCTGGGGTCTACCATTGATTATATTTTTGTGAGCATAAACTTAGTTAGTAGGGTGAGCCAGTATAAAGTTAGCTGGACTACTTATGGTGATCACAACCCTGTTCAGGTGACTTTGTCTGATGACTTAAGGAAAAAAGAATCTGACATCCTGACTGCTGGAATCTTGGATATAAGGCCCACCGATCAAACGCGTCGCCTGAAATGGTGCCGTGTGGTACCGAAGGACTTTAAGGAAAATCTGATGGGAAAGGTTGGGGATGAAATGTCCACTTGTCTGAAAGATTATAGGGGAAGAGGTCTTAGTAGCCTACGGTAGAATCTGCTCCCAGGTCGATAGTGACCTTAAAAAAGTATGGAAGGGGCAACCCAGAAACGGGGAAAAATGGTTTGATCATAATTGCTCAATAGCCCAACGGAAGCTGATGGTAGCGCTGAAAGCCGTGCCGCCTGACAAAGCGGAAATTGCTGCCCTCAGGAATGTTTACAAAAAGGCACAAAGTAAGCGTAAAAATGAAATTAGGGAGGAAGCGTGGAATGAGCTTTTATCAATAGATGTAATTAAGAACAGTGCTAAATTCTGGTCTGTTGTTAATAAGCCCTTTTTTCAGGATAAAAGTAATAGTGAGCTTGACTGTGGTATTCAAGAAAAAAAATGGCACAGTCATTTTAAACAGGTATATGATGGAAACGGGATGTTGGAAGGCCCAATTTTGAATAGGGAGAAATATTCTTTGACCTTCACAGAACTGGAAGTCACACACGCCATCATGCAAATGACAAGTAATAAGGCTCCGGGACCCGATGGAGTCCCGGCAGACCTTTTTAAATCAGACGTAAAAACTTGGTCTAAGATCTTATTCAATGTCTTTGTTAATGCCTGCCATTTGGGTCTGCCCTCTACTTGGGCGTGATCGGTTATTATACCCATACACAAAAAGGGCGATAGAGGTGACCCGAGTTGCTACCGCCCGATATCCCTAATAGATTCTTCTGTGAAAGTACTGGGTAGGGTGGTCCTTGGCCAACTGATTGGCTGGCTAGAGGAATCTGGAACACTCTCTATGGCCCAGTACGGCTTCAGAAAAGGGATGGGTACTATAGATCAATGCCTGAACTTGCAACTACTAATAGGTAAATATACGGTGGCTAAGAAGGGAGCATTATTGGTAGCCTTTATGGACCTGTCCTCGGCCTTTGACCATGTAAACAGGTCAAAACTGTGGTCCTTGCTTTTATCCTATGGAGTAGACAAAAACATTGTCTACTTCTTAGCTGACCTACATAGGGATTTATCGGCTACGGTCAGGTACGATCAACAGGGCAATTGTACGGAAGATATACCTATATCCAATGGAGTTAGACAGGGGTGCATTCTGGCACCCCTGCTCTTTACCCTATACATAAATAATCTAGACAATGCCCTAATTGCTTCATGTAAAGATATTCCGCGTGCAGGGAAATGCCTGATTCCCGCACTTTTATACGCGGACGACGCCGCCTTACTCGCAAGAACGGCAGTGGGTCTTCAATCATTGTTAGACTCTTTTGCGGGTTTTATGAAGGCACTGGATCTAAGAGTCAACTTCTCAAAATCGCATGTAATGGCCATTGAACAAAAATCTTTAAAGACTAAAACCTTTAAATGTGAGGGACATACACTAACTAGGGTGTCGTCATTCCCTTACCTGGGTGTACTTTTTGACGACCAAGGTTCCTGGGTAAACCAAATTATAGCGAAAAAAATCGTATTAACCAGAGCGACTCTGGCTGTATTGGGTTTTGCCAGAAAGTTAGGAGCCAGGCCAATGAAGGCCCTCATCCAAATATATAGAGCCAAGTGTTTCTCTCTAGCTATGTATGGGGCCAAGTTATGGGGCATAAAGAATGTAAAAAACATACAGATTGTTGAAGATAGGTTTTTAAAAAACCTCCTATCTGTCCCGAAAACAACTGCCAATTACAATACCCATCAGGAGCTTGGAATTGGCTTTGTGGAAGATTCTATTGCTGTGGCACCATTACTGAAATGGATAAGCATCTGGTTAAATCCTGACCTACTGCTTAACCGTATTATCATGAAAGATTGCATGTCACTTGACCATGGGCTATGTATACCCTGGCTTAAATACATCCAGAGACTGGCAATAAAGTTGGGCCGCCCAGAATTATATCAATCACCAGAAGCTCTAGTGAAAGGAGACATAAAATGGTGTAAGGAAATGTATTTGCGTATAGTCACCATGGATAGGGAAGAGAGTGAGTTGTCAAAGGTAACTGTAAGGGCTCACCAGCTATGTAAAACAACACCATTCATGGAACCATATCTAGGATACGTCACAAATAATAACCACCGTTTTTTATTGACTAGATTTAGACTTAACCAATTGCATCTACTTATTGGAGAACAGAAAGGATGGAAAAGGGTAGAGGATCTTGGCCCTTTCACCTGTGATAATTTCTCACAACAAGATATCACACATTTCCTTTTTTTCTGTGAACACTTCATTGACATCAGGAAACGTTTTATACTCCCTATCTTAAAAAACAAAGGCTTTGTGCAGGTGAGACCTGCCCTTCTGTACCTTCAAATGCTAACTGACGTTTGGGAAACTTTTAACATTGCAAATTTTGTATCTGCAGTTATTAGATTTTTGAGGAAATGAATGTATAACCATATTATGTATATCCTCTTTTTATCGTTTTTAAAATGGAATTGTTTTTAATTGTCCTATTGGATGTTTTTATAGGTTTTTAGGAGCTATTGATTGTTCAATATGAATTATGTACCTTCAACTGTTTTTATACATTATGTTATGTAGTATGCTTTTATGGTTTGCACTTAAACCAAATAAAGACTTTTGACTGACTGACTGAGTACACTATAATACTGTACTTGCATGAAAGCATATATTCTCTGTAATAAACAAAATGGTTCAACTGCTTATCTATGTCACCTTTCTAGTAATGCGACTCATATTATTCGGTTTCCTTCTATTGATTATTGCAGCACAAGTATTTTACTCAATAAATATTGAAACACTTTACTGTGTATTTCTTATGTATCTCTTTGGGTATGCATAAGTAGCCAAGTGGAAGGTTTCTAAATTTGTTACCACAATTTTCTTGGGAAGTGATGGTTGTCATGTTCTGAGGTTGCACATCCATTTGTTACTCTGTAAGGTTATGGGTGCACTGTGCCCTAGCAGGACTTTGGCCAACATATCCTGAGGGTGTGTATAGCATCACACAATACCATCATTCATTTTGTCCAACAAACGCTTGTTTATCTTGAGAAAGTATAAGCCGTATGACACCAGAAATTCCTGCAGTACAGGTTTATGGGGGACCTGAGGACGTCCCCTGGAGCCTACCAGGAAGGACATTGCTGCCCTGGGAAACCTGCCTGAGCTTACTGGGTGGCAAGTTGAGGGTGGACCCGCCAGGGAAGAGTTCTGTAAAGCACAGAAGAAGTGAGAGAATCAATAAGCTGAGGTTGAGGCAGCTGGAGACACCTCTGGAGATCACCTCACATATTGGGAGAATTACCTCCTGTTTAGTGAGCCTAAGGTTCCTGGGCTTGGGGCAACACCTGTGTTGGTGGTCTCCCAGTGCTTCCTCTGGGACTGGCTCATGATATATCCCTGGCATGACATCTCGGGCAGGACAAGACCTGTGCAAGGCTTGTCACTCGCTTCTATTGGCCCCGGATGAAGACAGCCTCAGATGCATTGTGTAAGTCATGTCACACCTGCCAGGCCAGTGGGAAAACAGGGTCAAGGCTCCCTTGGTTCCCCTACTTGTTGTTGGTAGCTACTTTGAAAGGGTGGAGATAGACATTGTTGGACCCTTGGATCCCAAAACAGCTTTAGGCAACAGGTGTTTCCTGGTTTTGGGGGACCATGCCACCATATACCCAGAAGCAATTCCTCTGAGGTCTGTGACAGTACATGCAGTGGCTAGGGCCCTGATGGGGATTTTCACATGAGTAGGGTTTCCTAAGGAACTATTGTATGACAGAGGCACTAACTTCATGTCACCTACATTAAGTCCATGTGGGATGAGTTTGGAGTAAACTACAAGTTCTCCACACCCTTTCACCCTCAAACGAATGGGTTTGTTGAAAGGTTTAACAGAATCCTAAAGAGCATGATTAGGGGCCTGCCTGAACCCACGAGGCAGATGTGGGACATTCTCTTGCCATGCCTATCCTTTGCCACAGGGAGATCAAAGAAGAGATCTGGGTGTAGCCCATTTGTGTTCCTTTATGGTTACCCTGTTAGGAGACCTCTTAGTCTGGTAAAGAAGGGGTGGGAGCAAGCTCTTGAGAAACCCCCAGTATGTAGTTAGCTACATGTTGGCCCTTAGAAAACAGATACAAAACTTCAGGAAAAAGGTTTCAGAAAACTTAGAGGTCAGCCAGGTAGTCATGACATTTGGTACGACCAGAAGGCCACTTGGGTAGAGTTTCAACCTGGCCAGAAAATGTGGGTAATTGAGTCTGTGAAGCCCAGGCCCCTCCGGGACCTTTGGTCCGGGCCCTATGAAGTGAAAGAGCAAAAGGGGGAGGCCACCTTCTTGATGGACCTCAAGACCCCCTAAGGGTGCTCCATCTGAATCACCCGAATCCACACTTTGAGAAGTCTGAGGTCTCCATGCTCTTGGCAACAGATGATGGGGTGGAGGAACAGAGTGGACCCTTCCTGACCTCCTGTCGTCCAAGGAGAACGATGGGTCAGTGAAAGGTGTCTCTTCTACCATTACCCCAGAACAGCAGAGCAACTGTCACTCAATTGCTGGGGCCGTTTTCTCCGATATTTTTCATCATCCCTGGAATTACACATCTGTGTGCCCATGATACAGACACTAGAGATGGCATTCCTGTGATGAACCAAATTTACTGATTTACTGATTGTCTAATAAGGTGAGGGCTAGTATTAAGGAGAAAGTCTCTGAAATGCTGGAATTGGGAGTGATTGAGCAGTCCAACAGTTCGTGGTCCAGCCGGTAGTGCTGGAACCCAAGCCCCCCCCCCCCTGCCAACAGGCACTGCACCCAGAGCTCAGGTTCTGCACAAAGACTGTTGCTCACCCTATCCTCAATGCTGATGAGCTCATAAAGAGGCTGGGTGGTGAAAGTTCCTGAGCCGATTGGATTTCACCTCATGGTACTGGCAGATTGCCTGAGAGGGCAAAAGACAGGTCAGCATTCGTTACCCCATACGGCCGGTTCCAGTTCTGGGTGGTACCCTTTGGGTGAAGAATGCCCCTGCCTCGTTACAGAGGTTGGTTAACAAGATTCTGGCTGGGAAAGGGGCCTTCAGTGGCACTTATCTGGATGGCATAGCTGTCTCCAGCTACATCTGGAAAGAACATCTGTACCACCTCCAGGAGGTGCTTCAGGTTCTGCAACAGGCAGGCTTGACTATCAAGGCCTGCGAGTGCCAAACAAGGCAGGGTACTATGATGTATCATAGCCACCTAGTGGGAGGGGGGGCAAAGTGCAGCCCCTCTAGGCCATGATTGAGACCATCCTGGCCTGGGAACCCCCCAAAACTTAAACAGAGAGACCCTTCCTGGGTCTCCCCGAATATTACAGGAGGTTTGTTAACGACTTTGGCACTATTGTCTCCCCATTTACTGAGCTGACTTCTAAGATGCAGCCAAAAAAGGTGATCTGGACCGACGCCTGCCAGAAAGTCTTTCACATCCTCAAGGAGGCCATTTGTACAGCACCTGTATTTAAGTTCCCTGAATTCTCCAAGGAATGTGTTGTCCAGACCGATGCTTTAGAGCCTGGCATAGGGGCTGTAGTATCACAGTTGAATGATGAGGACCTAGACCAACCTATAGCCTTCATTAGTAGGCGGTTACTTTCCAGGAAACTGATGTTCAGAGGGATGCCTTTGCTGTGGTCTGGGTACTGAAGAAGTTGAGACCATACCTGTATGGAACTCACTTCCGGGTACAGACAGACCATAGACCCCTAGATGGCTCATGTAAATGAGGGGTGAGAATCCCAAACTGTTGAGGTGGTCCATCTCCCTACAGAGGATAGACTTTGTGGAGGAACACTGTCCAATATCAGACACCTCCAATACTGATGGTCTGTCGAGGTTCTACCGCCTTAGTGATGAAGACTCCCAAGAGGTTGTGTTATTCTCCCCACTTACACCTTGGTGGGACTCATGTTAGACTTGTCAGCCTTAGAGTGGTCTTTCCCTAAAACGTCAGCCTTCGCCCCTCCTGTGTTGCTGAATTCATTTCAGTTGTCCTTAGGACTCTGTGTATGTTACCACTGCTAATCAGTGCTAAAGTGCATGTGCTGACTTCCTAAAACATGGTAAAATTGGCTTACACCTGATTGCCATATTTAAATCAAATCAAAAATTGCTTTATTCGATTTTACAGATAAAATCGTAAAAGAGCATAAGACAATACATTGCATTGTGAATCAATAAAGCTATTTAAAAACAGTTTAGATAATGAATACTCTTCCATCGAAAACCAAGTTCTATAAAATACTTACAATAAAATGTAAATAAAGTGTAAAGTCACTAGAAAACGACCCCTCCCTAAATATCCAAAGCATGGATTCAACAGCTAACTGAGTAAAGCTTCTCAACCGTCCATAGATTTCCTGCTTCTAACTAAAAGTTGAAAAAAACAAAACACACTATGACAAACAAGCGGTATGCCTAGCAGCAGCAAATATAAGAGAGCGTTTGTAAATTTCTGAAAGGCAACAGGTTTCAGGATATGTATGAGGCAGCTTAGAAAGAAAAGTCTTTAAAATTTGCAAAAGAACATAAAGGCCACAATTAGGATCTCGGTTGCCCCCGACCAACATCCATGTTGTTTTGAAACCGACTGACCTCGGGGTGGCCGTCCGAAACCGCAATTACAATTCGATCGCACATGGTGCCGTTGCAAACTCCCATTTTCCTATGGGAGCTTATGCTGCAGTCGGAAACTGGCCGCAGCACAAGCTCCCCTCAGAGAAATGGAAGTCACTGTAAATCCCTACACCGTGTGGCAGGGCACACAGAGGAGGGATTTCCTCGGCCCCCAACCGCAGGCCGCTGAAGAAGGGGGGCCCTGCTCTGGGCCCCCAAAGTCGCTTTCCTACATGCTTTTCATGTTGGAAAGCCCGACATGGATGCCTGTCAGAAACCGATATCATAATCCCGACGGCAGAAATGCCATCCGTATGGGATTATGGTGCCAGTTCTGACTGGCCGACGGACTCCTTGAGCCTGTCGGAAGCCAGCCGGAATGACCGGCCGGTTTGGATTCCAACCGCCGTAATCATAATACGTTGGTTGGAATTAAAAACAAGGATGTTGGTCTGACTGACATCCTAATTAGGGCCAAAATGTACCAGAGATTGCTCAGCAAACCCATCCCACGGGCAGGTCGGTAGTTGGCTCTTCCAAGGGTTCAAGTCAACAGGAAAACACAAGAGGTGCCAAACTGTGCAGGCCCTGAATCTATAAAGAAGTGACCTTTCGAACAGTGAGTTCTAAATGCAAATAAGATGCCATGTCCCCTGAAACTAAAAGTATATAATAGTCTCTTGTGTGTGGCACTTATTAAAGACACCTTCATTCTTTGTGACCTACAGAACTCTACACAATGGGACTTGACTAGCTGCTTGTCAGATTTGTTTAGGGCAGTCAGGGCAGTAAACATTTAGTGGAGCCAATATCAGTGAAAACCTTATTAACTGTGTTAACTGAGGCAATCCAAAACGATCTCCCTGTTGAAGCTTTGTTCCGGGCTAGACCATACCTTTATCTACAACAGGAGCCGCACAAGCTTAACTACATCGGAAACATATTGTTTGTTAAGTTCTGAATGCACAATAAAGGTGGAGCTAGTTGGTGGGCGATTTAGAAGTCTCCTACCTATCCAGTTTTCCTCCACCTGAATGGGAGAAGCATTATGGAACCCCCACATCCCTGCCACATAAATCGCAGCAGGACAACACTGCAAATTATAGATTTTAATGTAAGGAGAGATATAAACCTTACCTTCCTTATGAGTGAGATTAAATAAAGGCCCAGTCGCCCTACTTAACCTAAGAAGGGGCCGCAATAAACTGAGGCTGCCAGGAGCCTATGGAATCAAAAGTGACACCAAGATAGCCACAATTTTGAACAAAGCTCCTGGACTCATCTAAAACCCACAGGGACCTCAGATTTATTTTGCTGGGCCCTATGCCATTAAATGAGATTTACCAAAATTAGCTGTCAACTCTAAACTCCCCATAAATCTGATGAAAGATTCACTCAATATACGCAGGGCAGAAGGGATGCGGACCTTTAGGATGGCGTCATCGGCGTTTAATATTTAATAACGTTGGAACCAGGACGTTAGCTATTTTTGGTATGCCAGTAGTTGCTGCCTTTAGGTGAAGATGTCTGAAGTTGTAGTTGCTGCCTTTAGGTGAAGATGTCTGAAGTCTCCCCTGTGCAGCCAAACCTAACTTTGGCCCCTAAGTTCTCATGAAGTGTAAACAGGGGGGCTGAGTACTGTAATCCCGACGAAGGCTGGGGAAAACAGCGGTGTTCTTGAGAGGGCCTGAGTCCCCTGGTGCCCTTTACTCCTTACCGGCTGCAGCGTCTCCCTCCCGCTGTCGCCTGCCACCGCGACCGCCGTGTGGGGGGAGCGCCAGAAAAAACTACACTACCCAGGATCCCCTGGGAACCGGAACCAGGAAAGACGTCCTCAGCGCGCCCGGAGGCGCTATTTAACGGATCTCGCCCCCGGCAGAGCGGGGGCTGAGTACTGTAATCCCGACGAAGGCTGGGGAAAACAGCGGTGTTCTTGAGAGGGCCTGAGTCCCCTGGTGCCCTTCACTCCTTACCGGCTGCAGCGTCTCCCTCCCGCTGTCGCCTGCCACCGCGACCGCCGTGTGGGGGGAGCGCCAGAAAAAACTACACTACCCAGGATCCCCTGGGAACCGGAACCAGGAAAGACGTCCTCAGCGCGCCCGGAGGCGCTATTTAACGGATCTCGCCCCCGGCAGAGCGGGGGCTGAGTACTGTAATCCCGACGAAGGCTGGGGAAAACAGCGGTGTTCTTGAGAGGGCCTGAGTCCCCTGGTGCCCTTCACTCCTTACCGGCTGCAGCGTCTCCCTCCCGCTGTCGCCTGCCACCGCGACCGCCGTGTGGGGGGAGCGCCAGAAAAAACTACACTACCCAGGATCCCCTGGGAACCGGAACCAGGAAAGACATCCTCAGCGCGCCCGGAGGCGCTACTTAGCGGATCTCGCCCCCCGCGTCGCGGGACACGCGCGGGCGGCGCCGGGAGAAGCCCGGGACAAGGGCGGGACCGTCTGTGGCCGTCAGAGGCCGGAATAGGCTGGGCTGGGCCAGTCCCCTAACATCCACATCAACTGTGAGTACCGCTATTATTATAACTTCATCTGCGCATTATGCCTGCCAAAAGGGGTGCAAAAAGGGCATCTATAGGAATGGTCGCAGGGACTCTCGACCAATTTATAACAAGAGCGTCATCGGTACTGGAGAGAGAAATAGTCCTGACGCAGCGTCGTTTGTCCCAAGATCCGATCTTTTCGAGAAGATCCTCCTTGGGCCCTATTGCGCATGTTTGCTCACCGGCCCCTACCCAGTCAAACAGAGCTACTGTGCCTCCTCCTGTTGATGAAACTGAGATCAATATAGGGGCCCAACCCGACACTTCTCTTCGATCAAACAACTCAACACCTGATAATGGCACAAATATACTGCCGGTTACAACGGAAGTGAACACTAATAATCAAATGATCTTACGTTCCAGGGAAGGCGCAATCCCAAAAAAAAACAAGAACGGTCCCGGTGTTGCCCCTCCGGCAAAAAAATCAAAAACCTCCAAACAGTCCAAACCTAATAGCCCTCACATTACAGGAGCACGCACCTCTGAGCTCCCAATTGATACCCCCCCCCAAGGCCACTGGAGACTCTGAAACCACATATCCCCCCTATCTAGATTCTTTGGTGGGGAAGTTGAGTGTGGCCATATCTTCTCTTATCCAACCTGTGGTCCTAAAACTGAACCGTTTAGATGAAAGACTGGGGAAACTGGAGTCTTTGCTCGGGGGAAATATGGACTTTAGAATGGACCTCCTAGCTATTCATACCCAAGTTGAAGCCCTAGTAACATCAGTCAACGCTCCACAGCCAAAACCAAAATCAGCACATAGTATTGCAAAGGATCAACCTATCTTGCCTACTGCTCTAGGACCATCCTCGGGGTCTAATCCCAATGGCCCTAATAATCATCCCTCTATTGTGGAAAGAGTGAACCCTTCCAAATCTGTTAATTCACCTAACATCGCCACTTTGAGGAAGGAGACGGCTAAGGACAATGAAAACTCCAACGGAGGAAATTTTAACCAACATGACCTACCCTGCATAAATTTACCCCCGGACTGTGCCCCATTTGTAGTAATCCTTACGGAAGTCCCCAAGCTAATTAGCTCCAAACAGGAATCCTATGAGGTACTTAAAAATAAGACAATTCATTGGTTGAACACATACAGACCCTTGTCTAGACCAATTCAAAGTAAGATCTTGTTTGTTAGAAGGGTGGGGTGGGTGGGACCAAAAACTAAAAATGTGGGTGGCGATTGTATAATTATTAATTTTAAGGATCATAGGGTTGTCGACGATATTTGTAGTTGGCAACAGACAAGTCCTAATACAACGATCAAACCTCTGAGGCTAGACTATTTTTACATAACAGATCATGATTACTTTCCTTCTGGTAGAAGGAACTTTGTGAGGCCACAGTGGGAGGATACTTGGCACTATGTTCATAGAAGTAGGAGTGACCAACGCAGGGGAGAAGCAATTGGAATCCCGCTGAGTAATAGATTTAGTTTGCTTGACCAGGTGGATTGACTCTCTGCATCCCCCAGTTTCGCACCCACCCACTACTTGGAAACTAGCAACATGATAGCGGCTTCTAAGCCTGTCGGGAGGGATTATATGGAGGTAATCAAAAGTGCCAACAAAAACTCTTACCAAACAGTGGGCACATCGTTGTCTACTGGCATATCTTTGGCCAGCACAAGGAAGTCAGGGGATGACCCTTTTTCTCTGATGTCTGCCCATCCCTCACTGGATTCTCAATTCCAGATTTCCGTTGTGCAACCAACTTCTGTCGTACATGAGCTTGGATTACCGGGTCATGATGAATTAACCCGCAAGACCTGCTTAGGGTATAAGCAGACAACGTCAACCAGGTCTTTTAAAATTCTATCATGGAATATAGCGGGTCTTAGATCTAACTTAGACATCCCGGATTGGTGCACTTTTGTGGACTCCCATGGGATCTGCCTTTTTCAGGAAACATGGGCGGTCGATCCACCTCACAGACTGGGGTTTGTTACCTTTGGGGAACCTGCTTTAAAGGGCATTAGAGGAAGACCTTTTGGGGGACTGTGTATCTGGGTGGGTACCCACTTAGGTTTCTCGTTAAAAAAAATTGAGACCAACAGTCCTGATATTCTATGCATTTTGATGACCCATAGTAAAACACCAAAATTAGCTCTGATTAACGTCTACTCCCGGCCAGTACAATCCGGGAAAACATCTATAACCCTGGATAATCTGACTGCATTGTTACACAGGCTTGGGGGTGACGTAGTCCTGTTGATTGGAGGGGACTTCAACTGTCACTTTGAACCCCTGCAAGGGGTCCCTCCCATCACATCGGTTGAGGATGACATTTGGTCAGTCCCGCCATCTAATGCATATCCAGTGAAAAATTGGTCTGCCCTTGCTATCCAGTTGACCTCCCTTACTTACTCGTTTTCTATTAGAGCCTGCAGTGGACGCTTTAAGAGCGATACTCCCGCCAAATATACCTATAATTCTTTGGGGCACTCATCTATCATAGATTACTTTCTGGTGAGTTTGGCACTCTGGTCAAAAATTTTAGATTTTAGTGTGCCTTCCCGCATAGAAAGTGACCATAATCCCCTGATAATTGAGATGGACTATCAGTTATCTAGTGGGGACAGCGCCCCAGATAATTTTTCAAGTAATAATTTAAGAATAGTGCAAGGCGGGAGAAGAATCCGCTGGGCGGATGCCTACTCATCCATTGAAACTATGGCTAAACTATACCATGATGCCATCCCCTTCCTTGAAAGGGCACACTCCACCTTAATTGACTCTTCTAACATGGTGGTTGAGACAATGGCTGAAATCCATAATGGAATGGTTACCCTTCTAAAGGATACTTTTTATAGGGAAGGCGCTGCCAAATCTAAACAATGTAAAGGCAAAAATCCATGGTTCAATAAATTATGCAGGGATGCTAAAAATGCGCTATTGCAGGCTCTAAGGCTAGGCAGTAGGCCCGATGTCATCACAGCCAGAGTGGAATACAAAAAACTGCTAAAAAATGCAAAATCAGAATGGGAGGTGGATCGCTGGGTGGCCATCACATCCGCACTTGAGGCCAAGGACCCAAGAACCTTTTGGAATCTAGTACACACAGGGACTCCAGAAGGGAGAACCACGATCTCCCCGAATATCTCAGAAGAAGCCTGGTCCATATATTTTAAAGATCTATATTCACTTCCTCCTTCTTGTATAAACCAAGTACCCCCTGGGCCTCCAGCTATGATTCCCATATGCCCAGTGCAATCTTTCACTCTGGAGGAAGTAAAGCTGGCCATTTTAAGTATTCAGTCTAATAAAGCGCCGGGACTCGATAAGATTCCCGGGGACCTATTTAGAGACGAACCAGCAGTCTGGGGCCCATACCTCCTGGTGTTATTCAATGCGATCTTGAAGGGCCTACCATTGCCAAGTACCTGGCTAGGGGCTGAGATCATTCCGATCTACAAAAAGGGTTGTCCCCTCCAGCCCTCAAACTATAGGCCGATCAGCTTAATCGACGTCACACAAAAAATTTACGCTAGACTACTGCTTCATCGATTAGAGATTTGGATTAACGACAATGATATATTGACACATCTACAGGCGGGGTTCCGGGCAAAAACATCAACAATTGACCAATTATTCCGGTTGCAAGTGCTTCATTGGAAGCACGTGACTTTGGAAGGGGGTAGTCTCTACCTTACTTTTGTTGACTTAAAGTCAGCATTTGATATGGTGGAACGGAATCAGTTATGGTCCTTATTATTATCAATGGGGGCCCCACCCTATCTTTGTCAACAACTGAAGCATTTACATGATGGTACCTATGCGAGAGTACGGTTCGGTAAACAAGGACAGTTAACTGGTCCTTTCCCCATTGAGAAAGGTGTTAGACAGGGATGTGTCCTTGCTCCGACATTATTCTCTTTGTTTCTCAACGGGCTTATCGAAGACCTACTAGCCGCAAATGATATCGACTCCCCCAAATTGGGTTCCCGGAGATTCCCCGCTCTAACGTTTGCGGATGACACGCTTCTGCTTTCAAAATCCCCGATGGGGATGCAGCGCGTGTTAAATCAATTCTCTAAATTCTGTTCTAAAAGAAATCTGGTGATCAATGTAAATAAGACTAAATATATGGTCTTTAACGCCAATACTGTCAACTGCCCCCATCCAACAATGGATGCCAGACCTCTCGAAAGGGTTCCGATTTTCGAATATCTGGGTCTGACCCTTAACGATAAAATGGGATGGGGCCCACAATTGACCAAAGCTAATCTAAGGCTAACACAATCGGCTGGAGGAATTCTGAAAGTACAAAAGAATTGCACACATAAAATAATAAGTGCCCCCCTTGAAATTTTTAAAGTCCAAGCCAGGGCATCTTCCCTGTACGGGGCAGAACTTTGGGGACACATATCAGTTAGTAACTTATCTCTAACTGAAAATAATTTTATAAGACAGCTGTTGGACTTGCCTCAAAGCACACCTTTGGTCCCCTTAAGACTAGATCTAAATATCTATCCAATCGCAGAAATCATTGCCCTTCGGCCCTTACTTTACTGGAAGCGCTTGTGGAGCACCCCAGAATTGGTGCACTACAAGGAGGAGCTCAAATTTGTGCTAGCCACAATAGGATCTGGCAAGATTCCGTGGTTGGCCTTTGTAAAAAAATCACTTATATTGACCGGGCTCGAGGAACTCTGGCTTAACCCTGAAGTCTCCTGCCCGGCCATTTCTAAACAAACTATGATAAGTATGATTAAAGAAAAAAATCTAATGAACCTCTTCAGCTCCACAAAAAGTTCAAGTTTGACCGATAATTTCTTGGATATCAAGCTTTCTTATAGCTTCGAGTCTGTGATTGACCAAATTCAACCCACACTGGCAAAGAAATTGTATTTACAATTTAGATATGGTACTCTACCTCTTTTTCAGAAAATTGATAGGTGGAAAGGGGGCCCCGCACGACCTTGCCCAGGTTGTCTACAAGAGAATGAATCTCCGGTACATGTTATGCTCTTTTGTCCAGCTTATTCCTACATTAGGAAGAAATGGATAATTCAGCTTTGTAAGAACCTGGGCATAAGGCAATATTTGGCTTTTTTTAGGGTCTTGAAAACAGATACTGATGCACTGATCGCCTTTACAGTAGCTAAATATTTACACTCTATGTGGATAACACGAAGGAAGCTGATAAACGACACTGTAGCACTTTAATAATAAGCCTATGACCATCAAGTCCTTAGACCTACCTTTTTATATTTTTAATGATCTGTTTCTTATCAATTTTAGTATTTTTTAACTTATTTAAATTATTTTAAAACAAAATGTCTAATAATCATCTAGGAACATGAGATTTATGTATCGAAATGGATTAATTGACTTGTGAACTGTATTGTTTTTTTTTCTGCATGTGCTTTTATGGTAAATCTAACCGCAATAAAGCTGATTTGACTTGACTTGACTTGTAAACAGGAAAGTTACCAAGAGGACTTCCACTCCCAGATCTAAACGGGTCAGCCATAATTTAGTCCTGTTACACTATCAAATGCAGTTGATAGGTCCATAAAGTCGAGGTACAGTGGACAGTGACTAGCAATGGTATGTCTCCCCACATTGTTCAACTGTGCCTAGCTCAGGGCGAAAGCCATACTGACAAGGGGACACAATATTGTTAAGATTGGCCCAGATCTGTAAACGATTAAAAATTACTCTCCCTATAATTTTTACTATTCTGTCAATCAATGAAATTGTTTGATAACTCTTAGAAAACTCACGGTCTCCTTTATTTAAGAAGGGGAGTTTTCCAAATGGGCGAGTTAAAGCATCAGTTTGAGTCTTGTCCTCATTTATCTGGTAGATTGAGGAGAAATGCTTAACCCACTCTGCGCCGGAGATATTACAAACTAACCAATCACAGGGTGGAACATCCCTTTTAACAGCGCCCCAAAACACTTTAATGCTCTTTTGTGAGGCTTCCAACTCCAACTGATCCTAGTCTCTATTATTTAAGGAATTCTTCCTAGTTTCAATTACTCAATTGGCATAATCAGTTTGCTTATAAGTCCCTAGTAAAGTGGTATCCAATATACCCAGAGCTGGTAAATTAAATGCTACCAGAGGGCCTACACCACTTATAGCGCCACTCACTTAATTAGCTCCCTAAAACATGTCTCAGGCCTGCCATTGCAGCCTGTATGCTGTTTTAAACTTCCAATTCGACCTGGCAAAATAAACCGTTTGCCAGGCCTGAAATTCCCTTTTTATTGAATATGTTTCTCCTTATGTAGGCCCTAAACAGGCCATTGTGCAGGGTGCATTGTATTTAAAAAGCTGAACATGTTCTTTTACGTTTTACATGTCCTGGTAGTGAAAAACACACACATTCGTTCTTCACTACTGTGAGGCCTACCTCTCCCATAGGATAACATTGAATTATCTTATTACATTTAATAAGTGATAACTTTTATTTGGGTACAGGTAGAAATATCATGTTTAGTGTCCATGGAATTATAATTCAAAATTCCTCTTTTATGGTAAAGTTGGATTTTAAGTCACAATTCTGAATATTAAACTTTTGGAAAGTTCCCATTTTCTTTTCTTAACCAGTTGGTGCCTGCAGCCTGCTGACATGTCATATTACTAGATGTGAGTAGCAGTTGGCCTTTTTGTATTCTACCCAAACAGCCACACAATAGAGGGACTGGGTGGAGGCAGAATGGGCCATTCTGACAGGATGGAAGAGGAAGACCTGTGAGTAGCCCTACTTGCTCTTCAAAGCCTCTGCTTCAGCACACACAAAGAACTTACTTGTTAATGAGCTATTATGACTCCAGACATCCTGGGACTAGGGCAGGGAGGCATGGAATCCCGGACACTTCTGTGGGGAGGAAGACTCCGGAATTTTTCTTCCCTTCAATGTGGGCACCGGGTATAAAAACAGGACTCTCAAATCCACTCTTCAGTTCACTTCTGGACCTGCAGAAGGATTTTTAGATGACTGCCCTGCTAGCTTGCTGATCTGACAAGCTGCATGGCTTGTTGGCCTAACTTCACTGTAGCTCCACCAAATTCTTTCCCACAGCATCAAATCCACTTCAGCAGCTCCTCTCTGGAAAGATATTCGGCATCCTGGGGCCCTTGTCAGATAGAGCCAACAGCTTGGTCCAGCTCAAACTTTTAGACAAAAAAGAGACTAATTCCAAGCATAGAAATCTTTATCACAACTTTGACAATCGCCTCCCCGATGCCGTCTATTCCTTGAACACTGCCAGCTGTGTTGCCCTGCTGAACCTTGCCTTCTCAGACATTTTCTTCAAAACGTCAGAAGGTAAGCCGAGACTGGGCCCAATCCACTCTGTGTCCTAACCATGATCCATCTTGGCCAGCCTTAACTTTCTGTTGCCACTTTGATCTTTTAGGTGCCATTTTACCTTTAAACTTTACAAATTCATAACTCCGGTTTTACTGATTGGATTTTTGTTGTTTTGGTGTCAAATAATTTATAAAAATGTACTTGCTGCTTGAGAAGGGCTCACACTACCATCAACCAGCAGTCCAATTTCTCATAATTGTGGAGTTATGGTTTTGTTACGTTAGTCACCATAACAGATTAATTTTGTTGTTTTAAAATTTTGTGTCGTAACCATAAATCACGTCAAATGAAATTCTTTTGCAGTATTTCAATTTATTTCAAGAAATTTTGGGGGGTTTGTAATTATGTAATTTATAACCCTGTCAAAAGAAAGAACTGCTGCACATGCCTTTTGACTGTGCACAGGGTGTTTTGGGCAAAGGGTGCGGCCTTTGGTGGGCGCAGGGTTGTGAGCCTCCACCCAGTTCCAATGTCCACAAAGTCTTATGTGTTCATTATTTTTCTCATACTGTTGCAACTGGGCAAAGCCCTGCTCCCTGCCTCATATCCACTGAAACAGGCTTTGGTCATCATGAGCAAGCTCTAGACACAGGGTCTGGCCTTTGCCCTGGTCATGCATTCAGCCCATGTCCATCGACCATGATGTGTGCAGACATCGTCAGTGCACTGCACTCTACCGTGCCCAATCAGGATGTACAGCCAGGCTATATTCCCACCTTGTGTCCATACTTCACAAATTTTTTGAGCATGAACAGTGGTCAGGGTGTAGACTGTGACCTTTTAGTGACATCACGCATGCACCTCTAATAACCATTAACCAGCAAAGCAGCTGCATCATTCTATGTGGGATCCCTGGATCCAAAATGGTGGTGATGATCCTTGTCATCTCACTTTTTAGGATTTGCAATGGAGCTTTGAAGCCACTGATTCTACATGTATTTTTTTAAGGACATGCTCTGATATTCTTGCCCCCTGCCCCCACGTATCCTTCTTAGGGCTTGGACCCTTAGGATTCCTTCCACTTTATTTTTTTGCCTTCCTGGATTGGCATATATAACTTCATGGATCGTTTGAGTAAAAAAATGGTGGCTTTTGTATCCGTAGGTCATTCAGATGGAGGCATAGATATATAGTGGCTAAACTATTTTTTGCTATTTTTAAGTATCCAGCCCTTGATTTGTGAAAAATGAAACTAAGGATGTACTGGACTGGATAAAAATAAGAGAGAAAACAAAACCAGACAAAACTCTTCTGAAAGGTGGGTTTGTTTTCAAATATCAATGGTTATGATAAGTTAGTACCCTAGAAGTTGAACCTAATTAGATAATGTTCAGCCATGAATAATTTAACTGCCCTCTTTTCATGTGGGTCTGAAATTCATTTAGCCTTTGCACAGCTAGCCTCAGCTGTGACAAGTGTGATAACTATCCTCACTCAACCCACAGTTCACTACTGGTGTGAATGATAGAATGCAACCTTTCCTAGCATTTTCATACACAAATACAGTGTTAATATTTATTTTGGTACAATTCATTAACCATGAAACTCAAACTCTGACAGACCAGAGAATTGTTTTCAAAATGATCTCTTTTTCTTTCACCACAAAAAAAATCTAAATGCCAAATATGGTTCTGGATGGATAGCACATCTAAAAGAAAGACAAAACACTGTTTTTTGTTTTTTTTATTAATAACGTACGTGCAAAATAGATATGCAATAGGCACATCTTAAAGGCAAATTGTAGTATGTAAAGTAGTACACGTTTGGTACTCTTCTGCCTACTTTTACATGCCTTTAAGAATTACCCCGAAACAGGTAAAATGGGAACATTCCGGGGGAATTCATATACAGTTAGCACAAAAACAAACAACTGGGCCCTCTTTGCACAAATAGAGTTGTTGTCATTTTGTAAACAATTCACAAAAGCAGGTAAGAATATATAAAATACTACCCCTATAGTGGGCCTTAACATACTCATAAATCCTTTTGTAGATCGACCCCAATGCTAATTCCACTGTGCACTTACAGAAGAGCGCGGAAATACCTGAAACCCAGGAAAAGTCACTTTGTTTCACTGTCTCTTTGCCCGTGTATTCCCGAGTCAAAATACCTTTGCTTCAAATAGTGAAACGGCCATCAGAGCCTTGTACTACTCACCTTAAATTAGGCCTGGGCAAAAGTTTAATTATGTCAGAATAATCCGAGTAATTTCAGAATGTATGCATTACTCTTGTGAAGCAAATTTACTGAAATTAAGCGATTACGCCAGTTTGAGTAATTAAGAATAATTTTGGGCAAAAATCATACTGCAAGAGAAAAGGAACAATGAACTAAGAGAGAGCGAGGGGCTGTTGCCTTCTGCTGGTCATGTCCTGTAGCATATAGTGCTATTGTCTTAGCACAATATGCATCTTCAGGCACACTGTGGATGCAGGGGGGCATTTCTTACTAAGAAAATAGTGCTAAGTGCTGGATTACGCTTCTCATATAATTGCGCATAATTAGGAGTCATTTTCTGGTTATTATGCTAGAGAGAATTATGCCAGTTATGCCCACCCCTACTTAAAACCTTTCCCACTTGCCAATCTTGAATGTGTACCAGCTGTGCTAGTCAATTTTGTGCAAACGTCTTCTACATTGAGCTTTGAACCATCTAAGTTTAATTCTGTCTATTAAAGATTATACAAGATAAATCCTTCCATACTCTAATTTAAACCACATGTGGCAATGCATTTCTCCATCATGCATGATCTAGAAATTGTGTGTTGTATTTTCACACAATGCAAACCACAGTCACTGAACACATTGAGTGCATTTTTCCTTTGTGCTTTTCTTGTGAATGTTGGTACTTGTGTGAGATGAAATTTTTCAATTAATCATAAACATATTTTCGCACTCCCGGGTGTTCAGAAACAATTTTCATCTGAAGCATCTGTTCCGCACCTTTGGGAATATATTTGATACATTATGTTATCTGTGTTGCAGCGATGTTCCCTCTCTGATCAGTCCCTCGCTTAGCCCATGCCAGTCTAGGCCCAGTCTTTGGAGATGCAAAACGCTTCAAAGTCCCACCCTCAAGGACTGAGTCCTACCATCTGGAATTCCAGCTCTTTAGTCTCGACTGATTACTGCCCTGTCTGTGGCTCATCTTAATCCCCTTCTTGCTCTAATAAATTAGGGACATCCTTTACCCACAAAAGCAGGCTGTCCGCATGAAAGTTCAGCTGACCCTGACTGCAAACTGCCCGCAAGGCCCTGAGGTGTGACTCTGCCCAGGAACTAATCAGGGAAGCCAGAAGATTCAGAGACATGCACCTTGTCCCCCCCTGAAGATTTGAATACTAGTGAGCCACTTATTTGCCGTTGTGAACCAACAAATTTCCCTCTGCAGCTGATCTTGGAAGAACTGCATCACCTGCCAAATGGCTGTCAACTCCCACCAATTCAAGGAATGAGTGCTGACCTCCTGAGACCACTGACCCTTGCCTTCCAAGGACCCCAACGTGGCTTCCCAACTCCATAGACTGGTATCAGTTATTACCAACAGAGGAGGAGGAAGCTGGAAACAGATCCCCTTCTCCAGGTTGGGAGTGTAGAGCCACCAGCCCAATTCCTGGGACAGAACATGAGTGAAACGAACCAGAGAATTGTAATTTGCATGGGAGGGGTCCCAATGAGACAACAGATGATTCAGCTGCAGGCAAGCCCAGGGAACCACAGTCGTGGTAGCAGCCATCAACCCCTGGAACCTCAACTAAGTCCGAGCCGGGGCCGACTGCTAAGTTAGGCAATCTACCAGAAGATGCTGCAGTGTAGCAATGCGAGCAAGAGGGGGAAACACCGCCCCTATCTGAGGTCGAAAAGACCGCCCATTAAACAGCAGTCTTTGAGCAGGAACCAGCTGAGATTTTGCCAGATTCAACATGAAGCCCAAGTGCTGGAAACCTTTCATGGTTGCTTCCACTGCCAGCATAGCCTTAGGAAGACAGGAAGCAGAAATCAAACAATCATCAATATTGGAGAACATATAGAAGCCCTGAAGCTGCAAAACCCCAACAGCCGGAGCCAATACCTTGGTAAAAGTCAGGGAGCGGTAGAGAGTCCATAGGGCAATGCTTAAAACTGGTAATGAGTCCCGTCCATGTCAAACCTCAATAACCGCTGGCTTTCTGGATGGACAGGCATGTGAAAAGAAGCGTCCCCCGTGGTCCAGGGATGCCAAAAAATCCCCCTTTTGGATGAGTGGAGTGATGAACTGCAATGTGGTGATCCGAAAATGATCCAGTTTCACCTCTCTGTTCAGAGCCTTCAGATTCAGAATTGGGCTGTAAGAACTATCTGGTTTGGGCACTAAGAAGAGAGTCAAATACAGCCCAGGCCCCTTTCTGCCTCCAGGATTCCGACAATAGCTCCCTTTGCAAGCAATTTTTCAACCCCAGATAACTTAGCAGTTCTCTTCATGGAGCTACTTGACAATGGGTTAACCTGAAAGTGAGTCCGAGGAGGAGGGCCCCAGAACGGAATCCGATACCCCTTAATGACGACTGACAGAACCTACTGGTCGGAAATCAAGCTGGACCATCAATCCTGGAACAAACGGAGCTGGGCTCCCACCCCGGCATAGTCACTTCTGGCCAGCACTCTGGGACTGCTTATTTTGGGCTCAGGACTTGTAGGGGAACACAGCCCCCCGACCCCAGGCCCATCCACGAAATGGCTGGGAAGAGGAGAGAACTCCCTGAAAGTTCTTCTTATGGAAAAAAAAATCTTCTTTTGCACAAACTGGTAAGGCTTCAGCAATTTTTTCTTCTCAGCAGAATGCTGCACCATCATGTTCACTTTGTCCCTAAAATGTTCGGGACCCTTAAACTTAAAGGGCTGTTTAAAAATGAGGGCCTTTTGTGCTGCCTCCTGACGCTATGGTTTTGTCCACAATGACGTCTACCAGCAACTGTGGCCCCTGCCGAGGAGGAGAATGTACACAGGGTATCAAATATAACGTTGGACAGGAATTAAGCCAACATCTCCATCTGTGCCAAGATAGGAGTGGGATTCCTTTGATCCTGTAGACGATCAAATAACTTGTCAAAATCCTTAATAAAGACTTGTGAGGCATACGCAGAATCAGTGCTTGCCTTGATCCCAAAATTTGATGAGGCGTATGTCCACTTCAAAGCAGCCTTCACCTTCCTTTCAAAAGGATCAGAAAGGGAAGCTTCCTCACAAGACAAGGAAGAGGAAGAGGAATATGATAAAATGGAATTGCCCTTAGGGACTTGTGGAAATTGTTCATCACTCCGTGCCAGGTGATACCTCTTGCCCAGAAAGCATGGAGTTCCCATCTTATTGACATCGTGCCATTCCTTTGCCAGGATTTCCTTAATGCAAGGGCAAATCATCCACCAACGAGGCACTATACTGGGAATAGACACCATCATCCACCAAGGATTTAAGATCAAACCCAAATACTTCCCGAATATGGGCCAACATGTCTGAAACAATTTTACCCTGCAACCTCTTCCCTTTTAAGACAATGTCCGCAGAAATTAAAAACTCCTTTTCTGGGGGCATGAAGGCGGTGGCTAATTGGATGTCTTCTAACTTCCTGCAATGCAATGTCAGTAAGACGGAACTAATGTTGTTTGGAGAAGCCAAACTATTGTGGACCCCTGATTGGTGGCCCCCCGATTTGGGAGTAGCTCCAGAACCCAAACAGGTTGTGAAGAGTTTAGGGATTCGGATGCATCAAGACCTGTCATTTGGACAGCATGTTAACCATACTGCTGGAATTTGTTTCCATACGATTGGCCTGCTACGCAGAGTCTTTCCCTTACTACCGGACTCTTTTAGAAGAACTCTGGTCCAGACATTGGTTCTGAGTCGTATAGACTATTGCAATGGCCTGTTGCTTTCTGCCAACGAAAATGTGTTGGCCAAACTTCAGGTCATTCAAAACACCGCGGCTCGTCTTGTCCTTAATGTTCCTCCAAGAACTGCGTCCAAACCCCTTCTGGAGAAACTGCACTGGCTTTCCGTTCGCCAGAGATCTAAGTTCAAGATATGCTGCTTGATCCATAAATGTCTCAATGGACAAGGGCCTATTTATCTTCAGAACAAATTTGTTCCTTATGTTCCTAGTCGCTCACTTAGGTCCAGTAACTGTCTTCTTTTGGTGACTCCCCGTGCAAAGAAATCTAGACACGGTAGTAAAGCGCTATCTATCGCAGGCCCTACCCTATGGAACAGACTTCCTCTTCATCTGAGACAGTGCAAAGAGCATCTCACTTTCAGGAAATTCCTGAAGACTGTGTTGTTCAGAAACGAGATCTAGCTCCTATTATTCCTCTGTTTCTACCGGCTCCAGAAAGCGCAGAGATACTCCAGCTGGAGTCGATTCTAGCGCTATATAAACCTACAAATAAATAAATAAATAAATATTTGCCTTTTGGGGAATTGTCCACTTCCTCATCCTCTTGTTGTTTCTTTGCAGAATGCTCACCCAATGCAGCCTGAACTGCAGAGTTTATGAAGTCCTGTCAGTGTTCTGGAGATCTGCAAAATCTTCCTGTAGCTCCTGAACATTTTTCCTCTTGGAACTAGACTTTTTTTTTTTCCAAAACATTTATTTAGCGTATAATGTCCGTACACAGATAATGCCTACAACCATCCTTGGCCGGCAGGGTGTTATAGTAAGGAAAGGGTAAGAGTGTACACAGCGGATCGCCAACAACCCAAAAGGGCCGGCCGCGACAAGAAACAGCTGCAGGTTTCACTTTTTGGTGGAACAAGGGATCACAAACCCTAATAGTGTTAAATAACAATTAATTGAGAACACAGTCAACTAGCCTCATGGAGAGAGTGGCCTAGAAGGTTACATTAGCGCATTTGCTCAGAGAGCACCCAGAACAGCAGGACACAGTCTTAAGTGTGTGAGCACTATAGTGGAATCCTCCACATCATGATCAATCTCTCATGCCCCAACGTCAAGCACATCATAACACCCAATAAGCTGTGCAACCGCCCCTGGATCCCACAGTTCTCAGCCGACCCTCACAGGTGTCCAAACACCGCCATGCATCGAAAGTTGCTACCTGCAAACCCATCCGCAGTCCGCACCCCAGGAATTCCCCAGTTCATTCCCCCCTTCGCCATGCGTAAGCCAGTCGTCTAGCTGGGTGAGGAGGAAGGGGGAGCCACGTCAGGTGCTAGTGGGGTGGGCAATAAGTAATTCTTCAAAGGACCCCATATGCCTCAGGGTCGGGAAGCTGACGGAAGGAGGTTAGAGTACAGGGCAAGCTGATCGTGCCAAAATATCATCGGTTCTAGCCAGTCCTTAAACTTAGGTGCCCTCCCTCTGCCCCATCTACAGGCCACCTTCCACTTAGCAAGGAGGAAACAGACAGAGGCGAATCTCCTGTGTATCACCGGGAGCCGTTCCGTATAACCCAGTATGCCCATCAGCGGAGACGGTGGAAGCGAAGTATCCAACATTTTCCCGACTGCTTCAAATATCTGTTCCCAATATTCCTGAAGGGCCGGACAGCTCCAGGCCAAATGAAGCACATCAGCGTCGTCAGCCCGACATCTGTCGCACCTGGCGTCCCCCTTCAGTCCGTACCGGTACAGGCGGGCGAGCGGGTGTATAATAGTATCGTTGCAGATATTTGTAGTGCGTAATACGCAACCTGTTGCTAGCAGACACCTTCTCTGTCTGCATGCAGCAATAGAGCCACTCCCGATCTGAGACCTCCTGTCCCAGTTCGTGCAACCATTTAGCTCGAGCAGCGCACTGCGATGTGCTCATTTCCACATAGAGGGACCTATAGAGGATGGAAACCAAGTGAGATGCAGTTTTCGCCGCCAGGAGCGTGTGCATCTGGGGAAGCACCGGCGGTTCCTGCGGGTATTCCGGGGTACAAGCCTGTATTCCCTCCCGGAGACAGGCATAAAGGAATGTTTCCATACCAGTTGGCGGAGGATCGTCACACAGATGCTGTAGCGTAGCAAATTTCCCCTTTTTGATATATATCTCCCCAAGTGTGGATTCCCCGTTGTCGTTTGAATTTTTTGAAGATACCCTCCTGCAAGAAGGTCAGTTGGGGATGAAACGCCAGCGGCAAGCGGGGGGAGTAGATCATTGGGGCCTGCATTTTGTGTGCGATCCACCGCCATGCACGCACCGTGCAGTCTACTGTTGTGGGGACCCGTTCGCGCTGCGACGTTTGTTGCAGCACTGCCCCCTCTATCGGAACCGGGTCAGCCAGCCAATGCTCCGTGGCCAGGTGAGCGGTGTATTTCAGGCCATTAAACCAGTAGTACGCATAGTGCGCCTGTGCGTACATATAGTATAGTTCAAAGTTGGGTAGCTCAAGCCCTCCCATCGCATACGGACTGGCCAGCGTTTCCCACTTTATCCGCGGCTGCTTACCGCCCCACACAAGTCGCAGAAGTTCTGTCCTCAAGGTAGCGAAGAAGGGTCGTCCAGGGTGGTATGGGATATTCAGAAAATAGTAAAGGAACTTAGGTAGCACTATCATTTTGACCAGGGAAATCCTGTCAGCGATGGATAGCGGCATGGCTATCCACCTCGTTATCGTGTCGCGCAGCATATCAATAGCACGCCCATAATTGTCACGGATCAGTTCCTCCCTGTCTATGGTGACATTCACACCCAAGTATCGAACGGGGTTAGAGGAAGAATTTGAGATTTCGACCAATTAATCTGTATTCCAGAGAGTCCCTCAAACCGCACAAACTCCCGAAGGAGCTGGTTGAGGTTGAGCATCGGGTCCTTAACATATAGGGTGACATCGTCTGCGTACAGCGAAATCAGGATATGGCGCAGCAGGCATCTCAGGGCCTTCTCCTGATGGTGTTGGCACACCTTGGCCGCTAGTGGCTCCATCGCCAAGGCAAATAACAGCGGCGACAACGGGCACCCTTGCCTAGTGCCCCGAGGCAGTGGTATAGCCTCAGACGTGTGGCCATTAATTTGCACTCGGGCCACCGGAGCAGTATAGATCAATTTGATCCAAGCAGAAAATCCCACCGGAAACCCCAAGCAACGGAGCACTGCGTGCAGATATTCCCACTCTACCGAGTCAAACGCCTTGGTGGCATCCAAGAAGATAGCCGCCAGCGGCAATTGCGGGGCCACCTGTTGGACAATCGAAAAGAGGGTGCGGAGGTTATGGGAAGTGGATCTTCTGGGAATAAAGCCCGCCTGATCTGGCAGAATTAACTTATCCATCAGGAGGTTCAGTCGATTAGCTAACAGTTTAGTGAGGATTTTACTATCTACGTTGATAAGGGACAGGGGCCGGTATGAGTCACACTTATTGGCCGGTTTCCCTGGCTTCAGAATGGACATAATAAGGGCCTCTCTCATTGTGGGCGGCAGTTCCTGAGTCTCAAGTGCCTCTGCGTACACCTCCTGCAGAACAGAGGCCAGCTGGTCTAGGTATAATTTATAAAAGTCGCTCGGAAGTCCATCCAGCCCCGGCGCCTTCCCGGACCGCAGCTGAAGGACCACCTCTCTGAGTTCATCATTCGAAAATGGCGCACATAGAAACTCCCTCTGATTGTCCTCCAGGTACCCCAGCGTAATATCCCCAAAAGTCAGTAAAGGTCAGCAGTATCCGGGCACTGTCCTTTTGACAATTACCCTCCCTATCCTCCACCTCAAGGATATAGTTAGCATACCGGGGCATTCTGATATCCTGAGCTAAGGCTTTCCCAGGTCTACCTTCTTCCCCATAGCGTCGTGCCTGAGCATATTTCCCTCTAAATTTTGTCTCTCTTTCTGCCATCTCCGTGTAACCGGTCAGTATCTCCCTCAACCTAGCCCTCCCTTTCCCCGAATCAGCCTGCCAGACGGTCGCCTCAAGGTTTTTGAGTTCCCCCTCCAGTCGTCGAAGCCGTCGGCAGATGTCCCTCAATACCCCAAAACTTTTGGACATACAAATCCCCCGCATGGTCACTTTAAACGCCTCCCATAGTGTCCCCACCCGCTCGACCGATCCCTTATTCCGTTCAAAGAATTCAACTATAGCCTTCCCTAGTTACGTCTTAAATACCTCATCAAGCAGCGACCTCAGGGGCGAGTCTCCAGCACCTAGGGCTGGCGGTCAAGCTGGGGACAGTCAGAGTGATGCACACCGGGGCATGGTCGGACAGCATACGAGCTAGGTGGTCCGCTCCACGCATCCACGGGCAAACCCCCCGGAACCCAAACCAATAATCCAGCCTCGACCAGGACGCGTGTATCCCACTTCTCTGAATGTCTGTATCTCCACAGATCAATTAATCCGCCGTCCCCCAGCAATCCCTGTAATGTTCCCTGGCTGCGCGTGTAATGATGAGGCAAGTGTAAAGATCGGTCTTTTGCAGGGTCGCAGACCGTGTTGAAGTCCCCCGCCCAAAGCACATGAGTGGCCCCAATGTCCAGTATCTGTCCCCACAGTGCAGTCAAGGTGTCAGGGCTATAAGTGTTGGGACCATAATAGCTAATGATGACCACTGAGTGTGCTCCAAGAGAGCCCCACATCATGCAGAATCTGCCCCCTCCATCACTTCGCGTCCCTCCACATCGAAAAGGGGTACCTCTCTTAACCAGGATGGCAGTGCCTCGAGCATACGTGGAGTAAGCTGAGAATACCCTATTGGAAGCCCACCTGTTACCGAAGGTCGGGGGACATCTAGGGTCAGGGTGTGTCTCCTGTAGTGCTGCTATGCTAAAGTCATGTCGGTCTAGGTAAGAGAGAATTTGTCTCTTCTTCCTGGGATCACGCAACCCCCGTACATTCCATGACAGGAGCTTCACCGTGTCCTGTCGTGTCCCCTCCATGGTTGCAACCCAGTGTCAGGTGTGATCGTTCGTGCAAGCGCGATGTACGCTACATTCTCCCCTTGTGACGTGTAGTGTAGTACAGTGTCCGCTGTCGTCGAGCAGTGTTGTAAAGCTCCAGCAACGCATCGAAAACTGATCATATAATGACCTACTCCCACTTTCTCCTGAGGCTCTCCCTCGACTATCCCTCCCATCCTACCCACCCACATCAGCACCCCAATTGCGCCGGCATCCCAGAGCCCTCCCCCCATTCCCCTAAACAATAACACATTTCAATAGCTAAACAATAGCATCAAGCAAGAGAAGAAAGGAGAGTTTCAAAACTACCTATCCGTAGGTATTGGGAACCACCCATAGTGGGGCGCTGGTGTGCCTCTTAAACCCTCGTGTCGCTCCGGTCAGCGGGACACCCCGTACCCTCCCCAATGGAGCTGGGGTGAAGGAGGGTCAGGGTGGAGGGTGTCCGACCCACATTTGATGGGCCCCTGCAAGCCCACTCTATTTGAACATTTCAGTCGAACCTATGTAAGGTGGATCATATCGAGCCTCTCTGTGTAGGATACTCCCCACGTCAGTGAATTACCAAAACAGTTCAGCCCCAGTCCCAGGTACTCATCTGTCAGTAATTGTGCAGCATCAGGACATCATCGCTCCCGGTGATATCTGCGTGAATCCGTGTATGAGGCCGCCATCAGCAAGTTCTCTATGTGCCATCCCAGTCTCAGGAGATTCCCAGGGTAGCCCCTCTTTCAATGCATCAATAGTGCTCAGCCTTTACACAGTAAGTCTTGGCTTCAGCAGCTGTTTTTACGATGCTCCACATTCAGTCATGATCTACTGGTGATTGAGATCCTGAGTGCCTGACATTGCCGTCGTGTGGCGGGGAGGATCGCCTCAATGACTTGAGAAATTTCTCCGCCTGTTGCGGGTTGGTGCAAACGACCGTGTGGTCTCGGTGGCGTATCCTCAGTTTGGCAGGGTATAATAGGGCGTACTCAACGTTTGCCTTGCGCAATTTTTGCTTCACCTGGACATATTTCCTTCTCGCTTCCTGGACGGCCAGTGTAAAATCCGGGTAAATGGAGAACGGATTCCCTTCATACTGCAGCTCTGGTATGTCCTGCGCTCTCCGCAAGGCGACATCGCGGTCTCGATAGTTAAGCAGTCTTGCCATTATGGGTCTCGGTGGTGCTCCAGCCGGAGGTCTCGGGCCCAGCGATCTGTGCGCTCGCTCAACTATCAAATACGCTGAGAAGGATTCCGCTCCTAGCGTGGAGGTAAGTAGCCGTTCAACATAGTCCTCCATTCGCCCCGTGGCTGTGGTCACCGGAATTCCTATCAGGCGGATGTTATTCCTTCGGCTGCGTGCTTCGAGATCCTCGTTTTTGGCCGCTATCACCTTAAGCAGCTTGTCCATTTGCGACATTTGCTTGGCCATGTTGGTGGTGTTGTCTTCTGTGTTAGAGATCCTCCTTTCGGCCTCTATAATCTGTTCTTCATGTTTGTCCACCTTCAACACCAAGAAGTCGAGACGGGTGTTCATGGTGTCCATTTTCCCTGAGAGGGCATTCAAGCTTTGCTGCATCGCTGTAAGCATGATCTTCAGTTTCTCGTTAGGAGAGGCTTCAGGGGGATTCTGCAGTGTCGGGGCAGGGTCGTTCGGGTGTTCAGTGGTGGAGCGCGTAGTCGTTTTTTTCTGCTCGAAAGGCAGTCTCGATTGGCGCGCCTCCACTTTCCCCATGCTGCTCACCTCACGGATGCCTGCGCGATAAGGCGCTACCACAGCCCGCTCCGCAGTGACGCGCCCCACCAGGCTCAGCAACGCTCCGATCCCCACACAATCCACACTCTCCTCCTCCCTGTTCGTGTGTTGTTTTCTGTACCTGGGCTCTGTCCTCCTGTAGTGGTGCCCAGTCTCTGCTCAGTGATGTATTAAGTGCTCTACACATCCAACGGCGTCTCTGCCTTTTATACGATACCCTATGGCACCTTCTAGGTAGCGACCGTCGTGTATGCAGGCTAGTCAGCGCCCTGCGCCTGTCATGTGTGCCCCTTCTCAGCCGCCAGAGCGCGGCCCAGTCGCTGTGCAGCTTTCCATCAGTCCCACAGCAAGGCGGCAGGGCAAGCCCCCACCGCGCAGCCAGCCAGGCCAGGCACAGCCCCGCGTCCCTCGGTGCCTGCAGCTCCTTACCGGCAGCCGGGTTGGCTCTCCCCTCGCCTCTCAGCAATCTCCCGTTGTCCAGACGCCAGCCTGAGCCACACAGCAGAAGCCCCCCAGGCGCCGCACTCGGAGGGCCGCAGGCCCCAGGGTTTCGCTCCGGGCCGCTGCCGTTCACGGGGGTGTGCAGCAGCTCTTGCGCCCAGGGGGATCGCCAGTACCTTGGCGCAGGTCGCAGCCAGCACGCGCTGTCCTCAGTTCACGTGCGGAGGACTCCGGGGGGCCGCGCCGCACTCACTCCGATTTCAGGCCCAGCACCGCATGGCCGCACCGGCGCTCGCGTAGCGCCAGGGTCCGCCTATCGCCTCCAGCAGAAACAGGCGTCTCCTCCCCGGGCAGCCTCCTCACCGGATAACTTCAGGGCCATTGCGCGTAGCAGCGCCAAACTTGCAGTGAGTCTTTAGTCCCACATTAGGTTCATATTCACTGTTGTTGCGCTTGCGGGCGAGGGGTTCTCAAGCAAATAATTGAAGGATCGGCGGGTCAGGCAGCCAGAGCCTCACGTAAGCGCAGCCATCTTGGTCCGGCGCCACCTAGCGCCCCCCTCCTCTTGGAACTAGACTTGCCAGCCACAGGCACGACTCTTCATCCCCCACGATTGCAATTTTCTAAAAGTGTAATTTTCTAAATAGTAATATAAAATCCAATGTTATAATTAAGTTGGATTTTAAATTATTAGTAAGATAGGTCCCTGAATAATTGTATAGCTTCTCCCAAACAGAAATTCACCATTATAAGTTGTTATAATGGAACCGTGTGTTTACCTGTGGGAAAGCCAGCCTTCCTACAGTAAAAAAACACTTTGGAGGTTTTTCACTGCCAGGACATGTAAAATCTTAAATAAACATGTCCTGCTTTTGAAATACCATGCCCTGCTGTATTGACTTTTATGGTCTAGCTTAGCGTTGACTTCTAAGTATTAAAAAGGAAGGTTGAGGCCTGGAAAGAGGTTTATTTTGCCAGGTCAAAATGACAGTTTAAAACTGCCCACCCAGACTGCGATGGCAGACCTGGAGAATTGTTTTACAGTGCTACTGTAGTGGGTGCAAAATGATTGCTACGACCCACTAGCAGCATTTAATTTACAGGCCCTAGCTACATGTTCTACCATACACTAGGGACCACAATGTGCCAATTACGCATATGCCATTTTTATCATATTTAAAGAGAAGAGCACATGCGCTTTACCACTGGTTAGCAGGAGTAAAGTGTGAAGAGTCCTGTGGCCCAACAAATTAGTTCACTGACAGAGGGCAAAAATCTGGGGTGACCCTGCTGAGAGGGCACACTTCTAACAGTTACTGCATAATGTAGCATCCTCTCTATCATTGAAACTTATGGACTGGAAAACTAGCAAACATTTCTTGCAGGTTGATCACTTTTGTGTAGATCCCCTACTTCAAAGAGCATTGTCACATCTACACTATTATTATTTCTATTCTGCAATTATAGGGGGGGAGGGGCTATATTAGAAATGACATGAATTATACTCCCACCTTTGGTGCGGTATTAAAATATCTGAGAAATCTCACTGTGCTGTACATTTTAAATATATTACATTTCTAATTCATTCAGAACCTTCTTTGTACCCAGCAGGTTCATTCAACGTTTGCCCCTTCTCTTTACTTCTACAGCTCACTAAAATCAGTGAAACCATAATCATGCTGAAACTTTGAGACAATGTTGAATCTACTAAATACTCAAGTACCTTTCAGACTAACTTTGAACCCAAGAAAAACACCAAACCTATTTGCCTCCATCCTACATGCAGAGAAAATGTCTTTGGATGAGGGCTGTTGCTGTGTGTTGGCTCTGCTGATCATAACATTACACTTCATCCTTTACTGGACATTGGTGTAGATTTTTCACCCACGTTCAAGGTCTTTCTCTCTTACAGCGCACAGGAAGTTGTTCTTCCTCCCTCAGATTTGTGCTGATCCATAGAACATCTGTGTCTCAGTCACTGTAATATCTCTGTTGAGCACATTGCCCATTGATGCAGTCTTTGGGCTGTCACTTTTATATCTACATTGATGAAACCCAAATCAACTTGCTTCTGTGACTATTTTTTGGCATGCATGGTGGCATTCACTGTCCCAAAGTAAACTTAGTTAGGAATGAGAATATGATGGTTGAAGGCAGGGCTAAGGACCAGCACTTTATGTCTAGAATGTAGCATCACATTCAAAGCATAAAAGAAATGCCGCAGTGCTCTTCTGCATACTCAGTAATGCCTTTGAGAATCAGGTCACAAATGTACAACTTCCTATTAGTAAATGTGCAGAGGGTACAATCCTTTCCCTTTGTACTATTACAGATGAATATTCTCTGAATATTCCCATTTTTCACACTTTGAATTCTTTGAGTTTTGATCAGAGGCATATAGGAGTACGTAAAAGAGTCCTTCAAAAAGTAGAACGCCAAAATATATTTGTGAATATGGCTCATCAGGTTTAATGTTGACACATTATTTCTTTAGAAAGTCAGATGTCTTAGGTTGCCTATGGGATTTTCCTCATTCTAGGCCTTTCCCCAAAAAATCAATGGCCTACCTTCAGTCAATTGACAATTCCATAACCCCTGTTTTCTTGAGCCCAAGGAAATGTAACCCACTCAATCCGTTACTCCGTTCTTGTGACTGAAGCCCGGATGACAATTGAAAGCTTGTTCGCCTCTGTGATTTATACTTTATACATATCCCACATCTTTCCATCATTAGCTTAATAAAATGTCTTCTTCTCTATGCTGAGCAACGGATAGCAAGTGTCAAGAGATGCAATGGAGTGAGCATTCGCTGCATAAAACATGTTCACATACTGTAACATAGCAAATCAAACTGCACAGTGTTTTGTCTAGTAACCCCTGTATACCAATTTCAATCATTCCCTATGTGGAATTCAGTGGGGCGAAAAAACTGTTAGAGATAAAGTATCCCTTTCTTATGCCAACACCTCAAACCCCAAATACTTTAGGCAGAGTGCATGACAAAGCATGCACATGGTATAAAATGCCACCAGTGATGGATGTTTAAGAAAGCATGGAAAGGCAAACATATGCAGGCAACATACATGAGCAACAGGAATGTAAACTACCATTCTAGAGCAAAAATAATTGAAGTAGCCATTTTGTGTATTCATTTATTTACATAAGTATTCGTTGTTAAATATTTAACATTTCTTTAAGATTTGGTAAAAGGAGAAAAGGAAATAATTTTGCAGTGCATAGTTACTCCTAAAAGTGTTACAGAAATCACAAAGTGAAGATGGGGAAGGAAAGGATAGACTTAGGAGTAACATTGGAAAATATATTTTAATAGAAAGAGACAAGCACACAAGGACGCAATAACACTGAATAATTGTGGTCATGACTAGAGACCATATAGCTCTCTGTATCAAGTGGCAACAGGTAATTAGAAACATATTATGTTTTTGCAGAGTTTTATATAGCGCGAACTTGACCCGAATCCAATCAGGTATCAGAGCGCTTTACATAGCACCAGTTACGTTACATGAGGACACACATTCATTGTTTGTTAGGCACGGGGAGATTACGTGATTTGCCCAGAATCACAGGAAGTTCAGCGTCGTTACCGAGACTCGAACCCAGTTCCCCAGGTCCGAGGTCGAGTGCCCTAGCCGTCTGGCCAACTCTTCGTTTTGTATTTATAGTTCTTGACTTGCACATAGGAGGGGGCAGGTGTGCGTTTTGCGTGTGTGTGTTTGTGAACCTGTGCTCTCCCGCTGGGACATTGGGGAGTTATACATCTGGCAAAGGAAGGGATCCACATACAGGTCAAGAGATCACTAATAGGCATTGGGATTTAGACCATTAATCAATTTGTGCACACAGAACATGTGAGAAACTGGGCTCTGAGCGCAGTGTACAAGGTGGCTTTGTACATCTGAAATATTTGCATAATAAACCCCCAATAGATAAGGTCACAAGATAGACATTGATGTCTCATTAAGCCCTTGCAATAGAAACGGTGCACTATTAAAGCCATGTGTCACTTTGTAGAGGGCTGTCACAGTCGTTAAGGCCCTCTCCCCCTAGAGTTACCAGCTTGAGCTACACAAAAGAGCCTATAAGGTTTAAGAGGGCTGAGCCTGATGCAAAAATGGCTTAATGCCATTCAATGCAGATTTTTCTAAATTAAACAAGGAAAAACAAATAGAAAAAACACTGGAATGTTGGGGAAGAAGGCCTATACCAGGGCAGTATAGACAATCAGACTGTCTCTTTTGGTGGCAGTAACTATCAGTACTGGCCAGCTGAAGAAGAATCCTGGTGCACCCAGTCCCTTATCCTTGTGCTGCAGCTTTTTACCCTTGCGGAGTGGACTCTGCCCCTCTATATGTCCTCTCTCTGTTTCGTTTGGGTTTTCTTTGTCAGTGTGTATCTTATCAGTGGGGAGTTGGATGGAAGAGAACTGCCTAAAACTCAACACTGGTAAAGCAGAGGTCATGTTGTTTGGAAACAATATTACCTTCTAGACTCCAAACTGGTGGCCAGACTCATTGGGCTCTCTCCCCTCACTCACTAATAAGGTGAAAAACCTGGGTGTGATAATGGATGAGGGTCTTGCCTTTAGTCAACAGGTCAATTCAGTGGCATGTAAAACCTTTTATGTGATCAAAACAATCAGGCAAATATTGCCGTTCCTGCCCCTGAGCAGCCGGCAAACAGTGGTAGCGGCTCTCGTAATGTCGAGATTGGACTACTGTAATAGTCTGTACCTTAATGCTCAACAAAGGCTCCTGAATAAACTTCAAACACTGCAGAATGCAACAGAAACGACTGCTCTCGGGCACACCGCGGTTTGCGCCCATTACCAAGGAAATAAACAAATTGCACTGGCTACCGGTAAGAAACCAAGTACGCTTTAAAGCATTGTGTCTGGACTTTAAGGCACTGCATGGTTCAGGACCTGACTACCTAAAACAGTATTTCCACTGGTACACACCGAAAAGGCCACTTTGTTCATTAGGGGCTAGGCTGGTCTCAGTGCCACGCATAAACAAGCATTTGCATAGCCAATAGGTCTCGCCTTTGGGACCTTATAAGTGTTTAGTCATGCAACAGTTGCATAACTAAATACTTATAAGGTCCCAAAAGCGAGACCTATTGGCTATGCCAAGCGGCCGCGAAAGTGAAAGTAATCGCGGTCAAGCGCAGCGCACACGGCGCACGCTCCCGCGCACATGCACTGTAGCTCTAGGCTGGCCTGGTAGCACTTTTTGGAGCCCTCTCAATAAGTCTCGCCAGACCAGCGCATGCGCTGGGTCAAGCGTGACCTAAAAAAGTTCCATGGGGAGGCAGAAGTTTTACTTATAGTGCGGCTAAAGCCTGGAACAACTTGCCGTTCCAATTCAGATGCATCACTAACCTCTTAGCTTTCAGGAAAAGCCTTAAGACCTGGCTCTTTGCCCAATGAACTTCTTCCATTTAGATATAACTAGCGCCGGGACACCTTCGGGCAGCAGCTGCGCTGTATAAATATCATTAACATTAACAGTTAGATACATTTTTTCCCTCAAAGAAGAATGGCGTCAGATCTCTATGGCTCTCTGTATTTGCTTTTGATTGACGTTTGTGATGTTATTACAAGTATTTTTTCAGTATTTTGAGGAGGCCGGAGATCAGTTCAACAACTACAGGTGTAGAGTAGGGCATGCTGGCTCCACTGATGTATTCATTTGTGGTGCCTCCAGTGCTGCAAACAGGGGTTGTCCATGGCACCGGTGATCTTGGGTTCCTCACAGTTTCATGCATGGCACCAGTAGCTAATTCTGCATTGCCAATTAATTAAAATCATTGCAATGTAAAACCAAATGTATAAGCTAAAAACATTAAGATAAGCAAGTGATACGTTAAAACAAGTGACCATATTAATACCATTGAGGCGTGGCTGCATTGGGGATTATAAATGATCAGAGTGAAACAGATGACTGCATTAGAATAATCATAACATTCAAACTGCGCAACAATAAATGCAAAAGTAATAACACAGAAGGATACAGTTGTAGCCGGAGGAACGTTTCGTGCCTCGACATTCCGAGAGTCGCCACTTAGGGTGTCTGTGAAATAAAGTGACCAGTGCTTATTAACCCTTAAAGTCAATTAAGAAGAATGAATTTGATGGGGTGCAAATGCCTTATTGTGAAAGGGGATGGGGGCCGGGATCGTCACAGACACAGTGTCAGGCAATGTCTGAAAAGAGTGCGGGCAACATGCTGTATGTAGCTGCTTTTGCACAGTTTCTGCTATTCTAAAGTAGTTGGTTTCATACTGTTCTTTGTAGCTTGCAGGTGGTTAAACTGAGGTTGCTTCCGGCTTGAATTCATTCTTCAGTTTTGATTGAGGTAATCCGGTGTTTGCTGTGGCAGTAGCCTTGCTGCATGAAGGAGAAACCTTGGAGTCTTACATGATAACTGACTGCTGCGTACGTTCAAAAGTGTCATTACTGAGGGTGGCAAGACCTGAACTGAAGAGCCCTTAATGCAGGGTGGTACAGTTTCCGCCCAAGGGGTAGGAGGGCAGGACACACACACACACATACGGTTGAGTAAGCTTTCTTGGCTGTAGCTGCATAAGCGTCATTGGCTGTCCGGCCAAGGCTGCTTCCAGGTGGGTGCAAGGTCCTTTGAGGGTAATTCACCCAGTCGAAATAGTAGTAGTGCGTGTTGAATGGGCGCTGCGATGTGTATATACTGGATATAAACAGTAGTCTCGGGTCATTGCTTTCAACATTACAATGTCCTAATCCACAGCCTCTGTTGTTTCCTCACAACTGCCTCTCCAGGATATGTGGATTGGTCAGAAAAGAGCGAGAGAGAGAGAGAGGGGGAGAGAGAGAGAGAGAGAGAGACTATTGACTAGGGCACCATAGCTCGCAGTGACATCGGAAGCATCAAAATTAGGGAGGAGAAATGTTTCTCAGCTCCTTGGTCTCGCTGGCTCTGCTGAAAAGCAACTGGGCCAAGCCCAGGAAGAATAGAGGTTTATGTCAGCCTCATTTCACAGCTGTGCATGTTCAACATTTAGCATTGCGGCCCTGAGAGCCGCTGTAGGTGTTACACATTCACAACATGTGTTGTGAAGCAAAGGCTTCGCAGTAGCAGGGGGTTTAAACTCCCTTTGTCTACCAGGACAGGAAGCCTTTGATGTTAATTAGAACATCCCACCCTCATGAAGCGGAATGCGCTAAGACCCTATTAGCAGGCCTTTATGGTAAGGCCCGCTCTTGCAGGCTATAAGGCTATATTGTCACCTGCAACTGTGGCCGATAACTCCTCATAACGGGCTGACCACCACCCCATCAACTGCAGTTGTGAAAACTAACATTTCAATGTTGTAATTTAACAGTCAGCATGTGAGGTCACATGCATATACTCCATACAATTATTATCCATTATACTTATTTACAGTCAGTTATTACTCTGAAAATGTGGCCTGATCCGGCACTCTTGAGTCGCCGCTGTACGTCACTGCTCTAGTTAAATCACAAGGTCCTGCATCATCATCTGTCCCTGAGTAACCTTGTCTGAGTAGCAGGACTAAGATCAGAAGTGTTATCATACATGTTTTCAATTGTAAAGCACGTTTGTTTTCTCAACAGCCACTATTTAACAGAACCACAACCCCCCTGGGACAAACAGGAGGTAATTTGCCTTTGCTATGGCAGACTTTGTTCCCACATTTCCCAATGCCACTAATGGCAAATGTACAAGAGGGGTGCTGCTTTATTAGAAGAATAAGTAGAAAAATCCACAAACGGCAGTAGAATCCAGGCTTGAATCCAAAGTCATCATCATTCAGAGTGTCTGTAATTACCACTGAACGATCTTCCAGTTAGTCTTAGGCAAACTTAAGATCACACCATTGTTCCAATGATGATGCTTGTGGTAGAAAGCTTCTGCAAAGGCTGTTTCTTCATACTCTCACTGCCCATGGTTTAAATGTTCCTGGTTGAGCATCCGGGCACTGCAAGAGAAGAACATCAAGTGTTACCTGATGGCGTAATTTAAATTTGGTGAAGAAAGATTTCAGTGATGGAAGCGCATTCATAAAAGTCTATTCTTATTGTGTGAGGGTGAAATACTTGGTACGGTACAGTGGCCAAGATTAGACATTGAAGATAAGCACACTTCAGATATGTCAGTCTGATTAAAGGGATAGCCTAGAGCTGTAAATCTCCTAGAGCAGAACTGCTCTAGACTTTATTGTTTTAAGTTGGATAAAGCACCATTAAGATATGTTGTAAAGGATGGTGCTATCACTAAGGATTTGTGTTACCACATAAAGTAGTGAAGCTGAAGATTCCTCCAAAGATCACGGGTATCTGCACCAGGGGGTGGATGGAATCCATTGTCCTATGTAGTGTGGCTGGCCCACCACTATCCATGGCAGAGTTACATCTGTTAAGTCTGCCATGGAAAGGGTGGGGGGATTTTACTAACAGGTATGCATAATAACCCGGATGCACTGGTAAACACACCCTTGTATTTGAGGGAGAGGAGATAGATGGGCAGATTTTCAGTTATCCATTGTTCATGGTAGAACTATCACCATCCCACCCAAGTAATAACATAATTTGAGTTGGTATCTCTGCAAATTGGTTTTTCCAGTTTCAGAGAAAGCCACTTTTATGGAGACTCCTCTTCAGTCATGGAGAGTATTTTAAATGTAGCATATTTTCTACCTTCTTAGTGGCAGAGGAACTATTTTCGCCACAAAGGCAAATGGAAAATTCAACAGCTACCTGGTGGTTTGTGTGGGTAAACCAGAAGCACAGCCTCCCCTCTTGTCACTGTAGATGTGCTTCATATGTGGGGGTTGATATTCAGAATGTTTAAGTTGTTAGGGCAGCAGTTTCTTATACTGGACACTATCTCCATTTTTTGATAGTGTGACATATGCTTGTGTGTTTACTCTCCAGCACATGCAGATCTACATAGAGCTGTTACTCAGAGAGTCTGATAACCTGTCAGGAGAGGCTTCCAATGAGGGTCCACATGCCTGGTTGGTAGCCAACCAAAGAAACTTTCTCACATTCTAGCTAGATCATCAGGAGGTCCAAAATTGATACTATAGCAGTAGGCAGTAGAAGGTCAAGATCGCCAGAAGAGTGTCTTACTACTAGCTGACTTTCTTTGGGTACTGGCCCTCAAAGTCCTCTTTCTCTCCCGCTAAATGCTCATGTACCACTCCTATTCTTTAAACAGTCTGCAATGGAGCTATGATACTGGGCAATATACAGCAAGTCTCCTCCATAATCGGGAGCCCACAAACTGCCGTAGTGCCCTCAGAAAAAGGGATGTGGAACTGAAAAGTTGAACTCTGCCACATACAGAAAGTAAGGGTAGGTCAATCCACAAGGGGTCCTTGGGGCGAGTGCCTGCTCTTAGATTTGTAGAACCAGAAAATTGGTGGACACTTTGTGGTCTTGGATTGAGAAGCCCATGATCTGAAAATGATTTTCATGGTCATATGTCAAAATATGGAGCACAAACATATTGTAGCCTAAATATCAACTATCAAAATATTGTGGGGGTAAATATGCATGTAGGATAAGCATAGACTTATTATTCCTAATGCCACATCTAAATACCTTGAAGATTCACATGTGGTCAAGGTACATAAATGTGGAGGTAAGACCAGTAAACTAGTACTTACCTCCACAATATTGTAGTGGTCAATATTCTGGCAACAATATGTTGGTAGAACAGTATTTGAAACTCAATATTTAGGTAGTTTATCAATATTCAGTGCTGCTACTTACTGGAATTGTGGGTTCTTGGATGTGAACATGTGAGATACTGTTTCTTGACTGGGAATTGCCCATTTGTTTCTGAAGGTTATGCAAGCTCGGTTTTTTATCCACTTACAATAAAATCCACACTGCCACCCCAAGATATCAGTTCTAAGTATGGGTAATTCTCACAGTAAACACTGTTCTCTTTTGCCTATCCTTTAGCAGGGATAACTGGATTTTTGGCTGATGCTCACACTATGCTATGATCAGTGGTGGTGCAAACTTTGATCTTGTTGGGACACATATTTTATGGTCGGAACTTTGGTACATTTAGCTTCCTTTAGAGCTTTTCATTGTGGATGCATCATGTGAGTAAGATATATCTTCAAATACATGATAAACACTCTCCAATAAGTAAGACACCTGGACTGGTGGTGTAGAGGGGCCACCGTGATTGTGCGCTCCCATGTCAAGGCAATTTTGGGACCGGGGAGAGGGAATAATGACTCAACAATGTATCAGCAGTCTACAATACACTGAGATCCATTCAGATGTTTGGCCGTGAGATTACATCCAATGCTGCTCTTGTATACTTCAGAAATTCTAGCTATATCACATGCAGACCCTCTTCAGTGGGCATTAACTAGATAACAGTCAAGAAGAATGAACCAATTATACAATACCATTTTGGTAAAATTGTCTACACAAGCGCCTCTTATCCGTTCTGGAGTTGCAGGGCTGTCCAGTCTAAAGGGTCCTGTAAGTCCGACTTCACTCCTCGCAGAGTTGATGGCATCTTTAATGGCATAAAAGATTGATGATGCCAAGAAAAGAGGTGGCTCGCCTACAGCCTGAGAACATGAAGAAGAAAGAGAGGTCATTGCAGCTAAGCCTAAATTAACAACACCATGATAAAAGACACCCTTCATAGATATACTGGGCGGCCCTGCACATCTAAGTACTATATCTAGAGTAATCATACATGTCTTCTTTAATTCTTTCAGGCAACCATTGACTTAATTTTTTTAATTAAAATATAATTGTGGCTTTCTTTTCAAATAAAAATATTGCCATGTGTATGTTTCAGAATTTTTTTAATCCTGCTTTATACCGCTTTCTACCTCAGTGCACCTTCTTCCTTACGTATAGCCTCATGTGCTTTGCTTGTTTCCTAATATGACCCTAAATTGCTCACCCACCTCATCCATCCCTACACTATCCACCACATATTATCTCATCATCTCACTTCCAATAACCCTTTACCCAATCGCTTTGCCAATAGGAAGAGATAAGGAGATGGCATTGCATTAAAAAAAGGAACATTTTCATTTCTTTAGAATTTACAAGATATTATTATTGCTCTTGGTAGATCCATTTGATGGTGAAAAATATAAAGTAAACCAATAATATTGCCACTTTGACAAATATTCCTTTCTTTTGACAATTCACTCCATTTGCATTCCAATCCTTGTCCTTGCAAAATTCACACAACTGTGAATGATCCTAGCATCACTATTCAGAGACGAAGCAGAACACTGTTTAAAAACAATTGCCTGTAGCCTCAGAAATATTTTCTTGGGAGTGAACAAGTGTAAGAAAGAATGTTTAGGAATGGTGAATAAATGTTTGGTTTTCAACATGTTTGATCTATCTTGCATCTCTTTCAAGAGAGTACTCATATATGTTTCTGTAGTTCAGTATACAGTGAGCAATTTAATGGATAGACAAACACAGAAACCACATATACTAATTTAAAAGAAATCAGCGTTTTTTTTTTTTATCTTCAAAACAGGTGCAACCGGTGGAGAAACACAATAAATTAAAATTACCCGCTGACCTCAGTGGCGGGGCAAGGAAGCCCCAGTGTAAAAATGCAAGAAGTTCAAACAAAACAGGCTTTGGCAAATTTAGTAGGTTTGGGTTTAGTGTGAAAACACATTCAAGCACAGGAATTCAGAGTTGATAGTTACATACAATAGCACATTAAGGTAAGATCTATTGGTTTGTCAATGCTGGATAATGGTGGTGGCAATGGTTTTGGTGATATTAGTTGCAGCAGTATTAGTAGAGTTGTTATTGGTGGTGGTAGTGACGGTAATGGTACTAGTGGGGACACTATTGGTGGTGTTGGAGGTATTAGTGTTATTGTTGGCCATAATATTGGTTGATGATAGTGTTGTTGGTGGTATTGGTAGTTGTTTAATATTGATGTTCATATGGGTTGGTGGTAGTTGTGTGGTGCTGGTGGCTGTAGGGGTATCATCGGTGGGGTCTGGCTGTTAGAAGAAAGAAAGCCTGGCTGCAGTGTTTTGGTTGTACTAGTTAGTCTGAAGTCTGCTTAGAGTCACGGCCCGTCTTTAATAAGCTGTTGCAGCAGGATTATATACTATACCACCTAATTGCTGTATGTTTATCTCATCAGATGTTTTACCTCAATATGGTCATTCCAATGTGATAAAAAGCAATTAGTTTCCAATGCATGCATGAGATGAAGAACTTAATGTGATAAAAGTGTATTAATTAAGTGTACGTTTTACATGTAACCATGTCCCTCATGTATTGCAAGGCAAGCAAGGCAGAATGATACATCAAACAGCCAACACCATGACAGTGAAAGAGCAGTATTCCTCTTTTGGCTTTACTAAAATGTGACTGACAATGCCTCAGGCCGGTAGTCGAAAGAGGCTGACCCAAATCGGCCAATGGTTTCTCAAGACTGATCCAAAGCCAACTCTAGTATATTGTACGCAATAGTTTTGCACACAACTGGACTGTCAACCCAGACCTAAAGAAGGAACGAATGGGTGGCAAAGCAGTTAAAAAAGCAGAGAAAAAGAGAAATAAGGAAGGATAAAAGATGAAGGGGTGACATTGGAAAAATGGATAAAACATAGTTATAAAAAAATTGTAAAACAACAAAAAATTGAATTATAACTCATAAATGTTGCCTGCATTACCCAACATTCATGAATATGTTTTTAAATCTATGCCTACATTACATCAAAAATGATACAGTAGATCCCTAAAATATGTAACCTAAGACGTCAAGGGGCATATCAATAACAACCGGCGATAATTATCGCTCAGCGCTCTTAGCGTGAGGATAATTATCGCCGGCTAGCGTGAATTTTTATCGCTGAGTTAGCGTGCTATTTGCAACGCTTATCTCAATAGCGATAAAAATCTACACGCTAACAGGCTAACGTGAGATTATCGCTGGAAACCCAGCGATAATCTCACGTTACCTTGTTGATAGGGACAGGCAAACTTAGCCATGATATCCTCCTTCCATAGGATATCATGGCTAAGTCTGAAAATTAGCAGACGTAAAAAAGCAGCGTTAACCGCGGTTAGCGCTGCTTTTTTTTGTCTCTAACAGGGTTAGCGACATTCTTGATAATAGGAGAAATGTCGCTTAGCGACATTTCTCCTATTACTTTACTCTGGAACGCCCCCTTTGCATCTCATTAGAGATGCAAGGGGAAGCGTAGAGTAAAAGGGTGCTAACATGCAAATTTGCGTGTTAGCACCCTGTTGTTGATAGGGTGCTGGTTTTATCTCTGCTTTTTTGGCTTTTAAAGCCAAAAAAGCAGAGATAAAGCCCTTGTTGATATGCCCCCAAGTTTCCATGAAGGCGCATGACACTTACATATAAGCACTTTAGGCCAAGTCTTTTGGTCCCATACATTACCTTCGAGGAATAGATTGCTTTGCTGTTTGGACAGTCACGGAGCAGTGACACGTTAAACTCTGTTGCAATGTCTCCAAAGCCAGGGATCTTGTACATCCCCGGCCCACGGGTGTACAAATTTCCTTCAGGGGAGTACCTCATTTCCTCCAAGGTAAACAGGCCTTGACCTTGAACAAACGCACCTTCAATCTGCAGATAAAAGAAAGATGTTGTTGATGTCTACAAACATAGTCAACCTGATTGATCTTCAATAATGAAAATCCATGACTGCCATTGCTATTATCCATAATAATATAACTGTTACGCATATGCAACAATAGTGCATTTTTTTCCAATCCTATTAGAAGTTTTTAGTTCCAGCTTTTGTGTCTAAAGTTCAGCTGATAATGCCCCCCCTAAAAATGGGGCAATGGGTTAGTGTTTGTATATCAGTGGTCGAAAGCTTTTGAGCAATGATGTCATGGTCATTCTTCTATATTTCATGTTAATCAACATCAAGCCCTTCATGATACAGTATGACTTTGGGGTTTCTAATTTATGCTGCCCCTACTTTATTGATTTGGGTAGTTTTGTAGTGTGAACCTAGCCCTGGTTAGTAGAGACATGCTTAACAAAGGGTTTCAAAATACATACCACTGTGTGCAGGTTACAAAAGCAGCAGGTGGACGTTTACAAAAACTTGGATGAGTTAACATTGGCAGTAGGAAATAGAAGCAACATTACATCAGCATTAAATACTTTTACGATTTATCACATTTAAAATTGGTTATGGTTAGTGTAAAATGTACAACATTTGCAATGGCGTTTAGAGGTTAGACTTTGAGGTCAGGGTGATAAGATGTTACAATTTACACGTTTTACAGCAGCTGAGGTTTGTACAATATATTCAGAATGCACACAGGCTGAGGTTCCATTGTTGTTAGGGTGGTTAGAGTGGTAAGGAGTTAGAGACTGCACTACAGAACAAGAAGAGGATGATGTTGTGTTCTTTCTTGCAGACTACAAGCATGGAGAGGGAGATATTGTTTTTGTTTTTCTTGTAGGCTATAAGCAAGGGTAATATTCTCTTTGTTCTAGAAGAAAGAGGTGAACATTGAGAATGTTGCTGTGGCTTTTTTGTTTTGAATACTCCAAGAATCAGTTGGTTGTTACTGTATGTCATAGGATAGCAAAGGCTAGGGATTTCCATCTTTGTTAACAAGACACATTACTTGAGCTGGGAAGGGGAGATGGTGTTGGTTTCTGTGTTGTAGTAGGTACATGGAGAAAGGGGAGGGGGGGGAGTGACCTGGTGACATTTTCTTTCTGCAGTGATCCGGTTAGGAGATACATGTGAGGACGCTTTGGATGGAAGGGACATAGTGTGTGAGAGATTTGTGAACAGTGGATTTTCTCCAGTGATATTGGTGAGTACATAAGTTTGTTCATTCATACAGGAAGTGTTTGCCCATACCTTGATCTTGGAATGCAATTAGTTGCCTTAGTGAAGATTAATTTGCTTTTGTTTGGTTTTGGTATAGGTAGATAGGTTTCATTCATGAATGAATTTCTTATAGGTAATTTTTCAAGCACTGGATTTTGGCTGCAATCCTCTTTTAAAATGACTGTGTGTCATCTGTATGGCATTGAAGTACGTGGCGAGACCTTGGGGTTCAATGAAAAGCAAGAAGGTGAGAATCGAGACGTTGGGTAGTCCAGGTGTGATTGAGAGCATGGGCATTTTGGAGGACTTTGTTTGGGCATACCATTGTCTATCAAACAGAAGTGAGATAAAGCATTTAGGGTATTATCTGAGATGCCCATTCAAGTGGGTGGAGTTCTAAATACTACTTTGTGGCAACAGTGTCCAAGGTTGCAAAAGGACCAGGATGCAGGGTAACCGGATATCATTTATACCTGCGACTGGAATGGAAAGCTTTTCTAAATGTTCAATTGGAAGCTGATGAAAGATACTATTTAGGGTAGACAATAGATATTTTTTTATCTGGTGTGAAAAGAAGGTGAACAGCCATGTTTGTAACATATTGCAGCCTCTAGGTTTTATACACTGTAGTTAAATGACAACTGTATGATAATCCCAAACATCATAAGATTGTTCTCATCTATAAAAAAAAACACTCTGTTGAAGATTGAAAAAGTAGCCTAGATGTTCAACATTTTGAGTGAAATTAAACTGTATGCAAATAGGATTGGTTTCCAGACAAGAAAAGGGGAAATTAGGCATTGATAGAGACCCAAGAGCATTACATAAATTTTGGTAGCAATTCATTTGAGAACACTGACTCCTTTCAATTATTTTCTTACTAATTGAATCCCACCAGACGTGTGGAAAACCCGCCTCTGGGTGAATGACATGTAAATAGAGTGTTAAACGAGAAGAAGCTAAAAACATTTCCCTTAAGTGGGCCAATGAGTGATCAATGTGGAAGTTCAATTCCACATATTATGGTGACTTTTACCATGTTGAATCTCTCAAGAAAAGTTATATTCTGGAGATGAAACATGTCATGAGGCAGGCCAGGAAGTATGGCTTAGTGCTTGAGACTCAGTGGGCGTAGGGGAACGACACACAATTAGTCCATCTCAACAAAGAGTGTATGTGCTAACTTAATCAGAAACAGAATATCTTAAATAGTACATAGATATGGCTAATGAATTTATTGGGCCATCACAGTCCCGTGCTTCTTCTTTGATATCTTTTGTTCCTGGGAATGGGGGTGAATTGAGAACATGCATATGTATGGATCCCTGAATAGAATAACAGTGAAAAATCATTACTCTTTGCCAGTAACATCTACGCTGTTAGATCAGACCCGAAATTCGAACATATTCACAAAGTTGGATCTCAAAAAAGATTACCATCCAGTCAGATAAATGGAAAATGCCTTTCCTGAGTAAGTTTGGGTTGTCCGAATACCAGTACGTGGCTTTGGATTCTGCAACACTCCTGCAATATTTCTGTATTTTATTTATGAAGCATAAGGAGGGCTTTTGGATGTCTTCTGTATTGTCTATCTGGTTGATTTAGACTCATTGGAAAGTCATTTATCATATATTAAGGCAGTTTTATGATTGAGAGATAATAGTCTTTTTGCTACGATGGATGAATGGTTTAAGCTACCACTGTAGTGTTTTTGAGAAACAGAACTACAACAGAGGGCATCGTTCAGGCAGATGAACAGAATGGTACCAACTGTTGAGTGGCTCACACCAATTTCTGTTAATGCTATTCAAAATTGTTTGGGCTTTACCAATTGTTTTTTAGAAGGTTCCTTCATCATTTTTGTGACCTTTCAAGACCCATTAGCAAGTTACTATAAAAAGCAGCAGTTTGTGTTTGCCAAGGAATTCCGGTTCCTAAATGAGCACCTTTCTGGTCTTCCTATTTTGCAACTACGTAATGTAGAGTATCCTTTTATCATGGAGATGGGTACTTCCTATAAGCTTGAGAGTTTTTTGTACTTTAAAGAAATCCAAACACAAGACTGGTTCACTCAGTAGCTTATTTTTGTTATGACATTTTAATCAGAAGAGTTAAATTACACAGTCACCAATAGAGAACTCTTGGCCATTAAAATATCTTTTGAAGAATGGATAAATTAGTTGTAGTGGGCCAAACACACTAAAGAAATGCAATATTGATAACATAAACTTACAGTTCTTAAAATAGCAACAGCACTAACTCCTGAGCACGTCAAATAGACCTTGTTCTTTGCTGACTTTGATTTCCTGATAAATTACTGACCAGGGCTCAGTAATTGCAAGGCTGATGCTCTAAAGTAAGAGTTATTTGACAAAACAATCACCTCTAATTTTGTCATTTGATTGTGGACTCTATTCTGACAAAAGTCCTTACAAAAGGTTAATCTATAGGTAAGGAAACTAGGTGAAAGGAACAAGAATATAGACATGAAATAGCTGAATTGGTATATCAAGGAAAGCAGTGTTTTTCTCATCAGTTCAGTTCAGACAACAAGCTATGAATTGGTTTTGTGAATCAAAGTTGCTGGACATTGTGGCACACTTAGTAGTAAGGGGAGATTTGCGCTGAAGTCTAATTGCTTATATTAAGAGTTCTGTGTAAATATGATCTACTTGTGCTCGTATTAAGACAAACAGGCTTATTGAGACCTTTGCCTGTTCCACCTGGGCCTTGGCATACAGTGTAATTGGAGTTATCCAAAGGTCAAGATGGAACTGTTATTGTAGTGGTTGTAAACAATTTGACTACCATGGTTCATTTTATCTCCCTCCCTGGGTGGCCCACTTCTAAAGAGTTGTCACAAGTTTTTGCCCAACATATTATTTGATTCCATGGTATCCTGCAGCTCATGATTACTGATAAATGGTCTCAAGTTTATCTAAAAATTCTGGCCTGCCTTGTGTAAAGAGCTAGATATGGAAGTCTGGATGTCCAACAGGTACCACCCTCAGGAGGACTGACTAAAAGATTGAATTAATATGTTGGACAGTATTTGAGACATTAAGTGTTGTTAAAAGAGAAGAAATTACGTTGTGGTTAGATGGATTAATATACAATAATACTGAAAACTTATCCATGGGTATGTCACCTTTCTTTTCTATGTATGTTTACTGTGCCAGAATATTGCCTTTGGTTCCTTCTCCATCTATTTCACTTGTTTCTGTGCAAGAATACTTCATTAAGTTAGTAGATATTCAGAGTCCAGCACAGAAAGCCTTAGAAAATGCCAAGGTTACTTATAAATGATATGCTGAACACAAGAGACCTCCACCCCCAATATGTTATAAGTGAGTAAGTATGGTTTATTTATTTATTTATTTGCTTTGAGGAGTTTTATGTAGCGCAAACATGACACGTCAAGGTATCAGAGCGCTGTACAAATAGCAGACAATGTATACATACAGGGCGAAATGCAATAAGAAATAAGCAAGCAGCAATACAGATACAATATGTCAGTCGGCCTGGCAGATTCAAGATCTCAAGGTGCGAATAAGAAAATAATCAAGCTGAGTGGCTTCAGCGGTACTATTGAAGGAATTTATTTAACAGAAGCATTTTTACTTGTTTTTTGAAGGAGGTAGTCAAAGGGTTTGACCTGAATTCGGGAGGCAGTGTGTTCCATATTCTTGGGGCTAGACTAAAGATGGAGCGATTCATAGGTTTTCTTTTTGTTGAGCTTCTGTGGTTTCAACAGTAGGGAGTTAACGCTTCTTAAGGAATGACTACCACCAAACAGTTCGAGTTTATTGGCCAGGTAGACGGGAGTGTTATGGTGAAGGGCCTTGTTTCTCATGCAGGCTATCTTCAACTGGATCCTTGCTTCAAACTGAAGCCATTTTAGGCTTTGGAGGTCTGGTTAACAACAAAAAATGTGCATCTGAAAAATCTTCAACATTGCAACTTAAGTTTGTGAGCCCATTTTTGAGATTATGAATCCAATTACAGTATGATTGAAATTGCTATCACTCCATGAAAGTTCATCAAGTGTTTCATGAATCTTTGCTGTAACCTTGTTCCGCAAAAATATATCATGCTCTACTCTGATGTCCATTAAGGTAAATGCTGAAAGAGAATATGATGTGCATAAAATCGATTACGCAAGGATTATCAGAAATGTGTTGCAATAGATGGTGCATTGGAAGGGTTTGGTCCTGAGAAATGCTCACAGTAACCAATATCTAATATTTCTTTTTTAGAGGAATTTCATGCAAGACATAATGGTAAACCAGAATCTCCGCCATCTAGATAGTAAAATACGGGGGAGCATTGTAAGGAGGTATGTCAGGAGGTATAGTCATCACTTAAAACTCATGGTCCTTTGGCAGCGATACTCTTAATCCGCTCACACTGAGCCCATCTCAGAGAAGCATAGGCTTGCAGTCCTCACTGAGTTTCAGCACTGTTCGATGCGAGGCTTTACATTTATGGAGAATGCACTACTTGGTAGCACCCTGATGATGAACTGCATTTGCCAGCAGTCCCTGCAATCTCTCTTTGTTTGGAGGTGGTAACAGTCATCTTGAACTATTACTTCCCTTGTGTTTCATGGCGTCCTTGCTAGGCAGTTCCTCAAGTGTTGCTACAGCCAGGACTTCGTTATGCACATTTAGGAATTTCTTTTACAAACAGTCATAACTTGCTTAGTAGTTTCTTGGAGGACATTTGAGACCACAAAGAAGTATTTTGAAAGTCAAGCTGTGTTGTGAATAAAAAACTATTTTCAACATGTACATTTGAACATTTCTAATGACTTTAAAGGTTGCATTAATTACACTTTGGGTTGGTCCTGTGACAGAACAGAAGACACTCTCAGAACAAGTTATATGATATTCATAAAGTATTCAGAGTTCCATAAAGGGCTACAAGATTTGCTAAGACAGGGACCACAGAATACTACTGCTTGTTAATTAAGGTTTGTAATGGCACAAGAATAAAATAGGAAACATACCTATATACTACAGAGAGTATACAGTCACAAAGCTTGAGGTAGCTATTTTTCTTACAGGGAAACATGTTAATGAACGTAGATCTAAAGCATTCATGTCTTGTTTTTTTTAGATTCTCATCAGGAAGTTGACTTCACAGAAATACAGCTAAGGTGCATCCATTCATTGTTTCATTTAGATGCAGGACCTTCATCGAAGATTGTTAGGATATCTCTTATTGCCTTTAGATTCCCACTTCGCTTGCAGCCATCAGTGCTGACAAGTCAGACTTGTGGTGCCCAATACCTCAGTTTTCTCTCTTGACTGTTTCCCTTTTATCTTACTGGCCCTCATATTCTTTTGTGTATGGGGTCAGGTTGAGGTGGTGAGAGACAGAAAAGTTATTTGCCCCCATTGGATCCAGAACACAAGGTTAGGGTCAGATTCACAAAAGTAAACCTACACTTTTTTGTATCCACAAACTACAAGTTTAATGTTACTAATAACAGATTGTCCAAAACTCAGCTGCAAGCCAGCTGTTCCGGCGTCCCAAACATTCTTCAATGTCCTGCCTCCTTTAAGACCTCCACTGGCTTACTGTGGATAAACACATCAACTTTAAGGCTCTCTGCTTCATGTACAAAATGAAGAGCCTCAATGCTCTGAATCTTTGCAAAAGTTGTCTGTGCGCTATCTTCTCTCCTGTACACTACATTCTAGTAACCAGTCTCTTTTTTCAGTGGCTAAATTCAGACCCTCGCGAATAGGTGGTCGTAATTCTCTTTTATTGGCCCTAAACTGTGGAACACACTTCCTGAGACAATTAAAGGATGCAACTCCCTGATCTTGTTCCGCAAACACTTAAAAAATTGGCTATTCTAGGTCATATATGCAGGTTACTTACCAATGTCCTCTAGGGCTGGGAAACCTCATAGGTAGCTATGCACTGTACAGGAATTAATAATAATATTAATAGTAGTTTTGTGACTGCTGAGACTCTGCAGTCAGGCTGGATGGGCCTGTCTTTTTATGTGTGAAGTCTTTGCCACACGTGCAGAGTCCCCTCAGTCATAAAATTAATATTAGTTGAAAATAAACTTGCAGTTTGCGAATACAAAAAATTGTAGGATAACACAAAAGTGTAATTTTACCATTGTGAATCAGACCCTTAGTGTTTCTGCTAAAATCACTTCCTATTTTCTGTTCCAAATGTCTATTTCACATTTTCCTATCTTGCCCCTTGCCAGTGGAATAAGCTCCCTCTGTTCATTCTTGCTTGTCCCAGTTTTGTCCAGGTTTAAGAAACATCTCAAAACATGACTGTTTTAATTAGTTTCAATTAGCTGCCTTTTTCATCTCCTGCCTGTCAGAGCGCCAACATGTCCCTTCAGGGTTGAGTCACAGCGCTATATCAACATCCAATTAACATAACTGACAAGCACATTGAACACGACACAGAAATAAATACAATTTATGAAGAGAAATCGCCTCAAGAATATATCTTGCTCACCTGTCCTATATCTATAGCTGGGTTCAGACTTTTGCCGACATCCATCACTATATCTGTACGAAGGTTCTGCAAATTGAAAATGACAATTATTCATTTGGAGAGAATTGTAACATTAAATGACAACACACTCTCTTCTGATTAACACTCTGTAACTTAAATCCCTTTCATCTGTCAGCATTACATATTGCAAATTCAGTTTTTATTTTAATTGGAATAGTGATGATAACAATTCAGTTCCTCAAAAATCTCTAATAATTTGTTGCAATGCCACTAGCTTTGTTGTGCTTATGAGAATGGAATATGTGTAGGATAAAAAATGATAAGGCAAGAGGTGTTCATGGATAGCAATGGAACCTTGTTGCATCATATACTTCCTTTCAGCATTCTTGCTAAACATTGAGATATTTCATTGAGGTGTTCTCAGAAATGAAATATCTAATAATAATACTCAATTACATATTTAGTAAAAGAATGAGAAAATCTCATTGAACAGTGTCAATTTAGTTTAAGATAAAATGCAAAGCAACCTATCAACAATTACATTGATCAGGGTGGTCACCAATTTGGGTAGGGCTACATGTGTACCATTTACCAGCAAGAGAGGACGAGAAGCCACCTCCACTGTTGTGGGATGCGGTGGTCTGAAGAAAAAGGGGATCTACATGGAGTGGGAGCTGAGGGAAGGGCCTAACTGATACAAAGACATCACTCTCAATCCCAGTGCTCTAAAGAAGTATGAACGCCAGGTGACTTAGAATGCAAATCAAGTCACTTTTGCTGCAGTCAGCTAACATTTGAAACAGTCCAGACAGAGAAAGCCCTTTCACATGACTGAATGTAAATAAGATGTTTCCCACACAAGGCCAGGGCTCATGAAACACCAGGGAGCACTGGGCATCTGTTCTGATGCCCAAAAACATCTGCCACATACACATTTAGCCTTGGAATTAGGGCAGAAACGGTAGTAGCTGAACCCACAGGAGTTTGGACAATCAGAACTAGATGACTGTGACCCAATGCTGCTTAGGATGTAGTTATAGCATGCTACCTTGCCTTCCACACAGAGACTGGAATATGAGGAATCAAAGCTGAGAACTGCCTTATTGTTTCCTATGTCTCTTGTGAGACGATCTTTATTACCCTTTGTCCTAATAACCACTTGAAGAGGATTGCCTCCATTTACTAAAGTATTACCAATAACTAAATATATCCTAAAACTTTAGTTTCAGTATCGTGACAGAAGGCTGGAGAGTCAAAATAGCCAGTTCAAATCAGTTTACCTGTACTTTCTTGAAAGTTACTTTTCAGAATTGAAGTCACAAGAATTGAACAGTTGAATTCTCAATCAATCCCTTTCCTTCTTGGTTGAAATCAAAAATATCCTCATGCCACTATTTCTGAATGTTAATTCTTAGTATTTGCCAAAATTTGTTTTTTTGGGGCTTAGTTTCTTTGTAAATTGTTGTCAGTGAGTTTTGAGATAGAGATTTATATATTAACATAAATTATAGGCAGTCAAGAGGTGGTCAAGGGAACACTTTGGAATCCCTTCTTTTTCAACTTTAAACATTTTAAAATACCAGCTGATTTTTGTTTTTACAGGGCCGATTTCTCAATATAATAAAGAACAAGTTTCTTCGATAATATATATAGGGCAATTAATATATGGACTCAGAAAAAGTGACTGAAATTTCAGTTGCAATATTCAGTGACGATGTCTGTACAGTGGCCAGTTGACTCCTTTTTAATACTTAAGTAAATCTAAGTTGGAGCACCTGATCTGTTGAAAGTCCTGGACACCTTACGAAATATGGGCACAAACATCTTGATAGCTCTGAAAAGTGAGTTGTGTGGACCTATTTTTTTAAAACTGCAAGAGGTACGCACTTGAGCACCCTTCATTACGGGTGGAGGGGCACAACCCCCCTCCACCCTTTTGAAAAGCAAAAGTCAGCATAACAGACACTCATCATGTTTGGGTCAGGCACGAACTGTATATGTGCTAAATGAGCAGGCGTCTGTCCCCCTGAGACAAACTTTGCCAGGCTAAAGATTTCACAGGATTGAGGGTGTGACCTTCCCAACTGTGCAAAATAAAATGTGAGGTCCTCCCCATCATGGAGAGTGGGTTGCATCACTGATAGACTCAGACCTTGGCACTTCAGGCCCAGGGCTGACTGTCAATCACTGACACATCGTCCTGAGTGGAATGGGGTCAGCAACTCTCACTGATGCCGCCTCACTCTGTGACAAGTGAGGGAAGGACCTCCTGTTATTGCTTTCCCTGCTTGAAGCATCCAGCTCCTTCCAGTGCCTTCTGCTACCCCTCCCACTGGACCTGCCATCACTACAGAGGCCCAATTAGTACATTTAAAAAAAAACAACCTTTGGGAGTGTGAGTGGCGGTGTGAATGTATGTGTATATGAAAGTGCATGCTGGGAATGGGTGTGTGCGTGTGCATGTGCACACGCACCCACAATTGTTTGTGGTTCAACCTACATGCACTTTGTTGTGAAAATCCATGAGTGGACCCGGAATACTATACATTTCTGAAGACTAAACACAGTTCTGAATTCTGAAAGGGATCTTGTGTAGATTATTCATGGTTTTTCAAAAGAAACTAAGTATTGAAATAGAAAATAATTAAAATTGATGACAACATAATGAAAAAACTTTGCCCAACTGACTGGTTTACAAAAGTAACATATGTTACATATATTTAACTCTTCTGATCACTGGATACATAGTGTTTGTTAGTTGTCTAATAACACAATATCCATAGCGAACAACTAAGCTGCAGCTCCCAATGATTTTTCATTGTGTGCCGACGATGCTGCAATTATTATAATAAAATCTAATGAATAAAAAATGGGTCTAAGGGAAATGTATGTATTTTTGATTGAAATGTGCACAAGACACTGAGTTTCGGAATGTGCTATGTTATGTGTATTTGTAAAGTGCACAATCACTCTCAAGGGTATCCTGGACCTGGGCAGGTGCGTGTGCCTAGCCCTGACTATGGGAGGCTGGTTAATTGAAAAGCCAGATCTTCCGTATCTTTCAGAATTCAAGGAGAGAGGAGGCAGCTCTGATGTGGAGTTGTAGGCCAACCCGTGCTTCCAGAGAGATGCAGGATAATGCCTATTCTCCTGATTTGGTTCTGTGTATGTGTGGGATGTGTGCAAGTAGAAGTCCAGTCGAGCGGAGGTATCTGGGTGGTTGGTGGAAGGAGATGCGACTGTTCAGGTAACTGGGGACCAAGTAGTGTGGTGCCTTGAATATGTGTATGAGGTGTTAAAATTAGCACATTTCTATATCTGGAGCCAGTTCCCCGAAGTGTGGTGTGATGTGATGTGATTTCTGTAAAGGAGGTTGAGGATGAATCTGGCTGCTGAGTTCTGGATGGTTTGTAGTCTTCAAGTGAGCTGATTGGTGATCCTGACATTGAGGCATTTCCCTTAGCCCAACTTGTGACTAGGGAATGAGTGACAATTATTCTAGTGTTGCTTGGAAGAAATTTGAACATCTTCATCAGCATCTTCAGGGTGTGGAAGCAAGAACTGTTGACTTGTTGAGCCATTTCCAGTTTGCCGTCGAGGATTACTGTAAGGTTTTGGCATGGGTGCTGGGTGTGGTTGTGAGTCCATATTTGGCTGGACACCAGTTGGAGGCCCTAGGTGAGGTGTTGTTCCTGGAGATTGACACTTCTGTCTTGTTTGTGAGCTTGAGACAGTTAGCTTACATCAAATTATCGACTTCAGCCATGCAGAGGATGAACATTTTCCTTGTGCTGGGGGTCTTGTCCAAGACAGAGAGTGTGAATTATGTGTTGTCGGTGTAGGAGAGGATCATGATGTATGCATTGAAGAGGGTGTCACTGAGCGATTCTTAGAGCCATTCCGCAGATGAGCAGTGGTGTAACGCAAAATGACTGGCCCCCAAGCAGAATGGGCTCAATGGGGCCCCCCTGAATGGTTGGGCCAGGAGAGTGGCTTTCCCTAGCATTTAACTATTTCTTATTCCATGCCATTGCACACATTCTGCATGGCATGCAATGGCATGGCTTAGAGAGTGTGGGAACCCCCTCCAAAACAAGAAACTCTGCCCCCCACTCTGCACCACAGGGGCTGCGGCGGGCTCCGTTACACCCCTGCAGATGAGTTTGAGGGCTTCTGAGGAGTAAGGCGTCAGGCTTACAGCTTGTGTTCTATCCATTAAAAATTAGCAAGATGAATAGTTGGTATTTGTACATTTCTGAATTTGGGGCCACCCATACTATCATGTGATTCAGGGGGCAATGTGCAATATGTGATATTTCTTGCACAGTGGTTTACATAATTTTGAGAAATTCAGTCTGTATCAACAAATGTTACGCTATTCTGTGTTTCCACACTTTTCCTGATAAAAAGCTTCCCCACTTGTGTGGCTGGGTCTAGCACTTGAAACAGAGAAGGGCCCATATACAAAGTGGCAATATCAATATTTCCTGTCAAAACAATTACCTGTTTTGGTGATGGAGGTACCTGTCGTGTTTAGGCCCAGACTAGGCCATCAACTAGGGAAACCGACCACACCCATAAATATGAAAATGAGACACCCAAGGGTGTGCAGGGCAGTGCGCCTTGCATGGAACCTACAACGTTTTCTTACCCACAGTGCCAAACAAAGCTAATGCCCTGGCGTGAAGCTTCAAATCACAGGTAAAGTCATCTCTGGCAGCAGGCTGTTGACCCTCAGGCCTGAGATCCAAATCCTGTCCTTGCCTGGCTATCTGATCATCTGATGAGGGCCTGGACTGGTGGACTCCAGTCCAGGCCCTCATCATCTTTTGCAATTTCACCTTCCTGGTGGTGCTCTTGACTGGAAGTCCCCTCTCTTCCAAGAACTCCTTGAGCTGGGACACAGTGTAGGACTCAATTTTTGCCTGCTTAAACTCCATGCTTGTAGAGGTGGTAGCACTGTACCAGGGCTCCATGAGTACATTTAATATACCAATTGGATATAAGCCAATATTACCATGCTTTAAAGAGTTAGCACTCGTTAGGAGTGGTAAACTGCACCGAGTCCTACTCAAAGCAAAAACGAGATCAGAAGAAAATGGAGGAGGAAGGCAACAAGTTGGGGGGAAGATCATCCTAAGGCTAACAGAGGAAGTGAATTTTTAAGTTGTCACTTTAAGGAGGTAGAAGGAGTAGAACTGCAATAAAGAGAAGTGTATGTTCTCATTTCTTCCCAAGAGGGTAGTAATATTTTACTACTATTATATACAGCTAATGTTTAATAAAGTTCAGTGATTACTATGATGTTGGTAGAACAGGTGTGTTACCATGCTGGATCACTGCATACAGGATGATGAAGGCATTTAGGCCCCCAGACCTGGTAAAATCGAACACCACCATGTTGGAATTTATCGGGTCCACTAAATAGCTCCTAATTAGGAATTTGAACTCCATAAATGGGAATAACATGTAGATGTTCTTGCTTAGTGAACGAAAATCCCCATGTCCGGATAATTATTGGGAATTTTTCACCTGATTTTGGCAGGTTTGACTTTCCAAACTTTATTGAACGAATGCTGCAGAACCTAATACGCTATACGTTGGAGGGGATATCCGTCACGTTTTTAATGCAGTGTCCTCCCATCCACCAAACTCGTAATGAGATCCTCTGTCTTTGTGAACTGTCCCCTCCATTTTTCGCATAAACCTCTTGTGCACTTTGTTTTGAGGTTTTATATAAAAAAGACTGTATTTTCATCTAGTGTGAGTTTTTCCTCACAATAATAATACTTGATGGTACTTAAAATAGAATGAATGCTGCCAACCTTATGGTCTCCAGTCAAGCAATCGATCTCAACCTCAGAGCAGGCGACCCCATAGGAAAAGTAGCTGAAAGGTGTTCCTTGCTTTGTTTCAAAGTTGTATCCAGTAACAGGTGTCCTGCAGCAGGAGAGACGCAAACACAATGAAAACACAAACGCATTACTTTTAATGCATCATGTTGAACACACACAATTAGTTTGGAAGCTGTGAAATGTATACAACATACAGACATAGAAGAATATCTTAAAATGTGAGTGCTGTACCTGACAATTCACTTGGACAAATAATAAATCAGTGTGATCTAGTGAGCTAAGCAACCAGACCTGGGAAAGGATTCTTGTACACTGTACTATGGGCTTCCTCTACTTCTCTACCCTCAATCCAGAAAAAAGAGAGTCCTTTCCCACCTGGCAGACAAACTAAAGCTCTTTGCGATCAACACACCTCAGGGGGCACAAAACAGCCTATAATGAAATTTCCTCCAATAAGACCTGGGCTGGGTACCAGTTTCTGGTTTGAACTTTGGGCCCTGATATTAGGTTGGCTGGAGCAGTATTTCCTGGTGAAATACTGCTTCACTCAATTATCAGCACACTGTTCACACACCAGGATTTCCAAGGTGTAGGATCACCGGACCCAGTTTTACCAGCCGTAAAATCTATCATATAGAATCACATGAGACTCAGACTGCAATGCTGCCAGCCTCCACCCAAGACCCTGCCGGACCCCCTTTCATGGCACACGAGAGCACAAAATGCTCGCCCCTGCAACTACACCATCTCAGCTGTGTCCTGATGCCCTCGACAGCTCCTGTGCACAGACCCCATGCCCATTTACCACTTGTTATAACAGGTGGTAAATGGGAGCTTACTTGCACATGGTATTCCCCATTCCAGGGGCAAAAACACATGATAACCAGATTTAAGTGTGGGGGATACCAGCTGAAAACATTATTGCCCTATATCAGAACAACACATAAATAATTAGATGCATAGTGCATGGTTAAGTGTCTAGCTCACCACTGCACCGAATATTATTAAAGTATGTCTCCAGGAAAACACTCCCCAAATCCATCAACAATGCATTCGATGAGACAAGGTTTATGGTTCAGGGGGGCGTGGCTCGACGCCCGCGGAGTATGGCGGCATCCGAGTGAGGCACCGGGCTCACCTCGGCGAAACCACGCTTTCCGCCGTTCATCTGGGAGTCTTCTCTTGAATATGGACACTTGAAGGTATGCTGCTCGCGATGCGCGCAGTGCCATCTCCGTGCGCATGCTGAATCAGCAACATTATATTGCCTCGCAGGTCTCTCAGAAGCGACGCTCTGTAGCGGCCCTCCATTTTAGCCCTTTGCCGCGTCTGGAGCTCCCGAGAAATGAGGCTCGTTTTCGAATGCTGGCTCCTTCAACTTGCTGCAGAACAATGAATGGGGCTAATTTTATGCTTCTTCTCTTCATTTAACTCCTTTGCCTCAGCTGCATAAAACAGCATTTTTGTGTGATTCCCCCCATTGTGTCAAGGAATTACTGGCCGCCATTTTATGGAGCTCATTTACAAGGAGAACTGTACGCAAATTTGATGGAATGTCGCTTGGTGAATTTTACATCACTCTGTATTCTTTCAACATTAATTTTTTAGACAAATGGTTCATGGCTATTTTTTGCTCTATTTATTTTATCCTGGATTTATTTTTCCTGGACATTTCAAATTGAGTTTTTGTCATCCTCGTCCTCACTTTCTCATGTTCTCTCAACCACATAAGCTTTTCTGTGACGAGAAGTGAATAGCATCTTTTCTTTGATACATACTTTCTGAGGAGTGTTGCAGACAGCTGTGTGCCTTCTGCTGTCCTGTCATTGGTTTTTTCTCTCCTTATGCTTTTTGTGTAACCTTAATTTTAAATACTAATACTTTGCATCAGCCGTCTATGGGAAGTCATGGTATACTGGTCACCTTGGAACATTTAACTCACCTGGTTGCATCTTCACTATCAACCCCTGATTTTTTCCCTCGAGGTTTTCATTAACTTCTACATTTTGATGGGCAGAATCAGGAATTCTGCTAAAGTGAAGCAATCTTTTGTCAAAAACTCAAGAATTTTCACACAATTTTCTAAGCTTGAGGATTCACTCTTGTCTACGCAGCCGCCTCTTGAGCCTAAAATGGATCCTCCTTCAGCAGTTTCAGGGACATCTATCACGAAACGATTGAAAAAGGACCCCCCCTCCCCGCCTAAATCTGCCTCACCTGTCTCTATGGAGCTCTTGTTAGAGGAAATCAGAGCTCTTCGTCCCTTTATGGAGGAGACTAAAGTTAAGCTGCAAGTCCTCACGGATAACTGGTCTCAGTTGGATACCAGAGTCTCGGCAGTTGAGCACAATGTTTCCTCACTCAAGGCTTCGTGCGAAAGTGTCTCTCAATTGCATTCCCAAGTTTCTGTGCTCCAACGCCAAATCGAGGACCTTGAAAATCGAAATCGGCGAAACAATCTACGAATTTATGGTTTGGTTGAAGGACTTGAAGGATCAGACGCTGTCTCCTTTTTCAGATCTTTCCTTCCTCAATTGCTTCACCTACCAGACGATACTGTACTTAATATCCAACGGGCACATAGACTGGGCAGAGTTGCTTCTAACGCTTCGCTATCGCAGCGGCCGAGAGGTGTAATCCTGTAATTCTTGGAGTATACGATTTGATCAAAGTATTATCAGCTGCCAAAGCCATTCCGAAAATCACATGGTCTGGCTCTACTGTATTTTTTGCTCAAGATTACGCTAAAGCCACCGCAAACAGACGTAAAGCATTCCTAAGTATGAGACCCGATCTTCGCTCTCTGGGGGCTCGATATGGTCTTTTTCATCCTTGCCTCTTCAAGGTTACCTACAACAACAAAACTACTACATATGAAGATCCGATGAGATTACAGAGCTTCATTAACTCTTGTAGACCAGTCAACATGTATTCCTCCGCTTCTTCATCGTCCTTTAATACTTAATTTTTTGTTATTAAAGAGTGTCTTGATAATGCCTCCAAGGTTTTGCATAGGTCCTATAGTCTATTGTTATGGTGCACTTCCGTTAGATGGTTGTTCGTAGGTTATGGTCCGTTATGGTCTTGACTTAGTTTGAAATATGTGTTTTGTTTTGTTATTCATCTGTTTAATTGACTGTTCATTACTCCCATAGATCCTCTCTTTTTACGGCATGGTTTCCCCCTGGTTTCCTGTGTGTCCACGCTCGGATATCCGGTATGTCCTTGTGGTCTCACCTCCCTCTCCTTCACATCCTCCCTTCTTAGGTATGTTCTTTATTTTGTTCTTTGTTGTTTTCTGTGCCACATTCATTGTATTTTTTCAGTCTGTTCCACAACTTTTACACGTTTGCATCTCTGATGTCCTCAATACTTTCTTTGACTATTCCTTTCTTTATGTCCTTTCTAAATTCATCCTTTCCTGTCTACTTACTATCACTTTGTTCTATTCTTTTTCTTTTTCAGATACAATTCTTATTTTTTCTGGTGTCAATCTATTAAGCTCACTCCTTCACTTTTTACTTTTACCTTGGTTTTTCCTTTACAGCTTTCGTCTCCTTCCCTTTTTTGAATATGGATTAATTGTCGCTTTTTCTTTTTCTAGTATTTTACATTTTTCTCTGCCTGAATTGGGTTTTTATTTACTATTGTTAACTTATTTTGCCTCCATTAAGCCATGTCTTTAAATTTAATTACTTGGAATGTAGGGGGTTTGAATTCTCCCATTAAAAGACAATGGATTTTGACTCACTTAGCCAAATTGAATGCTGACATTGTCTTTTTACAAGAAACTCATCTTTCAGATGTTGAATCCTTCAAGTTAAAGAGGGGTTGGGTTGGTGAGGTTTTCTTCTCCCCAGGTGATAGCAAACGCAATGGTGTAATGATACTTTGTCGCAAATCTCTTTAGTTCTCACTCTTGTCTCAAGAATCAGACACTTGTGGTAGATGGATATATGTTAAGTTATCTTTAAAGGGTGTTCCAGTCTCTCTTCTAAATGTCTATGCCCCTACTTGTGGAGAACCTTCCTCCTGGCCCACACTTGCCAAACAAATTCCTCACTGCATCAGTGATAACTTTATCCTGGCTGGTGATTGTAATCAGGTTTTTGATCCATTCATTGATAGGAATTCAAAGATTCCTTTTGTACCCAACAAACCTCACAAATCCTTTGTCCACGCCATAACTCAATATAAACTCCTTGATGCGTGGCGATTGTGTAATCCGACCATCAGGGAATTCACTTTATACTCCCCATCTCATCATTCTCAATCAAGAATCGACTATATTTTTGTCTCAAGGAGGTGACGCTTTAATAATTCCCTTCCCTTAGACCCAAAATTTACTGCCTCCTTCACCAATTTCTTCCAGGAATTTTACGTGATAAATCAAACTGATTCCATGCCCTTTCCTACTCTGTGGGATGCCTTTAAGGCCTCAGCTAGAGATTTTATACTATCCTTTGTTGCAAGGAAGCGCAAGGTTGCACGCACACAGATTGCAATCCTTCTTCAAGACATTAAGAGACTGCAGCACTCTTATTATACTTCGCATTCACAAGACTGTTTAAATGCTCTTATCAAAGCCGAAATGCAATTTAACAAGAGATCTACGGAGGATGCTTCTCTTTATCTGTTAAAATCTAGCGCTAAATTTTATGGGGGTAAGAATAAGGCTGGGAGAATTCTGGCTAATTACTTGAAAGTTAAGCACAATAAACTAAACATTGAATCTATTTATGATGCAAATTTAGATCTAAAGTTTAAAGATGATGATATTCTACACAAATTTTCTCTTTTTTATAAAACACTATACACTTCTGAAACGCAACCCTCCGACCAAGCTTTATCAAAATTTTTCTCTACTATTCAAAAACCCCAAGACACTTTACCAGATTTATCTTCATTAGAATTAGATTTAACGCAGCAAGAGTTGACGACCGCCCTGCAGTCTCTTAAACATGACAAAGCACCTGGCCCTGATTGTTTTACTGTTGAATTCTATTCCCATTTCTCTAAACTTGTATTACCTAACTATATTCGCTAATACATTTCTTCACCACGTCAGGACACTCATCTGGCTCCCTCTCAGATGCTCATTCCCAAAGAGGGTAAAGACTCTGAGGGGCAGATTTCTGTTGCACTTGCGCCACTTTTGCACCGCCGTTGCGTCACTTTTGTGACGCAGCAGCGGCGCAAATCGTGCGCCATGGTGCGGGGTATTTACAACGTGACGCATCTGGGAGATGCGTCACGTTGTAAAGCCCTGCGCCACATGTAGGCGTTCCAGGGCAGGTGGGGGCGTTCCGGCGCAGGAACGCCTCCTAAAAGTGGCTGAGTGAAATCTACAAGATTTCACTCAGTCACTTTTAGGCCCATGCTGCGTCAAAACCCTGCGCCTGCTTGAAGCAGGCGTAAGGATTGACGCAGCATTGTACAGATAGGGCCCCCCAGAACATTGCTGGAGCTGCGTCGCGCTTGCGACGCAACTCCAGCAATGCGCCACTTTTACGGCACAGATGCGTCACGCATCTGTGCCGTTTTTGCCCCATGGTGCGCCGCATTATAAATGCGGCGCATCCATGGTGGCGCAGCTGTGGCGCATAATAATTGGCGCATCCCTGCTGATATGCAGGGATGCGCCAGTTAACATAAATCTGCCCCTAAGTTTTGTAAGAATTATAGGCCTATTTCTTGGGTAAACATTGATTATAAGATCTTTTCTAAGGCATTAGCCTTACAATTGGATTCATTTTTACCAGATCTCTTAGGGATAGAACAAACTGGATTTGTTAAAGGCCGCTATATAACTGATAACACTCGCCTTCTGTTTAATGTATTGTCGAAATCCCCACGTGTTAAAGACTCCCTAGCTGCAATAGCATTAGACGCTGAAAAGGCGTTCGACAGAGTTGAATGGAGATTCCTGTTTTACACTCTCAAATGGTTTGGCTTTGGTTCCAATTTTATTTCCCTGATTTCTCTTCTTTATTCCAATCCTAGAGCGGCTGTCTGTGCCAATGGATTGGTATCCCCGTTTTTTTATCTAGGAAGGGGGGTGCGTCAAGGTTGTCCTCTTTCACCTTTCCTTTTTAATTTGGCTTTGGAACCATTCCTTTCAAAATTACATCAGAATCCCAACTTGCATGGCTTTGAAACACTCCAGACGCATATTAAACTAGCAGCTTATGCAGATGACATTTTGCTCTTTATGTCTCAACCAATTGATTCAATTCCTGCTTTTTTAGCGGAAGTACAAGCTTATGCTAGTATTTCGGGTTATAAGTTAAATAACGATAAGTGTGAGATTTTGCCGTTAACAAAATATACCTTTAAACCCGACTTTACGGCTTCTCATTTTACTTGGAGTCCTAACCACATCAAATACTTGGGGCTCCACATCACACATTCACTTTCAGATACAGTATCCTTGTGCATGGATAAATGCATACAAAAGATTTCAGACCTCACTACTAAATGGCACCCCCTATATCTATCATGGTGGGGTCGACTGGACACTATTAAAATTATGTTATCACCCATAATTATTTACACTATTTCCAACATCCCAATTCTTATCCCAGCAAAATTCTTCAGGAAGATCAATTCCATTCTTTCTTCCTTTCTTTGGAATAAAAAGAAACCCCGAATGTCTATACAAAATTGAAGGCGGAGTCAATTTTCCTGATTTCCCGACATATCAAAAGGCATTCCTTTTACGTCAAGCCTCATTTTGGTTGCGCGATCCTAAAGAGAATTGCCCTATGTGGACCACCATTCAACGCCTTTTTGTATCCCCTTTTTCCTTCAATGAATACCTTTACTTCTCACACAAACCTCAAGCCCTATCTACTCCCATTATTAAAATGACCTCCAAGCTTTTATCGCCTTTATTCCCTTTCCCCCACAATTCTGTTGACTCCTTTCTTGGTTCTACAATATGGCATAATAAGAATTTGCTTATTCGGAATAAACCATTCTATTGGAAGACCTGGCACCGAAGAGGTCTTATTTGGATTTCTCAACTTTTTTCAAACTCGAATTTTTTACCCTTTTCCTTGCTCAGCCATTCTTTCAACTTACCTGCCTCATTCATGCATAAGTATCTCATTCTCAAACAAGCTGTGTTGGACGCATTAACTCACTTGACAGCGACACCCATTGCTTCAATTATTCCAGCCTCCTCATCACAATTGCGAACTCTGTTAGTCACAGCTCCCAAAGCCTCCACATTGTATAACTTTCTGCATGTTGTGGGCAAAGTCCGACAGAAATATACAACTGAAGAGGCTTGGGAACGGGATTTCACGGTCTCTTGGTCAGTGTCTTTGTGGGATAAATTATGGATTAAGATACGTAATCTTCCAGAGCCGCAAACACGACGCAAACATTGTTTTTTGTATATAATAGACTCTTGTTGTCACCTAAGGTTCTGAGCAAAAAGTACACCACAGTACCTGATACTTGTTGGACCTGTTCTTCTGCAAAAGCTGATTTATTTCACATGTTATTTTCTTGTCCTATTGTACTTGATTTTTGGAAGCGAATTTGGTCTCAAATTAACTTGATTTTTGGTACTGCATTTCCCTTTTCTTAAACTTATTTTTTCATAGGGAGTCTGGCACCTTGCTTGGCGAATAGTTTGTCTAATGTTAAAATTGTTGATTTACTACTCGCAATTGCATTCCAGTAGATTACAGCAAACTGGAAAGACTTTTCTAAGATCTCTTACAGGGCATGGTGGTACGCTGTTTGCCATAACCACAGGTTGGATACATCTTTTGTATACCCTATACATTTGGCGTCGAAAAGACTGGATTTATGGTCGCCTATTACACTGTATTTAAATGCTAGTGCTCTCCGTTCTTTTCTGCTTCATTCAGCCCAACAGGAAGTTTCAAAACCCCCCTAAAATACCCCTACTTGTTCCTCTATTATTTGATACTTCAGTATGTGTATCATTATTTTAATTATTCTTTTTGCTTTTATTTTTCAACCCAATTCATTAATTGTATTGTAACTCCTTTTTTGTGCGATTTGTATTTAACTTGATGTACAATGATGTGATGCCTTATATTTCTTATCAATAAAATCTTTTTTGAACTTAAAAAAAAAAGGTTTATGGTTCACCACTCCTCCTCGGTGATGCAGCTTAAACTGTCATTGTGTTACTCGGTCCTCCAAGCAGGGAGAATGATGACCTGGCACCGGCAGCAGAGGTGTGTGAGTCAAACAAATGAGTGACAGCCAGTAGAATCAACATAGTATGTGCCAAAGATAGCAGCAGTGTAGGGACTCAATAAGTGATGGCATCTACCCTGGGTGCACTGGAGGCCTCGAAGGCCCGGCAGTGTTAAGACAGGTCGACCTGAAAAAGAAACTAATGGCAGGAACAGAGTTTAATAGAGTTATCACTGTTTGCAGTGGAAGCATGGATCATTTGACACAGACGATGCAAGGAAGCAAGACAAGTTACTCAGTATCTTGTGAGAATCTAACGATGTGAAGAGGAGGCCTCGGCTTCAAAAGCAGATGGTATTCTCAGCCAAAACACCAGGAATAAAAAAGGCATATTGGGGGAGATTTACTAAGATTTTGTGCCGATTTTGCATCAAAAAAGTGCGGCAAAACGGCGCAAAATCTTTCTTTCCCAATTAACTTTCCAGCGCTGAACTTGATTGCTGCTGGAAATAACATAAAAGAAATGCGAAGCAGCACATGGCGCTGCTTCGCATTACTTTGCGCGGCGTGCCAAGAGTGGTGCATGGGCGTTCCCATGCAACCACCCAAGGTTTCTCATGCTGAACCCAATTTATTAAAAACAGTAAATTGAGTTTAGAGTGAGAAAATTGCGCCCTTTTCAACTAGGCGCAAGAAAGGAGAAATGCTTTAATTTCTCCTTCCTTTCCCGACTTTGCATGTGCGCTGCACTGTGCAGCATGCATACAAAGTGGGAAAAGCTTTCCCTCGTGCCTAGTATAGTATTTTGTACAAGAAGGGTACCCTTCCTGTACAAAACCTATGGTACACTCAATCACACACCGTAGTGCTACCGTGCTAAGATGTGTGCATGTCCCACGGCAGCTGAAATCAGCACTGGCGCAAGGGAAAGGGGAGGAGAGAGCCATATCTTTGAATATATTGCCCTCTCCGGCTCCCTCACTGTCGCGCAACGCAGCGCAGCCTCCCCCCTGGTGTCTCCTCACTTGCAGGCATAAATTATGAAATACACTTCTATTGTTTACTCATGTTTCCCTCTGTAAGCTTACTTGGGTAAGAAGCTTCCATTGCAATGCAAACATAAAATATGCTTACGGAAGCAACGGAGAAGCCATACATTACTCAGATGTTATTGTGTGAATTCTCAAATCAGTGCTGGTGCTGCATCTGGCACAGTATTCATGCAAAGCATTCAGGGATGTTCGTATGGGTAGGCATAGAAAGGCCTGGGTGTGTGGCCAAAGCATCTATACTTGTGCACACACTAAACCCCGGCGCAAACAAATAACTCCTTAAAATAATTCTTGTTTCACTCGTACTCTTGTCTTGTTTTCAGGCGTGTTCAAAAATGATGCTGAGGGAGGTTCAGAGAAGTTCAGAGATTGACAACTCAAACGAGCAGCACATTCAACAGACTAAAAGAATCTAAGGCCCAACCAATGTCAACAACTGAATAGGTGTTACTATTGACCACAGTAAACTAGAATATAAAAGAGAAAAACGGCATTAAGCTTTGCAAACCAGCGGGAGCAATAGTTAACATTAGCTTCAAGGACGCAGTGTAAGTCAAAGGGGACACTATGGGACCTATCGGCAGGACCTGGGCCAACACATGAATAGATGGGTACTGGACCTGGGCCAGCACAAGAATAGATGGGTACTGGACCTGGGCCAACACATGAATAGATGGGTACTGGACCTGGGCTAACACATGAATAGATGGGTACTGGACCTGGGCCAACACATGAATAGATGGGTACTGGACCTGGGCCAACACATGCATAGATGGGTAGTGGACCTGGGCCAACACATGCATAGATGGGTAGTGGACCTGGGCGAACACATGAATAAATGGGTACAGGACCTGGGCGAACACATGAATAGATGGGTACTGGACCTGGGCCAACACATGAATAGATGGGTACTGGACCTGGACGAACACATGCATAGATGGGTACTGAACCTGGGCGAACACATGAATAAATGGGTACTGGACCTGGGCGAACACATGAATAGATGGGTACTGGACCTGGGCGAACACATGAATAGATGGGTACTGGACCTGGGCCAACACATGAATAGATGGGTACTAGACCTGGGCCAACACATGAATAGAGGGGTTCTGGACCTGGGCGAACACATGAATAGGTGGCTAGTGGATTAGACGGGGGGGGTGGGACAAAGTTTTAGCCTCTTTTCCGCAGCTGAAGCATTACTAGCAGGATTGGCCCCTAAAGACTGAGGCTGAACACACTGCCACTGCCTCAAAAACAGCTTGCTGGAACTTACACGCGGCGAGGCGCTGGAAATTTGAAACCCTCCATTCATGGAAATGTTGTTGAATAGCCAAGGGTGTCTTTTCTTTTCTGGCCTAATGTAGGCCCCTCTCTATAGTCAGAGATGATTTTTAGCTGTGAGTTTATTATACCACCCAATGGTGTTGGATACCACAGTTCCACCACAGGTCAAGGGGGGGTCTCCAGGTACAATTTCTCATTATTCCTGACATTGAGGTGGGCTCAGAGACACTCATACTCAACTCTCCTGTGCCATTCACTGCAGCCTCTGCCTTCCTCTGAGTCTGGCTTTCTCTCTGTTACTGGGCTTTCATGGACTACCGGGCCAGAAAGGCATTTAGGCGTTGCCAAGCAGAGTGCCCCACAGATCACAGCTGGTTTACAGACAGTTGGCATCACCAGCCCTGGTATCAAATAATGTCCAGCACGGACAGAGACATAAACTAAAACTATTTTGTCACATCCTTGCTTAAGGAATCATTCAATTCGTCAACATCCAAAAGAGGTACAGAGTCAACAAGTCCCACCGCGGTAGCATCCAAAGTAATGGGAGCTAGAATTGGCAGCTTACTAGAGCGCTCCTATGAAAAGTCTTAAAAATACTTACTTTTAGTTAACCAGAAAGATAGGGTCTGCAGACGCCTCTGTAACCGCATGTTTTAACAAAGCCTACATAACCTCTGGGAAAAAGCATTTCCCTTTATGTGAATTTAAAAGGGAGCAGAAGGCTGACAGGGACAGTGAGCCAACATGTCAGCAACAAGAGTAAGAGTAACATTTTTAGGCAAAGCAAAGTACCATTTACCCTCACTGGTGTCAAAATATACCCTTTTTAAAGGAGCGGATCATTCAGTTTCCAATTCCGGAAACACGAGCTGAGGCGAGTTACAAGTCTACGGTCTCAATGCAGGTCCAAAAAACCAAAGTGCAGAAGGTTGAAAGCATCAGGGGGGTCATAAAAAGGCAGAATACAACAATATACTAAACTTTGCTCTACTTTTGGATACTATTTTGTTACTATTGGTCATGTGCTGAATTAAAAAGGTGGCCTGTGCTCTAGCCTGGCTATCTCAAGGACACAGCCAGAGAGTCACACCTGAATCTCACTATGCATTTCCAAGCAGGCACAGTAATTTATCTGTTTCACTCTCTATGCTATTTCTGATTTCCCTATTAATAGGTCACAGATTAATGAGTCGAAAAGAATCAGGGCTTGCCGACTATGGTCTTTCTGCTCCGGCCAGAATCTTGCCACAAAGAATGGTAGAAGATTATTTACACAAGGAATACATAAAATAAATGCATGGAATGCTGTCCCCCAGCCCTCCATCTAGAACTTTACACCAACAATTTGTAAGCTGCCATCAAGACTAATTTGTTCGCATAACCTTCCACTTTATATCATTGCTGCCAATAAAAGATCCTCATTGTTTAGAGTCATTGTGGATTTAACAGCACTAAATATATCCTCTATGCCCATCAATGAATCCACTTCTTAGGTCAGTAACTAGCATCATCAACGATCTCGGAGCTGACGCAAGAAGACTTTGGATCCAACTTTGTGAATGCAAAGTCACATTTCCAGATGCACAAAAGTGTATTGCAATTCTTAATAGACACCTTAAATGGCAATGCAGGTATTGCAAACCATTGACAGTCAGAAGAGAGAGGGGTCACAGGTCAGTCAGAATGCAAATGTGAGTGCTGGGATGGAGGTCTGCTGTCCCATGCACGCCTCAATCCAAGTTTTCCTTGTTATCATTAACTACCGTTTTGCAAAAATACCTTTTGTGGTGCAAGTCATTTGAGCATCCCTTGCCCTTCAAAGGAAGAGTCTGATTCCACAAGGATGCAAAGCTGCTTTGCAGCTGATTTGTGCATGAGGCCACTCACTTTCAGGTGCCCAATTTTCTTTCTTAGGGAGGCTTGCATAAAATATAAATATATAAATTGTTATGAAAGTTTATGCCTATTCAAGTCTACTAGATATGCCCAAATCCAGTCCTTTCCTGAGATCTAGAGCTTGTCACACATGTATGTATGCATTTATGTGATATTTGCCTGGTGCATACTTAGGGCCTAATAACTAGTTTGGCTGTCCATTTGCCACCATCCCCACGGTAGAGGTGCCGTGGCAGTTGGGGATGTATTACGACTACGGTGGTTGGACTGCCATAGAACTGCCACAACAGCCAGGGATCCGCAAGCCCTGGTGCTGGCCCGGCGGTCTGAGGTCACAGTATGCTTGCTGGTGCAGCTGCGGCACCGACAAGCATATTACGAGTTTTCTCCCGCCAACAGTCTCAGGCCTCAGGGTCTGGGGATACATGCAGGGGGGGCACATGGTGTGCCCACCTGTGTGCATGCACAAGACCGTGCTGTGCAGGAACGGGCTTTTGTGCTCCCTCAGCATTGCGGTGCTAAGGTTCACTTATGAGCCTTTGTACTACACTGCCGCAGGACCACCAAAGGACAGCCTGCCAGACCACAAGGAAACTCGAAGTCTGGCGGGCTGTCCGCAGTTGGGATTGGCAGTATGGGAGCGGGATGGTGGTGTGCCGCCCCCCTCCCACACTGCCAAACTCATATTTGGGCCCTTAGTTAAAAGGCAGTGGAGCACCATACAGGGTCAAAGGCAAAGGTACATTCAATGAGTGATTGGAGCAGAAGTTGTGTCCAGAAAGTGGAGGTGGATTATTACTTCATTGTGATATAGTGTTCCTAAAAGTGATGTATTTTCAGCTCTTTCCTAAATTAGAGCAAGGTTGAGGGAGTCTAAATGTATACAGGGATGTCGTTTAAGATCCTGGGTGCATAAATAGAGTAGGCCCAGTGGCGCAGCTAGCCCTATGACCGTCCATGGCGGCCCCTGTGTTTTCCACCCAGCGGGCGGCTGCCTTAAAAAGCAGGGGGGGGAGGGTTGCTGGCGAGAATCAGCGCCGGTTGCCTCCCCTCCATGGCTGCAATTTAAAGCAGGGGGAGGGTGATTGCGGCCCCCTAGACCGCCCCTGCCCCGCTTGCTACGTCACAGAGTAGGCCTGTTGCCCTGTTTATTTCTTTTGATCAGGTCTTCATCTCTAGTCCAAAGGTGTCCTGGCTGTAAATGTGTCAAGAGTCAATGAAAGTGGCGAGCTTGCTAGCCAGGGTGGAAGGCTGACATGTGTGATGGTTTACTGGATAATTTAGCTGATTTTGAGGATGTCCCAGGCTGAGAAGGGGATTCAATAGTCACTTTATGATGGGAGTGTCACCATGTATTTACAGGTCCTTAATGAGGCTTTAAATACATATTTGTACACATTTTATATTTTGTGATGAACTGTCGTATTTCATTATGTTTCCTTTTCTGCATCTCTCTATGTTCAATCTTCTAGAGAAGGCTTATAAAGTTCATACTATGATCTATGGGCCTATGCCTTTTTAAATGGCTCCACCTTTAATCTTGCCACAACATCTAATCATGTTTCATTAGGTCTCACCAGCTTCATGTAATCAAATTCATAAATAAAAAAAATGAATTTATATTGACACTAAAAGAGGAGCTTTGGATCAGTCATCCATATCCATTAGTCTGGTCCTCTTCAGCCATTAGCTCTCTTGCATGGTGAACGATAGCCTTTACCTGCCCACGTGTGTACATCTCCCTTAAAAAGGAATGCACTTAGTGGCAGGGCTGATGGACTGCTTGTTTACATTATCAATACTATTTTATTTCCATTCTTTATCATTTTTAATTTCTTTAGCCATCCTTTTGCATTCACACTCTGTTTTCAAGGTTATAGAGATTCCATGTACCCTTTCTTTACACTAATAATATTCATAATTTACTGTGATGTGCAATATAATTTGAAAGTGTTTCTTACCCTCCTTATGGAGAACTGCTGGCTTGAAGCATAAGTGTTGTTCTATTAAATATAGTTGATTTCTTTACTTCTTTAATTTTAAACGAATTTTGCAAGCACATATTCTCAAAGTTTAGGCAGCACATGCTTTTTCTTTTCTTTATTGTTATTTTGTGTCATATACTTCCAATAAGAATTAAAGAAATCACTGTATCCATCGAGCTAGCTTGTCAGCACCAGATCTGTTAGCTTTGTGAATGCTTAATTTAATTTTTGAATAATTTGAGGCAAGGTCCCTTGCTGCACAACAAGTTAAATAACAGTGTGGTGTTCTTCTTCAGCAAAGTATCACCTTTTCCATCAGTACCGTGTTTTAAACGGAATAGGTTGAATTTCATGGAACAATGATCAAAGGATAAAAACAGTGATCTTACAATACATAGACTTACTTGTAAAATCCAGTTGCTGACAAGCTCACGCGGTCCAAATATGCAGCAGATACCTAAAAAAGATTATACTTTAAAATAAAATGTGATAGACTAAAATGAAACGTCCATGACAACAATAAAGGAATATAGTATTCTATCCCCTTATCATGTAAATAAAATTATGCATGAATAGCATATAGTGCAGTAGCATCAGGCCCTATGATAATGCACATAGTTAATAAAAAGCTATCCAGTTTGGCATTGTAAAACAATTCTCCTTTAGAGGCTGCCATTGGTTTGTGCCACTTTATCTACATTTTCATCATATGATACACCGAAAAGCTTTCAGCTGACATGTAAAAAGGGGGGCATGCATGTTCCCCTCAGGTGTGGCCTTGAAGGCCTCCCATGAAAGTATTCACCAAGCAAGTATCCATGAGTGCATGTGTCTTATTTGATTTTGCCTCTATTTTGATTATTTTTCAGAGTGTTTAACATGTTCCTTCTAGGTTTGTCAAATCCAGCGAATACACTGTTTCTGCTTGATTTAACACGACAAGTTGAAAAATAATTTCATACCAACCTGTTGGTTTTCTATACATAAATTATAATTACGTTATGTAGGTCCTAGTTTCAAGTTTTGCAAGATGGTGTAAACATGCAGTTGTACAATACAGTAAAACCAAAACAGCCTGTGTTCCTCCTTTGGTCCGTGAGGTTGGAATGGGAAAATATAATTGTCCTGGGAAAAAAGTTGGGTGCAGTGAAGGTTTTTCCCTGGTCGAATCTATCACTTGTATTCTGGGGATGAGAGGTGGAGCAGGGATGAGAAAAGCAGGAATGCTAGAAGGGAGCAGCTGCCTAGGTGATGCTGAGTGTAACAGAGGCATTCACAATCTTGTTCAGATCTTCAAGGGGTCAGCTGTGATGCAGAAGGGAAGCAGGCATTTTATGACTAAGGAGCCTTAGTACTGGATGGACCTTTCCTTACCTGGTACAGCGGGGCATTCTAGTACGTTTATTTCATGCATGACGTTAGAATTCTCTGTGCCTCAGAGAGTCTTCCACTTGATGTACATTTTTGTCCTGCAACTAATTCATACATTTCATGGGTGCAGAGTTGTGATCTGAATATACTAATTCAAAGATGTGGGGTCACATGGCTTTTCACCCTCTGTAGTTTGTTTAGGACATAGGCTGGGTGCCAGCATCGAGTACATTACAGTTGAGAGGTGGAAAATGACTACTGTAATAGGAAGCGTGATCGAGTGTTACAGCAGTAAGAGGTTCTTCTTGACGCAGTCATCATTTGAAGCACAAAGGACAATACATTGTCAATGGTTAGCGCGTGCTTGTGACCATTGCTTGGGTGCTGATAGAGATGGTGGTTTTGTGAACAGGAAAGGTTCTAGGTTCAGAGGGCAAACTATTGGAAATTGGGTTGAGTGTTCAGAAAGAAGTAGCTTGTTTTTCTTCACTTCGGGTTGTGCAAGAGGTAACCAACAACCTCCGCTATGCAGTCCGTATACATATGATAATAACCAACCTCAAAGATCATATGGCTAGGTCAAAAGACAATATATGCTTTAAAGGGGATTACCAACATACCCAATCCCCAAATCACTAAATATGATGTGGGATGATAGTGGTAGATGATAGGAATAAAACTATCTACCCCCACTAGGCATACTTAGAAGTAAAAAAACTGTGTGATGGCAATTGACACCTTTGGGTGGTGGATAATGATTTTCTGATCTACTGTATTGATGGTCACTGAGAGGTCAAGCTGAATTACAGCAAATATCCATTCATTTAGTTCCGGTACATCTGTGCGGATGGAGGGTAATACTAGACAGCAAGGAACCGGACATTGCTGTTGAGTGCTAAACGTTTTCCATCCAGGGAAGACATTAATTGGGAGAAAGGATTGATATGGTCTCCAGACCTGCCTGGGCTTGTTAAGTATTGGGGTGATGATGCCATGCTCCAAATGAAGATAGCTTCACAGTGGTGCTGTGATTCTTTGATGAGTTGAGACAAGGGCGGATCAATCACTCATAGACCA